>NC_040232.1:18980398-20360398 GCF_001444195.1 Xiphophorus couchianus
GCTAGCCTATCACCAAAGCTAATAAAGCCTAAAGTAGCATTTCAAAATGTTTTGTATCAGCACAAATGTCCCAAAAGCTTATGTCAATGTCTAAAGTAAACAATTCAAAATAAATATTTTTAAAACTAAGCTATATGGATGATCAAGGGTTCCTAAAACACTTGAAAACTGAATGGATGTAAAAGCACTTTAGACCAATCTGAGGGTTGAATAACCTAAATAATAAATGAAAAAGAAGAAATATCTTTGTTGAGCTCATTTGTCTATGTATTCAGTAATTTCAGTAAAAGGCTTTTTTAAATTGAAAATGTTCATTTTGTTGATATATGGTATTCAGCTTAAAATGCTGACCTTGTAGTTTTATTCAGAGCAGTTGTTGGTAAGGGCTACCTCATTTCAGTTGAATTTTTCCAAACTCCTGCAAACATTTCACTGACAAAGAAATGTTTGAACAGGATAGAATATGTGGGAGAAAGAAACTATTTACTTTTAGTAAATATCCAGGCTTTGGAAAACGGTGCACCACATTGTTTATCCTGTTGTGGTTTCAACCATAAGTTGTTTCCTAACTACTGGAAAATAAAAACACAGGATTTTATTACCTAGGGTAATATTTGCTTATGAACATCCTTAAAAATTGAAAGTAAAAAATATCAATTGCTCCAGCATCATTAATAAAGGAAGTATATATTTCTCCTCCTCCCACTTATTCATAAGTCTTGCAGAAGTGGTCACAACGGAAGCAAGGCATATAAGATTCGATGGTTTCTACAAAAAATTGATTTGTCCGCTGTCCTTGGTTGCTTCTCATCCAACAGAGGTAAGTTTTTACACATGTATGAAATCATGAATTCTTAAGAAATGTTTCAATGATCATCACAAACACTTTAAATTTACTTTTATAAACTTTGCTCTCATGCTTAAGATAAAATCCACAACAATGTGAGATTTTTAGTTGAAATTATATAAATTTGTGTTGCTTTTTTTGGTCACACTGATGAAAGTTTAGCTTCTGTTTCAGAATCTAACAATGTCACATTATAATTGTTAAGGTTTTACTTCATCAATAGCGCAGAAAGATGAGTGTGGAGTACCAACTCTCAAAGATAGATGATACGGACATGACCAGAAGTGAAATTGCCTACAAAAATTTTTCCTCTGATGGGAAAAATTTTCTCATTTCAGGTACTGACACAACCCTAACTTTTACTCAAGCTTTTTCTCATTAACACATATCTGGTATATCTAACATAACCATCGTTATCTTACCAAATAATGACAGATTCTCTTTACTGCTCATATATCGATATTCTTATTAATATTCTAATAACTTCCAAAATTGTTTTTAGAAGCAGATAGAGGAGTAGTAAAAACTTTAATGCAAATTTGTAAAAATAGCTTTTGGAATATTTGTGGATTTGTATGCAGCTAAAGCTCTGAATTGTCCCTGTGTTGTAAAAATTTATTTTGTAAAGCCAAACATCAACCAAGCTACAGATTGTTTTGACCAAACATGAAACGAAAAGTACAACGCTTTTTTTTCTTCATTTGTTTTCTCCAGCTTGCATCCATTCCTTTTGCAAAAAGAAACTGAAAGTTGCCATCTTGCATCTATTTCAACAGGCAACTCTAAATAATAACACATCAACAATCGTAGCCCCCTTTGGATTTGAATTCACTCGAATGTGAATTACTTTAATTGATTTTGTATTTGTATTTTAAAGGCTATTATCCTAAAAGCTTTCACAATTCAACTTTCACAACTTCCTCAAATGACTTCATGAATTTTAAGTTTATGCTTCTGCTTTCCCTGCTGTCAATCAGTTTATTCCCTGAGAAGCAAGAGCTTTAAGGTTGCTACAATTGGCCTTGGACTGCTCTGCGTTGTGCTGGTGGCATGGCTAATCGGTCAGAGTGTTCACAGTGAGTTATCCTTTTTATAAATTTGCCCAAATATTCACACTGTGTGACCTAAAAAATTTAAATGACTGATTTGTGTGTTTTTGTTTCTTTTTTAAACTTCTGTGTAGATCAAAAGGTAAAACAAGACCATCAGGACACATTAAAAGCCCTCAATGAAAACAAAGAGCAGCTTCAAGCAAACCTGAAGACAGTGCAAAGTGCAAAAAGAGAGCTAGAAGCCAATTTGAAGGAGCAACAGGGAAATAGCAATTACTTATCCAGACAAATAGACATACTGCGTTCCAATAACAGAGAACTAACAAATGAGAGAAATGATCTTAAGAATAAGCAAAGAGAGGCAGACGCCAACAAAATTGCTTTAAACAATGAGTTGGGACAGCTGAGAGACAGTACAGCCCGGCTGCAGAAAGAAAGAGATTCATTGAGCACTGCCCAAACCAACTTAAATACACAATATAATGCAGTTGTCAAAAGAACCAAAGAACTACAGGCTAATTATGACACTGCTACTAAGGACAGGAACAATTTACAGAACAAATTTAACAATGTGAGCAGATCTAGAGATCAGCTCCAGTTAAGATACAATGACATGATCAATAAGATGGAGGAGCTACATGACAAATACAACTTCTCCTTAAGTGAGAAAGGCAAGCTGTCGAGCATCCACCTAAACCTTACAGCTGAAATCAAAGTACTGGAAGACTTGAACAATATGCTGAGAAAGGCAGAAAGTACCTTGCAGAGCTCATATGGATCAGTGCAAAGGGAGAAAAGTGAACTTCAGAGCAGCCTGAAGAATGTAACCGCTGAGCGAGATCTTCTGAAAGCAAACGTTGATAACCTGACTGCTGAGCAAGAGGAGCTGCTGGGGAGAATCGACAAACTGAATGCAACTCTTCAAGGTAACACTGAGGAAATACTCAGAAAAGTCTTTACTGAAGCCTTTAACACTTTTTTTTTCCTTTTTAAAAAGAATGTCTGCATAGATATTTGATATCAGAGTATTTCGATAACACTTTCTTCTGAAAAGCTAGGAGTTTTTTATTTTTTATTTTAGTTTGGCTAGCTAAGGAATGTGTTCAACTTTGTTGTTTGTAACACAGAGAAACATTGCCCTGCTGGCTGGAGGAAGTTCCAGTACAGCTGCTACTTCCCCTCTACCACCAAAAAAACCTGGACGCTAAGCAGAGAGGACTGCCACAGCAAGGGAGCAGACCTGGCCATCGTGACCAGTAAAGATGAAATGGTGTGTTCATCTAATATATACCATGAAAGTGTCAATAAAGTCAAAAGTCTTTTTAAAATATCTAAACAAATCTAATCAATACTGTGGAGTTGCACAAAAAAAAAATAAAAAATACAAATAGTGAATTGGAAATCGGTAATATCAGAGAACCCTTTAAAAGTTTAGCCATGTATAGCATACTTAATCTCAGTTATTATGGTTGTAAAAATTTTGGTGCAAATCTCAGTGGTTTCAAATGTCCATATGTATCTTGAAATTCAATGGTGTGTAAAGACAAACCATTTTAAGCAATGACCCATACCATCTTGCACTTCAGAAATCCATTTCAAGTCCAAAAGTGACATGCTCAATTTTTACTACCAAACTGTGACCTTTTCATCCTTAATCCCTATGCATTGTATTTTAAGAGGTTGCTTCAGAGGTAACATACGACGTTCATAGACTAGACCCAACATAAGGTTTTAAAATGCACTTTAATTTTTATGTTAAAATCCATATGAACATGTGGCGAGATGATTGATATCATCTTAACGGCAACCAACTCTAAGTAAATCTGAAATTTCTTTTAAAAAACGCTTATTCCCAGCATAATAAGCAAGATAGTATTTTATCAACTGTCTTGTTTTTGCCTTCCTAGAACTTCATCAACAGCTTGTACAATGACAAAGAGGTGTGGATCGGTCTGACTGACGGAGGAGTGGAAGGGCAGTGGAAATGGGTTGATGGAACACCACTGACTTTAACGTAAGGAGCTTTGAAACATTTTCTATCCAAAATTTTAAATCCACATAACAGTTTTTATTTCATTTGTGCTTTTGGGCCACTGCATTATTTAGGTTTTGGGCTCAAGGGCAGCCAAACAGCCATCAAGGGAGGAACCAGGACTGTGTGGAGGTCTGGCTCCGTACCAAAGGGGATGGTGACTGGAATGATGAGAATTGTAGCGTTGAACAACACTGGATCTGTGAGAAGTAGCTTTCCTTTGCAGCTTTGCTTCCAAAAGACATTCAATCACTTTATCATGTATGTGAACATATTGTGATCAGATAAGACCAAAATCAGCAATTTTGATCTACATTCAAAATGGTATATGTGAGGAAAAACTAAAAATGCTGTGAGCACAGCGTCCCCACAGTGAGACACGGTGGTGGCATTATCATGCTGTGGGGAGGTTTTTCTACAGCAATTACAGTAAAACTTGTAAACTCAATAGCGTTCACAGAATGCAATTATTTACATTTTTTGGTCTTGAAAAAGTTTTCTTTCTTTTCATTCAGTATTTTCTGCAGTGTAATTCGCATATTTGGACTTGCGCTGCTATTTCATTTGTAAAATGGAGCTTGCTGGTGATCTGTTTTTTTTTTCTTATTGTTGAACTGATCATTATTCCGACTCCATCTGAAAAAGATTTATATAACACAGTTGTATCCATTTGTTCTGAAGTGTGCTTAAAAGATTTCATGCTTTGGACCAAATTTTGAATGAAAATATATAAAAAAATGTACGTTTTTTTTCTAGCTGGTAATTCTGCGTGAGAGTTTAGTAACACTTAGATTCCAGTCTTTTTTGTACTAACGTCTTGTCGGAATCCAGATTAGAGGTTGTACATTTTTTAATACCAAACCAATTTATGCTACTGATAACTTGATTCTGTGAATAAAAAAAATCATTTTCTTGAGAGTATACTTGTAACTATTATGTGGTTGTACGTTGTATTATTTAGCTTATTATTGATCATAGTTAAGTTGCATTCTTGATCCAAAGTCTCGTTCTCTCCAATCCGTTCTTGCAGATTTTCTCTTTTGAAATGTGTGATCAAGTCATTGTAAACCTAAATGTATCTTATTAAATGAGAATAATGAACACAGTGTAAGATAGGTCTGCCTGCCATCTATCTCCTCTATGTTTTCAGTACTTTTCAAAATATTTCTTTGTTATGCCTTTTCACATGACACAAAAAAACGACAACCAAAAATAATATGAACGTCATGCAAACAAAGGCCAGAATACAGCAAAATAAAAGGTGGATAATTGAATTGAGCATAGCGGATGAACATTTTGAGTGAAATTCCTCCCGAGTATTACAGAAAGTGTATCACCATTAGAGAGAAAATGCCTCGATTGCACTTATCTCAGTTTTTCCATTTTAATAACTTAAATAAATAAGCATTAGTTTTTTTTTTGTGTTTTTTAAGTCTCCACACTTCCATTCTTCTAATATAAACAGATTTACACTTTTAGTTTCTGGGAAAACTTACCATCTATATCAAATTAGAAGGTTGACATAATTTAATTATCCTTGATGTATTTAATATATTTGTCTATAATTTTTGAATTTGGGGGCTGAATTGTTGGTGTCAGTCAATGAATTATTTTAGTACAAGCATCAACTGATACTAATCTGATACTTCATTGATGTTAATAATGAAAACAGCGCAAGTTCACAGAGGACATTTAATCAGTACTGCATCCTTTTCTAGTAACGCTGAAGTCTCTCCTTATTTTTCCTTTTCTTGACATTTACAAATATTTTGTCCCAACCACAATATATGCAAGACAGGGTTAATGCTCCAACACAGGTTAACTCAGTTAAAAAGAACAAATATAACTATGTCTTCTTTGCTGAAAACCTTTCGAAAATTCCCAACTGTGTACACCTGGCAGGATCACTGCTTGATGTTATGATACAGCGAATTTTTACACTCTGATCTGACATTTTCAGATCAGAGAAACCAGAAGATGACTATTCTCTCTATGAGACAGAGTCAGACTGTTTAGTTTACATCTGTGTTTAATGTACAACACATTGTAAAAGCAATGTGCTCTGATCTGTGTATTTTGACGTTCAGATTTCTAGAACAAAGCCCTCCATCTTCTGTATATCCTGTCTTAAAGACGCCATATGATGTTACCCACAGGTATGATTCATTAAATACAGTATTTAAAGAGTAGTGGGCTATTTAAATGCTATGTTCTCAATCTTATTGTGTGAGGTAATTTTTTTAAAAAATCTTTAGTAGATTGTTGTATATTTTTAAAAAAAAAAAAATTCAGTCATTTTAAATATGATCAACAGATTAGCTAAATGTTTCAGTAGCCAGTTGAAAAATACTTTTTTAAGAGCATTTCACACAAGAAAACAACCTAAGAACACTCTCAAAGTTGGTTAGGATTGACTTTAATGTGCTTACATATTCTAATAGATGGAGGTAAAACAAGTTGCATAATAAAATAAACAATTGACATAAATTACGTAAATATCCATTAACTGTGCCTTGTATGATTTAGTTACAAAATTAAACAAATACTGACTGATACATGTTTTTCTTCTTTTCTCTCTTAGACGGTACTATCCAAAAATATCTGAGTCCATATCTTCATCTGACACCTGTGATTATTCATCGTCTAAATCTAGGGATTCCCAAAGCAGCAGTGACACAGTTTTAAATGATCGGTATCATCTAACCCAAATGTAGAAGTTGCTGTCATTCAAACACTTTTTCTCCAGGCTCCATCAAGGATCCTGACATCATGTCACAATGATAATAACCCACCTCAACCTCAACAAAGAAGTTTTCCTTATGTTTAAATCCATCCACATTCTATCAACCTGCCAACAAGGGAGCCCACTGAGTTCTTAATACGCCATTAAAGACCTTGATCTGACTCTGCAAAATAAAATTAGCATTTCTGATTAGTTTATGAGTAGAAAAGGTCTTCATTTGTGGGATGATTCCACTTTACAAATATAATTCAACTGTTCTTTATTTTGTAATTACCTGCTTTTCTTTACTCCTCTCAGCCATGGGGAGTTGATGTGTGACATTTGCAACCACAATGCAGCTGTGAAGATATGCCAGACCTGCAACGACTTCTTCTGTGAGCCCCATGCCCGTCAACATGGCACACAGTTGCAAAAACACATTATCAAAGACATCGGGAGTGACATCCAAGACAGAAGCTGTCTTCATCAGAAGTCTAAAGATTTTTACTGCATAACTGATCACATGCACATTTGCAACATTTGTGTGGAAGGAAATCACAAAAGACACGACATCATTTCACAGAAGACTCAGGTAACCATGATATACTAACTTGGAAAACATTGTTTTGCTGGATCTTCACTAATAATGCTCTTTTCTAACAGGTGGATGTTGGTGAGGACCTTGGGCAGCACCAAGGTCACCACTTGTTTACCAGTTTTTGATTCTTCTTTTTTTTTTTGTGAATGTTGTCCTGATGTCAAATATCTGGTTTGGACAAAACGTGTGCGTAAATAAGTCCAAAACAAAAGTAAGAGTTACTCTAAAGTTAACAAATAGCAGAGACAGAAATTATGATTGTGTAACCACTACTTAATTTAATTAGCAATAAATTCAGTAGGAAAGTTACTTTTGTTCTAGGGTCACAGAGGAGGATGATAAGCATACAAGTTTTAACAACTCAAGTTTATTTTTCTTTCCCCACAAACAAAATAATAATCCAGGTAACACTAATTACCTTAATAAAATTAAGGTATAAAACTTAAATTGTCCACCCTTATATAAAAATATCAAATTAATATATAGAAAATTGAGGGTAGTTTTTTTTAAACAGTAGCTTTAAAGCTTATTTCAACAAAATAAATTACATATTCCAGTTAGTCCTTCAACATAACAGTTCGGTCAGTCAGTTCAGTCAATGTGCACTTAAGTTGTCCGTTATGAAAATGTTCATGAACAAATAGTTTGTGGAATAAAAAAAAGATTTGGGGCCCAAATGTTCAATAAGCTTATCTGTTGTACACGCAAAAACATCCAGCAGCACCAGGCCCTCCGTCTTTCCAGGCTTCAGTCCGAGTCACAAAGATGGCGGCGGGACCCTCCTGCTTCTGGAACCACTGGCTCGTTCAGGTATCGGTCGTCCAAAAAAAAAAAAAACCCAACCTGCATGCAGAGCGTTAACCGATCAGGCAGGTTTACGGAAATCATAGAAATCTTTCAACTACTTCTCAGTGAAAATCAAATTAGCGTTTAAAACAAACCAAAAACGCTCAGTAATAAAGAAATGACTTAATAAACATCACTTCATCATAAACAGTCTCATTTCACAGAGCTATGCTGCTTACAGAGCGACACTTTATACTCGGGTTGTTTTTTTTTTCCAGTTCGAAAAAAACTGAGCAACGTTTAGCTCCAGCTAGGTAGCCATTCTGCGTAAGTAAGCAGCTGAAAATAAAACAACAGACTCACCGGAGAACTCTCAGAACAGAATGTACATTATCCAGTTCAAAATAAACAGATTTCTTTTATATCACAGCAGCACTTATGCAAGTAACTTCTCTACTTCTGCTGAAATGTGCTTAGTCTGCATAGTCTGCCATTTCTTCTTCTCTCTTCTTCTCGTACCGACACAGGAGAAATGTGGGTCTAGTGCCCTCTACAGGACATTCTAAGAACTAACAAACACATTAAACATACAGACAGATCAGCATAGTTTATGGGGGTTACAGTTCAAATTTGCTTTGATTCTTCTGACTAATAGGGTAAAAAGATTTTAAAGGTCCTTAATGTTATATTGCTTCTAGCTGTTTTATTGCTTATTCATTTTTATGATGTTATAATCCTTCAGTTACATAACTGTCACTGACCTTTCTCCAGACCTGTGAAACACCTAGTATAGTGGGAAATTATGTAACACTGTAATAATGATACTGGAAGGTGATTTAAATTAGATAAAGTGTGTTGTCGGTGACTGCCATTTTCGTGGAAAAAAACCATGCAAAGATCTGTTCAATTACTGCTGCAAAATACCTTAATTTGTCTACTTTAAGAGTTACCACTGAAACAGTGTTCTGTAGGCACATGCAGAGAGTTTTTAGAGTCGGTTCTTTCCTGCAATATTTGCTGTCTCGTATCACACCAAATCTTGTTTTATAACCTCAGGATGTCCTGTGATTTGTGGCAAATTCTAACTTGGTCTGCTTTTTTTTGTTGGCCAGTGGTGCCCCCTCCTGGTGAGCTCGAGTTCATGACAGTGAAACCAAACTGTGTTGCGTTAACTTGGGGATTCCCCAGGAACTACGAGGAACTAAGAAGTTCGGAGTTAAGTGGAGCTCTTTAACAGAGGTAGAAGTTTTGTTTAGTTATCAAAGACCTGAATAAAGTGGAGATAAACAACATTCATCTTGGAGAGCAGTATTTCTTCAGTGTGGCCACAGAAGATGAAGGTGGCAATTTAAGTAAATTGGTGACAGCATGTGTGTCTACAGGTAAAAGTCATGAAGCAAAAGCATGTTTTATTGGGTTCATTATTAAATCCAATAATTTAATGGTTTAACAAACCCTTTTTCATTGTCTTCCTTCTCGCAGCCGTGCCACCTCCTCGAGATTTGACAAAAGATTGTTTAGAATCCACGATTCTGTCTTTAACTTGGAGCAAAGGAGAAAACATGGAAGGAATCCCACATCAATTCCTGATTACCGTCACAAGTCCAGATAAAGAACCTTATGTAATATACACAAAAGATTGCCACAAGACATTATCAGACACAGAGTACAATATATCAGTCTCAACATTGCTGAATGACAAGACGAGTGATCCAGTTTTTATCTCTGTGCACACAGGTGATTTCATTGTTTTATCTTTAACCTCTACAGTTAGAAGCAATCTTGCTGAAGTATAGTATCTTGAAAAAGTATTCACATCCCTGAAACAATTTCCTACGTTTAAACAAATTTCAATGTGCAAGTCAAGGCAGCTAAATGTTGTAGAAATGCTTTTCAATATTGGATAGAAATATCTCCCAAGTCATTTTACCTTTCAATAAATGTGATGAATGTGTTGCTTTTGTCTTGTTTGACAGGGCTTGGCCTCAGGGAAGTATTGACAAAGATTGGACTTGAAGACGAGTATGACACCAAGCTAAAAATTAGCCACATCCTCCAAATTATTCAGTGTGACACATCAGAGATCAACATCGAAACAACAGAATCCCTTACTGAAGCCTTTCTAAGGAGACTTTTAATGTGTGACAAAAACGTTAGAAGTGTGAAATGTGTATCTAGTGATCTGGAGATGGACAAGAATTCAACAGTTGAAAAACTGGATTGTTTCTCTGCTCAGACAAGTTCCTTCAGCAGAATATGGTTGGTAAAATGGTACAATGCCAGTTTGCAGTCCCGCTCCTGCTGCCAAACATTGAAACAAGAGAGCTAACCATGATGCTGTGATATATGCGTGAAATTGTCCAAAATTTCACACCCTGGCAGCAAGCATTCAGAGGAACAGGCAGTGAGGAAAGACTTGTGTTCTCTGAAATGCCTCTTGCATCATTTGCCAGGCTGGGAAAGCACTTCCTACCCAAGACTCAGATGTTAAACAAACTGCTAAGTAACACAGAGCAGTACCATGACATATTTTACCATTCTGCTTTGGAGTGTGGAGATGTGCCACGAAGAATTTCAGAGGGGATTGTCGAATTCAGCTGGTATCTTTCTTGTGGCAACAGTTCTGTAGATAAGTTCAGTGAACCAATGGCTGTTGCCAACCTCAGAGGGGGCATCAGGTCCTTTGATAAACAGTTTACATTCCTCTTGCAGTCGTCTGCAGTTGTTTATATCCTCTGCGAAGAATCAGAGTTTGAAAACTTTAAATATCTGCAAGGAAAACATGTACAAGCAAAAGTGATTTTGATCAGCAGCAGAAGAGGGAAATCGTTCAGATTAAAAATGTTGACAATTGAGCCAAACTTAAAAAAGGGCAAATTTAAGTGAAACAAAAGCAGCTGAAACAGAGTTAGTCAGGCCCCTCCAGGAATCGGTTTCTCAAATGCTCAGGAAAAAGTCGAAAAAGGTGTCTCTAGAAAATCTGGCTGAAAGAGATCCGTGTTGTGACATCCTCGTCAATGAAGACAGTGATGAATGCCGAAGTGCTCTGAAGAATGCCAGAAAAATGACTGCACGTATTGATAAAATATCTGAGTTCAAAGACGAAGAATTACCAACTCAAGGAAACATCTGGAAAGCAATTTCATGGGTGCAAACAAAGCACTGGAGACTGCGAAAAGTTGGCAAAATAAAAACTGAGGAATACCGTAAGTACCTGGAAAGAGAAGAAAAAGACTTCAACAAGAAGCAGCAAAGGTTTGAGATGACAAAAACAATGTCAAACTTCCTCAACGGGTTGAGTGCTTCTGAAGTTCACTGCTCCTATTTCCTGAAATGGTTGGAAATGGCACTAGAAGATCTGTCCCGGCACCAGCTGTCAGCTCTACTGAATCAATACATAGCACTAGAACAAAAGTCTCCAAAAGAAACAGATAAAATAGCAGATGTTGACCAACAAATTTCTATTTCCTCTTTACAAATAAAACAATTTTTTCGAGTGTGTGGACAGCGATATACATGTATGGCTGGCCTCACAGAGTTCTGCATTCTAAGGAGAAAGATGGAACCGCTCCCCATGTTTGCTGCTCAGATGTTGCTAGATGGTGTCCCTCTTGAGTTTGTTGATGGAGATGCAGCAAACATTCCCTTGAAATGGATCAATGCTGTTCTTTCTGAGCTTCACTTCCTTATACAATCCAACAGTAAGGTCAAAGTCATTTCAGTGATCAGAGTAGAAAATTCAGGAAAGTCAACTCTCCTCAACACCATGTTTGGGACCAGGTTTGCTGTCAACAAAGGAATGTGCACTATGGGAGCTTTCATGCAGATGATCACTGTCAGCAAACATGTAAAGAGCAAGATAGGCTGTGACTGCATCATGGTCATCGACACTGAAGGCCCACAAGATGGTCCAGGACGATCATAGCCACGAACGTGACAAAGAAGTAGCACATCTTGCTTTGGCACTAAGTGACATCACAATAATCAATATTTCCAAGGACGCCTCAGTGGAAAAGACGTTCTTGAGGATGGTACTTAATGCTCTGACAAGGGTAAAAGTTGAGGACAAGAAGCCATTGTGCTATTTTGTTCAAGCTCACATGACAGGAATGCCTGCTTCTAATCAAAAGAAAAGAGATAAGGCATTGCTGGAACAGTTCAATGTGATGATCCAGAGGGATCTTCAGATAAAGGCGACAAAGCTTACAGATGTAGTAAGCTTTGATTCAAGCACCTGGATCTGGCACCTTCCTTTTGTTTGGAGAGGAACTCCAAAATTGGCTTCTTACAGCTCCGACTACAGTAAGACTGCACAGGCTTTAAAACGTTGCCTGCTAACGGACCTAAGCAAATGCCCTGAGAGAGGTGATCTGATGGATTTTGCAAAGAGGATAGAAAGCTACTGGGAATCTCTATGAGGCATGACAAGTCGCTAAGCTTCCGGTATTTTACATCCAGGAATAACTAAAAGTGCTTTACGTCACTCAAAGAGAACAAACCCAAATCTAACCATGAAAATAGAAAAGAACAATAATAACTGGTAATACAGTGAACCTAGAACATTTGAAGAACTTTAGAGGTTACCAGCAGAATCTGTTTGACTGGAATCAGACGAAATGGAAAAAGATGCCTGGGTCAAAAATTTGAAAAGAGAGTTTAGTCCTGAACTGCATCTTTCTTCTGGTTTGTTTGGTTGAAGCCTGCTGTCACACCTGGATGCACACCTGAAGACACTTCCTTCTCATCAGTAGTCTCTAAAAAAGCCTTGGTCATCCAGTGCCTCACCATTTCCCTTGGGAATCTGGAATTTGGTTGACTGTTAAAATCTCTTCTATCAACTGAAAGCAATTCTGTAAAACAATCTTGTTTGGTTGAGCTATTTTATTTCATGGTATTCTGGATGTGATGCTTGATAGGGGTTCTTTCCAGTTTGTAACAAGTCAGGGAGCTTATGCATTGTGTTGTTGTGTATCTTGAGGTAAGAACTGTTTTTATTTTCAGTCACCAGAGGGCATTTATTTGTCCTTGTTTTGGAGTTGTAGACTACAGTTTTAGTGCTTCTTTTACTCTGTGGCTCCTAGTGTTCCATTTTAAGAATTGCAACAAAAACCCTTAAAATGGTTTTAAGAGTTTTAAAATCTTTATTTTGCTGTTTTCATGGTCACCTGTTTATCATATTTTTACTCTTTACTCTCTGGTCTTTTTAACTTTATGGGCAAACATGAATGGAGTTAAGTAGCTTGATTGTTATCATACAGTCAGTCATACACTGGACATGGCAAACATAATTTATTGTCATCCACCCATTTCCAGGTGGTACTGCTTGCTTGTGGAAATGCTATTGATTGTGTCTTCAGTTTCCTGTAAGATGGCAAGCATCACATCCAAGTGATTATTTGGGATGTAATTGTCAAAAATGAGCTTATATGTCTAAAATAACTGGCAGTTTAGCTAAAGTTCATTTTTATTTTTTTTTATGGTTGTTCTCCTGCAGACATCTGAAACTCAAACAACCTTAACAAGACCACTTTTTTTGCATTATACACTCAGATGGAGCTCAGTTTATAGATTTAGCTCTTGCATTTGAAACATTTACTCCAAATGAAGTTGGATTACTAATCTTGCGATTAGTAGATTATTTCCCTTGGGTTATCAACAGATGAGGAATTGAGATGAATGCCAAGACGAATTTGAAACAACTACCAAAAAATCCTGTATGTTAGCTCCTTTCAGTTTGTCAACAAAAAATAATCAGAGGTATATACCCACCTCATGTCACTGCTGCCTGTGACCAGCCCCAAGTGAAGAACTATGGCTTCTGAAAAGGTGTATATTAGTAATTCAAATATAAATTATGGTATATGACTGACAAACAAGAAGAGCAGTTAGTCTTCTATGACTAGAAGACTTTTCATCCTTGTCCTTTGAAAGGTTGTTCAATCCAAAATTTGGTAAATCACAGGGATCATCTTTAATTTGTTACCAGGAATACGTTTTGATAGGGTTGCTGTTTACTTTCATACTTGGCTCCACTGGGACTTACTAACTTCTACTGATAATCAAAGTTACATTAAGTGTAAGTTTAAAAACGTTGCAGTTAATTATCTTTTAGCAGTAATAATTAATTGCCTCATCCTAAGAAATTTTGAAAAATTCATCTCTTATGAGAAATAATCAATAAAAAAACAGTACACATATTAGGACTGTTGACTGTTACTTTAAAATAAAAGTAACTGCAGCATTTTCATAATTCAAATTTGACTTTTTATTATAATTAATGTCTATAAGCTGATTGTCCATGAAAATCAGTTTATTGGGAGTGAAGGCAAGAAGTTTTATTTCACCTTCCTTACATTGTTCTTAGTCATATTTAAACATTTGAAAAAAAGTAAAATTAAAACAGTTTCAGACAAAAGGATAGCTTGCATGGTCTGACTATTTGATGACTGTACAAATAATATTTTACACTGCATGAAAAGAGGGATTTTCGACAGCTACTGACACCTAGCACCGCCTTGCGCTTAGAGATTGAGTTCTATCGGCAAGAGTTTTTTGTCAGAATGGGAAATTGTAGGGAACTGCAAAGAATTGTACTATTTTAAAAGAACGTTTTGAAAAGTACTATTTTACGGAGTTACTTTTTCAGTATCTTATTGATATTAAAGCAATGTTCCAGCGGAAAACAACAGATGACACCACGGCGCTCCAAATAATTATTTGCAAAAGTATGTACTTAGAAACTCGTAAGATTGTTTAGAAGAAATATATTATTTTTACAGACTTTTTGGCAAATATGAGAAATTCTCAAATTAGTATTACTAAACTGACTTCAAAATGATATTACAGGCTGTTGTGCAGATTTTATGCTATATGGAAGCACAGCGATAGATAATTCTAAATATTATAAATGTTTCAAACCTTCTAAGAATTTGTTGATTGAGGTATTTGTATATAAGCTAGTTTGCTTGTTCTCACAAAATAATATTTTTCTTCTAGTGATGAAAGCAGACAACAGGCTGGCAATAATTAGGTTGTTATGTTTATTAATATTTAAATAATAAATGTTCATGTTTATTTCAGTGTTACATTTACCTTGAGGATAAAGTTAAATATTCATTTGAAAATGTACACAACTGCATCTGGCAAATTGTAAAAATAAACAGAAAAATATATTAATATGTCTAAATAAAATTTCAATGTGATTTGTTGTCACATTGTCAGACATTTACATAAAATTATTTAATACATGTCACATTTTATTATTTTTTTAACAAGTCTTGGAGTCATTAATCTATAACCTGCTATTACGCACATACTGTAATACATTTTTACAATGGATAAATAAACTAATGGGTCTACCTGAGAGGCAAGTGAAAAATTACAGAGACCAAGAATTTTTTTGTACATATGAGAAGACTTAACAGTTCGCAGTCTGGTTCATGTTGGTTTCAGTTCAGTAAACCGAGACTCGAAGGAGATTCAGCGAGACATCATTCGCACGAATTCTGTGGAAAGGTGAAAAACTTTGTTATTGTATTTCATCAAAGTGAGTCAACAATGCTCTGAAAACCTTCAGCTGATCAAGAACACAGAGGTGTGTGCTCACATTAGCAGAAAAAGGTTTTCACAATTTTGCTTGCTCTTTGCCTTCTAAAATCCACACCCGTACAGTATTTAATTTCATGCCCCACATATCTTTTCATATGTACTTGCATGTCAATAAACACATCTAATGTGGGTCCAAATCTGAAGAAATCAAAATAACTTAGTGGAACATCAGGTTTTTTCTTCTCAACGCAGTATATGGATAGATTCTGATGCACATACTTCATTGTACACACAATAGTGTATGTATATTAGAATGAAGAATGTATAATTCACATAATTCTGCTGTGTCAGGGAGAAGGTGATTACTTTTGTGATGTAACGCTCATGTTAATTTCCTTCCTCCTAATTGACCATCTTGGACTGAATGGTGAATGATGTTTTTGAAGTGGATCATGTGTGATATAAGCTATCACATCACATGAGCTAAGTCAAGCTAATAGCTTGACTTAGCATGACATGAACTGCCTATGAATAGCTAAAGTCAGCAAATATTTGAATCCCGTCCAAAATAGCCTGTGACTGTGTACCAAGGTATACTGTAGCTCAAGGGCGTCGGTTTGGTCTAAGTTTTGGTGGGACCTTACAACTTACTAAACTAATCAATGTAGATTTTCGTTTATTTATTTTGTTTTTGTTAAAGAATACATATGTGTGTTTTTTTTTAATTAATATGGCAAAACTTGGTCGGGACTATTTTATATCCCTTGAATATTGGTCGTGACATGTCACGACCGTCCATACCCAAACCTACGCCCATGCTGTAGCTTAATATTCATTCATATCAACAGTAAAAACTGCCTAAGCACCACTGCAGAAGCCAACATCTACACAGTCTTCCCTACTTCCACTCTTTGGGAAAGAGCCAATCAGTATCAAGAAAAATGAACGGCCCTCCCAGATTGGCGGCTTTGTAAATGCCAGCCAATAGCATGTCTAGTAGCATTGTGCCCAGTTATTTCAGCCTCTCAAGCTGCCTTTTCTATTGAAAATCCACAAAAAGGGTTTTTCTGGAAATAATTTGGTGTCACAGAAAAATCTGTGAATAGGTGTATCTCTGAATACTGAACTATAAATAGGCGTGGGTCCACTGCAGTGTTTAAGCTTTATAATATCTTACCTTCAAAGTCCACCTGTCCGTCTCCATTGAGGTCTACGTCTCGCAGGATCTCATCAATCTCACGGTGGTTCAGCTGTTCTCCCATCAGTTTCTTCATAGCTTCCTTTAATTCTCCAAGGCTAATCTGACCATCACCGTCCGAGTCAAACTTAAAAGTAAAATAGTTTTGAAATTAAAAATTATATTTAAAAAAAAAAAGCTTTAATGTTTAGTAATATGCTGCTAACCTCTCTGAAGGCATCTCTTAACTCTTTTACTCCAATCATGTCTGCAGTCTCAGCAAGCATTTTGGGGCCCATCAGTTCCACAAAGTCCTCAAAGTCCACTCTGCCACCGCCTGTGAAATATAATATTATATTACTTGCTTTTCTTTAGCACAAAGCATACTCTGTGATGTTTTACATGAAATCATAGAAGGAGAAATTCTGCTAATTTTGGCAACAGCTCCATGGTAGTGGGTCTAACTTTGTTTACCTTTACTGTAATGTTTGTGGGAAATATCTTAAACTGACTCCATTAGTGTTTTGAAGACTCACAGATCTGCTGGCTTAGCTCAATAAGCTCCATTTCAGTCGGCATGTATCCCATAGTCCTCATGCACTCTCCCAGGTCCTTATAGCTGATGAAGCCATCTTTGTCTTTGTCAAACTCTCTGAAGGCTTCACGCAGTTCTGCAGGTAGAGACCAATTTGAGTGATAAGAGGAAATTGCTAAGTAAAAGATTTATTGCTGCTGTAAAGGAGTGTGAAACAAAGTTTTTTTAGATTATGGCAAAGGACATTTACTGAAGTATCTGATCTCAGAAGCACGTTGTTCTCAGAAGCTAACATTGGTGGACCTAAGTGAATTTGTGAATATTTATGCAACTGAGATATTTTGCTAAAATAAAACATTGTTCACATTCAGCTCAGTAGGTGTAACGTTATAATTTTAAGTTGCGCAATATAAAGTTCAGACTTCAGCAGTTGGCAGTGGAATTGTTGATATTTCAGTACCTTCCATTTCCTCTGGTCGTAGGTCTCTGTCCTGTGTTGGTGTGAGTCGGAGACAGACAATGAAAAACAAAAGGAAAAGGAGTCCATTAACATTACTCTCTGATACAACATTCACATCACTGACAGCACTGTTTTAATGTTACCCTTTCACCTCTCCAGATTCTCTCAAACATTTTTTTCCTTTCACCGTCTGTCAGTGTGAGATGAAACTCTATAACAGGATTATTTGGTTTTTGATCTGACTAAACAGACTTTCTATGTCCAGCTGCGGAGAAAGTATGTCATAAATATGCTCCAGGTAAAGTATCTGAATTGTATAACAGACATTCTTAGTGCATTAAAACTGAAGAAAGTTTGCTTTTCCTCTGTGTGTGCACTTCAAAATAAAAGGGAACTCTGTGAAATCCAGACCTTTCAACCACTTTATTGCAGAGTAAAACACAATGCCATTATTTATTAACATTAAATAATGGCAAAAAATATTGGACAGATGACAAAAGAACAGCTCCACTTGCAACTGCCTTGGTTTCCGGCTTTAGTTGAAGGTTATGGCAGGATAAGTCTCTTGACTACTTGTTCTGCGAGGTCATGACATCAGCAGCAGCAGGAATAATACAGGCTTGGATTAGAGAAAACAGGGGACACTACAGCAGCAGGGAGATTACAGCTGTAAATTGTATTACAAATCATGAAGGCTTATCGGTTTATCATTTCCCTATCTGCAGCTTATTTTCATCTGCAGCTGAACTGCTGCTCGGTCGACTTTTGTTTTCAGATCGATATACCTGAAAAGGCTAAAAGAACATGTTAGACACTTGTTTGCAATGACTTTATGGATGATATAATATTTGGAACATGCCTCCTTTAGCCTTGTTCCACTGGTCACGTCTGAAACAAATTCTCACACTGTGAAGAAAACCCAGAAACTTTACCAGTCAAGCTAAAGTCAGACCCCACTTTACGCACCAAAATGACAAGAGTGGAAAGAAAAAGAAAAATGTTAACAGCAGGTTTTGCAGATGCTGTTCGCAATTTTATTTTTATGAAAATATTAAAAAGATTTTCATAAACAATCTAGGGATTCCGTTATTTTCTTTCTCCCATGGATTCAAATAAGATTCTGTCCTTTCTGTCCTGAACTAGTAGCAAAACAGCTGAAATGTATTTGTTAAGAAAGTTGGTCGTAAATCTTAACATGGCTGAAATCTGTCACAAAGGATTTTATGCACATTCTTTAAGCACACATCTAGATCTTACAGCAGACTCTACAAGTAAAGAGGTAAAGCACCAGAATAAATTGTTGACATTAGATTTGGTGAACCCAAGTTTTTGTTGCAGTTTACAGAGTTTCTTAGATTTTTACCTACTTCATTTAAGCATCCTGTTCATTGCAGTGGCAACATAAACCTGAGTCCTTATTCAGCTTTGATGGTGACAGTTCAAGTTGTTTCAAAAGTGTTTAATTATTGCTCTGGCTGTAGATATGTGCAGGTTTACACAAGTAGCTGTGGTACTGAAATAATTTAGATAGCTGTGAATTTTTTACTGAAATAAAACTTTCTTTTGTCTTTTGTATTTTAGAGAAAATTGCCTTTTTGTCAATTCCTATTCATACCCCTAGGACAATAAGGAGTGACCAATTACTCATTAAAAGATCATTTCCACTTTGAAATGCATAAAAAAGGAGAATAAATTACAAAAAAATATATTTAAGGTATTTTAAAGTCAAATAAATATAGTGCCAGAAATTTAATAAAGAATAACACTTTCTTGAAGTGGAATGCGTTTCCTAAAATTTGCATTTGTGACATTATGCTAGTGTAATAAAAAATAAATGTTCTGCAGTTCCTTTGCTCAACTTTACCAAGGATACCAATAATTACATATTCTGTATCTCCTTGCAAGTGCAAATCATGATATTCAGGCATTTCTGCTACTTAAAATTGCTAAGAAATTTTGAAATGGTCAGAAAAATGCATTCATCTTTTTCATGTGATGCAATTGAACAATGAGTTTAACACATTTTTTCTAATAGAAACAATTGGATTTGTTTAAATTGCATTTTAAACATTTGTTAAGTTCAGTGTGAAGTTAAAAAATGTACTTTACGATGTGCTAACATAATTATTCTGCTGTTTGAAGACCAGCTGCAATTGTTACATGTCTATTTTAACTGCGTGAAGGGTCATTGCTGTAATATGCAAGAGTGTTGACAGTTTCCTCAAAACAACATCAAGGTCGGCTTTGAAACACAGCAAAATAACTATATGATCACCTTCAATATTTCTCACTTCAGGGGAGAAATGTCAAGGGCTTCATTAAATGCCGTGCTCTGCTTTCTTTTATATATGTATGGCATCCATCAGATTTAAGTCAGTACCAAACTTCTAGCCATGTTTAATTACATATGTCTCATACATGAAACACAGCTGAGACATTACTAGTGATTTTCATGCTTTCATAACAAAAAAATATTTTTTATACTCAGCTTTGCACAAACATGAACATAGGAGTGGTATGGATGGGTAATGAAGGTGATTTTAATTGTAAAGATGACTCAGCAGATTGCATTGACTCAACCTTGTCCAGTATAGTTGGGTCAAAGAGTGGATCAGAGTGAGATGCTGTAAAGTTGTGACTGAGTGGGTGTAAACTCTTGTGTAGGTGAGCGTCATACATACAAGTTGGCTTTGAGCGAAGCCCTGTCTGAGGAAGATACAAGCAGGCCCCACTATGTTGTGCAGCATGTTGCAGTTCTTAACCAGAGTGCACAGGGGGTCATCAAATTCCCGCTTGCTCCCTCCTTCCTCCTCCTCCTCCTCCTCCTCCTCTGTGTCCACCTCCCCCGCACCACCCAGGGAACCTAGCATGGCCGTGGCTAACGCTGTGTCGCTTTGCTGTACGGACGAAGCCTCCTTGGACAAAAGGAACCAGTTGGATTAACATTATGATATTCTCTACAGAACATAAGATGTCATTTATTTACTTTCACAATTTTGGGGGATTCTACAAGACAGCAAATGACTAAAATTGTCAGTTTCTTTGTCTATTAAATCTTAATTTGATATAGTGTCTTGTATGTAAATCAAGTAGAATGGGTCATTCATGCCAATTTTTTACAAAAAATAAACTTCCATGTATTTTACTGGGATTTTGTGTGATAGACCAACACAAATAGCACATGGAATGAAATCTTTGTTTATTTCGAACAAGTAAAATCATATATGGTTTTCAATTTTTGTACACTAGGAGACTCCACTTTTCTAATATCCCTAAATAAATAAAACCATAACCAACCAATATCTTTCATTCAGTCATCTAATCAGCAAACAGAGTCTATCTGTACTACTGTGCCTGTAAAAAATATTTTAAAATCTGGCTCCTGGAAAGCCAAAAATGTCAATACGACTATGGTCTGTCAAATACCTTTAAATTATTGGAACTATATTTGTTTGTTCTTTTCTGTTATTATTATTTTTGTGTATTTTGTTTTAACCAACCTGCCAGTGGGACTACAGATGTAAATTCGGCACGTAATTATAATCTTATAAATTTACATGCAAATATTCATTAATATGTACTATACCATTAAAATAATAAACTCAACTGAACTGCTTGTAATATAATCACTATAAATCCACCAGCTTTGTGAAAGTCTCCAAGGTTTGGTAAAAGACAATAAAAGATAAACAGCAATATAAAGACAGTATTAGTAATTTTCTAAGCTTTGAACATCTCACAAAGCCCTATTCAACCCATCATCCAAAAGTGGAAGGAATATAAAACTGCAACTCCCAGCAAAAAATAACTCTTGATGTAAACTGAGAAGCTAGACAAGGAGGGTCTTTTTGAAAGAAGAAACCAAGAGGCCCATGGTAACTACAACGTTCTGATTCAGAGTGATATATGTTAAGGAAGGACACAATGAAATTAAGCCAAAAAGTGCCCTGATCAGATGAAAAAAATACAAATAAAAAACTTTTTCATCTACATAGAAAATTATGTATAAGGAGGAAAACTACCAGTACAGATCACACTGAAAATCCCATTTCCATTGTGACACATGGTGGTGGTGGAGTTATGTTGTGGGCATGCCTTTCTTCTGTAGAGACAAGAAATCTGGTCAGTGCAGGAAGAAAACATGCTAGAGGTTGGAAATGACTTGAAACTGGTTCAAAGGTTCATCTTCAAACAGGTCAATGACCCTAAACCTACATTATGGTTGTTACAAAGGATGGCCTGGTTAAAATCAGTGTTTTAGAAGGACCAAGTCAAATGACTCATCTAAAATCAATATGCCAGAAGGAAGACTAGAATAATTTTCAGTCTGTAGATGTGGAATCCTGGAGGGGAAACAATCCAAAAGACTTGCAGCTGCAAAGCTCCAAAGGATGGTTCTTAAAAGTACTAACTCAAGGGAGTTGGATACAAACACCCACTATATTTTGCAGATATTCACTTAAAAAACAACAACTTGAAAACCATGCATGATTTCTCTCACTATTGTGCACTGCTATGTATTGGTCTGTGACACAAAATCTAACAAAATGTGAAACTGTTTCTTTATCTAATTTCATGCTAATGAATACTTACCTTTTTCCTGGTACTGTCCTTGTTAGAAGTCTTGTTGACGTTTCCCATCACCCTCCCCACCTGCCTCCTCACACCACCACCCTTTCTTCGTTGGTGGTCGCAACACTTGTCCAAGACTTCTTCTTCTCTTTTTCCTTTACCCCTCTCCGCTGCTCAAAAGTCACATAAAAGTGGAAAATCCATGCTAGATCCAGTGCATCCCACGTCGAGAGGGGGCAGCTCCTTTCAAGAGGAAAGAAAGTGTGTCCGACTACACTGCTGTCACTAAAGGCGACTCCTCTCAGTTCATGTATCCCGGATCCTATTGGTCCACTGAGACGTAAAGCAGGTGTGCGATGCCACGCTAAATCCTAAACTCCTGAGCTTTAAAACGTTTGGTGTGACGGTATAGAAAGCAGGATGAGAGAGATTGACGGGGTGGGTCAGGAACACTGGGTCATATCTGGGCTGAAACATGCTGCTCCTGCCAAACTCTGGCTGTGATTGCAGAACTTGACCATTTTTCTCTCTCTCTCCCTCTCTTACAGACACACACTCACACAAGCTCTTGTTTATCTTCACAGATAATTTCTTGAATTCGGTTCAACTAAATCTAATTCATCTCATCCATCGTCCCCTCACTACCTCTCCAACATCATATTTATGCTCTAAAAATGACTAGTCTGGCAGAACTCTAAGGGTGTGTGTGTTTGAATTAGTGTATGTGTAAATCTGCAGGAGAAAAAGGGGGAGGAGATGGAGGAATTATGGATGGAGAGTTGGCCGCCCGTTTAATCCCTGGAATTTCAGATTAGAGGAAAAGAGCTATGCTGTCAGGCGATGGGAGTGATGGGGTTGCGAATAGAAGAAATATGTGTTTGAGATATTGTCAATCTCTAACATATACTGAAGAAATGTCTGAGATATATACAATCTAGAAGATTATTCAAGATGATGTTTTGGAAATAAAAATCATAATGACATCCTTTCTTACTTAATAAACTTATTAATGGATTAATTGAATTAGGCAAAAGGTAGAATAGCTGAATATGGTGACCTGCAAAAATATTCCCATATTTCTCTGGTTATAACCTGAACTTTAAATGAATCTATTGGGATTTTCTGTTACTAGCCTAATACAAAATATTGCATGATTCTAAAGGTTTTAAAAAAGTGATATATATATATATATATATATATTTAATGTTTAGAAAACTAACAAAAATGAAAAAATAAAAAACAAACAAACAAATAAAAAAAACCCAGAAGGGCATGTCATGGATTTCCACACCTGGAGCCTCTCAAATAGAGTCCAATGATAATTGCATTTTGAAGCAACTTGATTAATACATAGAGTCCACCAGCTTGTTGATGGCATTATGAGTACCGCAGCTCTGTGAAGGCCTCAGAGTTTTTTCAAGAAACATGAATAAACAGCATCGTAAAGACCAAGGAACACAGCAGACAGGTGAGGTAAAAGTGGATATTCACATAAGCAGGTCAGGAAAGCATCTCATCAAGGAGAAGATCCATGATAATCCTGGAGGAGCTTCAGAAATCCTCAGCTCTGGTTGGAAAATCTGGTGACCTTCCCACTATACATGGCAAAAAAGCCTGACTGCTGATGAAACTGAACATGACTGAGTTTGGTGTATTTTTGCAAAAAGGTGTGGCTGAATATTATAGTTTGTACAAAGCTGATACAGACATGCATCGTAAGACCAATAAAAGGTAGCTCTGTGATATAATGACCCAAAAGGACCAAGAAGAAGTCCCACTTTCAGCAATGTCTTGAAAATAATTGAAAAACATTTGTCCTTGTTCTTGCACTTTACGGTTATGTGCTACTTTGTGTTGATCTACCACATTAAATCCTAACAATAATTTAAAAAAAGTAAAGAGTTGTAATGTTAAATGATGTGAAAAAGTTAAACACTTCTATAAGGATTCAAAATCTGTTACAAGTTGATTTTTGGAAACCTTCAGGTAGAGTGAACCAGAATTTCTCCCCTCTCCAACAGCTGCTGCCTAATTCCCATCCCGTTTGTTTATTTTGTGAAGTCTCCGGTAGTTGCTACTGCCATCAACAGCACCACCATCTGGTGCATTTGTAATACAAGCATGGATCATCTTAACCAGACAGGTAAACAACATTTTCACCTACAGTATGACAGTTAAAGTGCCATCTCTGTAGTTAGTTGCTTTATTGATGTCGGATCCATTTTGGTTTCTGTCCAGTTATCAGCCACTAAACCTCACCGTGATTTATGAGTGAGAGGAGAATTTTCTAGATCTGCTTTTGATCATATGTGTGTCTTTATTAAAGTATTTCAAGGAATTCATGTGAATACATCTTTGGTCTCTGTGTGAAAAATATTGCCAATATTTACATTTGTGTTCATGTCAAAAACTTTCACTCTTTTTCTTTATTTCTAGGTGTCTTCATCCTTCATCTTATTCTGCAAACAAAAGGGATGTTTGTTTCTTTTTTCTCAATCAGTCCTGATGATGGTAACTATATAAAAATTGATCTTCAGATATCCAATATTTATAGTTCTTTTTTAATCCCCATCTACCAATAGTAAGAGCTTTTAATCCAGTGTTGTGTGTGTTTGTGTGGGTGTCTGTTTTAGCACAACTCATGCTGTGCTGTTTGCTTGCCAGAGATTAACACATGAATAAGGCTGCAGCTCTAATCCTCGCTGGACGGTTTAGGAGAAATTACACTTTTTTTTGTCCTTTTCAAAATCTAGTCTTCAGCGCTCTCATGCTCACTCTTTTCTTTGGCAAGCACCATATATTTATTGTCTACTCCTTCTATTACATTTTGTATGTTCATCCTTTGTATTTTTTCTAAATAATTATGATTATTCAGGTAGATTATATGTTTTGTGAAGCAATAGCACTGTAACCATTGCTGTCATCAACATTTGTGATACTGTACTAAAATATTATAAGCACCTTGAAGAGCAGAAGGACGTATAACATTTTGTTTACTTCCATGAGCTGTATGTGGTTTAAAAAATAAAATAAAAAAATAAAGTTCAATTTGAGGGGGAATAAAAGCTGAGCTAGACTTTATCCCATCCACACAATAATTGCCCATCATCACGTTTCTCAAGATTGGTGGAGATGACCAATCTTCATCTCCACCCAGTTTCTGATTTAAATAAGAAGCTGCATATATTTATATTTATTTATGAACTTTTGAACAATTTACATTGTCACTGTTTCACCAGCAGGTTGATGACAATGATGGAGAAACAGTTTAAGAGTTGTAATACTCATAAGTGGCCACTAAGCGTCAGCATCATACCTTCCTCCACAACACACCAAAGAGGAAGCATTTGAAATGTTGCTGCTACATTTTCTGTTTGGGACAATAAGCAGAAGTGAAAAACAAAAAGGATTAGCATTGTAACTGTGAGTGTGAGGTTAAGCATGTCATAAGTATAGTTATGTTATATTTATATTTATTTTAGTCTCTAAGCAATAAAGTATTTAATATTTTTTATGGTCATATACATAATTCCACACAGATAGCATATTTTTTAGTGGAGAAAAATTATATATATATATATATATATATATATATATATATATATATACTGCTCAAAAAAATAAAGGGAACACTTTAAGTGTTCCCTTTAAACAGGTGTTTAATAAAGGGAACACTTTAAGTGTTAAACACCTGTTTAAGTGTTCCCTTTATTTTTTTGAGCAGTGGTATATAAACCTGCACACCAATTTCCTGGCGACATCCTCAAGAAAACAACTCACAGTGTAGTGCCATAGTCAGGGGCTGCTTTCTGCTTCAACACCTGACTGCTTGCTGTAATTGACCATGAGTTATGCCCTCTACTGAAAAACCCTGATGAAGTATTTTATAACATTTTTACTAGGGGATCTTAACTTAAAGTCCTCTTGAGTTATGTGGAGCAATATTTCATAGCAGACCAGGAAATTTACACCTGAACAATTCAAAGAAATCAAAATTAATGTTTTGATGTGGCCTAGTTATTTTTCACATAGGGTTAGATAGGTATGGATAACTTTTTTGCCATAATAGATTAATATTAAGACATTTTTAAACTTTTTTTTTTAGTTACACATTATATTATTCTTTTTATATAAATATTTTTGGATGATTTGAAGAAAATTGTGTGAAAATTATAAACAGCATGACTGGGTTCACATACAAAGCTGAATTTGACATCAAACTGGGGGGCAAGTAATGAAAAAATGCCCCAGATTCAAGCATCACAAAAATGATGCAGCTTTTTTTTTTTTTACTGAATGTAAAAAAAAAAAAAAAACTTGTCTAATTTGCCAGTCTAGTTAACATCGTGTCTCTCAGTCATTAAACCCCAACCATAGCAGCTGGGTGACAGTTTGCGCTTCATCCCTCAACAACAGAGAGCAAAGCAGATACCCAAAAAACATGGTCAGAAGATTTTCTAACAGGAAAATCTAATACTGAGGTGCTGAAAAACAATGTGGACAATTTCCAAGAGTGGGGATTTACATGACACCAAATGCTAGTAGCTGCACTGTGGCTGAGGTCAAACATTGTGACTGATATCATCTGTCTGTGTATCTGCACACTGACACATTAACACACATTTGTAGAATAGTTAATAAATCACCCAGTTATAAGGTTAATTGTGTAACTTTATAAAGCAACTAAACATAAAGGTGTGGCATCTATATAATAGTAGCTAACATGTGTTGTCCAGAACATTGTCATTACTCTACTTTTCCATAAATTGTCTCTCACTGATCCAGAAGAAAATCCAATTAAATCTGGGGGTCTAGCCAGGTGCCCCCTAATATATTATAACATACAAACTCCAACAAACCCCTTAGCAGTCCGATGGGGATACACACTCTCGGATTCACTTTTTGAAAAAAATCTGCATTAATTTTAATTTAGCATTCCACAGGTGTTGGCCGAGTTCTTCAAAAACTGGAAAAGCGTGTCACTCATGACAGCTCAACAATATTTAGAGTCTAGAGTATCTCATAGGGTGCCCTGCTACACTATGATCTTACACCATTGTGTTTTATGTTTATATGTTTTACTCTGTGTAGTCAGATTCTGCCTCCTCCACATATGATGTGTTTGATCCTCAAAGAGCTCCTAAAAACATCCTCAGTCTAGAATGGCAGCCCACTTTCTTAAACAGAAAAAAAGACTGGGATGTTCCATGTATGATGCCTACCGAAAGTCTTTCTCCAATGACTTTAAGACCACTGATTTTAAAAGCCAAATCTGCAACAGCAGAACTGAACGAAGCCTTATTACATTCATTTTCCCCCACCTCCTTTGGAACATAAGAGAATTTATCCAAGAGGAGAAAACCAAACATTGCTTGCAGCAAAAATATCCCATTGCTTTATTTACCTTTTGCCTATTCGCCATTCATCTAAATCTATCCAGGACCAACAATATCATGGATGAGGAACAGCTACCTGCTTTGCCAAACTCTAAAGCTAGTCTCCATCAACCACTTGTGATACATGGGTATCACCCACGGAATAAAAGAGAAAGCATTCTCAGAGACAATCACACAGAACATAATAATCTGCTTTTATTTCAGTGTATTATTTGCACGCTCTCTTGACCCTTCTGTGAATTTCCTCTGAATTTTAAGTATTTAATATTTTATTGAAGCAGAAGATAAGATTTCCACTTTAAGTTTTCTAAGATAGCAGCTCCTGTTAGCAATTCATGATCATAAGAATGTCATGATCAGTAGGGAGCATATATAAACAGATTTTTACCAGCTCAATCAAACTAACTAAAAATAATGGATCTTTTGATAAGGGTCAATGAAATGCCATAATTTTGGAGGATATAACTCATTAGACAGAAAGACAGAAGACAAAAATACCTGCTTAGATGTGCTGACATTTGGGATAAGTTTCTTTCTTTGGCAGAGCATTTCTCAAACATTAGTAAATCTTTCACATTATTTAGTTATAAATAGGTTTTTAACACTATTATTACAGTCCTGATAGTGATGATTATTTTCCTTTGATTTTTACAGAGTCAAAAACACGCAGTATACATTTACTGAAACTATCCTTTGCAATAACTTCTGTCTTTTTAAGATAAGTAAAATACTGTGACACACTTTAAAGTCCTTTTGACTACTTCTGAATGTCATAACCCCCTAAATAACTTTTCAAAGATGTGTTTTAGCTGTATGATAGAAGGTGTTTTTAGTAGATAAGCTTCAGAAATCCCTGGACTCCATATGAACAAGCTAGATATTAGCTACTAAACCCATTTCAAAGTCAATTTTGTTTTTTGTTCTCAAGATAAAACATAAAATACATTAGACGGAAATGCTTGTTGTTAAAGCTAAAGGCCACTTTGGGTATTTTACTCAACTTAAACAAAGTTTTGAATTCAATTATTGTAGGAAAAAAGTTATTTAATTCCTCCCAACACCAAACAAAATAGAAATTAAATTCTAATCTAGAGATTTTAAAGTTTGGGCAGACTTTATAGCTAATTTTGGAATAGCTGTGACATAAGTTTGCAGCTTTTTTGCTGACAGAGTTTATTGCATCGGTGCAGAGATTGTGCAACATCATGATTGACAGTTAAAAGAAAAGCTTTTGCTTTACATATTCTAATTTCCATACTTCAAACTTTTGATTTCTGTTTAACAGTTTACTGTAAATCATTGAAGATATAAACAATTTTTTTGTATTTTCTGCAACATGGAGCATTCTTGCTTTCTGTAACCAAGTTCAATAAATTTAGCAAAAGTCACTACATATTTGTAGAAAAAAACAACTGATAAAAGATGAAAACCGTGTTACACCATTCATTTTTCATTTTAAGATCAGTAAAAGAAACAAACAACAAAAAAAACTATGCACCATTTTCTTTTGTCCTGTGTGTCTCAATCAACCATCTGAGTTGGTTAATCAGGTTTATTTATTTAGCCCAGGGTTGCACAAAATCAGTCAGAGTCAAAAATGGCCCCCTGGTTGCATTCTTGGAAACCCCTACAATAAAGTAATGTAAACACAGAAGTGGTTAATTAGAAAGCTGTTCACAACTACAGTATTTATTTTAGGCAATTAAATAGGATTCTTTGTCATTTTTCCAATAGACAGAAAAGTTTCCACCGCAATTTTTGCATTCCCTTCAGATTAATTTTGTTTTAACAATTGTTTTTACTATTGTGGTTTCTTATTTTAGATATAAATATCATATTAAATACCCATTTTTTAATTGAAAACAGAGAAAGAATGTAAAATAATAATTTAAATACTGTACAATATATGAACTGCTATTAAATGAACAAGAACAAAGAAACCATCATATAATTTGTATGGGAACAACAGGAGGCCATAAGAAGAAAAAGGTCCTGGTGCAGTCATTAAAAGACCTGACATACATTTTTCAGCCTGCCACCAGACAAGGCTGTGCTAAATGTCCCACATTCCCCGCTCTCATTCTCAAACACCTACTCGCTACTGAAGGAGGATAATGCCATTTGCACCTGTTCAGATTTTCTCTGATGCTTTTCCATGTGACGTAAAAGTTATATGTGAATTCCCTTTTTAAGGTCCTGGAGGTCCTATGGATTAACGATTCTGTTCAAACAATGCCACCAGGGGATAAATGTAGGCAAAATGTCACAGAGAAGTCAGAACTGAATGTTCTTTATCTCTATATCCATGAGCGTAGAGTCCAACTGTTGCTGCACAGTGTCACAGTTATAATGGTCCATCAACTAACCCACTTTTAAATCTGTCCACAAAATCTGTTCTTGTTTTTGTACTCGTGTCCTCTTTGTATTGTCTGCGTTTTCAACAACAACCACAGCAACGCCAACATTAAAAGCTGGTATGTTAATTGCTAAGCCTACTGAGCAAAACATGTTTCCACACATAAATAATTTTTCTTTTATGGTAACATTTTACTTTTGTTGAGTTCTCCCCTTTATTTTTAACACTGAGTTGTCAAATCAAAGTTAAGTATATGGTTCTATTTTATGTTGGCATTGTTTTAGCTGAGAATTTCCACACTATCAGAATCTTTTTATTGCAGTCCAAATGGAAAGAGACATTTGGACTGAATATACTAGATCAGGGGACTTCAAATCCAGGCCTTGAGGTGCCGGTGTCAGGCAACTTTTAAACGTGTCACTGGTCCAACACATAAAATAACACAACGCTCAAGAATCACCTCTTGAGCGTTGCGTCAGGTTTCCCAGGGTCTTGCTAATGATCTGATTATTTGACTCAGGTGTGTTGAAGCAGATAAACATCTAAATGTTACAGGACTCTGGCCCTCACTGCCTAGATCTGGAGACCCCTGCATTATGTTAACTAATAGATTTTTTTTGGCACTTTGTTCTCCTTTGTCATTACTTTACCCATTGATAACTACATGACAGTTGAAATCAGATAGTTGTATCAACTATATCAATAGACTCGTGCCTAATTTGACATTAAATCAAACACTGAAATGTTAATAGGTCTGCTATGATTATTTAAATTTCCTAAATGGTTTCTGTGGCTTTATTATTAAAATGTAAAAATTGATTAGAAAAAAGAACTACTACACCATTAAGCATCATATGGAAAAGCCCACATGATGATGTCATGACTTTGGGATCTTCTGATAGGTGGATTCACAACATTTGGGTTAAATGGAGGAACATCTGTGGATATTAAAGAAACAGCACTTTCTTCTGGGAAAACCGGGAACTTTTAAGAGAAATCGCTCTAGATATAAGGAAGAATGTTGATCCTCCATAAGTCTGGTTCATGTTTGGATGCAAACACCAGATACTTGAAGATGCCAAATTCATGTATTCAAACTATTCATTGTATCACAAACATGAGGTCGTCCAGCCATCTCCGTTCAGGAAGGAGATGATTCTCTGTGTTACAGATTAACATGCTTTGGTGTGAAATGTGCAAATCAATCAACCCAGGAAAAAAAACCTCTTGAAAATCCTGGCATTTGTTCCTTGTAAGAGATGGACATAACCTAAATAAGGACAATTTATGGAGCAAAAGGGGTTAAAAAGTCTCTCAGGAAAAAGGTGACATAAAAAACAGATAATTTAAATACTATATTTTGTGAAAGGACTTAAAATTTTGAGGGACATACTGCTTGTGGTCCTAGTTGGCACCAAAGTTTATGTTTTGGATAGGACATCTGAATTTTAAGAAAGATTAAACAATAATAAGTCAGCACTTGCTACTCAGACACACAATGTTCTTACAATCTGAGACACAGCAGAGCAGACAGCAACATCACTCACATAAAATGCTTTCTTTTAAAGTTCCTTCTCTGCCACAGCCAGCTGGTGGTGAACAAAATTACTAAACATATTCAACAATAACTTTATTCTAACTTATGTATGATGCATTACTATCTATCAAAATTGGAAAGGCACAAAGCTGTACAATATTTGCAATAAACTACCTGTTACATTTACCCAATATTTGTTTTTAAATGTGTGTTCACATTCCAAATTCTTGTCTAGTGGCTTCATATATTTATCTATCACATTTTGTTTTTTTTCTTTCCTTAATCTATTGATCAACAGAACTTGGCACAACACTTCCAAAGTGCCTCTACATTCATAAATTAATTAACCTTAAAGATCTTTAACTTTTAGTGAACAGAAAGAATCTTGCTGGACTAAAACAAGAAACATAAATGGATTTAGTGTCAGACAGTGAGTAAATTTGGTCATCAAAATGTTTACATAGTGTACATAAATATCTGATTTTAACTCTACAGTAGAATACAGAGGTAGAAGAAATGTTCTGCCATATTGTTTGCTGACACTTTGTGTTTAGCTGGCTTGTATCTAACAAGGATCAGGATATTTCAGAGCAGCTCCAACATAAAACTTCCAACAAGGATTAAATCCTATGTTCTGCATTTGGGCAAAAAAACAAAAAAACAAAAAAAAACCCGCCAGCCTTTCAGAGGTCAGATTGTACTAAAAAAAACTCATCTTGTTCCTGAAAGTTCAACTCTATTCTCTGCAGTAGAAGTAAACTCTCCTCTAAGCTCTAATCTCCCTGTACATCACAATCAGTCTCTTCTATGTTTCTTTACGACACTCAGCCATCAATCCCTCATCCCGACCCAACCTTCTTTATTCTGTTTCTCATTATTCAGTCCATCTGTTGCTGTTGCTATGGATGGCAAATCAGAATACAAAATGAGAGCTAGATATAGAAACACAAAAATATTTTACGTTTTCTATGAGACTTTGGATAAAGTCTCCTTTTATAATTACTGTTGTTGGTCTTGCTGCTATGCTGTCTGCTGGGACAAAAATCCCATCTGGCCAGATGAAATGAAAAGCACATCAAAGATATCACTACACTTTCAGGGATTATTTGGATTTCCTTTATCTTTGTTTGGAAAAGTTGAGTTTATTCAAATGACACCCAACTATTTTTGGCCATCAGCATCAGCTCTGCAGAGACAGCACATTTATTTGGTTCAAGTGTGTTAGAGAAAGAATGAATCTAAAGGTTGCGCTTGAGAACTGAACTTAAGCAGCTCTGCTATAAGCACATCAGCAATGATGAGTTTATTGGCCTTAGAAGTAACCCTGCATGTACTAAACATTGTGACTTATAGCTGCCAATTTAGCCTTGCTGCAAATAGTCAGCACATATGACTGTGCACTGTAGAGAAATATCTTTGCAATATGACGCTGAAACCACATATCAGATTCTGAATAAGCATTATTAGCCAAGAATGTGCAAATGAACAAGGAATTTGATGTTGATTTTAAAGCACTCACAGCATATAGACCTAAAGTACAAATATATAAACTTTAGAGGAAATAAAAATAAGGATAAAGGAACAACATGCATTCATTTGCAGTCAATGTTTTGTGTGTTGTAAGAAAAAAAAGATTGTTGTTCAAAAATGCTTATTTTGTGTTTGCAGTAAAGTTTCTGACTGTTCAGGTTGCGAAGTGTTTACTGGCAAGAGATTCTCACTGAAAGCAATATCTTAGAAATTACTTTTGAAGCATATCAGTCAGAAACACATTGTGCAAAAAGGGTCACTTAAAAAGATGAATAGACAGCAAGTATTAAGTATATTTTTGTCATTTCATATATCCAAACCATATAATATAATAAACTTGTGTTTCTGCTTTCTGGATCTTGTCAATTCAATCGAAGTATAACCTTCCTTCATTTCTAAAGAGGGAAAAGCACCAGTTCCATCGCTTGACATTCAGAGAGAAGGTGGACTTTTCTAAGAAAATACAATGGCATCTTGATCAGCAACATCTCTCTACCTAGCCTGCAACCAGGATTCATTCATCCCTTGTTTTTTATAGGTTATGAATGAATAAATGGATCAACACCTGTATAAAACCCGTTTCTCCAAAGACCCATGGATTTTTCTTGTCTGAGTGGAAGGATATTAGCTGAAACACCATAATCAGATTCAGAGATGTTGTCAAGGGAAGGTCAAATCAAATAATTTGAATCGCCTACTTGATGCTGCACACACTGGGTGTCTGCTTGCAGCTATAAATAACCCATTCTGGTTTCCCATTCTGGTTTCAAAAGGACGATGTTTACCAAGACAAAATAAAAGCAGTGATGTGGTAGTTTCCTGCAGGTCAACCCTGAAATGTTCCCCGTTAAAGGGAATTGCATTATGGGGTTTGTAAAGGACCCAATCCCAAGGCTGGCAGTGGTGGAAATGAGGAGGCCTTCATTAATAAATAAACTGAGAGAACTTGCACATAAATCACAGGGAGAGGAACATGGAGCACAACAGAATGAATGATGGCAGCCAGTGAGGTGATGCACTGAGGCAAGGCTAGAGAACAATCTTGGCTCCAAATAAGTTTAATCACGGGAATGTGGAATAGCTGTCAAGGAGAGTAAACAAGGAGAATGAAGATGAAATAAAAGCACAAGTATCACACAGGGAGCTAAACTAGACACAAAATGATCTATGGGTCAAAGGGAAAAGCCTAATTCAAAAATAGGAGGGCAAACCAAAATGCACAGACAGAATAACACAACAGATAAGTAAGAAAGTAAACAAAGGAATGAACCATAAGAACAATAATGAATACAGAGAAACTAATTGGATTTTGCAAAACCTTACAAACATATATTAACAACAAAGAAATGATCAGAAAACCAGTCAGGAAAATTTATGAAATGAGAAGTGATTTAGGTGATTTTCCTGATTTGAAGATATTTGCTCAATTTTACTTTTTAAAAATCCAAATTTTAACTATCCTAAAACATGTAACAATGGAAAGAATTATTCAAGTACAAATAGTATTCTAACAAATCGGGTTTTGATGTGATAAAGCGTTTATGTACAACCTCTTTTACTCAAACCCATAACAAATCATGCGGATAAAATCAGTATGTAGACATAACACTCTTCTACAAGCACACAAACAGAAGATGAAACCTAAAATCTAGGTATTATTAATCTTTCCCTGATAGGGCATGGCAAACTCCATATGACCTCATGCAGACATTTTGCAAAACTTTTGAAGACCATTGGAACTTACTAAAACTGTAATAACAACACAAGATACTTGTTCATGCTGACTTTTCCAATAAAATTTCTGTCACACACATTTTCTGTTTTCACCCCGAAGCACCAAAGCACAAAAACTGTTATCATGTCAGCATGGAACATACATGGCCAATGACAATCTTTGTTCATCTTAAATTTGAAATACAGCCACGAAAAACGACTTCAACAAAACAAGACTATTAAAGTCACATTGATATTGTTGGGGCTGATATTATGCCTTGCTTCTGATAGATTTATTCATATGGCAGCATCAACACATTGGAGCTTAGAGAATGAAGGCTTTTGTAGGAGAAAAACTCATGTTTCCTTTAAGTTTTCTCTCAATTGTTGCTTTTAGACCTCAATTGTTGCTTTTAGACATTATAGGAAAAAGACCAGATGATGAAAGAACAGGGAATGCACCTATTCATTCATTTGACAAAACAAATCAGTTGAAGTCCTTCAAAAGCTGATGAGAAGGCAGATTATTCCAACCAATAAAGGGCTTATCTGTTAATGCGACTGCAATCGTTCATTCTTGAAAAGAAGGTGTATTTTCTGTGTTTCCATGTCTGACCTCGTCAGATTACAGTCACAAATTGCTATGCAGAGTGCATTTTTAGACGTAACATATAAATGCTCAGCTGCCATCTGATTAATTGAAAGCAGTCCATGCCTGATAGCGGCTTATGTCAGCCAAGCAATGTAAACACCAGCTCATGAACTCAGAAGTGACCCAATTTTCTATTTTATGGCCCTACCTGTCCAAAGACGGAAGCCACAATGGGGCGCAGCTTTCTCTTGTCTCCTTCTGGCAACCAGAGATCTTCAGGGTCTCCATCAGGGGAGGACAGACTCAGGGTCTTGGCTTTGGGCTTTGGTGGCCTCTTTATGCTTGCTGAACTCCACCGTCTGAAGGATTCAATCTTTTTCTTAATGGAACCCTAGAGAGCAGTATCAATGGTGTCAACCAAGCGTAGCAAAATTCACTCGAAAGAAAGACAGGACGAAAACATAAAATGACACCATCTTACAAAATGGAAGAAAATGTTCAAATAGATTTTTTGTCTTATATTAAATAGAATAGACTTTGTATCTGCATCAGTGGCAGAACTTTGCACATTACAGTCATATATTTGGATCCACATCCACTGACCTTCTTTATTAGCTTCCCCTCCTGCACGTCCATCGACTGTACCCTTTTCATCTCAGTCATTTTTGCAGTCCAGCTGAACCACAGAGACGTCTTTATTTTGCTCTCCCTGCGCCTCGGTCTCTCGTTCTGTCCTCCTCTTTATCTGTCACTACAGCATCTGACACCAAATCATAATCTGAGGTATATCCCCCCGCTGCCTTTGCTCCTCCTCTCATCCCCTACACTCTCCATGCTTTACCCCTCCTCTTTTATTTACATCCATCACTCACTTTATTCTGAATTGACCGGATTTTATTCATTCTCCAGATTGTGCACATTTTCATTCACAACGAAGCATATCAGTGGGAAATGTTCTTTAATTGACCCTATATAGAAAATAGATCTAAATATTCAGTTATATATTTAGCAGAGGTGTATCACTGGCACTCCTCACATTGTGTCTGATATGAGCCTGCCACTATTTTCCACCCATGTATGCGAGTTCTTTGATAATCCTGTATTTATTTCCGCACTCACCCTTCTGCTCTCATGCTAATGTTGGCTTATCCTCAATCCTCTGCAATTTATAGTGCTTCACATTGTTCATCATTTTCCCCATATGGGATGTTTCTTCATATGCATGCGCTAAATCGTTACATACACATAAATACCAATAAAATATCTTGACTGCAAGAAGCTTTATCGCTGGCTTTCTGGGCTCCATTTCTGCTGCGTTCCTCAGAGAAAAAAATTATTACCATTGTAGAAATTTATAGCAGAAAAAGCTTTTTATAAAGATCATTATATTATTTATATTAATCCAAGTTAGGCTGGTTGAGATCCAGAGTTTTCAAGGTGCAGGCAACTAACTATACAATACAACTAATAACAAATACAGCCAAGACGAATTTCAAAAGCAACAAAACTTGCAGGTGCTTTTGTCAAGTTCTGTTAGGTTTAATTTACTGTGCGATCTCCACTTGAAAAGGATAGGTCTCTACTGTGGAACATAACTGGATTTCACTCACGGAGTCTTCATTTTAGTTAGACCATCTTTATTTTCATAATTTTTGTAGTCCAACCACATAGGTGAAAAACCTCAAAACAAACAGAAACACATCTATTACTATCTGAAATGAACAAGATAAATACATTGTGAAATTAACAAGATACATTTCCACCCCTTTAAACCATTTAATCCTAAAGTATAATAAATAGCAAATGTTTTATAATAAAATTCAACGCCAATAAATAAATTAGCATATTTAACAACATTTAATTTCATAGTCAAACATCCTAACCAACATTTTTTTTCACTTTCTACTTCAACCAATAAACCCTGAGTGTATTGTCTTTTTTCTTTTCTTTTTTTACTTTTCAATAATATTAACTCTCAAACAATCAATCCAAGTCCATGTTTATGAGCAACAGTATTGCAAGCTTACCGGCTGTCCTTCACAGTTTTTTTTTTTTTTTTAGAAACCTTTGCACAGTTTCAATTTACGTGCTACCAGGATTGTTTGCTTTCATGCTGTGGCACTTCAAAACCAGGAGTGACAGGTCAGTCACCCTTTAAGTACCTACACTCTGATTGGTAGGAGATTGAATCCACCTGGTTCTCATCACTCCAGCAGAGAAGAAAGATGCAGCAGATGGGTTCGGCAGAGGGGAGTGGCTTGTTGGCAGTTTGTCAGAACAGCTTTTAAAAGATTTAAAAAATCTTAGAGAGCTGTTACGTGCGATAGTTTCAAGTGTTGCCGCAGGGAGTGTCAGAATTAGGGGGAGCATGTAAGATGGTCTATTTTCCAACTCAGATGGGATGTTCAGGTTAAAAAGTCCTGAAAGTACAGGTTGCAAACTTGATGTTTACTTGATGTAAGTCAAGTCAAATGAAGTTTATTTGTATAGTATATTTTAGCAACAAGGCAGTTCAATGTGCTTCACATGATAAAAACATAAGACAGTGAACAAACAAGCAACAAACAGAAAAAGAAGCACAGATAATAACTTCAATTTTGTTTCTGTTCAGCTGGAGAAAGTTATTGTACATCCATGAACTGATTTGATCTAATAATCAGTGCTTGGATAGATAATTGGACCTTGTGACATCGTAATGTAGAGCTGTGTATCATCTATTTAGCTATGGTATCTACTTTTATTATTTATTATAATATGAGCTAACAGGAGAATAGACATTTAATAGAAGATGCCCCAGGATTGAAACTCACAGGTGATTTCTTCCTCCAATGAGAAGTTACCTAGCGACACAACAAAGGTCCTGTTTCTTAAATAGGATTCAAACCAATCAAGTACCATAGAGTCCACCCAGCTCTCCTGTTGCATCAGTTTCATGTTCAACAGAGTTAAATGCTGCACTGAGGTTCAACAGAACGAGCACTGAGGTTCTTCCATATTCTAAAAGTTCATATGTATAATAATAGTATAATAATAATGTATAATAGTCCAAGTACTGATTTATATATCAAACTGCTCCCCAGGATATCTGTGCATGAGTGTAAAGATGTCCTGTTGACATACACTGATGTGTCATAATGTACATTCTATTATAATTTTTAAAGAATTGTGAACGATCTGGCTTTAGAGGCCACATTAAAAATGCACACAAGAAACGGCTCGGCTAAAAGAAAGAAATCTCTTTCCATGGGAAAAAATGTGTCAAATTCAACCGTTCCAAACACGCACGGTACAATAGCTGGGTGTGTCATTATAAGCATTTGTAATCACTTTGAACATTTATTATAATCCTACAATATAAGCAAAACAGAAACAAGTCTTACCAATATGTAACAACTTACCAAAACATCCTCTTTTAATTAGATTATGGATGAAATACATCTGTCTTCACAGATTTATGTAGCTAAACCTTGTGGGAAACAAGAAAATGTTTATGTTGGTCAATAGAGCCTGTGTTTAAACAGTAAAAAAAAACTTTGCTTCAAAAATCATCGCATTTGTTTCATGCAAAAAGGAGACATCATTCTTGCTAAAGTTTTCACAACAAAGACATTTTGATTACTAACAACTTCGAGTAGACTCTGCTGTAACAGACACAGTGGGCGGTGTTAATGTATTTCACATCAGGCTGTTACATAGAAAAAATTAAGCAATGACATTTAAGTGGCACAACAGTAAAACATGGCATTCATAAATTCAAATTATGCACATGTGTATTATTATTATTATTACTAACCACAAATTACTCTTGTCATTTTGATTAGTTCCTACTGTCTTCCTTCTTATCATCCTTGATTCATCTTAATTTTCATCTGTGCCTTTCATGCTACATCACTGTCTCACTGGCCAATCTTTATTAACATCAGAAGATGACTCCACACCAAAACATTTCAGTCAAGTTGAGCTTAACTTGTGTATTTCAATATCTTGATATTTTTCTTTGCAGCTTTGCTGTTGTCATCAGATTATTGTGCTGTCAAACCAGCCAAACTGACACTTCAGCTTTTAGAAACACGAATTTTCTCAAAGCATGTATAGCATCCCTAGATTTTTAGTCTTTTCATTTCCACTGACATGTTGGCCACTTTTTCTCTTCAGCTGGCCATTTGGATTTTAAAATTTATTTATTTATAACTAAACATGTGTTTGTGACCTCCCAGGCTCCAAACGAATATTTTTCTTCATATGAAAGCCATTTGCAGATGCATCAAACTCTCTTTTGAGACAAAGGATAAGATGACAAAGGTTAGCCATCTTCTTCTCTATTTATTAAAATAGTTCAGAAGTTCTCTTTTAGCACACTCTTTCAACATTCATTATGTCAAAATTCAAATTGAGAAATTGTTTCTGTTCAGTAGTGGTTTTAAATACCTTAAATATGCAAAGCAATATTTGTCACAAAGTTTGTTTGACTTAAGAAGAAATGTTGTGGTCACACTGAAAAAAGAATACAGGAGATCCAACTTAAAAAAGGAGAGTTAATTTGTTACAGGTGACCACATTAACATTATCCAACAAAATACATTTAGTTTATCACGTTGTCATGTTAAACAAATGTAAAGTAAGTTAGACAACCTTAATTCGATTTCATGTAACAAAATACTTTTTTAAGTTGGAAGTCTATTCTCCTTTTTCAGTGCAGAATCACACGTCTGTGAAAGTCTCTGATGTCAGAGAAGAGAAAGCTCTTGGTAACAGCTTCCACATTGCCTAAAAGTTGTTTTTTAAGAGGGCGAGGAGTTGACTTGCTCTAGGGACCAAAGCGAGTCTTGGAGAACCTTTGAGTGTCAGAACTTTCAAAAAGCTTTGATCCACCAAAACAGCCTGACCTGATTGCGTCATAGCCTGGGCTGATTATGTTTCTTCAGTTTTTTTCTTAATTTTTAAGGTATGCTTTGGTGTATTGAATAACCTGTTAGTGTCCTTTTTGCATTAACAAACTGGTTCCAAAACCAAAGTGACAGAGCTCCAGGTGTCTAAACCTGGAGCAAAAAAAGACCACTGTTACTGTTCTACCTCAGAGTGCTTGGTCTCAGTTGGCTGAAGAAGAATGTTTGTTTAGACGCACAACCATTCTGTGCTTTTCTGTTGTCCTCTCAAAAAACCCAGAAAACATCCTTTACAAGACATTGTGTCCTTATAATTATTTTAAATTCATGGACTTTTAGTGAGTGATCTTAAGTCTAACTTTTGGGAGTTTTATCATTTCTTTGTCTTCTGCAGAATCTAATGTTAGTGAAACTATGCTTAAACACCCACTAATGGAAAGATTGACATCTGTTTTGAATGTTTTCTTTCTCATGGTGGAATGGTAGTTTGTGATTGGTTGTTTAACCCATCTACTTGACAGCAGTAGACACTGACAGCAACCTGACAGCAAGTTCATGTCAAGTTGTCCCTCTTCTTGCATCAAAAGGACAACCCATCTCAATCTTTCGTTTCCAGGACATTTCATGAGAAATATGAGTTAAAGAGAAAGCTTATATAGCATTAATGAGAAAATGGTTCCTTTTGTTCCTGTTCATTTTGAAGGATCTGATACATAATTAGAATAACAACAACATACAGTACAAAAATTCTGTCCAAGGAACAGGATTTCCAGAAAAAGCGAAACAACTTTAACACAATATCTTCAACAAAGCCAAAGTGTGGCACCAAGTCTCTCACTAACAGTGGGTGTTAGAGAAAGTAATCAAACTTTTAGGACACACCAGTCCAAACAGCAGTTTCAGAAAAGAATCAGCTTTCAGTTCTGCTATCAACTCACTATGAGACAAATACGCAGATACACAATACACAAAAAGAAGTTCTTGTTTATACCTGTAGCTTCTTTCCCAGACAGACTGAGAGCGCACCATAGCATGAGACATAGCACAGTCCATGAACTCATCAGGGAACTCATTCTCATGCATCTTTGTGGTGCGAAACCAGCGGCACTGGCTCACTGACAAAGATATTGCTAGTAAAGCATCGTCCCACATGCGTAACCAAAATACCATTACCGAAATCATAGAAACACACCCTGGTATGCCAGGCGCACGGCCAAGCCGCCATCCTACAAAAGAACTCACATACCAAAGAGACTCCCTGAAGGGAAACAGACAGAACCTCTAGCCCATATCAGAGTAGAGACTAGGAATCTATACTGCTGTAGTCCTTGAGATTCACTGTCGTGCAGGTTTTAGATGCAACCCTTTTCCAACAAACCTGATTCAAATGAATAGCTTGTTACAAGGCCTCTGCCAAACTTGATGGCATGCTTTAATCATTTGAGTCAACTTTGTAAATTCAACTTATTACACTCAATAATAATAGCTTGTTCTATCTCCAGATGGACTTTACTAAATTTGTCATGTTCAATTAATATCAACAACAATCCTTTATGTTGTTCAAATGTCAAGTCAGGCAGCATAATAACAAGTTTAAGTGCTCTGGGTTCAACAGTTAGTCACTTCTTAAACCAAATATGTAACCAAAATGGCCTTAACATTCTATTTTGAACAATATCCATCTAGTGAAGTCATTGGTCATTGGTGCGAAAGTCCAAATTAAGGTACAAGTATTTTGTAATTTCATCATATTAAAATCCTTCAATTTCTGGCTCAAATGACTCACACTGCTGTCAAATGTATCTGTTTGGGATAGTCAGAATGGCAGCTCACCTCCAAACATCCATTCTACAGAATATGCGTCCAAAAGTATATGGTGACTCGGGTAGAAAAAAAGTCTACTGCTCTGATGAAGACTGGCTTTCTTTTAAGGAAAGATGTAGAATAATGGGACTCTGTGGTTTTGTTTTTTAAAAGGGATACAGCACTGTTGTGTTGATTTATGTGGGAACATTTATTGATGTAATTGTCTGAAAAGAGAAATGTCACACGGCTGAAGTTCTAACAACTGAAAACATGTGAATGTATTAATTTATTATTTGGAAATCCCCAAGTTTGGAACTGCCCCTGCCCTCCATCTTTATACTTGCAATTTCTGTTACAGTGAAAGAAATGAAAGAGGCTTATTTTGGTGCTTAATTCAAAGAGACAGGAAGTCTTGAAGCAAAACACCCACTTTTAAAAACTGAGCAAGTCACAACAGCAAGATTTTTTTCTTGCAGCAGCTTGTTGTGAAACATGGCAGTTTAGAAAACCACTTATGAAAAACTGCTCTTTCCCCTTTTAGAGTTCATAAAGGAGGAACCACAAGAAGGAGAGGGAGCTTTTGTACTTAACTGTCTTCACAATTAATTTTTTCAATTTACATTGCGGCTGCTTTAGAAACTTGGGAAAAAAGGACCTGAAATTGTAACTCAGTTACAGACCAAAATTGTGAGTACAAGTCTGACTTCTCTCCGGGTTTATTGTGGGTTATTATTCTTTAAGTAATGTACACTTAAACCTTAAATTATTCATTTCTACCAAAATCAGATTTTAGATTGTTAATGTCAGGGATAAGAACATTTTTGGGTTTACCTGTATGAATGAATTATGCTGTGAAGATATATGGCTGTTACAAATTTGTAATAAGATCCAAGACTTCATTATTAAGGACATGCTGTTTCATCTTAACTGTCAGATGATGCATTAGACCTCTCCTCTTTACAAAACACATTGTATAAGATATCACATATTTCATATTAATGCATATTAATGCAAATGTATTAATGAATTGAATTAATACATATGCACACATGTATATCATTGCATGCTTTACATTATGTTAGTTCCTCTGAAATGTCAGAAAACAAGAGTTTTGTCACATGACTTGATGACATTGACTTTGTAGTTGAACTTTCTGCAAACATGCTATGTGAGACGGATTGTCTTCAAAGTTTTTAAAATAAGATCTAAGTGTTGGGAGAAATGTTGAGTTCACAAATGCAACACATTTGCAATACAGATCAACTGAGGAACTTCTTGAACTGTTTTCACTCTGACCTTAACTGTGCAACCTCCAGGAACTTGGATAATAAATCTGTCCAAATTTTAAAAAGTGCACTCAAGAAGTCCCTCTCACTCTGCAAAAATGAAAAACTATTAGGAAATGTCAGTCAGCTTTAAATACTTCATGATAAATAGTCTTGTTTTTTAGCACAAAGGAGGTAGGAGTTTGTGTAGGCAAAGCTTCTGCTGTTAGATGATTTCTTCTGCCCAAATCTCAGTGTGTAAAGCAAATAGCCCTGATAGACGATTCATGGATGACCTATTATAGCAAATCAATAGCATATGTTATGCTATTGACTTGTTCAGATACAAGATGCACTGCAGTGTGTAACATTGATCAAATTTGAAAATGACACTAAAATATCACTGAGTAATGATATAACAACAAATAACAGTAAATATGCAACAATTAATATTTAAATTATAAATAAAGCAATATCCAAAATAAGAACTGGGTAAACACCTGCTGTTTCAGTCTCTTTCCAATGTTTTCAGACACCTTGCAGATGGTACATTTTGCCACGCAACAACCATATACTTCAATATATTTTAATGGGATATTTTTGTGACAAACAAAACAAAGTAGTTTATAATGTTTTTTTTTTGTTTGTTTGTTTTTGTTCTGCAAATTAAACTCTGAAAAGTTTGACAACCATGTAAATTCAGTGTGTTTTACTCTGAAACCCCTAACAAAAACAAATTCTCTTCAGAAATTGCAGTCAGTAAGTAGAGTGCACCATTTTATCTCAGGATAAATAAAGAAGATTTGTTAAGGTTTCAGAGGTCTTGTAAAGAACGTTAGTGGACAAATAGCAACATGACTGCAGATAAGTCAGTTATTTGAGACAGGAAACTAACAGGTCACATCACATTTATTACATTGTCTCAACTGTGAGACATGGTGGTGGCAGCATCATGTTATGGCTTTTCTTAGCAGAGGCAGGAAAGTAAGTCAGAGTTAACAGAAAGATGGATGGTGTTAAATGCAGGGCAGTTTTACAAGAAAACCTATTTTGGCTTTGGAGTGATTTAAACTGAATCACAATCACAACCAGCTTTATTGGCCTAAATTATCTGCACAGACAAAGAACTTGACTTTGGTTTTCAATTCCTCACAGCAAGCAGACATAAAGTCTATTACATAAAATAAGGGTAAATTAACAATGAGTAAATGCATTTGCAGCCATTATCTAAAGAAAGGAAAGCATTGTTGTAACAGTACAACAGTCCTTATTTGTTTGACAGTAGAGCTGACTCATGCTGTAAGAATTTCATTATGTTCAGAGAAAAAACCCTAGAGGGGGATGTGAATATTCAGGTATGGAAGCTCTCACCTTACATGTAAATGTATCATAACCTTCCTCTCAGGATTTTAATTTACAGATGCCTTCCAGCAATGACACTTCACTCTTTTGAATGTGTGTGTGGGTGTGTGTGTGGGCGTGGGGGCGTGTGCACTAGTGGGGGTGTGCGCGCGTATGTGTGTGTGTGTGTGTGTGTGTGAAAGAGCATATTCTTAAATACATGATGATTAAGATAAATAGCGACCACGTAACTCAGCTCTAATACTCTTGTCAGCATCTGCCAGCTATAAGTACGGCAGCCGAGCTCTAAACCCTTTTAAAGCAACACTCCTCCTCCCTAAACTCTCTTTCCTTCTTTTCTCATATCTCATCTGTACCAGCTGTTTTTACAGCACTTTACATAATCTATCGCTCTTTCTCTCTCTGGTTGAATCAGTTTAAGCATCTTCTGCATTCAGACGTTCTCACTTTTCTTCTGTTGTTTAATTATTGTTCCATAATCCACCTGAAACATGCAGTTAGGCGTCTTATTCCATCTGTGTTACTCCAATCATGACCTCTCTGAGAAATTCTTTTTTTATTATTATTTTTTTTTTATTCAAATACATGCTCGGACCATTGATCTGGATGTAAAATTATGGACTGAATCTTGGTTCATACAGCAGCCTTCTCAGTTAGTGGAGCTTCTGGTGAAAATTGCAAAATGCCTGAAAAAAAAAAGTTCAAATCAGCAGTATCAGAATCTTACACTAGGAGCTTTAGAAATCATAACATGTTATTTTGAGCACTTTTGCGAAGTGATAGAGGAACAGAAAATAATAAATGGCACATTAGTGCAACACCTGTTGGCAGCCTTGAAGATTCTTGCTGTATCACATGCTCTCTTCTCTTCAGCTCATTTCTTTCAGGGGGACTTATTCCCCTAAGGGCGATCTGTTTTAGATAAATATAGAAGATCAAATGATTTTCATGAGATTTTGATTTAAAATAGCCTTTTATTACCAAATCTTCAATAACAAGGTTCCTAGGGCTTTGGATGAAAAACAGGCCCACAGCATGACAGATCTTTCCCCATACTCAACAGCTGGCATTAGACATTTTTCTTCAATTTTGTTTCACTCTAGATCCGGTCTTATGTTTTAGTTTCTGATGGTAGAAAAGGGGAGACGTTTTTACAACATGTCTCCCAAACAACCAGTGATGATGTACAGTACATTGCACATAATGGTTGCTTTAAGGCCACTTTGGAGGTTGTTATTTTAGTATCCTCTGTGATGTCAATGTGGTGGCAAAATACACCTGAGTCTTCACCCAGGCTTGTTCGTCACGGTTCCTGCTGTTTTCATCTTTTTAATGATTTCTCCACTGTCTAAATATATTTAAATTAAAGGTTGAATTCTAATTGATTAAGATATGCTTTTATTTTAAATCATTTTCACCAGGAGAACCAATAAGTGTGAAGGTTGCCTAACACAACCTGTGGATTGTGAATGTTACCTAAACATTCTAACTAAAGATTGAGTCAAATCACCATAGCCTCAAACTAAAGAAAATTGTGAAAGTTTTCTCTTAGTTAATATTGACCAGATTTACAAAAAAGCCACTAAACTGTAATTATGAGTCCAACAAATATCAATATGAACTTATAGAAGGAAATATGAATCCAAAAAGGAGGAAGAGAACAACAGTTTGTTGGATGGGAATGGCTCATGGGAATGTAGAAGCTGATCCAGGCCTAATCCCGGTTTGTGTTTATTCTCAGAATCTTCACTCTGTAATATTCTATCTAAATTAGAACTACCTTTGTGATAATCCCATGCTGTGACCTACATTATGCAAAAGCCTCTGTGTCCACCAGAGTGTGAAAAAGACACATAACTGCAGCGGTGGTGATGAGATGGTTAATCAAAATTTATATCAGGTAAGATGAAATGCAATCACTCAGAGAGCAGGTCAGATGTTCAGCAGCTCAGATTTGAAGTGATCCTGGAAAACAGGACCTGAAGAGCATAATCCTACTTTCTCACTTCACTGCTATTCATGTCATCGGTCCTATCCTGCCCTCTGGTGGCAGGAAGTAACAGTGGTAAGCAACATTGCAATCCTGGTCTGGGCTCTTTCTAGATGGAATTTGCATGTACTTGGATTCTCTCCCTTCTCTCTCATAGTCCAAAAACATGCAAGCTAATTGGTTAAACTACTATAGGTATGGGTGTGTGCCTGGCTGTTTGTCCTGTGTGTCTCTGTATTGCCCTAGCAACCTGTCCAGTATGTACTCATTTTCTCTCTTGCCTAATGGCTGCTAGTAATAGGCATCAGGTCCCCTGTGACCTTATAGGGATAAGTGTGCATAGATAATGGATGTTCATAACATATAACACAGTCGATGAGGCTATCAGAGTAGATGAGTGTCATTAGAGGACTTTAAAGCAAATATTAAACATTTGTTTGAAACAATAACTAAAAAATTGACTGTGTAGCCTCTTGTAGACTATTGTCACAAATTTGCCTTCAAGCCATCAAGCAACATGTGGTCTGTGTGTTAATGCTTGTTGTCATTTAGCATATTTAAGGCACTTTTCCACAACCTAATATCTTGAATTATGCAATTTTACCCCATCTGCATTCATCATATCAACATTTACATGAATTATTTTTGTTACAATCAAATGAAAAAAAACCCCCTCTTAGTCCACCAAAAACACAAATAACAAAATTGTGGGGCGTGATGTGGTGGTGCAGGGGGTTAGCACGCCCCACGTTTGGAGGCCTTAGTCCTCGACGTGGATGTCGCGGGTTCGACTCCCGGTCCCGATGACCTTTGCCGCATGTCTTTCCCCCTCTCCTCACCCTGCCTACTGTCGAAAAATACGAGCCACTAGCGCCGCAAAAACTCTTCGGAGAAAAAAATAACAATATTGTTTTAGATAAATATTTTATTTTTGATATTTTTATGCTGGCTGCACAGTGGCGCAGTTGGTAGTACTGTTGCCTTGCAGCAAGAAGGTTCTGGGTTCGATTCCCGGCCGGGGTCTTTCTGCATGGAGTTTGCATGTTCTCCCTGTGCATGCGTGGGTTCTCTCCGGGTACTCCGGCTTCCTCCCACAGTCCAAAAACATGACTGTTAGGTTAATTGGTCTATCTAAATTCTCCCTAGGTGTGTGTGTGTGTGTGTGTGAATGGTTGTTTGTCCTGTATGTCTTTGTGTTGCCCTGCGACAGGCTGGCGACCTGTCCAGGGTGTACCCCGCCTCCCGCCTGGAACGTAGCTGGAGATGGGCACCAGCAACCCTCCCGACCCCATTAGGGACAAGGGTGAACAGACAATGGATGGATGGATGGATTTTTATGCTAACTTTGTAATAGGACATAGGCCATCATGCAAACAAAAAAAGAAACATGTTCAGCAAGCTTTTTATCCTTTGCAGATAAGGTGTAAAATTGGATTCATCCTTAGTATCACAATGAGAATAGTATGATATATATGATAAAAGTATGATCTCAAAGAAGATAGTGATGTTTTAGCTAGTCACCATCCCATTTTCCACTTATTGTGCTGTTTGATCTGTTTGACTGCCTCTAAGGTCTTTAGAGAGCAGAGGCAATGGTAGTTGTGCACCATGAGGCTGGTAGGATGAAGATTTTGGTGACTTTGGTGACCCTGGCGGTGCAAAGCTCACATCTCGACTATTCCTCCGCCTAATGTAAGCTTGCAGGTTCCTGGCCGGAGTCATCAGTAACCCCTCACCCTCCTCCACAAGCCCATCAAACACTGCTCCCAGACTCTGTCGTATTCTCACGCAGAAGTGGGGGCAGCTGAAGACGTACAGGACAGGGTTCAAAACTGGATTCAGAAAAGCAAAAGTTGCAGACACTGGAAGGCCCTCTTGCACTAATTTGAGGATTTTTTCATTGTACTGGGCTGTCATTTCTAGAATGCAGAAAATGTGATAAGGAGCCCAGCACAGCACAAATGCTGCAATCACAGACGTCACCATTTTGGTGAAACTTTGAGAAAGTTTCACCAGGCTCTGATATGATGGACTGGAGATGACGGGAGACAGGTTGTTTAATTTGGACTTAAATGAGGAACCAGAAGTCAAAGACTTAGCGCCATTTGTTTTAACCATTCCTGAATGTGCATCGTAGCCAGGCAGAGTCAGCATATCAGCCAGTTTGCCGGTACTCTGCTTTCTCCTTCTGTGTCTGTTTCTCAGGCTTAGGGCAATTTTGATGTATCTCCCTGCAATGACCACTAGAGGGAAGACGAAAGCTAACAGTAACTTGGAGATGGCTGTTGCCCCCTGCCTCACATTACAGTCCATTTTTAATGAATCCTTACTGGATAAATACAAAGCAAAATTATGGTAGCATAACTTCCTCCCATCAGTCTTCACAATCACTGAACGAAATATGGAGTAAGGTAGGGTATTTAACGCTGCCCACAGCCAGCCCAGAGCGCACACCTTCCAAGCTCCTGCCACCGACCTGTGATTCTTGCTCCACACTGGCTTGGAAACTAGAAGCAGACGGTCCAATGAAATGGCTGCCAGTAGGAAGGCTGAAACAAACATGTTGAAGAAAAAGATGGAAGTTTGTACTATGCAGAGTGGGTATCCGAGCTCCCAGCTATGGGAGGAATAAAAGTAGAAGGTGAAGAACGGTAGAGTCAGGGTAGCCAGGAAGTCAGACATGGCCAGGTTAAGCATCCAAATGGAGGCCACGGTTCGATGCCGGAGGCGAAATCCCAAAACCCAAATGATCAAGGCATTTTCCAAAATTCCCAGGGAGGAGAAGATGCCATGGATGCAAACCACGACCAGGTTGACCTGTGTGTTGTTGTTTAAATTGTCTTCTCTCATCCGCTTCAGCAGTGGGCAGAATAACGGACCCTCAGAGACATTGGGGGTGAACACCATGTTGAACATCAGACGGCTGAAACAAGAAATAAGTCAGATTTATGAAAAACTTAAACTCATTGTATGTTATAATTAGAAAGTTGAGTGCCAGGTTTGCAGCTAAGCCATACACTTTTCATTTCAAATGATGGATTGAACAGAGCTCTGTGAGGAGTCCAAAATATGAGATTTTATTTTATAACCTACTGGTAACTCTTTTCTTAAATTTCACCACAAGTTGACCCTGACCTGCTTTGTTCATGGGTCTTCATGATGCTGTCTAATATTCTCTAAAAACAATCTCTAAGGCCTTCGAAGAACAGCTGAGTTTAGATATAATTTACTGTGACTTTAGAGGCAGTTTGCTGCTCATTTTGATAATTTTCTGATTTTAAACAAATGGAAAACCATAAATTATTATTCTTTCCACTTAACAATTATGCACTACTTTGTGTTGGTCTATCACAGAAAATCTCTGTAAAATATATTAATGCATGTAGTATTAATATTAAAATTAGAGAAAAATTCAAGCGATATGAATAGTTTATCGCAAAACTGATTAATTTTGTTTTAGGATTAACATTATCAGAAAGAGCCAAGAGCGAAAACGTTTCGTGAACTAATTATTGTTGTTTTTCATGGGTGAAACACTTTTACAGATTACTTAGTCTATACTTTTTAAAGACAAATTACAACCCTACTGCACCCTAAAAGTTATTGCATGAAATTAAGTTAGCATTAAAAGATCTAAAATAAACAATCTGGCAGAGACTGCAGGAGATTAAATTTTTACAACAGTATTCTTGAAAGCAGACACCTTCAACGTTCTGTTCTGACTTGTTTCCATCAACAATCTCTGGGGACTGATTACCATCCGTACAGAAACAATAACCCTTTCAGCTGGTAATAGCCTTGAAAAATGAAGAAGTTGTCTTTGGACTACAATTCGTCTTGATCTTTGGGACTTTGATTGTGTGTTTTGCTTAATTTTGGTGTTTATATTATGCTTCCATGTTCCCTGTGTATAAGTATTTTCACCCATTTTATATTAGTTAAGTTCAGCCACTTGCCTTTCTTCAAAGCAGCATAGTTTCTAATCAACGACCTGTCCCTTATGTCAACTCTTCAGCTTAGCTTTATCGTAGTTTGTAATATCATACTGTTACATGTCTCCTAGACCTTGTGTTTGTTATGTTTTCACTTTGATTTTAAGTAGTTTTTATTCCTCATATTTCTAAGTTAATAGTCTTACTGTACCTTCTGCCTTTTCTCTATATTTGGGGCCTGCTCCTCACCATTTTGTGACACAATTCTAGTGAAACATTTAAAACTAACTTTGATTGTATAGGACAGGCGAAGTAATCGTTGTAAAATCTTTTTGAACTGTTCCAGGGTAGTCATCTCTTAAGAGTTACAGAAGCAAAACAAAAAAAAAAGGTTGTGCTTTTCTTACAGCATGTTAAAGCCTGTTAATGTTGTCTAGCCGCATTCCTATTGAGAAATACTGCATGGACAGAAGGGATTAACACCTCAGAGGTGCTAACATATTATAGTCAAACTCAGTGCTGCCTTGACTGAACTACTTATCCTGCACTATAAAATTTGAAACTATCACTAAAACATAAAGTCCTTCACAGTTAAAGATGCACATATGTGGTCAGTGATCGTTTTTGCAGCAAAAAGTTCGTAAAAATGGTTAGAAACTGAATGAGGAAGGGAAAGAAAGACAAAACCATCAGTTCTCTAACGGAAATGAGTCAGCTAAAGTCTTGCTTTGGCTAACAACAGCATTTGAAAATTTACTCTTGGTTAATAATTTGCTTACTTTTAATCCATAAAGTTGTTTTTATACATTTCAACGATTTTGTTTTGCAAAATGTCAGATGGCTATCTGCTGCTGAACAAACATTTATATCCAAGTTTTACCAACTCATTGTACCTAAAGTTGCACAATAAATAATAATGATTAAATGTGGTATTGCAAGTTTCTCTATTGTTGACCACTGTAAACAGATATGAGAGCAACAATAAGTGTCTCTGTTGATCAACAGTTGTTACAGCTGAGCTGAATTGCTTTCGCTTGCTCCATATTTACTCAAATAAATTAATAACGTTTGCTCAAATAGCAAATTATTCCATCTTATCTCATTTCTCCTAGCACAAAAACAATTAAAGCAGCACTACTTTTAAGTCTCATCACCAGTAACTGTTAATGAAGCTGCCTGTTTGCTGAAACTAACAAATAAATAACATTTAACCACTACACACTCAGGGATTAGGCTCAACTTTCCCTACATTAGCATTGACTTCTAGCACACTTATACGCTGCTATAATTGAGTTACTAATTTACATTTACCTGTTAACAAATATGTGAGAACAACAATGAGCATTTAAAGTTCTATTTGCATGTTTTACCTAGCGCCATAGGGAATATTTGTTGTTTTCTTGCTTCAAAATACAATAAACTCGTGTTTAATTGCTGAATTAACTGTGACGCAACATTTTTTACATGCAGGTCACAGCCAGTGGAAATATATGTGAAGAAAGCTGCTAAGCAGGAAAATGTTTGATTGATGCGATGCCAGTTAAGATATTACAATGATTATTGTCAAAGGTATAAATGCATTTTAAAAGTTTTCAATAAAATGTAAATAAAAACAGCTGCTTTTTTAAAATTATGCTCATTTGCATTGTTTTGTTATCATTTGAAAGGCGCCTGTCATTTCCTGTTGTGAACCAATTTATTAGAGGCTACAGGTATGCATAATTTTGGGATACCTGTACATTTACGAGATAACACTAATTAACTCCTCTGTCAAATGTTTCAAATTAAAGTTTGAACATGAAACATTTAGTGTTTCATGGTTTGAATAGTCCTCTCACAACCAAACTCACACACTTAGTCACAACCTGCCGACTGGAGGAGACGTACATAAATTATTATTCCAAGTCAGCACATGAAAAGACTTGAGCAAACATTCGTCTGACATCCAATAAGAGCAGATGTGACTAATTGAATTTAAATGTCTTTAACAGTAGAAAAGTATAAATAAAATACAGTACAGACCAAAAGTTTGGACACACCTTTTAATTCAATGAGTTTCCTTTATTTTCATGACTATTGACATTGTAGATTCACATTGAAGGCATCAAAACTATGAATAACACATGTGCAAATATGCACTAAACAAAAAAGTGTAAAACAACTGAAAATACCCCTTATATTCTAGTTTCTTCAAAGTAGCAACCTTTTGCTGTGATTACTGCTTTGCACACACTCTGCATTTTCTTGATGAGCTTTAAGAGGTAGTCACCTGAAATGGTTTTCACTTCATAGCTGTCAGGTTAATAAGTGGGATTTCTTGCCTTATAAACAGTCATGAAAATAAAGAAAACCCATTGAATTAGAAAGGTGTGTCCAAACGTTTGGTCTGTACTGTACATCTCACTTCCTTGATTTCTAATACATAATACAATAACACATAACAAATAACTATTCACTAGATTTATGAAAGAAATATTTTGTATTCCTCACAGTCCCATAGTTCCACACAATAGAACAACTACACTGACTGTAAAACTGGAACAATTTTTCACCAGCTAACAAGAGTGTCAAGACATTAAAAGGTGATTTATTTCAGTATTCAGTCCAATTTAAACAAGCTCATGATAAGGTTTTTATATATTAGCTGAACTGACTATGATTATATGATGTTCATGTAATTTAAAAGCGATATCCATCTAAAATGTATGTTAGAAAAGTGCTCCAAACCATAAAAGCTTAAAGTGTATTATATGAACAGAATTTCATAGAAATCTTTATCAACAGAGAATTCCAGCAGAAGCATATGATACCACATTATTATATACATCAATCTACTATTATCATACTAAATTAACAGCTTAGCATCTCATTCTATAAGATAAATTAATCTTTATAAGCTCAAAACTCACCAGGCTGTTGGTTATACTCGCTTGTAAGAGGGGAGCATAAGGCATTAAATCCTCTCCCGTGCTTCTTCTCTTTGTCCCCCACACACACTCATTTCTCCAACTCTATTGCTTTCTGCTGCCCTCCTGTGCTGGAGACACCCACCCTCTGATTCACGCAGATGCACATACCTCAGCTGGCTCCTCCCAACAGAAACTGAACAGCACAGATGCAAATTACACTGAAATTTTAATGCAGGCAGCAACTGGTGAGGAGCGACGCAAACAAACCAAAAAGCACATGGAAAACTGATGAAAGGGGGAAAAACTGAAATATAATATCTGCACTGTTTTACTGTCAGTCTGACATCATAGAGTCTCTCAACAAGGGAAGGCTTGTGTGAACATGACTCACCATACGATTGTATTTTTGTTGTGATGATACTCTGCTCCAGCAGATTTTTGTTTGTTTGTTTTTCTTAGATCAGCTATGGAAAAGTACATTTTCCTTTATTATTATTCTGCAAAAAAGCATGGCTGTGACAATGTAAAGTTTTGACTAAACTTTCTGTACATATAGAGAAGGTTTACCTACAAAAATTGAGAGATCCAAGTATTTCCTAAAGTTTGCATAGTAGTAGAGAAACCTTTTACCTTTCATTACCTTTCAATTTGATAATAAAATTCTTTATAATTGCTTTAAAAGTCACATGGTTTTCATGTTTAACCACAAAAATTCCCCTTTGTAGTTTTTAATGGTCTATGTATCTGCTCTATAATATGGTGCTGTAAAAATGTATATGACCTTCCACAAACATGCTATTTTCTGTTTTTGTTCAAGAATCGCAAACACATTTTACCATAAGACAAATGTAACCTTAGTGTAGACAAACAACTTGCTACGTTGAATAGATAAAGCAATCAAAACTAGCTATGTCCAAAGGTATCGACCCTCCTTGTTAAATCATGAATTGATTGTTGCTAAGCTAACCATATTTTTGGGAAAGTTGTGTTCCAGTTCGCTGGCAACATATCTGGCTAATTACTGCCAGATATGTAGAATAAATAAAACAAAATAATTTGCATCTATCAGTCGGGAATGTGTTATTAACAAATTTCTACTGCTTTGGGACGCCAACAAACTGCAACGAGATTATTATCCACATATTATCCACAAATAAAATGCAGTGGGGAACTTTCCCAGGACTATTAATTACTCAAATAGTCTATCAGTGTTTATTCGGAATGAAAATGCCCCAGAACAACATAAGAGTAGGCCTCAATTGCCTCATTTAAGGTCAGTGTTTACTCTTCCATAACAAGACACTGAGAAAAAATGCCATCCATGGGAAAAAGCACTGTGTCTGTGTTGGAGCACTGAATTCTGCTCTGTATAAGGCATTTTTGAAAAGGAAAAACAAGCCATTACATTGAGACTTTGTCTTAAATGGATTTGAATTATTGAGCAGAAAAATTATCCAAAGCACAACAGCATGTCCACCCATGACAGCTTTTAAAGGCAACAAAAAGACTCTCATCAGTTAAACAAAAGTCCATTTAAATCCTGTTTCCATTCTGTGAAATCAGACAAACAGCAGCAAAGTCTGTTTGAACACCCTATACATCAAAAAACAGCTCAGGAATTTATAAAACATAACTGGCTTTCAAATTGTTTGATTTTGTATTCAAATTCAAAATCGAACAGAATAGAATGGAAACAGCCTTTTTGTCCTGCAAAAGGGAAATTCAGATCTAACAGCAGCATCATATACAGTATATATATTTATATATATATGTATATAGATATATATATATATATATATATATATATATATATATATATATATATATATATATATATATATATATATATATATGTATATATATATATCTATATACATATATATGTATATATATGTATATAGATATATATATATAACTTCACACCAAAAACTTGCTAATGTGTCAGAGTAATATACAAAAAACAAGCCACTGAGTAGGCTTACGTTTTCAAAAATGTACATAATGTACATGTGTACTCAATATTAGAAAAAAATGTTTTTCACTTTATTTCCATACAACTTAATTTATGGAGTTATTTATATTGATTTCTTTGCATTTTTGGGTTATTTGAGTTATTAACAACAGGGACTGATGATCATCTGCTTCTGCACCAGTGCAGAAAATCAGATGAACAAGAACAGTAGAAATGTTATTTAAAAACAAGTGAGAACATCATAGATTGTGTAAATGCCAGTATGAATGTAAAGACATGTAACTGTAGGGAGCAGTGATGGTTATATCAACAGGAGTGTATTGTAAACTATTAAAGTACCACAAAATGAACAGCAGATGTCACCAATTCTCTCCTCTGAATAATCTTTTTTTGATTTTAATTGAATTGAAAGTTCTGGCACATATTTCATTATTTTACAAACCGTTAATCATGCTCCACTCCCTTTTACTGGGTACTTGTACCTTTTTCTAAAATGCACGTTGGAATAAGTCAGGGAGGAGAAAACTGATTGACGTAATTTTCTTATCTTGTTTTCCAAGCTTCCTGTTAAGTCTGACTTTTGTCATGTAGGTATGAGCCACTCTCCACCCAGTTATTGCAAAATTCTGTGTATATAAAGCTGTGAAAAGTGAAACTCTGCTTTACAGAGGGGGAGGGAGGAAACTTGGGTCATTGGTGTTGGAAATTATTCAGGTATGAGCTAAAATTGATTGATTCTGTAATAATATATGTCTTTTAATAGCCTCTTGCTTTTTCTCAATAATACTAATAACCAAAGTTATTTTATTAATGTGAAATTTTAGAGTGTATAATATTTTAGAGTGTATAATTTGCCTTCATCTAAGTCATAAGTTTGCAGGAACAGCATCTAATTTACTTTTGATTCCTATAACTTTTTTCACTTTAAGGTATGAATATTTGTTTTTCATGTCTATTTAGAATAATTCTAATCACTTTACCTGTGTAACGTTTTTCCTATTCAACCATGTTCATGTTTACTGAGACCCTTATTAGTAACTAATACAGGATAAAATAAACGAAGGACCAGGATACCAGGTTGGTTGCGAGCTGAAACTGGTTGAATGATTTTCTGTATCTGTCTCTTTTTTATCTCACATCTCTGAACTGAACAGCTATGAGTGTTGTGGAAATAAATTATATAGATGGCCTGTCACAATAAGCAATAAATCAATTAATTGCATGACAAATTAAAACAAGCTCAATAATTTCCATTTGCATTGTTTATTGTTTTCCTCTTTTCTCTTGCAGACAAAAGCCTTAAGTCTAATGCATTGGTCTCAACTAGCTCTGTAAAACAGGCTTTTACAGAGACTTCATAATTAATTTTATTTGCTTTTTCTGTTGTTTTGTTTATTTTGGATATCTAAAATGTCTTCCAGTGTTAAATGTTCATTAGAATTTAAAGTTTATTGATATTTGAGAATGTGTTCTTGCATTATAATGTCATTACCAATATATTACTTGAAAATGGTCTCCAATAAACAATATCGTTTATTGCAATAAATTCTGGGACAAAATTGTCATTAAGCAATATGTGTTATTGAGACAGGCCTATATATCTAGTATTCATGAATATAGATCTATTATCTTGCTTATTTTTCCTGTCACAGTTTCTTACATAATTATATTGAATTGTTGCATTTACTTTTCTGAAAAATATTACTTTCTCTAGATTCAACATGAGGAAATATTATTCAGACTTACAAAATTCAGGCGTACTCCTGTCATATTTAATAATGAACTGGTTTCTATTTATCTCTCTAGAGTCATCATGACTTCACTGCTGGGTGCAGCCTTGCTGACTTTGAGTCTGATGTCCCCTGCCTTGGCTTTTGTTCCAATCGGGGGAGGGACATCCACTCATGTCAGCATTACTGGGACAGCCCTGCTGCAAAAGGTTGCAGAGACGTGCCAGGCGGTGGCTGATGCAGCCGGTCATGAGTTCAAACCTACGGTAGGAAGAAAGAAAAAGCACATGCAATAACACTAAAACTCTTGGTCAACATGTAGAAACTGGACTCTGACATCACATTTTACTGTCCAATTTATGGACAGTAAAAATAAGAGAACATGCGTACACACCCGCACACACCCCTTCACATTTTGCTTTATTCTGTTCTTTATATTTACCCAAATTATAAAGAACTTCTGATATGATAACATATCAGAAGTTATCAACATAACTTCTGATATGTTGATAACAACATATCAGAAGTGTACAAGCAGCATTTTAACTCTTAGTTCATAATATAAAAACTAATGCAAGAGTATATAAACAATTTCTAATCTCTTTTTTTTCTTCTCAATAATCTTAGTAACACTCATTGTTCTGATAGGAAGGTTTTGCTAATGTATTTTCAAAAAGAGCATTAGAGAGCTTCTATGAAATTAGCTCATGTGCTGCTTTGGTTTTAAAAGACTGTTTATTAAACCAGCAAACACTGCAATAATCATTTTCATTGTTTCAATACATCAAAAAGCTAAGCTTATATAATGTATTGGATACTAAGATATTTTAACTATTTATCTTTATTAATAATCACCCAAACCCAAAATTCAATTTCTCAAAACTTTAAATATCAAATCAAAACTTTATGTTTTAATCCTGAATACCTGTATATAGTATGTTTCATTATTTGGACTGAATTTCTTAAGTAAATTAAGGTTGTTTGTGATATTCAAATTCATCAAAGAGTCGTTCTATTTTTCTCTTATGTGACTCAATAAAATAACCTTATTTTAGTTTAGTCACAGTTCTCTTGTTTGTGTTATTTTCTTTAACATCTTTGTATTAATTTATCCTTCACTTTAAACATGCACACTTTATCATTTTCCCTATTTTCCCCCCACCACTGTTGATTCTAGTCACGAAAACAACAAATACCCTTTTCTCTGCTTTGATAAAAATCTCCACTTCTATCTCTGAGATCTTTGGCTGTTTCATTGCACATCACAGTTTAGACTTGAAAAGATTCTTAAAATCCCACTGAGCACTTAGAGGATGGATACAATATTTGTGCCTGACTCGGTAAAGACAAAATCAAGATACCCACTACCTGTTTCAAACTAGCACTCCGTAAGCTCTTGACTGATAATCATCTTGAAAAAGAAAGATTCAGGTAAATGTGTATGTGTCCTTCACAATTGTTCAGGAACATATTTCCCTCAATCATAGCCACAAGTAACACAGCATAAAGCGTTATACAAATATTCAACGTTTATTTCAGTCACAACAGTTAAAACTGTTTTGTCACATTTTATGACTTCTCAGAATATTACCTCACATTTGACACCAAAGAGAAACCTAACTCATATCATGACTAACTACAATGCAAATAGCATTGCATTATAACTCAACATGTAATGTTGATGAGTTACATTCAATGAAATTTTGCAATGAAGAAGGGGAGAAATGACCATTTAACTTCTTGTGTTGTTTTTTTCACTTTCTTAATTATTATCTTTTGACTTCTCCTTCTGAACTTTAGGGTTCTTCTCCAGGAGAGTTAGTCCAGGCCTGTCTGGGTCCCACCGCACCAGGAGATGTCTCCGGTGCCAAGTTCCACTCAGCTCTTTGGGAGATCTACACCCAGAACAGCCTGGTGGACCGTGACTTTGTAAACAGGTAAAGTGGGAAGAAAAATACTGTGGAAAGAAGTTTGAATTAAAATGTACGCATCCAGTAAAATGTTTTGCATTGAAAATTTCTCCAAACTTCAGTCCACCACATCACTTCAACTCCGAAGCTTTCTTAGAGGGACGTGGACTAATCACTGAAGGCGTAGCGGCCATCAAGGCTAACATTCGGAAGGAGAACTTCAAAGCTGCCAGGGAAACATTGGGCAGAGTCCTGCACACAATACAGGTGAGAGGGGTCAAATGACACAAAATCTTAAAAATAAATAGCTCAAAATGATAACAAAAGACAAGCTAGTACATATACTGTATGTCTATTGTTTATAGTACTTTTTTTCAATTGTTTCATATGTATCGTATAAAAAACTAGAGGAAAAGGGTTTAAAAGCCTTATAGATAGTTAAAAAGGATGCTATACTGTGAGTGTAAATAAGATGCAGAGGTGGCCGTTGCACTTTTTTATGAGCTAACTGATTTTTCAAGGCATGAATGTTTCTGTTGATTCTCAGGATTTCTACAGCCACAGTAACTGGGTGGAACTGGGATACACCAAACCATATGTCAACCTCTTAAGACCAGACCTGCCTCTAGAAAACCTGGCAGGTAAAAGTGTTGAAATACAGCTTTCCATAAAGAAGGACATTTTCTGTGGGTGGGGTGAAGTGTCTTAAAGAGGACAACTTGAGTCATATTTTCCTGAAAAACACTTGGGTGTCCAAAGTGCAAAGATTGCGTACTTATGGCTTAGGAAGTCTTCAAAATTTAGCCAATGAAATAAATTAGCAAGTGTTTTTACAGTTATTCACCTGACAAAATTTAATTTAAAAATTGTGAAATTCCACTTCCATCTCTTTTTCTTCTTTTGTGCAGATGTGAACACTTCGACCTGCAGCGACTGTGCCAATAGAAAATGTCCTAATCAGATTCTCTCCAACATCCTGAATGAGAAGAAACTCACATCAGGCTACATGGGAATCTTTTCTTCTCAGAAACCTAAAGGTATATTATCTCATATTTACAACAAATCTAAAACAACACAATCATCCAGTCCCAGAGTAGTAAGGAAGTTAAAAAATTCTTAAAGTTTGCTGTTAAGTAACTCCAGCAATATGTGGAACATCTATTGTCCACTGTTAAGTACTCTGTCTGAATGCAACCATGCAAAATCTTACTGGAGAAGTCTAAATGTTGTCCTTTTTGACATGGTCCTGCAAAAAAAGAGGAATGCATTTTGACAAAATCTTGTAGGCAGCACATAATTTTATTCCTTTCTTCAAATACTTTCTATTACTTAGCATGAAAAACTAGCATGCAGTCTTTTCTCCAAACCAAATTGTATCTAAATTCTTTAAGACACTATTAATGTTTAAAAGTTATTTTAATACTCCACAGATAGGTGTCCATTAAGACCCAGTTTATCTTCTTCCTCCTGTCTTGTTTCAGGCAAATGTAGCCATGGAGGTGAATCTGATCTCACCAGCAACACAGTTCCTCGAGGAGGCATCAGCAAAGACGAGCGCCGCTCTGACAATAAGGAATTTCATGATGCTGCTGTAAATGCAGCAGTAGCTGCCAGCCTCCAACTGTTAGAAGACATTCGTTTGGCTTCAGGCAATCATAACTTTTTGAGGTATGACAAGATTTAAAGACAAAAAATATATATATAATACACTAAACAGACACAACCTTAGAATCACTGACTGAGGAAGTAAGTAACACTTAATCCTACCTATTAGTCAGTGGGGTATGTCAGAACCCAGGCAAAAATTCAGAGCCATGGGCAGCCAAGGGACATTGATGGGCCGTGTGGTCCATTCTTCAAGATGAGTAAATACAGCTTGAAAATGCTTTGGGAAGCTTGAAAGTTGACTTCCAATCTAAGTACTTTCAAGCCAACCAAACATCTGAGTTTGACTGTACAGACAAGTCCAATACATAGAGGCTTCACCTTCAGATTTGGAGAACATAGAGGATTGCCTATTAACAACTTGGAGCCTGATATCACAGCTCCCTTTCTGGGCTCTAGTGGAACCCATGCCTTGACTGGTTAGAGATGTTTTGGCAGCAAATGGTGAATGAACACATTAGGCAGGTGGTTACTATGGTATGTCAGCGCACAAACTGCCTAAAAGTAAATTTTGCAATTAAAAAATATGCTTGCCTTTTCTCATAGAATGATGGGGATTGCTCGTTCATCTGTGGTGTGCTTTGTCATTGACACCACCGGCAGCATGTCTGATGATATTGAAGCAGCTAGAACGGTCATGTATAAAATCATTGACAGCAAAAAGGGAACACAAGATGAACCATCTGAGTACATCCTCGTGCCCTTTAATGACCCAGGTATGAACAAGTTTACCTTACTAATCCTAAATGCAGATGCTTAAAGGTTAGTCTCTGTGCTTCGCTCAATTATGCGTGTATTTGTAGAGTTTGGGCCTATGATCAGGACAACTGATGCTGAGAAAATGAAAGGAGAAATCTCCAAGCTCAAAGCAGCAGGTGGTGGAGACACACCAGAGATGTGTCTATCAGGACTTCAGGTACATGAACTGATTGTGATGTTTTACAATTTCAACTGGAAACTAGCAGTGCACCAATTTATTGGCCAGCTGATTTATTGGCCAGCTGATTTATTGGCACCGATTTCCTTAATTTTGGGAGATCGGTGATAGGCTGATACTTACATCTGAAGAGCCAATCTTATCCTCCGAGTTGATCTACCTCAGCAAAAATCAGCCACCATCCTCTTCTGCTCTCCCGTGAGAGAGGCTTGACTGACAGACCGGCCCACCAGGTCATGTCTGCACATTTGCTAATTTTAGCAACATTTTATTGGTATCGGCCAAAATCGGAATCAGAAGGTTAGACTTTTTAAAGATTGGTAATCAGCGATCAGCCAGAAAACTGCAATCGGTGCACTCCTATAGGAAGCATTAAAAGTAACTGTGAATCGTCACTTTGAACATTTCATTCTTTCAGCTGGCTCTCACTGGAGCCCCTTCCTCATCCAACATCTATGTTTTCACTGATGCTATAGCCAAAGACATTGAACTGAAAGACACAATCATTGCTCTCATGAGGAGCACCAAATCAACGGTAAACATCAAAAAGCACTAAACGATGATGTAAGCATAGCAAGTCTACACAATTAGGGAGATGGAGGTTCTAATCTTTCCATGATCTCTTTTCCATAGGTCTCTTTCTTTATGACAGACGCAAGCAGCAGGCGGCGGCGGTCTCTAACAAGTTCCTCCTTCAGTGACTATAAAGACTTGGCTTTGGCATCTGGAGGCCAGGCTATCCAGGTGTCCAAGGCCCAACTCCCTCAGGCTACAGATATTATCCTTGACACCTCAACTTCTGCTCTGGTAGGATTATTTACATGTATTAGTCTGGAAGTGATTGAATTGGTTTAAAGAACCATGAGTTGAATTATCCATCCTTCTGGCAGGTAACAGTTCTTCAGCAAGCTACTGTTGCAGAGCAGGAGACTTTCCCTTTTGTGTTGGATGAATCTCTGAAAAACATCACTATCTACATCACAGGAACATCACTAACTTTCACATTGACCAATCCTGCTGGTAACTCATAGTTTTAAAGAAAATTTCAGATAAAACCGACAGAATGCCTGTCTGTTCTCTGAGAGTAACCACGCTGACTAATGTTGCATGTTTCACATTTATAGGTGTTTCCCAGACTGACACTGAAGCCAAGGGTAAACTGGGAACCATCCACACAGTGGGTAACCTCAGGAGAATCCGTCTGTATGCTGACAAGCAGTCAGGAACCTGGCAGATCAACATCAAATCCAGTCAGCCATACACACTCAAAGTCACAGGTAAGATACCATATATTTGTTCATCTTTTTTTGTTACCTCTAAATAAAGTTAATGCACCAGTAGCATCGGATGTATTTTGAATTTATCCTAATTTTTTTTGTTTGTTTGTTCCCAGGCCAGAGCACAATTACCTTTATCTATGACTTTGTCGAAAAGTTCACAGGACCTCACTCAGGCTATGCAGTACTCAGTGGACGTCCACGAGCAGGTACACAGCACGGTTCTGTATTTTTTGTATGTACAGTATTCTAAAGTGAAATATTAAAATGTATTTATTCAAGTTTAGAGCTCTTCATGAGAGAAATTTGTAATCTCTATCTTATGTTGTGGGAAATAATAATAAAAAAGTAAAACAAAACTAAAACAAATTTCTTTTCAAATAAAAAACAGATCAGCCTGCTACCCTGGTGCTCTCAGTAATAGGAAGAAAAGGTCCAACTTCAACAACTATCGAAGAGGTTGGCTTGGTAACAATGTCTGGTCCAGAGGTTGTAACCAATGGCACAATGACTGACATGGGGAATGGAGAGATCCTGGTCACGGTTGTTGCTGTTCCTCAGCGGGAGTTTGTGCTCATTCTGAAAGGAACAGACACAGTGTCTAACAGCAAATTTCAGAGACAGTCTACCACCCAAATGTCCGTCTCCAAAGTTAATATCCAGGTCTGTTCTTGCAGTATCTCATCACATCTTCCAAATACACGTTTGACTGATGACATCAATAAAATGGAGAGTATTCAGATTAAAATTATGTGTGAAAGTTTCAATAATCTACATCTTAAAACGTTGCCTTGAGCAAGCAAATCAACTTTTTAGTGTTTCAAAGTGATCATGCAAAAGGCTACACGAGGTCATTTACACTTTTTTTTTGTGCCCATTTTCTGCTCAATACGCCTACATATGTTTAACTATGGCAGCAGATTCTGCAATTTACAAAAGAAAAACAAAACAAAAAACATAGGCAAGTGAACATTCTGAGGACAACAGAAGACCTTTAAAAACGATTTGCAGGTTAGCAATGTCTGGAAGCCATTGCCAGTTCAGTGTCAGCTAAGACTTGACACTGAACTGCAGAAATGCATCGTCCTGATTATATGTAGTATTCCAGGTTTTCATAATTGAATAATCATACTCTCTGTGCCTAGAATTGTATGTAAGAACATTAAAATATATTTTGGTGTGAAAAGATAGAAACTGGTCCTCCCTAACAATGTGCCGTGATTCTTCTTTCTCAAGGCTGCAGTGGAAAGCAGTGTTGAGCCAGGGGAAACTTTTAAACTTCCCTTCAGTGTGATGACCCAAAGTGAAGGGGGTGCATACACCATCAGCGCCCGAAATGACAGAGACTTTCCTATGTCATACCCCAAAACGTGAGAAAAATCTGTTTTATATGGTTTCTTTCCAAAATGTTCCTGTATAAAACTGACATTATAGGATTGGGGTGAGAGGAAAACATTTCTAATGTGACATCAAGCATCTATGTAAGACTTATAGGAATCTACTGAACTAATGAGCAGCACAATTTGGCCTACATATTGCAAAATAGACAATATACAAGTTAAAAAACTAAGAATTTAATTGATAACTGTAAAAATGATAATAATGATAATGCAAATTGTCTTTTTAGTTGGAGTATATTCATGTTATGATAAATGATCTTTCTTAACACTGAAGTTCACAAATTCTTTCAACATAATTTTAAAACTAATTTTTACATCTATTGACAGACTCAGTTTGTTAAGTGGAGAATATGCTAATGCTACACTGACTATTACACCAACTGCTGGCACAGAATCAGGCACTGATGTCACTCTGACTATTGAAGCCAAATCATCAAATGGCATTGATTCCAATTACGCTGTTCTGAGACTGTCTGTTGTCAATAAGGTAAGATGACATATTCTCATTAGGCTCTCCAAGAAAACATGGTAGAACAAAACAGGATTTTATTCTAATTTATGTACAAATAACATCTGCAAAGAACACTTGTCTAAAACTTTCATACAAATTGAAAATGTGGTTTATAAGAAAAAAATGAAAAGACATCCACATTAAAAATGACAACTCATGTCATTAGGTCAAAAGTTGCTTTGGGCTGATCAAAGCAAACATGATTTTCAAAGTCAAAGCTTAGATCAAATTTGGACAGAACTATAGGCCAAAAAGTCCAATTTTCAACATTTTATCTTTGCTAAATAAAGACGAGCACTGGTAAACCTTAAATAGCCAGAGAAAGATGCCCATGGATCTCCTGCGTTTGGAGGGACTTTCTTCACATCCTATAGTAAATTTTATGTTGGGGAACTTTTCATTATAAAATATTGAATTGAAACACTTTTAGGTCACATTGGTTTGTCTTGAGTTTTGCTCTTACATTAAATGGATTACCAAATGCACCAAACATTTCCATTAGCTCTAGAAATAGACTTTTAAACCTAACCAAAAAGTGATATTTTTTTAGAATACCATACTGATTTGAAAGGTCACTTCAGTTCTTAAAAGGCCATGCAACAGTGTTAAAATTTCAATTGATCCAAGTCTTGAACTGCTACTCCCAGAAGCGAGCACATCTCGTTATGACCTCCCTCCACCGGCTGCTAGTCCATTTTAGAATAGAGTTCCTCCTATTGGCTTTGATTCCTCTGGACCAATCACTGACCTTTGCCGTTTTAAATCCAAGATTAAGACTGTCACTGTGGCATTTTTTTCCAAAGTAAAGTGATTAATCATAAAAACCCAGCTTTATTAGGGCTTTGTGGACATGATGAAGAATCACTGTCTGTAATAGTCACCTTTCTTTCTGCATTTTACACAGATCACAGATTTTATTCCACCAAAGTGTGAAGTGACGACCATAGTGGCAAATTGCCCTCATGATGTCTCAAAATGTGGACCTTTCCAGTGGGAGCTCTCTGCCAACTTCACTGATCAAAATGGCACTCGGATTCAAAGCATTTCCTTGATTCAAGGCAATGGGAATTTGACACACACCACTCTGAATGCTTCTGTCGTCCAAGCGTACTACAGCGCCTCCTGCTGTTCTCAGATCGTCCAGATTGTAGCTGTAGATAAGGCTGGCAATGTGGGCAAATGCTACCACTCGATCATTCGTTCACACAGTTTTCCTACTACAACTCTGTCGTTGCCACTATGGCTTTGCCTTTTGGCTTCTATTTTTGTGGTAAGGCCTTAAAGAAGTTTACAAGATATCATGATAAATGTTCAGTATATCTTGTAAATTATTTTGTTTTGAAAAAAAAGCCTACTTACGCTATTGCCTCTTATTAAATATTTTACAGTTTGTAGGAGCTATTTCTCCATTATTTTCAGTTAAAGTTTAGAATGTAGATTATTTAGTTTATTTTTTGTTTTGTAGTCGATTTATAATTAGAATGTTTATTTTGTTGTTCTAAATAAGTTGTTGGTTAGTAATTCACTTAATAAGTTACTTGATTTCAGTTTGGGAAGTGGGTGTGTTTCACAGTATAAATACGTAGAGTTTAGATGAGTCTAGAGGCATATGGGTGGTCTTATGGTTTTTTACCTGTCTGTCATCAGTCAGTTAGTCAGTTTTATCAGTGAGAACAGGTGCAGGAGTTAGGTTAGGTTTATCCGAAGCCTGTAACTTGTTTTTAGCCAAAAAACTGAATAAAAGTAAATAAAGAGCTGCATTTTGACTGTTTTGACCTTTTGTTTGGATGGGGTAAACCAGAACCCATGATGCACAGTATTGACTGTTTGAGTTTATTTCATTTTGCTTTGATCACTTTTGAGATTTGAATTTTTTCAATTTTGGAATTAAGTTTTAGGGACAAATAGTCAATACACAGTTTGTTAACTTAAAACTATTTGCTTTTCACTATTGTGATGACATTCATTACACACCTTGTTGGTGCTGCAATAGCACCAACAATGACTTGCAGGCTGAATAAGTTAGGTCATTGCTACTAAGCAGAATTAAATACAACGCTGCAACTTGGTCTTTAATGCTTAAGAGTCAAGTACTAGATATCTGGATCACTACTAAATATTACCAATGCAGTAAAATGAATGCATGATTAAAAAGTGACTCTTTAACCCTGCTTCACAGAGGAAGCCCCTTAGGACACTTTTGTGTCCATTTAGATGAGTGAACAAATAACTTCTTCAAAAATGTTTGACCTGTTCATGAGAATTAGATGCCATGTCTTGTACATTATATATACAAGTAAACTACAGCACACATCACCAAAGATTAAGGCATCACATAACTGATGTATTACCAAATAAAATGGAACATTTCACTATTTCTGTTTTTTGAGTGTTTATTGCAGACTAAACTACAGGTATTGTTCTTGTAACATTCTTTTTCGGGTTTATTTCAGTGTCTGTACTAGCTTTCTCAGCAGGACAAGCCCTGAGACAGCAAAAAGACACCTCAACAAATTTATTGCTATAATATATATTTTTTCCAATTACTGTGCTTGATGTTTTATTCATACACGTTTTACTGATGTTGTAGAGTTTACATCCTTTAACTAAATAACACCACATAAGATGATTCAGTTGCCTTGTCATTTACAGTGCTAAAAGTATGGACTACTTTTTGACGTGACGTAAAATAGTCAATTGACCTTTGAAAAGAACACTGCAGTAGTTGCAAGTAAAGCTCTTCTTCATATGTGATTAAAGGGAGCTTGAGAGTAACTCCTTTTTACCTCACAAAGGTTGCGATGCATTGCTTGTTGGGTTTTGTAATATTTGAAGAGTAGCAAACAAAAGAACTTAAGACTCATAGCTTTTCTTCGAAGGGGTTATAAACATTAAACATTTTTGTTCACCTGGAAACTGAATGCCAAATACTCACCCCTTAAAAAAACAATGGCAAACCTCAGAGGTATTCGATAGTCAGATTAAGTGGTTGGATTTTTGAAATCTACCTAGTTTTGTATTCTTCAAATGCATAATTTTTACATGCCCTTTTAACAGTTCTCATTTAAAAATCTGTTTCCATTTGCCTTGAAAAGACAAAATCTAATTACTTATTGCTGAGATGATTATAAGTTTTAAGATTCTGATTACATTATTACACTGCCCTATAGCTTCATATGTGGTCAAACATTTTTGCCTAAAGGTTGTCCAAAGTCAAATAACAGCAGTAAATAGATCTAGTTGGTGAGCCTAAATATGGGTTAAGCAGCAACAACCCCTAGCCCTTTCTGGGGACACACTAAGGACGTTCCAGGTAAGAAGAGTCAGTATGGGACAGCTCTGGACTTACCCTAATACCTTGTTCGTGAGACATGTCCAAAATACCTACTAAGCTATCTGAAGTCATTTCACAACTCCAAGTTTTATATCACGTAGTAGCATAACTCCAAGTCTACAGGATAAAGAGATACTTATTAATTCCAACATCACAAACAAGACTTTTGTACAAGACATTTATTATTTCTTCAAACAAAATATCCATCTGAAATTGACAGAAATCAGGAACTTTACAATATATACAGCTGTTTTCCATAACTTACATATCAAATCTGTTTTGTTAAAACATTTTAATATCTTGTGCACTGAAAAAAAAAAACTTAGGCAATTAGTAAAGTACTACTACTTTTGCAATGCAACAGTAATCATAGAATTAAATTTAATACTTTTCTTTCTTCTTTAACTCAATCAACAGACACTGAAGCATTGTCGAAGTGCTTCTTTTTCCTGTTTGACAAAAAGGTTTAACTAAGGCATGAAATGAAGTCGAAATAAACTTAAAGCATGCACAAAATCACACACTGATATCAGAATACTTTTTTCTGCTCAAACTGTTCATATCCTGATATCCAAGTGAATTATAAGCCGTTTGTAAAAAAAATCTTGCCATGAGCAATGTAAACAGGAGATAAAGCAAAAAACATTTACAGCTCTTCTGATGTTGATACATTAAGTGCTTACATACTTGTATTGAATTGCTGTAAAAGCAAGTCAATTCAACAGTCAAACATTAAGCCTGAAAAAGCTACATAATGAAACAAATTACAATATTTAAAAAATTCTCTTAAATAAAAATAATTATTTTTAGATAATGTGTTCACCGCTGGTTCAAATTCCAATGTTGCATTAATTCTCGTTAAATATTTTAATTGTGTTTGTGAGGTTACGGGAAAGTGAGTCAAATACTTGCGTCACTGGATAATCTAAAACAGGTGTCTAAGAGATAACTTGCAGACTCTTGGAAATTTACAAAGCATTCAGTATGTAATAGATAATTTTCCTATTACATACTCCTTAAAAGCTATAGCAAGCAATTAAAATGAAGGTTACCACAAATCTAGTAATTGTTACTCACAAATTAAGTAAAACCAACTACTTTCCCACCTTAAAATAAAAAAGCACAAGTTTGCATAACTTTGTCTTTAAATTCCAGATAAATTATTTTAAACAGCAAATATATCAACAAATGTTTTTTTTTTCTTGCTACACTATAAAAAGCACACTGTGTCAGTTATATAACAGTTTTAAAAAAATAAGACATCAACCCATCTATTTTGTGCAAATTCTATTGAAATTTTAGGGCTCGTCAATGCATCTATATTCACATTATACACGTTGTCATTTTTGTTTTATTTTCCTAAACCCTTACATGCATAAAACAAGGTAATTACTTTTCTTTTTTGAAAGAAAAATAAAACCAGTTCCTAAAGCTGTAAACTGTGTGTTGTTGCATCAAGTCATTACTAACACAAAAGAGAAAAAAATACTATTGAATAAACATGGAAATTAACTGATTTTTCTCTCTTACAGTGCAAGCGCCGAGAAAAACAGGGTGGTCCCCTGTTTTAAAAAATTTATTCCAGTTTTATTTTTTATGCACACTTTTAACGTGCTTTTTCAGGTGACCAGTCTGAGTGAAGTTCTTGGGGCAGTGTGGGCAGGAATATGGTTTCTCCCCAGTGTGGGTATATCTGTGTCTCTTCAGGTTATTGTAATCTAAAAATCCTTTACCACAATATTGACACCAGTGTCTCTTTTCTCCATTGTGCCACCGCAAATGCACATTCAACTCCACTTTCCTTGTGAATCTCCTTTCACATATGTGGCATTGGAAAGGTTTCTCTCCGGTGTGGATCCGTATGTGAATTTCTACATCCCGTTTGGTGTAGAAGCCGTTGCCGCATACTTGGCAGATAAAAGGCCTTATCCTGCCATGGACCATTTGGATGTGTTTGCTTAGACCGAATCGATAAACAAAACCCTTCCCGCAATGTTGGCAGACGTGAATCCTGCCGTTGCGATGTACCCGATCGTGACGTTTAAAAGTCTTGGAGTCTGGGAAGTACTTCCCACAGAGTTTACAGGAGAAAGGCCGGTATATTTTATGGAGACTGACATGGCTTTCGAGTGCATTGCTGTTGCTAAAAACACGGCCACATTCTCCACACTGGTTCCTCAGCAGATGCCTGCCGATGACAGCCAATGGCTGTAAGGGTGACACAATAGGTGGTGCTCTAAGGGGTATATCTGGAATTCTGTATTCTACCTTTAAAGGTGGCGGCCTTATTATATCAGTCATAGGTTTTTCATTGGGCGGAAGCGTAGGAGGATACCACACTTTAGCTCGCCACTTCTTCACAACCCCTGATGAAATCACTGGTAACTCCAGCTTTTTCTTTTTATAGCTACCTCTTTTCTTCCCAACTCTTCTCCTACCTTTAGCTGCATTGGTCAATTTTTTGGCACTTGCAACTTTATGGTTTGTTTTCTGACCACAATGGCCTTGAAGTTGTCTGGGTTTCTTATGATTGGATTCTACAGTCATTGGGGGACTGGGATCATTTTTTGCCATTTTAAGACACTTTGGACTAGGGGATTCAGGTTCACTCTTAGTTATCTCAGTAATAGAACTGTCTGCAGTTACAATATACCTCCTAGGAGTTAAAGGACTGTATTCCCTTTTCATGGATTTTGTCTTGGGATTAGATTTAGGTGATGTAGAGCAACTTTGGGTGGTCGACATCTCAGGGCTTGAGCTGTTTTCATCTGTACTAGATTTTGTCTTTTCGGGACAAGAAGATACTTTGGTTAACCTCTTAGGACTCAGTGAACTGGATTTTGCACTTTTAGGTGTAGAATCATTTCCTGTTATTTTAAAACTTATAGAAGTGGGTCTCCTGGGACTGACAGAACTGGACCTTTTAATTAGTGAAATTGTATCATTTTCATTTGACGGGGACTTCTTTGGGCTCACAGAAGTTGATTTAGTTACATTTATGCTTGTACTTTCTTTTGGAGAGCTCAACTGCCTTGGACTTTCAGATATAGACTTCATAACACTATGTCTACCTGAGCAAGGTTTCTTAAAACCTACATTAGGTGATTCTTTTGTAGATCCTGACATTCTAGAAGTACCACTTAGTTCACCACCACCCTTGTGCAGTCCTAAACTCTGCATACAAGCAATCTTACTTGGAGAGAGAATATAAAGAGCTTGAGCTGGTATTTTGGTTGAGCCTTGAACAATTAACCGTGGTTTCTTGTTGTTTTTGTTTTCAGTCTGCATTTCTTCTCCTGCAACCTGCTTTGTCAAACTTCTTTTTGCTTCCAAATGAGCCTGCAGATGACTACGTAGACGGGAAACAATGGATTTGGTTCCTCTGGCATTTGAAATTTCATTAATGTTGGACTGTAAAAAAGAAAATATGAATTTAGTACAACCCAAAAAGAAAATAGAAACACTTCACTATATTTATGCATTTGCATAGCTTACCTCATTTTCCAAAGGTGACACAGAGAGTTTGGCTAGAAACTGAGCTTTACTCATCTGAACATGAGGGTCAGATGTATCCTCCTGTGTTATGAAAGCACTTTCTTGTTCATCCTCCATGTCACTGCATAAAATGTCCTGTTCCAAATCAGGAGTTAGCCGATCTGCCTCAACTGAGACATGAGCATATGATGACTTTTCTTTGATGATACCCTTGGATACCAACGTTGAGATTAAGACAGATTCTTTGGTGGAAATAGACAACGGGAGTCGAGTTAATCTGACCACTGCTCTGAGTTTGCGCTCAGTAGTTTGGGTTAATGCCAGAGATACTGATGGTGGTACTCCATCAGCTGGAAATTCTGAACCTGAGTGTTCTTGAATGGAAGCTATTGTACTTTCAGCATTAGCGCTAATTTGTCCAGAAGAGTTGAGGTTGTCAGTTGTGCTGTGTAATTTTTTAGATGATGTTGCATGACCTGAATTAGATGAACTTGATTCTTGTAACTCAGACATCAAGTGTTTTGATGATTCCAGATGAACAGGAGCTACAAATTCCTTGTCATCCAGGCTTGCTGCAAGAGCAATCGTCTCAGGTTCTCTGGCAGATGGCATCGCTTTTGAAACAATAGTGATTGTTTGAGGTGCCACATACTGATGATCTGTAAAGATGGTGCTTGACTGTAAAGACATGACAGGATCTTGTTTCCTGTAGACAACTTTAATAGTTTTTTTGGGAACTGAAGAAATGGGAGGCGTAGCTGCTGTAGATGATGGAGGTAGATAACGTTTGTTCAAAGTTGCTGGGTTAACTGAAGAATGTGGGGTTTGAGACCCTGCTTTGGCAATATCAGATGTAAGAGAAGGTCTTGGGAGAATAATTATTGTACGAGGTCCTTTATTGGGTGCTGGCCTATGGATCAGAGGAAGCGGAAGTGACTTTATCACAGTCTGAGTAGCAGAAGCCGACGACAAAGAAGATGATGCAGTACAACTTGGAGGCAAATGTGACGGTTGTAACGTGACAACATTTTGAAGGTCTACGACTTTCGATGAAGAGGCAGCTGTTAAATCGGCAGACGCAGATGATGTCGTAGTTGACATGAACAGAGTTTCAACAGGAGCCATCTGTTGCATTGTTGGAGTCTCAACTACTGCTTTGAAGGAACCCACAGAAGAAACAGAACTGGACGTGATCTGAGGCTGTGACACGACTTTTAATGGGAGATCATTTTTTTCCAAAGTTGACTGATTCATAGCTTCAACAAGCAGCAAGGCATCCTGAAGGCTAACCGAAGTCTGGCAAGCTTTGAGCAAACCTGAAGATGCTTGTACTGGTACAGCCAATGAGGTGGTTGGCGTTTTATCTGCTGTCACGTCTTTTTCGACTTCTGGGCAATGCTCTTGCAATTCAAATGTGGGTTGCTCTCCAGCGGAAAAGCTGCAACTCAAAGATTCAACATCTATGATGTCGTCTTTCAAAGAAATATCTGCACTCTCTTTAATTGATGAACTCATGACAGATGAAGTCACCAATGGTGGCGAAGGACACGCCATCTCCTTTGTCTTTAAGTCCACCTGGTGTTTTGGATCTTTATCTGTTGAAGTAGGAAGAGCTTGTTTTTGCCTAGTTTTCTTTGGTGGGCGTCCTCTTTTGCGACCTGTTGAAGATTTGGGCTTGGAATTATCTTCCCTTCCAGGGACTTCTTTGTTTAATTCTTCACCTGCCATGTTTGTGTTTACTGATGCAGATTCTAAATGGGTTTGCTTATTATGTGTTGTTCCACTGTCCGTGTGAGGAACCATTTGTTTGCCCTCAGATGTTGCGAGTCCTTGTTTTGCCACTTCCACTATTTCCGACTCTTCCTTAATATCATCCCTCAGGGCATCTTTAAGTGAAATAACCAAGGAATGCTGCATGCCAGTGGACTGGCTGCGTGTTACCTGTGAACTTTCTGTTTCTAAACAGGGTAACTGTAAAACCATCGGGCTGTTCGTTTTCTGAGGTACTGTTATTTGGGCAGTTGAAGAATTGTTTACGTTTGGTCTTCCAATTGGAGCCCCACCAACAGAAGCCCCAAATGAACCTAGTTAACACAAAAATTATAAATGATTAAGAGAATTTAGATAAAATTATACAATATACTTAAAAATTAGAGTATATGGCATAAAAAAATGCCATATATCACCCCCCACCTGATTCAAATTCTGGATCATCATCTTCTTGCTTGAACTGGGACTGCAGAGAAGAATGGCAGTGAGATTATTGCAGGAATTTAACAAATAATAAATTTTCCAAGAAAAATATGGGAATTATTTTAAGTACCAAGTTTAAAAACACACCTCTTCCTTGACAACTACAAACTCCATCTGAGAATTTCTGTCTCTATAACTGACATAGTTGTGCTCTTGTAAACTGTAGTTGTTCCAATTATAGTTGGATTGCTGACCGTGCCTTTCCAGATCTGTGCGCATTAATGGTTCACATTCCTCCACCAGAATTGTTCGGCAAGGAACAAGATCTGTAAACATGAATAAAAATGTCAAACACAATTTGACATGGTAGACTGAAGTTAATAGCAAAATTGGGAAAATTTTGAATAATAAAGTTAATATACATTGCTGCCTTTAGAATAACTTTTCCTTTTTTAGCAGAAATGAGTAATATAATTCAAAGCCCAAACTTGTTCATATTTTCTCACTAGAAATTCAACAACATATATATTTTTAGGAGCTTATCTGTGCAGAAGGTAACAAAGGATGCTTTCAATTATGAAGAAAAAAGATGTCCAAATCATGTTGCAAAAATATCTGCAACAGCTTACTGTAGTTTTGATTTGTTAATACAGTCAGGGGGCATGTAGGCCTACCAAGCATGCTGCTTTAGCGCTTTCCATTCATTGTTGTAGTCTTCAAAAAAAAGTGCTTAGTATATAGAACAGGAAAACAACTCATGTATTGCATAAGTTTTATTCTTACTCCAGTTAGCACATGACTAACTGGAGTAGCCCTAAAGAAACATGTAGTGAGTCATATCCCTACTCCACCATCCAAGATCGACAGCAAGAGCCTGACACATTTTTACGAGACTTTTAAAACATTTGTAACAAGTGAGAGAGCGGTTTAGAAATAAGTAATGGAAAATAAATGACAAAGGAGAGGTATCAGAGTAAAGTAGCACCTCTTTAAAAGTCCCAGTATGGGAACAGAGGGCTCTCCAGCAGGAAAATAAAATTTTAAAGGAAAAACATAAGCAAAAATAAAAACAGCAGGTCCTTTACACTTAACCAGACAGTTGAAATATAGTGTGCATTTTAAGTATATAGTTTAAAAGTGTTTAGTTTTGACAATAGGGTATGTTTCTCACTCTCATATAAAACGAGTTTGAAACTTTGTAGTTAAATACACAGTAACTATTTTCTTTTTTTTTTTTTAAAAACATACTTGTTACAACTGTTACCATGTCCTGACTGTAAATTTTGAGATAATCATAAAAGAAAATAAATTTTAAAAAATCTATCTACTGTGCCTCTTCCGAAGTGATTCTACGGCCATCTGTGGAAAATGCACAGCTCCTGGTTAGAAACAACCAATAACAGACAGGAGGAGGGTCTTAGAACTTTCAATCACACTCATGTATGCCCTGCTCACAGCCTCTTCCGCACAACATGTAAGCTAATGGTGGAGAAACATTCTAACATTACGGGGAAACTTTTTACCTATCATCATCAGTGTCCATACTTTATAGCCTGTGCATTCACAGTGGGGAGTGGGAGCTGTGGGGAGCTTGCCTGGTGGCAACTACTGATTTACCACCAAGCACTGGTGTGTCTGGGTGAGAAGCTTTAATACCCAAACCTCTGTGACAAAGATGTACCAAGCCGTACTGCTGTAACCAATAGGAAAATTTACAATCTTAATCATCATTTGACCTACAGACGGGCAGCAGTGAGACAGTTTTAGGCAAAATATTGTAGAGCTAAACAAATTTACATGAAATTTCAAAATTTGCACAGAAACATACAGATATAATGCTAATGAACCTTTTTAGACAGTTTATTAGCAAGAAAAAAAAAGTTTATTTGGAGGTTAGTTACACTTGAACCAAACAAAAACACCAAATTATGCAGCACATGTCAATAATCAAACTACTATAACTACTTCGCACTTCCTTGCCATTTTTTTAATTAAAATTTTTGCTGATCTGTGTTCAAAGTGATACCCTTGGACGTTATCTAGTTACGGTGTTGACAGTTAATGGCAAGACACTGCATCTTTTTTTGATTTTTTTGTATGATTGTAACATTTTCCTGATCACCAATATTCCTGACAGTGCATAGCAATGACACATGTACGACAAACAACAGTCAGGTGCTGTCTAATCCAATAATACAGTGGTTCCCAACCTTTTTATTACCGCGGACCAGTCAAGACTTGGCAATTTTGCTTCGGCTGAGGGGCGGGGGTGAGGAGGAACCGTCAGATAATGCTTCTGCATGGTTTTTTTGGCCCCGATTTTCCTTTTACAACAATCTTACAACGTCCTGTAGTGTGTGATGTGTTAGGTGGTGGTGTGTAAAATTGGGAATATTCAACATTGTCTTGGCCCGATTATCGAAGCCTCTGGGGTTCTCCCTGATTGGCAGCGAGAACGCAGCCTGTTGAATATGACAGGTAGCCAATCAGAAAGCGCGGTGACATAAGAACGGAGGGGAATCCCAAACAGTTGACAACTGAGAGTCCGGTGGACATCGGAGGTGATATGTGGAAATGTTTATTACTATATGTAAAGGTCATTTTTATATATTTTCATCCGTGTTTGATTATTCTAAATTCATGTATGGTATGTTGGGGGTTTACTGGAAGTTTCCAAAGACGTCTGATCTGTTTCTTACTCATTTTGCTGCTTGTGGGCTCAAAGTTGGCGTGCAAGACGTAATAGAAAGAAAGCGGTTAAAGGATTTTCAAAATAAAAGGCCTGGTAAAACTTTTTCCATGGACCGGTACCGGTCCGCAGGTTGGGGACCACTGCAGTAATATATCAATGAGTGTCACACGACATAGTGAAATTTTTAACAAATATGTATAAAAATATATTTAAAAAGTTACCTGCTGCAAGTTTAACATGAATATTTGTAAAACACTTAAGAGTTAAATGTTCTTAAGCACATTATTTTAAATTTAATTTAATTGTAATGTATTTGGAATCTTTTTCTGTTAACTCGAAATTGTATAATTGACAAAAATATATAAATATAGCTTTTAAAGACTGGAATTATATATTTTTTTTCATTTCACAGCACAATCAAGTGACTGGTTTTGATGAGGGAATAACATACCATGACATAAATCTAAATAACAATAATAATAATACACCTTTTTAAGACCATAACTTGTACCCATGAAAAACAAAACAAACAATGTGTGAGTTTATGTTCTTTAAGTACTTTGATGACTTGCAGAGGAATAATCAAAAGGTATAATGTAATACAATTATTATAATTGTATTACAATTATACAATTGTAATACAATTACAATTGTATTATTTTTGAAGGTTTTCTATGCAACTCACTTCATTTGATTGTGGTTCTTATGCCAGTTTTGGCCAGTTAATAAAGGAGAAACCCTTTGCAGATAAATATTTGAGTCCCATAACGCTTCCTTACTAACAGCCAATTTTAAGAAACTACTTTAATTAGTGGTTGTTACTGTGGGCACAAAACGTCCCCGAGGCGGGTAAGAAAACGGTACAAAACGTCCTGTACCAGACTGCTCCTTTGCTTTGACTTTAGTACTTAGATTCAGTCGGATACGAAACGAACAAAAATAAAGTTGGAAATTGAGAAACAACCAGCATCTAACATTGTATCCAACAACTTTTAAATTTGTTCTTGGCCCTTTAGTTAGTTATCTCTTTACGCTCCAGACAAACAAACAAAAAAAGATAACTGAGAATGAGAGAAAATGTGAATGTGTAACGTAAGAGGAAATTTGTCATGTAATTAGTAAAAGTAGCCACATCTCCAGAAGACTGCTGCAAAATCCTTTTCGCTTTCACCTGTTCCTTACACCGAAAGACCACAGTACGGTTTCCCTCCTTTTATGCATCCCACCCTCCTGATAAGATTGGCATTACGCCGCGATTACGTAACGGTCGTGAGCTTAGGCTACCCAGCAAAATAACGTGGAAATTCTGCCGAGTCTTATTATAAAATCTAAAGGACAAAACAAAGTCAATAATAATAGCACTGCGTTATGCTTAGTGTAATAAAGATAACTACTCACCACACTGTATAGCAGTGTCGCATTTCTCAGAGGCATCGCCAGGTTCTGTAACAGAGTGACTTTCTCCCGTGTGAAAAACCGGTTTGCTTGTGGCAGTCTCATATTGGTAACATCTCGTTTTCAGGTCCTCGTTCTCCTTCTTGATCTTGGAAATTTCTTCCTTCAGCTCATCCACCATGTTTTCAAAAAGTTTCGTCGTCTCCGCGATGGCGCTCTTCAACATACTCTCCATGACGGAGGCATACTTCGACTGAAAATCATCCGCCGACATCTTGATAAAAACCTATAGGCCCCTCCGTTTATGCCCAGGCGAGTTCAGCTGCGGAACGAAAGCATTAAAAACAGGGTATTAACGGCTGACCCAATATGGCTCCTTCACACGCACAGGACGCGGACTCTGCTTTGTGTGACGCACATCAAATGACGGTTGGAGTTGAGCTAATATCCGGTCACGAACTCTTATCCTAATTTGTCATTTTAAATTATCTAAACCACCAGAATAAATTAAAACCAATATTAGCGGAAAATTACCTTTGAGTTTACATAAACCCCCGAAACTACAGACGCGCCGTTCCGTGACACACACAATGCCACAATGTGGCTAAAACGTGTCTACTTCCGCCTCGTCCTTCTTCTTCGGTGAATGAAAATAATCGCGTCTTCTGCCACCTAGTGGACACCAGTGTGGGACCGTGAAAGACATCAGAATAACTAGATTTTCTTTTTATTTCAAAGGTTTTCCGAATGCTTATAAATTCCATGACAGCAACTCAATCAAGTCTATTAATACAAACACAACAAATTACAGATGGAAAAGCTTCAATAAAAAACATGTTGTTGACAAAAGTGCTAAATAAATATTAAAATAATATGTGGACATGATTAGTTAAAACTAAACGTCAAATAAGTATTTATTTATTTATTTGTTTGTTTATGTATTTATTTATCATTGTCAAATTTGAAACAACCCTTAGAAAAAAACATTGATTCCTATCAAGAGAATTATAAACCAAAGACGTTTGTGAATTTTTTTTTAACTTGCCCCAAAAATCTAGTCCTGAAGAGTTTCAAGTTAATCACAATAACTTATTGGACTTTTCTGTTTAAAACGTGTGAACATGACCACACTAATTTACAACACATTTACCAGGAAGTAATTTATCTGGCATATCACCCAGAGGGAAGAACATTTATGTTATATTTTCCGTTATAATAAAATGCATGGAAAGCAGAGAATAGTAAATATATTTTAAGGCTAGAATGAAAATTCGTAGTCGATCTAATTCACACTCAACCAGTTGGGGGCGGTGATGCGCGCATTTATTTCTTCTCCTAGATACAGAGACTGAAATTGGTCTCAATTCGGCAACCGTGTTTTTAAGCACAACAAGCCATAACTTATTGGGCTAATATTAGACATAGTGAACATCAAACAGGCCACCATGCTGGGGTCACGTGATCAGCTGGTTTCTCCCTCGGCCTGCTTGGTTGTGGGGAAGGTGGTCAAAGGTGGAACAGGGCTGTTTGAACTGAAGCAGCCTCTGCAGTAGGACGAACTGCTGGCAATTGTTTGCGCGTTTGTTGTTCTCTATCCTGCAGCTGAAGCGCCATTTGTCTGGAATGCAGACAGGAATGTTATGTTCAATATGTTTTTAAGAGTACTTTGCAAACCAAATGTCCTGTTTAGAAAGGTTTGATGTGGAGATTAATGTAACCCATTAAAGTCTTTCTGTTTTTTTTACAGGATAATATGTATGCCTTTAAGCATATATTGTATGATACAGTAAATAAGTAAAAAGTTCCTGTTCAAAACTTTTATTACTCTCCAACCTTGTTGAGAAAAAGAGAAAAAACGAGTTAGTGGTTTTGGATGGATAATTCCGGACAAAGTAATAAATAGGTAACTTTCAAATTAGTCCTGCGGTATTACCATTATCCCATCATGGATCCTTGGACAGGTTGTAGTTGATTGGCAAAAAATCTCCCTCGTTTATTGAAATGAAGGAGATAATTAGTAATAAATGAGGTGGAAATATAAGTAGGAAGGACATATTCAGAGAATACAGATCTATACAGGTGCCTCTAAACTGATACATAACAAACTAGGTATGTCTTTTGTAACTTCAGATTTAAATATTATGAAAAATAAAATAATAGCAGATAAATTAATGGCAATTTAATTTTCCAGTGGATTGGAGAAGTTAGAGAAAAGACGGGTACGATTTTTTCAGACTCAAGTACCACATTAAATATTCAAGGCAACATATTGGATGTAACTCACTGAGTTTTCAAATTAGTATGGATCACTTCCCATATTGGAATCGTAATTTGTTGGCTGACAATTTTGCTAAAAGTGCTGCAAAAAAGAATACTATTGATTTGAATGTAAAACAAAAGTAAAAAAAGAGTACAGTAAAATTGTACATGTATAGTAGTAATAGATAATCTGATCCATACTCCAAACTGGAAGGTGGCGGTATTGCACATGAAGTTGTTTGCCAGCCGCCATAAAATAGAAGAAGAAGCCGTATTTTTTTTTTATTATTTTTTTTTTGAAGCAGGAAGTCAGGCTTCTGGGAAATACAACAGTTGTGATTATAACAGTACTATTAAGGGATAAGCTAGCTGTTAAGTTGTTAGGTAAACCTTTCCACCAATGTGTTGGTTGAACGTAGACTGTATAAAGAATGGAAAGGGTAAGAGATGTTTCAGATAATGGGTTTGCGGTAAACTAAAGTTAGTGTAAAAAGCTATGTGGCTAACAATTCACATTTACCCTGACAATTTATTTAGCTGTGCTTTACTGACATGGAAAGCAGCTGAACATTAAACCTATACGGCCATTTTGTGTGGCTTAATAAACTAATTTGTAGTAGTTTCCGCCCATTTTTACTTGGGTATCAGTAATTTTTTGGCAGTGAGCTTTTTAAGTTTAATTTGTAATTTTCCTCTCGTTCAGCGTTAGAGCCACTATACATTTTAACACAGTCGCCACAATGACGGAGACGATTCAGTCTTTTCAGTCCCAGCTTTCGGGAGTGATGGAAACGGTGTTCAAGGCTGCCATCTATGAGATCACACGGCTGGTGGAGGAGAGCTTTGTAGAGGAAGTGCTGCGGTGTAGGGAGCAGGTGGAATCCCTGGAGAAGAGGCTGAAGTCGGCAGAGAGCCGCCGGAAAGATAGGCAAGACAACGGGAAGGAGATGTGTGTTGACTGCGGGAGAGCCAGGACGACTGGAGAAGACAAAAGCCTGACAGGTGGGTGATGTCTGATGTCCCTCTAAAACTACATCATCTTAGTTATTTTATCACTGGGTCAGATGCATCACGGTAAATAAACCCAACCAATCACCCCGCTGTAGTTTCTCACAAATTAGAAACGTTCACAGATGGAAAGCAATCTTCATAGATGCTCCAAAATCTCTAAAATAAGTGGTTATAGGATGTGCTAAATTGGCTGCTCCTTCATTGCCTTTCATTCAAACATGGGAATATTTTACCATCTCATTATTCCATTCTAATTTTTGGGGACCACGGTTTTATTCAAAATTGATTTTCAATTCAAAACAATTACTAATAATGATTTCTGCTTCAATCTATAGGTGTGCCAAGGATCCTCATCTTCTGCTTTGCAAGGCAGTATGATAAATGGAGACATTCAAGTGTCTTTTTCACATGATTAATTTTTAAATATTAATCCATCCTTAGATGGAATTGTCGTCATTAATGCCACTTTGGTTGTTTTGGTTAAGGCACTGGCAACCTTACTTTTACTTACTCTTGGTGAAAATGTAGCACAGCTGTAGTTTTCAAGAAAAATACTTCAGGGATTCTGAATTGTTTTGCTTATTGGGGTATTTATGATTTATTGCTTACACCTTATGGTACGCAATTAGCATAATGCATAGAACCATTTTGGTAATTGTCTCCAGTATTCTTTTCTTCATAATCTAGATATCATGAGTCAAATGTTTCTTCTTTTCTATCATCTCTGCTGTCATATACAGTATTTTAATTATCTTGTTCTTATTCATTTTTCTATTCTGTTACTTTTATCTTTACCTTAACAAAAAGCCTCAGTTATTAAAAAAAATTGTGAAGCCATTTTAGTATTTGTTTGGCTTGACCAGAGACATATTAGAATTTTATGTTTCACAGCTCACAGCCAGATAAAACCCATAATACAGCAGAAAACTTTAAAAGATAAGTTTAGTAGAGCTTTCCAGAACTAATGAAGAAAACATATTATCCAATTAACTTCGCTGAATTTAAGTGGATAAGGTCAGAACTCAAATTAAACTGAATTGGACCTAAAGAATCACAAAGATTCAGTTCTCTATATAAAAATATGCATCTCTTACTATTTCAACTGTTTACAATGCTATTTTTTCTAGTTAGTTGATTAGTTTGTCTGGTAAAAAAAAAAAAAAAAACCCTACAAAGTGAGGAATACCTCAGATGTTACTGTGTGGTAACTAACAAAACATAATGCAGAGATGCAAACCCTGATGCAAAATATTAAAACACCTCCTAACTTCATAATTGATTTAAAGGTGTTTTAAGATCATTAGATCATTCTAAAATTAATAATCAAAACTATTTGACCCTTTGCGCATTGAGTGAGGTGTATTTTTTCTGTCTTCTTAACAGACAAAAGCTTGAAGCAGGAGAGAGTGACACAAGAAGAGGCACAGAGTTACCAAGGCACTGTTGGAAAGAGACTAAGTAAAAACGCTGAAAAGGCTACGCAAGAGACGAGCAGTGCGGCACAGGTGGGTGTTTTTTAAGAACTCACACTGTTGTGTTATGTCTGCACAGTTTTTCTGTGCTTGTGAGCTGATAAATTTGGCATTAACCAGACTTATTACAGTATGCAGAACTGTTCTTTGATAAGTATTAGTGATCCAAATTTAAGCATGAATAATCGTAAACGGGCTTTCAGGATGCTTACATAAAAACTTAAATGGCTAATTTAAAGAGATTTGTTTTTTTCCAAGGTAGAGCCATCTTCCGTAGCTCCAATTAGGCAAGAGGCAAACTGCACTGGGTCAAGTAGACCCGGTACTTTGTTATTTAAAACCATCCCAGGTGTTAAAGAACAAAATTTTATTCAAAATACTTCACTAATTGTGGTGTTAAAGCAGCTGATCTAAATTCATTCAGTTCAGCAGATAAGTTGTTCTTTGCTACAGGTGCAAGTTATATTCTTACGCAGTAGAAAAAAAAAACTTCTCTGGGTGAGAGGTGAGTTAATGTCTTTCAAAGCTTCACAAAGTTGAACTGCATATGTGAATCCTAAAACCCTCATAAATGTCCACAATCCCTTTGTTTTTATTTGGATGTTAGAGTTCAGATTGGAATCCTCACACCAGACTGCTAGACATTGCTTTGTCCCCCTTTGAGTTGACTTATCTTCACATGGTGATCACACTTAGCACTGCTGGTTACAGATGTTAGCTGGCTCTTACTAGTCTGACAGTCTTTGTGCTGTTTGTCCAAGAGTCCTGAACTTACATTGGACCTCATTTATCTAGAACTGCATAGATTTGGGATTTTTATTCATGATTTTGTCTACACACTAATCTGTCTCATAAGAAAAGGGCTAGTTTATCTTCAGGTAGTCCAGGATTCTACACGGAAACTCCCGACATAATCGAATAGAGCTTTAGCTACAGTTTAATTTCAGAATTTATTGTAAAATCTTTGGTTTTATCCTTCAGTTCTTTCCATGGACTACCTTCTTCTTGTATTGCTAATGTAATTCAGGCTTGGACCTTTTATTACAGTCTGTTGTTGTCCAATCAGAGCTTTTTAACTTTCCCTTGCAGCCACTTGGACACTGTTGTTTCCAAACAGTAGCATCCAGGCTGGAATGCACCGTCTTCATCTGTAAAGACGACTGGAAACTGGACTGGAAATTTTTAAAAAGCAGCTGAAGATATTTTTTCAAAGATAGTTTTTGTTAGGTTTAGGCTTGTATGACTGGTTTGTGTTTGTTGTATGCCATTTCATATTTTTCTGAACGCAACAAACTTGCATAGGAATGTAGCTTTGAGAGCAGTAATAATCGCAGGTCATGTCCCTTGTGGGATTGTATAAAATGGTGAGTATAGTAGCAAATCCTAGAGTTTGAACAATAGGTGTTGATAATTCAGACAGCTGGAAACCATTATTTACATATCCACAGCTAATTTTCAGCAGCTCCCCAGCTCTTGAACCAAGTTTAGCATAGCCTTGACGGGTGATTTAAAGTTTGTTTATTTCAACATCTCCCATCACCACAGATGCAATGGATCTTCTGGATCGCTATGAAAACTAAAGAGACGCATACAGATATATCTACATAAATTAATATGAGGTTATGCCACCTTTAAAACGCAAACAAAATGACCTTGCTGCATTAGCCAGTGGAATAAAACATTAAATCTTGCTGACAGTAGTTATTTTCCAGGTGTCCATATTAGATCTAATTATTGCTGGCTTTCATAAGGGTCACCCCACTTGATTACATTATCCTATCAGGTACAGAAACACATATTGGAACCCACAAAATCAAACTGTTAAAAGAATCAGAATTCAAATAGATGGACATCTATAAATAACCAGCACAGCCTAAATGCATTTTAGATAGTTTACAACCTGATGCTACTTTATCATTGATAGAACAAAAGATTTTAGACCGATTTTAAAGTGACAATATCACACCATAAGATTAATAATGCACAAAAGACACTTGATGTCTTAAATGTAGTTTGTCCTACCAAATGTTAGGCTAGAAATTATGTCACACACTTTCTTGGGCGTGTACAACAGATATGCTGTAGCTCAACTGGGAATCAGCCTTTAATGTAAGACTTCTAATTTCCAAAAAAGGCTGTTGTGTTTTATACTCAAATTAATCAAGATGAAACTAAATTGCATCAGATCCTGCTTTAGAATTAGAATGATATAAAACATTAATTGTAGCTACTTTTTAGGTAATTGTCTTAGTCACATTCTTTATTGAAATGTTGCTTCCCACTATTTAATCCCTATTATCACTCATAACAATCTACATATGCAGCATTCAGATTCCAATATTATTTATGAATGCAACTGAAATGTCAATATGGGTGTGATGTTTGTATTTGGTTTGGGGATTCATGCTTGTGTATTGGGGAGCAGGTTTGGTACATCTACCTATTAGATGGTAGATGTACAGTAAATAAGTTAATTTACTGGACAATTAAGTCTCATTCTAGCAGCTGTTTATCCAGAGTCTTGCTGTCAGAAGAGTCGTTGGATTCAGGACCCACAAAATATGATATTAACTTCTTCTTTCAAGGCTGATTCAGAGCAGCAGAAAAACTCAAAAATGGTTTTAGACTTGCAATAATGATAATAATCATAAAGAAATGATTATTTAGAGAGATTTTGTTTTTGTAAATTGCAGTGAATATATGGAGATGCGTACACAAGTGCTCTCTTGACCTGGACAGCTGTTGGGGGCATCGCCAAACAAAATATACTGATTTCCTTAGTTGTTTCTGTCATAATCAAAGCCGTAAATAAATAAAAAAACAATATAAATTATTATTCATTAAAATACACACATTTTATTACATCAGTAAAAAGAGTTGACGTTGAACCATTTTGAAACAATGGCAAATTTCTGAATCTCACTCGTCAAATAACCCAAATAGAGATATCCTTCAAGACTCCAGCCACTGATTAAAAAAAAGAAAAATACCCTAAATGCAACCTTTTGTATTCTTGCTTATCTTCCAGGGTGCAGGTGTACAACAGGATACATGTGAGAGACAACTCAAAGAAGAAACTCCTCAGAGCATCCAGCCAGAAAACGAGGAATCCCACGGGTGGAGTGTCGGCAAAGAAGGTGAGTTTCTATGCAAGTTGGTGATGAAAACAGTATTTATTTATGAAAAGACTACAAAGTACAGAGAAAAACATGTCTTGCAATCTTTGTGTTAGAAAATTTAATATTATCCACATTGGAAGCTAACTGCATTATTCATATGCTAGGTGTGTTATTGTGACTAGCTTGACAGTTTGTTTATATTATTTCAGAGACAAGTCTACCAGGACCAAGTAAGCATTTCAGTGAGCAGAATAACCCAGCTTGCCATGTGAACTGGGAACCTGGCTTTGACCAGAGACCGGAGTTGAGCCAAGACAGACAATTGGAGGTCCTCTCTGAATCAAATTTCCAGAACAGGTACGTCTTGAATGACTTGGGTAGCTTTGGCAAACCTGGATATGGAGAGATGGATAACTATGATGGGCTACAGGGTTCTCCAACCCATCTACCTGACGGCCTTAGTTATATGGATCAATTTAACGAGAATAGGAAAAACCCTGAAGGAGCTGAGCACCAGTGTTACACAGCAGGGTCTCCACAGAATAGAGGAACTGAGGAGAGCTCCCCTGTTAGGACTAACAGTGATGTGAGCGGGGAATTCAGCGGGTTGCTTATTGATGAGGAAGGATATCTGCAGGAGCCAAATATCAGATACTCCGATCAGATATCTGGTGATTTGGGCAGCAGAATGAGCTTTCAAGGACAGGAAGTTCAGTTCCCCAATGCATCATATGAATCCTCGGCTTCATACAATGACACTTTAAACTTGCAACAAAGATTAAGTAATCAAAATTCAGAAAATGAAGCAAGGAGCAGCACCCACAACCATTGTTTTACTACGTTACCTAATTCAGTTTCTTTTAAGCCCCACAAACAGTCCCATAAAGGTACAGGACAAGGATCCTCATACATCTGCAACCAGTGTGGGAAGACATTCACTCAAGCCTGTAATCTGAAAGTCCATCAGAGGATCCACTTAGGGCAGGGCCTCCATCTGTGCAGCCACTGTGGAAAAGGATTCCCATCCTTTGCCAACTTAAAAACTCACAAATGTGGTCAAACAGGCAACAAACCTTATTGCTGCGCTGTTTGTGGGAACAAGTTTAGCCGCCTTTGGAACCTGAAGCTGCACCAAAGGATTCACACGCAGGAAAAACCTCACCAGTGCAGCATGTGTGATAAGAGCTTTACTAGGGCAGACATCCTGAAAGTGCACCAGCGCACCCACACAGGGGAAAGACCATACTGCTGCGCCATTTGCGGCCACAGCTTCAAACGCCTGGACCACCTCAAGTCACATCAGCGCAAACATGTGACAAACCTATAGGACTAAAGCAAGCGAGTTTGGGTTTAATGGTGCTCTCTTTCTTTCAATCTGGTAATCTACAAATGAATGTTTGCACTGCTAAGTTTCAAACTCTTTAGTTGTCGGTTGCATTTATTTAATGCAATTATTTAAATATGTTTTATTATGAAAATAAATGACAAAATGTAATATTTTTCACGTTTAAATTGATGTCTTCAACTTAACACCTGCACACTTTGTATATTTAATTAACTGTATTTGATTCGAATGTATTCAGTGTGAATTCTCAGCGGCATAAAAAATAAAACTGGCTTTGGATGTCATTACTTGGTTATTTTCTTCTTGCTTCCAAAATAGAATAATCAACCTGCTATATGGCAGCCAGTCATGGAATTTTATTTAATTTCCCTCTGGGATTATTAAAGTATTTTGAGTTTAACTGAATGCTTTCTTGCCAGTTCAAGAGAAGCTTGTGGCACACGTTTTTATAATTCAACTTATTTCATCAGCTAGGTCTGTTGTGTATCCTGAACCTGAGGTTTAATTTTAACATATCCAGCAGAATGATTGGTTATTTTCTTTGGGTAACCATAGCAATCTAAACTGCTTTAATCAACTATTTATAAATTTAAATTTAAACATTAAAAGTATTTAATTTATAAATTAAGCTAACTCAGAATAAACAACCATATTACTGTGATTTTACTTCATTCTGTCAGACAATGCTCTGTGCAATTACATTGCATTTACAGTGAACATTTTTACATTTTGTCACATTAGAACCACAAACTTCTACTGTGGTGTATAGAATATAACAAAACAAAGTGGCACATTATTGTGAAGAAGAAAGAAAGAACACCTGGTTTTCAAGACATTTTCCAAATACTAAACTGTAGGTTGCATTTGAATTCAGCCTCCCCGATTATTCTAGAAATATATTTTGGTGGACTTACTGCTGCAAGTCATTTGAGATACGAGTGGGCCATTCTGCTACACAAATATGATTTTATATAAACCAACAAAACATTAGATAGAGCCTTCACAAATATTAAAGGAGCTTTCATGACAGCCCTCGCCTTGGTTTATCAGACCATCATTCTGTAATTTTAATTCCTACCTGTAGGCCCCTGCTTACTAGACGAAACCCCATTTAGAAGTAGGTGAGGGTCTGGACTGTGGGATGTGTGTCAGCATTACACACATCCCAATGCACGGTCTAGGACATGGACTCAACACCCCCCTTGTGTAACTGGCTGTCTGATTCCCTCACAGACAGACCCCAGTCTGTGGGGGTTGGCAAAAATTCCTCACGGGTCATCTCTCTCAGCACTGACTCCTTCTATGTACTAAGCCCACTGCTCTTCACCCTGATGAACAATGACTGCTATGCCAGAACAACAATGAACTGGCTTGCTGAGAGGAGGCGAGACACCTGATGGACTAGTGTGATGCAAACAATCTAATCCTGAATGTCAACAAAACAAAAGAAATTAGCGATTTCAGAAAAAAAAGATCAACAAAGTCACTCCCCCCTCCTCATCAATGCTGTCGAGCGGGTCAGCAGGATTATATTCCTGGGGATACAGATCACAGACACTTTGACTTAGTCCCTCCATACCTTTGGTCAGGTGACGAGAGCACAGCAACGTCTGCACATTTTGGATGAGAAGAGCAAACCTCTCCCTTCTCATTCTCACCACTTTCTACCGAGGCACTACAGACAACATGACAACAGCATCTCTGTCTGGGTTGGAACGTGTGATGCCTCTGATTGGCATTATGTAGAGAGAGCGGTGAAGACAGCTGAGAGAATAATCAGGACTGGTTTCCATCTTTGACACAGCTCGCAGTCACTGCCTCACCAGGGCTCGGGCAATCACAAAAGACCCCTTCAGCCCTCACCATTGTTTGTTCTCCTTGCTGACCTCTGGCAAAAGATTCAGCAGCTTCAAATTAAGAACAACAGCTTCATCCCTCCTGTGATAAGACTGCTAATCAGTGGAAATATGTAGAATACTTGTTTTTATTCTATGTATTCGTACTATTTTTATTTTTCTTGACTCGTTTTCAGTTTTTATTTTATTTTATCATAATTTGAAAAAAATGTTCAAGGCATATGAATGCTTTTGGCAACAGACACCCTATTTAGCAAAAACCCCCACGGTGATCTAGAAATAAACTGGACCATAATTTTTGTTTAAGCTCGTGAAGCGTATTTTAAATTAATTAAAAACATTATTGTATCTAGAGATTTCTAGCCTGGGGCTAGAAACGTTTCGCAATCATTTCCTAGCCTCAGGCCACCGTACTGCGTCAGCTGTGATGTCATTAGCAAAAACAAGGTTCACAAAGTGGGTATTGAATGCTTTCTTCATCCTAACATCTGTTCCTAATTAGAAATTATCCAATTTAAAAATCCACGGCGGAACGTTCGGCTCGCTTGCGTTGTAGCGCATGCGCTCCATGGTTTGTTGCGTCTCGCTTTTATTTTGCTAACGAGATTTAGCTTACGGGACGCTAGCGTCATGCTAATATCGAGGTGAATATCTGATATCAGCAGTAATCAGTAATAATATTTAGCGTTAAATCACGTCACGCTATCACCTGCTAACCAGGGAATCCGATACCGACAAATAGATGTCTGGCTGATCCAAACCAAAAGCACTCTTAAAGATTTTCCCCAAGCAGTTTTGAAAGTGGACACTAAAGGACAGACTCGCAGGGTGTCAGGACACAGTGGACCATGTCGGACCTGGACACCCTCATCGTGACCTTTCAGAGCCAGCTCTCCGATGTGATGGAGGCTGTAGTGAAGACGGCGATGTTTGAGGTGACCAGGCTGGTGGAGGATGTCTTCATGATGGAGGTGAGGCGCAGCAAACTGGAGGTGGACTCGCTGAGGCTGCAGCTGCAGTGGACTGGGAGCAAACGCGGCGGGGATGCAGAAATGACCGACGGGTCTGTTGAGTTGGAGAGCAATGAGGCAGATCAGAGTCCTGTCGTGGTAAAAGCAAAAGCAGAGGAGCATGGTAAAAACATACAGCAAGAGTTTCAAAGCAGGTTATGGGTTACTCTGTGTTACATTAATGTATTACATTTCCCTTTTTATTGCAGACACAATGAGTGACTGCGAGGTGAAGAATCCAGATGGTGCAGTAGAACATTGGTTGTCAAATGGCAGGGAAGAATCCAAGACGGAGTCAGCAGACAATCCAGAACCGATCCAGAGCCCTGGAAGAGAGTCTAAGGTGAGTCACATGACTGTCAAGATGTCACTTGGCCCGACTGGAGGTTGGCAGGTTTTCTTTAAAAAAAAAAAAGATATGAAGCCTTTTTAAAGAAAAGCATCTATAGAAATCCTAAAATATTCACTCATACAGTTTCTACGGCGTAGTGGATACCAAAGAAAATCCTGACTTGTATAGAGGACAGTAAAGCAGTGCTGCTGAAAAGCGTTCAATTTGATTTTCAACTTGCTTCCAACAGAGACAAATTAAGGAGCAGATATACACCATTTATCACATTCCAAAGCTACAGCTAATATTTATTTGGTAATCAATAAATTAATCAAAAAGTTAAATGAGATTAGTCAGGTATTTTAACCCAGCCTTGCTCTCTGCTGTAGCACAGGTCTTATGTGGATAATATTTTTAACATGAAATATCTTGGCCCCCATATCGATGTTGGCCGATATTGGTACGGCTGTGTTGGAGCAGAATAGTCTCTAAAACTGGCATCTTGAAATACAGGCAGCACATCACATTTGTTTTTGGTTGGTGTTTACTTCTGTAGTGTAACGTTGAACTTGTTTGGCACCCAACAAGGCTTGTAAATGTTATTCACAAAGCTTGTTTCAGTCAGAATAAACTTGAGAAGAATGTACAGATCGTAAAACATTAACTAAGATGATTTTGTACTGTGTCTTGGTTTTCATCACACATAATATTCTGTGTTCAGGTCGCAGGAGAAAAGGAAATCATGGCATCTATGGAAATGAAAGAAGAAGAACTAAACAAACTGGCCTCTTGTTCTCTGCATTTGAGAGAGTGGAGCAGTACTTCTGCTCGTAAGTATCCGGTTCAAAAAATGAACAGTATTTAAAAAAATAAATACTTTACAGGTGAACTGTGGCTACCTTCTCTAATTCTGGTCAAGAAAAGCATCTCCACAGTATAATGCTGTCACCACCGTAGATATGAATCATAACAAAAAGATTTATGGAGTACATAGCTCATAGTTGTCATGTCAACAAATTCTCCCACCTGAGCAAGGACACTACACTTTATCCAGATTTTTTAAAATAATTTTTTTAAAATATTCAGATATCATTTTCCACTCACCCCACTATTTTGCCCCAATTTATGTTAGTTTATCACATAATAACCACAAAAAAATATTTTAAAGTTTTTGATTGTTCAGTTTATTATAAATCTGTTTAAATTCTTCCAGGTGAAGCTGAACCAGAGAATGCAGGTGACTTGGTTGAGGCACAGCCGACACCAGCCCAAACATACAGTGAAGAGCTGCAGAGAAATGTCATTAAGAGAGACCCACACATGTCCACTGATTGTGCGTATCCCGAGATCCAGGACGAAACAGAAGTGGCGGCGGACCAGACCGATGTTCTAGCTTTTGAACTTAATTCCAAGTGGGCTGACTTGGCGGCCACAGCAGCTGGGCTCCAGCAGAATCACAAGCTTGGCACAGAACCGGAGTTTCCAGGCCCACCTAAAGGTTCAGTGAATTATCTGGAGCATGAGCTTTCTGGCTCTGCCAGAGCAGATGCTCAGTTTACCTCAGTCAGAGATCAGGTTTCCTGTTCGGAATCTCCCAAAGCCAGACTGCAAGCCAAGAACATGCCAAACGTGATCGTTAAAGAAGAAGTCCTTATCGATTCTGATGGGTTTACAGAAGGGGCGAGTACAGAAAAGAAAGCTGGGACGCAATCATTCACCGGTTCGTTACAGAAACAAAGGATGAACTCGGCACATAAACCAAACCACTTTCACCACAGATCCTCAGCACAGGAGGCAGTGAAGCTCCAGTCTCATAGGGGTTCAGGACTCAGGCTACAGGCAGCCATACAACACCTCCACCGACCAGTGAAGAAGTCTCCACAGAGACTATCAAACATGACAACAGCAGCGCTCTCCGACCCTCGCTCTCAGGTTGCACCTTTAAATAACCCTAACAGGATTTCCCCCACATCCAAAGCCGCCTCATCTTTGCAGCCACTGCAGCGCGTTCACCTGGGTGACAAACAGACCGTAGCTCTGCACCGCGCCAGTGCCTCTTGGATCAGCATCAAATCCAACAATCACCCTGCAAACTGCCATCAGTCGCCCCGCAACCCCGTCTCCCTTCCTGACTCTCCGCTTTACAGGCCCTTCCTGCGCTGCGAGGAGTGTGACAAGAGCTTTCCACATCCCAGCAACCTGAAAGCCCACATGCAGATTCACACAGGCGAACGGCCTTTTTGCTGCCCGCTCTGCGGCCGCAGCTTCACCAAGCTCAGCAACCTCAAAGCCCACCGGCGCGTCCACACAGGCGAGAGACCTTACTGCTGCTTGGCATGCGGCAAACGCTTCACCCAGAAATGCAACCTGAAACGCCACCAGAGGATTCATCTGGACGTTTGACCTCAGAGATCTGAAGGAAAAAGAAAATTCATGAGTGTTTGTGTTTTAGCTTAAGACGATCAGGGCTCATGTTGCAGTGCAGCACAGTTGGTGGGCTGCATCATGAGACTACATCTCTAGATTTGATTAGTTCTGTGCATTCCTATGAAGCTCACCTGTTAACCTCTACAGGTGTGCTGGGCTCACTGTAGGATGACAAACACTGTGTGTGGCGTGTGTTTCATATTGTTCGATGAACCAGCTAATAGTTATACCAGACGTTAAATGTTCAGAATTATTTCTTACGTGGACTGAAAGTTTTTTATAAAGGTACATTGCCATGAAAAAGTGTTTGCCCCCTTAAAGATTTTTGCTATGAAGCAGCAGTTTCATGTTCCAAATGAACTTTAATATCAGACTAAAACCAATAGAAAGCAACCTTATCCTGGGTTGATTTGATCGAATAGTCCCAACTTAGTCCTAATTCCTCAGTCCCAACTGAGGAATTACCTATATTTTTGATGAGTGATAGACATCAACAATCAAGATAATCAATTAAATAGAACTTGTCTGATAACATGAAATCATTTCTTGGATTTCAAAAAGCAACACATTATCCCCTTGTCTAAACAAACTTAGCAGATGAGAAATGGTACTCAACAGCCTGGAAAGGGTTACCAAGTCATTTCTAGAGTTTTGGGAGTCCAGTGAAACAAAATTCAGTCTTGATCCACACAAAGCGAGAAAATGTGGAATAGTAGTGAACTTTCCCAGGTATAGTCGGTCTACCAATAGAATACAAAGGACCCCAGAGCAACATCTAAAAGCACTGCCAGCCTTACTTCAGTGAAGATCAGTGGTCATGATTAAAAACTAAAAAGGCAAGGCAAAATCATACCTTGTGTATGATGTTGCACCATTCAACATCATATACAAAGGGAATTCTGTGTATGATTCTGTGCAGCAGAATCATCCATGGAAGAGTTTGGAAGAGTTTCAAGCCCAAAACTGTTGCTGACATCACTTTGATCCAATCACTTTGAATTTTGGAATAAGATTCTGTAAATGTTCTGTGTGTCCTTTTACGTCCATTAGAACATGTCCAGCCATCAGTTTATGACCTTCAGCTCAAGCGCATTTGTTCAGCAGGACAATAATCCAAGGTGCTAATATGTTCAAATTCTAAAGCTCAAAATAGCATCATGAAGGTTTTGGGGTGGTCACCACCCCAATGTCTGAACTTTGCTGTCAGGAACTTTAGGTCAAAGTTCAGACCTAAATGTGGTTGAAATACTGCAGCATACATGCCCAATGACACAACCTTTTACTTTGTTCTTTTATGCATAAAAGCATAATTTGAAAACTGCTTTTTGTGTTTTCTCTGGTTATAGTTGTCTGGTATTAAATTTGTTTAATTTCAAATATTAAAGTGTGAGTAGAAAGGAAAAGCAGATGCATTTCAACATACTGCTAAGGGGCAGTTTTTTCACTTTATTAAAGTGAAAAAAAGAAAGGATTCCAATTTAATTTTTTGCTGTCAGGAAAAATGAGTTGGCCTAAAAACATCTCTTATTTAATATTGGTTCCTATAGTATTAATGACCACAGCACTCATGAGCTAGAGCACAGTTTCTTACACAAGTTATTCCGAATGATTGCTACTGACTGATAATTGTATTAGCTCAAAACTTTGTTTTAATCCTAAATTAAAATTCCAGCATTGTTATATGATGTAAAAATGTCTTCTGATATATATATATATATTGTCTCACATTGTAATACTTTTAATATTTTTATTCTTATCTTATTAAATTATAAACATAGAACAATTGTTTCTTAACTAATTTACATGAAAGATATGTGTGTGTGTGTGTGTATGTGTTATATGTACAATTATGTGTGTAACGAGTCCCTGGCACAAGGTCTCGCAATATTAACGTTGATATTTCTTATCAATTTGACAGCTGACTTGCAAGGAGCAGTCTGCTTGCCATGTTAGTCAAAAAGTATTAGAGAGATCTGAACTTCTGAGCTTGGCACACTGTTGTATCTATGCTAAAGATGTTTTTAAGTCAGGTTTGCAGGTGCATTTCAATTAATTAGACTAGTATTCAAAAGTTAGTTTATTGCATTAATCAGTTCAAGAAGGGAAACTTATGCAGTGACACCCAAAATTATACATATCCTTAAAGCTGTTAAAATTTCAGCTTTCTGCGACAAAAAAGAAACAAAAATTTACTTGTTGAATTCACAAATGTGAGATGTTTTAAAAAAGACGACAGCTGTACTGCACGATATTTTTTTTTGGACACTAGATGTCACCCTTTCCGCTTCTTTCACCCAACAATGCTTAATGGAGCTTTTCAGATGATCGCTTATCTCCTTGTATAACTTCATACAGAGCCTCTATTAAAAGAAAAAAGAAAAACAACCCAGCAAAGAAAAAAAGAATTGTGGTAACAAGCATCTCTTGGTGCTGTTTTAGCCAATCTTTGTGCCTGATCTAGTGTGTGTTGCTCGAGCTCAGGATTAAGCCTGATGGTTTATCTGTGGCGGGAGTCGGAGCAGCTCTGTGCAGGTGGTACAAACGATAACATTTTAATCTTGTTTTCAAGATGTGGAAAAAGCTAGCGGAGGCTAAACTCTTTCAGTGCGTGGGCGTGTTTGAAGGGGGAGGGCGGGCAGAATGAATTAAAGCTGGGCTTCTGTTCTGGATGTTATCTTCCGCTTTTCAAGTTGGAACTCAATACCAAGAGAAGTTATCTGTAAAGAATTGAGAAATAGCTACTTAAGCTGAATCAGCAGTGCAGAGAAAGAATGTTTGCTGTGCAACAGCACAACTTCTTTCCTGTCTGCTCACAGCTAAACGAGCACAGTGAACCGAGTATATAAATATACTGTCTTACCAATTTAACATGTTTCAAATAGCACTATAGACTTGTGTTAAATTGTTCTAGTCTATAAACTACTGGTGCGTACATACATCTCACACCAGCTTACATTGCTGTTTGAAGATTTATAAGCAGACATCTAGCTGAACAGCATTAAAACTAACCAAGCAGTTCTGAAAACAGATTACAATCACGGGCTCCGACTCCGTGGGTGCTTCAGGTTATTAGCAGCCAGCTGTGCCATGCAGCCGACACTTGTCATTGATTGGCTACTGACCTGCTCTAGCGACGCATTACGTTGTGATGTCAGATAAGCCGTTACAAATACTGGATTAGCATGGTGGTTTATTTAAACAAACAAACAAGCAAAATATACAAATAAACAAAATTGTCAAATTTGTGATAAAAAAAAAGGGAGTAAGAAGAATTCTACCTTATCAGCGACTGCGGAAAGTAACAGTACAGATGTGAGGCATAAAAAAAAGGGCGGACTTTTCAAGCTAGCTGAAAAAGGGAAGTACCAATGTATAGACTACAACGCCGGGAATAAACAAGGTATTATGTGAGATCTGCACTACGGCCAAAAACAACTACCTTCAGCACATGACCAAGAGTCATGGAGAGCTTTTGTACGGGATGGTTTTACCAGCTGGGCCAAAGCACTGAAGAGAGTTCAAACTCATGAAAAGTAATATCTTCATGCAGCTGCAGTTAGCATCAATGCTACTACTGAGAGTGTAAATGTTGCTGCATCAATATGAACTGCCATAAACATAAGCAGATGTCAGATGCACGAACTGCTTTGTTGACTATTCTGTCCTCAGTCCATCTTTCCTGACCCAGTTACTTAATTTACATGCTCTTGTTGCACTCATGAAACACTGCATTATGACGTGTGTATGGAAACAGCAAAACGACGAGGAGATTGCTTGGTTACTTTTTAGGATTTTGTGAACTTTCTCAAGGGGGATGAGGGAGGATATTTGAGAACACTGTTGCCTGAGGTCACAAAACCAGTGAAACTTGCCCTGACTGTCCCTGCTACATCGTGCATTTCAGAGAGGTCATTTTCTGGCCTTTGGCGCCTGAAAACGTACCTGCAGTCCACAATGTGTCAAGCAAGACTGAAACCCGTTGTAATACTGAACAGTCACAAAACATTGCCAAGGAATAGAAACTTGGAAAAAATTGGAAGGCTACCAGAGGCAACACACTCCTCATCAAGAATTAACAAGAATGGTGAGTGGCAAACAATTCAATATTTATTATGATGACGCCAACTATGATATTGTTTTAAAGGATGTATCTGAATGTTTTTGAATTTGTATTTGGTCCACAATTTGCTTTTATTCTAGCCTTTTTGCTATATTTTTGATAGTTATGATTCTTTCCTGCTGTTTGTTAGTAAAACTTTTAATTAAGCCTTGCCTCATTAAAAGCCATTGCAGTGGTGCTCTTTAATATCAGGTTAAGATTAAGTAATGAAATTGCCTTGCTGATGAGTTGGTGGGCTATGTTAATGTTCACTGATACTGACATTCAGCACATTGGACAGTTTCAGTCACACTTGTAGATCCATACGGTTATGGTATACTATTCAATCTACGCAGTGATGTTATATTGTGGATTTTGTTTTTCCTTTGTCTTCATTTGAGTTGTTTGCATTAGGTTACATTGACATTAACTCCTCTAGTCTGTGTGCGTGCACGTTGATATAATGTGTGCACCTCAAAATATCAACAAGTCATGCAAGCACCGTGACCACCCACTACCAGAAAGATAAATCTGCGCCTCCAAGTACAGTTATCATTGTCATTATCATGCAGTCTTCTCTGTCACACCAACCAAAATAAAATTCAGATTTTGCAGAGTTTGCATTACCTGGGAAGAGAGAAGTTAAAAATATTTTTCTACAATTCCTGCTGCTAACATTGACACATGGCATCCCATCAGGTGTGAATTACCAAAAGAAAAGTGCTAATATTGGTAATGGGAAGCTATAGTTCATAAAATCAAAAATTTTAATTGTGAGAATCATACAACAGTATGTGTATTTGTAGTGTATACTTTACAACCCACAAGGACATTTGAATGCAGAACAGTGGTGTGATTGTATAAAATTGAGGGAATTATGGCAAGCACATGCCATGGTAAGAACACGTAACTTAAACAAAGCAGTTAGCATTCAGTCTATTGAGCCCACTGTGAGCAAAAACTATCTCAGATTAGAAGATGTGCATTTTTATGACAGTTTTTACATTTTACGTGTCCCATATCACGTAACATATGGGACATGTAACTTCTGCTGGGGTTAACAGATGGATTCACCCCATCAATATCCTTGCAGGGCAATAGTTAACATATTGCATTAACAAATTAAATCAATAAATGCTGTCTTCAAATTTATCTTCTGCAGGTTTACCCATGATGATAAGCAGCAGTAGAGGCTAATTATTTCAGAGTTTGAGTGATGTGAGAGGTGATCTCTCTGAAATAACATTTTGACAGCTACTTCTATTTACTTCTGCTGTCACACACTACTCCTGCATATCTTGTATTTTGATGTTGTTTAGAGAAATGGGTTCACTTGTGAACACCTGTGCACATCTGAGTAAAAACTGGCTAGAATTGGAGCAAAAACTATACTGTCTGTGTGAATGGTGCAGGAATTTGAAAATCAAAATTTTAATTAATTGTTTTGTCAAAAGGGACCTTTGTCACTCTTCCAAATTACAGGCAGAAATGTTTTGACACAGAGCACTACTGAATGGTTAGGATGTTGGCCTGTTGGAGCTCTGAGCTCCTGCTCTTAGACGGCATATTTTCCGATCTCCTTCACATCTCTGAAATTGCGGTATAAAATAGTCCCTTGAGAAGGCACACTTGAGGTGGAAAGTTTGATATCAGTACTTTCATGTTAGTGTGTATTGTGTTATGGAATACATTCGTGTTCAATGTTTTGCATACCATGCTTCACGCTATTGCTATTTCACAATTATCTGGCTGTGTTCTTGCCTCCCTTGTGCAATTTTTTTCCTTCACACTTTTTCTTACTTGTGGTCTGCAGGAAATAAACATAATTAATGCAAGCTGCAAACCAGAATAGCAGTAAAGGAAAATTATGAAATGCCTTAAAATGCTTCTGTTTACAACTTGAAAATCTGTCTTTTGTTTGCCTTTTATTACCCTTTTTGTCATTATTTACAACAGGGAGCAGTTGTTAAGCAACAGGAAAAATTACAACTATAAACCTTAATAAAATGTTGACTATTTAACCATGTAAAAACCACAGTGGGAAAAACAGTATCAATAAATTAAAACGATTATAGTAGAGGGAAGGTACCACATAATATATGCAATGTCAAAAGTCTTGAATCTTGTGGAAGAGAGGGATAGAGAAAAACCTACTTTTTATACCTAATGAAATGAGATGTGTAACCATAGACCAAAAAAAATATTTTATTTTAATTGTTCCCCCCCCACACTTTATAGTATTGATACTTATTATATTGGTACATCAATCAATCAATCAATCAATCAAATTTTATTTGTATAGCACATTTCAGCAGCAAGACATTTCAAAGTGCTTTACATCATTACAAACACAGAATCACAATGCAATATAGAATCAATAATCAAAACAAAGTATTAAGTCAAGTTCCATCCATAAATTTGTAATTGATTACATTTCAAATACAATTCTAAACAGGTGGGTTTTTAGTTGAGATTTAAAAGAAGTCAGTGTTTCAGCTGTTTTACAGTTTTCTGGAAGTTTGTTCCAAATTTGTGGTGCATAGATGCTGAAAGCTGCTTCTCCTCGTTTGGTTCTGGTTCTGGGGATGCAGAGCAGGCCAGAACCGGAAGACCTGAGAGGTCTAGAAGGTTGATACAACAACAGCAGATCTTTAATGTATTGTGGTGCTGAGCCGTTCAGTGATTTATAAACTAACAACAGTATTTTAAAGTCTATTCTTTGAGCTACAGGGAGCCAGTGGAGGGACTTTAAAACTGGTGTTATGTGCTCTATCTTCCTGGTTTTAGTGAGAATTTGTCAAATAAGACAAATTTAAAATAATTGACACTGAAGGACCTGATGATTAGTTTTTGGTTGGTTCTAAGAAATTTATAATAGAGATATTCATGACTTGTTAGAGCTGAACTTCTAATTAAAAGGAATAAATGGCTTGTATAAATTAGCTTGGTTGCTTCAGTTGTGATTAAAGCAAGGTAAATGATTACTCCTTGTGGTCATTCGTGTTGTTTAGATAAAGTTAAATAAGCCTTATGTTAGTATGTTAAATAACCAATTAGGTAGCTGTCTAATTGGTTAGTTGTAACATTTTTTAAATAAGAAGTTTATACTTGTCAAGAGCATCCTGCCACTCACCTATCACCGAAAGTCCATTAAGTCCACTAATATCTAAACGCTCCATGACACTGCAAGGATTAATCAAGAATGTATAGAGCAAAGCATTTGTGCAGAAATTTTAGCTGCATAGCTGAGTAATGCTGTTGACTTTGGAGACTTCCCCTCCAATGCCATCTATAATGAATAGTAATTGTTGTTTGATGAAGGGACATTCATCTGTTCTTCAAGATAATGTAATCAAATTGGACATCCATTTAAATTTCAATTTGCAGCAGTTGTCAGTCCTGTTGCAACTATAACTGTCTAATAGCTGTACCAGACACAATTACAATATGTTTTTTAAAATTATTGTAATATTTTCCAATTACTTTTAACACAATTACCAAAACCAATGTCTCTCCTGCCTGATTTCTGAATAGAAAGTTGGTGTTAACTAAGTTTCTAACTTCTAACACTTGAGCAAAATGTTTCTGATGTATTTGCTTTTGAGTCGTTTATTTAGCTAAAAACTAAAACATTACAGTAGATGAGGAATAACATGATCATGCCATTTATAATTCCATGTACAAAAAAAACTTCTTTCTATTAGAATCACCAGCTCAGTTTTTCTAAGCCCCGGAGTCTTTTGGTTCTTTAGTTGAAAAGAAGTCATGACGTTAATTTTGTAGATAGTTTTATCATGCCCATCCTCATAATCTGCATAATGTCATGCACATAACTTTTTTCTCCTTCAATTTGATGAAAATTGTTTAAACCTTTTAGTAGCTTGAAGAATTAAGAACTTCTTTTGTTTTGATAAAACACCTTTTCAGAGCTGTATGTGGTTACAAGTAAGCCCTTTTCTATACCTATTGTAAAAAACCTGGCACTGGGCGTTAATTGCTTATGAAATTGGTTTTTAAATTTTTTTTCTGTTACAAAGGGGGAGAGTCATGCATGTCATTGGGGCTCACACTGTCACTGTCTTTCATCACTATGTGTGAAATTTAAAAATATCTTTGAAGGCCTTGTTCCTGTGCCAGTCTCACAGTTAGGTACATGTTTGTCCTTGAAGTTGGTAGAAGTTGCTGCAGTCATAAAAGTCGTCTTGCTGTGTGTGTATCCACTTATTGCAGATTATTTTAGAATTTCTGAAAAGAACTGTTTGAGCTTATAAATGGACAACAAATTAAATGCATTTTTATTTGTGATAATTTTTGTTCTCTGTTTTGCCAAAGTATACATACACAATTCAGTGGAATCGTTTTGTTTCTTTCCCTCTTTCAGAGTAAAATGATGATACAGCTAACATTTTCTCTGTTTATCTATTTGTCTATCTATCTGTCTATCTGTCAGTCTGTCTAATATACATAAATATATATATGGGCTAGAAAAAATATTCACACAAAAAACAACTTTGTGCATCCAAGTCCTTTTATTAAAATTCCACTCCAAAAAATAGCTTAAATGCATTATTAAAATCCCAAAAGGAGTCAGAGATTCATGGCCAATTATAAAGATATGCAAACTTCTAACCAGTACTGTACCGACAGCTGAGACAGATCTTCTCATTAACGAGATCCTTCGTAACATGCTCATTAAGATGAATACAAGAGCAGAGGGAGTTTTTGTCTGACTAATATTCCGGTCTCTTTTGTCCCTTGAATATGGTACATTAGCAGTCTCATAAACTATAGAGAAAGAAAGAAACATGTTGATTCAGCTAATGCCTTTCTTATTTAAACACTAGAGCTAGTTTGTTCATACACCCACAGAAATTCCACACAACTGCTGCACCAGGACAGGATAAATTACTTTTGCTATGACGTCACTCTCTCATGTTTTCCATTTTTATTTTTAAGGCTTATGTGACTAAATGTGCCCTCAAAGGGTCTAAAAAGTAAGGCTAATCATCAATTTCAGTGTCAGTATCCAGTGATAACATTTTCATCAGTGCAGACAAAGTGTTTGCATAGTGTATCAGTAACATTACTGGGTCATTGCTATTACATTTGTGTACCAGCTTTCTAAATGCAGTTACAGTGGGACATCTTTTGCATACATATCACATATCAGCTTCAGTAGAATTTAAAAATAAATTTAGTGTAAATTGAAAAGTAGTAATTGTACAGGAAGGCAATTCTGGAACTTTATTTACAAGTACAGCAAGTCTTGGGCCGTTATTAACACAAAAGGGAGCTACACATTTATCTGACTGTGATATTAGTCTTAAGAGATTTCATAAACCCATTCAGAACAGAGGTTCCTTCTGCGTACAAGCAGTGAAAAACTGAAATATTGAAACAGGTTCTAATGATTTGCAACTAGAGTTTTAGGCAAAAAGCCTAACATGTTCTACAGACCTTCACTGTCAGTGTCTGCAGCATACAGGACCAACTGGTACTGGAGGCCTTGGAGAAAGTATTTCTCCCTCAAAGATCTATTTTTTCACCTTTTCACAGTTTAATTCAAATCAAACAAATTTTAATAACCAACTGGGCAATGATGATTCAATTTATAAATCAATCTGGCTCTCTATAAAAAAAATTGCCCCCTCAGCCTAACAACTGGTTGTATCACCCAAAAACAGCTTCCAGTCATTTATGATAATTGGCAAGTCTTTAACATAACTTTGGAGGAATTCTGGCTCCTTGGTCTTTAAATGGTTGCTTTAATCAAACCATATTAGAGAGTTATTCAAGCATAAATTACCTATTAGTCACAGTTAGCGTCTCAATTGAATTTTAATCCGGATTTAATTTGGCCACTTCAAAACATTTTTGTGTTTTTTTAAGCCATTTGGAGATGGACTGGAATTGAGTTACTGAAATAAATACACGTTTTAGAAATATATATATTTTTTGAATGGGTGTGTACATATTGATAAAAGACTGCATTAGACCTCACAAATTTGTTTTGAGTGGTTACAGCAACCAAAATTTTGACATGGCATGTAGCAGTGACTATGAAAGCTATTGTATATTTTATTATCCCTTCTACTATGTTTAATTCAGTTTATATAATACATTAAAAGTAAATGTCATCTCATTTACTCATGACTTGTTACAGGCCAAATAGATCCAATTTTTGTTCAGAAATATATTCAATCAGTATGATTATTTACACATATTCAAATTTACTTACTAATTTAGTAAGCAATGTCAGCTGATTTAAATCATCTAAAGAAAAGGATTATTTAATTGCATATTACATTTTGCTTGGATTGACTTTTCATTTCTATCTCTCTCTGTGTTTAAGGGTATAGAGAAGCTGGAAAGTGATTGGTGCTTCTTTTTCTCTTCACAAAAATGTGTTCAGAAAACCTGTTCACACTTATATAGAAGCATATAAACACCTGCCAAAGTATCCATTACTGCATTCATGGGACATCACTCACAGGTACTGAAAAGGTGAAAACAAAAGCGGTCACATTATCTCGCCTGGTAGCAAGAATCCGTATGGAATGAGATTGTGTGGGCTGGGCGTTAGAGATGAGGTGGAGGGTGTACTCGGAGGTAGAGTGGGTGTGAAGGAGGTTGAATGGGCTCGGTTTGACACATTTGCCAGCAGTACAAATAAAATAGTGGAGAGGGTCGTGTTTTGTCTGTGAATCATCCCAAAAAGAAGAAAAACACACAAACACACACCTGAGTCACCACAGGCAAGCTTTAAGTTATAATGGCTTTGTTGTTTTTATCAGATAGCATCACACTTAAAAACAGAATCAGATTTATTGGCCAAGATTGTGTGCAAAAGGAAGGGACTTGACTTAGTTTCACACACTCACAAATATTAGGTAAATCATACACTTTGGAGGGAAAATGAAAGAAAAGATAAAGAGACAATAATTCTGTATATCATCAACTTAACTGACTACTCAGGCTGTAAAGAGTTTTTGTGTTCATCACAGTGGGAGAAGTTAAGGTCTCTGTGTTGGCTGGCTTTTGCAATAAAAAAAAAAAGCCTCTTCGTCATGCCAACCTGAAGGTGAAAGTCTAAATAGTTTGAGTCCAGGATGTGTGAGGTCTGCAGATATGTTAGATTTTTCTGACTGGACCTGTACAAGTCCTGGATGGAGGGAAGGTCCTCGCTTATGATCCTCCCTGTAGACGCGATTGTTCATTGCAACTTGATCTGTCTTGTTTTGTGGCTGAGCTAAACCACACAGTCATTTAGAACAGTGGTTCTCAAACTTTTTTCAGTGATGCACCCCTTTAAAAATATATTTTTAGTCAAGTACCCCCTGACACGGGCAAAACATTTTTGGAATTAAAAAGGGGTACAGTGCTGTAAAATCACTGTCTGATTTATTAAAGCCAAACAACTTATATCAGTGAACCTGACAAATACATCCATATTGCAAACATTGCATGGTTAAACAAAAAAGAAAAACAGAAGACGGTGACCACCAGGAAGGTATAAAACCAGTCATACCGTTTTATTTTAAAGGATATTGAAACTAAATACTGAATATAAAATTCAGTGCATGAACACACATTTATATTTTATCGAACTTTTCACAAAATAATTTTCCCCAAGATTTGTTATGAGGAGCCTACTGATTTTTTAAAGATATTTTGAAAAGCTTCACGTACCCCCTGCAGTACCTCCACGTACCCCCATTTGAGAACCACTGCTCTAGGGTGTCCCTATGTTCTTTCAGGTCTCATACTGATGTTTCCAGTTTTGTTAGAGCCAAACTATAGACAGCGTTTCACCAGGAGACCTAGAGTGAGGAGCCCCGCCCCTTTCCCCCTTGCGCCTCAGACAGAGTTTGGGGAAGAAAACGGCGGTCGTTCTTCGTTCGCTAAAGCTGTTCTTGTTTACAGGCTTCCCACTCAGAAGAAGGGAGAAGAAGAGACAAAACAAAACAAACATCAATTGTTACAACTGTTTCAATACAGCTGAGACATGTAACATAGGTATAAAAACCATTTTTTCTGAGGTAACAGCCTGCGATGTCATCGATGACATCACGTCCGTCCCTGACTGTCACTGATGACATCAGACCGACAAAACGAACGTGATGTCATCGATGACATCGCAGGCTGTTCCTTCAGAAGTGCTTGAATAAGACGACCACGTGGTAATGTGAAGGCCTGTGAAGGCCTGGGATCCTTCAAGGACCTGGCCTGTGAAGGGCCTCGCACCGAACGTGGACGCGAGGGCCTCTGAAGGCCAGGGATCCTTCATGGACCTGGCCTGTGAAGGCCCTCGCACCGAACGTGGACGCGAGGGCCTGTGAAGGCCAGGGATCCTTGAATGACCTGACCTGTGAAGGCCCTCGCACCGAACGTGGACGCGAGGGCCTGTGAAGGCCAGGGATCCTTGAATGACCTGACCTGTGAAGGCTCTCGCACCGCCATGCGGACGCGAGGGGACTGTGAAGGCCAGGGATCCTTCATGGACCTGGCCTGTGAAGGCCCTTGCACCGCTACGTGGACGCGAGGGCCTGTGAAGGCCAGGGATCCTTGAAGGCCCTGGCCTGTGAAAGCCCTCGCACCAGCACCTGCATGCGAGGGCCTGTGAAGTCGTGTAAAAGTAGTATTCAGTATTTATTGAAACTAAATACTGAATATAAAATTCAGTGCATGAACACACATTTATATTTTATCGAACTTTTCACAAAATAATTTTTCCCAAGACTTATTATGAGGAGCCTACTGATTTTTTAAAGATATTTTGAAAAGCTTCACGTACCCCCTGCAGTACCTCCACGTACCCCCATTTGAGAACCACTGCTCTAGGGTGTCCCTACGCTCTTTCAGGTCACATACTGATGTTTCCAGTTTTGTTAGAGCCAAATTATAGACAGCGTTTCACCAGGAGACCTAGAGTGAGGAGCCCCGCCCCTTTCCCCCTTGCGCCTCAGACAGAGTTCGGGGAAAAAGATGGCGGTCGTTCTTCGTTCGCTAAAGCTGTTCTTGTTTACAGGTTAGTAGTGTGAAGCTGGTGGAAACTGTCCCCGCTAAAATGTAAATTTACAAGTTCATTCCGTGCTGATTTCGTAATTACTTGCTAGACGTGTTTAGACGTTCGAGGGAAAAAGAGTGATTTTGTTTCATAATTACGGTTTGTAGCGATAACGGTCGTAAAACAGCCGTTATAGAAGTTTGCTACATGTATCTAAACTTCGATACACTCTCCGACCCAACCTTATTAAGATTTCGGTGGTATCCTGACGGGTTGTGTTATCTTTTGATAGGAAGTGTTAAAGTTACTCTGTTACATGTACCGGAAATCAGTTCTCATCAGTTTCAAACATTTATTATAGACATTACCACTTTTCCCCTACTACCCTGTAATTGATTCTACTGTACTAGCTTAAGCTAGATCTAGTCCTCTAAATATGCCCATATTAAATTATAGAACTAATAATATGATTACATTTTTCAGAGTTATTACAATTCAAAGAAATTAGTAGCCTTACAATTTCACTGAACTTGAGGAATAGTTTTCTTTTTATGTAAATCTGTAAGATTTAAATCGATTGTTGAATTGTTTTGATTTGGCCCATGGATGCTGTCACAGCTGGTGTGGGCTGATGTTGTTTATTGAAGTAGATGTAATATGGTTGTTTTGGAGCAACGGAAGGACACATGGACATGAATGCACAAAGGAATGTTCAATGTATGATTGCATGATTTCATGATTTTGACAATTTGTAATAAAACAGACAGAGTTTGGGGAAGAAAACGGCGGTCGTTCTTCGTTCGCTAAAGCTGTTCTTGTTTACAGGCTTCCCACTCGGAAGAAAGGAGAAGAAGAGACAAAACAAAACAAACATCAATTGTTACAACTGTTTCAATACAGCTGAGACATGTAACATAGGTATAAAAACCATTTTTTCTGAGGTAACAGCCTGCGATGTCATCGATGACATCACGTCCATCCCTGACTGTCACTGATGACATCAGACCGACAAAACGAACGTGATGTCATCGATGACATCGCAGGCTGTTCCTTCAGAAGTGCTTGAATAAGACGACCACGTGGTAATGTGAAGGCCTGTGAAGGCCCTCGCACCGAACGTGGACGCGAGGGCCTGTGAAGGCCTGGGATCCTTCAAGGACCTGGCCTGTGAAGGCCCTCGCACCGAACGTGGACGCGAGGGCCTGTGAAGGCCAGGGATCCTTCATGGACCTGGCCTGTGAAGGCCCTCGCACCGAACGTGGACGCGAGGGCCTGTGAAGGCCAGGGATCCTTGAATGACCTGACCTGTGAAGGCCCTCGCACCGAACGTGGACGCGAGGGCCTGTGAAGGCCAGGGATCCTTGAATGACCTGACCTGTGAAGGCCCTCGCACCGAACGTGGACGCGAGGGGACTGTGAAGGCCAGGGATCCTTCATGGACCTGGCCTGTGAAGGCCCTTGCACCGCCACGTGGACGCGAGGACCTGTGAAGGCCAGGGATCCTTCAAGGACCTGTGTTACGGAGTAAAGCTTCTTCTCAAACAAGACGGAGGCTCGTATTTCTTTTACTGAACCTTTCTGTTCAGTATTTATTGAAGAGAAAAAGAAAGGCTGATAACGAGCAACAGCTGTTCGTAACCAAGGCAATCAAAGTCAACAAAGCAAGATAGTGACAAACAGTAACAGATCCTTAAGCATTCTTCAAAATAAAAGACTTCCTCTATTCAAATAAATCATGTCTTGCAATAAATATATTTCACTTCACTTCACCTTTGTAATTATATACAATCATGTTCAATACAATTAATAATAATCATCATGTAAATTATGCTTAACATATAATTGTAAATCAGTCACTTATCATGCAAATATACCGAACAACATAAGTGTAAAAAAGTCACAACAACCTGGCCTGTGAAGGCCCTTGCACCGCCACGTGGATGCGATGGCCTGTGAAGGCCAGGGATCCTTGAAAGCCCTGGCCTGTGAAGGCCCTCGCACCGCCACCTGGATGCGAAGGCATGTGAAGGCCCTGGCCTGTGAAAGCCCTCGCACCAGCACCTGTATGCGAGGGCCTGTGAAGTCGTGTAAAAGTAGTAGAAAAAGTTGAGTACCTTTCTACCGTTTCTACTCTCTGCTCCTTCCATGCGTTGCTCTAGAGCAGTGGTTCTCAAACTTTTTTCAGTGATGTACCCCCTTAAAAATATATTTTTAGTCAAGTACCCCCTGACACGGGCAAAACATTTTTGGAATTAAAAAGGGGTACAGTGCTGTAAAATCACTGTCTGATTTATTAAAGCCAAACAACTTATATCAGTGAACCTGACAAATACATCCATATTGCAAACATTGCAAGGTTAAACAAAAAAGAAAAACAGAAGACGGTGACCACCAGGAAGGTATAAAACCAGTCAAACCGTTTTATTTTAAAGGATATTGAAACTAAATACTGAATATAAAATTCAGTACATGAACACACATTTATATTTTATCAAACTTTTCACAAAATAATTTTTCCCAAGACTTATTATGAGGAGCCTACTGATTTTTTAAAGATATTTTGAAAAGCTTCACGTACCCCCTGCAGTACCTCCACGTACCCCCAGGGGTACACGTACCCCCATTTGAGAACCACTGATTTAGAAGATGACTACTGCCTCCTGTGGAGGATTGTGGTTCTTTAGTTGCTGCAGACTCTGCTTAGCTCTCTTCAAAACTGTGTGAAAACCAAGTCCATGCAGAGACCTTAGAGAGGCGGGTGCTCAAATTTAAAAAGGGGCACGTAGAACAAGATTTTAAAACACCTTAACACAGCTTAGAGTACTAAGCCGAATAACAAAATATAATCATCAAGAATCTAATATGGAATCACATCATGCTACATCATTATCCTCAGATAGGCACCTTGCAAAGCTAGCCTACGCTTTGCCCTGATGGGGTGGAATATTGCTGTAGAGGACTGTTGCACCTGCTGCTGCTACTAATAGTGATAGAGCAGGGCTGTTATTTTGTTGTAAGAGAATGTTAAAAACTTAGTTTCTTATGGTTTCCATACAGAGCTAAGGCTTGCATATATATTTTATCCGTGTGGATGACATTGTATCCTACATATAATAGTAACTGTCACCTCACTAAAAATATATATGTTTTTGATTTCTGTTCAGTTTGTGTCTGCTTTTTTAGCCATTATTTTATTTAGCCCATGTGTATTCTTTCATGTTGCAATGGACACTGTATTTGCACATTTTAGGCATCTGACAAAAAAATGATTCTGCAATTTCACAGATCATTCCCTGGAAATATGAGCATTGATTGTTTATCGTTTTGTAGAGCTGCATCATTTTTCTTGTGTTGCTTTTCAAACACATCATGTCCAAACAGGGATTGTCAGTTTTTATCAAAACTCTGCCTAAAATGCATCTGTTCATACCCTCATAATGATACGTGTTCCAGCGAAATACAATTTCATTTTGACTTTTGTTCATCAGATTGTGCATGTTTTATATTTTTATATTATTTTTTGAAAACAGACACAATGAGTGAAATGTGGATCTGTCGTCTTGCTCATGCAATAGTTATGGTGACTTAGCGACTTAGACCAAAGCCATATTCTACTTTATTGTAAAATGAACAGAATTAGAAACGCATTTTGATGAATTATGCAGCTTTAAACTAGTTTTCTAGGCCATAAACCTGAAAGAGAAATTTTTACTTTGGGAAAAAGTCAAGGTCAAAGTAATCCCCTGCTGGCAATAAAAAAATAAACAACTTGCCCACTGGTTATGGCTATCTTTTTCTCCCAGCATGTGATTAGTGAAGTCCTCCCACTGTCCTCATTTTCCCATCTCGACCTCCCGCCTCCTCTCTCATCACCCCTCCACATGTTCCTTCACCCACAGCCAGGCAAGGCATTGTTGCAATGGCAGAAATAGCATCTACTGGTTACAGACGACGCACGACATTTAACAGTCACATTTTGACTTGTCAGTTCTCCTTGTTTAGCTGTAGGCAAATGCCCACCCACACTGAAAATACTCTTTGCCACTGTCTTCAGTTAGTGCAGCAGTTTTATTACGCAGTCTATTCCCTTTCTGTGTCCCCATATAATAAATATTAAATTGGCAGTCGTGTGTCATTATTTACATAGTTACGTTTCTGTGATGTAATATTTGTCCCAAATTGACAGGAAGATAACTTCAACAGTGTGGGTTGACTGGAGCCATAGAAAACTCCTTTCAAACATATTTAAAATAGTGCTGTTTCATCAATGTTTGTCATTTGTGCCTATGAATCCTGGCAACAGGTTTATTATGATGGGTATTACTTACTAAAATGAAAACAACCTCTTCACACTACTTTTAGAAGTTGTGCGAAGTACTCAGAGGTTTCTTAGAGAGCATCTGTGTGGGGGAGGAGCTGTGGATGGAGGACTGCAGTGCAGCAGAGTAAGAGGCATAGACCTTTGAGGTGTGCTTGCTCAAGTGTTCAATCCAAGTGTTCAATCCAAGTCCATGATTTCCTCAGAAATCTCTACTGCATGTTTAAAGGATATTAAGAGAAGTGAGTCACTTCAGTGCTTAGTTTTATGTTGTCTTGTGTTATTTGCCATTATAAAAATGCTTATGTTTCACATTCCAGGTTGCTTTGGTGTTTTGTCGTGTTCTGTTATTTAATCTTTTATTTATGCAGAGTATTTTCACTGGCTGAATGATAGAAAAGTTGGTAATATAGTTACCAGTGAAAAGTTTGTGGATTTGAATCCTGAGCTAGGGGTTTTCGGCATGGGTTTGTGGATGCTTACTTGGCTAATAGTTTGGCTTCTTTCCACAGACCAAAAACATTACTTTTTTGTAAATAGTTTATTCTAAATTTTCTCATTCACATGTTGTACCATCCTTCTTCTCTGGCTTTTTTTTTCCATTATTGCGTCGTCACTTCTGTTCCTGCTCCACCTGAGATTTGTTTTTTGCTTGTTTCTGCTCTGTTGCTTTTTGCTAGTCTTTTGGTTTTGCTTTATTAAACTTCACACGCTCATGACTCTGGATGTGCCTTCCACATTATCCATTGACGATAGTTTTCAGATATGTCACAGAACAAAGACTCTGTACATGCGATGGTGTGAAAAAGTCACAAGCACTTAAAAGAAGTAACACAGACACAGTGGAACCTTTATATATGAATTTAAATACAAATTTACAGAATCTGAAATCTGAATAGTAGACTTTTCCCAAACCCAAATGGTGTCGGAATGTCTGAAACATAACTTTTTCTTAACAGGTGAATATACAGGACAACTGCACATCCTACAATTCATTATATCTCAAAAATGTGCTATTGTTCTTGACAGATTTGCCCTGGATTTGTCAATGCAATGCAAGTGTTGCTGCTGCATGTCGGCTATGTCTTCTGCGTTGTTTTCTCTGCTTTACCTGTGAAAGCCACATTGTTAACAACAGACCCGGTGATGGTGGAGGTTCAGTCGTCACCTTCCTGAGCCATCAAATACTGTAGGTCTATGCTATGTAGAGAAAAGAGAAAATCTGAACAAAGCCTTTGTTTCATTCAGAGTTCCGAAATAATGAAAATAAAGTTAAGGAACTTTTTCAAACATTTTGAAGCACAGGTGGATTCAGGTGTCTATAGTTCAATTTTTTTCCAAATTGTAAGGCTAGAGATGTGGCAGAAATGCTGTCAGAACTTGTAAGGCTGTGATGTGAAGGGTACCAATGCTGTGAGAATTGGCTCCATTGTGTTGGATGATGAGTCTTGTGCAAAATGGATGAAGTCATAATGGAAGGTGTTTCTCCTTCCAAAAAAATAATCTCTTCCTCTTCCTTCACCTCTCAGTCAACCCCATTTTATCATCCTCAATTCCTGAAACAAGTGTTTTATAGAAACTGTGTTTTGTGTCTTAAGTTTTTGTTACAATAACATTTCACCAGACTTTGGTTTTATGCTTTTAGCAGTGTTATTCTATAGCAATATTGCTTCTGTTATGCTAAACAATATATTTATCATTGAGCTTGTTACTTGTGAATATATTGTGTGGTGTGTGGGATGGCATTGAGGGGAATCAGGGGGTTGAAAGAAATTAGTCCTTCGTTTTTATTTTCTTTTTTCTTTTTTGTTTCCTCATGCATTTTTCAGATACAAACAGCCTTTTTGAACAAACTCAATTTGCATTGTAATTTACATCAGGAATTTCCTTCAGTAAACTCATCATGGGAAAAAGAGAAAAGAAATTAATAATATATCCAAGTCACCCACCTTAAGTAATTAGGATATTACAATCTGCTTGGCACATCCAATGCAACAAACAGCAACAACTCTGTTATTTTTAATTCATATTTTAACTCATGCTTGGAGTTTTGTGCAGCCTAAGAAGATAACCTGTGTGACTCACTGAAAGAAGCTGAACAAACTCTCTCTTCTTTAATTTGAGCAAATAATAATAATTTTACTTACTTACTTTACTTACTACTTTACTTTACTTTGCTTTCAGTTACTCATAAAACTTTCCTTCAGTAGAATATAAAATCAGCATTAGTGGAATCAAGATGTACTGTATATTGAAGAATATTTATTGATAAAACAGGGATTTCATGTAAAGCTGGATCTGTTCACACATCGGTTTTATTGGTATTTTAGCAAACCTGTCTTCCTGTCAGATTTGAAACTTGTGTTCACTTGCCAACCACAAATCAAAAGCAGACTGACAATAGTGGTTCAATCAGCCGAGAGATTGCTGCTGGATCCCCAAACTACCATTTGAAAATGTCGTCAGTACTTCTTGAAAGCAGCGTGAGAAAAATATTGGCTCATACTCCAGAACAATCATTACTTTTGAAGAAAGCTGAGATTGAGGTGATTAAAAGTTTATGCCTCTGAAGTCAAACATGATGAATGTCGACTTTAACCCCTCCCCTCAGAGCACTTCGCCTTCAGAGCTTTTAATTTTAACCTGGCCTAATTGTTGCAGGCAAATAATTTTGATGTATATGCGAGTGTTGCTAATGTGCTTTGTTCTTACAGAAAATTGAAAGCTCTTCAAAATCTCCCTCAAATGACTGATTTCTGGACATTACATCTATTTTTCAAAGGCCAACCTGGTTGTTACACTTCATTACTTTGTTATTTCTAGCATCACTTTGTTCTTTAAATCCCTCTTCTGAGTATGTGACTCATGATGTACTGGGGCGAAGTATGAAACTCTGATTTGGAGCATCACGTTGCATCTGATGCAAGAGGTTCTGGCTGTAGGGGTCAGTGTTGCTCCATGGAAGCATGTAAGACCACCTGCCTTACCCATCATGTGGTAAGAAGCTGTGCACATGTATGCATATGTGCCATCCTATGAACATTTCTTCATCTGTGCTGCAAATGGCATATTCTGCCTCACTCTTGTCTTGATGTCTTCTCTTCTTTTCTCTTGACAAGCTTATTGGTCTTTTTCTGCTTGGTGAATTGTTGTCCCTGTTGCACACACTGTCAGACACAAGCTCTCCATGGCAGAGCAGAGCAAAGGAGACAGACTGTGAGTGTGGAAGAGACTGGCAAAGGGTGATAGCCATGGTTTGTGTTTCTACCCCCTTTTACTCTCTTTGAACCAGATCAAACGAACACACACAAAGACACGCGCCGCTCTCTTCTTCTTTTCTCACAGGGGGGAGCAGAACAGATGGAGAGAATCCTGACAAAGGGCAACAAGTTGGGAGAAAGGCTGAAGAAATGTCTGACATGAATATCTCCATAGGATGAAACTGTAGCCTTTTTTGTGGGGATTTTTTCCCCCCCTGTGTTTGTATTTCCATATGAGTTATCACCACCTGCCAGGATAATTGAGCTTGCTTCAGCGGTGTAATATTCATTTGCTGTCAGGTTAGTTTGTTGAGACTCAAAAATTTAGTGGAAAGAAGACAGCCATGTAAGGGACACAGCAAAAATATGAAAGAAACTGTAACTGTATATAAATGTACTTCAAGTAGTGTCACCTAAAAGAACAGCCAAAGAAGGTTTTAAAGAGTATTGATTCTGAATACAAAAGCATGTCACACTTTTCAGTATTGTCTTTGTAGCAACATTTTTAAACAATGTATCCTTTATCTTGAGCGTGCTTCAGCAGATTAATATTCACTCACTGTCAGGTTAGTTTGTGCTCTAAGCCAAAAAAGGGGGAGAAAAGGCTCAAGGTTACATTTCCTCTTTCTGGCTAAGCTGGCTGCCACTATATGGATAAACTATTGGCGGTCTCTGAGCCAACAGACGGAGGTTTGTCACTCTGTGCACTGAGCTTGTGTGTTGGAGAGGAAGGCGTGGCCCGAGATGGAGAAGGAGAGAAATATCGGATTATCCAGGGTGCAGTTATTCCATTACCTCCCCTTTACTCACACATACACAAGTTTCAAAGTACACGCACACACACATTCCTTCTTAATGTTAAGCTTGAGGCTGTAAGTTTTTCTTCCTAAAGAGCAATGAAAGAAGAGGATAGAAAGAGATGTGCCGATATTTAAGTGAAATGGTGGGAAGTTTGATTTATCCTCCTCTTCTTTAATTGCTTGTTTAATGCTGGTTCTAGGAGCTGCGAGTTCTGTGAGTGCAGGAATTAAAAGTATCCCAGCATGTCCTCTGACAATTCTGTCTTTTGAGCAGCTTTTGAAGCATAATATTTAATAACCCCTGAGTAAACACTGGGAGGAATTGCTTGATAAATAATTGAGGGGGAATTTATAAATAATTTCCCTCCTTAATCTACTCCGGCGTGCTGCAGCCTGGTCCCTGAAGTGATGCTCATCCCTCTGGACAGCCAGTAGGTATGGCTTCCTGACTCATGGGGGCGCTCTTGTTACACCAGATGAACCACGTCCTCTGGGCTGCTAAATGGAGAAAAAAAAAAGAAATAAAAAAAATTAAATAAATAGGTTATTCACAAAGAAAAAAAAGTACATGCTTGTAAGAAACAGGATCTAACCCTTTATTAAAATCCTGTTTTTGAGAAGACTGCTTTTGTTATCAGTGCTGTCTCCGATTTCTGGGCATTTTTGAGGAAATGGGAGAGGTTTTGCGCTCTGCGAACAGCGGCAGAGATCTACAGTCTGCTTTGAGGCTCCATGCAAAGTGTTAAGAAGTGCAGAGGCAAGTCTGTTTTACTTTGGATTAAAATGTCCATCTTGTGAACTAATCTTAAAATCACAATTAAGTAGCATTACACCCCATGTGACTGTTTCTTCCATTTTTTTTAAATGAGAGATATATTTTTTTCAAATCTCCCTCCTTTCTGTCCTCCACGTTTCAGCTGATAGTGGCCCTCTCTGTATGGGTATTAACGATTTGTTAATGAGACAGAGCGGAAGCTCATTATTCATTATATCATTAACATTTAATCACTCTTTGCAAATCCTAATAACCATCTCATTCAGTGTAATCAGTTGTTACTTTCTGACCGCAGTGTTGCTGTGGTTTGACATGAAGTGTTCCGTGTTTCCAGGATTGGGTTAATGCTCATAATGAAAGCTGTTCTTTTTTTTTCTTTTTCTTTTTAACAAAAACACACACTTAATTTCAGCACTAGATTTAATTGTCTTGTGGAATCCTTGAGTTATGTAGTATTTTCCTCTCCTTCATTTTTAGTCTGTCCCACCACAATGCATCATATATTTTTTTACCTTTTTATCCATCTTAGCCTGCTTGTTTTCCTTGTCTTGTCCTCCTCCAGCCATCTCTGTCCAACAGTAATTGTAAAATGTACAAGGCCAAAGAGCAGGGGATGTAGGAGATGTTGACACCCTTAGCAGCAGGACAGAAGGAGATCATCCCTCCATCACTCATCTTGTGAGTAAGTGAGGGAGACTCGGGTGGGTGTAAAAGCAGAATGGAGAGAGTAAGAAAAAGTAATAGGAAAAAAGACAAAGAGAGGAATGTTGTATGAGAATGGCTGAGAGGGGAAACCGAAAAGGAGCGAGCAGCCACCCAACACAGTCATCTACCTCCTTCCATCCATCATCTGTCTCAGCCCAAAGGCTGCCACTGCTTCATCAGCATCAGCCCCTTTTTGCATTACATGCACATGAGCGCGCAGATAAACAGTAAAAAGATTGACTGTGTGCATGTGTTGCTGCTTTACCTTCTTTTTTGGTCTGAGCAAAATAGTTTTAACAAGTCTTTGAAAAATAATACAGTCTTCTTCCGCTCTAAACATTTTTAAAAAGCTTTTTGTCTGGATTTAGCAGTCAGTGGTTTTTAAATTACCTGTAAAGCTCACAGCTCAAGGTGATATCTTGTGGCATAAGCATTTTGACCACTTTAGATTAAGTGTGAAAAGTGCATTAAATAGACTGGTCAAACTAGGATTGCTGTTGATCACAGCACATCTTACAGCAAGGGTGCCCAAGTCCAGCCCTTGAGAGCTACCATCCTGCAACTTTTAGATTCTTCCCTTTTTTTGACATATCTGAGTCAAATGAATGGTTCGTTACCAGGCTTCTGCAGACCTGAATGGCTAATTGATTTAGCTGTGTTGGAGCAGAGGTTCCTCTAAAGGTTGCAGGATGGTAGCCCTAGAGAATTGGACTTGAGCACCTTTGTCTTACTGTACTTCACATAGGACTACTATTCCAAGTTCAGTTCAGACATATGATCATTGTTTTCTCATTTTCAGACAATGGCTTGACAGAGTAGTTTCTGTCAAGCCATTGTCTGAAACCATAATATGAAACTATAATATATGGTTTCATAATACAACCATGTACATAAAGATATGTTTAAACATTTATTGCAGGAAGGGGAGAAGTGCCTATAGCACATTGAGAAGCTGAGCATGAGCAATATGAGCTCATTATGAGCAACTGAGTATGACTGACAGCATTAAGGCCTTTGTCCTGGCTCTGATTGGTTGTTACTGATTTCTGTATTTCTTCAGATACCAGTAGGAGAAAGCAGAGGATTTTGATTTTCTTAACCAGATGTCTGTCTCATGTTATACTGTCATAACATAGTGACTTTAACAGATCCGTTAAAAAATAATTATTTATAAAAGTTGTAAACTGCAGTTCTAAAGTAAATAGAAATAAATCAATTAGCAGAAATTTGAGGTGCTTGCAAAAGTCTAAAAAGTTTTGTTTCCTTTTTACCTTATTTTATGTATTAAAAGGACAAACTTCAATCTAAGAAGGAAAAAATTGTAGATGACCAAGATACAGAACAAACCTTGATTCTACAGAGCCATCATAATAGAACCATAAAAAGCATCTTACTTGGTTCTAAATTCAACAGTTTTACCAATGTGGTACCATTGTGGTAAAACTGGGTGAACATCTGCAGGTGTTTGGCTTTACCACTGTACATGGAAAATAAGTAAAGAGAAAAACAGTTTGCATAAAATTTAATCAACCTAACAGTACACAAATACAACCCTCACTTGGTCAGGCTAGTTCTACCCCTGAAGCAGGTACTAAAAATCTGAGAACAGTCAGCCAAATTTGCTAATGGAAAATAAATCTGGTCGGGGCGGACCAGGATCGTACCGGTTAGAGGTGGTCTAGTGGAAAAACGTGCAAACAGACATATTGCACCAGGCCTTAACAGGCTGATCAGTCTTCTCTCTGACTTGGTTGTTTGCACAATACCACAATGATGACATCTAGGGTTTGACCTGAATCCATGGAATCAGCTCAGAGCCTGCACTTGTGGGCAGAGGAGTCATGACAATGGATTTGCCAAACAATCAGAAGTGAACTAGGGGATAATATGAAAGATAAATCACATTAGAGAGCTAATTGAAAAAAATATTCTACAACTTTTACAAAGTCACCCTCTTTTGACTGAGTTTCAACAAGCTTTTACTTTAGACATAACTCATAAGCAAGGTTATTTTTATGCTTCCATTTTTTTTGAAAAATTGAATCTTCATTGATTAAGAGACTCTCATTCAGATCATTTCACGTTTCTGAATTTCTAATTTAAAAAAATTGTTGACAATTTTTTTAAAGAAGGACTTAGACTGACACAGAGGCAAAACTGTATACCGGCTGATATTACATCTTACACTTCATGTACTTTGTAGACATTGGGATCCCAGGTGTATGGAAGAGAAGCTTATTTTGTTTAGATCTAAAGTCCAGAAAGGGAAGCAGTTGTTGTAGATGAAAGGTCAAATCTGAGGTGTTTGTGTGCACTGCAGTGCTTTATTATATTGCCTGTATTACTCTGTTCAGACAACCAAAGTCTCATAGACACACATCCAAAACCACTCTCTCTACACCATCTATTTTCTCCTCCTCTGTTACTGAAGAAAGGGCAACTGAATGATGCCGACAATATCGACACAAAACTTTTCCCTTACTCTACCTCCTCTTGGCTAATGAGCAATGGTAGTTATATTGACCTATTTGTGGACCTAAAAGAAATCCAATCACAAATGCCTCTGGTCGCTTTCTTCCCACTTTGGGAGATTAAAAGATTCAATTCTGCCCATCTCTCTACACTCATCATTTCTCCTTTCATCTTCGCCTACACCACCTGCCCCCTCCCCTGAAGCTTCCCACCCCTTCCACTTGTTCTCTTTCCCCCATAATTTGCTTTCTAACAAAGTTTCAGGGCTGTTTTACAAATGTGCTCTTTGTCATTCCCATTCAAATATGAGGAGAGCAAAGTGCAGTCTTGCAGATAATTATCAGTGCAAGACAAGGGTGTTATGAGGACAGAATGAAGCAGCCTGACTGAGTCTGATGTAGTAGAAGAGAGGAGGACATTGAATCACTTGAAAAGGTCATTTTTTAACTAGCACACACAAATATGCACAGAAATGCATGCCTGGCATGACAAATAATATTTACAAACATCTTTCTCAGAAAGGAAATCTCTCTCAGCTGTAATACACACCAATGCAGTCCCTTTTGGTAAGGTTCATCCAGTTATCAGAAAAATTATCCTGCAACCCCTTGATTATCCTATACTTGCACACTCTGAAACACACAGTCTGGACCCCATACTGCGCCTTAAATGGCAGCAGAGTGCCAAGCCACTGTTTGGGTAGTCTGTCAGTGTTATGTTTGTTTTGGCTTCATGCATACTGCGCAGTAATGGAACACAGTGACCCGAACACAAAAGGGGGTCCGCTAACAAACCAACTTCACTGCGAAAATACAAGCTCTCTGTGGGGTACAGTACATGCGATACCCAGATGATATACAGTCATGTGGTACCTGCTGCTTATATGCCAGAGGTGGCACGCACACAAGCAAAGATAAAAGTGGGACTCATTTTGATCAAAGTGCCCATTAGATATTTTAGTCTGCCGAATTTCTTTGAAAGAAATGCCAGATAAACTTTCCTTCTCCCCTAACTCTTTTCTACCAGAACATTCGAAATGGTATCAGTGTGGCAATACACTTTTTGGTAGTGTCCTATACCAGTGGTTCCTAACACCATTTACTTACCGCCCCATATTTTAAGAGCATCCTTGTTTCACCAATACCAATCTTGCCCTCTCAGCCACGGTAACGCTGCTCAAAGCAAAGAAACAAAAATAAAAGTATTTAATTCATTCATTTCTCAGGATATTTTTGACAGATTTGCATGCTTTGAAAGTTTCCTTTTGGGCACATTGCTTTCTTTTCACATTCATACTTATTCACTAAAAACTGGCAAATCAGTAACAAATGAACTATGCGAAAACTTGTTTATAATAGGGGAGAAAAAAAAGCACAATGAGAATCTGATTGATGAGGGAGAAACATTTTTGTACTGGACACAACAAAGAAACAGCAAATGAATATTGAGTTAGCTGTTGGAGCAGTTCCAAAAAGTAATTGTTGCTTGAGTTTGCATTCAAAGACAAAGCTGTCTTTTTCTGCAAGCACAAGCACAGATTGTCAGGTTATGAGAAATCAAAGACAAAATTGCTTAGATAGGATACACAATTTATTTAGCTGCATCCAAATATCGCAATTTGTGCAACAAGACTAATGTCACTTACATCCGTTTTCTGTCCATTAACAATTTAAAGAGCAGTACTTTTACATACATTTTAACGTAAATTATAGTGGTCATTCGAACATTTTAATGGAGCACCATTTAAAAGCATGCTCTGCTCTTAAATGAGCATGCTCATTTAAATACTAAATACCAATACTCCAAAAAATTGGAGTATTATGTTGTTGTTCCATCATATGTCTTTTTCTTTTATGCAAAAATATTTGAGAAGAAAGAGGTTTTGGTTTTTAATGTAGGCATTATAACACAAATCGCTAGCATCAAAGATACCTATGTGTCAAAACTGGAAGTGGAAAAAAGATAAAAAAATAAAATCAGATAGACCGTTTTTATTTAGTATCAGGCAGCTACTTTAAATGCTGTCTGCTGGTAAATAAACAAAAATGTAAAAGTAGCAGGCACTTACTTTACATTTAGCTGCCTGCCCACATCACAATAGCAGTGAAAGAAATTAAAGAAGGAAAAAATATATATCTTAAGTAGCCTGAAGAGAACAACAACAATAAACTAGGGTGAAATGGATAAATAAACATTACTATAGATATTCGGAAACTTCAACCACCTGCCAGTCATCTGCTCTTTGAATTGATCAAAAATAGTCACCATAAGACAATCAACAAGCTGAAAAGCACAAACTGTTTTTGTCCATCACCTAATACAGACAGTTTGCTCTGACTTTCCCTGGGCCCACTTATTTTCACAGCGGAGCTGAAAACGTGATTCAACTGCCCACATCAGGCAAAAAAAGCTTCATCTCATTGTTTTGACAAGAATCTTTGTTTGGCAAGTTAGTGGCAGGCACAGAAAATAAATAAGTAGATTTATGTTTGGACTAGTTCCCTCTCTACTCCTGTTTGGTGCTGCTCTCTTTTCACTTTGGCAGAAAATAACACAGAACAAGCTCCATTCACTGTCCTCTCCTCTTAATCATCAACGATGGACAGAATGATTGTACAGCTTAAGTGCCTTTGTGCTCCTCGATCTAACCTTTTCCTCTATTTTCCCTTCCCCCCACTTGCTTTTGTATTCTGCTTGTTACAAGATTGATCCCTGGACCTTTGAATTCTTCGTCTCCGGTAAGAGCAAGACGTCCTTAGTTCTAGTGTTTGCGTGTGTGTGTGTATGTTCCTTTTGGATACTGTTCAATAAAAGTAGGCATGATGGTTTGTCTATGCATCTACACTGGGGAGATGTTCTATTTTCTACTAGTAAACAAAAATCAATATCAGCAAGTGCCTTACATCTATGCCCTAATGCATTTGTGCCCTAATGGCCTGTGTGTGCCTTTATGAATTCAGTTGTTCTTGGATAAGTGTGAAGGTGGGATTGTAGGATGGTCTTCCTAGGATGGCACGACTTGTGTGATTGTTTTTGTCATTACTATTTGGTGTGTGCATAAATGAGTTTTCTGTAATCCTATTATTATTAGCAGATTTATCAAAAAAGAAAGAAAGAAAGAAAAAAAGGTTGGACCACTTCAACCATTTTGCCTGCTGGGGTGAATGTATCTACATTGGTGCAGATGGAGCATCTGCTCACCAATACCGTAGTTAATAACGGGGCAAGGCTGCAACATATGAGCAGCACCTGGATGAATTAGATAGTAGTGGTAAGAGGAACTGCAGATGTGAATTAGTTTAAGCTATACGTAATGTGGCACAGCACATCTGATGTGGACATTATTAATAGAGCTGTGCATTGTTCGCTTTTAAATTAAGTCAGAGTTCAATGTATATTACAGGACCTGGCGTCTCTAAAGCTGTGGCCACACTGAATAATCTTTTGTCTGATATTTCACCCAGTTCCCAGAAGGGGAACGTCTACATCAGTTTTCACTAATTGTGGTCCCTTGACAGGGAGAGTTGTCACAAAAATCTGTTACAGGGAAATGGGATGAAGACTAGAGGCTGCAAGTGTATGAGGGGAACTGATCCCACCCGACCTCAGTCGCAGTTGAACAAACATGTTTGAATTTTTTTCAGGTATCAGTTTCAGCATCAGCATGACTTTATAAGTCTATTGTCTTCCTAGTATCCTATCCATCAGAATCCTACTATAGTAATACTGTGCCCGCTCTTTGGAAAGAAGTATATTATTATTCCTGCTCCCAAAATGTCTTGTTCTTTGCTTAACAAAGACTTCAGATCAGTGGCCGTAAACTCGGTTGTCATATGTTTTGAAAAAATTCTTGTTAATAGGCTTTAGGCAAACATAACACACCTTCTTGACCCTTTACAGCTTGCCTTCAGGCATGGCTGAAGCACAGAGGATGCTGATATCAGTGTAACCCACTTCATAAACATGAACTTGGAGAACTCCACAACTTATGCATGGCTTCTATAGCAGATTTTAGATCAGCTTTTCAAACAGTTCAACCTCACCTGCTTGTCAAAAACTGTTTAATTTGGGTGTTGATGCTCTTACTATTAAATGTTTTTTTTTTTTTTTTTAACAAATAGGTCACAAAAGATGAGAGGACATAATTCCTTGTCTGAAGTAACATACTGTAGCACAGGTATACCTCAAGGTTGAGTTGGCTCTCCTCCACTTTTTATTCTGTATATTAATGAATGTACAGAGTAAAAACCCAATAACTATGTCATCGCATTTTCAGATGACACTATTATTTATTTTTACACTGAGGACTGCCTTTCTGTGTATCACAGGGAGATTGCAACATTAAAACCTGGTGTGATAATAGCCATCTCATACCAAATTCCAGTAAAATTCAATAAATTATCTTTTATCCTAAGGGATTGAGTGTACATGATTATGTGATTGTTGACAAAAACAATGTAATATGGAACAGATGAATACCTTTAAATACGTTGATATTATAAGAAATGTGCAAGATTTTGTGCTTGAGTGATCATGTTGATTATCTGTGCTCCAAACTAGCGCAAAGACTGCATTTTTTTATGCAGACTTAGGCTATTTGGGGTTCAATGTAAGATCATGCAGACCTTGTATAATGCTGTTTTTGGAACTATAATTAGATATGGCTTGGGTGCTTGGTTTGGCTTGCTTACTGTGCAGTATAAATCTACACTCGCTAATATAGTGAAAACTTCAATGAAAATAATTGGGTCAGATTTTCAGCCTCTGCCCTTGGAAGCTGTCTATGAAGGTACTGTAATCAAACAGGCAACAAAGATCTTACAGGACCCGTTTCAGGTAGTGATTTGTCGAAAACATTACACAGCTATTTGTTGCAAAAGCAGCTGTTTCAAATAATGTTTTCTCCCAACTTTCAATTCTCTTTTTAGTAAATCTTGACACTCTGGTGAATTGGGGTGGGGGTGGCATGACAGTAAGGTTTAGCCTTCTTATTTTTTCTATATATCTTTTATTTATTTATTTGCTCTATTTGTCTAAGTTTTATTGGTTAATGGCTTATTTTATATCACAACATCACTGAAGTTCTGTTGTACTAAGACGTGCAACAGTTCTTATTAATTTTACTCCTTGGTACAATTTGATTGTCCCTCATTATGAGTGCCACGTTTTACTACAGTTGTCTCATTTAGTTGAAATTTGTCTGCACTGTGATGTTTCATGTGTTTTTGTAATGTGCATGTACAGTATGTCTTGCAGTCAATGTACCACACCTGCAACAAATTTCCCTTAGGGGACAATAAAGCATATCTTATCTTATTGTCCCCATAGGGAGATTTTCATTGCAGTATGGTGGAAAAATGATACAAGAAAAACCCCATAAAGAACACAGAGACATTCAGACTACAACACTGACAAACTAAATAGTCTGTAAAAAATCAGCACAGTTGTCAATATAAAATTATCAGACTAAATGACAAATAATCACAGTCATTTAAATTGAAAATTTATCTGAATAATGGCCTTAGAAAAAAAAAAAATGATTAAAAGAGTTTTTCCATGTGTTGCTGTTTGATTTAGGCAGCCTGAATCTCTTTACAGAGCTCAAATTCACCATGAAGTGGGTAATTAGGAAAGCAGAAAACACTTTATGCCTTTTGTGTGACTCTTGAAAAGTGTGTCTGGTAAATCAGATAATTTAACACCAATAATTTTTGCCAACCACAATTTGTTTCTTCCTGTTTTTGTATCCTAATGATAGGTTGCTGAAGCAAGGAATAAAAGCAAATATGAGGACAAATTCTAACGGAGAGCCATAGAAAATGATTATCAACTGTTTACACTTAAACTTACTTAATTTGTAGAGGAAGTACAATCTCTCATTAGCTTTTTTCATTAGTATCAGAATGTTTAATGCATGTCTGCTTCTAGTCAATGACAACACCTACTTATAAGACTGAACACACTCCACTTAGTTAGTGTGTTCAGTCTAGTAAACCCCCTTACTAGACTTCTTTCTAAAATCTATACACATATCTTTGCCTTTGGTGACATTCAATTTTAAGTATGAATTGCCACACCACATAATAAAATCCTCCACTGTCTGACCAGGTGAGTCACCCTTTCCCTGTAACAAGCTGACAATAAATGTGTCATCTGCAAACTTTAAAATCTGTCAGCCTGTGTCAGCCTGTGCACTGACTCCTACAATTGCTGGTGATCAGGATACAGTAAGGTAGAGAGAACACAGCTTTGAGGAGTACCGGTGGAGGAAAACACTTCATAGGACACAGAAACATTTACCTGAATATGCTGGGCAACAAGACAACTAAAACCAATCCAAATCAGTCAATAATTTACCAGCTAAAATGTGAGGCTGAAATGTTTTAAAAGGAGAAGAAAAATCTAAGACAAATAAAAGTATAAACAGGGATACATCTAGACACTGTAGTGTGTAGTATAGTGTGAACTGGTACCCACACCAGTTACAAATGCACGTCCCTGACAACCACTAACAAAAGAGAAGCTGAGATAGCTGCAAGATGAATTCTTTGAAACGTTTTTGTGCTATAACATTATGTATATAAATGCACTGGATAAAATGCAATCTATTAAGTAATTATTTACAATAGTGTGGTGGTTGAAAAAAAGAAAAACAACATATACTAAGATATGGCATACTAGAAATAAGTCAATATTAACAGGCTTTATTGAAAAAAATAAGATTATTCATGATGGATCACTATCTGAAATAAATGTCCTAACTCTCACTATGAGCTTAACAAAGGATACACTCAATACTATCCAGCTCATACTTATCCTTTAATACAGTATATTTATTATAATAAATTAATCTCTTTTATTTTATAGGGCAGTGGCACAAAAATAACCTCTTCAAAGTCAGAGTATATCTACTATTACGCCCGCATATTGGTATGTTTGTTCCTTTACACCAGGAATGCCCAAGTACATTCTTCGAGAGCCACTATCCTGCAACTTTGGGACACATCCCCTCTCCGACAAACCTGAATTCCCTCTCCAACATCCAGACATTCATCACTGAAGAGATCAGAAAACAAGTCTTTCATCTGAGTCAGGTGCATTGAAAAAGGGATGCATCTAAAAGTTGTTGAATAGTAGCTCTGTAGGACTGAACTTTCCTGGGCATCCCTGCTTTAAACTTTTGCTCTTGCAAAACTTTCCACAAGAGTTTGATGCTCTCAGTTGCCTTTTGAGAAACCCTGTAGTCTGTGATTCTGCAATAAGATAAGTCAACTCTGATCATTAATCTTTCTGTCACAAAAAAAAAAAAAACACTACGAGCCCAGGCCCAGTGCAGCAAACGACATGGTGTTTTGTCATGTGTGATTTACAATAGCATAGTAAAATCAGCGGTCTGTTTATACTATGCTGCACAGAGGAACGACTATTATGAGTCCACGAGTTTAGAGGAAGTAATAATTGACAGGGTGAAAAAATCTTATTTTTTTCAGGTTACTGAAAAAAATAAATGAAAATAGAATGGAAGGCGACAGTGAGACATTCTGCCGCTACATTGAACCAGAATTGAGCAGTGGGAGTTTAATATTTCCTTATGTACTTCCTCATGGTCTCTAACAATTGTTCCTCAAAATCTGCTCTCTGACTGAAAAAAGGGTTTTCTGACTCTCAGTGCTACCAACGATCCATCCTGCTTTGCACAGTTAGAACAGTGACTCACTGTTTTTTGCATAAATAAATATACCCATGAAATTCAGTCTAGATCACACAAATGGCCAACTTTCAGTTTCATATTCAGTGTCATGTAAAGAGGCACATAATCAGCCAAAAATCCTGAAAATCAAAGATTAGTTAAAAGTTGATTTGCAAGTTGCAAATGGAGTGAGAAGACTATTTACTATCCACATAAATATGACTTAGAACATGGTGAAAAATTGTTTGGTGAAAATCACAGTGGTAAGAGGTTTATTGTAAGTCTTATCTGATTTGCCCATGTCTTAGAAGGAATTTCTAGCCCTCTTCTACTTCCTGTAACTCTACATCCCCAACTTTTCCTGACTGCAGATTAGCAACCTAAACATCAGCTCTCAACAAAGGATTCCTCTTGGAATGACCTCTAAAGACCAGGTAGGCCTCTCCGTGTAATTAAGGTAATACTTATATGTCCACTCTTTTGTTGTCTCATCAATATGCTTTGGGCCATTGAGATGCTGGAAGACCTACCTCTAACTTTAGACGACAGTCAGGAAAGTTGTCATCGGACATATTACACCATCTGACACTACTGGCTCCGTCAAGCCTTAATATCACCGAATGCCATCATTTAAAAAATGGCACCAAAGCATAATGCTTTCACCTCTGTGTTTGAGTGTGTGGATTGTGTTCCACTCGTTTCTCTTCCTCCAAACAAGGTTAATTGAGTTATTATCAAAAAACTCAATTTTGGTCTCATCAAAAATAGAACTAACAACGTACAGACCTTAAGGTGGCACTAACATGACATCAACTTTAGGCAACATTCATGAAGAAGTTAACTCAAGGCCATGTATCCTAATGCAAAAATTGAATGTGAAAGTAGCGTAACTCTGTTCCTTACATTTAAGAGCAATCTATAAACTTATGAAAGCAGCAAAAAAAGCAAATCTCTAATAGAGCTTTAACCATAGTAACAACATATTTTAAGTTTCAGCAAAAGGCTGCCTAAGAATTATACTTTGGTGAAAATAGCATCACTTTTTTAGCACATGTCATATTTTTGACTTTCTTGTATGTGAGAAAAATCACACTGCCTTCATCTGCATATCTCTGTATAATTAGGCTCATAAGTAATGAGATCTATACTAAGGCACTCGTCCAACTTCTCATTGGCCATGTTTCAATGGCATTCACATGAGAAAAGCTTGATTTACATGTACTGTATAAGTAGATCCAAACATTGTGATACTCAATTGTGAGTATTACATGGTAATTTTTCTTGATTGGCGCTAGCATGTATAGCCCAAAAGTGCTCTGCACCATCCGAGGAAAAGTACTGTTTTAAAGCAGAAGACGACTGGAAATCCACCATCTGCATCTGTAGGATGCCTTTATCAATGCATGGCATTAACTCATTTGCCTTGACAGAGATCAGTCTCAGCTTTAATAGAAATTGGGCCACAAACTGCAGAACCTAAATAGAAACGTTAAAGTCCTGGGAATTTGCTATGAAGTTCTTATTTAACTTTCTCATATAATCTGCCGAATGTCAATGTTGTGAAAAGTGCAACATTTTATCAGACATAAAATCTGTTTTTTTTTTAAATAGTTGTTTTTTTCTGACAAGCACAGAATCTCTTACCCATATTGTCAATGGACTTTTCCTGTCCTTGCACTGCCAGGTTCTTACAACGTGAGGCTAAGAAAAAAATGACAAAACTTTTGTCATATAACTGTGACAATAGGCCTATTTGCATAGAATAAGCATTATTAAGGGACCTCACAATACTAAATAAATTACTCTCCAATGTCTGCTTTTATGTGGCGCATTCGCCCAAGATTAAAGAAGCTTGAGATTTTGCTGAAATTTATGAACATCTCGCGGATATAATGCTAACGTGCTGTCTCACATCAACTCGAGGAATGACGTGCATTGACCTTAAAACTACTAACTACTGAGCGGCCCTGGCAGTAACACAGCTCGGTGCTGTGTTACTGCCAAAGCTAGCCAGGTGTATAACAGAAGATCGCAAACAGAAGAACATGATTCTTATCGCAAAGTGCAGTGCATGCACTGCACTGCACTTTACTCCTTCTCTTCAGCATTTTTTTTTCTTTTGATGCCATATGTGACAGGTTGATAGTGTTTTACTGGTCTGGGACCTAACAGGTTCTTAATACACTCTCCATGCAATTAAGGCGATAATTACATGGAGAGCCTCCATTCTCTCCATGCAGCCTCCAGTTCAGCCTCCATTCTTAGCCAAAAGCACATAAAAATGCACCAGGAAGGCAAATACCTCTTAGTTATATTTCAGATCCTGCCTATTTCTGTCCAAATAACAGAGATGCCTATTTGCATTGGATTAGTATTATGACAGTTCAGCAAAATATAGTAGGTTATTTCCAGGGGAGTTTTTACTTTAAATTTTACTGACATGGCAGATTTGCATAGGATTAACAATACAATCTGCACAATGACTACAAATAGCATGTGGTGTCTAAAAACTAATCTCGCACGAATAACGTTAATGAGTACTGATTTTAGAAGCCCAGCTTGACTATGTACAACCCTTAAGTTAGAGTATAATATTTAGGGGACAGAAAAAAGTGGATTTTCCAATAATATTATACATCCTATAAGCTGTAGTCGGATCTGTCTTTTGGACCATGAATAAGCTTCTCCTCACCTTATTTACCACCATACCCGATAATGCATGGTTGCGCATGCAGCTGCAGAATGAGACTAATTGATACTAGTATTCTTTATATATCTAAACTATTGCTCCAACATGTTCTCACCACGCTACTTACTGATAATTTATTAGCCCATTACAACTTTGTAGAGATCTACTGTCTTCTATCTGATGTTCTTTGGAAAGACTCACTGATTCAATGGACAGGTGTGCTTTAAAAGCAGAATATACTGTATGTTGTGGCTGGCTGATTGATTTTGATTGATTAACTGACTGTTAATCAATCAAACATGAGCACATAACCGCTGAAAGCCAGAATTCTGGCTTAATTGAAGGTAATCAAACACTTATTTCACTTAGCAACCTTCCAATTCATTTATGAATTTTATGTAATTTGTGGATGATTTTTATGGACTTTTGGTTGATATTTTGACCCTGCACATTAAAATTAATCTGCCATATAAAATTAGAGACAGTTTATTTTCAGCTCACAAAATCAGCAAGGGTTTTAAATAATTGTATGCTCCTCCATCGCAGTTTCATAGAGAAGTATATGCGGTGATTAAAAGTTACTAGTGTGCTTGCCAGTGTCAAAAAACTGCAACGCAGCCCTTGATGTTGATGGTTGACTTGCAAATTATAAGTAGTCTAAAATGTTGGCTCACCAGGCTTCTTTTGCACTCTCAGATGAATCTAAAAAATTATACTAATTTAAAATAAATGTACTGAGTTAATTAAATCAAATAGCAAAAAACCCCAAAAAACAAATAAAATAATAACAACCAAATGTAAATGTATAATTATTCATGTTCATTTTTTAAACTTATAAGGAATATGTAAGAATGGAAGGAGGTCAAAAGTGCAGATTTACTTGAAGAGCCTGCAAAAAAAAAATAAAAAATTGTTTTCAGAGGTGAGGTTTGTAAATCGTATACTATTCTGGGCCATATCTCAGCAGCTGTCAAGTGGATTCCCATAAAAATTTTTTGGAGACATTAATGAACCACAGATGATGATGTCTTCTGACATTTGTGATCCCATGACTTTTCTTCTGGCACCACCAAGAGGTTTGTTTTGATTTGTCTGCTCGTTTTTGCTGTGACAACTTTTAGATGGATTGCCGTGATATTTTGGTGCAGATGTTTTACAAATGCTAAACTTTTTTTGAGACGCGTGGGACCAATGAGAAGCAAGCCAACGGCACTTCTTGATTCCCTGTGGGGACAGACCTGTCTGGAGATGAGCGCTTGGCTCCTTGTCAATTCCTAACATGAGAAAAGCTGATTGTCTTGGCAAATGGCTTCTGTAGTCAGTATGGTATGAATTTAACAAGCTCCCAGGACATGAGATTGAGGAGCCGTTAAGGGAATGCCCCTGCCTGCTTTGTTCCAAACTAACACAGCAGCTGCGGTGGAAAAAAATAAAAAATACCTGTCCAGTCTGAGATGAGCACTGTGTGTAAGTTATGCACTTAATTAAGTGAGGGAATATAAAACCCCACTGAGAAGGGGTGCAATATTATATCGAGCTCATGAGACAAGAATCCATATTGTTAAGCCCAAAATTATTATTCCTTGCAGATTAAAATATATTTTTTCCATCACATCATTTATTCAAGAGGTTTGTATATAGAAGATTACTGAGAAAGGTGTCTTTGTAAAAATTAATAAAACAATGTAAAATTAAAACAAAAATTGCATGTGAAATACTGTCTAATCTTCTGAATAATCAGTGGAAAAATCTTTATACACATTAGAGCAGTGGTTCTCAAACTTTTTTCAGTGATGCACCCCCTTAAAAAAATATTTTTAGTCAAGTACCCCCTGACACGGGCAAAACATTTTTGGAATTAAAAAGAGGTACAGTGCTGTAAAATCACTGTCTGATTTATTAAAGCCAAACAACTTATATCAGTGAACCTGACAAATACATCCATATTGCAAACATTGCATGGTTAAACAAAAAAGAAAAACAGAAGACGGTGACCACCAGGAAGGTATAAAACCAGTCATACCGTTTTATTTTAAAGGATATTGAAACTAAATACTGAATATAAAATTCAGTGCATGAACACACATTTATATTTTATCGAACTTTTCACAAAATAATTTTTCCCAAGATTTGTTATGAGGAGCCTACTGATTTTTTAAAGATATTTTGAAAAGCTTCACGTACCCCCTGCAGTACCTCCACGTACCCCCAGGGGTACACGTACCCCCATTTGAGAACCACTGCATTAGAGCAATCAAACCCTTGATGTAACTGCTGAGCAGCTTTTTTGCACGTTTCCACTGGTATTTTGACAATTTATCTTTTAAGGATGAGATCCAATCTGAGGTCGGAAGGCACCTTCCCATCACTAATCTGGCTCACTCCAATGTTAGTATTACTTTATGTCAGAAGCAATATGTTGGTAAAATTTTAAAAAATGAATAACTAAAACTAAATTTAACAGCAGTACAAATAAATTTGGATTAACCTGTATATTGTGTCTTGTATGCTTGCTTAATTTTAAGGTAGATTAGAGAAGACATATTTTTCACTAGTAAAATAAATGTTTGCTATATCTCAAATGTCTTAAATGATTTCTATTGCTTGTACAATTGTCTTGTTCACATTTAGTCAGTTTTAGTATTTTAGAGTTTTGAACTGGAGAGGATTCAGCTCAGTCCAGACTCAATAATTGGTGAAACTGCATTTTAACTTGGCGGTGATGGGAAGCCCTGAAGCAAAGGGTAACTTTAGAGAGGTTACATAACTGTAAGCCAGTTATGATATTGTCACAGTGCATAACTATTCTGATATAATGTACAGCTCCATTCCTTTTTTTCTAAGAGTCATATAATCTTTTCTTTTCTATCGTGGACTATGAGTGTTAAACAAAGATGTATTTTGAATCATGTCCTCAGAAAACTGGTACCAAATGTCCGTCCGGTGGTTGTGAATTGATGAAATGTCCCACAGCAGAAGGCACCACTTCACACCTCAAGTTAAATCTCTTACCAAATAACCACAACTTCAAAGACACAAAGTGGTGAAGCGATTAAATGAAAGGCATGCGTACAAGAAGCATTTGATCATTTATGTTGACGCTGTTTTAGATCACAGAGTCTGAACCAGAGCACAGGAGTGAAAGTCCTTTTGGCAGTTCAAAGTACAAATCTGTCAAAGAAATTCATAGATTCTCAAAGCAGCTCAATTGTCTGCAAAATGTAGACAATCGATTTCTTGAGAAACCGAGATAAAATCGCAGCCCGTGGGGAGAAATCTCTACATTTCTCTTGATTCCAGGCCTTGAATTGAAACTGCAGCCTTGATCCAAGACCTATGCTGAAGTCCGTCGATCTTGTCAGACAACATTTAAATTGGAAGAGATTTCAAATGCTGCTAAATTGCTGTGGTGTACTGGAACTCAAGTGTAGATAAGAAGTGACAGAGGGACGAAAGGAGAGACATTGGAAAACAGAAAGAGAACAGGGGGATTCTCAGATGCAGGTATATTTAGAGTTGGAAGAAGAGAGTATCTCTGACATACACACACACTCACACACACTGCAGGCTATCCTAGTCCTGCTGTTAAATAATGCAGCTGCTTTGAGATCTGAGGGTATCCTATTATATTAAGCTTGCGTGTGTGCCTTTGTGTACTAGAAAGTTTACACACGTACATGTGTCATTGGAGTACGCAAAGCCTCCATCTCCTAGCTCTAGATTTATCTTGCAAATTTTTTTTGGGTGTGTGCTCTGTTTTCAAAACAGATTTTGTTACATCCAAGTTCACAACATTGTCTTCTTACTAATTTGTCATTCGGCATGTGCGGGCGTGTGTGTGTGGGGGTGCGCTTTTTCCAATCATGTGTAATTATCCGCAGCGACGCGTTGTTATTAAAAAAAGGAGTTCTGAAGTGTTCCGCCGCCAAACTTGTGAGGCCTCTCGTGCCCAATTAGGAAGCTTGTTTAAGCTGCCATCTTCACATGGTTCCCCCCATCTTGTCATCGCTCTTCTCCTTCATCACTGCCCCCCCACCGTCCCTTTATCTGTCCACCCCGCGGTGTGACAGTTAGAACGGAAAATAAATGAATGTCAGTTGTGGGGTGTCACAATAAATGTAGGTTTTTTTGGATCGTCTGAGGATGCGCCTCTGGGTTCTGGAGTTCAGACTGTCGGGTTTTAGACGGGATATCATCAGATCGGGCAAACGTAAGACTTTAGAGTTGTTGCGTGCACACTATTTGCACACATTTTTATTTATTTTTTTGCCATAACATTTGAGAAGTTGACAGAGGAGCAGGGGCTGTGAGTGATGCAGACAAGATAGACAGGAGGAGGTTGAGGAGGTAGAGAGCGAGAGAGCAGTCGGATTCTGTGTGTGCCATCTTAACGAGGCAGTGGATCTGTCTCCAGGAGGGGGGAGGAGGGGCGACACTGATAGCAGGTTGGGACCCTGCCAGCTGGCACACATAGGGAGGCACTCACACTTTAACACAGAGTCCTGCTCCCTCCCCAGCAGCTCTCTATGGTCTTCCATGACCTTGAAGGTACAAGCAAATAGTTTAGCCTCACAGGGACACCCACATTCAATGCCACCTATTGTCATGTAAATGGTAGTCCATGTTCCCACTGACCTGTTGTGAATTTGGCGTGTTAGAGCCATTTATCTTACGGTAGCTGACTGTGTTGGCTTTAGGGCTGACTGAGCACCCTGGTGCTTTTACAGAAAAAAAACTGTGACAGGAAGGTTACTAGTTTACATTTACATGAGCTTGAACACACAGCAATGCCTAAAAATGTGTGCAAGCAAATACGTGGATTGTCATGCACATGCAGAAAGTGCATTACTTTGGCATTTAATCTTCTTTGAAAGGGAATCTGACAGATTGGGTCATTACATCAATAAATATCTGCACTATCAGAATGCAGAAAGGCATCCTGAGGTATAAGCAATCTGCTTACAGCACACAACACGACTTAATGATTGATCATCAGAGTAGAGGTTGGCCTACCATAGAGACTAATTTCTTCCAGAAATTCAGGTGTATGAAACAGTAAGTTAGTTCAATTAAAAACTGTGTATAATTTTTTTGCACTACAGAATTATGCACCACTTTGTGTTGATATATCATATAAAATCATATTAAAATCTATTGGTGGTTGTTATGAGAGAGCATATGAAAAGATTAAAGGAGTATCAATACATTTACAAGGCACTGAACGCTGCCAATAAGACTTAGATACTTTTAAGTGTTGTTTTCTTTTAAAAAGTTAAAAGAAAATATTTGTGTTTGGTTATGTTTTAGTATGGTTTAATATGTGAATTACTTGCATCTACATCATTTTTCTCAGACTCATAACTGCAATTGCAGTAGTATATGTGTAAACAGGCTTAATTCTTCCAGGTGCATGATGTTCAAATTTTTCTCACAGGTTTTATTGTAAAAGGGGCAGTAGACTTCAGAAAGTGAGCATTTTTGTTGTGGAAGAAAAGAAAAGTGTATGTGTGTGCCTGTCGGCATGTGTCTGTGTGTGTGGCTGCTGAGTTTTCTGCCAAACAGATGTTCATCAGCATTTCAGAGTGTTCCTGTGAACCCATTAGACTGCATTACCAAGATGCACCAATTACGTAGGTGCACGGGGAGTAAAGGGAATGCAGGCTACACACACATGCACACCCACACACAGTATGCATTTCTATCTGCACAAGGATGTTGCATTGACTTCCATTCATTGTACATTCATCTCCACTTCCTAATTTGGACACTTATCCTGAGCCTAACCTAAACTTAATTCACACCATGATCCTAACCCTCTTTGGGTCCCGTGAAGAGCAATGGGTCCTCGCAATGTAGTATTGCATTTCCCTTAGAAGATGAGAAATGCTAAACTACACCCTCCCCGCCTCACACACACACACACCCACCCCCACACACACACACCCACACACACATACACACACACACACACACACACACACACACACACACACACCCCAACTCCTTCTGTGGTAAAATATGAAGGACAACCCAATGATGGCACTGCACACAAATAAAAACTGAAAACTCTTTTTTAATGACTTACTAACAACATAAACACGTAAACAAATAAATATATAATTAAAACAACAGCAACAACAAAAGAACTCCCAACATCAAAGACCAGCATTCCAGTTTTAAAATTCAGTGAAACAGCTCACTGTGCACCAATAACATGCAAAAGAGATGCACATATATAAGGAGAAAACCCATTTTGAAATAAGTCCAAAAGTTTTCTTCATTGCCTCTTGCTTTCTTTTTCATATGTTGTTTATTGGCAAGGTCAGTTTTAATATTTATAGATCCTCTCACAAACTAATATATTGATGCTGTCCTGGGTGGCCTGTTGACATTCGCCGTCTGGAGACCTCATCATTATTACATAAGGGCACTTTTCATTAAAGTACTCTTGCTTGATATTAATGATTTTTAGATGTATATACGTCCTTTTTTTTTTTTTACCTGTCACTCAGTTAGTTATTTTAAAAAATTGGTGCTCTATCTGTTTTAAATTTAATTGGAACTTATTACTTTTACATAAGTGAATAACATTAACAACCTGGCCAATGCATGATGTGTGATTGTTTGCAAAGATAATCTGCTCATTTTTCATTGTTCTGGTATTAACAAAAGAAAGTTGACAGAACATAATACCTTTGAACAGTCAAGTTTTTCAGGTTCCGGATAAACTTTTTGATTTGCATCTCACCCACTGACTCTTGAACCTTTTGGTACCTCTTTCTTTTTCTTCAGCTGTGACCATAGCAGCTGGAGACTTTTTCTACTGCACTCTTGTGAGATCTTCTACATTATGCATTATTTATATTCCTCTCGTCAGGCAGCTGAGCCTTTGTTAAAAATGATATGATACATGAGGGGAACATAACTAATCTTGCGTTATAGCAACTCTAAATTTACACTTCACCGTCCCTCTCAATAAGACGGGTGTCTCACCATGATGTTCATTAGACACCTTTCAACGCTTCATTCCTCAGATTGAATACAAACAAATTAGTGCTGCAGGGGAGTATTGACATTCATAACAGCATGTAATGTATGCACTTAAGGGTAACCCTGACAACGACTTCCCTGTACTGAAATCCAACTGTGCTTTAATGCAGAAATTTCAGTGTGAAAATTATTCTCTTATATTTTGTTTTGCTGTCTACTTTAAGTTCTGTTTTTGGTTTTTCACAGACATTTGATGTTTTAAACAGGTTTTCACAGTAAATCATGAGTCTGCTATGTTGTCCCTGTTCTCTGTTTGGATCAGTAGAAATACAAAAACTGTAAACCATAAACAAATCATAGTGCTGGTGAAACAGTGTTTGCAATAAAATAAGTCTCCAAATATGAATCTTTATAGAGGTTTGCTTAATTGAAGTGGACAGATTAAAGGGACTGTTTGACATTTTCATGTTGCAACGGAACATTTCATATTATTTATGTCAAATATTTATTCTTCTATCTGCATTTTTGTTAGGTTAATACTGGAGGGCAGAGTGATGTTTAGCTGTAACATTTTTTAAATGCATGTCCATTTCAACCTGAAATTCAACATGAGTAACATAGCAAACAAAAGTGCAATATGATGAGGTGTGGTGAGGATGGGGATCACTGCATAACTGGTGATGCATTAATCCCAATTTTATTGAAAAATTAAAATTTCAATTTTGACTTAAATTGAAGCGTTTGGCTTTTTTAAAAAAGCTTTTAATTATGCTTTAATCAATTTCATACTGTTAAACACAATTGCAAGAAGAATAGTAATTTGTTTATATAAGATTTTATTGTTTTTCTTTGACTGATCTTTCTTTGTTATTGAAGTTGAAAATCGTTCATGCTTTTACCTCTATTTGTATACACAGCAAATGCGCCTATCCTTTGGAAATATCTCTGTCATTTTATTTGAAAAATTGTCTTGCTTGGCTTAATTTCCTTTTTTGTCTGACTATTTAGTGGCGATTGCCAGAAATGAGACTTTTCCTGGGTGAGATCTATTCTGACTGATTTTTCAACAGTCTTTTCAGTGTGTAGAAAACTACACAGCAACATGTTGGCCTTTGAGAATCTGAGGTTCACCACTGCCCCCTATCAGTGCAGCATGGTACTTTCGTTTTCTTTGCACATTTACGCTCAATCACATAGATAGATATGCCACATACACTCACTAAATACATTAGACATGCTGTGGAAGTGAGACAGCAATGGGCATACCACCTGCCTGATTCATTCAGTGTGTGCGACACCGCCAACAGAGATGACGCACAGCTCATAACTGCCTCGTCTTACTCTTCTTCCATGTATTTGAACAAGCAATGCAAAAATTCAGTGATTTTAACATTTAAAATGTTGAAATCATGTAGAAGACACATTTATAGAACAGTCAAGTAGGCAATTTGATTTTCTCTACTACTTGTCGTGATGACAGGTGAAGCACTGCCTCCTGCGACTGCACATCACTGAATAAGTGATGGTTGGTGGGATGTTGTTATTCTTACCGAATCTTTATATAAAGTTTACTAAGCTTTCTTTTAACTTATCCCTAACTAAAAGCCATCTCTTTTTTTTCATAGCTGCTTAATCTGAATCACCTCCATATTATTTTTAATTGTATTTTTTATACATTTTAATACATTCATCTTTGTGTGAATCTACATTCCTCCATAGCCTGTCACTTTGCTGCGGTTCTCCATGAATTTTCCTGTTGTGGGGGAAATGACAAAGGGTATTTCTATTCTATTCTATTCTATTCTATTCTATTCTATTCTATTCTATTCTTTCCTGTACAAAAGATTTGTACATTTTCAAAGAAATTCATATGGATGAAACTGCATATGCAAGAATCCAAGCACATTTCCTTTGCACATCCTAGATGGAGTGTACATAAGGTAATACCTGACTCCTCCCTTGACATGCCCCCATTTCAGTATGCAAATAGATGTTAATAAGCCCTACGTGGATGGTTCTCCTGGTGCATGGTTGAAACTTGGGTCTTTATGCAAGGAAAAAGAGTAAAGTCACTGAATGTGAGACACTCTTAAAGAAGATGTATGAAACCACAGAGTCAGGTGTTACTTGTGTACAAAATTGGACATCCACTAATGATGTGCACCACTTATTTGAATCACAGAGGCTGTTATTGTAAATGAATGCAAATACTTGCAGCGCAAAGAGTTCAGCTATGACATTTGGAATTATGTGCATGTTTAATGAAATAACTACTGTACATACAGAGACACTCATAGGGTTAGAAGAACCTCTGAAGTGCCAGTACAACCAAAAAAAGCCATTCAGTTTAACTACTGACAAGAATGACACCTCAGGGGAATTAATGAAGGGACATTGAAATGAGTTTACTCACCAAATAGACATTCATCCTTCATACAGCCAGGCTTGCAGCAAGAAGGTTCTGGGTTCGAATCCCGACCTGGAGTTTGTCTACATGGAGTTTGAAGGTTTTCCCTGTGCATGCAAAGGTTCTGCCCCACTTCCTTCCACAGTCCAAAAACATTACTATTAGTTTAATTGGTCTCTCTAAATTGTGCATCAGTGTGAGTATGTGATTGTTTGGGTTGTTTGTCCTGTGTGTCTATGTGTTGCTCTATTACAGACTGGCGACCTGTCCAGGGTGTACCCCATTAATCCTTGCCATCTGGCAACTAATCAGATGTAGTCAATGGATGGATAGGGTAACATTGTCAGACTTTATCTGACAATGGAGTCCAACAGGATGGAGTCTAGCATTGTTGCAAGATGTCCTGGTACCTTGCAACAATGTTTGTCAAAAGCATTTATGTATCACAAATATGTATTAGATTTAAATATGTATTACTGATAGCTTCAGTTAAATAAAAAAACTGACTCTTGCTGCAAGCATTTCTTTGAAGTTGGCCTGTTCAGCTACATGTAATGGAAATGTTATAAACCTGGCTGACTATTGTTGGGTTATATAAATATTACCAGCAGTTCCAAAACAATTTGTCATATTACAACCACAAACTTGATATACCTTCCTGGGAATAGTTGTGATAGACAATTATAAAATAGTACATAAATATAAGGGAAAGAAATTAATACATGGTTCAATAGCTTTAACAAATAATTGTGGGGTGTATTGTATGCTGTATTTCGTCTACTACAGTCATTCGTGATGAAACCGGTTTTCTGGAAATCTTTCAGGCAAATTTTAAAACCTGCCATAGGAAAAAAAAACATCAGCAATAATAGTCATTCATAGTTTTTTGGAATGTGATTCTAATGACTTTGTCATTTTGGGTCTGCTTGGCCTAATTGCTGCCATTGAGACTGCAGATTATTGCATTTAACTGTGACATTTAAATAATTTAGTGAACATTCAGAATATGGCACTTAATTAGTTCATATATTATCTAGCTGATAAGCATTTCCGTGTAAAATATTTTAGACTCCTGTGCTCCTCTGTCATGTGGAGTACCTCAAGGCTCAGTTGTAGGGCCACTGGTCTTTCCCATTTTTTATTTTGTCATGGTATGAAACACAAGACACTTAGACTTATAAGGTATAGACATACATTCTAAATGGTAAACAACCTTTAATTACATAGCACTTAAAAAGTTCTAGAGGACCCCAAACTGCTTCATATTACGTTCAGTCTTTGACACACACATTCACACAGTGATGGTGATAAGCTATAGTGTAGCCACAGATACCCAGGGGCAGACTGACAGAAGCATCACACTGTGCCAGTGACTGCTAGGGCTATCTGCCCTTATATCAGAAGAAAGGTTTCTTTTAATCAAAGCACTGCTTGAAGGATATTGAAGTTTGGCTGGCCCAAAAAATCTTCAATTTAAATGAAAACAGAGGTGATAGTGTTTGGATCAATTTACCTTTGTGAGCCAATCACTGTTAATTTGGGACCACTGGGAGTGGCTGTAAAGTCCTGCTTGGACTTTGCAGTTGGCAAATGTGACTTTTTTTAATGTCCAGCCAGCTTGTTGAAAACATGGTCCACACTTTTATTTTGTCCTGCTTAGAGTACTGGATTCTATGTTGGAATGAGTCAGTTCTCCTGTCTGCAGCTGATTCAAAACCCTTCTTTATTTTTTTAAAGTAACAGTATTGCATATTTTCCAGTTACATAGTGTCATTTGATAGCACAATCAAGTAACTGTTACTTTCACTTGTCATCACAAAAACATTTCTCCATTGTGCCATTTACAGTATTCTTAGGAACATTGGATTGAGAAGTAGTTCACATGAGAAGCTCAGCAGACCCACATTTCCATCAGGTGTTTGCTAATTGCTGCTGGCGCTAGTCTGGTGGAGCTGAGTTGCAGAACCAAAGGGGCTTGGGTCATAATTCAGGATGAGCTCTGTGTTGCCATCTATGTTTTCATGCCTACAAGAAATATTCAGAGACTAGAAACATTCAGAGAATGTTTTGTGTCATCCTCAGCATCCTCATTCTGCTATCCTATATTACATCATACAGTTAATAGTGGTTTTGATATTTCTGCCTGAAACAATATTGGTGGGTATACTTTAACCCTGCAATTCCATTCTGTGTTGGGACTTTAAATGGGAGGTTTAATAAATCTGTGCAGAAAGAGCCTGTATTTCAGATCTGAGGTGGCTAAGCAAGGATTAATACAAGCTTGATCTATGTAAAATTACTCTGGTCATTTTTATTTGAAAATGGTGAACCCTTCATTATGTAGTATCAGACATTAATTTAAACACTGAAACTGTTTGTGTACTGAAACTGAGACAGAGAGGGAGCGAGAGAGAGAGAGAGAGAAAGCCCTTGTTCAGCAAAAAGCTGTAATTTTGCTCAAGAGGGCTTAGATTGACCTTTTGTGTAACCTCAATTAAGACAAAAAGTGGTCACATTTTTTGGTAAGTGGGAAAACATTGAAACCAGAATTGAAAAAGAAAAGTCCATATCCCAGGCATGACAACAGTTTTAATCTGAACTCTAAATTTGTTCCCCATATCTGGCTGATGACCCAAATAAACTCCCACAATATGGAATTAACCAGCAGAACTAAAACTAGACTCGACAGCGTGGGGCCTCTTCCACCTCAGCTATCCCAAAATTCTCCTTTCCTCCTCCATCCTCTTTTTATTCCTTCTCGAACCTCTCCATCTGTTTCCATTTCTACTCCGTTTCTCCTGTGGCCTACAACTCTTCCAGTGTTGTCTTCCCTCTCTCTCTTTCTCTCTATATCAAACAGCATCTGTCTAATTCGGCTATTCGCCTGTGGTTAGCGGCAGTATGGTTTTTATGATCACCCTCCGTGTACACGCTGACCTTGGACATTATTCACTCACAATGGATGGAGCTGTCCGCACTGAGGGAGCGCTGCAACTGCTGTGGGCCGTTGAAATTGTGTTCCTGTGTGAGTGTTTCTGCATTTGTGTGGAAGCGAGAGAGTGGGAGGTGGTAAGACTGAGTGTACCAATTTAAAATGTGAGCATAGTAGGGAGAATATGAACCAGAGGGAATGCTGTTCCATTTGCGGTTGGATAATGAATAGAAAAAGTGTGTGTGAGGCTTTTTCTGCGGCTGAAAAAAGGGTTAAATAACTGCCAGGATGTCCAAGTTAAATGCAGTATTCTAGTCCAAACTTGCCACAGATATTTTTTCATGCTGCCATTAGTAAAGGATCAGTATTAAACAGTAGTTATATTGACAACACTATTAAAATCTCTGGTTATATTAAAAAGGATGAAAATGGCCCATTAATGGGAAGGAAAAGGGGATTTTGTGTGCTGAAAAGCCATTGTCAGACACTTATGTAAAGTGTATAAAATTAAAACATACTAATAAACTTTTAAAAAGGTTCCTTGTGTCCTGGAAGAAAGACGTGCAAGTCAAAAAGTTGTGTATAATGAGTAAAAATGCGAAAAGATCTGCAGAGCTATTGTATATCAGTGCAAACTCTGTTCCCATGTTGTCCCAAAGAGAAAGCTTGAAAAGTGGAGCTCATTAAAGCTGTCATTCGGTAAAAAGCAAAAAGACAAAGTTAACAGTCTGAACACCGACCCTGAGTTTAAGTCACAGTATCACACCACATTCATTCTGCAGCAGCAGAGCTTTAAGCTTAACAAATACAAACTTCACTGTTAGAAGTTATTTGAAGTTGGAAGGAGTACCAAATAAAGGGAGGACTAACAATAAAGTAAGACTCTTATTCATTTTTTGCATTGGTTTGTGTTAGAAAGACCAGAAACAGGACAATGGATCAAAATGGAGGTTTTCTGTATCTATGAAAAAGGCTTCCCTCAACTATATATCACCATTTATTGAGACCTGTGGCAGGTGTTGAGTCCAGTGTGAATAAGAAGATCAAAATTATTACTCTATATGGGAAATACTTGAAAAATTCAAACAAGCACAAATCTTCCAAAAATTCACATACAAAGCTGATTTCTTCTGGTGACGAGACGAGTCACGAGAAAACAAGGCTCAAGAGCATATTATATATTATCACTTGTCAGTCAGATTTTAACCTCCAAATGGAGTCTATACAGAAGTTTAGGGCTGTGTATGGGATTTCCCATCTCCACCTGAATGTACCACATGTGTAAATGTCGCCAGCCTCAGCTTATAGCGAAAGAGCAGCTGATTGACTGTCAATGTGTGCTTTCATATAATGGTAGATTTTATGTTATCACACACTCAGTTATGTTTCTATTTATCCATGAGTCTATGAGTGACTTGCCAGCAGTTTTTCATGCTTCTGATTAAAGGTGGTTATGCATCAGATAGGTTTGTTTGTTATAGTGTTTGGATGTTTACATGTTCTGTGAAGTGGATGAGTGTTAATGTGCTTTTGTTGCAAAGCTATATGCTGTGTGTTAATTCACAATGTCTGACTTTAAGTTTGTATAACCAGTCTGAAGTTACATGCCAGCTTGTACAGTGTACTTAAATTCATCTCAACTGTATCTTTATGCTAATGATGTAATTTGGGTTCTAGTTTGTATAATGTTTTATCTACAGAAACCACTATAGCACTCAACTTTCAATATAGAGAGCAAAACTTTATTCTTGAACTCCACCTGCTTTTTATTCCACTATCATTTGAACATTGTAAGTGTTCTGACCCGACACTGGAGCGTATCACGTATAATATTGAAATGTCAAAATGAAGGTTATACAGAGAGAGACCTGTGCAGTGTATGCATGACAATTCTCTTTACTGCTGGTTTCTTTTTCTCCCCTTTGACTAGCTTTGCTTTTAAAGCCAAACTTTGAGCTGAACTATATTTTGAAGAGCTATTTAATCTTTTTAGTTCAACATATTCTAGCTTCTTTGATTCTGTTGCCCCAACCAGTACAGAGCACAAATCACTCACATCAACCTTGACTGAATAAAACCACCTGTGCACATAGAAATGAGGGTCTTTATTCTGATAAAAAGTGGAAGAAGGACAAACTGCAGGTGTCTTTAGGGATTCTGGGTGACTTTTAATCAGAATATTAGAAGTCAGTGAAAGCTGCAAAATCTACTTTCTGGGTAAAGATAATGTGGATGTCACAAACCCCAAGTTAATAATATTTTTAACTCTAATTTCTGTGACACTGTTCAGTGTAGGGCTTTTATGTGTGTGGTGATCATTTAAAAAATGTTTAGTTGAAACAAATATCTGCTGGAAGGCAACTGCAAACAAAGGCTGTTTCATATCAATCTTTGTCTTTACATTTCTACAGCAGTTTGAACTTATGATCCTTTTATTTTTTTAAAGGAAGTAGTCTTATTATTTGTTAGTAGTATTATTTAACCTTCTACTTCACAATAAGATGACCTTACTTTCTATTCTTCCTAAGGAAACCCTTTATATCATTGGGCCTTGTATTGTACTAAATTATTTTTTTATGTGTAAGGCTTTGGACCTGTGTGTTCAAACATGTGGTTGTGTAGCCTATTTTTAATAAGAAAGCCTTGGTAGATAGTGAATGTCCTTACGATTGTCTAACACCTGACTAAAACTTTGTTTTAGTTAGGTGTTTAGTTTAGTGAGAAGTGTTCTTTCTAGATCTCAGAATAAATGGAGGACCAAATATCAGGCAGAGTGAATGCTATTTAGTCTACCTGTAACTGAAAGTTTTTTTACCTTATCACAGATAAATATCCAAAGTATGTGGCATACAGTAAGAGTGAGTCAAACCAGTACAAAAACACAGAGAAGCCGACAGTAAAAACATACAATGGATGACTTAACCCAGGACAGGACAACCATATAAAATAATCACAAAAGCTGTTTATCTTGTGACTTTACATATTTATGGTCAATCTTCCTCTTTATGGTTAATCATGGTTAACACAAACGCCCTGGAACATTGTGAGCAACATCACCTCTGCACACTGTGGTCATCCCAGTGTTATCTTGAAGCGTGCCCAGACCAGCTGAGAGATGTAGTGCTTTTGTCTGTAAAATATATAACTGAATAATATTAAATAATTTAAATTTAGCAGATAAGAAGCGCAAATGTCCACCAGTTTTTCAGATATTGACTCAATGCCTCACCTGTCATTATCCAGGCATATTACAAAACTTGGACTCCCAAAAAATTTCCTTTATGTTTTTTTGACATATTTAGACAGATGGATGTGTATTTTCTAAACAATACCAAAAAATGTAAGTACTGTATTTGAATTAAAAAGTGACAACTGAAAAAAATGTCTGAAAATTTTCTTTAAAATGTAATAAATGCTTTTTCTGGTAAGAAAAAGTCAGAGAGAATTTGAATGCAACCATTAAACCCCCCAAAATAAATAAATGAATAAACAAATTTAAGTCTGACAGCTAAAAGTTTGGGCAAAGATTGGGCAAACTTTCATAAGGCTGATTTCAGAAGACGGTAGATGTTCTTAGACATTTTCATTGGTGGTGTGGTGTCCTAACATTTTGGTGATACGTTTTACGGTGAATTTTGTCTTTTAAATGAAATTAAATCACTTTTTCCCAAGAGCTAAAATAATTCAATTAGACTTAATATGTGAAGATTTTTTATTAGAGAAATACATCAGGTGTTCTAATTTCTTTCACATGACTGAATGGTCTCATCAGAGCTGAATTTTTGATGGAAGGGCAATTCCTGTTAATGTGGGATTATAATCATGTTCATTGTTGTTCTCAACATTTCTGAACAGAAAGGCAGATAAGTTTCCACATTCACACACAAACCTGCCTTGTTATAACACCAATAAGTCAGCTGTCAGAGGCAGAGAGGGTTTATGGCAGCTTTATGGGAGGTGAAGCAGCACTCTGTAGTCCATTTGGCTTCTCATATAAATGACTCGTGTGTGTGTGTGGGCGGGGGTGTGTGTGTGTTTCTTTTCTCACCTTGTAAGACCATAGATAGTATGTCTTTCTACAGTATCTTCATAAGAACACTGCATTGACTTCCATTCATTTTTCATTCATTTATATAGTTTAACCTTGACCCTTGGCCTGAACCTAACTAGTGCAAGTACGTGCCTAACCCTACGCCTAACCTAATCTCAATTCACACCTTAGTCTTAAACCTAACGCCTAACCCCAAAACAGCACTTCTTCTTGTGGGGCTCAAGCTTTTTCTGTCAGCAAAATATTTTTCACATAGCCATGGAAAGCTCCGTGTGTGTTCTCATGTGTGCGCTGAAGTTACACATAAATGAGCTTCTGTAACTACGTGTTGTGAGGGCACATAGCTGTCTGCTCTGTGGGGAAGCAGAGTAGATGAAGTGAACTGTGAGTCTGTCTTTGCACCATTTGAGGTGCAAGATAGCAAGTAAGAGTTTTGAGCTAGACGGACTGAGTGGAGAAGGGGAAGAAGAGCTGTCTTAGAAGTGGATGAGGAAAAAAAATGCAAAAGAAGAGTTTAAAGAAACTTACCTTTAAATACATTTTACATCTTCAGCATAATCTATTGTGTCTTGAGGTTGTTCATTTAAATCATCAAACTTCCTTGAAATTTGGCCGCATTTTCACCACCACAAAGTGCTTTATTTCTTTTGAACTTCATCTTTTCAAAATAGATGTTCCAAATTTTAGCTCTAGGTAGTTCGCTAGACAATAGGTAAATACAGTATGTTAATAGTAGTGTGCTATTACTAGCAAAAGCTGTAGTCCTCTGTCTTCCGCAGATTGGAAAGACTTTCAGCATATGTAAAAAAAATTAATGCCTCATTATCTGAAGTACCTAATGACATGTTGGACAGGTAAAAAATAGCTGTTATGGATGGTAGCTGGAGATCCTGTTAAATCCCAGTAAAATATGTTGAAGTAGTGGGTTCTGACGTAGAAAACATATGAAGTACTTTAAGTGGCAGGAATACTTTTGTGAAATGCAAGGCAAGCCTGTTGTTCCCTCTGTTTTCTTGCAGCCGAAGGTCCTATCTACCAAGGCTTTCTTATTAAAAATAGGCTACACAACCACATGTTTGAACACACAGGTCCAAAGCCTTACACATACAAAAATAATTTAGTACCACACAAGGCCCAATGATATAAAGGGTTTCCTTAGGTTTAAATCCTGGCCTGGGGTCTTTCTGCATGAAATTTGCATGTTCTCGCTCTTTTCATATGTTTGTCTTTAGCTGCTTTCCACCGTCCTAAAATATCCATGGTTGGTTAAATGGTTTCTCTTCCCTTTAGGAGACCGTGTGTATTCATGGTTGTTTGTCCTGGTTGTTTCTGTGTCCCTATGATGCATGTGACACCTGTGTAGAAAGGTGGGATGTATGGAATACGTTCACGAGGCACTTTGAGTTTCTTAAATGTTCTCTCCTAAATTGTCAGTTTTGTGGTGGTTTTTATGTCTAGGATGTAACTGAATACCAGAGTTTTGATGTGACTATATATTTCAGTTCATACCTTTATTCTTAATAACAACGCAAGATTTCCAGAATTATGCAGCGTGAATCCCAGACTTTATGGTATGGTAATAGCAATTGAAGTACTTTCAATGGATAGTTTTTAACCTGACATCTGAAGAAAACAAGACATGGTTCTTTCTTAAAAATAAGCATTTGCCTTGAATAAAAGCAAGCTGCAGGGCAGAGACCTACAGATCAAGTTGAAGGCTTTGAATATTTTTAACTCCTGCTGGTTTGGCTCAACTCCTACAAAATACGGTAGCTGTTAACTTTTAGTGGAAAAATAATTAAAAATAAATAAATCTGAAATCTGTTTTAAACATATTACTCCACAAGAGCAAAAAGCATCATAATATCTATAATGGCCATAAATTTTCATCCACTTGAGTGTCACTTGAAATGCAAAGATATTTTGTATTATTACATCTCTTTTAAAAAAATTAAAAGTAAAATTGTTGGAAACTGCAGTTAAATTATGCATTTAAAATTAGTTTCACAACAACTAGTTTTTGGAGTTTAGAGACATTTAACTCTAAAGCTGAAGAATTTTGCTCTGAAGACCAATTACCGAGAAAACTTTCTCCAAGTGCAACCCTGGGTTTTTGCTTTCATCCAGTGCAGACAAAGGCGTTCATTTTCATGTGTCACATTAGGTAATACAGGGACAAACAGGATAGACTCTGTTTGAAGACTATCCCCATAGATCTGCATTTGCATATGGTGGGTAAGCCAGGAGCACAGGGGGTGCAACATAAAAATGAGATCAAACAGGAATATTTGGTAAAATATGAGTCACAGGACTCATGACGACTCATCTTCAGGGTACAAAAACAAAAATTATCCAGCACACTAAAAAAACCCTGAAAACTGTAACTCTGATGACTCCTTTTAGTAATTGCTCAAGTGCATGAAACAGTCTAATTATACGAGGCAAGTTTGATCCTTGCCTCTATTTTATGGATGCTGATTAAAACTGAGGAATACTAACAAAGAAAGTGGGTGAAATGAATTTAGTTTTTTGGAAGTTGTGTTTTAACCTGTGCTTACTAATTTAAATTTAATTCAAAACCAGCCAAATCAGCTTGTCAAATTTGTAGTATATTTATATTTTAGATACAAAATAGTAGTAGGAAGGGATGGAATGGTAATATGTAGGTATGAAGTAGGGCTACGAACTGGTTAAATGGGGAAATGGCCTGCAGACTGTCAGCATAGCTAATTTACTTTCTCTGAAATGTTACATATCTTTTTATCCAATTCCATTTCGGCACAATCCAAAGTGAGGAACCATAAAGACCTGCAACAAACTGAAACAGCTATTGTGCTAAAATTCGTCTGAGCTGAATGACATAACTGTTGGAACCACACAGACTGAAATCCAACTTGGCTTCTGTGCGAGAGCCTTCAGAGTAGATTCTCCTCTTTCTGCTCCTTTATTAAAGCAGTTCTAATGTGAAAACCTGACAGACCCAAAGGCTGCTCCATCTTGGAATTCCTCTGATGTCCTTTTTTACTTCTCCTTAACTTTTGCCCTCAGTTAAATGTTAGATATTAGAGTTCGAAATTAGGTGTCTGACCTTTTTTTAAACTACAGAACAAAGTCAAGGAAACCTTTGAATAAAGATAAACCTTTAAACAGCTTTAATATTTTTAACATTCATATATAATCCCTATGAGTGTATAGTGACCATAATATTCACGAGACTGTCGGAGAAAAACAGTGTTTTCATTTAGAAGCTTCTTCAAGTTTGCTATTGTAGAGATCCTTCCTGTCCACAGCCATCAATATATACACCAATTTAAAGAGTCTTGAATTAATAGGTATTACAACATTTAATTGTGATTAAAGTATTTTACAATTACTAAAATTCCCATAGATATGTGAAAATTTCTCTTTTATACCTTTGTTTTCAGATTTTATTCTGTACATTATTATAATTGAAATAGCCATTTCATTTTAGAAATATAACAAATATAGTCACACACAATAAAGTTTCTTAATGCCTAAGAAGAGTAGGTGACTCCTACACCTCAATCAATTAAATGAAAATGTTACAGTACTGTCAAATGATCTTGGAGCTTGTTGTCCAATTAGAAGTGCAGAATGGTGTAAAAGAACATTAGAAGTGTGGGGGAAACTGGAGTTGACCCCAAAGGAGGCAAAAAAAACAAAACAAAAAAACAACAGAAACACAGTGGTCTGCTTTTTGAGCTGAGAGAACAAACAACACACGCTGATTGGTCAGAGAATCTCCACAGCAACCAGGTAGTACAATGTCATTAAAGTGCGCTCTGTTTGCTTTTTGTTGTGTATTGCGGGAGCTGATAGGTATAGAAATGAAGAAAAAGGGGAAAAGAGATTTGGGGTCCCATGTGGAAAGTTCAGCACAGAAGAAAGACAGCAGTTTTCTTTTTCTTTCTTTGTCTTTTGGTTTTTTAAATTGTTCCCTAAGTGTGCTCCAGTGTGTCAGACGGAGAGCTAAAACCAGCGCAACGAAAGCCCCTACATAGCCAGATGAAGGGTAATGTAATCTAAAAGGCAGCACTTTCTAATCAAGAAACTTCAAAGAGAAAGATTACGCACAGATTGCTCACACTTACACCTCTCACCGCTGCATCCTCATGTGTATTTATTTAGCAGGGCTGAGGAGTACTATGAGATACCTTACTGAGTTGGACTTGCTGTGAGCAAGGGTAAGGCACACATCCAGGTTTGATTGCTCAAATGGAACTAGCTGGTTTATAAAAGTGCCAGCATGATAGGCGATCTGAAAGTGGACTGAATTAGCTCTGATTCTCTCCTCTCCCCTGTAGCCATGGAGATTCAAATCCCCTAAAAGATGTGGAATAGAGAAGTGTCAATTGGGAACAATTTGCACTATTTTCTACCTGAAGCATTTTACCCCCTGTGGCCTATTGCAGCTTTTTTTTTTCATTTCTCATTTTAGCAACAGAAGAAAGGCAAAGTAATTTATAAACATTTTTTTTTGTTCTGTTTTTCATTTAGATTTTATGCTCAAGCGTGCTGTTCCTATTTACGACTCAAAATATATTTTCCAGTACATTTACAGCTTGAGAGTTAGTGCAATAAATGATCATGGTCATAAGCAAAATGGTTTAAAAAATCTCAGAATCAGGGTACAATTACAGCATTTTTTCCGTTAATAAAAAAAGTCATTGCACTTATTTTTCTTCTTTAGTCAGAGTTTAATGTAAAAAATATAAAATATAATTCAAAAAATGTGTGACAAGAAAGCAAAAACAGAAGAAATATGTAAGGGTCAAGTACTTGTCCCAGGATGTTTTCAAAAATCAAAATATCAAAAATCAAAATATGTATTTTGTGATCACTGTAAAACTGTAAACAGGGAATAGGTTCAGTTTTAAAGCCAGATCTCATAGCTTCTGATGATATTTCTACCACTTTTTTCTATTGCTATTTTCTTATCTCATTCATTTTTCTGCTCTAAGTAAACGCTGTTACCTCTTTTTGATTTATTCTTTGGCTCTTTCATCATATTCATTTATTCATATGAATCAATCATCTCTGGCAGACTCAGAGGAGCTCAGCTGGAGAGGAGCTGTAGCCATTTTCTTTTGCAGGCTATCGCCATGCCAACACTGAGGTGATTTAGCCCAATTTTGTAGATGCTGTGGCGACTGTTCCACCTGCTCCACGCCTGGTTTATTTGTGTGTCTGTGTCCATTTAGTAATCACTTGAGGTGTGCTATAGCTAATTGGTAAATTGACAAATATCAACATCTACTCATAATCACAGGCGCTTGTGTGTTTAATGCCTATTATTTTAGTTATGAAATATGAAGACTACTCAGCAGCATGTAAGTGTGGTAAGAGTTTATGTGATTGTAATGTGAAACAAGAATTCAGTTAAGTCATTTGTTTATCAAAACAGCTGTGGGCATGTAGCTACCTGCTTGCTGAGTTTCCAGCAACAAGCTTTCAGTTTTAATGTGTGTGTGTTTCAAGCTTCCTAAAAGTGACAGCACTATCCAATTCTGTCTGATGAGCACAATTAGAGATAGAGATAGAGATAAATCTTTATTGTCATTGTCACAAGGACAACGAAATTTAAAAGGAATTAATATTCACCTGGTTATTTGTTTGTCACCTTTATGACTTCAAAAAGAAGCAAATAAAATATATTTCTTGACACCTACAACAAAACACATTTTTAGAAAATGAATCAGAATGAAGTGCGTTATATGTAATTGGATTGCAAAAATGTTCTTTTTTTTTGTAGCACCCTAAGCTGAGTTTTGCCCACAGGAGACAGAATACAATTGTAGTTCATAATGTGTAGTGGGCAGCATACACTACAGTGAGCCAATGTTTGGGATTGAATTGGGACATTTCCAGAACAAGTTTGTCCTTTGTCACTTAAAGTATTCATTTACCATGTGTAATCCAACAAATGTTCCCATTTTTATTTTTATTTTACGTCCAAAAGGCTGCTTTTAGTTTGTCAACCTTTTCAAGATATTGGCAGTACTTTTGTATAACTCTAATTAAAAACTTCACAAAATTTTTAACCCAGAATTAAAATTAGTATTGAAAGTAAGGGATGTAGTACTTGCATATTAATGTAATTAAATGCATTATGTTATAGTTAATAACTTAATATAATTAATTCCTTTTTATTTAGCAATTAGTGTTTTGCACAGTAATAAATTCCAATATGAGCTTAGATTTATCAATATGATTTAAGGAAGCACCTTTTAAGACCCTTTATCTCTGGTAACAGTCCCTGCTAATGATGGTTACGGGTGTGTTGGTTAGCCTGAAGGCAGCCTGAGGAGAAACTTCAAGCATTCAGTTGGACCACAGGGCATGTGTGTTAGTATGTGTTCATAAACGTATTTCTTTCTGGTTGAGCAGGTCTTCTTGGGTTCTTTATGGTACATGTACCTATTTTTGATCTTGTCATCCCTTTCCAAAACCACCCACAAGCCTTTCTAAAACACCAAGGTGTAAACCCACAGTGAGCAACACACTAGCAGGTAAACACACACACACATTGACGAGTAAGTGCAAAGAAGCAAACAATTTTTTTTCTTTTCAGATCCTGAATCCCTTCATATTCATGTGCACACACAGCATCTGTGTCTAAGTTTCTCTCTGTGTATCAGCGGCAAAGACCAAAAACTCCAACTGTTTCTGATGATGTTGCATGGACAAATTTTAAAACCCAACACAGATACATTTAAGGAATGTATCTGTCCTGGATTTAATCTAAATTAACTAATCTAATTGAACTTATTATGTTTTTAGTTCTCTTCTATTTCTAATGATATTTGTATTATATTCCGATAGGGACGTTCATAGATAGATGCATAGTGGAGCTATAGCACCGGCTCTTTTTCCCCCTGGATAAATAAGCGTCCTTCAGAAATTTTAGTTTTTCTTTCTTTTTACAGTGTTTTTAGTGTAGGGTTGTTGTAAATGAATATTTTAGTAATCGAGTAATCTATCGATTATCCTTATGATTAATCGAGTAATCGGATAAAAAAAAAAAGATAAAATAAAACACTGGTAAATCTAACATAACAGCAGTATTACTATCGCATATCAACATCAGTCCAATTTTTCACATTTGTGCTTTCCTAACAGTTACTTTTCTGTAGTTTAGAAAATTAATTCGTAACAATAATAGCTCACTTTTCAAGTTAACCTGAAGAAAAGTTGTACAAAAATCTGAAATTATATTCAATTCAATAATAAAGAGTGAGGCTCAAAAATACGCTTATAAAAAATGTCTATACTCCAGCTTTTCGTTTATGCATTTATCTGCTCACATCTTCTGGGCAAAGTGAACTCTCACTTTGCCCAGATATTTATAGCTTTTGTGTTTATGTTAGTAATGGGTTTTGACACCTTCGTTCATCACACACAGAAACACATCTACCAGCTACGGGCCGCCACGATGAACTCCGTCACCCATTTGTTGAGACCAGAATGATATGAAATAAATTTTCCAGTTCGTCCATAAAGCTACACTTACGTTAAAAATCTAATGCGCAGCCGCCCGCAGTGTTCCGTCTATCCGCTCCCCTGCATAAATACACCTGCAGCGCTCTTCCCCACCGTTTGCTCAGGCAGCAACTCCAGGAGGAGAAAAGACTACCGTACTCCAGGCATTGCGCCAGTCATTTTAAGGACGCTTATTGGTCCCCCGAATAACGACAAAGACCAAGACATTATCATCAATCAATAAAATCCTCCCAGGCCGAACTTGAAAACTGGACGTTATGCTGCTAACACTTAGCTTTCGTCAACAACTCAGGCGGAAGTGAGAGCAATGCACAGTGCCAGTAATAACCCGGCCGGAACACAGTGCGCTAAATAATAAAATATAATTTAACGAAGCTTCGAGGCAGATACATTTTTCTTGAGGAATTTTAATAATCAAATCACTCGAGGAATCGTTTCAGCCCTAGTTTAGTGTGTGGCCCAAGTCAGCATTTCTGTATTTGTTTGTGGACTTCAGATCAGCCATTATTTCAGACATCCTCTACCAGAAGCTCACCCTACTCACAGTGCAGGCCTTCACCTGCCAGTGGATCACCAATTTCCTGACTGACCGGCAGCTGCCATACAAGAACCCCATGCAGAACCATAAGCAACAGCGCCCCAGAGGGGCGTGTTCTCTCCCCACTCCTCTTTTTTTGCAACTTTCTTCATAGACGATCAGTCTGTGAAACTTCTAAAATTAGCAGATGGATCAGACCATTGTCTGATCCATCTGCTAAGATGAGTGCAGAATTGACCAATTTCTTTCTTTGACTTCTTTGACTTTTTTTATTTCTCTTACACATTTTATGTAGTTCTTATTTTTGGATATGGAAATCAATGTAACTATGATGATCTGCTAGCCTGAACACATAAAAAAAGAAACAAATAAAAAAATACTTAATCACATATGCCCTTTAAATTAACCTCAGTGGCAAGCACCAGAGATATTCCTGAAAGCAGCTTTGTGATTTTTTTTTTGTCTCGCCTACCTGCTTGTCTTAACGCTGGCCTCAAGTATCAGCTGTTCATCTGTACCCATGTTCAAGATTTCACCATCGTCTGCTTGTCACTTTGGTAGCCAAGTCAAACTGCATGAATTATTCCACTTCATTACTCAGTCGTCTGTTTAAATATCATTCATAATTTAATTGAATATTTCTCCTGCTGTTTCAGTGCTCTCTCTTCAGCATATACACATCCTACTTAAGCTTGTCCTGCTGTCCATTTCCACACTTTTCTCCCTCCACTCTCTCCTCAACACTCCCTTCTGACTCACCTGTCTGCTTCACCATAATTCCTGTCACCATTGCCACATTGGCTGCATGGATCAGGGGGACAGCAGCTGTCACATGTAATTGAAAAAAGAGTTACACCTTGTGCCCGTGCGAAGCCGTGCTTGTGTGTGTGTCTGTGTGTGTTGAGTTTGTGAAAGCTCCAGCAAGCAAATCTTCTCTGATTTTAATGCCACTTTCCCCCATTCCTCCGGTTTTCCCCGTCCACTCTCCCAAGCTATCCTTTCGTCTTTCATCCCTCTGTCCATCATTGCTCATAGGTGCAGTTACTCATTTCTCATCTTGCCTCCTACCGTCTTCTAGTACTAATTCGAGGGAGAGACTACTGCTTCTCATCATCTTAAGTCAGCCATCTTCTTGCATCTCTCAACCCAGCTTGATTAAGACATTTTTTTTGTTCTTTATTTCAATTCTGGTTTTGATGCAAATCTTTTTCCTACACATTCTTGTGTTTTGTCTTCTTTTACCTTACCTCTCCCATGTGGTAGCCATCCTCTTTTCATCCCACTGCAGCTTCTTCCTGAACTGCTCTGATATGAAACACCACCACCCCACCTCATCGTCATGGAGTCACAGTCTCTGTGTCATCTGGCATGACAGATAGCACCTTTAGCCTTGGGCTTGGGACCTTCTGACAGATGGACTAAGCTCACTAGCTATAGCCAATCCCAGCTGTCAAAACACACACATACACACACAGAGAGATCGTGTATGGCGGTACAGTATATATCACCTTTGCTGTTGCGCACCCCATTCCATCCTCCGGCTGTGCCCACAGTACCAATTTGAGTGATTTAATTGGTGGATTTAGTGTCTCGATCAAGGTGAAAGACTGTCCAAGAAGCAAATTAAAGGCCTGTCAGAGGAAAGGAATGGAACAGCAAAGTATTTTGCAATAAAAACCAGTCTTTTTTTCTTAAAGATTTGAGAAATAGCCACACAAAAAGAAACTAGGGTTAGGCAAAGATACAGGGAAAAATTTTAAACATTACACAAACAACCAACAAGAAAGAAAATGAGACAGATGAGGAAAAAACTGTGCACTGTTCTCCTCCTGCTCTCTCTGTTTGCCTTTTTTTTGCCAGCAAAATTAGCCCTATTTGACAATAAAATGACTAGATGAGTTACAGAACTCAATGTAGACAGGATTGAACGTCAAAACTGAGGGATTTGTTCACAAAAACAGCCTGTCAGTTGTTTTAAAGTCAAGATATTGACTTGCGGTGAGTCTGCGAGCGTGCTCTTGCCTCATTTAAAGTCCATGAAAGACAGCAGGATCTCAGCATCTATCAATGAGAATAACACAGCGGGAGTTTTCAAACGCGTACCCTCAGTTTGTTCTGTGACAAAAATATATCACGTTTTTTTTTTTTTTGTTTTGTTTTATAGACTTTTTAAAACAGGAAGTCAGGTGAAGTTTAGCATTAAGTGCTGCGTGTAAAAGTTAGGGGTGGGATTCAAAGTGATTATGAAGTCATTCTGTCAAATTTCATTACTGTGTTAAAAAAGGCTTTGAGCAGATAGGCAGCTGACAGCTATCATTCATTTATTAAACCTTCGCTGAAACACAAACACATGGAATGTCTACGGATACTAGCATACAAACATTAATGTCTGAAAAAAACCTTTGAGAATGTATAAACATACAAACAGCCTTTTTAGCTGGTCAGTTTACTTAGGTTGACTTTTCACCAGTTATAAAGTTAGCTGTAAGTGCTTGATTGTGATTGAAGTGATTTCTTAAATAGTGTCTGTAGGAAACTAGGGAATTGATCTCAGTGCATGTCCTTATTGCTTAATGATAGAAAGCCAAAAGAAAAGAGGCAGGAAAGAAGAAAGAACAATTACAAGGTTAAAGAACTAACACATCTTTCATTTATTAAATAGATTATGGCCTGTTGGATTCAGCAGACATGGATGTGCTTATGAGCATGTGTGGACAAAGTATAGCTGCATCATGTCGGAGCAGCTGCTGTTCAATATCAACAACCCATTCTGAGTTTCAACTCTCCCCTTTTCTTCCCCTCCCTTCTCTTCCTCTTTTCATCTTTCATTGAGAATTTGGCCTGTTTTCAAATGGCCGCGGGCCCAGGTGAAATTAGACTGAGTGCAGTGTAATGAAGAGCTTGCCAGAGAGAGCTATGGTATTAAATGTCACACAAACACACCAAAAGACATTCAAACACTTGCCAAACACACAAACAGACCCGTGGCACCCACACCGAGAGACACAATAAGACCAGCCTGAGTCCTGGAAGTTTTGGGACGAGGACAGAAGATTGCGTATTCACTCATTGTGGGCTTCCTAAATGAAAGATACTGATTTGTACAGGAGAGCTTGTGCTCCCTAATACTTGCTCCATTAAACTGATTGACTAAAGGAATCCAGATGAAAGCTCAGATCTAGTATTGATTTCCCCAATTAAATCCACATCAAATTCAAATTGTAAGTTTAATTAAAGTCAGCGCTAATAAATGTAAACAATAAGAAGTGCATTCTTTATGAAGGTTAAAGACAATCCCATTATATTTGCTTCAAAATGTTTTGGTTTCATTTACATGTATATTTTACTGGAATTGTAATGAAATCAGCACCAGAATACTGGCTTGTGAAAGTTGATACACTTGGCATATATTACACGAAAATTTTCAAATTTTGGCACCTACCAATCTTTTGCATCGTGTTTACTGAGGATACAGTTGAAATCAGATATTTACATATGATGTATAAAAACACAATCACATCTTTCCTCTCTGTCTGAAGTTCAATCAGATCAATTTTGCTTTAGCTTAGTAGGAATTATCATTTTTTTTCTATTTGGGTAATGCCCAAAGACTTAGCAAGACATATTTTTTAGATATGTTTTTTGTAACGTTCCTCATATTTAAAAATATACATGCATACATCACTGAGTTGGTATCACAAAAATTATTCTAAAGCATACTAAAGTTTTTAGGTTTCACATGACAGGATGCAAAAAAGTTGAAGAGGTATGAGTACTGTTGGAATGAACTGGAAATACATTCTGAGGCAAGTTTGAGATCTACAAGTTATTTTTATAGGTTAACTTATTTTTAACCTATAAAAATAGATTAAAATAGTTAAATTGCTTTAAAAGTTGAGAGAAAAGATAAAAAAGCACACAAAAAATTCTTTGTGAGGCAGAAATGATAGCATTCAAGGCAGTATGCAAGGGAAATGGAGAGCTCAGTGAGGGAGAACTTCAGGAATGGATGAGAAACAAGCAGAGAAAGATAAATGAGGAGGACAGTGAACCAGGGAGGTGAACATGTAGAAGGAAATTTTGAGTAGAAATAGAAGATGGGGAGGAAGCTTTGAGTGAAAGATGAGGGTAAGATTGATGGGAAGCACAGTGGTAAATGGGCTTAAAGGTTAGGGAGAAAAAACCTGAGTGGGGGCATAAAAGAATAAAAGTGTAAAGGATGACAGGAGTGTGTAAGAGAAGGGGAGCAGAACAACGGAGAAAGAGAAAATAGGAGATAGATAGGTGGATGGAATATATTCACAGTATTTGTCCCTAGTCTACAGGCTACAATTCTGTTTTTCCTTTGTGTTCATTTGCATGCTTCCATTTTGCCTGTCACTTTGCTGCTGGTGTACTTTACATTTCCCCACTGACAATAAATTATTTTTCTATTCTGTTCTATTCTATTCTAAGATTCAGATAAAGACTCAATTTATGAGCTAAAACTCAAGCCTACCACCGAATGGCTCAAAGAAACCAAAATTATGGTTTTAGAGTGGCTAAGTCATAGTCTGGTCTCAGATCTGATGCTGTAGTGTGACCTTAAACATGGCCTACCTGTTGTCAATTAAGACAACGTTGCAAAGAAGAGTGACACAGCAATTTAAAAGACTTTAAAAGACTTTAAAACACTTGATTATGATTGTTGCCCTCCAGGGTGGTTCATCTACTGATTAGGTTCAGGGGTAAAATACCTTTGAACTTAGGATAAGTTTGATTTGGAAAGATGTTGACCCCTAAATAATAAAACCATCATTTGAAAAATACAATTGGTATTTTCCCCATTTGTCTTCATTTGATCTTATGAATTGAAAACTTAATTATGTGAAACAATTAGGTGTGAGAGAAGAAAAAAGAACAAACAAACAAAAGAAGTAGGAACCTGTAAGATTTTTCCACTGCACCGTTTTCCTTTTTTTTTTTTTTGCCATTTCTTAGTACAATCTTTCAGATGAGCACTGGAGTAAATCCTAAAATGTGTGTACCACAAATAAGGTTTCTATAAATTACTGTCATGTTTCTTTAGGAAATATCTTTTCACACAGCTAATGATAGTGTGTAGTGACAGTGACAAATACAGAGTAAAGGAGCAAACAAGATTCCAGAAGGGTGCATAGAGTGATGTCCAAAAAATTGCTGTATTTGAGAAAGTAGAGTATAAGATAGGAGGAAAACAGCACAAGAAACTGCAGAATAAAAAGCATGTAAAAGATCAGATCGCGGGTAGGCGGTTTCACGGAATGAATACGCTTATGTAGGTGTAGAAGGCAGAAAATTATAGGGTCACGCCAAAGATGCAGTGAGAATGAAGAGCCAAGACAGAAAACACGAGGACAAAGATGGAGCACAGCCTGCTTCTTGTCTAGCTTACCAAGTGAAGACAGCTGATAGAGATTAATGTCTCAAGTGGGTGGGCGGAGGGGAGAAAGAGGTCCAGACTGGCAGTGCGTGAGTTGGATGCATGATTGATGGAGGGAGCAGCTCAGGGCAGGGGACGCTGAAAGGGAGCTAGAAGAGGGGTAGTTAGGGGTGAGAGGAAGAGTTGAGAAGTTCAGTGGCATGAGTGTGGTCTACATTGAGAGGGTAGATTAATGAGGGCTGTGGTAGAGGGGCGGGGAGATGAAGTGATGAAGTGAGGGATAAGAGATTGATGGTAAAGTACAGATAGGTAAAGGGAGCTGTGAGAGAAAGACACCACTGAGATGTAAAGAGCTATGAAAAAGCGTTGCACTTGAATTCAGATTCCCAGCCATCTCACGATGAACCCCGGTCTTTACAGTGTGCTCATAACCTGCCGCTAAATTCACACTGGGATACAGATTAAATTTGAATAGTTTTGGAGCAGTGGTGGCGCCACTCCCACTTCATCAAATGCTGGGATTCATGTGTGAGTTGAGCTCAAATGTAAATTAAGTGTGTGTTTGAGTGACTAACACACACACTGGCTCACACATATTACCCCCAGTACCAAGATAAGCATTAATGAGCTCCGCTGGCTTCATCTGCACACCTCTCACAGGCCTTGCAGCAGTATATCTCTCCACTGCCACATTCTGTCCATTCTCTTTATCTTCTGGCCTCTCACCTCCATTACTCTTAACTATTACTCCCCCTTCATCTTTTCTGATGCTCTCTTCCTTCATCTTTACTCCCTCCACCTTCTTATCAACTTTAACTCAGTTTCTTTCAAACTTTTCACTTCTCTTTCCCTCAGTTTGAGTCCTCTAAAACATTTTTCCTCCATATTTCTACCTGTACTATTCATCATTTTAATTAATTTTTATCAAAAATGAAGAGGGCATTGTTCCTTCTTCAGTCTCTTTCACCATGATGACACCATTTAAGAACTTGACTTTTAAAAGTTAGAAAGTTGTAAACTTCAATAAACTCTCAAATTCTGTTTTGATGTTGAAAATGTTGTGAAAAGAAGCATGGAGAATTATGTTTCACCATCATCTCTAATGGTTCTCAAACGGTGATACATGTACTCCTGGTGATACTCGGGCTGCCTTTTGTGGATTTTGGAAGAATTTTTGGTATTCATTTTCTTTGGAAGGTGACCAGAAACATTAACTGTGCAATATTGGATAACAGTAAACCAGGGAAAGGTGTTGTTGGCAGCTTATGTCATGTTCTATTTACCTCTGAGAATTCTGCTCTTATGAGAATCTCACCTGGTTACACAACATTACCTGATCGGTCAAGAAAGCTTAGTTGCAACTGAACTTTATAAAAGACGATGAAGAGAAGAAAAGCACATCAATTAGAATTTGGCGTGCTTCATATAAATAGAAAAGATTCTGATTAATTTAAAAAGACACATCATCCACAACCTCTTGACCAGATATAGCACCACTAAAAGCCAAAGAGGTTTGCCAAGGCACCTCTGATATCACCACATGATGTCTTATGTATGGAGAATACACCGTAGAGACACTCTCATCATCTTTGATCACATTCTTCCCCAGCAGGGCTTTTTGACTCCATGCCCTCAGGTAGGGATTTAGTAGTCTGAAGTTGAAAACCCCAAGACAGAGAACAGTTTCTGGGCTCCAGACGTCAGCAAAAGTAAATCCTTTAAAATCCACATCAAATACTCCACAAACCTTTCCATTGTATGCACATCTAACTGTATGCCTATTTATTGAATTTGCAAATTCTTTAAAACATTTTTATTGCATTTGTACACAGAGCTTCACTTGTCATTTTTGGTACTGTTGGTTCAGTCTACAGCGTTTTCCCTGCTGCTTCACTCACCATCCTAACATGATGTCCCCAAAGCTGTCATTTGCACCATATTTCTTCATCATCCACTAAATTGATGTACATGCATGTACTGTGAGCTTTTCTACACCTCCACCATAAGTTTCAGCTTTGATGTGAACAAATAAACCTTTCAATAGCTTAGGAAACTGCGAGTGAATGAGTTGTCTGTGCAGATCACTGAACTTCGAAGACTTTGCCATTTTATTCAATAATTTTTGCCATGAGCTTATTGTGTATACTTTCCCTGACTATGCTTTTTGCCTTATCACAGCCTACTGCCTGAGCATAGTGTGTGTGTGTGTTTTCTTGATGTTGTTTTTGAATGGAGAAAGTGGATTATTACAATTAACAATAAAAGAACAGGACACCGTGCCCATAGCAGTTGCAGTTTTAAAAGCATCACAATAAATTACTCAGAGCTCAATCAGACAAGTGGTCATGGTTAGATTGGCACAGAGGCAACTTGGCAAGTCCTCTTGAATTTATTTGGTTACCAAGCCATGCAGATGTGCCCCAGCTATACATCATCAATATGCTACAACTGTTGCAACTAAGCTGCCCCTCACAACAGCATTGTGAACCAACACAGTCTCACTACTGAAGTTTTGAGCATGCTCAAACTTAAAGTTGGAGTTTAGTGAACCTTAATACTAGGTTGCCGAGCTAAGACACTGAAAGTATAAGAAAACAGTCGGATGAATGAGGCTTTGGGTGTGTTCCTGTACCTACTTATTTGGGGTAAAAAAAAAAAAAAATTCTGAGGGTGAAGAAACCTGTAAGACTCACACTAGATGTGTGAGAGTTGGTAACCCTAAGCCAGTGTTTCTCAATTCCGGTCCTCAGGCCCCCCTGCCCTACATGTTTTAGGTGTTTCCCTTCGGCTACCCACCTGGATTGAATCTATGGGTGATCAACAGGTTTCTGCAGCACTTGATGGTCATGCAATCATTTGAATCAGCTGTTCTGGAATAGAGGCACATCTAAAACATGCAGAGCAGGGAGGCCTGAGGACTGGAATTGGGAAACGCTGCCCTAAGCTAACTAATGTTCTTTTTTGAAAACTAATCAGATTTTCTAACTGATATGCTAAAAGACAAACAAAACAAACAAACAAACTGATATTAGTGTTTCAAGATGACCAAAATAGCAAATGGTCAAAACTTGTGTAGTGCCTTTCCATACATGCTGACCACTCAAAGCATTTCACACTAGAGCAGTGTTTCTCAATTCCAGTCCACAGGGACCCACACCCTGCATGTTTTAGGTGTTTCCCTTCTGCTACACACCTGACTTGAATAAGTAGGTGATTAACAGGCATCTGCAGCACTTGATGATATGCAAAGGAGGTTATGCAATCATTTGAATCAGGTGTTCTGGAACAGAGACACATTAAAAGTGTGTCTGGGACCAGAACTGAGAAACGCTGCACTAGAGCTGCATTCACCCATTCTGCACACACCTTTGAGTACCATTATACAGACCTGTAGGCAACTCAGGGTTAAGTGGCTTGCCCATGAGCACATCAACATGTGAAATTTGGAAGCTGGAACCAAGTCTGTAGTTTGGTACCAGAATGTTTAAACATTCTTGTGTTTTGTTTTTATGCTTTATTGTTTCATGTAATTCATATTTAGCTATTTAATTCTATATCTAATTTATACATGACTGAGCCAAACTGGATGTTATTGTTGCTTTATGTGAATGATGACAAGAGATATATCAATGTCAATAAATATAGCTAAATGACTGGATCACTAAATTGACCACATTTTTTGACAAAATATGTAAAAAAAAAAAAAGTTCCTCAACTTCTGTGGAAACTAATGATATGGCTTTGTTTTCATGCAGTGGTTCATCCAACCGTACAGATCCAAATGCAGTTTGTATACGTGATGTCCAACAGCAAGTAAGCCAGCAATTTTAAACATTATACTTTTTAAAATCATGCTGGGAAAAACTTAAATTTTTCTATATTTTACACAGCTGGGTTTCTGTCACTTAGTTTGATATTCAGAAGTGCTTAACCTCTCTCAGGTTAAGAAAAATTTATCTGTCTGCATTTTATTCTTTCAGCTACTGTGGCAACGTGTTTGCTAAAGCAGGTTGTATCACACTGTGAATGGTTTAATAAAATGTCACTTCTCGAGAGTGCTACCATTTAGTTTTATGTGCCCTGCAGCCATATTGAATTTTGACTTTCTGACTTCTATTGAAACCTTTCTGTTAAATTTTGCCACAACAAACTTGGAAGTTTCAAGTTTTCAGTAAAAAGAAATCTGGTCACTCCAAAGAATTGGAATGATTCTTTTCCTTTTATCAGAGTTTGGTTGTTTTAATACAATAAATTGAAAAAGTAAAATATGTTTGTTCTACTGAAGCCTATTAAGATGGTGAAACTTGAAATGTTTTGATCTGACCTGTTCATCCATCCCTTTTCTAAGTGATGTCTATTTGCAGAATGCACGCAAGGTGATGTGATGTGTTATCTTTATGTCTACTCCAGAAATGCAGTCTGTTTCACTGCACACCATCATGACTAGGGAGTGAGAGCAGACTGGTCAGCGTATGTTTATGGGCTACCTGCAGCAGATGAGATGAAATTGGTAATCTTGTGTGTGAATCAGGATGAGGCTCCAAAGGTGCAAGCTTTGGGAATAAGAGAGCAAATAAAACCCGATGTCATAAAAATAACTGCTTTACATATGGTTACGATATCTTAGCACCAGATGAGAGCTTTTTATGCAAAGTGACATAATTATAAGTGTTTTCTTCTTTCAAGTCAAATAGGACAACTGTCATTGGAATTTGTCAAAGGAATATTTAATCTCTGATGCATATTGCACACATCATGGTACACGAGCATACTGTATAATAATGCACAGGTATTCACTCGTATAGGGTTCACTTATTTTACAAATGTTGATTCAAAGTAATTGAACTTAATGCATTTTAATTTACAACATAAGTCAATGCAATTCAAAAGAATATGATTCTATGATTGACTTCTAAACAAATAAAATGTTTTTTTACTTTTACTTCATGGAAGATCTCCATTTAGCTGTGACTTTTTAAAAAATAATAATTTTGCATTGTATACTGCAAGAAAATATAAAACATTTAGCAAATGATAAGAAATGGGCAACAGGAGGTAACATTCCCCATTTCTACGGGTTGTACTTCAGCTGACACTGACAATTTGCACACACTGACATTGTGGTAATGACTTCAGTTTTAACATATTTTGCATTTTTAAGTAGAATCATGGATCCAATTATTTGATTGAAGCCTATCAGGACTGTTAAATTGTAATGCAATTCATCTGAGTTCAATCATCTCATTATGTCACCCACCTGTTGCCTGGTGTTCTGTTTTGATCTATTTCAGTTCTGAATTTTATGACATATGTTCTGTTTGGCAAAAGACCTGAACAGGGTTTAATTTCATCTACCTTATGTTCTGTTGCTTCCACCTTTTTATCTCCTTCCACTCTGTCATGTCTTCAGGTTTGTATTCTCCTTGATATAATCATTAGCCTTTACTGTTCTACTTTTTAGTCTTTTTCCACCTCATTATGTTTCTGATCTTGTCTGCTTTTTATCTTGCCAATCTCTATTCCCCTCTTCTTAGACTTTGGTGAAGAAAAAATCAATACATCACTCTTCCTCTTAATTTCTGTAAAATTCACAGCAACTTTGCAAGCAAGCAGTTTGATGATATTTATAATGCTGCAATGGGGTTAAAAATTTTACATTTATTGCCTTTAACATTGAAGAATCTGAGTAATTGACAAAGCAATTATGTCTACCACATGCAATAATTGTCAAAAGTTTAAACATTCTTGTTTTGTTTTTATGCTTTATTGTTTCATGTAATTCATATTTAGCTATTTAATTCTTTATCTAATTTATACCTGACTGAGCCAAACTGGATGTTAATGTTGCTTTATGGAAATGATGACAAGAGATATATCAATGTCAATAAATATAGCTAAATGACTGGGTCACTAAATTGACCACATTTTTTGACTAAATATGTAAAAAAAAAAAATGTCCTCAATTTCTGTGGAAACTAATGATATGGCTTTGTTTTCATGGTTCATCCAACCATACAGATTCAAATGCAGTTGTATACATGATGTCCAACAGCAAGTAAGCCAGCAATCATGCTGGGAAAAAAATTAAATATGTCTATATTTTACACAGCTGGGTTTCTGTCAATTAATTTGATATTCAGAAGTGCTTAACCTCTCTGTGTGGCTAGGAGCCACATAGAGCCATGCTCTTGACGAACACTAAGTTTTAGTGGACGTGTGATTTTTAAATCATTGACACATATTTTCCTGAATGCCTCACCATTCAGTCTGAACCAGAAAGCCACAAAGTAAAAAGCAGAAAGACGTCCTGGGTTGAAAGGGTGTTGGCATAGCAACATAAATACATTTTCAGCTGTTATCTTTTCCAATCACCTCATCAGGATGTCCCATTCATCCATTAATATTCTTCTGTAGTAAAAATTGAAGGTCAAGTTTACTTTCAAACTTCAGCACTCTTTTATAAAATGACCTGGCCATCAAACATCATTTTTCGTAAAGACTGAACAGCATTCTATGATTATAGACTTAATCAAAATAAACTCTTGTCATGTGGGCCGAGAGTTTATAAAAAATGATGGGTCTATGACCTTGCTGGACTTTTACTAGCCAAGCTCTTTCTCTAAATGCTCTACAGCAATTGTGAAAATATTTATCTGATAATACTGACTAAGACATTTTATTACGGCTTGATTCTATTTAGTTTATTCTGGAAATCCAGAATCTTTTAACATTTTCCACAATAATAGACATTAAGTTAAAGATTTGATGGTGAATGTGTCAAACTCAGAATGCAAATCCTTGATGATGTCTGTTGATGGCAGCATAACCACACTCTATATCAAATCTCTTTGTGCTTCTCTGTAATAATGTTGCTATAACAAAAGTGTAAATGAGCTTTGCCAAAGGCAACCTTGGAGCTTGGAACTTGTTGCCAATTACAGTTTAAATTGTCTTTTTTTATATATTCTGTTGAAAGACCACACCATCCATTTCTTTCAGAAAGAAAGAGTCCTTAAAAAAATTGTTTAATATGTTTGATAACTCCATATTTTTCTTATTGATACTGTGACAGTTTTGGATGCAACCCTACTTGAATTTTCCCTAACTGTGGAAATGAGTACTGAACAAACGCAAGCTGTAATTATCTCCCACTATAATTGCAAGACACTTTTGATGTGAAAATGTACTTTTCTAAAAGGATTGTTCTTCGCCAATAATGTAAATGTAAGAACTACATAAAATGCTTATAATTTCATCCTATTAACTTTAATAAGCATCAACATTGTTGTGACAAGACATTACACTGACATTGGTTTCTGCAAGTTGATCAGTTTTACACATATTTGCTATTCACTGAGTTATGACAAAAAGTATACATCCTTAAAAATATTAATGAGCAATGTAAAATGCATTTGTTCATTTGTTTTACTTAAACCCTCAAAAAGGTCAACCTTTTTATCTCGATTATGTATTAATTGGCTTTGTATTCTTTCAATCCTTCCAGGTCTGAGGTTGTTGGGCTGTTTTGTTGCCCTGATGTTCCAGTCTGCTTTGTTGAAAAGACTTGTAATCCCAGAAAGAAAGTCTGTGATTGCATTAATTAAAATTTCATAATTCTTCTCTCTCATGCTTGAGGCACATATGTTTTGTATAATGTTTCTGTGCACCAAAAATGTTATCCCTTTAATATCCTGGTTAGATTTTTGTCTGTTTCTAAGTCTTCCTCTTCTGTTCTCTTCTCATTATTTTTCCATCTTCTGGTGGCACAACGGATTATATTGCATTCCCACTTCCATTGCTCTTTAGGCTTTCATCCATCCCACTTACAGTTTTGCTTTCCTTTTTCTTCAACCTGTTCTGCATGCATCTATGTCCTTCTTTCATTCCACTGCTTCCCACTTTTTCCTCTCTCGTCTGGCCCTTCATTTGTCTAGCCCGCTTTATCCCCATCTCCCTCTGTCTGCATGTGTTTTTATATGTGTGTGGCAGCTGGGTGCTTGTGGTTATTTTTCAGGCAGCGGCCCAGAAGATTGGACTGTCATAATCTATGGTCCTGAGTTATAAGTGTTTCTAACCCAAACCAAGGGACAGGAACATTTTTCCTTTTTTTCATCCCATCCTCTCTCCCACCTCCTCCTTTCTCGTTTTCATTCCCTCCTTCCTTCTTGTCTCTGCTTTCTAATAATCTCTTATGCTTTCCTTTTCTTCTTGTACCTATGAATAGCCATCTATTTTCTACAGTAACCACAATTCAAGCTCTTGCATGTGATCGGCTCCCAAAGACTCATGCCATCTCTGACGCAATTATTTTTGAGTTTTCTATTAATTATTTTGCAGTGTGTGATAATACCATGCTATATGTTCAGGATATTGAAACTAATAACATGATCTCATTTTTATTCTTTTGGTTAACCTTTTGACCTACGTTTAAGCAGGATATGTTGTTGCATGTACTTCTCATTAAGTTAAGAATAACGTCAAAAAGCAGATTTTCTTTTTCAGTAATTCCATGTAAAAAGTAAAACACGATATAGAGATTTAATACCCAGATGTGGAACGGTTTCAAGTGTTTATTTTTTGTAAACTGTTTATTATTATGACTCACAAATAACGAAAATCTAAATTTTTATTTTATCTACTCCGCCTCTATTGTAACAGAGTGCATGGCTATGTTTCCACAGCTTATCCCACAATTTTGGATATTGCCTGTTTTCTAATAATTTTTGTATTTGACTCATTTGTTGTTTTTTTTAATCTAATTTACTAATGTTTTTTTCTCTTTTGGTTTGACTATTAACCTCTTATTTTTTTTATTTATTTCTCATTACATGTGTTTTTCTGTGGAATAACTGAACAACTGTTCCAAGCTACGCTACCTTTATCTTCCAGAATTGAGAAGTTAACCTGAAACTTGTAGGGTTTTTATTCCTCTTTTTTCTTTACTTGTAATTTTTATTTTTAGGATTATCTCTCTAATGTTAGTAAAACATGTTATTTTTGTAGAACTCTGTTTGATCAGGTGCATTTTTGATTCTGTGGTATTTTATATCATTGGGTAATAACCTCCAACTTGCATTGTTGAGCTTTGTCATAAAACCCATTTTTAAATCTCCCTGTTGCCACATTTTGCCATTGCTGGAAGGATGCACCATTAGACTCAGACTTGATTTAAATTTTATGTATTTTCTTTTATTGTTAACAGTTGGATTTTATTGATTTTATGATATTGAAAGAGTATCCTCTGGCCGTTATGGAGAAGGGTGCACAGTGGCTTAGCAAAGGGTGGAGAGTGAGGAGTTGCCAGAAGTTGCTGCTCTCCAGGCTGTGACTGGCAGTGTCACGCCTGCTGGTGTTGCCGTTAGTGATACCAAGACTGGCATTGGTATCTCTGAGTAAATTGAAAGACAGAAGCATGTACTTGTTCCCGTGATTTGTCAGTAGCTGACAAAGCTGTCTTTCTCTTTGATTATCTAAAGGGGAAGCAAGGGAGGAGATACAGAATGATCAGTGAGAAAACAGCCCTCAAAGTTTCAGAAGAATTGTTCTGATAAGACCTGATCATCTACTGTACTTGGGGTTTTAACAAAGGCTGTTTATTTACATTACTTTACAATAACTCCAACCTCCAGCATTGGTTCTTTGACTAAATATTCAAGATAATTTCACTTTAAAGAGAGATTAAAATGATCAATTAAAAAAAAAAATTCTAAGAACAAGTCAGTTTATCCCTTGTGTAGTTTTTGAGAGAAATTCACAAAAAGTAGAATTATCTGTAAAATTAATATTTATTCAAGAGGTGCAAGCTGCCACCACAGTAAGTTCTCAAAGGAAAAAATGGTTATGTGTTTTTCTAAGCTATATTTTGTCAAATACCCATGTAGTTTTTTATACTACAAGTGTTGTTATTCAACGAAAAATCACAGAACCTACCTTGAAAAACGTCCAACAAATTACTAGCCTGGCCATTGCCTTTCTACACATTTTGGCTCGATTTCTCCAGTTCAATTTCAACCAAGTCAATCAACGAATAAGAGTTGTGACCAATGACATTGTTGGTCTTTTATGTTACGCTCTGTTTTAGACTTGTAGTCTGCCTCTAGTTTTAATTTACCAGGATATAGCTCTTTCCTAACTAGCTTCCTTACCACAGTTGCACTCTATATTAACGTGTCTTGTTACACAGAACTAAAATACTGTGGCGTCTCCTTTTAACATGACCAATTTGACATGTTTTTATTGCAAGTAAAAGAGTTACTACTGAAAACTTGCAGAACATCATTTGAAATTTCCAAACTATCCCTTTAAACTCTGCAAGGTACAGAGTTTGAACTCACAATCTGAGGAATTGCACCCACCTATATCTAAACTGAGAGCACAAAAAATGTTGTTCTAAGAACCCAGTTTGACAGATCCAGGAGAATACTGACAGTTTATTATGGAAATAAATTTGTTTTTAAGTCATTCATTATGTCAAAGAACAGACTAAAATTAAAAATGTGCAAATTTTGTTTAGGTCAATGTCATACATTACCTTTGGGACCAGGTTGCTATATGGTATTGATTATAGAAATCATCCATTCTTTTTCTAAGTCTGCTAAATCCTGATTCGGTTTGTGGGAGTGGGATGCTTATTCCAGCAAGCGGAGGCAGGTCATCTCAGGGCCAACAGAGACTAAAAGAACACACATACACTTCCTTCCTACAAAGGGCAAATTTGATTTTCTGCTTAATTTCAGCTCATGGTTTTGAATGATGAGATGTAAACCACACTACCAAACGTACACCTACAAATGCACCAGTGGGAACATGCATGCAGAAATGCACCAGCCAAGTTTAGAAAATGTAACATTTTGTGTTTTACTGCTACCAAACAGAGACCTCATGCAGCCCCCTGCTAAAAACAATGAATGTATGGTGCCCTGCATTTGTAGAATCACTTTTTGCTGCAGTTACAGCTGCAAGTCTTTTGGAAAATGTATCGTATCAGCTTTGCTTTGAGATTGAAGCGTTTTCTAATTTTTGCAAAGTAAAAGACACTGAAAAGCTTTTTTTTTGTCTTGCTAAGGACTTCATATATAGACCATTATTTTAATTGATCATACATTATAAAAATGTAATGTAAACTGTTCCATTGTAGCTCTGGCAGTATATTTTGGGGTTACTGTCCTGCAGTGAAGAACCTCCTTTTTGGCTTGAGGCTTTTGAAGCCTCTAATAGGCTGCCTCCAGTTTTATGGTGTATTTCTATATTCACGTCAAATCCAATGTGATTGCTGGAAAAAAGTATAACCACAACATTAGGCTGAAGTCACCACATTTACTAATAGCATGTTCATAGTGATGTGCAAGGTTAGTTTTCAATCCTATATACGTAGTCTAAGAACAATGCAGGCACATTATAAGCAGAGAGAAAGGGAAAATATAAATGGAACAACTCCACATTTTTATTGTTTTATCCCAGTTAATTATCTTTTCCCAGACAACGTTTTACTGTGAACTGTTCCGATGAACAGTGAAACATGTTAGGCTCAGCATATCTGATGTGCCAGTGAGTTGCGTGGCAGCTGCTCTTGGTCTATCAGGATGGTAACTCAGTGGTTCAGTTCACAGAGCTGCAATGTCTAACATTGCCTTTTCCCAGGGCATCAGGGAAAACTGTTTTGTTGACATAATTAGGCACATCTTTTTTTGTTGGCATCTATTCAATTCTACACGATTTGAGCTGCTTTCCATTACAATTGAGTAGCACCTCATTGTGGCTTGGGTTGTTACAACAAGGCAGCCCCAGAGGTTGAAAACTATGACATAATCTGTGTGATACACAAGCAATGCAACTTTCTTGGACATGGAAGGCAACCTGCTGTCAGAAAAGTTTGCAGACAGCAAGGAAAAACACTCAAACAGCTGGGTTTACAACTGAGATCAAACCAACAAGTCGACTCCATTTCCTTTTTGATGACATTTGTGGACATTCGGTTATACCGGATTTCATTTGGAGACATCAGAGTATGGTAATAGGAGCTGAATGTACTGTATGTTGCACTTTTCAGATTTTTATTTGAAAAATATTTTTAACACCTTCCTTTTCCTTCCACTTTAAAACCATGCACTATGTCTTGTCCGTCCAATCACTCAAAACCCCAATAAGCTCCATTGACATTGGTCACTGTTACAAGACAAAATCAGGAAAAGCTCAAATGGTATGAAAACTTTACACTGTATACACAGAAACACATATGTGAAACACAAGAGAGTTTTAAAACTTATTTAATGTGATAACATAATTAGAAAGATGAAGCGTTTCCCTCTAATGGGCACTTGAGTAGCAACAAGGGAGAGCAGATTGCCTCCTCAGCTAGCCAAATAATTAGACTGAGAATAGAAAGGAAAAGGACACATGGGAGGGTTGTTGACAGTGGGCCGTTTGAAGAAAGCAAAAGAAAAGGGAAAAAAAGCAATGTCTTAGCCCAGTGGGACATGTTGAGGACAAGGAGGTAGCTTGTAGACAGTTATGTACATTTGGTTGAAAGTGTGTACACAGCTGGAAAAATGCCTCAATCCCTCAGTAAAACCATGTTTTTGAATTTTTTCTACTACTTTCATCCAGGTAGCTCAAGGCCATTTTACATGCAAAAAATTGGTTTGAAAAAGAGACACTTCTTTTAAAAGCTTTGTACTTTTACTTTCCTACTATTCTATCAAGGACCTCTTTTCCTCTTTCAATTTAAAATTGCATTATTTGTATCATTATTAAGAAAACCCTAGCAACAATTGTGCTTTTTAAGGGAAATCTCTCTCTAAAAAAAAAAAGCCAGAGAATTTAATTTTCATGAGTATTGTTTTTGGCTATATCTTTTAGCAAGCATAACGAGGAAGTGTCTGCTTTTCTCTGAAATTAAAAAAGCAAACAGGGATGAAATAATTAGAGGAATCACTATTCCTTTCCTGTAAGGAAAGGAAATCTTTAATCTTATGTTTTAATTTGTCATAGTCTCCTTTGTTGTGTTGTTACTTTCAGTATAACATGGGCCATATCATTACTCCTTTATAAATGTCCAAGTGCAAGTACAATAAAATCTAATAAACTTTGCAAGTGATTTTCCAGAACATCAGTACTGCAGTACCAAAACCTCTTTACAAAGCCTTTGTGCTTTTATTAGTATTAAAATGCAAAATGACAAAAAAAAAAAAAAAAAAACAAGCATTCTGAAACTTTAGGTCAGCATTTGAGAAGTAAGAAAAGTGTTTATTAAGGTCTGGTGAGATTTCAAGATTATATCTGCTAATCTTAAACACTAATCCCTCCACCTTCACAACAAAAGTGCTTGGTGCCTGGTTAAAAATGTCCTGCCGACCGTGACTTATCTGGACAATAACGCCGCACTGTGGAACTGATAAGGGAGGTCATATGTATTAAAATCACCAAAACAGAGAGCAGAAAATGAAAGGAGTAAAAAACGTTTTGTACAATTTTAGAAGAGCTCTATGAGATTTCTGGGTCTCATTTATTAGGAAATAGAATATGATTAATTTTATTATGACTTTAAATGAGAATGTCTGTTAAATGATCTGTTTTGGTTAATTATTATGAGATTTAGGCAAATGAGAAATTCTCACTGTGTGTGTAACTAGCTCTTGTTTTTTCTTTTTCTTCTTCTTGACCTTTGGTGTAACATCTCTCCATTATAATATTTTTGGATTGGTGATAAACCAATTTTTGTTTGAATTAAAATTATGTTAAGCTATTACTGGTAACAGTTCCCCTACCTGTGGTGTAAATGTTTCCTATCGTGGAAGCTTATTGAAAAAGTTAATTTCTTGTTAGAAAATTTACACTCATTTCATCTTCTGATTCTCAAGAATGTCCCGGTACACTGGTTCAGTCTTGTTTCATCTGCTTTGATGTATACATTCAACATATGTAGTTTTTTGTGGTAAATTTTCTTATGATTCTTGACAAACGTTAAATATTTTCATACAAGTAGAGGTTGGACATACTTACAGCTTCGTGGTGATTCATCCAGACATATTAAATTAAACAAGTAAAATAAATCTTAGTTGTAATTAAACTAAATAACTAAATTTCACACAGTTACAAGGGACATTAAACAAAAAATCCTAAGGATGATTAGAATCTAAACCATGGATGTTTTTCTTTAAGATGAGAGAAAGACGTTAGCGATGGTGGTACCACTGGCGTTCTCATGCTAGAACTTTACACACCTTGTGTAAATGTGAAACATGCAAACATTTGATGGCAAAACCTTTCTGGTAACATTTTACCAGAAACCTTTACCATACAGTTTCAAGTCAGGTAGTACTTTAAGCATAAACATACTTTAACTTCCCTGTTGAACTACATCATAACTGATTGTGGAACTACACACTGGATAGACCCTTTACTGTCCAATAAGATTTAATGGCAATTTTTCCAAGGTAGAAAACTTAAGGAGTTTTTTTTTCTTAAGGCAATACAATTTAAGCTTAAACAATTATAGAAAAACATTATCAAATTAGATAAAAGTAGTTTTATTTGTACTAAGTGCATTACTGTTGCATTAATGAAAGTGGAATTTGTATTTATGATCACAATTTCAAACATCTAGGGTAGAGACATGCAATCCTTCATTTGCTAATGTCTCCATCTACTGTATCAGACTGTCTTCTTCTTCTCCACCAGTCCCTGCCTGAAAAATGGCAGACATGTCTTGCTTGTTTAAGAGAATATATATCCATTTTCTTTCTTATTACTGCATTTTGCCAGCTTGACTCACAAAGCAGACTGTCACCAAGGAGTTGAATAGGTGGGAAAGAGAAAACCACTTCAGCCAGTAACATTGACATAGCATTGGAACAGGTAGACCATGAAAACAGAACAAAACTGTGATTTGAGGAAAAGGGCACAGGAAAGAGCCTGCCACTTAGCTTGTGTGCATGCATGGGAGTGTGTCCACAGATTAGTGGATGTATTGTTGATTTGTGTGCTTGCAAGGTGGTTGTGGACTCACAGAAATAATAAAAGTAGCAAAAAAAAAAAAGAAAGACAAAAAATGCTGACCTCTTTCCTCATTACTGTGCATTGTCTCCTAGTGGTCGTTGCATGCCACACTGACACAGAGTCTCAACTCATTTTTCCCTTTGGAGCCGCATTCATCCGCAGAACATGCTGACAAATAGGAAAGTATGGGAACTTCCTGGTAAAGTAAAATTACAAATATCCAAGCAAAAAAGTTGATTTTTGCAGATAGAATAAAATGCCTCATTGAAAAGGCAACTCATTCACCTGTAGGTTTTGACAATAGGTTCACACTTTCACCTCGACTTTTCAAAGATGTTATATTACCACCTCATCACGACAAGATTCAGACACGTCAATGTTCTCAGATTCAATGCTTTGTTGTTTCTTCCTACCATGCAACTCTCTATCATTTCTACTTTTAGGGGCCATTTTTTGTGTCTCGTTTACAGTAAGAGGTATGTGAGTGTATTTGTAACATGACAGGTTACCTGTCTCTTCTACCATACATTTTCTATGCACAGCAACTTTAAAAGAAATCTAATTCATAAAATGTCATAGGTGTTCTCAGTAAATAGCTTTTGTTGTTTAATGAGAACCAGATGACAAGGTAACAATGCAGTATCTGCGGAAAAACTAGGAAAGCGTTATTTTTTTTTGTTTTCAAATCCTCAGGAAATGAATCATACATCACAAATTTCAAGGAGTTTGTAACCAGTATAATTAAGCCCAGGTGTGTGTAGTCCACTTATTTGATCTATTATTATGTGTTTTTACTAAACAAATACTGAAAATACTTTCTTTTGCATTTTCACCAACAGAATATGGGTTTGATACATTTCAAACTATTTCATAACGAATCATTATTAGGTAAATCATCAGTTTTGTCTTATATTAAACAGAAATTAATTAAATTTTTAACCACGCTTTATATAAAACTACAAATTTATGCTGAGATTTTATTATTCTGTTCTGTTGTATCATATTTTCAAACACAGCAGATTAAAGGAAATTAACATTCCCTGCTTGATAAGCTAAGGGGAAAAGTCTGTTTAATATGCAGGAGCATTTGTGTCTGTTAAAAATGCATGGAGACCATCCAAAGGAGTGACCATGTGTTAAAAGTTTGCACACATTTGGTAGCTGGTGTTGACATTTAATCAACACAAGTGAAGAACAGAGTGAGTGCTTAGAAGAAAGTTGCTTAGAACAAAAAGGTGTCCAGTAAAGAGTGGAGGTGGGAATCAGTGAGTGCAACAAGGGGTCACACTGTGGTGGAGTCAACCTGCAAAACGATACATACATTGCAGTAAAAAAATGTAAAAAAAATAATATAATAATGATCAAATTTTTCCAACATCAACCAAGCAACATATATCCACCGTTGTATATATATATACACTGCTCAAAAAAATAAAGGGAACACTTAAACAAGTGTTTAACACTTAAAGTGTTCCCTTTATTTTTTTGAGCAGCATATATATATATATATATATATATATATATATATATATATATATTTCTTACCTCTCCTGTGGGAGAGGTAAGAAAGAAGAATATTGTCAATGTAAAAAGAACCAGAAGATACAAAGAAGTCACCTAATTCTATGTCTGAAAAAAATAAATAAATCTGAAAACAGCAAAAAGTGATTCTGAACTTAATGGGAGAGATAAAACCCCTTCAAAGGCAAAATGAGGATAAGAATGGGAGGATTACTGTCTTCCAAAGCAAAGTTTGTGAGCTGGAACAATACTCCAGAATGAATAACATGATAATCAGTGGGTTGGAAACCACTCACCCATTGCAAATGCAAGAGAAACTAGGAAACCCCCAAAACAAGAACTATTTGGATCACAAGGTGATACATTTATACATTTAGACATCAAGGGCATTAAGGACTGTCACCTACTCCCAAGAAAATTCCCCACAAAAAACAAAAATGGAAAACCTTTCATCATTCTTATTCGCCTAATTAACAGAAAAAAAAGAAGCAAATACTAAACATTGAGAAAGGCTGAAAGAATCCAATGTCTGTTAATGAACACCTAATAACGCAAAATGTAGACATTGCAAAACATGTGGAACTATTGAGAAAGCAGGCTGCAAGAGATAAAACTGAATACATCTCTGGAACAAACCAAAGTCTAGAAATCTGAGAGATGAAGAAACTGGAGAAGTACAGGTGAATCCTAGGTCTCTAAAACCAGTAAACAACTAAATATTACACTTAGTAGTACAGATAATGCTGCTGGGAGGATGTGATGTTCATATTTGACAGGTATGCAACAGAACTAACCTAGTATACATGTTAGATATTATAAATGAGAAAACTCCAGATCATAATGTACTAAATACAATAGAGACTAACTAACTGTTGCAAATGTTATAAAAGGTAATGCAGGATTACAGATGAACAACATTAGTGACCATGTAGTTTTCTTTATGGTATAATAATGTAGATATAGGAAGAAGACCGTGTATAAGGAGGTGCTGCATAGGAGGGTAAAAATAAGAATGAGGTGGTATATTTAATTTTTCCTGTCACCTCACTGACAATCATGAACAGATTATTTTCCCCCATGATTGGATTTCAGGATGCTTGGAAACAGATATTTGTGCACCTTTTTTTGTTTTGTTTTTAGCAAAAAACATTGTTTAGGTATAAAGCTAAACTTTAGTTTTATTGGAGCAGATGTACTGATGTTACCCAGGTGACAAATTATTTTGCAGATAGTATATATACGTGTTTTTGGAGTCAGAGATTTTAATTTTTGTTTTTCTTTTGAAAATGAGGATGGTTTTACAAACAACTTTCCCCACCTATTTAGCTCACACAGCATGCACATTTTTAAAGGATTGTGTTAACCAAATTACTGCTGTTTTTGGCAGAGGAAAAAAATTGCAGCTCAAATCATTTTGGTCCTAACAATGTTGCATTATAGCAGCTGCAGGTGACACAAGGAACAGGAAGGATTATATAAAGGCAGGGGAGCATTTACCTCCCTTGTGTTTGAATAACAGAGGAAGACATTACCAAGACGTACTGATTGTGAAGCAACGTGAAATGAATAAAATTGATTGCCGTATTACAGGGCAATGTTCTGCTGAGAAACTTTAGATCACTGTATTCATGTGGGCCGGAAAGAGCAGCTTCAAGTTCTCAGCAATTTCTCAGAAAACACAACAGAGATCTTAGAGCATAACTAGAACTTCCAATTCCCCTGATGTCCAAGTTGCCTTTAGGACACAAAGAATAAAATGTAAATGCGCAGTTGTTAACACTAAAGAACAAAAGGAAATCTTTTGTTCACATCCTTTTGAATGAGATTTTTTTCTAACATCACAAAGTAGTGCTTCTCAACGGGGCTGCTGCGATTTGTTCTTGAAAACAAAGTTTACACCAAAAATACATAATAATATCAGTTTAAACTTTGAACTACTTGTGAAAAACTGTGGTTTGAAACATTAAAACATGCAAGGCACTGCAAGTGTATTGTTTGTAACTCTTCTTCTCTTCAATGTTTCTGTCAGCTTCTTGTGGCGCAGCTCTATCAAGCCAGTGCTACATTGGCTCATGGCGTTATTATGATCCACTTGTCAGGCTGCAGGTGTCTTGTTTTACAATATTTGATGTTTTATTGTAGACTTGTGTTTATAAGCTTTGGCAATACTGTTCCGCAATTATGCCAATAAACAACTTGCATTTAAAAGTGTTTAAATGTGCGGCTGGATGCTGGAGGCTTTCAGGGGAAGTCCGACAACAGAATATTGCTCTTGTTAATATGTAGCTACTGTAATAACAATGCGTTCAGTGTATCCCTCAAAGAAATAAACTCCTTTCTGAGTAAGAAATTCTCCCATGCGTAATACCACAAAAGAGAGTGTTCATTTTACACAGTTTACAGAGTAAATCCCATGACCACTGTTCTTCCACTGGTAGTTCAGTTTGAACTGGTGCAATTGTGCATCTTTTGTCTTGTTTTATGTGTTTTTATTTCTTTGCAAGACTAGCAAGCATCATATGAGAAAATGGCACAAAAAATGCTGTCAGCTGTCACTGGAATACCTTAGTCTGGTTTCATACCTTCTCTAACCAATGCCCAATTGTCTTGTGGGAACTAATACATTTGTTGATCAGTGACAATATTTTTAAAAAGATATTTTAATGGGAAATATAGAAACAATTATTGTTGAAAACTTTAGATAACAGAGGACGGCATAGATATATTATCTTTCATTTCGCCAACATCCTGTAGCTTATTTTATCTGTTTTGGCTCTGATCTTTGTTCTCCTTACACATTTGAATCCATAATGTTTGAAGGCAGAGCAAGCTGAGCGAGCAGCAAGTGGTCGCAAGAACAACTTGCAACATAAACTAAAAATATACTACATAAGGGGATGTTTTTAATTAGCTAGAAATGTCTTTGCTGGTAATGAGGATTCCTGCCAAATGCCTCTCTCACAGTGTGACTCCATATTAATACATGCATGTGATTAAATTATTAACATTGTTTGGTTCATTAATTTGATGCATTAGCAGCTTTAAATCTCTCTGAAATTTAATTGTGTTAAATGGCCATTTGTTTATTTTGGAGAAACTAAATGATCCATACATTCCGATGTGGGTTTCTTTTTTAAACAGCAAAACAGTTATCTTCAGTGAAGTCGATGAATCTTAGGTGCTTCGTACAAGTCTTATTGTTCAGAAAGAATGATGATTGATGCAAGCTTGTATCCAAAATGCCATTTAAATGTCTACTTTGTCAAATATTGAGACTAAAAGACTGATTTTTGTAGGCGTTACATGATTTCTTCATTATTAAGCTATTTTCTAAAATGTTTAAATATCTTTAAATGTTTTTTTTAAGAAGCAGCAAATCTCCATGATTACAAAACTGACAGATTGCGATTGTAAACACAAACGACAAATAGAAACTTGGCCCTCATTCTGCGGATACTTAATGATAATGGCGGCATCAAACACAAGTTTACAAGAAAGACCAAAGATTATCCTTGCCAAATATTGTAATTGTCTTGAAACTGATGTAGCTCATTTGAACTGGTGTTTAAAGCAAGAAAATGTCCAGCAGACACCATCTGGAAATAGCCATCTGTGAATGGTAGCAGGATATATTTCCACAGACCATGACAGACTGGTATCACTCATCCCCATGAGGATAAAGCCTGTTGTGGAAAATTAAAGGTGTCACATAAGACATATAAAAAAATACAATTATCTACCCTCTTGTGAGTTTTACAGTTAATGTTTGTCTACACAAAGCTATTTGATGTAAGGGGGAACTGCTGACAAAACCAAAAGAACTGACCTCATTTATTCACAAAGATGTAAAATAACTCACAATTAATTGTAACATTATTCTTTGACTATGAATGATGTAATTTCTTAAGTGCAAATATATATTTTTAGAAGAAAAATAAATTGCAATATCAGGAACTACTTCCTACTTACATTTTATGTATTGTGACAATCTATGTCAATTATTGTAACAATTTTTGCAGAATTTTATTTTTTTCTCCCATTACTTTTAACATGTGCTTAGCATCACTTAAGAAGGTTCTTTGTTTGTTAGTTCTTGAAAACCATAGTCAAATTCCTTGTTTGTGCAAAAATATATTGACCAATAAAGCTGATTCTGAATTAATTATGGTTCTAAGTATGAGGTCCATGTGGTTTCAAGACATTCTTACTTCCCCTACTTAAAGTACATATTAAAACGTGGAACTAGTTCATAAAAACTTTCTGTAGAATTTGGAAAGAAAATCTCTTTATCAGTTAATTACTTAGGGCTTTAAATGTTAATTCTCTTGTCTTGGAATTTTAGTTTATTTTTTGGATGTTATTAACCCTCTCATGCATGAATTATGATCCTTTGTGTCAGAATTTTTTTTCCATTTTTTAAAATTCTTTTCTTAAGGCATAAAAAAGGTAGGAAATTTTTTTTGTAAAAATAATTTTTTTTAATTTTTTTTTTTTATGTGATCAATTGTAATTTTGTCCAAATACAAAGTTGTTATTTGAAAAATACATCAGTAGTATTGTTCCTTAGGGGTTATCTGATGTCACAATATTTTTTTTACTTGCAAGAGTCGTCTACAGCAGAAGGAGGGACCGGGTCGGTTCTCATGCTTTTTTGTCTGTCGGCCATATTGTATTTAACAAAAATAATTTCTTGCATTTGCAGCTGATGGCCAGTAGGTGATGGTATATACGGTGGGTGAGAAGGGAATTTTAATATATACATATATATGCTTTTTTTTGATAGATTATGAAAGTGATTTTTTTAGGGACTTTGGTATAGTTTTATTCATTTTGTTTTATGTTGAGAAGTAAATAGCTCTTCTTTGAAGAAAATTGTCTCTTTTAAACTACATTTGTGTTTGTTCTCATTTGTCCTTGAACTATTTATCACATTCTAGAGGTAAGTTGGACCAAACTTAAAAGATATAAATTACGATATGCTCTCTAATCAGATTTTTTTCTCCACTTTGTTCTGTTAATCTCATGTAGGTCCATTTCTACAACCAAATTAGTATATTCAATCAATAGGATCTATCAATAGACACAGCCATGCACAGTAATCTGGTTCAACTTTTGTAAATACAGCCAAAGTTGCCTGTCTCCACCTCCCTCTTTTTGTTTTGCCTCTTGCAAACCTCACACTAAGGTTGAGGCAATCTATTCATCGTGCCATGATATTAGGTGATTAAAAATCACCATAGTGGAAAAGGTGGAGTGGAGAATGAAAAGACAAAACAAATGAATGGTTGCTTCACCTGCACCCTAGAGGGAATACTGAACACACCAGATGCAACTGGCTGACTATTGATATTCTAAATAGCTTTAATGTTGTGCAAAAGCCCATGTTAAATAAAAGAAGCAAATACATAAACAAAAATCATAATAGGAGCCTCAGACAAACAAACCTCTGTGCTACTTGTTCTAATGTATGTTGCTGTTAGGTACTTGAAGGGCAGATGAATAAGCATTTCTCCAGTGTGTTGTGGCGATAACAAATCCCTCTTCATTCTGCAATGCACAACTAACAATAGTTATTCAACAAATATCAAGGACCCATTTTTTATGCTAAATGGAGGGTGTCATAGCGTGCAAATCAATAGGTTGCTGCAGGTGTTACTTCAAAACCAGCCAAAAACTTTAAATACCCCATTTCCCGTATAACAAATCTGCTTTCATTCACAGAGGCAACATGCAGCCTAACAGACATGCAGAAAACAAGACACAGTGGTGTGCCTGCATCTGTTCAAACCAGTTAATAGCAGAACCTGCACAGTGGGGCCAATAAGAGCTTGTTAGATTTCACATAAACACTCTGATCTTCATCCATGTCACTGATGTTGATTCTGGTCACACTGAGGAAATTACCCTGAGTTTTTGCTGCGAGGATGGCAGGTGGAAATTGATAAAAGCCCAAACAAAACCTCCCCTCCCCTGAATCCTCTGATTCATTTGCATTGCCTTGATCTCAGTGGTAGGTGACAGAAATATAAATCATATCAGAAAGTAATGTGCTCCGCTGTAATGAGCAAGATGCATCTGGAATTACAACAATATCTGAGAAAGTGCATGCCATTTTTTTTGTGTGTTTTTAAACAACAAACACGCATTTCACCATAAATTATCAGGTTGTGAAATTGTTCTCGTGTTGCATACCAACTGAGCCATTAAACACTGCTGATGGTGACTGTGAATCTTGAAACACAAATCACTGTGCAAAATAGGTTTCAGTTTGTCACACAGTACCAGGATACATTTAATATCTGAACTGCATATGATTAGATGCATTCACATTTTCAAAAATAAATTGCGTTTTAACACAGCCCAACAGTTTAGTATAAGGGACATTTTAGTCTGATCATCTGCTGGGTTGGATCAATTGACAGTGTCACAACAATCTTAAGGGTCCTAAAATTATGCATGAAGCTTATCTTCCACATTTTCATAATAGAGTTCCACACAATATTGTGATCAAGTTTACGATTAAAGTTGAAAAAAGGTAAATTAGACTATTATTGAAAAGTTCATTCATTAATATTAACTCCACTTATTAAGTCAAACACATTACATAGACTAATTAGATGTAGATTGATGTTTTGAAGCTGTTTTTAATTATAATGATTTTTGCTGACAGCATTTAACACAGTATTTAAGATTACATTTTTACATAAGACAGAAAATAAAAAAAAAACATTCAATACAGAAAGGTGGACTTAATGAAAAGTCTGTTTAATCTCTGCTTAAAAGCTCTTATGATCAAAAGATACTTTTAATCTGACAAACAAACCTCATTGGATGCAAATTCCAATTTACTGAATCTGACTGCATACCAAAAAATAAACCGCAATGAGACAGAAATAAAAAAAATATGGATATATGGTATGTAATCCTAACCCTGTTGGCAAAACTGAGTTCCACTTCAACTTCAGTAGTTCTGGAAACCTCACTTGTGCAACAAATAACTAAAAGCAGTTTCCAGAAGGGCTTGACTCTGTGCATACATAAAATGTTTTGGGGCCCCCAAAATATAGTTTTTCTTCATTTGTACATTTATAGTTCCTATTGAAAAAGATTTTTTTTTTTTTTGCAGACATGGTCGCAATTTATATGCTCATATGAGTTGAGATGTTTTAATGTCTTGTAGTTTTATATGTATATGAGCGATGTGCCAAAGATCATGTCATGCCAACTCTCAAGCAGCAGTATAGGAACCAAAACTGGCTTTAGCAGTGGGGCGTACACACTACCTAAATCTGACTAGGCTAGCCATATGTCCATGTTCTACTGTTTGGCTAGTTAGACGGCATTAAAATTGGAGGAAAGATGAGTGTAAATTGATATAGAGAACGACAGTGTTTTTCATTGCAAACATTTTCTTTTCCTTTGACAAAACACACAACTTTTGTATAGAATGATGATAGAAAAAAGTAAATAAACAGAAAGCAAAGTTAAATCATCTATGCCAATGTGTGTTGGGTGGGTGAGTATTGTTTAACATTAAAAAAGAACAAAGGCGGTGTGATATGCCAGTTCCTCTGACACCAATGTTCCCATGACAACTACATTAAAGTGGGGGCATTGCCTAGGAGACATCCCTACCCTCAAGTAACACTGGAGAATGATTCATACAACATACATATATTTTTCCTTCTTCCTAGCTTGACTTTAACGTTTTTGTGCTGTTTTATTTTTTTCTTCCTTGTTCTTTAACTTGACCATTAAAAATAATAATTCTTCAGGTCAAAAGACAACTAATGCTTCAACTTTTCTTTCTTTCTTTTCCTTTTTCTTTCACATAGACAGGGGAGTTATCATTATCATCAAAACTACTTTAAAAATAAGGACATTTATTTGTGACTTTACCCTGAGTCATAAGCTCATGTCTGAGACACACTCAGAACTAATGATGCCCATTAGTTCTGTTTGCATTTGAGCGAGCATCAGCGGCTCCACAAATGGCAGCTAAAGGTTGCTTTTGTCAAACACTAACAGTAAGATGGAAAAGTAGGGTGACTGCACATTTGATACAACATTATGGAGACAGACATTGACACCTTCCACAAAAGTGTAAGCTGTAAAAGGTTATTGCTAAAGATGCTGGTTGATCACATGGTGCTGTATCCAAGCAAGTTGAGTGAAACTTCGAGGACCCACTTCTTCAGCTGCCTCACTCTGATAAGCCTTTCTACTACAAGAACTATTACCAATATAACTTCACAAACTTGAACACTTTAATGTCCACTGACCTCTATATAAACATTTTAAGTTTGATTCAGGAAACCTTTGCTACTTGTGCACTATTACACAGAAGACATCTGCAGTTGAGAACCTTTCAAATCTCCTTACATCCTGCTCCTGACCTCCTGATATTTAGTGTTCTGTGTAAATGGTGAGTAATTATTCACATACACACAGCTCAGATTCATGCTGTAGCATTGTTTTCAGTGGAGCAGAAAAAAATCATGAGAAATTCTGAACTCAATCATCAGAAAGGCAGCAGTATTAAATGTATATTTTGATTACTGCAGTAAAATGCTGTGCAATCACCCTCTTTCATTTTTAAAGTAAATTGGTGATGAAAAGTAATTTCTCTAACATAAGGGAAACTACAAACATATCACCCGAAACCTTTTCCTGCTAAACAACATTCTGCTCTACTGTGGACTAATAATTCTCAGACTTGGCTTGTTTTTCCAAGGCATTAACAAGATCTGGGACCTGGTGTCGGACCTGCCAAACCTGCACATAATGAGTGTGAAAACGACCATAAACCTATTTTTACAATGTTGTAGATGGCAGTTTGAAACTTGAGGTCTAATGTATAGGACTAACAACTACAGCATTTTGAGTCACCTAATATTGCTGAGTGAAAAGTGAAAGGGTGACCATGGTCAGTAGGTTTTATCCTCTAGGGAGATTGATGAATGTACCACTGGGACACCTACGTAAGTCTGACGTGGATCAAAGCGGTTGTATCGGACAACTACAATAATCTACGTACAGCTGCGCGTCTTGCAGCACTATAACCAGTGTACAGTCATTCAACACCTCCATTAAATGTGCCCTAACAGCTTTTCTTCTGCTTACTTTCCATGTGCTGACACCAAGATAAACAAATGTGGCTGAAAATCCAGGTTGCCTTAGAGCTCTGCACAAACCCTACCGAAGACCAGGAAGTCATTCTAATAGATAATCCAATAAGCTGGTGCCATCCTGTTCCTGGCAGTGTAACCTGGTGGGTGAGAATTGCAGCTGGGAGGTGATAGGAAGAGTGTCTCTTCACCTCTCTGAGCCCCACTGGCTCCCCGACAGTCACAACTACCGCCTCCTGCCAAGTCATTCATTAACCCCAGTGGAGGGGCTGCAGGAAGAAAGAACAAGACAGGAAACAGAATATGAGGGGAGCGTTTCCTCTGCAGGCGAGAATGAATAAACGTATGGAGAAGATAAGAGCTGGGGAAAGACAATTTTAGCTTCTGGGAATACATAGGGAGTCCACTAAGAGCCAGGCAGTCCAAATGCTATTGTCATTCATATGCGGTGCCTTGTGAAAGCATTCATACTCCATTACCTTTTTCACATTTTGTATTACAGCCAAAACCCCAATGTCTTTTATTTGGTTTTTATGTGACCAGCGGAAGGAAGTGCATAATTCTACAGTAGAAAGAAAATGTGAAACATAGTTTAAAATTTTTTTCAATTACAAATGGGAAAAGTGCACTATATATATTCAGTTGACTTTACAACCAACGGCCTTTTTAAGTCACTTGTTTGTATGTAGAGTACACCTGCATGTAATCTTTTTTCTCAGTATAAAAGCAGGGATTTTATTTTGCCCTCTGGGGTTGTTTGAGAATGTTAGTGAACAGAGTCATAAAGAACAAGAAGCAGACAGGTCAGGGGTAATGCTGTGGAGAAAATCAAAACAGGTTTAGTTTATAAAAATGTTGCAAGTTAAAAAATTGAGCTCTGTCAACTACCATTCAATACCCTGGAGTAGGAAACTGTTTACATGCTGACTAGGGTTGCACTGATAAACTGATTTTCTTAATTTTGGGAGATCGGTGATTGGCCGATCCTTACATGTAAAACCGATCTTAAAAACGATATATACTTATTTACTTCGTCAAAGGTCTAAGAATCAACCATTTTAATCTTTTGCTCTTCCGTGAGAGAGGTTTGACTGATAGACTCGTCCACCAGGTCATGTCTGCAAGTTAGCAGTTAACAATAGTCACCCCACTGTTGCCAACTCAGAAACTTTCTTGCTGTATTTAGCAACATTTTGGACAAAAAAAATGGTATTGTTCAAAATATGAATTGACAGGTCAGGATTCTTCAAGATCTGTAACTGGTGATTGGCCAGAAAACTGCAATCTATGCACCTCTAATGACAACTACCTATCTGGACCATAGATCAGGTTTTTGTTGATGATGGTCGAGGAGGAAGCTGGTGTTCAAAGAAAACCATCAGAATTCCCAATTTGCCACCACTAAGAAGGGGGCAAGAACTACAAACTTGTGAAAGAAGTTGCTCTTATCAGATAAGACCAAAATTTAGGGCTCTGTAGGTTCTGGAGAACTGATACCTCCCATCACCCTGAACACACGATCCCCATTATGAAACATGATGGTGGCAGCATCAAGATGTGTGGACACTTTTGTTTAGCAGAGACACAGAATCTGATCAGATTGATTTGAAAGGGCTAAATATAGGATGATCCTGTAAGAAAAGCTTTTAGAGGTGGAAAACTTTGATGGTGAGGAAGAGGTTCATCCTCCTGCAGTAAACAACCCTCAACATGAAGTCAAAGCTACAGTAAAATAGTTTAAATGAAAACATATTCATGCGTTAGGTCAATACTTTGGCAAGGCATAGTATCTTGTTGAGCGTGTAATCAGCCAGCCTATTCACTGCAGCTCCTGGAGATGTATCAAATTTGAATACCAAAGGCCAGTAGACTGGTGCACAACATCAAGTCAGAGGGACACTGCCAGCAATGAATAGAATAATCATACTGTATTTCAAGCTTATCCATGTTATATGTGTTGTTGGTCCTGAAGCTGAGAAAACTGCATCTAATATTTAAAAAAGCATTGCAGCAGTAAGATAAGGCTGGGTAAAAAAGTGAAACACACTTTTGAACAAAAAGACAGAATGGTAAATTCATTCACTAGACAAGCTGTGAATGATGTTAATGTAAAACTCAAGTGCAAAACTTCTGTGCCAGTGTTGAGTTTAGAAGAAATAGTACAGCAGGGGGATGGAGGGATGGAGGGATGAGGTCTTGTTGGAAAAATAGGGTGGATGGTGGTGGTGGGAGGAGAGGTGAGGTGGGGAATACTGGAAGAGAGAAGAAAAGGCCATGCCTGTGAGACTGGAGCGGTGTGGTATTTCAGTTGTCAAGAAGAAAAGTGAAAAGCCACACGAACACGAACAGGCATGCACAAATACAAGGCTATTTCTTCCCCGTGCATCCTGTCACCTTTATGGTGTGTATGTTATGTTCCCTGTAGCACACAGACACACACACGTTCTGAGAGGAAACAGTCTCTGATCCCATAGTGAGAGTGAAAAGAGGGCCACTGCTCACATATGGCCACCAGCTCTGTGCTGACTTACAACTGGAGCTAGAATCAGCTGTAGATGGCACTATAGCACTGCAGGAAGAACTCACTGCTATACTACACACAAGTACAGACAATGGGTTGTGTTAATGGACAACTATACACATGATCAAGGATGTGTGTGGAAATCATGGTTCCTTCATCCAGACAGTAGATACCGTACACTTTACATGAAATATACTTAAGTATGCACATCGGGGTGTGTGTGTGGACATATGTTTTAGCTTATTTCTTTCAATAAACTTTAGAACAGCCGAGAGTGTACTGTCACCCTACTCCCTGACAGTTTTGTCACTGGATAACAATGTGAGGATGATTTTCTTTGTTTCCCCTGTGTGTCCTGACAGCAGGGTGTTCATACACACACACAGTTTCACACACTTGGATGAGAAATACATGCTGGAGAGACACAGTTCAGCCTTTGATTGTTATCACATCTCTTGTGTAAAATGACACCTCATCTGTCTGCAGCCCTGCCATATGCAAAAGGCTGCCCGTATTGTTGGAAGCAAGCCTGCTGTCATTGTCTTGCTCTTTTTCACTTGCCTCCTGGCTTTGCAGTGTCTCCATCCTCTCTCACGTTGACGCAATATTGAGTTTCATTAAAAGCAACCACTTCTCAAGAATTGTTTTTAGAACGTGTGAAAAGCATGCGAAAAAAAAAAAAAAGAGAAATCCACTCGGAAGACCTGCTGAACTGCGAGATTTGTCCTACCGCCAGAATCATCGTTGCGTTCAAAAAAGAAAGGTGTTGCGTTGACTAGAGGAGAAGGGAAGGTTGCTGAAATAGATGACTCGCTCAGGGCAATACACACACTCAGAACAGATGCAACCGCAGCACTTCCTTAATAGTGTTCCTTACACAGTAATAGTGGGAATACATCTGCGGGGTGAGTGTGTGTGTAACTGCATATGTGGATTTCAATCTCTTTGAACTTTCACTAAGCTAGAAACGAAGAGTATTTTTTTTGTTATCAGCAGGTTAAAGGAAGTTGAAATTCCTTTAACCTGCTGGTAAAAAAAAGTTTGTGTCTCGGTCTATGACCAAGAGAAAGCAGGTATGGATTTACAGAGTATGTGTGACTGAAAAATAGACAACTAAAATTAATTTTTTTTGTATAATTAAGGATCTTGATCAGCAATCCCTAATAGGTAGTCCAGCATTTCTTTGCATACTTTAATAAAGTGTAAAAAAAAAAAAGTTAATCTTTTGGCCAAAAATAATTACTTGAAATTGGTTTCTAGTCAGCTGAAGGAAGTTATGGCACTGATTTACTCAAAGCATTTACTTAATGCTTGAATTGGTTTGTAGTCACCTGGTGACATTGTAATATAGAACTGTGTATCATCTGCATAACTATGGTAACTAATCTTATTGCTTGTTACGACCTGGCTGGAAAGAAAAGTCACAAGAAGATGCTGGACTTCGCTAACTTCAATAGGTGTCATTGTGATAAACTTTTGTGTAACTTATCACCAGGAGAGCGAGTTTGGGTTATGAATGCAAAAACTCCTGGGTCTGATTCAAAGTCAGAAACCCAAGATCCTACACTGTGGATTTACTCCAAGGATTGGCGAGGTGAAGTGCTTCATGTACCGTGGATCCCTATTCATTTCAAATTGATCTTTATTATTTTTTTTCCCCCAATATCTCTATTACTCCAATGTTTTTAGGGTAATAAAAACATGCACAGCTGCTTTGCACCTTTGCATGCTACACCTGCTGCTCTTAACCAGTTAACTGTGTGTAAATCAAAGACCACTCTCATACTTAACCCCCCTCAATTAGTTAATTTGTCTGCCCTCACTTCTCATTTTGTCCATCTCTCAAAGTCTCTTTCCCACACAATTTCCTTTTATAAAGATTGTCCTCCTTCCTCTTTTGTATGCTCTTCTTTCTCACTCACTACTTCTATCTATCTTTCTTCTCCATCCCATTTTTTCTGCTAATCCATATTCATGTAATTTCTATATGGCAGCCTGGGGCTGCTGTTAGGGATTGTTACTTTGTGTTAAAGGTCTTGAAAGCCCACCTGATTTACAGTAATAACTTGGGCTATATCCAGAAATGCCATTATCGAAACATAGGCACACACTCACACACACAAAGCAATTCTGTACCTTATATAACCACATTTTGCCCTCCATGTTGCTTGCAATTTTCAGCATACTTATTAGGCCGAGACACTTTAACATTTAGGCATACAATTTGGTGATTTGTAATGGTTCTCAGGGGAGTCTGTGTAGTCCGTCTGCTGTTGTTTGAGTTTCTCTGAGCATATTGGTTTCCTTTACAGTTGTATGTTTGAGGCTGGGAGGTAAATGGGAAATGCAGATATTAAAGAGCCATCAATTCATGCAGCAACGAGGAAGAATTGATTGAATTTGCTCAGAGTTACAATAACTACTCTGGCACAAAAAAATCAAAGCTCACTTGAAGCATTAGGTGTCAATGTGTAAGTTGAGCAGTAAGCCACTGGGGTTTTATTCAAACGAAGACATTTGTTTGCAACAATTCAAATAGCTGTTTTTTTTTTCTGACATCTTGTGATATGAGTCATCATTGCCATTTGCTAGGCTTCATGAGACAATGGCCACACAGGTAGTGCCATATAAACAGGCATAGTACATAGATAGATCAGCATAAGACCAAAATATATTTAGGGAAAAAAGAACACAACCTTCATGATTGCACTTATTTACAACCATAGTTTAAGTAATATTTGAACATTTTTAAAAGAAGAATCTTTAATGTTATTATCAGCAGTAAAAACCTTGCCTATAACAGATAGATGTGATATCATGAGTTTATTAACAAAATTTGGACTTATAAACACAACAGAGCTGACTTGATTTTTTAGTACAGAAAGTGCTTCCTTACGTCTGACTCTTCCACAAGTACAGCTTGTGTATGTCTTGAACCAAAACTAGCATAATTATAATCTAGTAATAATGATAATAATTGTCTATAACAGCTTATCCTTACAGGCTCATCAGGGAAGAGACATACAGACAACCTGGACAGGCCACCGGTCCAAGACACACATAGCACAGATAAACATGCACACACTCACACCTGACAGCAATGAAGATTGATTAATTAATGTTTTAATGTTTTTGGGACCGTGGGAGGAACCCCCAAGTAGAGCGCTCAAACATGCATGTAGAGAACATTCAAACTTTATTCAGAATAGGTCAGATAAAGTTATGTATTGAAATGCTTTGTTTGAGACATAATTTCATACTAAATATTGTTTTGTACTTTATTCAAGTCTGAACTCAGTTATTTGTTGTAAACAAAAATAAATTTAGTGACTACAGTCATTAACTAGACACGTCTTTTCCAATTAAAATGCAACAGTTTCCTTATCACAACCTGCACATCTCATGAAGATGTTACACCCATCTGCAAGCAATACCTTTTTGCATTTTTTCTCTAAAGTACTTATGACTGCTTCTCTTGACTGCGGTTGACAGTAAATTACTTCTGCTCGGATGGTTTGAAACAGTAAATGTTTTATGCCATTCTCGACCACACTTGGAGCCCCCAAGCAAATTCCACCCACCATGTGAATATTTAATGAGCTACTGCTTAATTAAAAAATTGTTGAACATACAGAAATGCAGTACACTGACCTTTCAGTGAATATTTGCAATTCACCTTGAGATCCAACTTTAATGGCAAATTTAACTGAGAAGGTCAAGGCAGAACAAGTAACTTTAGATTCACATGGACTCCTTCAAACATGTCTTTGAGCCTCAGAGCAACATTTGCACACTTAATGAGATAATCACGCCCAATGAAAACTAAGGTATTCTTCATAGGCAAAAACACAAACAAATAAAAACAGGCCAAATTAAATGAGGAGGGTGTTGTCATCTGCACATAGAGCGATTGAGACTCAATTAAAAGTTTCTCTGTTCTGCTAATGACAAATTACATCAGTGATGGAGGGAGTGATTGAAAGACAGAGCAGGAGCCGCAGTGTCCCTGATTGCTTTCTGAATGAGGGGCACTATCAAGAATAGTTTGGGGAGATGGCTTTTTGCATTCACATGTGACAGTTTGTAAGTCTGTGCACAGTCTCTCTCCCTGTCGTATACTGAGCACATGTGCACCAACTTGTCACCATAACAGAAAGATGGTCCTGCTAACAAGAAGGAGGGGGGGGATCAGTGAGAGCAAGTCGGTGGGGTTTAAAATTCAAGGAATAAAGAGAAATAAACAGAGAGACAGCAATTCCCTGAGCTGTAATGAGATTCCTGCTTCCTCTGTCCTTTCCTTCCTTGTCTTGTTTCTGATGAAAAAGGAAATGGTATATAATGAGAGCCATCAGCAAAACAGGATGCAGAAATATTTCAGTGAAATCATGAAACTCCTGTTGATGGAATTTACGAGTGTCAGTGAAGTAAGGTGTAACATAATTATGTCTGTTTTTAGACATTTCTAAAGGAAATTTAGAATGACAGAACAGAATAATTCTTTAGTAAATTACTGCATGCAATATGGAGAACAGCTGTTTGAGTATATGTAGTATATGTCAAAGCTCTTAATTTGTTTTATGTTGTAACTATAAAACCCAATTGTAAACATTAAATACCCTCAGATTCATATTCAGTCAACTTTAGCTGATCACTGTCACCTAAGCTGGCCTGAGCAGGCAGAGTCGTCAGCTCTTTCATATTTGTTTGAGCCATAATGATAATAATAATAATAATATCACAACTGTTTAAAGCAGTGGGTCTCAAACTTCATGTTCAAACCTCCTAATCCGATTGTTCACTATTTGTTTTTGTCATATGTCAGGACAGCAGATGTGTGGCAAGTAATAAAATGTTATTAATGCATAATATACTAATAGGAAAAATATATATGCTGGAATTTTACATTTATATTTGGAAAGTTATATTATATGAACATATATCCAGAATGTATTTTTGCAACAACAAATAGAACACAACAGAACCGCATGCTGCGCCGTTTGCACCTCTTGATTACATATTTTTAAATTATCTTGACAGCTCTTACACTAAACCACACTACATTTTGTGTCCTCATCACTGTAATGCAAACATAGTTATTAGACGCTAACTGGATTTCTAACAGATTGGTTGATGACCAAATAAAGCAGTAGGTGTTACTGATGTGAAGAGTGTGAATTTCATCTTTAAAATTGTGATCTCATTGTCCTTTCTGGTTACCTAAACAAATAATTTACTGTAATTTACTGTTCTTTGATGATTTTTAAACTCAAAGGATTTTTATGTCAGCACTGTGGTGCTCAAGCTGCCTGGTAGTTAATCAGTACATCAGACTGACAGCTGTTGGCTGGGTGGCTACAGACTTAGCCAAGAACTCACTTCTTTGACTTCTACACAATCACTGTATGTAAAATTCCAAATATATCTAAAAACAGTACTGTACATAGTCACACATATACAGACACTCTACCCCCTACCACTTCCCCCAACAAACATGCGCACACACATCTGTAGTTAAAGACAGTCATAATTGGCCCTCTCAGTGTCAGTCCACCTGATTTCAGCATGAAATGACAGTGAGAGGGCTTGAGTTTTTCTGCCTTCCAATCAGAAGCTCAGCATGCTGCAAAAGAAAAAAAAACCTCAGGGCAGAGTCAAACTTCAACAATACAAAACAAAAATAGAGATGTATAGAAAGGAAAAACTAGATAGAGATGATGAAAAGGCATTCCTCCTCTCACAAGTTTTACAAGCTCAAGAGTAAAAGGAACAAATACGTTTTGTTCTCAGTACACTTAAAGCACTGACCCGCGGTGTCCAGAAACAATACTACAATGAGGACATGAAGAGAAACTGAATTCTTGGGCTTAAACTGATTTTTAAGTTTGGTTCACTGTGAGGTTACACTTTCTTGAGAAGCTTTGGTCTACTTAATGGCCTAAAATTGTCAGAGATTGTACACATAATGCCAGGGGGATTCTTCCAAACATCAGCTCATTATATTCTCAAAGGATGATTTAAAAAAATAAAAATAAACATGATAACATTTAAATCACATACAGTAAGTGGATACAGTTGGGTTTTCATCTACATTCTTTATCTAATTTCACTTACACTATGAGAAAAGTACAATTATAAGGAGCAGATGTCACTAAACCTTTATGCTTATATGCAGTTTTTTTTGTCTGAAAACACAAACAAGAAAAAAATTAATTATTAAGGAAAATAATTTCAACATAGGAAACAACTTATTTATGTGAAACTGTCTGGACCAAAGAGCTGTATGAACGTTTGAATACTAATTTGTGAAAATAGCTTCTCCATCCACTATAACTGACTGCTTTATGAGTTTGGGAAGCCATTCTATTATGAGATGGAAAATTGAGCCTTTAGGGTTGTTTACATACAATATCATACCAAACCCAAGCAATTGCAGCCTCATTGATAGGTAGAAGCAGTTGCAGTTTCTGTAACACCAAAGAAGTAAGAATGTCAATGTCTTGGGAACACAAAATGCTTGTAACCAAAACATAAGAGACTTGGCCTCTATATTTTTTGTCATCACATTACTACCATTAAATTACAAGTGAAATCACATGCAGTCTTTCTGTATTTTAAATGGCATGTACTTTGCAATGTGTCTTAGTTCATAAGGTGCAACAAGTTTTTGACTGACAGTAGCCTAGAGGCTATGAGTGCTGGCATTGAATCAAAGAGCATAAAAGACAAAGTAAAGAAACTGACACCAGCGGTGCATATTTCTCAGTGAATGAGTAAGCGTAATGTAAAAGAATATGAACCTACTCAGCAGCTACAGCAGCTAAAACTACAGTAAGGATAAACCAAAATTCAAACTAAAGTTGCAGCCTTTGAAACAGAATTTAAATAGATATTTGGACTTAGATCCTTTACCTGTCTTTAAAGGAATTGCTTCAAAACCATAATGTTTGATGAATATCTTAATTTCAATGTGGAGAAGAGTTTGCACTCTAGTGATGGGAACAATTGTTAATTACAGTATCCAAATCTATAGGATCACTATGTTAAAATGATCCATTCATTGTATCACAGTTCATTCATGCAGAACAGCACCTCTTCCAGCACACTCTGAGTACTGCATGACTCAAAATGCGATATGGCGCCACTGCAGCACATTGTCGCTCTCTCTGTTTCTCAAGCTAATGGGTCAATTCACAAAAACAAATACACACACACACACACACCTTTTTCCCTTTGTTGCATCAAATGAAACATTATGTTGTTTGTACTACGCTTATACTTGTCTCAGGGCCTACACAGAACATACTTGTTGATTTGTGCAGTAAGCGACTGGACTGCGAGTGGGCTGAGCTCATCATGCAAAAATACTTCACAGTCTTGCGCTCCTAAGAGTGGTTGTAAATGGAATAATGGAGAAACGTTATGATGACATCCTGTAGGCGGAGTATCGAACAGGGCAGGAGCTTCTTAAAGAGACAGAGGCCAACTTCAAGGCATCAAATTACAAAGTATTTTGAGTCATGTTTGAAATATACATATTTTTTTAGAACAACTAAGTAACAATTAAGTTACTTGATTGTGCTATAAAACGGCACTATGTGCAGTCTCTCAGCATGAACAGATCATATCCTGATGCAGCACACTGAGCCATTCATGCAGCACACACGGCTTACATCCTAATTTGCAGTACATTTATTATGCTGGAGTGGCGCTGTGTCTTTCACTATGTGAATGTTTACTACAGAGTCTATGAGTCACCAACCATGGCAGTTCTACCCGACCTCAGCTAGTACTGACCTAATCAGTTTTTTTGTTGGCTCTAGTGGCCTTTATTTGACAGTTGCCAGACAGACACGTAGGTTGTGAGAGAAGGGGAAGGTCATCGGACTGGGACTCAAACCAGTGACAATCGCCTCAAGGCTTCGGCCTCTGTACATAAGTCGTGCTATACCCTGCGCCACCTTTGCGCTCAGCACTGACCTGATCTGAACTGAGAAATGAACGAATGTGTTAATGAAATGATTTGCTTCCATCTGCTCACTCAAATGATTCGTTCATTGGAACAGATGTAATTCTGGTAAAACCACTGCAATATATGTTGGTTTACCAAGAATTATTTGCTGCTTTATTAGGGTTTACAGTATTTTATTCTAGCGCCCGAAAAGTTGAACATGCCGGAAAATAATGTCTTTATGGTCTTGAATTATATACAGAAGACACAGCAAATTGGTAGGCTCCTAACTGCTCATGCCTGTGGCTTTCATTCTGTTTAGCACTTTGCTGCCTCAGTGTTACACTTTACTGATTTGTTTCCAAATGCTGCCCCGTCCATTATTTTCCCTAAGCTAAGCAGTTGCATCACAATTCATATGCACCTCTAGATCTTCTACATGTCAGCAGTCTCAGTGAAGGCTTTACAGTTCAACCGCGGTTTTGAATGTGCAGCAGTCTGAGATTGCATCACAGTGCTCGAAGGCTAATTTTCAACTTTCAATAATTTTAGAGATATATTCAGTTTGTTGCGTTTCCATTCTGAGACATTCAGTCCAGAACAAACAAAACTACAGATGTTCTTTTCATAGACTATAAAGTTAAGTCAGTGAAGTTACTGAAGGCTCTGGGAAAATAAACGGTAACACACTCTTGTAGTTGCTTTGATCAAGTGTTCAGAATTTAGGTGGGAATCATTTTAAAGGTTAATAATATTCCACTTTATATTTTATTCTAATTTTGCATATTCACAAAGACTATGCATCGGTATTACAACAAAAAACAATTAAACAAGCAAACAAAAAATAAAAATATTGGAACTCCGCGTCATGGCCCTGACTGACGCGGAGATAATTGTTTGGTCACTATACAGTACTGGTCAGGCAAAGAAAGAAGAAACTCTAGCTTCCTGGCAGATTTTGCTTTTATCATTTGCTGTAACTCCCTGTTTCATTATCACTGTTACTTTATATTGTACATTGTTCACTTTGTCTAAAAATTTAACTAGCTCATGTTTCTACTTCCAGGCTGCCTATTAAGAGTCCACTTAACACTTTAGCACACTTCCTCTAATGACACTTTCATTGTTTTAAAACATCAGCAGTACTCTGGCTTTCACGCAGAACCCACTGCCCCTTCTTTTCTAAAAAAGGAGGGAACAGAAAAACCTGGTCTAAGGCACCTCAAGGACACATCTTTATAACACAATCCTGACAGAGTGGAAACAGAAAGGAATTACTGGAGAAGACAATGTATTCTAGAGGTGAAAATAGTTCAGAAAGGGCTTCACATCAACTTTATGGTGATGGATAAGCCTCATGTTTCTGCTTTTTTCTCTGGCTTGGAAGTGCTCTCTGAACAGATATGACAGGCATAATGTCCCAAGATACAGTTTTGTTGTAGCAGAGGTGATTTTCAGAAAAAAAAGGGAAAAAAAAAACATCTGTTGTGATCTCTGCCCCACAAATCTGGAGAAAAGCAATAACTTTGAATCGCTCAGAATACCAGATGTGGACAATAGCTCAACTTCCAGCTACTCAACTGTCAGCTGGGGTTCAGAACATATTTTTTGATTATTGCCTATTTATGGTTATGTTTTATATATTCAATATTTAATCTTCTCTGTCTGTGAAACCATCCAAAAACTGATTCTGGAACAAATATATTTGTGCTAGAAAAAGCAATTTATTCCTTTACTGACAGATATGACAAAGACACCCACAGTTTGCATTATACAAATAAACCCTCAGATTAGTTGTAGCATTCTTCTTGTGTATCCTTATTGCCATAGAGCCAAGGAAACTAAAACCATTCTTAAAAAGCTATAAATATAACAGGAAAAAAAAAAAGAGAACAGCAGTAGCTGAGAGAAAAATAGAACAGAAGAATGTAAAAGTTTCACTGGGTGTAAATCTGAGACAGTGATGGAGCTGAAGGGTGAGAAGTGGAAATGTGAAGACCAGTGAGGAGCCATAGGTGGAGGAGCGCTACTGTATGAGTGGTGTTAAACAGTGCCAGGTACGATGAAAGAAAGACATGTTTTATCTGACAGGTGACAGATTACAGAAAGTGGGACATGCTGAGACAAGAAGACAGATGAGAAGTTGTTCTATGGTGGTCAGTAAGTTTTATAAGATGATGATGCAACATCTATTGAAATAAAGTGTTAGAACCAAAGTGATATCCTGGTGAAATGTTAATCAGGTAATCTTTGTCAAATATGCATTCTTTCCTCATTGAATCTTTGTCTTGATTGTCTTGTTTATCTTAATTGCTGTCCAGTAAATCCAAGAAAAAGCACAGAAAGTGAGTCCAGCAAAAAACTTAAATGCAGTTTTATATTAAAGAAAAAAACCAAGCCTCCCTTCATAAAATTGCCTCTTTGAAGTGGTGTAGGGGTTTGATTGTTGGACCTACTGTATGTTGTATGAGACTTTGCCCCCTGCTAGGATCTCCCATGGCAAATTGGCTTGACTGGTAGGGTCAGGAAAATAAGAAGCTTAAAGTATTTGGTGGCTAGCAAACCACACAAAATGCCAGAATTGAGAAGACCAGTGTATCCTCCTGGAGCAAGTCCTGGCTGAATCAGGGACTTGTTGGTGTGAGCTCTTTCTTTCCTGAAGTGCCAGATTCTCTGAATTTATCCAAGGAAGTAGAAATAAAACCCTCACCATAAGTAGGAGAAAAAAAAACTAAGTTCTACTCATGGCAGCATTATGGATTTCTGCAAAATGTAAGCTGTATAATAATGATACCAGAAGCATATTTTTAAGAGACAGGTGAGGAGTGATATGTAAGAGAAGTTTACTATGATCCCCGCTCATGTTCTTTTTCAATACAACACACTTTTCCAGACTAAGAGTTCTACATTTTTACATTTTCTTTTTCAGTTTAATTGAAATGTCATTCTGGACATTTATGTAAAAACAAAAAACATCACCATTTACATACTTCAGTATTACTACTTGCACAAATAAAATATATATTTTTATTTTTATGTAATGAGTAAAGACTCTATGACATAAAGAAAAAACTAAACTGTGCTAAATAAGGATTCTTTAAACCAACACTTTAAAATCCTTATTTTCTTTATAAAAATTAAAGCAGTGATGCAGTCACAAGAGAAATATATAGCTGTAAAAGAACTCAGTTTTTCTCTTCTTATGAAATAAATTAAATTAGGACATTATTGAAAAGTGCTTGTTTTGGGATTTTCACCAACATTTAAAAGGAACAGATAAAATCAAATATATCTAAAAAAAAACAATTAGTTTTAGCATCAACTTCTAGGTTGCTGAATAGAACTACAATTGAAATTGACTCAGATGAACAACTCTCCATGCACTCTACCCTATTTTATCCAGCAACATCTACTGTGCTGGTGAAGCATTTCTTATATAGCTGCTTATTGGGGAAATGTTTTCGACCTCTAAATGTGGAAGGCCACTTAGCTCCTGTTGTGCCTCCATGAGGTATATAAAAAACTGGGGTCATAGGTTGCAGTTAAGCTCTCAGCCAGGGAGAAGGAACGAGGCTGTGATTGATGTGGGAATGTAAAAAGGTCAAGCAATACAAGCTCCATCATAAGGTTAGACTTAAAATGTGATGCAATAAAATACAAACACAAGTGCTGCCTTCACTTGTGTATTTAATTTTCACCTAAGTGAGAACATTTGTGTTAACAAAGGCCTAAGCCACCTGTCAAGACATCCACCTTCCTCTTTAGACTGTCCATCAATATTCCTGTCCACTGCTGACACTAAGCAGCTCTGACACATCAAAGTCGCCCTTCTCTTTGCTCTCATTCTTTCCTCTCTGCCTCTTCATCCTTCCATCTTATTCTCAAATTCCCACTGCTTATATGTGTTGTACTTCCTTGTTGCTTCCTAACACTCATGCAATGTCATTAGATGACACTGAAGACACAAATAACATCACTCACAGCAGGAGCCTGTCCCCCCATGCTGTGATCACTCTCAAACTGGTTGATGACCTCAGCTTCTTCTGCAGGTTTGAAAACCAGTAATTCACATTCTCCCAAACCCTACTCCCATACAAAGGACTACCTGCAACTACCACCAACCCACTCTCCTCTCCTCACAGAGTCCATGCCTCTACGAAATATCATTGAATAAAATGTCGATAGAGTCTTTCAAATCTTTGAGAGACCACCTTGACCACCCAGGGACACATGCTGGGATCCTGCTTTTGAACTTCAACTCGACAATCAACACCATCAACCCAGATATCCTCCACCAGAAGCATTGGCTTCCAAGTCTCAGTGGATCACCAGCATCTTGACTGACTGGTAGCAGCAGACGAGGCTGGGAAGCATCTTTTCCCACACAAGAACAATCAGCATCAATGCCCCTAAGGGTGTATTCTATCCCTACTTATCCTTTCTCTGTACACAAATGCCTGTGCCTAAGCGGATCCATCTGTGAAAATCTTGAAGTTTGCAATAACACCACCGTCATTGGACTAATCCAGGATGATGATGATTCTAACAGGTAGACAGAGGTGGACTGCCTTGTCTACTGGTGTGGTCAGAACAACCTGGAACTTAACATGTTTAAGACTGTGGAGATGACCGTTGAATTCTGGGGAACACCCCACACACTCCCTTACTATCTACAACACTATGTCTACTGTGGATCACTTCTGGTTTCTAGGAAGCCACCTATCTCAGGAAGAGATGGGCCTCTCACATAGACACTTCATCAGAAGACACTGTACTTTCTGCAGTAACTCAAGAAGTATGGCCTGCCAGAGGAGCTGCTGGTCATCTCCTACAGTGTCATTATTCATTCTGTCCTGTGCACATTAATCACTGTGAGGTTGGCTTGTCCAATAAACAGGACTGGGCCAGACTGCAAAGAACAATTAGGTATGCAGAGAGGATTATCAGAGCTGAGCTTCTCTCTACCCAGGACTTGCACAGGAAAGGAGAGGTTAAAAACTCTGCAGACCCCACACATCCTGGACACAAGCTATTTAGACTTTTACCTTCAGGTAGCGCTACAGAGCATTGTTTGCAAAAACAACCATCACAGAGACAGTTTCTTTCCCCCGTCTGTGTCTGATGAACACTTACAGCCACAGTAGTCAACTGCTCTCCTGTGAAACAAAATAAGCATATTTGCACTTATATAGCTATCCTTTTCTATCTTTCTATGCATATATCCACTAAATATATATGTAAAAATATGCTGCAAATACATTTACACCCTTTTCCTCTTATCCTTTTTGTATTACCTTTAAAGTACATACATTTATATTTTCTGTGAGCACTTGAAAACCAAAGTCAAATTATTTGTTTGTGCACACAATCTTGGCCAATAAAGCTGATTCTGAAGAGGCTCTTGAATTTCTGTTTCACTGTTTCTCAACAGGAGGGATCAGCTTTCACAATCACTCTAACTATAACCAAATTACTTGCTGCCTAACAATCTCGTCTCTAACAATGGATTCTGTAGGTTAATTTTATGTAAACTCATACATTCACCCCTCTTTCCATGTAGCATTATTATTAGACGACTGTGAGCAAGTCATTGGGAGGATAAAGCTCTCTTAAAACTTAAAGTGAAGACTTCTGCACAATATAGACACGTCCTAACAGATTAGTACATCTTCTAGTAGTTAAATTATTTCTGTTACAAAATTAAACAAGTGAAAATTGTGTAATACATAAATTAATTTCACACACAGACATTTTTTCAAGTATGTATTTCTGTTAATGTCGTATAGTTAATGAAAATCCCCTATTGTTCAGACTTTCCTTAAAATTATTTTCACAAGTTAAAACTGATATTTAAGTTAATATTAGTTGTAAGTCATCATCATCAAAATCAACAAAATAAACTGAAAAAATATCACATTGTTATTTATATTAATTTCACTTACTGAATTTAAGTTTTTACTGAGAGTACTGAGAGAAACCAGGTTTTTGATTATTTTCTGATTAGTTGTGATGCATCTCAAGTTGTATGTAAAAAGCAAACTTTTAGAACTAGTGTAGCTGCAGATATTAAACATATTTGCATTTTGTTCTGTTGAAAATATTTTTTGTGACTTGTTTTCATATGTCCACCAGCAGTTACCTTCATTTCTTCTGCTTTCATTTTTCATTTTTAACCTCTTAAATTTCTTTCTTCAACTTCATCTTCTTGCTCTTCTCTTTAAAGTTTGAATTTTTTTTTTTTCTTCCGAATTACATTTGATAAGTTCTCATTAGGAATTACAGCCCCACTGCCATTGCTTTAAGGGGTTAATAGCAATATAGACCCTGACCACAAAGGCCTTAATGAAATCAGGAACTGGTTCACCGGAGGTGAGGTAACTCTGAAGAAGCCGCGACACCACTTATGGAAGCTCACACAGCAGAAGTGCATGCACAATTAAGACCCATTTTCATTTGTGGCCCCTTAGTTCTCTCAGCCAATAAAACCTGATTGAAAAACTCAATTTGTATAAAGCATTTTGCATTTGAAGAGCAAGTAGAAAATTAATGAATTTTCTTATTTATCAATCCCTTCCTTGCGTTGCTCTTCCTGCCTCTCAGTGGGCGAGTGTGCACGGGTTTGTGACTCAAAGCTGCATATTCACACAAACACAAAATATGATTTCTCTGATTCCCAATTCTTCTTCTTCTTTTTTTCACGTCTCTCTGTGTATTGAAATGTTAATTGAAACGAAGTCTGCCACAAGATATTTGATTATGAGTTAGAGTGTGAACACAGTGCATATTCATGAATTTAAGAGCATTTTCCAGTTGTCCTCCCACACACATCCTTTGCCTTGAAGGAGTCGGGCAGTATATGTGCGGCAGTGTTGCAGCTCATGGTGACGCACTGAAACGCCAAGCTGGAGAGCTCAGCCTCATCGAGGAAAGTCATTAATTTTTATCTGCTCTGACGATTCAGCTGTAACTTTGCAAATAACATGGCCCATTCTTACCAGCATGCACACAGTTCATACAGAGTCCTCCAGGTGGATATTTGCTTCCTTTTTTCTGCAGACACGCGCATAAGCAGATGTCTTTCAAAGAATGGGTCACAATTTTCAGCACTAGCACGGTGACATTTGCCACAGTCTGTCCACTTCTATAAAATTCTGCCTTTCTTGCTCTAGCTCATATTTGAAGGCCATCTTTCCCGTTCCATTCCCTGCTGTTTCAGCTCTGTGTCCTGACTTTCCTCAAAGGAGAAATTACTGAAATTACACAGCCCTCATAATCTTCAGAGGGATCCATTAATTTTGTTTATTTGTCTGAAGTTATCCACTGTGCCAAACTAGTTATGAAACAGTGACTACACACCAAATCAATATGTGCTATTGTGAACTGCACACTGAATTAAAATATTATTTCTGCACCACTTCCATCCATCCATCCATCCATCCATCCATCCATCCATCCATCCATCCATCCATTTTCTTCCGCTTATCCAGGGTCGGGGGGTAACAGCTTAAGAAGCATCACTTCTGTGCTCTTAATTGTTAATGAGCAACAAACTGTGACCTTTGAACTAAATCCAAAACAAAAACAGTCTTATTACTGAACATGACAGTTGACTGCCATTTTTGACAGTCAATATATGTTTTGTATATTTTTTCTATGAAATACTGTCGCTTTTACAAACTTACATTATGTTCCTTGTATAGTAAAGCCCCAAGTTATTTATACATCTTTCAGATTTAGCTTTAAGTTATTTTTTTTGTTTATTTTTTTTCTTCAGTTCACCAATATGTTTTCCTGGACTAGAGGTAATATGAACATTTTGGAGTAGCCCAACCAAAAAAACAATTTAAAATGAATGCCTTTTCCACCAAATTGCTTCCAGTGCTAAACTAGCGCTGCATGGCATCAGTCCCTCAGTAATTCCTGGTAGCCCCTAATGGCTGCAGATCGGGGACTGAAGAGTGGACGGGGAGTCAGATAGTCGGTAGAGTCACATGTTCAGCTCCATTCTCAAAGCAGGTTTGATTGGATAATCCTTCTCCTTTCCTCCAAATGTATTTTCATATCAGTTAGATCAACTGTGAAGCATGCATAAGAATGTGACACAACAAGAGAAAATTGTTTTATATGAATGTTTTTTAAAAAAAAAAAAGAAACAAAAGAAGCCTTTAAACACAAAACAATTGACAGATTATTTTGAATATGGTCAAAATCTTGGAATTGTACCTATTATCAAGACGAAGGATATGTTGGAAGGAAACATGGATTAAAAAAAATAACTCCCATTAACTTTTATGGAAGTTGAATTTGAATTTTATAGATTCAACTTCTAGTCTCTTTGAATGAAGCAGTACAGCAAAAATGCCGGCCTCTTTTTAGCCAAGAATTTTTTAAAGTTCAGATGCAGAGAAATCTTCAACTTTTTTCTCTTTTTTTTTTTCAGATGTGCGTGTTTTACATGTTCAGTACTGATAAAAATGAGTGATGGGATGATTTCAAAGTCAAACGCAGGCTTGCAGCCTTTTAAAAGACTTTTAAGAAGCCCTCCCCACCCCGACTCTGTGATCTGTGTGCAGATGAAAGTGGTAGCCTAATGCCTGCTAAGTGACATTTCTCCATCTCTGATGTGTGTCGCTCATGCAGCCAGACAAGGGAATAAGAAACCCCAAGTTGGCATCAAGGAATATTTCTCTCCCTCCTCCTGCTTCTTTGTATATTGGGTCTTCGTTTCTCCCTTTCTGTCTGTTTCTGCTGTTTTCTATCTCTCTAGATTTGACAGTTGACTGCATGCCAACCCCTCCCCCCCTCCTTTATATTTCAAATCTGTTACTTCTTCCAAATCTGATTATTTTGGAAGTAAACACCACAAAAGGGTTTTTAGAGTTGTAGAGCATTTGTTTGCACAGCCTGTTTATCAGCTTTGGTTCATCTCTCTGTAACCTTGAGATAAAATTGTGAATAACTGTGAGTGCCATTACCGTGCAATTAATCCCAGGGTGCACACTTCTACGCACACAGACGATTTTGTGCATCAATGCGTGCGTTTTTGCACATACTGGCACAGTTCTGGTATTAAGTCTCTGAGGGACATGCTGGTGTGAATCAGATGGACACACCAGTTGTGGAACATTTTTATAGATTTTATTGCCCATAAAAGATGCACAAAATGGTTATTTTCCTGGTCCTTATCACCATCCATACTATGTATCACAGAGCTGCCTTCTAATCACCATAAGTCAACCCCCACAGGGGGAAATAATTAAATTGTCAACTCTCTGTCATTGCAACAGATATACCAACCAGAAAACACCGGAATACTAACCAGGAAGTATTAGATCTCATCGTTAGTGCATGACAAAATTCATCCCTGTTTTTCTTATCAGTTGAGTGTTTGAACCTCAGTTTGCTGTCTAAAAGTATCTATGAAATTCTGTTTGTTTTATTCAAAGTCATATTATTTTCTGTGGGCAACTTATGATTACTGTCAGTGCAATTATTTAATGTATTCTAAAGACAGATGGTGTAATCTGTATGTGAGCTCACCCTGATGCTTAAGCTTATTTGATAATGAGGCATTGCGTTAAATGACTAGCAGTGATGTAAATATCTCTTCCCTTCTTAACTCAAACGTCTTTATGTGAGATAAATGGGATTTCTTGTCTCCCTTTATGTTTGTCACCTGCTTTTTGCATAGATGGACAGATAATGACCGTAAAATATTAAGTTCACTTTTTTGGACTTCATATGACAGTCTAGTAAGAAGTATTTTTTTGTGAAAGTGAAACTGTGCATGGTTTTCACAATGTTTTACAAAGGAAAGCCCATATAGTCAGAGGCATTCTGGATCTTTCTCTGATTGATGTTTTCCTTGTGCATTCTGTCAGTTAAGTGCACACTTATGTCATATTGGGGTTGCAGTCTTGCCATACTCATTTCATGGAAAATGGTCTGTACTTGCTTAGCACTTCATCAAGTCCAAAGGAGTTGAAAGCACTTCACTCTACAACTTCCCTGAGGCAGTCTGACAGAGGTGAAATTGGAATGCACAGGTGCCACCGGGCCCTCACCAGCAGCCCAGATGGGTAAAGTCCCCGGCCCTAAGACACTGGGACTGAGACAGACAAAGCGGGGCTTCAAATCGGCAACCCACCAGTTACAGGACAAACACTTCCCTCCTGAACCATGGTCACCCACTTTCAGATATCTCTAAAGCTTTATGTATAATTTTTTAATGCAACCCTACTTAAAAACTCAAATTGATAACTTAAAAAACGTAAATGGATAAATTATGAAAAAGTTTAATAAAACCTTGCAGATATTCAGGGTCATTCATCAATTTTGTGTCTAATCTTGCCAGAGGAAGAATGAGTCAGTTTATTGGCTTGGCTTCTTTCAATTGGCATTTTAATCTGAACTAGTTTGCTTTTTATTACTTTTAGGATGTGATTGGATCAAACCTTTGTTTATAATGATTGTTTATGACATTAGAAATTTGATTTGTTGACTGCTTCTGTTATATTGGAAAGGATTTGGACTTCTGAATTAGGAAGAAAACGAGCATTAAAATTGAATTTGTTATGACCTGATGCTATTAATAAACTGAAGTAAGCCACAGTATTTGCATGTTTCTTCATCCAAGTCTGCAGGAGTGTGCTGGAAAAGGAGACTCAAGGAGTTGTTTTTTTAAAGTATGTTTGTAACATTTAGGGGGGGGTATGAGATGTGCTAAGGCAGAAACTTATCTAAAAGTCATGTGTCACTAGCCCAAGAATTTGAAAACCCTGACCGAAGCGGCGGTTTCCTCTGTTTCCCCCTGCTGCCTGACTTTTAAATCCCCCTCTCTTCCATGCTATTTCTCTTTTCATCTCTTTAGTTCACTCTGAAATAGTTAATCAGTAGGCTCATATCCAAGAATATTAGCATGGTGTTCATTATGCTTCGGCTCACATAACTTTATGTCCAACAGAGACCAAATGAGCCTACATAGTGAATCTAACGAAGAATTTGTCCTTTTGGCACAGCACGTATAATCTTTATTAGATTGAGCCGTAACATGGTATTGGCAGCAATTAGACCCGGGAAGGAGTATCTGCTGTAGAGGTTAATAACTGCAGTGTGTGTGTGTGAAGCTCCATTATGATAAAAAGGTTAGTTGTATTAGGGATGGTGGCTGTGGGCCAAGCCACAGACAGAATTGGGGCTTTAAGACCGTGCATAAAGCTCTAAAGAAAGCATTCATACTGGAAAGATAGGGTGTGAAAACAGTCTCCAACCACTGAGGTAAAAGGAAGCTGATGGTGTCTTGTGACACTGTATTGTGACCATAAGTTGTTGGCTTGTAAATTTAAGAGAACAGAGAACTTGGTAGATATCTTCTCCTACATGAAGGTTATTGTTTCAAAACAACTGCATTCCACTTTTTCTAAAGACTATGGGACTTTGATTTCCAAATGAATTGCAAACTTTACTTTTGGATCACCCTAAGCAACAGTCCAGTCCTTTTTCTATTCAGCCCAGGTAAGACATTTCTGATGTTTCTGGTTCAGGAATGGCTTGATGTGAGCAACAGAAGAGACTGTACAGTAAGGACACATTTAGAACATCAGCAATCAAGTTCTGGTAGGTTACACTAGGATGTAACTGAATGTACATCCTGTGGATGTGTGAGCCAGATATTGAACTATCAAAGAGGTTTATGATAGAACTTACTGGTTGCCAAGCACATAAACATCTGAGAGATTTCAGGGGAGTCAGTAATTTTGCTGGCCTGATTAATTATGCAGATAAGCTGCTTTGTGCATTTGGTATTCAAGGTGTTTTACCAGGCTGAAATGTCAAGAAAAAATATTTTTCAAGCAAGTTGCTCTACATGAAAGATCACTGATGCAAGCGTTTGCTGAATCATTCAGGAAGCTGTGGTTCAAAACCCCTCATAGCTAAGTATTGGTTTTGTACCATTTGCTAGTTCATTTTTGCAATACGTCATTTTTTATATAATACTGCATTAAAAAAGCCTACAACAATCACATTCACTGAAATGAGTTTTAGATATTCGGATAAGAGCTGGAGAAATCTTCTTCGAAGAAGAGCCTATCTCATTAAATAAACTTTATTTGAAAAAAAAAAAAAAGAGTTAAAAGCAATTGTTTGTCTGAATGTTCTGAATAGAAAACATAAAATGTAACCTTTTCGAAGACACCTCAGCAAGGTTATTAGAAACACTGTAATGCAAAGAAAAAAAATAATAGCTTATCTTGAGAGAGATAAAAGGGCTGCTTTGCAGGATGTGATTCATAAATGAGGCATTTATGGAGACACATTCTTACATCGCAGTAATACAAGTATCAATAACAGAAATGTCAAATGTATTAACAGTCCATGATTATATCTTGAGTGTGTCAGTTTCATTTAATGAACAGTTTTTCACATCCCCTCAAGATGTCTATTTTCACACTAAATGAATTAAGTGTTAAGAAAAACAAACATGAAAACAATTCCCAGAACATCTCCATAAACACGTTCTAATGCAGTAACAACACCGGAGAGTCAATCCTTCACAGCTCGCACACATATAATCACACACTTCAGTTTAGTTCCCCAACCCTATGAAGGAGTCACAGGTGAGACAAGACCTGAGTTATTTCAGATATGGAGACATGAGCCACAACTGTCAGCTTAAGATGCAAATAGGTTCTTGGTAGCAGTGCCAGAGACATCCAGCTGCCATGGCTGAGGCCATTTGAAGTTGGAGCTTTATTGCCAAAGATGTGATCAAAGGCATGCTGCCAGGAGAGCTCCATCTTTGTCTGGCTCTTGATCTCTGTGTCTTTCTCCCTCTCTCTCTCATTTATTTTCGAACAGTCACATGTACACCAAGCTGACGTACTTTCATCAGCTGAAAAGAATTAAAAAAGGGAAAAGAGGCAATAAGAACAGGAGACATAAAAACAGAGTCACACAGGATGAGAAACTAGTGTTCCTTGTATTTCTGGTGATACGTTAGCTTGACAATTTTGACAAGATTTTTAAAAGCACAAATGTTTTCAAAATTTGAAAATTTTGAAAACATTTGTTTCAACAACTAGGCCAAAATCAGACAAACCTGTGACATGTCTGAATTGTAATATTTTCATTTCATTCAGAAAGCTTTTAAACAGCCAAACTCTTTCTGGACATTTCCTGAAACGTTACTTTTCCTGGAAATGGAGTGCTTAGATGAAACGTGCTTGGAACTTTGTCATCACTTTTCTGGATCCTTTTTAGTGATTTTCTGGAACTTACTGGCTACAGAGCTGTAGCCTACTGACAACCTTCACAGTACTGGCAATACAAGGATGCTTGAAACAAAGTTTACACCTCGTCAGGCAGGAAAGCAAATAAAAAAGTGTCAATTACAGCATCTTATCAATTTTTTGGGAAAGCAGAACAAAAAACAACAACTTTGGAGGTAAAATATGTAAAAATCATCAAAAGAATGATGCATGAAATTAGTTTTTTATGTCCAGATAGTGCATAATTTAGCACAACATTTTGATGTGTGCCTGCACTTTGCCCTCTGTATTTTACTTCAGTTTTTTCTTTATTTAAAGTTGCTCAAACTCCATGACAGCATTGTTCAAAATTGAGGTGAATGAAGAGTAGAAAAAGTAAAAAATGTATTTCTGGTTTAACTGTTCAGAATTAGACATTAAAATTTTTGTTTTATGAGGTCACTCGAGATTGTTCTGAATGTGCTTTATCTCTCTATCATCAGAATCACTTAAAACAACAGAGAATCAAATAATACAAGCCCGCATGAAAAATGTGTCTGACAAATTGGTGAAAACCTTTAGATTTTGAAGTCATGCCTCATTGTTGTCATGAAGTATGCTTTAAGTAGTTTTAGCAAACAAGTTGAATGTGATTTAAAGATAAATGCTTGTAACGTAGCTTGGATTGATTTATATATTAATGAGCATCTGTTGGCCATAGCTGCTTAATGCTGTGTGAAATCCCTCTTCAGTTCATTAACTCCCTACAGCCATCTCAAGCCAGCAGCACAAATTTATTGATAAAATCTGCATTCCCTGTTTTGATGAGTACAAAGCACAATTACACACACAGCTTGCTGAATTTCCATTGATTAAATCATGGGACAGGTCACACCAAGCTTTCACGAATTGAAAGCAAACACCCCTTCCTGTCATTTTTGAGAATAAAATCTCTATAGAATATGTTCGTGGAGTAGATCTAAGATTCTAAATATCAAGAGGCAATTTAGGTCATGACTTAAAAGCAATCTAATGATCTTCTACCCCATTAAAAACATCCTGATGATGTGGAAATTGATACATACCTGAGATATTCTGTTTCTAATAATTTATATGGTTGTGATTGACCACAGTGCTTTTAAGAGTGAAATGGTTCAACTCAGACAAACAAAAACAAAAGTTTTTGGCAAGTGGGTCAAATCTAACTCCTGAAAATTAAATAACCCATCCATCCATTTTCTGTACACACTTGTCCCTAGTGGGGTCAGAAGGGGTGCTGGTAGCTATCTCCAGCGAGCGAGAGGTGGGGTCCGGCAGTCTGTCGCAGAAATTAAATAACCATGAAATATTTCTAAGCTAAACTGACTACCCAAAAACAGACAAAATAAAACACAGGGGAGAAGCACCACTCGAAGTACTTTTTTTTACTAAGCAGAAATAACCATGTAAAGTGTCATGTGAGGATTAGATTTTATTAGGTTAATCGCAATTTGAAATGATTACTACTATAAATCTTAGGTGATCAAACATTTTTATAAATTTAATCCTCAAAATCTATTTTTTACAAGGCCTTCTACACAATGCCAGATTGTGTTCACAGTATAAAACACTCTAGCAAGTCTTTGCTTTAAAGTCTATTGACTATGACAAATGTGTTTTTCTTGGTTTTTATTGATGATGATTCTTTGGTGGCTATGGCTGCAGTGAGAGCAAGTTGATACTGCCAGATTTTATTTTCAAGTACCAACTATACATCATGTCATGACCTGTAGAGCTTGTAATATCTACCACAACTTCAAAGAATAACAACCAACCAGAAAGACTTATAACTGGTCCAATCAGACAAATTATTACCACCTTGCATGCACATGAAGCATGATCCAAGAGGTCGTTAAATTACAGATGCTCATGAATACAGATTCTAATACAGATAGGCTATCAGAAAACTCAAAAATTAAGTCTTCCACTTTGTTGAGGCACTTGTTTAGGCATGTTTAAAGTGCATACAATTTAATTTGTTTGTCCATTTTTTGCTGTGCTATTATGTCAGATAACTAGTTGAACTGATACCAACAGAATCATTTTTTAAATAAAATAAAGTCTTTAATATTGGGATAGTAATTTACTTATTTTCTTTCTTTAATTGTCATAAGTCAAAATTGTATTGAAATTTTGACAAAGGGATCTGATAAAGATGTTTTTAATATTGGCTACTTTTAACTTGTCCCTAGATTGTGAGTCCCTCTTTAAGAGAATCGCTATTCTGATTTATGCAAGCATAATCAAAACACATGAATATAAAAATAACTCATCTGTGATATATTGCCTACACTTACCCGTGTAATTGTCAGTAAAAAAAAAGTTGCATTGGTGTAGTACAGAATAAATTAACATGTGGGTACATTCATTCAGATGTGTCTATAATGTCACCTTTTGCAGTTATTCACACCTGAATTTAGTGCCAATCAAAAATGCATTTATGCACTGAAGGACTAGCTGATTATTCTAAATGCTAATTAATATCAAAATTATGGTCCATTTATGCACTCTTTATTCAGGTAAACACGTGGGCTCATTTCAAACATAGTCAGGCATCTCTGCCCTCCTGCTTTCCATGATTCATTTATGCATTTATTAAGCTACATTTAAAGATAAATGCAACTTCAGTTTTTTCTTTATGTAAAGTTGCTCAAACTCCATGACAGCATTTTGAACAATGCTCAAAATGCTCCAGACAACTACAGACAAGAACTGTACTGTAGTTCAGATCTGACAAGAAGTGAACTACAGTACAGTTCTGAGTTAGTTTCCAATTTCAGTAATGTAACATTTTTGGATTAGTGATCAAAGTGGTCTTTGAAATCTGAAAGAAAGGGTGCTTGACAAAATACAGGGGTGAAGAATTTTTTCAGATTAAGAAAGGCTTGATCAGACCGAAAATACAGTTTTTCTGGAGGACATAATTGGTTTCATCATGCTACTCAGGGCATAATTAAGAAACCCACTTGTATCAAATTTTGTTGATATTCTATTTTGACTATAGTTCTGAAACTTTTTAAAATTTTATCAAGCTAAAGATACAAATGGACAGGAAGATGTGTATCCTTCTTTGAGACAAACCCGGTTTACAGTAAAGAGAAACGTAGCTGGCAAAAAAAACAAAAAACATGTCCTCACGGTGTAGCACACCATGTATCATATAGCAGGCCACTAATACCTAATTCATAAGTGAAATAAAAAAGGTGGTTCCTTTTTTTCTTTCTAGTGTGACTTGTGAAACATCGTTCGTCTTACCCTATCCTTTTCCATTCCTACTTCTTTCCACTCTGTCTCTTGGCTGGCATTGCTCATTCTGATTGGACAAATGAGAAACAATGCAGAGGGTAAGAGCTGAGGGAGTCTCACACCCAAAAACTTGAAAGTGATGGGACTAAAAATATAGATGAACAGATCAATAAAAACTATAACAAGTAAATAAAGAATGGTTTTAGTGATGGAAAAAGTAAAGATAGACACTGTAAAAAGAAAAAAATAGATATTGAGAGACACATGTGGTTCAGCACTTAAGCTACACCCATCCATCCCTCCAATCTCCTCCTCCCTTCATCTTTCTACCCTTCTTGCCTTCCAGCTCAAGACTGTCCCCACCGTGGTCGTCGGCCATAATGAAAAAGGATGCCTTGTGTGTATGTGCGTGTGCATGCACATATACAAGCTTGCTTACACGTGCACAGGCATGTGTGTGACGTGTGCGGTAATGAATAAGGATGTGCTGTGTGTGGAGCTGGTCGTTAATCACTGGCAGTGCTGGCAGCTAACAGATAAGCAGATTGATCCAAGGCCACAGAGGGAACGCTGCTTGGCACTGGCCCATTCATCACACATACACCCCAAACACACGCACACGCCGATGCATGGACTATACACACAGACTGTGGAAAGGCTAGTCACTGTGTTTAAGAATCTCTGACTAGTCGTGTTAACATCTTTGAGCGTTACTAGAGAACAAAGTGAGCTTTAAGCAAAGAACAAAGAGAGAATAAGTGACATTATCAACAATGGCAGTTGCTCCATGACTGCTCATCTGGAAATCCCAACCAGGCATATTTTGCAGTCTGAAACATACACAAAAACACATGCACTCAAGTACCATACACAGATGGAGAGCAATGAAGGTCTTCTCTTTGGTCATCCAGAAATCCCACAGGGGCCGTGGAGACTTGGGGTCTCAGAAAAGAATGGGTGAATGGACATATGGATGGATGGTTGGAGAGAAGACAGAATGACAGGATGACAAAACACGGTTAAGGACACGCTCCAGTACTGTGTGACAGCTCGGCAGGCCCACCAGGGAGATGGGGAGCAAAGAGAAATACAGTAAGAAAAGAAGGATGAGAAAGATGGAGGCCACACATCTGTAGCTTCCCCTTTGTATTTCTTCAATCATGTGGTCAGTTGTGTGGGGAGACGCATTAGCGATAAGGGATGTAGAAAAGTCATCAGGTGGATCTGGACAGAACCCAATTAATAATAAATCATGTGGACAATATTTAAATAGACTTTGTCTGATGCTGAACAAGATGCTGTCACTCCTGTTCTTTCCCTTGGGGTAATGTTCTCAGAATAACCCTCTTCCTCCCAAACTTGCCTTTGGTCATTATGACCTAACACTTTAGCTGTAGTTTCATCAACTCACAAAATATTTCCATCAAACTTAAGGTCTTTGTCACTGAGAATCTTGTAACCAGTAATCTAGCTTTATATGCTGCTTTTGGAGCAATGACTTTCTCATTTCACAGTTGGAAATGGCATTCCCTTACCAACTTTTGCTAGCATCTTCAGATAGTCTTTTGCTTTTGTTCTGGGGTTGATATGCACACTTCACAGGAAAACACATTCATCTCTCCTTTTCTGAATGGTGTGATGCTTTTTTATCATGTTTATTCCTGCATATAATCTTGGCATGGTGCCTGTGGAGATCTGGAAAATGCACCACAGGATGAACCAGACTTTATGAACAACAATACTTTCCTTGAATCTCTTGTTGATTTCTTTTAATTTTCCCATAATGTCACAAGGAAGCAGATGTTTTGTAATGTTGCCTTAAAATGCCTCTACCTATGTGTCAGCAACTAAAACAGAACCTTTGTCACCAGAAATATGCAAGAAAAAAATTCTGACTGTAGTTTACATTTGTTTCACAAAATAAAGCAAATTAGTGAGTTCTAAATTGTTAAATAAGCAGATTTCCTACATTTTGTCAAAGTCTAAAGTGTTTTCTCTTAATTCAAGTATTTAAATTCAACTAATTTATCCGACATGCATAAATTAATAGTCTTTTTTTTGCTACTTATAATAAATGAGGTTGCTTTTAATGTTGGAGTTAATGCATTTAAACTGGCAAAGGAGTAATTATTCTTTAAAACCAAAATTAGTGTCACTATTCACTAAGCTGAAGTATTAATGGATGCTACTCTATTACTAACTCTGAGAAATACAGCTGCAAAAATATTTCCTGGTCTGTATGACTATAAATTCAAATTAGTAATCTAAAGCAGCACATGGTAAGAGGTTGCACTGTGTTGTTTAGTTTTTGCAAAATCAAAAACCAAACAAATCAAACTCTACATAAAGTCCTGTTACAAAATAACTCTGTGACAAAGTAGTTCAGTTTGTGTTCACTTGTCCCTTATTCTTATTTCTGACATGTTTACTTTCTGTAGCTGGTCATTATGCTTAAATTTAAACATTAGTTTGCAACTTTGCTTCACTTACTATCCCAGGTTTGTTTGTGTTAGCATTATGTTGCAGTTTCCATCTACTTATATGTGTAGGTTAAAGCTACTACTTCTGGCCTATTGGTTGAACTTGTTTATTTTGTTTCAAAGTATATTTATGGTATTTGTGTTCCTTTTTACTCACCATTGTTTGTCCCTTGTAAATTTGCAGCAGGGCAGGAGTGTGGGAGAGACCGGCCCAGTATTTCCTACTTAATTGGCTGGATGATGTCGTTGATTACTTTGCTGGGTTCTACCAATTAGAGGGTTTTCTTTGGAGTATTGCTTTGTTTGTTTATCTTTAAAGTAACTTTTTGAATTATCTTGTATTACAGGGTTTATTTCGCAGACTATTTCGTTATGTAGATGAGTTTGTAAATTAGATTAATAATTTTATTTTTCTTTCTGTTTAGACTTTGTTTTTTTGTTTTTTACCTGTTTAATTGTGGCTTGGTCCACTCAAGTGCAGGTGTGTTGCCAATTGGCTATAAAAACAGTGAGTTCTTGGAAGCTCGGGGAAAAAGGATGGTTGTCAGAGTCAAAAGAAACAAATAAAAGTCATCAGAAGAATCTGGAACTGGTGGCTGATGCTGTTCTTTTTTGTTCACCTTGCTGATCCTTGACCACACTACTTTACAAACTCCCATTTTTAAAACTAATGTTAATGAGAAATTAACTCAACTTTTTAATCATGTACATCAGTAATTGTTACTCATATTTATCAGTATTTGTTTCTCATACTTATTAGAAATCATTGCTTTTATTAAAATGACTATATTTTAACATTACATATTAATCTTCTGTATGTCAACTGTTATTCTTTACATAAAAATGTATTAAATTTATTTTTCACAATTATATAGAAAAAACAATGTAATAGTAATATTTTAAACATATAAAAAGGTGAGTAAACATTTCGGCATGTCAAAGATTTTAAACATGAACATACAAAACAATGAACAGGAGGATATTTCTGAGTCTAAATGTGAGCCCAATCCAGCAGGATTGTCTGCTATTCCAGAACAATTTCACCTTCAGTAACAGTTTTCTGGTTCGCTGAATGAAGATCTGGCGTTGAGAGAGTCACCATCAGGACACCTTCAGGACATTTCTGTTTTCAGGATTGACCAACCAGATCCCAATGTCCATTTGCCCTAAAGACTCATCACCATTACCATCCAAAAGATAAACAAAAAGTCACCATTAGTGGAAAAAAAAGTACTGACCTATAACAGACTGCCATGAATAAACAGGAACTGTATGAAATGCTATCCCCACATAAATCAAATGAGGTGATTAGAAAAATGAAACAGAATTGAATGAACTAGCACAGCTAAACTACGAAGTTGAGGCCACGGCTACCACGATAGGAATCATTGTAATGCACCAGAACCAACGCCATCAGCAGGCAAAGATGCACTGGGATCAATACCAGTCGTCTTCTTTTTCTTCATGTTGGCCAACAACTCAAACGTGCATTGCTGCCACCTGCTGGCTCGGCTTTCAGATGTTTACTGACCTCCCCTCCCAAACCCAGTAAAAACATATCAATGAGAGTTGTTTCGGGTCAGAGACAGTATTACAGCAAATACTTGTTTTGAGTAGTTTACAATTCACATTAGTTTGCCACCTTTTGCATTCTAATAAAAAAAATTAATAACAGCTTAACTTACTACTGTATGTAGAAGAAAATTTAGGCTGCATAGTGCATAGTGCTGGCAAAAAGAGAGCAAACAATTGATCCAGAAATGTTGAGGCTGATCCAGACCTGAACATTAAAGTGCATAGGGGCAAGTTTTAAAGTGCTGCCTTGAGAGTCATAAATGAGATGATCTGGCAGTAAATCAGATGAGTAACAGCGATGTGAGTCCTGGGGAGTTTTGTTTTCCAGAAGAATCAGGGAGCAGCTTGGAGGATTTTCTCTAGGAGACGCAGATGTAAACATACAATGCTTATCTGGAGTGTTTCGGCTAGATATTTATGTAACGAGAAACCATCTTGAAGCTCCTAAAATCTTAACTGATGAATGTACAAACTAATGTATTTGCTTAGAGACAAATGTTATGTCTTAACAGTTTTTACCACATGTTTAAAAACAGACAGTAAGAGACAATAAATACATGTTACAAGATTCTAATTTTAAATGTGGAACAACATAAAAACCTCCTTAAAAAAGGTTGTTGTTAATCAGCTGGAGTGTTTTTGGTGAAAACTTCCGAGAGAGAATCAGCTGCTTATTTTATTTTATTTATTTATGGCTGGAAATAAAATGGAATGAAAACAATCTAACAAAATTGTCATCAGTATTCACTAAAAGCTCCAAGAAACATCAACTAAATTCTCAAAAACCAGAATGATTACATTTTACACTCTCTGAAGAGGATGAAGTCTAAAGAACCAGCTTATAAGTAGCTACTCTTTATGCAAATTATACAAATTTCTTATTAAATAAATGTGAGAGAAAGTGTCTTTTCCTCCTAGGGGTAATTTATTGTAGATAAACTAATGTTCAATCAGTTTAGAGATAGTTTCTCTTGAGAAACATAAATTTTTACATGTTAAACGTCTCTCAAGTTCTTCTCCCCAGTCTTTTTATTTTATAATGCTGTCTTTTTTATTTTTTCTCTTAGCTTCTTTACAATTCTGAATCTTATCCTGCAAGTGCCTGAACCTTCCTGACTGCTTTCTACCAAGTTAAAAATCATTTCTCTCATGCATATATACAAATATTCAGGCATCTGATACTACAGTAACAGGAAAATGTTAATTCTTTGACAAGTCTGTTTTTTTCTGGTTTGATTTTATTCTTATTACAAATAATGTATAAAGTGAAATTTATTCGAGCTCCTGTGAGCATATTCCTCCTATGAGGTTATCATCTTCAGATAATCCCCATTAGCATTTTAAACATGAGCCAACATGACTCAGCCAGATGAGCTGTCAAGCAGCCTTAGCAAAGCTGCAGTCAGCAGCACTAGAAGCGTCAAAAGAGGTGATGAAAACCAACATGTAATGAGCAACCTGAATTACCTTAATGTCATGTTGCAATTAAAAATAAGAGAAACTTTTCTGCTTGAGCCTTCAGAACTTTAATTGGTATTAGGAAACTCTATTTTCCCCTGTGTGTGTGTGTGTGTGATCTTATAGTAATTCCCAAGAGTTGCTTGAAGGAGACTTGTGGTTTTATTTTTCTCCTGTCAGATTTTTCTGAATTGGTGTTCAGTTCAAAAAGATCCAGAATTACAAACAAAGAAGTAAAAAGAGAAATCAGGCTCGAGGAGCGAAGCTATGATCTTTCACTCTCATCCCATCTTAGTGTGGGGCTTAAGAGAAAGTACACAGTGGAGTGTGTAATGTAACAGGCACTCATGCCTCCTCATCAACACTGCAAGCTACAATACTGTGATACATTAATCAATGCTTTACTACAATCTACCTGCAATGCATGTGGCTAATGTCAGCGTAAAGACCTGACTGAATGAAAATCATTATAACCTATTTACGTCACGTTAAGGAAGAACAGCTGAAAAGTTACCGGGTTTATCAACTGCGGTAGCAATTTCGCTCCAACTCCTCCTCTTGTCATTTCTATATTCTTTGCATGTTGAATAAACATTAATGTTGTTTCCACATATCATCTCCAATGTCCGCTGGACTTCGGGTTGCGTCTTGTCAGCTGTTTGGGATTCCCCTCCTTAATTTCCCCTCAGAAAGCAGGGAGGAGGATCCAGCTTCCTGATTGGCTACCTGTTACATTCAACAGGCTGCGTTAAGATTCCAGTGGGGAAAACCCCTGATTTGGGTCGGAGCGGCAACGACGGTCTACCATAACACACCACACACTCTTATTAAGGTCAACTTTCTAAGATTGTTGTAAGGGGAAAAATAGGAGCAAAAAATCCTGTAGTGTGAACTATTGCATCAGGTAGTCGATGTGCCCATTTTCTCTATTTAAATCTAATTATTACTGAAGGGTAACATATTATACAGACTTCATAATCTTTTGGTTGAATGCAGTATTTATTTACACTTTGGCTTTATGTTGTTTAGTTTTTTTTTTTCAAGTGAGTTTTTTGTTCATGAAGACTGAGAATTCATTTTATTTTTGTTTTTGGTTGTTTTGTTTCAGTTCCAGTGTTAAATATTCTTTTGAAAATAAAGTGTATCTATCTTTGGCAGGAAATCGCATGCATTATTACGTCATTTCCATTAAATCAGTGTAAAAAGGTCTTCAAACAATATTATCGTTTATCGCAATAATTTTTGAGACAATTAATCGCTGAGCAAAATTTGCTATCGTGACAGGCCTAATCAGCACAAAGATCATCCTGAGACTCCAGCTGCCATAAAGACGTCCTCTGCAGAGGACAACCTCTGTAAAATTTCCCAACAGGTTCAGAAATTGTTCTCAGTTTTTAAAACTTTCTGAACCTGTTCTCAAGAAAACGTGTACAAAAGCAGGATTCATAATGAGAAGCAAACACATGAAGAGAAACGCCACACTCCACAGAAAATCCCACCTAATGGTTTCTCCTGCCACTAACCTCCAAAACAACAAAGTTGTTCTTTTAGAGGAGGAAGAAACATTGAATTTTGTGAATAAACTTTCAAAAGTTAACATCCTGTTTGCAGGTTTCTCTCCGGGCGCTCCGGCTTCCTGCCACAATCTAAAGTCATCACTGTTTGGTTAATTAGTTTCTAAATTCTCCTTTGGTGTGAATAAAACATCAGGGCTGCACAGTGGCTCAGTGGGCAACACTGCTGCCTTGCAGTAAGAAAGTCCTGGGTTTGAATCCCAGCCTGGTTCTGTCTGCATGGGGTTTTCTGGTTCTCCATTGTCCATATTTGGGTTCTCTCCGGGCGCTCCGGCTTCCTCCCACAGTCCAAAAAGATTTAGTGTGATTTATAACGGATGGATGTTAATAATAATAATAATAATTATTATTATTAGTATTACCATTACTATATATAAATAGATATATCTATCCATCTATCAATCAAAAGATATATCTATATCTACGTATCTATATATATCAATCTATATCAATCTATATCTATCCATCTATATATATAAATATATATTTATTTATATAGATCTATAGATAGATCAATCTGTCTATATATATATATATATAGATAGATCGATCAATAGATTTATCTATAGATCTATTTATCGATCCATCTACATATGTGATGCTTTTCTATTCATTTATTATTTGTTTAAGATCTGAGTTTAATCAATCCTAATATTAGTTGTGCAACAAATTACATCATTACTGATATTAACAATTTCAGAACAAGGTAGTATAAAATACATAAAATGTGATCATTAACAGAGAGTTAACAAAGATAAAGAAAATTTTATTCTGCAAATGTTTATAAAATCTAAACAATTTCCTCCCAGAACCAAATTAATAATGGATAAAGACAATTTATATGGCAGCAGGTACAGAAAACCAAGGTAGAAATCTATTGTTAATCAATTCATGTTAACAAACCCCCAGTATTGATGTAAAAAACACATTTGGCACAGTTTGGTGACATTTTTGGATAAATGTGCCAAAATGGCCTCTCCGCCTAAGAAATTTCTCACTAATACCATTCTAAAATCAATATGATTCATCTGATTGAGTCCAAATTTGGTATACTTTTACACAACATTTAGATTTAAAAGTCTGTACTACTTTTTTGTGCTATAAATAATATTTTGGTAGTGTTTTGCAATGTTTATTTCAAAGAAAATTTTGGCGAGGTTCAAAAAATGCAAAATATTTTATATTTTGTCCCTAATATTTCAGGCAGGGTCAAAGCTACAATGGTGCTGACACCAGAAAACCATTCTATGACATCTTACCTTTACAGATGTACCAAATGTTTCTTCTTAAATCTAATAGCTGTGAGGCTATAAGTGATTTACTTTTGTGTGTTTTTGTCAGGCAGAAATTTATTTATACCCCCTTAGGGTGTAAGAGGTTAAATGTTCCCCAGACGGAGCATCAGCTTCAACACACAGTAGCAGCTGTGGAGCTCCAGGCAGTAAGACTGTTCCCAAAGATAAAACTGCCCCAGACAAACTAGGTCACTCTGAGGATGAGGGAAGACTTTGGGACCAGATTGTGAATTGTTCCCAAAAGAAAAACTGCCCCGAATGGGATAGCTCACTGTCAGAAAGAGAGGAAAAACTTTGGGACCAGATTTTACTGAGTTCCCAAAAGAAAAGCTGATCTAGATTGTGAAGTTTTCTAGGATCAGCGCTAGGCCTGTCGGGATAAACGGTAAATCGATTAATCGTACGATACATTAAAACTATCGACATCATTTTAATTATCGGCATTATCGTTTCTTCTGACCTTTTTCTCTTTCTGTTGATGACACTCAATGAAAAAAGGCTCAACTCCGGTGCTCTCCACGGACACCCCCTTCCTCATTTCCTTACTGTAAAGCCCAGCGCACACGACACGATCTTAAAGCTGTCGGCCGATTGTTGGCCCATTTTCAAAACCTGACAGATCACACATTAGCCGACAGAAATCCTAGGTATAACGGTTCGATCGGGTTCGGTCCTGCCGTGTGGTGTCCAACAATGGGCACAAAATAATGGCTACAAGTTCAGTGAACTCATTTTAAAACCAGGCATTAATACATGATTCATTACAGGTGAGTTTGCTCCAAAGGTGCTATTAGCAACTTGATTAGAGGCATTACAGGAAAGTCTTGTGGAGCAGACAGGCAAGGGCTTTCTGCTGATTTAAAGATAAAATATTTCTTTTTTTTCCCCCTCTTTTTATTTGTATTAACAATAATAATTTACACTATTGTTATTACTATTATTACTCAGTAGTGTGCAATTTTTGTTCACACTTTTTCAGCCCTGCTACCCCCATACTTCACGCATGGCATGGTTTTCACGTTTATTATGCCAGGCATCCGAATATTTTTTCTCTAATGATGAACAAGATTTGTGGCGGTCCACAGTTCTACTACTGATATCTTGGTTGATTTATTTTAATTTCCCCAATGATGCCATACAAGGTAAGAAAGGTGCTCAAGGGGAGCCCTTATGATCTGGGTTTTCCCAAATTGATTTATAGTAATATTAGGTTATACAAACATCTGATTTTGAGAAGTTTTGTTGCAAAAATTATCATTTCTTTTTAAAATCTCTCACTTTATTAGTATTTAGCAAATAATATATATATATATATATATATATATATATATATATATATATATAGAGAGAGAGAGAGAGAGAGAGAGAGAGAGAGAGTATATCAGCATCACACTTCTGGTTGCAACTATGATTCAGCAGGCCTTGAATAAAGAGAAGAGATGAAGATAAAGGAGAAGTAAGGGGATTAATAAAATCCCACACATTTTAAGCACTAAATGTCAACTTTGTAAACAGCTTGCCATAAAGATTTACAGAAAATAAAGATGAGAGTGATAGGAAGACGAGATTGGAGATGTTTAGAAGAAGAGAAATACAGTATGTGCAGTCTCACGCATAATATGAAAGCACAATGCACTGCAACAATCCGAGGTGGTGGCCGGCATCTCCATGATTTTCAAAGTAGCCAAAAGGTGGAAATGAAAAGATGATAAAGACAGATGAAATAATACACATGCACGATAATGTTGGAACCTACACACTTGTCTTAAATGTCACTCATTTCTGTTTATATTAAAGTCTATCTGTGTGTTATTTACACAGTAGAGAGGAATGAATGAAGCAGTGTGACTTTCCTCTGTGATTTATATGACAGACTTAAACCCACAGCATCTATAGACACAGATTCTTTTAGGGTAGTTTCTGCTGCTAAATTGTTTTGAATAAAATTTGCCATTTTAATTTGCTGAGGTCCAACATATGTGTTTTGTGTGTATAAGATGGCCTGAAAATCTATGTTTAATTACTGTACATTATAATATGATTAGTCACGAAGTAATAACCCTAAGTAGTGGCAGGTTATTACAGCCTCAGTTTAATCTCAGGATTTGATAAGGATTTTTGTGTAAAATTAGGCTGGCGCATTACAGACTAATTCCATCTGAATCGGTGCTTACATGACTGTCTGCTCCGCTGGTAGCAGACTGGAAGGCGCAGCAGGCGGGCCAGCTACATTTCAGGGAGTCATGAACAACTAATTACTGTCTGGATCAGTGGTATTGTTGGTTGGCATCTGTGTGTGTACGTCACCCTGGTGAGAGGAGACAAAGACAAAAAAAACTGGATGCTGCTCTCTCTTCATTAACACTGTCAGTGATAGTTGGATGGCAGTCAAAGCTGGAACTGGGACTCCATATGGGGTTATTTGATATGCAGACACAATGAAGGAATTTGTGTTTTGAAAGGCAACATCTGTGTCTTTTTGGTTTTCTTATTAGATTTTAAACAACAGTAGAAACCCTTCTTCTGCTCTCCTTTCATGCTTCTTATCACATCCACTGAAAGTGTTGGAAATGATTAGTTACTTTAAATGATAGAAACCAACCAGTTTGTGTATTGATTAAAATAATTATTTTAAATCAATTTAATCCATTTTACTTTACACATGAAAGATTAATAGATTAGAATAGAATAGATATGATTACTATTTACTTAAAAAACATTAACAGTAACCGAATCAGTGATCAAAATTAAATCTTCAAATCTGAATCTTTACTCAAAATTGCCTTCTGCCTGTTTCAGTATATTATGGTATTACAGTAACATAATTAATGTTACTTTAGTGCTGAATGATTGAATGAATTGAGTACATATTTTTGTATATAAATAGAATTTGTCTCTTAAAGTGTTTTGAGATTAGTTCATATAAATAACCTAAATAACTGAACTTCTGATCCGCAGTCAGATGATTTATCCATTGCGCTACTGGACCTGTCTAAATAACTTGACAGTATCAAATATGATGATGTGAAATTTTATGTTTCCTTCTTTCAAATATCTTCTGTTTTTGTTATTTCAACACAAGTAATCCCACCAAGAAGCAAAATGTTTCCAGACATATTAGAATGAGCATTCCTGATACAGAGAGTTTTACCTCAACATTACCATCTGGGATTCAATCCCCGACCTGAGAAACCTTGTTGCATAAATTCTGTCTTTTTCTTTTGGCTAGTTTTCTCTTTCCGTTTTTGCATATTTCTGAGGTGAAGCCAGTTTTTTAAAGAACTTTTTATTATCTTAGCTTTATGATGGTTTATTTAAAAAGTACTTGTTGAAATCTGAGATATGTGGTTTTATACACTTTGGTTTAAGTCAAATTTAGAACCTGGAAAATACCAGATCACTGAAAAGTTAAAAAGTTGGAAGTGAAAGAAAAACTGTTCTTTCCTTATAGCACCCTGTGGCTGGATGGTCTGTGTTTTGAATAATGATTCTGCAGCCACATCTATTAAAATGTTATTTTTCTTTTTTTGTAAATATTGTGCCATTCAATCCACCAGCTCTGTTGAATTACTTCGCCATTACAGCTTTTCTCACAGACACAAAGGTCTTCAGTGCTTTTGCTTGCCAGAAATCTTCATTTTAGCTTCCAAAATGGGAACTCTGAATCTACTTTTAGAAATCCAAACCTGAGTAACCTATCCCCGCATGGGTTAAATATCAAAATCATTTCTTTTTGGTTGTTGCCAATAAATATTTAGTACAATATAATGTGAAGTGGGAATAACATGTTTTCCTGGTTTCAAAGTAAAAATCTTTTTGCTATATGCCAACATGAATTTAAGGTTTCTGTGGCCTCACCACTGTGAATACACACTCTTTGGCAGTGACCAAAAAATATGCTGCCATAGTAACAAGCCTGCCAACTAGAAACATCTGTGATCTTCAAAATGCATTTTACAATCATAGCTTGGGCAAATTTTGCATTTGCTTTAAATAAATTACTAAACTTTATGAGACAGAAGTCGACTCTTAGATACAGGCTATTTTTCCTGCTCATGCAAATAAAGTTAGATGTACTATCATTCTATAAGGTAGAAAGAATTAAGCCGGTGGTAGGATGAGTCAGGGTCTGTCTTTCATAAGGTGAAATTTGTCTTGTTTTCTTTTTGCATATTTTTATTGCAATAATGTGTTTTTATTTGCATGCTTCCAGTTAGAAGAGGTTTTAGTCTTATCTTTTTTTTTTTGCTTCATCCTATGTACCAATAAATCAGCAGAAATAGGAAACATTCATTAAGATATGGCATTTATTGATATAATGTACATTACAATAATCAAGTCTTGAGCTGATAAAAAGAATGAATAGCTTTTTCTAGGTCGCAATGACGGAGAAAAAGTTTAACTTAGATGAAACTGGAAGAGCTACCTCTGACAATAGAATGAATTTGAAGCTTCCTTGAAAGTTGAGGTCAAAGAAACAAACTTTGACAATGTGACACTATTAAGGCTGGGGTGGAAAATAAAATCAAATACATATACATGTACAAAGAAAACAAGATAGAACCAACAATGGAACCTTCTGGTACTCCAAGGGAGAATGATGCACAGGATGAAAAAGGCAACCATAACTTAAAAACAAATGTTTAAGTTAACTATAACTAAAAACATTTGTTTTTGGTATCTGTTGAAACAGAGGTGTAAAGATTTTGTACCAAGTTTATAATGTGAAATAACACACTATGTGACTGACCCTTGGTGGAAATAAAAGATAATAAAAAAGATATTGACATTATGGTATTGATATTATACTATACTATATTATAGTAATTTGCTATACTATTTAGCAATTCACTTAAAGAGAAATGCAGTTTATCTTTTTTCCACTTTCATTCAACTTGTCTGATGGAGCATGTGACATCATTTAGCAGGGGTTCTGATTTGGTCCTGAAAATGGAGCAACAGAATCCAAAATCTGGGAACATGTGGAGTTGAAAGACAAAATGATGTTGTAAGGGCATAAAGAGGAATCGGCTCAGCAAAACCTCCAGCTGTGGAGGAATTGATGATATGACAGTAGTCAGTTGGAGACGAGCCTTTTTTTATTTAAAAGTATTGCCCAAAACAAACCTTGTAGTATCATCCCTACACTGTAAGTGTAGGGATGATAATTACTCAGTAAGATAAAGTATGAAGTTAAAAAGAAGGGAAACAACAACTTGAATTTGGGATAAAATAGTGCTGGCAATACTTTTGAGTTTATCTAATTATAACTCGTGTGTTAATCAACATATAGCATTTTATACAATGATGTTTGGAGATGTTTTCAGAGAAGCAATTAGATACCGGTTATGTCAGAATAAACAACCATTTTATATCAGGTGTGCTTTAAGTTTCTTTCCTTGGCATAAAATCTTTTATCATCCACCTAAAATGTTTTGTGTTCTTTCGTCTATGCATCTTCCTCTCACTCTCTTACTCATGCAGTCACTTTTGTTCTCTCCTGCCTCAAGCCTCACATTCATCTGGCTGTCAATCACAGGTTCAAAAAAACCCCTGCTTACTAATTAAAATATTTCTGCACCTCTTCTCTAAGGCAAGTTCCAATCATGTGCATCAAACTCTATGTTTTGAGAACCCACCAAAATAAAGCTCTATTGCAAATAATGCTGTCAGCCCCAAAACAAAGAGAGAGAGAGAGACAGAGAGAAAAAGAGAGGCAGAGAGAAAGAAAAGAAAAACATCCCCACTTATCAACACGTAGAAATAAACCTGGATGGAAGAGAAGTACTGCAGGCAGTGTGACAAAGTAAACAAATCTTATTCAAGTGCATCCATGGAGCGCAAAGTCTGGCAGAAGCAAATCAAAATGAGCCAGAATAGATGAAAATAAAATTTCAAACAAGAGCACAAAACAAGAACTTTTCATCATATTTGTTTACTTTGGGCCACTTGACTAATAAATTGAGGCCATAAATCACTCTAGTTTTCTTAGCCTGAATACTGTGTGATACAATGAATCAAACAGTTTGATATCTAGATGCATCCTCAAAGTAGAAAGAATTGCATCTGCTTTGATTTTAATTATAACAACAACCAAGTGGGACGGTTGTGTTTTAACACTGTTCTAACCAACTAAAGGGTCGGGCAGCCAAAGTAAAGGATGACATACATCAAAACCACTCAAGCTGTCTTTAATGTTTTCAACTGTGTCATTCGACAACCTCGGATCTTAAAATGCATGGAGAGCATATTGTGATTGCTGCCTTTTTCGAGTGTGAAATTACTATTAGGGTGTGGATGAGTTGTAAAACAGCCTCCCTGTGTGTGCCACTTGCCAGTGGTTCCAGTGACTTAACAAGTGTCACATCACCAAAAGAAATACAAGGGAAGGATGAACCACAGCGAAATAAAAATGAGTGCCATAAAAGGAGAGGAGGCAGTCAGTATGAAAAATTTGAAAAATAAGAACATAAAAGAATAGAACAAGGGGAATAGGTATAGGTAGCTTGCTTGTAAAAGGGTAGCTTATGGATTTCGATCTTGAGTAGTGTGATTTGGGTAGTCAGTGTCTTATCAGCAGGAAACAGTTGTAAGGCTCTTTTTAGAATTATTACGTTTTAGCATAATTTCCTTTATGATTTTACCCTCTTGTTTGCATACAGTTATTTGAGGATGGAGTGAGATTCTTAAGTGGAATAATAAAGATGTTCAGTAGTGAGATGCTACATTACCGTGCATAAGTACTCATACACTTGAACTGTATATATTTTATTGGTATTTAAAAAATATATAGCAACACAAAGTAGTGCATTATGTTAATGAGAGAACATCTTATTAAAGTTTTTGGGATTTTTTTTACGGGTAAAAGTAGGAATAGGAATATGTAGAGAATATAGGAATAGGAGTATAGGAGAGAATAGTAATAGGTGAGAGATTCACTCTCTCACTTGTGTATTGTTTTACTCTGTGACGAGGCTCATCTACTACACATATCAAAATACAGAAAAAAAATACTAAATACTAAAGATAATTTTTTGTAAGTTTCCTTTCTGTTTTTGTACACAGCTAACTCAATATTTTTGCATTGGTATGTCTAAAACTGTAAATATTGATACAGACCCTATGGTTAGTTTCTGCAGAATTCATGCAGCTAATCTTAAAAGCTGCTTGCAGTGTTTCATATACCATGATTTCCCAGCTTGTGTACATAAAACACTAAAATAATTCAAGAGTGGTGCCAGATTAATAGAACTGGATTCTATTAATCAATCATTAATTATGTTTTAATCATAAAACAACTAACAAGGAAACCATAAAAAAACATCACTGTACAAAGTCTCATGGGAAGAAACATGGGTGAGGCTCAGCAGACAGGTTATAACCAACATAATCAAATCAGCATGGGTTTGGGTCTTGAATTACACATGTACATTTATTAAGAGGACCTTTTGCTGATTTTCTGTATTGCCCATTTGCAGTAAGCCTCTGTCACGGTAATATAACTTTCCATCAGCCTCAGTGGGTCTCCTGCAGAGAACTCCATCAGAATATGCTTCAGTTTAAATCTGTTGGATCTGTGGGTGGCTGCTTCGTCGATAAGAATCTCCTGCTGTACAGTGAAAAAACCAGGGTGAAAGAAATTGTTTTGCTAAAGTTATACAAGTTGCAAATCCTTATTTAAACATCCAAATGTTGTTTATTTAGTTTCTTGTAAAATTTGTTACTTATGTCTAAGCTTAATAAATAAATAAACGTTTATTTTGATGGTATTTGCAATGTATTTATAAAGTTTATTTATTTTATGTTACACATCAATTTTTGTTTATATTATTATTTAAGCTAGATGGCCTAAGTACTGCTGTGGATAGTTGTGAGGTGAAAAGAGTCAGGGTTTCCAAAACATTTAACAAATCAAAATAGTGAACAAATAGAATCATGAAAATGAGGAAGTACAGCAGACAGGTCAGGAATAACATTTTGGAAAAGTGCAAAGCCGATTCGAGATTAAAACAATATATCAAGCTGTGATGAATGGAGCTAAGCTCAGAGAAATCCTAAGGAAACTTTTTAAAGGTTGTAAAGGATATGAGACAGGAAGGTACACCTCCAGATGAACAAAGAACCTACAGATAAAACAAGACTACAACAAAATGGTTTAGACCAAAGCATACTAATTTATTAGACTGATCCAGTCGGTCAATAATTAATAAGACTAAGAGTCTATGAGAACATGTTAAAAATTATAGTTTTCCATTCAATCTAAATGACCTTAAACACTTTTGGATACGAGTGGGCACAAATTTCCATGTCTGAATACCTGAAATGATTAGAGACAAACTCCACGAAACTTTGTCAATTACAGCAAATGCTGGTTTTGTAAAGTGCGGACTCAATGGGACTGAATACAAATGAATGTCACAATATTTAGACTTTTATTTGTAAAAAAAAAAAAAGTTGGTTAAACACATAAAAATACCTATCAATAAAGTGTAAAATTTTACACTTACACTGTATCATTACATGAAACCTAATGACGACGTGTTTGGAAATAGGAACCACGTTACTTTGTCTTAGGAGAGCCATTTAAATGTTATAACTATAACGGATCTAAAGACACACTCTCTCACCTCTTGCTTGGTTTTTGCAAGCTCTCTTTGATCCTAAACATGCTGAGAGGTGCAAGTCTTTGACATGCTGCTGAAAAACGTGCACACACATCCACACTTAGATGACAAGATAAGACTCTGGTCCTGGACTATATTGTGAGGCCTTGAAGAGACAGTGGAGTTCCATTAGCCAAAGCAGCGGAGCATGGCCACTGCTGGCTCATCACTATCTGCCACCCCATCTAGTCGCAGGTCTGGAGCAGGAAAAGAGAGTGAAATAGAGGAAGAGATACACAGTGATGGAGGAGAAACAGACGGGGCAAGAGTAGGTGTTAAGAGGAAAATAAAAAAAAAGAGTGGATGAGAAGGGTAGAGGAAAGATGGATGTAAATAAATCAGCAAATATCACTTCACACACCACAGCCTATTTGGTCAGCACACGATTAGTCAGCACGCATGGCACAACAGAGCTGAGGGACCAATATATTTAACATTAAAGCAATGGTTTAATGTTTCACGGTGATTTATGACGGTTTAAATACCATATCATTCCCCAGTTACTCACCATATTGTTAACAATATATCAGTGCTACTGCTCTCTAGTTGAAATCTAACGAGACATATACATGGAACAATTACAACGCTGTGGGGCTTATTCTCAAAATGCTCATCTTGCTGGAGTTGATTAAGTTAGAGAATGTGTTTGCTTGATTGTTTTTCCATCTGCTTCCAAAACAATTAAGCACATGCCTGGATTTCCTCCTCCTCCTCCTTCTTTTCTCCTGTCTCATGTTCTGCTCTCCTCTTGGCCAGGAATCCTCCAGGGAGCTAACTTCTTTACCTCCCTGCTCGTTTCTCCCCATCTCTTCCTCTCCTTTAATTCACCGCCTGCGGAACACTGAGAAAAGTGCTGATGAACAATTAAACATGGCCCTTCCCCAGGGAGGCAAGGTCACTCCTGTTTGTGTGGATGGGCGTGTGTGTGTGAAAGAATGGGTGGGCGGTAAGTGCAACAAACGTATTATAGAGGGATAAAGGAAGGAAGGTGCTTGGCAGAGGTACAGATATGTGCCAAGCAAAGAGCAAAAAGCTGAGTAGTGTTATACCGCCTGTAGAAATTGAGAATAATTGGTGTCCATAATACACTGACTTTACAGTAAAAGATATAATGCAATTAATTCAAAATGCATGAAGTGTCAAGCGTTGAGGCGTAATCAGCGATCTGCATACTTACTCACCACCATCTGTCTCTCTTAACGCAGACCAAAGAAAGTTTTAAAACTGTTTGTCAGATTAACTGTGAATGTACACTTATGCCTTCAGAAACATCCTTTTTTTTCTTGATAGATATGTAGCATATTTGCTGACACTATGTTCAATCATTGTGAGCAATTTACTGTGCACACTTCAGCATTTAGATTGAAGAACCACTTTGGCTTTCATTTATGTATCGTGTTACTGAACGAAGTGTAACATCTTTTGAAAATACGGCATAAGGACCCAAGGTTTGAACAGCAGCTGACTATTGTGAAAGAAAAAAAGTATATCCTTAAATAACTAAGCTATGAAGAGGACAATGTAGCACAACAGGTGTTTAGAATGTCAACAGGAGCAAAAAATGTCAAACATTTTATAAAGCATAAGGATATATACAGTATATATATATATAAACATTTTGAGCTTTATCATGTTATGTTATTCCTTCATCAAAAACATACCTGGAGTGTTGCTTTGATTCTTTCATGCATATTTGAGGAATTCCTGAGTCTCCCGTGGCAGCTATAGTGCCTAAAAGCTTACTTCTACAAAGTACTGCCCAGTTTGCCAAAACCTCTCCTTAGAGCCGCAGTCTTCTGCCTAACAGAGCACCACTTCCCCATATAGAGCTCCAAAATACCTCCAGCAATTTGCAAATACCTGACAGAAATGGTTTTTGGATGTGTAACAAATTAACTAGCCTGATAAAAACCAGGCCCTTATTCTATGTTTTCCTTTGTACAGTGTCTGGACCTTCTGCCACTGAGAAACAATTAGTTACTGAATGTTTGTTGTTTTAATGTTAGGCTATAATGTGTATAATGTGCCAACTCTGTGAAGCTTACCAGAAACTGCACTGTAAACAACCATCTCCTACTGCGTAGTCAGAAGTGTCAAGCTGAACGATGCTGGATCCGCCTGGGAGCTCCTTTAAGTGGTTCCTGAAAATTCCAACACCACGGAAGGAACACATAAAGACACAACTGACCACATTCCTGACATTTGCCGGCGATAAAAGATCTTAATGATTCATCTTGCTCCTACTATAAATGCTCAATATTTGGAAATGTGACCAATATAGACTGAATGGCTTCCTTCACTGCCTTTGTTGAACTACAACCATAGGCAGAGTACAATCAATATCTTTGCTCAAAACTCCGTCTGTTTGCTGATTGGCCCGGATGAATCTGAAACCGAGAAATTCCATATGGAGCACTGAAGAAAGATGTAAATTGAGCAAAATTTCAGGCTATAAATAACTATATAATGAAGGTAATCATTGGTCAAATTCATTTCAATCTATTTTTATCAGACATCATCAAGTGTCATGCACCTGCTGCCAACTTTCTGTTCCTCCGCTGTTTAAAAAGTTAAGTTGTAGATCTGTGTATCAGTAGGTGGGCAGGCTAAATTGTGGAATTTATGCAAGCAAATTATAACAAATTATTCAGATGAAGATAAAATTAAAATACACTCACACTCTGACTTGACAAGCAATACTAACAGCATCATTCACAAACAGCAAAGAGACACAAACATAGCCTTTTTGGGATACCATTCTTTGCCTCACCTGAGATTCATGAGCAGCAGGGGAATAGCTGGAGTTCAAAACTGAGTAATAATGGGGAAACAAAATGTAAACTTGAGAGTGAGGCATCTGTAGCCATTTCCTCTCAATCACTGCCTGGCAGATCATTATTAGATGTCTATGTCTGCAGGAAATCATTAATTTGAGAAAAACAAAATATGTCAAGTTTATCCCCGTGGCCGGCAACTATTTTTGTGTGTTCAACACAGGAGGTGGTGAGTGCCTTGATACCCTTGAGGCCGTTTGTTATTTATTAATTTCATCTCATATATTTTACTTGGGCTGCGGGTTGAGAGGGGAGCCGTAATTTGTACACAAACATGGTCTATTTTGCATCCTAGCTTTGAGCTGTTTACTAAATTAAGAAACCAGATTTTTTTTGTATAATTTATAATACAGTTCTTGATATATTCTGCATTGCATTTGATTCACATCAAGCCAAGCATTGGCTTCCATCTTGACACTTTGCCTTAATGCAGCAAATTTGTGATTTCTTTCTCATTTGAAGATCTCAGATCACACAGTGTCCAGGACCGAGTTAGCCAAAAAAAATTAGAACAATTTGCAGAGTAGCTCACACCTGGATACTGCAAAAGCCAAAATCAGTCTTCTGCCTGCTGCAAACTACTCACTCTGGTTCCAGAGCCTTCTGTTTGGGCTACTGCAACTCCCTCTCCAGCCAGTCTTCTCTCCAGCCCCACCAACAGCGCTAAGGCCTTTTCCATGTTATCCTCCCCCTTGCACAGACCCTCAACTGGCTGCTTCTATTGAATGAAAAATCTGTTTGCTACTGGCAAAGGAGGCTGCAAAGAGGAGCCACATGTGCATGCCACCAGGCCACGGTCCAGTTTCAATTATGCCAGCTTGATATGGTTTTCATCCAAAAGACCATTCAGGATCCCACTTATATATTTTTTTCCAAGTTGGCTGATACTGCTGTGGCATTAAATTATTTCTTCTATCCTCTCTTCCACTGTCCAATTTATCCTGAAATACTCTATCTTTTATTTATACTGCTTCTCGGTAGGATTTTGAAACTTCTTCTGTTGCACTTCAATTAGGTTGCCTGGAACAAGAGCCTCATTCAAATTAATAAAATGTAAATGTCACACTTCTTGTCTGCTGCAGTTTTCCATCCTGTATTAGTTTTTTACAGAGGTGCTGAAAATAAATTAGATAATCGCAAACTTAGATTAATAAAATCACTGAACTAATAGGGTAATGCTTTCTACTCTTGGCACATTTCTACATGGCACACATACCAGTCTGCAGATGCATGTGCAGCTTTAAGTCAATGCTATTAACTTTACCTCGGGTTTGAGGAAACCTGCTTGAAAGTCATTATATTTGTGAAATATCATACATGTACAGAAGTTCCATATACACACCATGAAATCAAGTCAAAGCACTACGAGGCCACTGTGAGACCTACAAAAGCTGCAGCCTGATTGGCCACCTCCTGCACAGTGATGTTTAGAAGCTAGAGAGAAAGGGAGTCGTTCTATTAATATTCCAAATAAAGATGATGATCCCATCCTGACTTTGGGAACCACTGCTCCTGAAAGTTTATATCTGTGCCTTAGTTGACTTTAACTTTTTGTCATTTTCCTCGGGTAGTTGTGTGTTATGTATCTCCTGGTGTCTTTTTTCTCTCCCCTATGCCTCTCCTCTCATAGCAGCTGATTCTTGTGATAGCGATGCTGCTCAGGTGTGTTAATTACTCACCTGAATTTAATCATCTCAGTTATCACAGTCTTAGGCTCTACTGCTGTGTTTCTCAATTCCCCTCCTCAGGGACCACTCCCCTGCATGCTTTAGGTGTTTCCCTTCTCCCACACACCTGACTTGAATAAGTGGGTGCGTCTGCAGCACTTGATGGCATGCAGAGGAGGTCATTCATTTGATTCAGGTGTTCTGGAACAGAGACACATCTAAAATATGCAGGGCAATGGTCCCTGAGGAGCGAAATTGAGAAACACTGATCTAAAGGATGGTGACTCAGCACTTAATTGTTCTGATCTGAGAGAACAACTTTTTAGGCCTTAACTTGAGCCTCCCACAGTGAAATCCTCAGAACCTTATATACTAAAGCAACCTGGATTATCTATTGAAGTTCACCGCTGTCCGTTCATCCTTTCTGCTGCAATAAAGCATAATTTACCTGAAGGTCCACCCTCCAATGTTCCACCTTAGAGAACAGTATTATGCATTGTAACTAAAACATGTCTGCAGTAAAAAACAGTCTACCGCCTACATCCCCCTTCTCAGGGCCTACTTTGTATTGCTCAAAGGAGGTGGAGGGGACTGATGTTTTCACAGAATACCTGTCTCATCACATACTGTCACAACATGGTGACAGTTTTAACAAATATGCAAAAAATATTCTATATAAAATTAAAAGTTATATCCTGCAGCTGTAAGCTACAGAAGAAATGCAACCGTATGTACAGAGTAGGTACAGTGTACTACCACAACCAGGTTCCTTGAAAAAATAAAATTTTAGGAGAATTGGCTTAAATCTATAGAGAATTAAAGAGACATTACATATATTTCATCCTTTGTATTTGTTAAAGTCACAGTTTGACTGAAGATAAGTCAAAAATGAACCAACTTAAGCTTCACAAACATATTCTCAAGGCTTTGGTGTCTAAATTTTGGGTAGTTGAGGAAGTTCTACACACTAACATAGTGTATAGCTTACAAGTGTGTCTTTAAGCACGTTGAGATACATTAGTAATTGTAATCAATCCACTTGATATTTTTGGTTTACACTGCATATTGTTTTGCTGAGAAATAAAACATCTATGAAACTAGTGGTGAATATATATATATAAAAAAACAGCTCAAACTGTTGTCATCAAACATTATGTGAAGTTTATATGTCTGTTCTTTATCACACATATAAGTTCAATCTCATACAATGTCCTTTGACGGTTCCCTTTTGTAATGCTCAGTTATTGCTCAGGATTTATTAACTCCATTGTGCTTCCTATAATTTCTGTATTCAGATGGAAGCTGCTTGAAATATATACAGAAAAAAAGACTCAACAACTTGCCATGGAGACTTCTGTGTCAATCAGCAAGTTTTTGTGTTCTGACTGTGGAGCAAAGCAAAATACATTTTACCGAGGTGTAAAAGCTCACCATTTGGCTGCTTATATTTGTTATGTTTTAATCTTTCATCGCTTATTCTGTGTAGAACAAAAAGCAGAAAGAGACAATGCAAATATATATTTTTTGTCCTTGAGTTTGAAGAGCAGATTTTTCCACCCTCTCTCTCCTGTGCCCTGTTGCTGAGCAGCAAAACAACTAAAAAAACTATTTTCTTTGTGGGACTGATATGTTCTCTCGGTCCCCGAAAAGCTGAACTTATTACTTCGATAGATGGGGAAGGAAATACAAATAGAGGAAGCTGGAAATGGAGAGATGGAGAGAAGACAGGGAGCTGTATGAAAAGAGAAATGGAAGGATGGATGCATGATTAGCTGGGAAAGAGTCAGAGTTAGTGGCATCTATAAATAGGTGAATGAATGGATGCATGGCTGGTTGAATAGGGGACTGGATGGATGGATGAATGGATGGATGGATTTGGGAGATGAAAAGCCTTAAGGTAATCGAGATATTAAAAGATGAATGAAAACGGGGCAGCTCTCTCTCTCTGCACTTCTCGATTTACCCCCTCCCAGCTCTCCCTCTAACTTCTCTTCTCACTCTGTCATTGTTTCTTCCTCTCTGTTATGAACTCTCTCTCCCTCTCTTTCTTATTCTGACCAGATGAGTAATAGCTCTGGCGCTGTGGTTTGACTGATTAATGCACTCAAAGAGCCCAGGGAGGTGGAGCACAACAAACAGATGGGGGAGGAAGGGAAAAAAGAGGCAAAGGAAAGTCTGAACAGAGTTGGTGAACTGGGGTAGGGGGGTACATGCGTGTGTGTGTGTGTGTGTGTGGGTGTGTGCTTGCATATGCATGTCCATCAGACAGAAACCCTAATGGTGCTGTTTGAAAAGAGCTGCATCAAGTGGTTTGATCAGTGAAAAGGTTCTCTCTCTTTTTTTAGGTTAAAACAATCATGCTCATTTTTTTGAGTGACCAATCAGCCTGTAGTTGGTTTCCAGGAAGGTGGAAAAAGAAGAATTATTGAGGCTACCGAAGTATTCAAACCTCTTAAGCTTTTACACACTTTGGATAGTAAGCAGTTTTATAACCACAACATTAATGTATTACACTGGAATTTTATGTCATAGACCAAAACAAATTGGTGCATAATTATGACATGGAGGAAACGATGCACAGTTTTTAAAACGCTAAGCTTTGGAGAAACTTATGTTTATATTTTCCACATATTCCAAGAATTTGGGTCTGAAATCTGCCTGGTAATTCTTTCACATTATTTTGCTCTGTTGTGAGCCTTTTCCTTGTAGCTCTGGGTGTGTGTTTAGTGTCTTATTTCTACTGGAAAGTGAATGGTCAACTTATTCTGTATTTAGCTTCATTCAGCTTCCCCACAACCTTGACTAGCTTCTTCATCCCAGCTGAAGAAAAGCATCACCACAGTATGATGCTACCACTACCATGCTAGCGGTTCCAGCTCACATAAATGATCAATTTGACTGCAGTTTTTTTTTTTCTCAGTGCTCCTTGTCTAGTCTTAGGAGACAGGTCATCACTTGGTAGGTTTGCAGTTGTGTCATACTCTTTTCCTTTTTGGATGACATATTGAATTCAACTACTCGAGATATTCAAAACTTATGACAACTTTTAACTTAGTCACTTCTTCATCCCTGAACTCTCTGTGTTCTGTGGGACCTGTGACATTGTTAGTTTACAAATTCTCTTTGACGAATTCACACATTTTCAACAGTTAAAGTCCAGATCAAAAGACACACAAAAAGTTCTAATTGCAGAAACCAAGGGTTCTACAAAATGATGACACTGGGTTACTGTTTACAAATGCTTGCCACACTTCACTAGTTGTATTTGTTAAATTAAATCTAAAGTATGTATCATTGTCCTTGTACTTTAAAGAGGTATGAAATGCCTGCTAAGCATTAAGAAAGTAAAGGAAAACAAAATAAAGCAGACCAACAGATCCACTAAATAACATCCCAGGTTAATTCCAACTCACTCTTATTACTAATAGTTTTATTTGGTCTTTTTGAGGATCTTAATGATGCAATAATAGCACATCATACGGAAAATTAGGTCCTATCTTCTTTATTGATCGTTGCTCAATTCAAAGATCAGAAAACAAAACAGTTCTTTTCATGTTTTAGCCTAAAATTTTGAGATTAACCCAATCAAGTCCCTACGGTTAAACTTGGACTACTGAACAATGGCCAATATTTCTGTTTTGACATAAATCAGGCTGCTGTTCCTGGATACAATTTGAGAAGATTATCTAAATTTGATGTTGCACAGTAAATGGTTCTGTCTTCAAACGGCTTAATAAGTGAACAGGGTCGCTGCCCTGTGTTTTTAAATCGTTAAATCATGCTGACTTTATTGATCGTAAAAACATATTTTTTTCTTCTTTTTTGTAGTGCACAGCTGTATGTTTCAGTTTTTTTCCCCTCCAATCCAGCCAATTATCAATATGGATTGATGTGTATCACCAACTTTTGTTGATCAACACCTAACCATAACTCTTTTGTTGCCAAAATATCTTTTCAGTTACACCATAGGACAAATTGAACAAAGTTGGTGTATTAAAAATGTAGACTAATTCATAGTCTCTGCAGACAGTGACAGTGTTTGAATAAAGCTACAGCGCTGTTAACAGTATTTGTCCCATTATAAACTTCAACAGTTTTTTTTTATTTTTACTGCACTTGTTTCAGACCAAACAACTTTGAATATCACATGAAGAGAAACAGAGTAAATAGAAAACAGGTTTTCGAATGCTAATTTTAATGTTTAAGAGAGAAAAGAGGCTGCCTTTAATTACCCCCATAATCTAATAACTGGTTGCATCACCCTTGGAGGGAACAACTGTCATCAAGCATTTGGTCAACACTTCTTTGCAGAATTGTTTCAATTTAACCACAATTGAGCGTTTTTAAGAAAAAAAGGGATTGTTCAAAGTCATGATTATTACCTTCTGGCTTCAGGAAATGTCTAACCCTGGCGCAGCATAACAAATGTGAGGCTGCCATTCAGTCGGCACCACTGGGGCATCTGACCATTACCAGGCAAAGCAGCTGAAGTGCCTTGCTCAAGGACACAGGGGTACCAGGGATTCAAACTGGAAACCTACAGGTTATGGGAAGAAAACATAAAACCCCAAGCCATCTCCACCTTGTTAATATAATTAAAATGATTATCAGACAAACTTTAGTTAAAACATTGTTCCTTATTTGTTTAAACCCCGCAGTTTTAAGAAATAGTCACATTTTCTGTGTTGCTGCTGTTAATTTTAGAAGTATTACAATTAGAATGGTGGGAAACTAAACGTGCATTATGGCATACAATTTTAACAATCATTTTAACTGTTAAGTGTTGGCATGTTGCCTAAATGACTCAAAAAAGTTTTTCTGGAAAATGCTCATCTTTCAAAGTATTCTGTTTGGTTTTTCATTTTCAAAAGTAAAAGAAAAATATAAATTCATAACAAAATGTTATTTTTTATTATTGACAAAATGATTTTGTTGAAGGCTGGAACAGAAATTTCAGATCCAATTGAGGACAAAAAGTCTTCAAACAGTAAGTCACAAAGCAATTTTTGAAAAAAAAAGAAACTCAGAAATGGAGCACTATTCGCTGTGTAGCTCCGGTTCTGTCACAGTGCAATCCTCTATAAAGGACATCTGTTTTTCACCAAGTTATAAAAAAAAAATATGTTTTCCATCCATCCAGTTTATATACCAGCTAACAATCTGTTAACAATCTTGTTCAAAGTTGCTGGATTTTTTTATTTTTTATTTTTGATAAAATATTTCTTTTTTTCTGTACAATGATTGCACATTTGTACTAAACTTTACAATAGTTGGTAAGGGAGGAATATTGATTTTCGATGAGATTCCTCATAGCGGCTGTACCAACAATGGCTAAGGAAGAAGTTTAAAACATGTTGGATTTATTTTTAATGACACCACGGTCTACCTAAAGTTTGGTTTAAGTCATTTTTGAAACATCAAAGGCTTTACCCGACACCCCGTCTTGCCTGACTCAAAGCTGAGACATAGAAGAAGAAAAAGTGAAGACATGCGTGAAATAATTCAGGGTTTGGAAAAAAAAAAAGTAGCTGAAAGCTTTCAGTAAATTAAACTGCATGTTTTTGCAAATCATGAGGCTTGGTAGATGTGCAGAAGATAAAGGTGGACAACCTTTTGAGAATAATTTCTTGAGAATTTCATGTGTGTGCAGCTTTAGTTATAGGTTTCAAAACATGACATAGTACATAGTTGCACACATACATGCTTTACATTCCATAATGTTGTTCTTGAAACTAATTTACTTAATAATTTTAGTATTTAAGTATAATTTAAGTATTTAAGATATAACCTGATGGGTTATTTTATATATATATATATATATATATATATATATATATATATATATATATATATATATAAATTATGGTAGAAATCATTATTGCTGGGCATGTACATATTTAATGCACACACAAAAAATGAACTTCATTACCCATATCCTGACTTTGGAGGTAAATGAACACACCATAAACAGCTTTCACTACTGCAGAAGCGGAAGTGGATGGGCTTGGACAATTAATCTTTTAACTGTTTGTTGCTCATTAGTTTTTCATGAGTGTTTGTTCACATTTGCCTCACATATAATTCCAACAAGATGTATTCTGTGTATAACTAGAAAAAATGCCAAACGTGATATTTGTACAAGAGTTTTAGAACTGAATCAAGAGGAACAAATTTCAAAATATGTACTGGTGCTTTAGTCTATAATTGAAAATATATAAATAGATGAAATCCCAAGTCAATGCTTCAGTACTTAAAAAGAAAACAAAAATCAAAGCAATTACTAAAAACTACTAAAGACTTGATGTGTTTAAGTTTAGCCTTGATACCCATTTAGCCTAAACACAGCTGCGGATCCTGCTTGTCCCATCAAACATTTCTTAGTCATTCCTTTGTAACTTGGGCTTATTGCCAATGTTTCGTTGCCTACAGAGGAGCAGTGGCTCACTGTTAATTTTTTGCTTCAGAGATTATTCATGCCCCAGGTTTGTGATTATATTTGTGTCTTTTTGAGCGAGAGCTTCTTTCTCAGCTGAACCAACATTTTAAACGCAAAAACAAGTTGAACAGAATTCACTGCTCTGTAAAGTGTATATGAAAAATAAAAAGAGAGTATTTTATTATTTTCCACTATTTTCTCATCGATCCTGTTCTGCGCCCCCCTCTCTGTCTTTCGCCCTCTTTCATCAGCCCTGTTCACGTCACATGCCCACATCTCACCCAGAGCTCCTGTAACCTTCATTCTCTAACTCCACAGATCCATCATCACCCTGAATGAACACATACTGTAGAACAAAAGTTAATGGGAGGGGGACGGTTTCAAATAGTACCATGTCATTAATGGACCACTTGGTGGCACTGTGGGTTCAAACACACCAGCCATTTCTCTCTGAATTATTTTTTTGGGGGGATGTTAATGAAGGGGCCCAAAATTAGTGGGAGGTGTGAAGAGAGGGAAGAGGGACAAAGCAAAAACAACGGGATATTAGAGGTGAAGATGAAGAATGGATTAAAAAAATGTAGAGGGATGGAATGAGGGAAGCTGGTATTTTCAGAAAAACACAAGAGGAGCAAGAATGAGAAGGCAGGAGATTTTTTGCTGCAAAGCCTGAACCTGATTTCCATGCCCTAAGCCTGGCTGCCTATTTTAGAATACAACGGATACTGAAACCTGCGGTGATATAACATAACAGCGACACATAACCATGACTACCAGCTTTCAAAATGCCACATCTCTAATAAGAGCCTGCGCTAAAGCTCCGTTTTATGGCAGATATTCAGACGCAGTACCCTGCAATTAACTGTCATTCCCTGTGTGTCTCAATTCCAAAGAGATGAAAATGATGATAATAATCCCCCATTAATACTTATCACATCTGTGATCAGGGAACAAGATTCATGAGGAAAGAGTTCAAATTAAACTTTTGACTCTTTTTAGAGCCTATTTATCCATGGATGACGAGTGTACAGCTTAAACTCACACAAGAGCGTATATAGAGAATGTAACATCTATCATTAATTTTAGTCTCCATAAAGAGTCAAAGAACTTTTGAAACTTTACTCAAAGTTGACAAGACTTTTAACTTAACTGTTGTTATCTCTCCTTAAATCTTCTGACTTTCTTGGAGATACACAGACTTTAAATTGTGCTGACCTACCAGAACAAAAGTCAGCGGTGGCAATTGCCAAAATGCTGTACATGTCCAGCAGGCACAATGGGACATTTGCTTTAATTCAAATGTTCTGGTTTGCTTTTACACCTGAATATATTGTGAAAGTTCACTCAAAGTTCAAAGTTGTGAACTGTAGAACCTAGACAACTGAAAAATTACAAACTCGATCTACAGACACAGAGAAGGAACATCGCCATCTTTGGGGAAAAAATCTTGATGTAAAAAAAATAATAATAATATGTTTATCATCTCCACCTTTAACTGTGTTAGATATTTATTTATCAACATGTCTGTGTACCATATGCAGCATATAGAGGTTTCTGTTCTATTTAAGGCTGTTAGGTGTGATTATGACAGTGAGAACCAAGCCTGCATATTTTCCCACTAATGATTCCAACAGTGGCCACTCACTGTCTGTGTTGTTAAAGGTGCAATATAAGCATGTGAGAGCTGTTGAATTAGGACTGTAACACAAGAATTGTCAGACTATTCAGTTTCTTGCAAAAGTATCCATACTTTGTAATATTTCTTTCACAACCACAATCCTCATTGTATTTTGCTGTTTTTTTTTTTTTTTTTGCTATAGACTAACACAAGGTAAGTAATAAAAATGAAGAGGAAATAATTAAATATAGTTTATTAATTTACTTATAAATTAAATTCTGAAGAATGTGACATTTGTCCCCTTCTAATTCCTTACTCCTAGATAATAAATAAAGAGCTTACGGCAACTTAATCTCTGTACAAAGACAACTTTTCAGTGAAAGATTTAGAAGTTTGTTGGAGAATACTGATTATCTCTAATGCATCATGAAGACCAGGTCAGGTTAGTTCCCTCCAAAAGTTGAGTAAAGGCAACATATTGCTATAAAAGAATATGCCCAGCTTTTAATATTTTCCTGAGGTCTGTCCAGTCTGTCATCTAAAAATGGACAGCAAATGACAACTGCACACCTTTTACCTAAAACGACTGCTTGACAATTTATCAAAAATGCAGTCAAAATGGCTTTCACAATTTAAGGGGTAAAATGCTCAGATCTAAATATAATTTTGAATTTTTGGAAATGTTAATTGGTATTGTATTAATATGTCTCAAAATACATAAAAATAGATACACATAAGCAATATTTACTGCAGTGTAATGTAACTAAACATGCATTCTCTGTAGGTCACAATGGTTCAGTTTACAACTAGTTCTGAAGAACTGGCCAACATTAAGAAGAAATCAGTTGTGTCATCCATTTTGATTTCTGTCTTATAGAGACATGGCATGAAAGATCCCATTCTAATTGAATCCAGGTATTTAGTTCCACCATCCTGTTTCCAAGTGACAAAGAAATTGCAGACCTTTGACAATTCAGAAGGGAAAAGGTAATGATAAAAATTATTGGGGGTGAGGAGAGCTCCAGCAGTTTATACAGACTGGAAGGCAAGAACAGCAAGAATGAGAATAGAGTGAACTTCAGGTGACAAAATGACATTCTTACATCACTCAGAAGGTTTCTCTGCTCCTGTGGCTGTGTTTTTCCTCAGGAAAAAGCTTTGATGTTGGATATATTTTCTGATGTGAATGCCTGTAGTCATCCTTCTCAAATTATTGACTTTAAACATGGTGGTCAGCAAACTACTGTGTAACAACAAGGACAGCTAGACATACTGATGTTTGGACTTAGGTTTGGTTTGTGATGTTTGGACACAAATCTCTATGAAGATTTGTGCTACAAATCTTCGTAGAGATAAACATTTTTAATATTTTGTTTTTATTAATCAGATCTGTAGCTGGTTTTGGGATGGAAATAGCCTCCTATAACAAATACATATCTACTGCTGGTAAAATATGTCAGTCTTTTTATGGTCAGTCTTTTTATGACTGACCATAGGTTTAGACTTAAAATGGCCTTTCAAGAGTAAAATCAAAGTGCTATTTAAAAAATCTATGATTTGTCAAGAAAATGTCAATATATTCTCAGATGGTCTATGCAGAATCAGTCTTCTATTTTCATATCCCTAGTTAAATAGTTTAAGTAAAACAAATGTTCAGTTCCTTTTCAGAACATATGGAGCAAATTTAGAAAAATCATGAAGAATCCATAATTCATCAAGAAATTATCATGGTATTTTCACTTTACAAAGTTTACTTGTGGAATATTATATTCAATTTATAAAATCTGTGAAATCAATTGCTTTTGTACAAAAAATGGCAATCGTTGGAATACTTTCTTAATGAAAATGTATTAACATCATTCCCATGAAACCCAGCTAAAACAAACTAAGTTATAAAAAGATCAAACTTTATCATAAAATTCTCCAAATTCTCACATCACCAAACCTACATCTGGAATAATGTAATAAAGCTTCCATCCATCCATCCATCCATCCGTCCATCCGTCCATCCGTCCCTCTGTCCATCCATCCATCCATCCATCCATCCATCCATCCATCTGTTTATTTGTCCATCCATCTGTCCGTCCCTCTGTCCGTCCGTCCGTCCATCCATCCATCCATCCATCCATCCATCCATCCATCTTCTGTTTATCTGAGGTTAGGCTGCAGGGTCAGGGCTGACTCTCCAGCCAGTAGGACTTGCCCAGAACACCTCATAAGGGAGACGTGCAGGAAGCGTATTACCAGATAACCCAGTTACCTCAACTGGCTCCTCTTGACATGGAGGAGCAGTGGCTCTACTCTGGGTTTCTCCCGGATGATAGTAGGGAAACTCAATACACTATCACAAAGTCTAATCCACCATTGGGATGTGAATGCTGGTTCTGTTATCATGAACTATGGTGGAGATATGTACAATTAATTGTTGTGCTGGCAAGAGCTAAATGGTTTTTAGTGTCGTGTCATTTCAACAATCTTCCAAAATCTCAGATTTTTTCCATGTAGTTTCACTGGCTTAGTCCCTGGATGTTATGCACCAAACTTCACAAGCTGATAATGTATGAGAAATAATCAAGACAAATATTTTGCCTTTGTTGCATTAAAGCAAAAAACATCTAGTTAGGTGGAAGTGAGTGTCACAAATTCACAACCCACTTCCACCTAATATCCAAGCTGTCATAATAATTTTTTAGGGGAAAAGCCAATGGTTTCAGTTATTAGCTAAAACATATTTTACAATAATGCCTCTGGTTAAGGGGTAGGGCTTTTCTGGTCAGGTTTTTCTACTAGCTTTTTTTTTTTTTTAATCAGATTTTCTCCAGAATTTTAATAAGGTTCCTTGCTCCAATGGAAGCAGGCAGATGGCCATAGCCTTCACTCACTCTGCGGGCTTGGAACCCTAACAAGTGCTGGGCAATGAACTAGACCTGCTCAGGAAAGAGGAAGGCAGCACAAGGACTTTGCTGACACATGACAAAAACTTAAGTACTGTAGCTTGTAGATTAATGAGTGAAAAGCCAGAGAGGCAATAACTTTATAGCTCCAGAGAACAGCTTGAGTTTTATTATGTTCTTTAAAATAGTTTACAGATAATAGATGAAACTGCCTCAACAATAAAGTGCAGAAGACCATTTTGCTATTTTGGTGTCTTTCACAAAGGCTTCCTTATATCTAAAATATTGTGTCTCTTTCCTGAGAATTTTGATTTCAATTTTCAACCTTCCCAATAGAGATACAACAAAAACAGTTATATTCCAGATTTAATAATGCATCTCAAATATGTTACATAACATTACCACAATAATTTCGTCTGGTATAATACCTGACCAGGGAGAGCTGTTTTCAGGCTGCTATTTGGACATTGGACAGATTTTTTCAGAGCTTACATATGTGAAACAAACTGTTTTTGTAGATTTTTTTTCCATTCTGGCATGGATACTGCTTTAATCATTTCTGCTGGTACTTTACACACATTTAATATTTGTTATGATGAAAACCTGTGTTTTGCAGGAAAGAGCTAAATACTGTTTTCTACATCCAAAATAAGATCAGAAGAATGCTCCAGTTCAAGCAGAGGATGTTAAGAATGTAGGGCAGAGGCAAAAGGGAAAGCAGGAAAGAAGGCCAGTCAAACCGTTTCTTTCCTTAAACGTCATTGGGAATTTTAAATTTGAAGCCCCTGGCAAATTAAGAGGAAGGTTGTGGAGTACTGATAAGGACACAAACACAATTTGGGAGGATTCTGCAGCATGCATGACTCTCTAAAGTTTAAACTGCTTTTAAGACTATACATGAGACTGTACAGTATGAAAGCAGCAAAGGTGAAGAAGTGTCTGTGTACTCTTGTTGAAATATGAGCTCTGAAGTTTTGTTCAGACTTTTGTTCTTGTAAAAAAAAAAGATGTGCTTTTTCTCTATATATCTAAATCGAATAGAGCATAGACTAATGTAAGCAATCACATTTGCAGGGTGAATTAGAGTTAGAGTTGTCAACTTCATACACATGTTTTCAAAATGTGGGAGGAATCCAGAGTACCTGAGAGAACCCTCACAGAGTAGTAAGAACATGCAAGTTACCCATAGGGACTTGGATGCAGAATCTCGTGACTGTGACACTAACTCCACTACTAATAAGCTTAACTTATGTTGACCTTGTATTGAAAAATGACAGCAATGCTAAGCAATGCTACAAACAGCAGCATCGAGTAGCACCCCACACCAGACGTGGAACAAGAAAAGGAGAGAGAGACAAAGAGAGAGAGGGAGAAATAGAAAAGGGTGGGGGGGAGGGGGGGAGCCCTCTCCACTCTTTTTTTCCCTTTCCCTGCTCAGCTCTCACTCTTTCAGTGGTTCCGCTCTGCTCATGGGGAACTTTGTTTTGAAATAGCATGGCAGCCTGGCCAAATGTGAGGATATGGGCTCATACCATTATGTGAAAATAGAGAGGGGGACAGACACGACAGGTGAGTCCATCCCCTCAGTCAACAGAAAGTGGGGAGCAGGAGAGAACATCACAAAAAACAAAAACAAAACAAATCTAACTGACACCTGTAAGAGGAGCAGCATTTGGCTGAAGACTAAAGATATTAACAGTAAATTATTATTATCACAGGTCTCTTTGGCAGATTTTTTGCAGTGTTTTGTTCATTTGTTTTTGTTAAGAATTAAAAGTTTGATTAAATTATTATACAAAAATAAGAACGTCTGATTTTGTAATAAAACAAGTACATAAAATCAAGCGAGTATAAAGATTCTCTTATAGGGAACATTGAATCCACAAGGTGCAATTAATTATCTTTAAATAATAATCTGACTATTTGTAGATTAAAGGGTTTAAGAGTAATGAACTAATGTATTCAATGCAGACTTCCAAAAAGTTAGGAAAGCAAAATTAAAATGACTTTATCGCTAGATTGAAGTTGCTGGAAAACACAATATCTATATATAAGATATGAATTAATCAGGCAAATTTTGTGGAATGTGTTTTGCTATTGACAAACCTGCAGTTGGAATAGCGCACATGTATTAGGATAAAGGGTGTGTAATTCGCAGTATTAAGGTGATTGTGTCGGGCATGACATTACTGTCTCTCTTATTTATGTTTTTGAACAGCTGACCACCTGGGAATGAAATGCAATGAGTACCCCCAAGTGATCAGATAAATATTCCCCAAATTAATTTAGAAACTCGATAACAGATAATAACCCTATAAGGCGTTAATTGTGTATCTTCATACACAATTAAAATATGCTTCACAAACAAAATGAAAACCAGACATGCAAAATTGTGATGTGGTATTTACATGAGTTGATAGATCTTATTATTGCTTTTTTGTAAATTGTAGGGAATTTTGGACTTTATACATTTTCCTGGTTCATTAACATGTTTCTTTAAAGTGAAGTTTTTAAGACCTCTAGTTCACCCCTTCATTGTTTTTTAGTTCATGTCATACATACTCTACAGTACGTTTCAAGTTGCTTTCGTCTAATTTATCCTCCTTGATATACACCAATTACATATAAAACACTGATGAATCACATTAGGGCAGTGCACACTGGAGCATTAATCATGAGCCAGGCAATCAGAGATAATTTATGGCTTCTCCTGTGTTTCTAAATGATCTCTCTCCTTTCCCTGATTGATCCATTATTTGGTCGTAAGCAGAAACATGTTTGCTGCATCAATCAAATGATTAATCACAAATAATTGCTGGGACAGCTGAACATAATATGCTGTGTATGTGTGTGGCTGAGAGTGTGGATATATAGGCAGCAGTAACAAGGATGGCTGGTACTTTTATAGACAGCATTTAGCCTGTGGAAGTCACACAATAACCTCTTTACAGAATTTACAAATATGCCATATTTTGATTGATTTTAAGCTTATAAAATTATGAAAAACAAACATGTTCCTCATGTGTTAGTAAATCTGTAGAAAATAACTTAACTATGGTACCTTAAGTTTAGCAAAGGATTTTAACATCATACGTTTGTTCTGTATGTTGGGAGATGTAGAATGCAGCAGCAGTTCATTCCTTTCCTACTCCCAACCAATAAAAAAACAGAAAACAATCTAAACCTTTGGGAAGGGATAACATTTAGTGCATTCACACAAAAACATATAAAATAGTCTCCTTATTCATAGCAGCAAACAGGGGATACCAGCTCTCTATTGACTGAACATGCAAAAAGCAGCAAAGTTGCTCAAGGCACAAGTGGCAGATAAGTTATATCTTCTCCATGTCCCGTCCCCTGGGCAGATGCCCACATGTGCCTCCAAAGAACCTCGCTAGTGTACATATTTAGAATTTTTTTTCCAGAAACCCCGGATTTCTCCCACTGTCTAAACTGTGTTTTGGTTTGAGAGAGAGGACAGGAATGTAAGCGCGTACACTTGGCTAAGCATATACAAATAAAATAAAAAACATAATTGGACAGACTGTTATGAGTTAAACCAATGATTAGAGCTTTGTTGCCAGAATAAGATAGAAGAAACATTATGCCTTTTCTTCCAAATTCTACAGGTAAATCAGTCTGAATCATGGTTTTGAATATATTTGGCAGCTTAACCTATCTATTTTTTATCTTTGATTTCAGGATTATACCAGGATTTTAAATCATTTTAACTACTAAATATAATAATAAACGGATAAACAAATATTCATATATTTTGAACCCTTCTGCAAGTCAGATAGGCGTTTTTTTAACTGGCTCGACTAAACCTTCAGCTCTGCTTAGGCATAATGAGTACTGTAATTGTTTTATTTTGTTTGAGTTAATGTGCATTCACATTTAAAGAACCTGTTTTGCATGGAATTGTGCTCTTCTTCACAAAATGTGCTGACAATATTGAAAAAACTGTGTTTTAGGACACAATTCACAATTAGGAAAAACGTTTATGATAAAACTGTGTAGTCATTGTTCACCATATTTCATTGGGGAAGTGATTATGCAGCCACAATAATTTTGGTTATATTATGTGTGATGAATGACACCAAAAAATGAGAATCAAATTACAGAAAAACACCCAAACCCATTAGGTTTGCCAACATACCAAAATACATGTGAACATCTACAGTAAAACAAATTAGTGCTGTGCATTAGCACTACACCATCAATTACCTTACTGAGTGAAACATTTGTGTTTCTTTAAAACACATAAAATGTGAAAATAACCTTGAGCGCAACCATCATAAGCAGCCTATGAAAATCATTTGTAAAGTGGAGAAGAGCAATGACTCTGAGCATTTATCTTCAAGCTAGTGATGAGTGAAGAGGACTTAAAATTGAATCACAATATTTTGTGCCATTTAATCATGACAGGTAATGATTAAAGGTATTCTAAAATGTATTTGTCTTTTTTGGTAATTCATCTGCCACTGCCTAATTCCTGACATCCGCAAACAGAAATATTACTATTTTAAAATATTTTATGTATACAAGTACATCAAATATTAGACAAGTATCACTATAGTGCTTCTAAAAAGCACACAATGTTTGCAATCATTCATATTTTCCGATATTTGGTTTTGGCCACATGTAATCAACAGTGGTAAAAAGTGTTGATCTTGATAACATTGTCAGATTTTGGATTTTTCATTTGGAGTCCATCAATTTAATAATAAATGACACCACAACAAGCTTTTCCCCCATAGATTTAAACAGACCCTACAGGAATTATTCAATGCACTGTTTTAAATTCAGGTATAGTGGTATTGACACATTGACTTTTGTGTACAGCTTGGGTCACCAACTCGGTACCAGCAGGCACCAGGTTGCCCCCAAAGACTGCAAGTTGGTTGCAGAAACTGTTGCAAAGACAAATAAATCATGAACCATTCAGTGAAAGAGTTAAAAATAAACTATATTTATCAGAAAGGTTCTCCTTATCATTATTCCCATGAAGTAGTTCTCAGTTGCAAAAAGGTTGGTGACCTCTGGAATACAGGAATCTTGAGCTGGCATATAAATTGATTTTGTGAAATATTAAAAACAAAAAAACAAAAATATAAAGTTTTGGTTTAGCAAATGGAGACACTGATGTACACTGGCAATAAACAATGAGTCTAAGTCTGGGAGCACCTGGTACCTTACCTCATTATTTGATTATTCAAGGGAGTATCCAATTGAATATCAAGATATTTAATATCTCCACTGTTACATATACTGTAAATCAAAAAAGAAGTCAATGAATCAGTAAAACATTACAGTTTAATGTTTTATCTATGACTAAATCTTGTACATGGGTCAACATTCTAAGGTAATTCCATTGTTGTCTTACAGACATTAGCAATGTGCTTTTAACCTGGTCAGTGTTTTAAGAAACATTTCAAAACTGTTATGCAACAGATCTTACATTTTGTTTTTTTATTTCATTTATATATTTGGATAAAATCTGTAATCTCTTCCTTAACAAAGTGAGCAAATTGAAAATAATTGCAGCATTAAAGAGAAAAATAAGTCAGTTAAAGAGATACTGAGCAATAGAAACAATCCAGTGTAAATGTTTGGAAAAGAATCACAAAACTTTAAGACTTGAATTGCTTTCAGTAATTTTGATTAAACTTCCTCAGCTGTATATTAGACTGCCTCAATATTTATGATGCACATTCATTTTTCTGTTTTATCTCAGTTTTCTCTGCTTCCTTTTGGTACCTGTATGCTCCCCTTCCTCAGCTGCTCAATCCATTCATGTCTGCAAGGCAATTACCAGCATCCCCTTTGTTACTTATTGATTTTCTTCTAAACCAATGTTCATCTCTTCCCTCTTGTATCCCCTTTGCCTTTCACATCCGTTCTACCTTAAGTCTTTTTGCCTCATTTTCTGCTTACTTTGCTTTCGTTTATCTGTTCTGGTATTTTTGTACATGCTTTCACAGCCAGTTTTTTTCTTTTCTTTCCCTCATTTTAATTTTTTAGTTTTAGTTGATTTTTGGGGGTGGGTGGATTTGACCCCTAGTGGTAAATCCAAAGAGCTCCATCTAGTTCCTCGCCTGGTGGAGGGCCTCTGTAGACATTAGCTGTCTCCATTCTGCTTGACTGAGCTAAGTTATTCAACAATAAGTCACTGTTCTAATTCACTGAAATAATCACCTCATGCATTTGAAATGTAAATTTTTTCAGGATAAGCAGCGCTGCTTCCTCATTAAATAATCCCTCCTCAGACTGAAACAAGCAGGTAGAGTGCAAAAGAAGGCACAGCACAACTTTCACCTGGGGGTCAGGTTCAGGCCTGGTCACACATGTGAGGGAATCATGAGTGAGAGTTTGCCATCACTGGTGTTTGTTGTCATCAGTGGTTGAGTGGGAATATAGTAATGACTTTAGTTAAAAGTGTGTATTTTTTTCCAACCATTGAAATCATGGTTGTGACTTTTGTGATTATGTGAGATTAGCTAAAGTCTAATTGACTTTTGACCTTAGAAAACAATGCTCTGCTCTATTTGGACTATCATTAGTGGCAGACACTACACATACTTGATGGAAACAGATATACTGTGCCCAAAGATTTGAAATGAAAAAAGAAGTCAGACTGTATGATTATTCAGTATAATCATACACTGAAAAACAATTACAGTCTCAGTGCTTTGCAGATTTATTCACACCAATTAAACTTGTCGCTTTTGTCATGCAACACAACAACTCAAAGTATTTAGGGGAGATTTTCTGTGAAAGACTAACAATCGGTAGGGATATGTAATTTTCAGTTTCTTATTCACATGAAAATGTTAAACGTTTGGTGTTCATTTGTCTTCATCCCCTTTACTCCGTTACCCCTGAACAAAGTTCTGTGCAACCAACTGCATTCAGAATCAATAAAATCAATCGATAAACAAGTCATCCCCTTGTGTGAAATTCCCTTTCACCGGAGAACTAGGCATGAGGCCAACAGTAACTCTGCTGAAGCTGCAGAGATTCTGTTGATTGAATAGAATAAAACTTTGTTTGTCCCCAAGGTGATGTTCCATAGCTCAAAGACGTTCAACATGAAAAGCAACATTACAACAGCCACACTTAGTCATCCATACTACTGTAAGAGGAAGAAAACACATAAACAATGTCAAAGACAAGCAAGAGCTACTAGAGGCTTCTGCTGCTCCAGCAGCGCAATCAACAGATGATCCAACCAACTATTAGTTGTGCACTTTTTGTTCTAAATGTGAAATGCTATGTGAGGTGGAAAACCTTACATAGCACATTGGCCCCACTGTAAAAGATTTTGGATATATGAAGCTAAATACAAATCAATCCTGGAGGCTGGGAGAGAGGTTCAGCTTACAGCAGAACAATAACTCTAAACATGCTGTTGTTGATTTTCACATTATTCATGCAATCTGAATCAACTTGAGCTAAGAGGAATGGGAAAACATTTAGTTTGTTTTTAAGATTCACAATTCTCTTCTTGAGATATTTGTAAGCTTTAATGAGTAATCCAGAACTTTATTAATGTCACTTCTTAAAATATAAAACACAAAAAAAACAGGAGAATGTGTCTTTCAAGATTGGTTGATTGTTAATTATTAGACGACAGGAAATGGGTAAAAGAAAAACAGCTGCTTGCCTAAAGTTTCCCCAATTTACAAGCCTATCAAAAACTGAACTTAAAAGAACTGGAACTCTGACAAATAAGACTAGAAAAGCCCACATTTATCTACACTCAACAAGGGGGATGGTAGTGGAGGTACAAGATTTTTTACATTTTTGAGACTATTTTACAGGTTTCTGTACTTCAGTTAGAAATAATCTTCAGCATATAAAACTACTGCAAAAAGAGAAAGATACTTCTACATAAAGTAGATAAAAAAATAACTTCTTGATGGTACCAAATCACCATAAATCGGTTACTTATGTGCTTCCTTTCATTTGTATTTTTGAAGTTTTTCATTAAACACTATCAGGCGGTGACACAGACAACCAGTAATAATCAACAAATAAAAGCATCATCATTCCAGTCACAGTAAAATATTGTCTACACTAGTTAAATCATTAGCCCAAAGACACATTTATTTTTGGAGTGCATCAACATTCTGAGCTGCAGCTGTGCAGAGAGAAGCTTTTATTGTTATGGAGGAAATGGATTGCATGTGGTTTCTACAGATATTCCACTGAAGCAGAAACATGGGTCAAAAATATCAAGCCCACATAAAATCTGGTAAAAGTGAAAAGATGATTTACTTCTTCTAGATGTTGTGTTTGGAGACGTCATCGCCATTGAGTGAAAGTGTAAAGACCCTGTTGTTGGTGTCATGACCCCTGCAGGATGTTTGATCATCTTTGTTGTTCAGCTGTGGAGTTGGTGGTGAAAAGGCAACAAATCCTCCTCAAATTAACACTTATTAGCTTCTGGCTGCAATGTCTTTGAAAATTTAGTTGGGAGTGTGACTTCTCTGTGGGGAAAAAGAAAACATTATCAATTGGCCAAGGCTTTAATGTACTTTTTGATTTATATGTATATACACTGCTCAAAAAAATAAAGGGAACACTCAAATAACACATCCTAGATCTGAATGAAAGAAATATTCTCATTGAATACTTTGTTCTGTACAAAGTTCCATTTGCACAACAGCAGGTGAAATTGATTGTCAATCAGTGTTGCTTCCTAAGTGGACAGTTTGATTTCACAGAAGTTTGATTTACTTGGAGTTATATTGTGTTGTTTAAGTGTTCCCTTTATTTTTTTTGAGCAGTATATTTTGCATATTTAGTAAAACCAACTCAAAATGTTAAATGTTTGAGTCCAGTGTTTGTGGGTAAAAATATGCGAAAGGTAAAAATATAGATGTTCTGAGACAAATTTCACAACTGCTTACCAAAAGCCAGTAAAGTCTTCTTCCCTTGCTGAGCAGAGCCTTCATTTGGAGTTTTACCAAAATAGAGAGAAGATCACAATCATCTCTCCACAGTGCATTGCATGAACACAAAGAACTGCATAACAAATAAAACTTAACACTGGCATTACCAGTCAGCTTGACATCTTATAGAGGATACAGGGAGTGCCTGAGAGTGAGCAGGCAAGTGGAAATCTGGAAGACACTGGTGGTACAGAGAACAACCGTGGAAAAAGTAGGTAGATTCTGGAAGAGGTTTTGATGTTGTAGGTTTGCTTATGGGAGCTTGGAACATGGAAACTGGATGAGATCTGAGAACACTGGGGTGTGACTAACACAAGATCATTTCTATAGAGAGTTTTCACAGAAGTAGTAGAGTGGCTACATCTACTCAACAAGGTTAATCACCCAGTGAAGAGAGGTTGTCATGCAGCTCCTTATATCCACAGGACCTAATGATGCAAGGTCTGCCCGCTGTGAGGATGGAACGCCCACCTGTAGAGATCTTTAGGAGAAAGTAGACTCACACTCTCACAGAAGAAGCACAAACACGCAAGAATCATGACTCTCAGAAGTATCACTGCTTACTTTTTTGCAAAAAAGGTATTTTTGGTGACCCATCCACCACACAAAAACTACTGAATAGGGCCGTGGGCCGTCATTTAATAATGATGATTAAACAAATGGATGTTAAAATGAGTGTGGAATCTCACCCTGAGCCCCATCAACTAACTACATTTTTAACTCATGCCTAATTGTTCTCACCTTAAATACAGCTGTTTTAATCTTCATAAGATGTTAACAGTTGAAACCAGATAGTTACATATACTAAATAAAAAGAGATTTTTTTTTCTCACTGCCTGGAGTTAAATCAGACCAAGCTGCTCTTGTTTTAGGTCAGTTAGTGACCAAATTATTTTTATTTTCTAAATGCCAGAAAACCTGGCAAGAAAATTTTTTAGAGATTACATTTGTAACTTTATTCAAATTCAAATGGCACATGAATTTTTTTTTAAAACATTGGCTTTCTATTTGCGAAACTTCCATTATTGTAGGTATAAAACAACCCTGTTAGTAGATTCTTCAGCATGTGTTATGGATCTTATGTGTTCGATAAGCTAGCCATGCTATAAACGTCTCCACATCTTTATCAGTTTGCTTTGTTTCTTGGTTAATGGTTCATTCATGTTTCAGAGTCTGAAGTCTACACAGAACAGTTGTATTTTTTCAGAGGTTAAATTAGACTGTACTTAATAATTAGATAACTTCTGAAGACAGTTAGTTGAGCTAGCGTTTATTCAGGGGCATTAGAGTAAGGGGGTTACAAGTTCATAATTTATGAGAACTGTGGTGTGTATATTTCTATAGTTTTTATATAAAAAGAGTCATGTCTCATTTCCTTACACTCACACTAATGTCGTACCAAACGTTCATCTAGTTAAAATACGCATTTTATACACTAGCTTGTGAAGGCAAAATAACAAAATGTGAACAAATTCAGAATGCATGAATAAATTTGCCAATGTGTATGGATGCGTTGTATAACATAAATGGTAAGTTATATGTATTATGTCTATTTTATGCTATTCAAACTTATTTTTATGTATTTATCTTTTTTAATTTAGATATAGGGTGTTTGTTGTCTTTGTGTTGAGTCTTTCAACCTGGGGTTCTTAAAATACTGTAATTGCCTTTCTTACATATTGAATTGTATATTTTTTATGCAGGGTTTCATTGAAAATTGCCTAATTATAATCTCTTTCACACAACTATTAAGTTTCATACTTTTCTAAAAATATAGCACATAATTTTCCACCCCTAAGATTAATTGAGGCATAATGCAAGGTAATTACTCCCATTGCTTCTCTAACAAAAGAAAATGTAATTAAACACATATACATTATGGCAGTTTTTATAAACTGCAAAAAGTAAGCATAAACTGCTGGAGCCTCCATGTGTGGATTTACAAAAGTGAGAGAGGAGCTGAACACCACATTGGGCTACTCAAAATTCACATCCTGATTTTTTTATTCCTGTCATGCTGAACAACATCATCAGTTTCCATTGTACTAGGAGTGAATCACATTGTTAGTCTGCCCTCTTACAGTCTACTGTGGGTCATCGGGGTTGGATTTATTTTCAAGTTGCCAAAAAAGGAACTTGCTCAGATCATTTGGATTAAATTATTTTACATCATTTGATGTCAGTCACCCAAATTTTTCAACTTTTCTAATTAATTTCTACGATACAGTTGCTCAAATTTGAAATTGTGGTTAATTGTGCTGTGTGTATGTAACAGGTGGTATCAATGAGTCTCACAAGTCGTTCAGGTGGGTCTCAACCAGATATTTTATTTTTTTATTCTGGGGGAAGAAGGGAAAACAAATGAACAACCTCCTCAACTCCTTCTCCCTGCACTCCGACTCCACAGCAGCACAGAACACCGCTCTGCGGGAAAAAGGGGGGGCAGAAGAGCTACGAGGGCTGGAGTAAACTACGGAAGCCCAGGAAACACAAACGAGGCGGAGAGCAGAAGGGCGACCCCCGCAGGCAAAAACAACAAAATAAATAAAAATAACTGAATAAGATAAAATTCACAAATTCTCAATATAAAATGAATAAGAAATAATAATTTAACAAAGAAACACATTTGTAACTCTGTTACACTCACCCCCACTGAATTTTATCGAACACGAGCATCAACCACACAGTATACATCATCGGAAATAACATAAATCACAGATCACCTGGGGTCAGCATTAAGAACACAGACAACTAACGTATCCCATAAGGATGAAGTGGTATGAGGGTAGCGCTTATCCCCCAATCCATCAACTGCCTACAGGGTGCCTTGTACACCCCACAAAACCCCAACACACAGTGTAGTACAGGCTCATCACACAATACAAAATGAAAATATCATGTCCAGACAAAACAAAAAAACGTCAGACCCAAGAAGATTATAGTTTAGCTGGCGAAGAAATCAATCAGGAAAGGCCTGGAACATTGATTTGCAAACAGCTTTAACATCGAACTTGTTCTGAACGACATCCTGCCTGGACATAGTCTGTATGAGCCTGTTCACAGGTTTGACTAGGCGACCAAATCTGGACCTAACTTCCGTCTGTGCAGTATAGTCATCACAGTGCACAGTCGAGGTCTGGTCAACAGTATGCAGAATGTCAGAAGCATCATCTGTATGGCCCACAATACGAACGCTGGGATCTGGGTCCCTTACATCCACCGGGACGTTCACAGCGGTCAAGGCAGCAGAGTCACCTCCCACAGATTGACCTGTCGTGTAGCTCACGGGCAAAACTGAGCAGTGTTTGGGACTGGAGGTCATACTCCGTAAGTCAGCTACCTCCCCCACTGATGAATTCGGCTCAGACAGCTGTGTTATCCATTCAATGGTTCTCCTCTCGGAATCCATAGGCGTCGGATCAGGCGAAGGGTTCCCCACCCCTTCCAGAACACCAGGTAAGTCCCCAACACTGCCACAATCAAAGCCAGCACTTGTCTCATGCATGGTGTTGTTGTAGCTCTCATGCAACGTTTCCTCCTCTCCTCCAAAGTCATCTGCGTCTGGGACTGAGGATGCATTAGCAGAGAGTGAAAAGGCAGAAGCAGAATCAGATACTTCACATGTGGGATCCACTGGGAGGAAACTGGCCAGCATCAGCATGTTCCTGTGAACCACTTTTTTCTGTCCAGTGACTGTGTCACAGATCCTGTACGTATGTGTCGTTGGATTAATATCTGTCACAGTGTAGATGGTTGATTCCCATCGGTCAGCAAGCTTCCTCTTACCCCTCTCTTTTTTGTTGGCTAAGAGCACTCTGTCACCGACGGCAATGTCAGTGCCCTTAACTTTCCGGTTGTACAACCGAGCATGCCTTCTTTGTTCTTTTGAAGCATGGTCCTGAGCAATCGTCATGGCCTCCTTCAGGTCGTTGGTAAGACACGCCACATACTTGTCATAGTTCCCCACAGCAGAGTCATCAAGGACAGCATGAAAGAGGACATCGACAGGCAGGCGAGGGACCCGGCCAAACATGAGGTAAAAGGGGGGTAACCTGTTGTCTCATGAACCGCACAGTTATACATGAAGGCTAGTGTCTGTAAACGTCGTGGCCAGTCAGCCTTCTCTTCAGGGGACAATGCACGGATCATGCCACCTAAAGTGCGATTGAACCGCTCCACACTTCCATTCCCCATCGGATGATATGGTGTTGTGTGTGTCTTTCTGACACCTGAGACCCTGAGGAGCTCACTTATTAGCTGACTTTCAAAATTAGCTCCTTGATCACTATGAATTCTCTCAGGAAAGCCAAAGACACAGAAATATCGGTCCCAGAGAACCCTCGCCACCTGTTTAGCTGTCTGGTCTCTACATGGAAATGCCTGAGCCATTTTTGTAAAGTGATCAGTAATCACCAAGACATCAACAGACCTGTTTCTGGAATCTTCGGCTGACCAAAAATCAATACAGACAAGCTCAAGCGGTCTGGTTGATGTTATAGACTCCAATGGAGCTCTGCCCTCAGGCTCAATGGTCTTACTGACAATGCATCGCTGACAATGTCGAACATGGTCTCTGACATCTCTGTCCAGAGTCAGCCAGAAAAACCTCTGCCTTGTCAAGCCGAGGCTCCTGAACTGAGCCTGATGACCTGCTCTGTCATGAACTCCATGAAGTACCTCGGTCTTGAGCGAGTCAGGTACAATGTACTGGAATCTTTTCGCTTTGGTATTCTGGTCCCGAGAAAGCCTGTACAGCACACCGTTTCGGACAGTTAGTTTATCCCAGTGCTTTAGATACTTTGTCACAGAGACAGACTCTGCAAACCTCTCTCTCCTAGAGGGTCTGCTACGCCTCTCAACATAGTATAGAACACGAGAGAGAGTTCTGTCTTCCAACTGTCTGTCACGGAGTTCACATTCAGTGTAAGCAGGTAAAGTGTCTTGACCAGATGGAATGAGCTGAGGCAGATGATGGACCATTTCAATGGCACGGGTTCTCGCGCCAGCATCCCACTCCACTTGTGAGTGTAACACAGCAGACACATCCTCCATTGCAACAGACTGGGGAAACAGTTTTAGTGGGCTGCATGTTGACTGAGCGTTAACACTCACTGAGGAGGGTTCTTTCTGACCACTGGATGATCGAAAGGCAGTCTGGATTGAGGAGTTTGACACATCTCTAACTTCAGCGAGAAGATTGGCATAGGGTTCAGCGAGCAGCCTGCGGCCAACAGTCTCTCGAACAAATGGCTCACGACTCAGTGCATCGGCCACAATATTCTGCGGGCCTGGGATGTACTTGATGTCAAAGTCGTAACTCGCCAATTTAGCCACCCAGCGCTGCTCACAACAGTCCAGTTTAGGCTTAGTCAGAATATGAGTCAATGGATTGTTATCAGTCCAGACTGTGAATTTATGGCCTTTCAACCAGTGGCTGAACTTGTCACAGATGGACCATTTCAAGGCCAGAAACTCCAACCTGTGAGCTGGGTAGTTCCTTTGTGACCGGGACAAAGACTTGCTGGCAAAAGCAATGGGCCGAGCACGTGTCTCACCCTGCTGAACCTGAGACAGAACAGCGCCTATGCCATCCAGAGATGCATCAGTGGATAACACAAAAGGACAAGTGAAATCTGGGTGAGCCAACACAACGCTTTGCGTCAGTGAGGACTTCAATTGTTCGAAGGCTTGTTCCTGTATCGTAGTCCAGTCAGAGGCTTTCAACTTTCTGGATGGCAGTTTATTCTGATGATGTCTGCCTTTCCTCCTGTCACCCTTTAACAGATCAAACAGTGGCTTGGCGATGGCAGAGTACCCGGGAAGGAAATGTTGGTAGTAGTTTATCATCCCCAAAAAGGATCTTATCCGCTTCTGAGATGGAGTCACGCCATCTGGTTCCATAAGTTGGGCCGCAGTCATGTTGGCGATGATCTCAACCTTACTTGGGTCCGTTGAAACACCATGTTCGTCAACAATGTGGCCAAGAAACTTAACAGATCTCCTCAAAAAGAAACACTTTTTGGGAGCCAGTTTCAAATTGTGGCTTTGCAACCTAGCAAACACCATCTCCAGGCGCCGTAAGGCAGATTCCTCATCAGGCGCAAACACCAACAAATCATCCAAATAGCACAGTAGACTCAGATAGTTCTGGTCTCCGAATATGCTGGTCATCATGCACATAAAGCTCCCAGGACTATTGCAGAGACCCTGTGGCAGACGATTGTATTCATATAAGCCCATAGGAGTAGTAAAGGCAGAATACTTCCTGTCGTCCTCGTGAAGTGGCATATTATAAAACCCAGAGGTCAAATCCATGGTACTGAACAGACTGTTTCCCCCCAATGCTGCCAGACAGTCTGCCTGATGGGGAAGGGGATGGGCATCTCTCAGGGTTCTCTTGTTCAACCAGCGAAAGTCTGTGCAGATACGGAGATCTCCATTTTTCTTCCACACGAGAACTAGAGGTGATGCGTACTCGCTTGTGGATTTTCTGATAATTTCCTTCTCTTCCATCTCACTCAGGACTTGCCGCAGTTTCTGATACTGGCCAGGGGGCACTCGCCTGTATGGAAGCCGGAAAGGTCGGGTGTCGGAGAGGTTTATACGGTGCACAAACCTCTTTGCTTCTCCACAATCAAGATGGTGGCGGGAAAATAAACCCTCATACTGCAAAACAAGGTTAGCCATTCTTGTTCTGCAGTCCTCAGAAACTTCACAAGACTCGATATCAACATCACCGAGCCCGACTGATCTCAGCGCATCTGTGACCAGACTGGCATCCGCAGTAGGTGGCATTATAGATTGTCCAGAACTAGCAAGTCGAACCTCTGAGCACTCTGCATCATCCATGTCTTCCAGCGCCACAACAGGGTAGACATCAGCTAGCTTTGTGTTGCGTCTCAATAACACAGGTCTTTCGGACATATTGATGAGCTTTAATGGAACCCACCTGTCTCCCCACAATGTGGTCACAAGCTTTGCAACCAGAACACCTCGGGGTGCCGAGCGGGATGACGTGGGCTCTGTCATGATGGTGCTGCCTGGAGAGACAGAAGTGTTTCTGGGTAGTTTTCCCCACACAAGATACTCTCGTCCAGGCTCAAGGCAGGTAGCTGAGTTACACTTTACAGTACCGATTTTATCAGGAGCATTTCCATCCTTCCATGGATTAAGACCAGACAGCATGGACAGGAAACGTTCAGTTTCTGGATCCCCAGAAGGACACGGGGTGGACACCGTCTTCCAGTAGGAATCACACTGCTTGAATTGATGCAGGATGTGTTTTATGACATTAGTGCCCAGTATCAAGTCATCATGCTGGCCTGGAACAACGAGTGTTGGCACCATCATTTTACAGCCATACACTTCCATCTCCACATCAAAAGCACATTTAGGCTTAACACGAAGTCCGCCACATCCAACAAGAACCACATCCACATCAGATATGTTTTGGTCAGTTAACACTCCAGCTTCTTTCAGCTTCATTTCAGCTGCTTCACTGATGCTGCAGGCCATTGAACCACTGTCCAGCATTCCGCCCATTTTAAATGTCCCACCCACGTTCACAGAAGTGTAGAAAAGACTGTTACTGCTGCTAACTCTGTGAATATTCTGATAAATAACAGCTCCTGAGCTACTACATGAGTTCTTCTCTGAAGTGTAAACAGTCTCAGCATCTGACATGTCATCAGTTTGGGAGTCGTTAGTGTGACTTGCACTGCCTCCCTCCGAATACAGGTCCTTTAGTTTCCCTCCGACTGGGACTGGGAAGGATTCTTCATGGGGCAGTTCAGTTTGGTGTGGCCAGGGGCAAAACAGACAAAACACAGCCTCTCAGACATACAGTGTGAAGTAGTGGTGTGACTTGAGTCATTACAAACTTTGCAACCTGCCACTCTGTTGCTTTGTTCACGAGGCGCACGCTGGAACCTCCCACCCCGGGTAGGATGAAAAGTATTGCGTTGCTGCATTCTCTCCATCATTTGCTGAAACATGTCGACCATTCGAGTGAGAAGCCTCTCCTCTGATTGCTGAATATGTTGTGTAACAACTGGCACTGAGTCTTTGTTTCTAGTATCCTGGAGACCACCCTGACAGGAAACTGCTGGAGACTGGCACGAAGAATGATGCTGAGATTGGAGAAAGGAGGGTGAAAGTAATGAGCTAGGAGGAGAGTAACAAGGCTCATAAGCTGCCAGACCAGGTGACACCGGGGTAGGCAGCTCTGGGCTGATGGCAGCAACCTGGCTTCTTAGCTGTGGAACACCAGTTGCTCTGCTAGCTGCCCTCAACTCTCTCTGGTAGTCATCAATCCTTAACTGAACATCACGTGAAGTCCACTCACGAGCTGGCTTGCACTTCAAAATGCAGGATAACTCCGGGTCAGGGCAGTGTTTGACGAACATGAGAGCCACTTCATCATTCATGCTTTCCGTCTGTTTCCCACGCTTACGCTGACCCTCAAGAGCTAAGTCTGCTGCCTTGTTTAGTCTTATCCAATAATCAACAGGGTTCTCCCTGTGTCTGGGCAGAGTAGCATAGAAATCGGCGAGGGGGAGGCATGATGGGGTTTCACTGAAGTAATGGAGAAGAACATCATATATCAGTTCAGGATTCTTTGTAACATCAAGTGAAGGATCACTGCGCAATGCAATCTGCACCACATCCTTTGCCTTGCCCATTAAGTGGCACATGATCTCCTCTCCTTGACCACAGGTAGGTATGTCTTGTTTTCTGAGGTGCATTCTAGTCAAGTCAATCCAGTCACGGATTGAACATTTGTCAGTGTGGTCACCTCTGTATGTCTGAAGTACCCTATCAGGTCTAACATGGACTGTCAAATGAGATGGGTCATGTCTGTCACTGTCACCACGTGAGTTCTGAGTGACACAAGAAGGCTGAGGTTCACTGTTCATATTTACAACACCAGCTGACATTAGTTTAGAAACAATTGATTCACCAATTTGTGCACCTAACTGGCCAACCATGTCTGTAAGGTGATGAAGGGGATCAACATCACTGCAGGGTGTGGAAGTAGGGGGATTCTCCCTCATGAACCCATCAATAGCAGTACAACTTTGGCTCTGACCTAGCCCTGATTCTGCACTAGCATCATATGTGAGTTTTGAATGTCCTACATCTCCACTGTCAGCAGTACGGCTGAACCACACACCCCGACCTTTAGGTAATTTAGGAGTAGTAAACTGATCCATCTCTGATACACCAGTTACCTGTAACCATAAAAGGCACCACAGTATTGTTTCCAATCAAAGAAAAATACCAAAGCAGAACAATCACTTAAATTGGATTAAAAAAAAAGTAGCACACCATAAAATAATTGTTTTTTCTTTTTTTTTTTTTTTATATTTACTCAGTGATCGTAAAAGAAAGTGTTGTAATTCCAAGTCTCTTATTGACCTGACCACAAAAGGATCCCGAACTGCAGATCAGGTCAGGTGCACAGCAACCACGGCGAAGAGCGTCGAGCTGATCTGTAGATCCGAAGGGTCACGGCACCAGTGTAACAGGTGGTATCAATGAGTCTCACAAGTCGTTCAGGTGGGTCTCAACCAGATATTTTATTTTTTTATTCTGGGGGAAGAAGGGAAAACAAATGAACAACCTCCTCAACTCCTTCTCCCTGCACTCCGACTCCACAGCAGCACAGAACACCGCTCTGCGGGAAAAAGGGGGGGCAGAAGAGCTACGAGGGCTGGAGTAAACTACGGAAGCCCAGGAAACACAAACGAGGCGGAGAGCAGAAGGGCGACCCCCGCAGGCAAAAACAACAAAATAAATAAAAATAACTGAATAAGATAAAATTCACAAATTCTCAATATAAAATGAATAAGAAATAATAATTTAACAAAGAAACACATTTGTAACTCTGTTACATGTAGACAAAGCATCATCTTTAGCATCAGTCTCCATTCTTTTATTTATATATATTTTTTTCAATTTATTAGGTCTCTTCTGCCTGGACAGACTGGCGACCTGTCCAGGGTGGACCCCTCCTCTCGCCTGTAACGTTAGCTGGAGATAGGCACCAGCAACCCTCCTGACCCCACCAGGGACAAGAGTGTTAGAAAAAGGATGGATGGGTGGAGGTCTCTTCTGTACCTTGTGATAAGACTGGTCACCTGTCTAGGGTTTACCCCATCTCTCATCCAGTGTTTTATCAATCAGTTGTAAATACAAACATCTGCACAGCTGACAGTGGATAACAGGACAGGATAACAGTTTCATAGCTGCTGTTTGTTTACATAAATTGGTTTTATGAATGCAGGCAATCGTCACCATCACATAGGAAGTTTCTACTGGGCCATTCTCAGATGCATGTAGTCAAAATCTATACCCAAGGATAACTAGCACTACTTCAACATATTTTTCCTCAACTAAAAGTACAAAGTATTAAATACCATCAAAATATATACTCAAGAGTTAAAAGGTTTTGATTAGAAGGCTACTCAAGTATTGAGTACTTGTTACGAGATCATAACATATGATTTATTTTAAAACGATTTAATCAGACAGACAAAAATATACAGTTATGTGCAAAATCTAAAGATTAAACATTAACTGGAGCAAGAGAGAGAAGTGGATAATGGTAATATTCCAGAACTGTCACCACACTGACACAAACAGCTTTTGTGAAATATATTCTTGACAGTGCATTCTATTAGTCTGTCAAGACTAAGTTGTTGCAGCCATTACTGTCCACATAAAAAAATAGAGATGCATGTTGTTCTGAAGCCCAAAGACAAAGTATGTAGTCCTCATTTAATTACACAGGAATTTAAAATCTATCTCTCCATTCATTTTCTTCCCTTTATGCAAGGTCAAATTTTGGAGGCAAAAGGAGGGAAACCCAGACATTTCTCTCAACAAACATTGTCAGCTTAAGGTGTTCCTACATGAGCCAGAAAGAATAAAATGTTACATCATGAAATTATGGGTCTACCGCAGGGTCTACTGGTCCACAACCAGAAGATGCCTCCAAAGGGAGGCATCACATCCTGCAACTCCTTTGGAACTAGAGAACAACCTGCTATACTTTGAGCTTCAACCAGGTGAATATAACCACACCATGGGGGATGCTAATTTCACCTACTTTGTAGCTGGGATCTCAGCTTATTTGGCATGACCCACAGATGACAAGAGGTGAGAGTCAGAACCCATGTTGTAGGTAGCCACAAATTAACAACAAAGAGCAACAAGGGAGGAGAGAAACCACTGTGACGTAACAACAGACAGGCGCAGCAGCGTCACAACATGGATGGACTGTATGGAGCCACTGGATGATCTTAAAAGGTCCATATAATATGAGAAATACATTGATTAGCAGAACCTGCTGTGAGCAGATTTCTCACAGGTTGTGATTTTTTTGACACAGTGCAGTGTCCAACAAAAGGTAAACCGCGCCAGCTGAAAATGTAACAATTTTGGTTCCCAATAGAACGGAGTCTACTAGACTATCAGGTGTGAAAATACCTTTAGAAAACTGACTTTTCTTATTTTTGTTGACATCATTTAAACTTAAAAAATTCTTCTGGAAAATACAAAAGATGAAAAAATAAAGTTGCCAGACCTGCCATTCTTATCTACTGACATGTCTACTTATTTATGAACAGTGCAAACAGGAATGGTAAAAACCAGCAGTCCTGGTGGATTCCAGCCTTCTTCGAAAACAGAATATGGATAAAGCTTTTGCTTTGGGCGTACAAGGTCCAGACAGTCCCTGTAAAAACGTTTTGGTACCCCACACTCCAACGGCACCCTCTATGAAATGCCTCAAGGAGATGATTGTAAGTCTTCCATCAACCAACTTACCTTGACACCCTAAACAACTTACTGAGTAAAGATGTAATCCACTCGTACTCTATTTCACATCCAGGATGAAAACTACGCTGATATTCTTAAATTGAAGGTTCAGTACATTTTTGGATCCTCCTTTCAACACCCTAGAGTAAATTCTCCCAAGGGGATTGAGATGCTTCAGTGTACAAAAAGAATATGTTCTTTTAATGTCAATACATTTATTAAGCATTTGAATGCTGTGGTCTTTGAGGTTATCTTCACAGTATACAAAATCATGTATATGTCTTTCACTGCTGCGGTCGTTAAGGTTATCTTGATCGAATACAAAGTCATGTACAGTATATGCATCCACACACAAAAAAGACAACCGAGAAAGAAACAAAAAGATGGGCAGTACAAAAGAAACATGAACAAAAAAGGAGAAAAATGTTGACTCGCTAGCATGCACCAGTCACCACTGAAGCTTGCTGAAGCTGAGTGACATGTGTTTACCCTTTTTGTTCCTCCCTAGATGCTCAAATTGCTCCACAGAGGGAAACAGCAAGAGCTCCCCAAATCACACAGGCTGAATATGTGCATTTTTATATCTCCCAGCCTTCACTCATGACAAGCAGAAGCACACCTTGTTTGAAGAGCTTTTTAGAAGATGTGTTCTGTTGTGTGGGTTGTGTCAAGTCTTGCCCACCTTCTTGCCTCTTGAACAAAAAAAAAAGCTGTTATACACAAAGCAATATCAGTAAATTGGATGTTATTTTGTAACGTTTGTTGCTTTTAGGGTTTTAAAAATACATACAACCATATCCAATATATTAGAGTATTATTGAAAAATTATTTTCCTTTAACTTTATTCAATAAATGAGGCACATCATATTGATTATTACACACAGACGGATGTTTTCAAGTTTCTGGTAATTATAATAGTTTTCTGCCTACAGATAATGAAAATACAACACTAAAGATTAGATTATTACATCAGACCAATAAAATAAATTTAAAAGTGACGGCTTAATTATAAGTATAATTAACCTACAGATTTTTTTCAATAGATACGTTACATGTGACAAGCCTCATTAGAACACATATCATAATTTACTGAACATGAGTGTAAAAAATGTATTTTGTTAACTTGGTTTATATTAAAGAATATGGCATTTCTTACAGTGAAAGGATTTCAGTGTTTTCTGCCATGTCATGCAGCTCCTGCTCCCTGCCCCTCCCCTCTTTGTTGTCTGCTGATTAACTCATTGCTGTCACTTGTGCCTCTGTTCCTGCTTGCTTATAGCCCTCACCTGGCCATACAGACTTGGGATTTACTCTGCAAACCCGCCTGCATTGTTTCTGACAGAGGCCATTCCTCTGACTAACACTTTCTGAATTGTGGACTATTTACCCACTGTATTTTACTTGGTTAATTCAGACCCACCTTTTGGAGGAACACTCTGTCGTGATGTCCTCACCCACGGGTCCCTTAAAATAGTCAGTGTTCCCAGATGTAGACAGTGCTGTGGGTGAACCAGTCCCAGCATTGTCTCCAGCAGGCCAAGTCTGCTGGTTTCCAAGACTCCATGCTGTTAATTCCTGGAATCCACCTCAGTCGGGTAAAGGCTTCATGATTCAGCATTATAGCCGTTCCACTGTCCTCGTCAATCATCAGTCTGTTTATTGTGCAGAGTTTGGCTGGTGTAGAGTTCCAGAGAAACAACTTATCATCTTTTTCATAGTGATTTGTCAGTGAATACTCTTATCCAGGTTCTGGGTCATGGTCCGAGTCTTGGCTCCAAATCATTCAAGAATTATTACATACTGTGGTTCTTAGTTGAAAGAAACAGACATTAAACCCCTAAGATTTAAATTTTGATAGTGACATTAGAAAATGATCATAGTATTGGACTATGGTTGAAAATGTGATTTAAAACTAGGACTGAAGTCAGTGAAAGGAGATGAAAGGAGGGTAGAAGGAGAAAATGAAGAGAGGAACAGACTGATTCGTGAAACCCTACAGCGGCCCTCAAGCTAAAATCCATAACGATGCTGCCGTATGCTTGCCTGTCATAGCTCTGCAGTCAGCCACCCATCCAACTGCAGACATGACCACACATATACACACCACCAGTTGTTGGGGTGACCCATGCTCGGTTTCTCAGACAGGACTATATTTACCCAAAAATGAGCACAATGCAATAAATAAGCATCTTTGTTATAAATATTATACATTTATTATAAATTAAAATCACAATACTAATAAAATAGAAATACTTGAAATGTTTAGCATTCAACTTCACAAGTGCACTGCATAATTTTAGCAGTAAAGAAAAACACATTTATTGTCAGTTAATCTTGAAATAGGGATGTTTATTTTTCTGAAGATAAAATAGGTTTTCCATTAATTTGCTAGTTTTTTTATGACTTGTGTTATGAGAGACAGTATATCATCACTGGTCATTTTCTTGCCTCTCTTTGGGCCACAATCATGCAGCTGTCTTCCAAAATGCCTCAGGCCAAGCCTGCAGCCGATCAAAGTTAAAAGTCCTCACTATGACAACCTCAGCAGTGGGCAACTCTTATGTCTTATCTCAGCGATGAGTCCTCTCCATTTTGATTTTTAATATATAAAAAAATCTTCATCAGCACCTGTCAAAGCTTATACATGCGTTCTGTCACAAAGGGTTTGTTTGCATGAGCAAAACAGAGAAAAAAAGAAAGTTTCTAACTAACAAGTAGTAAGTGAATTGGATAAAAGGCAATCTCCTCTGTGTATAACAAATCAGGGAGATGTTTGAAGAGAAAAACACGATGAAAAACAGCATGCGAATGACAGCTTGTTTTTTTCATATAGACAAATTCAGGGAATGAAATGATTAAGGGATGGAGGGAAAAATGATGAAAGGAAGGAAGAGAACCAACCAGATCAAGGGGAAGCCATAATCAGATAATGAAGCATCAGCAGTCAAAATACGTAAAATGAATGTCATTTTCACAGCCTATTCTCAGTTAAAATTGGAATTATAAAAACACGCTATAACAGAACATCACCTAACATAACTGCAAATGAACCCAGATTACTAACACTGGAGACTATGAGTCTACCCAACAGTCCTCAGGATTGGTAAATACAAATGCAAACCGCAATGTAAACATTTTCTGGGAAAAAAAATCATATATTATCCTTTTCATTCCACTACTCATTGTATCCACTACAATGAGTTGTGTTTCACAAGTCACTGTTTAATGACTTTTTTTCTGTCACAAATGGATGCTGGACAGTTAATAAAACAAGAATCAGATAGTCAGAGGCTAACACACAGCTCCACAGCCACAGCAAGAATTTCTGACGTTTGGACTTCATAAAAAAACAAACAGTGACCAATGGCTGTACTGGAAAAAATCTGTGATTTTATCTGGGACCCTTTTCTGAGGTGCCTCTTCCTTAATGCGTTAAATTCACATGACACAACTTTCTGCGTATTATTAGGTGGCGGGTTTTTCTTTTGTCAGTGGAAGTTGATAAATGTGCTCAAACCAGGTTATCAAATGTGTTGCCTTTGAAAGCTGGTGGCAGAGCAGCGAGAGGTTGGGACACTGTAACCTCCCTGCTGGAAAGAAATCATTTTAAAACCACATCATGTTTACTTTTCAGCTGCTAGGAAGCTTGCGGGTTAGTAATGGGGAATGTAAAAACATGAGTTTTGTGTTTCTCTTTGAGTCTAATCAATGCGCCTCGAATAGCCCAGCAAGGCATGTGCCATAGAAACAGCAAAAAGAGATTGACATGGTGGGTAATTTGGATGATAACTGCATCCTGACTCTCCCTTTGAAACAGATATATGAACAGATATAATGGAAAGCCCATCACTCACTTTTAATTCAATTGCAATATCAATGTGAATGCCTTTTCGTGTAGCAGCTAAATTCTTTCTCAAACTTAGAGAGAGAATTTTGTTTATTTTTCCTTTTTTGGGTCCCAGAAGAAGCTCCAAATACTCTGATTTTAGAGCAGAATCATGTGGGACACCCACTGACAGCAGCTCTTCTCAAATTGTTTACCCTCACAGGAGCAATCTACGGCTCTCATTGTCTCATCGCTACAGTTCAACATGAAATTAAATGGAAATGTCAAATTGTAAACAATTGCGCAACAATAACAACCTGCACCCTTTCACTTATGCACGCCACCCTCATGCAATATGAATTTCCATTTGTTTAGCTTGCGTACCCGTGTATCCCTGGAGAAGTTTTGAATGGCTGCTGTGTTATTCATCGGAGGTGGAAATTCACCAGGATTCTGTGGTTTTCAATATGCATGTCTGCCTTTCAAACACATATGCAACAGTTTGACAATGAAGCAGCACAATCTGTAGTAGAAATTAATGAATGGTGTTCCAGTCGTCTCATTTTAATGTTCAAAGTACCAGGCAGGTAATCGCAGACTACCTGAGCAGAGACTTAGCTCATAATCTGCATTCCACACACATGCTTTCTGGGGTTAAAATTGCCACTTTTTACCCATTTCCCACCTGTAAACTTGTCATTTTCTTTTTTATTCAACTGCTATCTCTGCTCTCAGTCTTCAGCAGCTATGGATGTGAACCAGTGATGGGATATTGCTTTTCTAATCTCACTGACAGGAGACAATATTTATGTGCTCTCTTTCAATATCCATTTTTCATGATCAGATTCTGTGTCTGGGACATAAAATGCAAAGCTAAAACACTAAAAATGTGTCTTTCATATCTTATCTTACTAATATATGTTTTCTTTCTTTAGATGTCATCTCTAGATTTCCCCCTCATACTTCAGCAGGATTAATTTGTTAGGTAAACTATACAGATTTGAAAACACAAAATAAATAAAGGGAAATAAGTTTTTTTCACACAAATGAAAGAGTTGAAGATATGCTCAGTCTGATGCAAGAAATAATCCAAATTTGATCAAATCCATTGGGCTAAAATACTTTTTTATTGTTTGTTAACAGACTAAAACTGCAAATAATTACATATTCACTGTATTATAATGTGAAGCAGCACAATCTGTAGTAGAAATTTTACCTTCAACAATGCTCAATTGTTTGCTAGCTATTTGCCTGGTCCAGATGCAGCTCAGACTTCTGTGATCATGGCGTGAGTAATTGATGGAAAAACTACAGCAAGACAACTGCTTGCACAAGCTTAGCTGTTCTACACCACATAAGATTTCATTTCTAAGCTCTTTCTGACCCCTCCTCTCACTAAAACGTTTTTTGTTTTAAGGATGGCCAATAAAATACTGAAGTTTAATGTGTGCATACGCACACAGACATCTTGGTGATGGAGTATTTTCTAGGAGTGAATCTGTCCAGCACATTGAGGTGACAGTGGTCCTTCGGTGCTCGGACTGCAGTGCCGAATTTTACTTTTTGTAAATCAGTAGAATTCTGTGAAAAGCTGTAAAATATCATGATTGTGGTCAATTCGCCACAGTAAAGATGTGCACATCTTCAACCACTAGTAATCACTGGATCTTAGTGATGTGGTTTAAATGGGAGATTATGTATTTGTAGCTGACAAATCTGTTAATGAAGCTACCTGGTCAATGTGGATCAAAATCGCTAAGAAATATTTCTGAAAACTTTTTCAATATGTGTGCAAAAGAATTAAGAGAGTTACAAAAGGAAAAAAAGAGTCAACATGCTACTGCCAAAGTAAAAATAATGAAGAGCTGCTGAGTGAACTGTATGTCTCAGGGGACTCTTGTGTAGATCCATGAATAGCTACAGAGATCTTGGAAAAGGCCCACAAATGAGATGTGAAAAAGAAACCTAAAAGAAGGCAGTCTAGGACCAGTGACCTGGTTGTGAGGGCATCAATATCAAAGTATGTCCTGTCACAGTTAAGCAGTATCCTTATGGTTTATTAGGGAATATTTTGAAACTCAAACCGATGCATTTAAATGTATAATATTGTAGTTTTTTTGTGTGTGTTTTTTTAGTGCCGATGTCTTCCTATTAAATTTTAATCAGAATTATTTGCTATCAGAAATTTGCAGTTTATCATTACATTTAAAACAAGCCCATGTGGCATGGAGATACTACTTATAAATAACACAATTTGGATTTTAGAAATGCATCTGTGCACCCGGTTCACAGAAAGCTCTCTACTGTTTGGAGGGAACTTCTTCTCTTTGGCATTCAATAGCTCTCTGCTTCTAGGGTTTGAACTTCTTTCAGGCCTTACTTTCGATCTTTCTCCCTCCCATTCTGTTTTCAATGCTGCTGAAGGCCATTGTAAGTCCTCTCACAATATCTGTCTCTACAGTTCACCAGTGTCCATCCACAGACCTCTTTCCCCTCTCTCCTTCCACCACTCCACCCCCACCTCCTCCATCAAGCCTCTTGGGATCTGACCCTGGCCAAATGTCTGACAGCTCACTAAACAGAGTGGCCTCGTGATCCGCATGGATATGAACATGCACACACTCATATGAACACACATGCTGAAGAGGGCTGTCTGGCTAGCTCAGAGGGTATTGCTTGGGGATATGAGGTTAAATCATTGTATTGTTTGTAACTGGATAAATTTTAGCAAGTTTTCAAAACTTGGATGACAGATTAATGGAGCTTAAAAGACATATTGTGAGTGGAAGAAAGAGATATGAATAAAATAATTATGTTTCTGCATGATTTATGTTCCATTCTTGTAAGACAGTTTTGTTTACAATACCATAATGCAGGCACACAACCTCCTCTCAAACAACCTCCTCTCAAACAAAATGCCTTTTGCTTTACACTCACTCACACGCACACACGCACAAACACACGCCGCCACACAAACATAAAGTAGGCAGCAACCAAATGATCCATAAACAGAGATTTATGAGATGAGGGGGAATGTCAGAAGAAAGATGTGAAATATTAACCAGTCATTCCATATTCAAGGGAAGCAGGCATAGAGGTGCATAGATCTGCTGCACAGCTCCACATTATACACACACTGATGCACTCTGTCACCCCAGAGATCGAAGCATGCATGTTAGCTTGTCAAACATTGGCTTAGGGGGAAGGCTATGTTTTCCCCCGTTCCTGAATTTTGGGCAACATCATCACTTTTTACGCAAGTTTAATCACCCTTGTCCTCCATATTGTAGGTTATGCTGGTTTGGGTGGAGGGAAATATGAAAGTGCACACCAACACACAGCCTCACATACACCCCTTTACATGCACATGCACACCGAATGCAAAAGGAAAAGAAATTAATGATGATTTTATTTTTATGTCTAAATGTTGCCCATACTTGACAATTACCATGCTGCAGTCACAGTGACCTCTTCAGATGAAACTGAAGTGAAGGCTGGTAACCATGTTTTTAAGTTGTATTAAGTATTGGAGTGTTGGAGATATTTAGGAGAAAATGGCTTGAAGGGTAAGATTTCAGCATATCATTAATTCAAGAAGCTGGGAAGCATAGAGAGAGTTCAGTTGTAGCTTGATTTGATGTTAAGCCAGCACGGGAAACATATGTGGCTCCAGAGACAGAAGCATTTACCATTTAACTGCTGTTGCTGGACACAGAATTTGGTTTAAAATCCTTAACAGTTTTTACTAAACCACCCATAGCATTAAAACATGCCCTTATCTTCTGTTCCAACAGAACCCGCATTGTAAGCAGGAATAAAAATGGCAAATAGTTTATTGTATATTCTCTGTAACTTCTCTTTTCAGATTATTGAGGCTATGATGGCAAATCTAATCATATACACTGCAAAGGCAACGCGCAATCATTCAGTCATCCATCCATCCATCCATCCATCCTATCAACATTTATAATGTCTTCTGTACAGGAACTTTGGTTTCTAAGTTAATCCTGTACCTGTGTAAATGATTAAGATGCTTTGCGTTGGCTGTTGTGTCACAAAATGAGCCTTCCTAGCAAGAGTAAAAATGCCAACAGTTGACCTTAATAAAAAAGTAAAAGTGGGACTCTAGATTGTACCACCGCAGGTACATGTTGTTAGCATTTGACATGAGGTCATATATTATTCATATATACACACAGAAGATAGGGAGCATCACAATTCTTTAAGAGAGTGTTGATTATGATTACAAATTATTATTTTAAGACACATCTTAATAATTCAAAGCTTGTCAAAGCCAGAAAACCTGAAAGTTTAAAACTTAATAAATAATCAATATTTCTACTGTAATTTTTAAATGATTTTGTCTGAAACAAAAGAAATTGTGATAAAATCAATGCTGCCGGAACATTAGTATTTCTGATTAGTCCTGTCAAGGTGTGCATCTGAATTCCTTCTTTGGAGGCTGGTTTCTAGTGGCTGCTGGTAAAAAATAAAAAAGCAGAAGCTGATGTGCCTATAGGTTTTGCCTTATTATTCAGTATAAAAATTCAAATGAACAATCAGAAAATAACCCTAATACCACAACAATATAACATTCTTCACACAGCAAAAAATAGGTCTAAATTAGCTAAAAGTCACAGGTCTGATAAGTAACTTGCAAAATGTACAGAATTCAATCAAATAATCAGTGTGAGCAGCGAACTCTGAAACAAACATCAAACTTTTAGAAATGCCAAGCTAACGTGTGATTGCCTGCAAATTTAACTCAGAGTTACAAACAGAGTTCAATCGGCTAAATTTTATTGAAACTGAACTTTAGAGAATCAACTAAATGACACCAGAAATCAGAGGCCTTCCTAGCTAAAGCTACTAAAACAGAGGATGAAATAATCATAATGTTACTCAAAACGAAACCCAGAAATTCAAAGGACTTAACCAGGTTCTGATGGAACTACAACACCATGCACAATCCCCATGCATTTATTTTACAGACATATCTTACACAAATTACTGTTCATACATATACGATTTGCTGGATCCTTATATGAATTAACATATAAAGATTACATCTTTGCAGACACTATTAAAGAAAACTCCTCCACAGCTGAGAGGGTGTCAGCCAAGCGACAGGAAGAGAAAGTTTGTAAAGGATTTTTTTTAAATTGCCATAAAAAAAATACTTTATGAACTTTCTTTTTTTTAAAATATTCTTTTGAAATGAAAATAACTACAACCCTTAAACACAACTGAAAGAAAATGGATGGTTTTAAAAATGTTTTCTCTTAAATAGACCTTTTCTTTTTCACACAATGCAGAAAAGAAACTTATTTTATGATTTTAGATCCCTTTGAATGAAGACAGTCCTCTCGAAGATTTTTTTTCTTTAACACCAATTATGACAACATTCATATGAAGGTTAGAAAATATTACACAGTAAAAAATTGGAAAAAAAAAAAAGTTTTCTCTGCCAAAGCACTTGGCACAGCAGGGTGAGTTGTATTCGAAAAGTTTAAGAAAATAGCAGTGAGCATTAAATGACATGAGACAACCAGCAGTTGCAGTTATGAAAAACTTTTTATTACTTTAAATCCAGCAGGAACTCTTTTACAAACCAGTAAGGAATTTGTTGTTGTAAGGTTTGCTAAACTCATGAGAAGATAAACACCCTTTAAAGCTCGCAATCTTCTTCTTCTTTTTTTTTTCTTCTTAAAATCTACATTGCAGTCAATGAGCTAACTCTGTGACAGATTAGATTTGGTCAGAAGGAAAATATCTGAAAGCATATTTTTAATCGCTTTAAGCTTTGGTGATAAATAATGCAAATTATTTTCTTATGAAATCTTTATGTTAGTACAGTTGATCTCACCAGAACCTGCCACTCAAAAAGCATTATTGTTGTTGTTTTTTTATTTCAAAAGAAACAATGCATATCACATAATATGCCAGAGTTAGCCATAAAGGCTAGTTTTCAAATGTAATTAATCAAGGTACAATCAATATATATATACAACAGCGGATAACTTAACAATATTCTTCCAATATAATAATAATAATAATAATAATAATAATAATAATAATAATAATAATAAAAATAATAATAATAATAATAATAATTATTATTATTATTATTATTATTATTATTATTATATTTTATCTAAAAGGAGCATATCAAACTTTATAATTAAAAAGAGTAAAAAGGCATATTGCACAAAAGTTCATCATAATATAAACAATACAATAAAAATAAGTCACATGATCAGTACCTGCATAATTTATTATGTAAGAGCCTTTCTCTTAAGAGAGAAAATGATTTAAGGCCCATACATTCTTACAATCTCTGGTATTTCACTCAGAATGAGTGCTTTATTGTCACCATGGATCAAAATGTAAGAGGAACATTTCAATTCTCTTGTAAGATTTATGTCACTAATAACTCAGGCTATTTTTAAGGCAAAATGGCAAACAACCTGGCATTAGCAAGGTGTACTTGATGAAAGGGTTGGGAAGTTTGTGTGATTTAATTTGATTTCCAGATATATTTTTAAGCCTCGCCTTTTGGTGTTTCCATCTGCTCAAAATAATATTTTAAGTGGATAGTGCATAGAGAGAACTATCTATTTAAAGTATTGAAACCCATACTATTGGCTACCTCATTGACAATGCTGAAATTAAAGAATGTAACAGTTAATAATCCCAGTAATTATGAACATTCAAGGGTGGTCATTGACTGCTGGTTAAAGTGTGAACTGATTCTGCTCAATTACATAGTTTAGTTATCTGTGTTTTTGTGTTTACGTCTGTCGGGGTGTGTGTGTTGGTGAACATGTTTGTGTGTCTCTCCCGAGGGAAGTCTTGTTGGTTTGCCTGGTTCATATTTTTTTAAAGCAGGCACTGGGTGTCAGGGCAGAAACACCAATTAAGGATGAACACCCTCTGGTGTCTTTTTATCAGCTATGTCTCAACTGCATGCTGATGTCAAAGTTGAATATCAATAAATTATTATTGCCAGGTGAAGGAAATGGACAGTAACAAAAGAAGTCTTGTTTTCCTTTCTAAAAACTTTGTGTGCTTCATGTTGTTTCATGCCCCCTAATGTTCCAATATTATCTCTCACTAAGGGGTATGTTGTAAAATATTGATCAGGGGAGAGATTGAGGAGCTTTTGGAGACACAGACTCATAGTTTGCAGCCAGCAGAGAAAGGAGCAGCCCTCTATATAGCCGCAGATGTCTGCAATACAACACCATGGCTAATACAGACAGCACTCTCCAAGTCACACAACTACACGGCGTGCTCATGTGCAGCAACACCCTATAAACAGCCTGAGCAATGCTAGTGAATTGGTCTCTTTCACATTAGGCTATAATTGGCAGGAGGCTGGACGAGGCTATCACTTATCTTGTCACAGAGCAATTGTTATGGATAATGGAAGCTCTGTGCATATGTGCTTGTGGGGGTGTGCCTGCGTGTGTGTCAGCATTTCTGCACCACTGTGTGGGTGAGATTATTTGTGTTTTTGTGTTTACGTCTGTCCATGTGTGTGTTTGTGAACACATGTTTGTGTGTCTCTCCAGGCAGCAGATGGAAGTCCTTGCTAATTGGGTGAAGATCAGTGGGGGAGTTTGGAGCAGACTGACCCGGGGCCAGGCTGCCGCTCCTGGGCTTGGCTTGCTCCCACCCCTGGCACCGTGGCTGGCTTTCTGGCTACTGGCAATAGTCTTTCTTCTATCACTTCATCTTCTGCAGACAACCAGCATGGAAAATGTTGCATCGTCCAATTTCTTTCCCTAAGTGTCTTCTCTTGTCACATACTTTTCCGGGTCCTTCATATTTCTTTTCAATTTGTCCTTTTTCTCACTTTATTAGTGGTAGAGTGAGGCTGAGTGCTATCAACTTGACATAAACAAAAATGGAAAGTTATTTGTCACAAGAAAGAAAATTAAAAATACTTTCCAACTATCTTTAAACTGCTGTGAATGTGTGACGTGCCAAAATTATTCTGTAGCTAATGTATGTATTTAGCTTGTTTTACTTGCACGTGTCTTTATGTAATCTGGTACTGGAATCTACTATATTAAGTTCCTAGATGTGTGAAGACAAGGACCATCTGTTCAAGCACTTATTCTTCTTGCCTTCAATGAAAGTTTATCTATGCTTCTATATTTACTGTTAGCATTGTGCTGTTAGACAATTTGAGCTTCTTCAAGATGTGAAGACACATTTAAAAACAAAGATTAATTGGAATGTGTCTGTGATTAAATTGTAATTACTTTTCTTGTATAAAGTGCCTAGCTATGACATTGTTGTTAAGTCCCGTGATATAAGTAAGCTGACTTACAATGAATTTAGCAAACTGACATGGATGAGGAAAAAATGGATTAAAGCTATAACACAGTTTGTGTCTTTTATGTGAGATTAGTTATCCATCCTGTTATCTTTGTTTCTGAGGTACAGCAATAATGTTCCTTTGTCAATTTGACCCGGGGAGTGTTTAATCATGCAATAGTGTCAGAAACCAAAAATCTCCTCCAAAACATTTTTGTGTCTGATTATTTAATCCAATACGAACCATTTCCATCAATATTTGTGCAATGATATATATCTTTTTATGTCTCACAATGACGACAACCTACTCATTTACTCATTTAGACATAAAAAATGGAATTTACATTTTTAATGTCCACTGAAAAAAACCTAGACATAAAAAAACTATAATCTTCTTGAAATTGATCGTTGTTAATTTTTTTTATATTACACTTTATTTTATTTTTTTCAATGGGTGATCTTTATAATTTAATTTGAGACACACATACTGTTCTGGGTCAAATTGACCCGTTGATTTAAATCAAGAGAAATTAGTCAAATGAGGAATAAAAAAACATCATTGCACAAATATTGATTGAAATGGTTAGTATTAGAGTTAATAATCAAATGCAAAAATGTTTTGGAGGAATTTTTTGGTTTCTGACACTATAGCATGATTTAACACTCCCTGGGTCAAATTGACCCACGGACATTTTTGCTGTACCCTAGAAATGAACATAACAGGAGGGTTAAGACAAATAGAAAAAGTTTCACTCAAAAAATACTTCCAACTATTTAAAAAAAAACAACAACTTTAAAACGGGTGAATTTGACCCACAGGAGGGTATTACAAATCAAGCTGCTAAATACTATTTTCCCATTTATCTCCTGAGTGTTAATGAAGATGCTAAAGAAATATATTTATGGATTCCAGGCCTTGAGTTTGATGCATGTGGTTTAGATCAAATTATATTTCTGTTTCAAAATGGCTCAGTCAAAGTCCAGATTGCAATACTAAAAATAGTCAAGAAGATGGTACTAGCCCAGATTATTTTAGCCCTAAGCAGAGTGCCTGATAATTGCCCCATTAATAACCACTCATAATTATCAGAGTGCTAATCCCAAAATAGTTGCCTTACATTTTTTGTAAAGAATGTCTGCTGTTTCTCTCAACAGACAGAGAAACCACACATAGCGCTGCCTTCAAATTGCAACATTCCTCATTTATTTACAGGAATTACAGTGTATATATAGTGGCACAGATATTTGTCCCTCCCTTTCCCATCTCACGGAATGGTTTACAACTTAGCAGCACATCACAAACAGTTGTTTCTCTGAAGAAACTCTCCACACATCATCATTTGGGAGAGTCACATTCTATTGACATTCTAACATCAAAGAAATTTGGCGGACAACCTGTGGACTGGAAGACAATGGATATCTGCAGCATTACTATTTGGCTGTGGGGGTAAAGCAGGATGAGCTGAGTGAATACAGCAAGACAACATATACCAGAGATCTGAGAGTCTGTGGCAAGACTTCAAAATTGACAGAGGCTCTCCATCTAATCTAACTAGGCCTGAGCTATTTTCCTAAGCAAAATGGACAAAATCTTCACAATCTGGATGTGCATGCCTGGTTGAAAACGCATACCCCAAATGTGGTTCTGCAAAATCTTGATTCAAGAGGGTTGAAAACAAATGTAACCCCACACCATGCAGATTTTTGAGGAAAAAAAGCGGAAAGATTATTTTCCAACCTCAACAGTTTTCCAGTAATTGGGTAGAACCTACACTCTCAGTAAGCAAAATACTTTGGTACAAATGAAAATAACTATCTTATATTACTTTACCAATTCCATTAATATGGAATTTTTCTTTACCAAATAATATATAATGTAAACAACAAGCTCTATAGTTGATATTTTGATAAAAGCTATTGTAGCTGATGTGTATTTTATTAATTGAGTTATGCAGAGTATTTTCTTTTCTGAGTGCATATAAAATTGCAGCACCTGCATCTTTATTTTTAAGTGTGCCCCCTGCCTCCTCTCCATTCTTCAAGACAAAAATGTTGAGAAAAACATTGATAACAATGATATTTTTAAATGTAAACATTTATGTGATATATCCTCGTTTTTGCAAGTGTTGAAACGTTTCCCTTAAACTGATAATGGAACTGATTGTTTTAAAAGTCTGGACTAAATGTTGAAAATTTTAGTTATAGTTCTTTTTGTTAAGGAATTTCACATGGATCCCACACCGCACCTCCTGACCATTATTGAGATTAAATAATCCTTTGGAAGCAGAATTATTCAACTATGGCATTTTGCACTCCTGGTTGCACTCCCACATGGCAGGAGTTCACAGCTGGAGGCTCTTCTGTGTGTGAATGTACGGGGGTGGGTGGGCGGCTGTGTTCTTGGATATGTCTGAGTACTCTGTTATTATTTGATGGCACCCTGTGTGCACTTATCCATTATTCATGCCATACCGAAGGGGCAACTTTGGGCCAAGGGTTTGGCAAACTCATGCTTGCACTGCTTATTGTGCAATAGCCTGATTGCGGGCGTGTGTGTGTGCGTGTGTGTGTGTGTGTGTGTGGGCGTGCATTTGTGGAGAAGAAAACATGCATACATGCTCATATAAATATGTGTATGTCTTAATCTAGAGCAGGTTAGCTTCCTTATTCTGCCAATATTAAGCTGGTCACAGTGATGCTAGTGGTATCCAAGGGAGCAGCTGGGAAGATGGTGTGCCTAAGTGTGTGTATGAGAATTAGCTGGCGTGTTTAGCATATGATTGGAGGGAAGAGCTGTATACTTTCCTTTTTTCAGTCTGGTAAAAGGGATTTAAAAAGGGACTGACTGCCACAGTCTCAGGTCTTTCCCTTTAGCTCTTTTTGCACAGTGTCATGACAAAATTGGTATGATAGCAGCAGAATATATTTTATCTGTCATTTTCACTGGGATCCAGATGCCATTTGATATTAGGACAGCTTCCTGTTCTTAAAAGATTATTTCTACATGGAGCACTGCAACACTTAAATCAGTGTATTAGGTTTTCATATGATTTTTTTCACAAAACAGCATAAAGATGGCATGATGTTTCCCTTTGAATTTTCAATCTGACCTGACAACTTGTCTTTAACTCATTTGAGTTTGAACATTCTGTAGTGGTTTCTGATATGGGTGATGTGGGCAGCTGCCCAAGGCTGCTTCTTGTTTCGTGCCTTGTCATGAGTTCCCAGATACGACCCCCAGACGGATAATATGCACAGTGCATTAGGCGCTACTTCATAATTCCAACTTGTTGGTCTTCCTTTCCCCTGCTTCGAGGGAGTGCAAGTGCATTTGCAAATGCTTTTTTCTGCCACTGTTTTTAAATATTTTTTGATTTCCAATAAGGAAACTACAACTACAACTTTTGGAAATTAAAAGCCTATAAAAAAGTTACAAAAATCATGACATACACCCTTTAAATTTCTAGTTTTTATTTAGATAATTATGTTTTCATAATTATGTCGAATTGGGTTTTCTCCCACAGTCCATTTTGATTAAAATATGCATTTCATTTGATAAATTTATATCCAGAAATGTGGTTTTGTTATCAAGTTCCATGATGATAGGATACCAAAAATGAACACTCATTTAGTCCCCTTTTGTCTTCAGCTCTCTTTTTATAAAACTGTTCCCACCCAGCAAAAAAGCCAGTGGATGCTTTTATTGGCAGTTGTCTTTTTTTACTATATCATTAATTGGTCAGTAAAGCAGCAGAGGCAGTCCATTCTGCAGAGTGGATGGTTTACTGCAGAAGGCTATCTAAGACAACATATGCTTTCAATGCAACTGTGAATCATTACAGAGAACATAAAAAGACTATGTATGTAACTTAGAGCTTATATTAAATTGCTTAAAGTTGTCACAATTTCTGGTTTATCCTTGTTTTCATTGGCTTATCAAAGGCTCTCAACAACACATTTATTAAAACTAATTACAATCTTGCTAATTTTATCTTCATATCAAGGCATTTTGTTTTTTTTAACTTTAACAACAACACAGTCAAGTATTTTTTTAGTCACTTGAACTTATAAATTCATTGACATAAGAACCTTGCTTAATGAGATTATTTTTCAGTCAGTTGGAAATTAGAAATGTGTGTTTTAACTTGTGATCACAAGCACAACTGGCAGCTTTTTGGTAACTGAAATCTAGTAAACTGTTTCTCAGGCCAACATGAAGTGTTGTTTTTTGGTGATGGAAGGGGTAAGGGAATGTATTTGTGATGGTGTGATAGATTTGCCACCTAACTTACCTTACTTTTATCTTTTGTTGCCTTACCTTGCCTAGAGTACAATATTTTCCTAACTGGTATACTCAGATTTTGCTGAGAAACATGTTTCAAGTTTGTACGAATATGAGTCTTGTAATATGGTACACAAAAAAAAAAATCCATTGCAACTCATGTTGAAATTTAAATTACATTATAGGTGGCAGAGTGAAGCAATTGTTTTCATTGTTTCATGTAGTTTGCATGCTCTCCCAATGAATACATTTCTTCTCTCAGGGTACTCCAGCTTCCTTCCACAGCCAAGAATGTCGCTTTAGCTTTTTATGTCTCATAATTGCCCTTGGATTTGGTTCTGTGTGCACTGTTGTTTGATGTTTGTCTTTTGTAGCATATTTTAGTGAGAACTTGCCCTCTAGAAGTACTTGGAGATTTTCTGTAAAGGGTTGTGTGACAGAATCAGGAAGAAAGTGGGTGTGAAGTAGTTACTTCGGTTTCTTACAGTTTATTATGTTGAATGCTAAGAACATAGTAGGGTTTGATATCTGCTTAAAGAGAAAAGTTCAAAAAGTTCATTGCTCATCAGCCTGACTGGATTATTCAATTCATATTCATCTGTGGTAAATGAAGAACAGCATAATCTGAAACAGTGTGAATTAAACATGAAGTTAATGAAAGTGAATTAGAAGAAACTGGTTTCTTTAACCAGTTTACAGCAACCAGCCGATGATCCAGCTTTGTTGGTACCAATCAAACATGAATCCTTGTATTTTTCTCATTGCGTACCTGCTGAATATGTCGAAATGCATTTCATCTATCTGTGAAATTTAAGACCACTTCCTATTGTTCCAGAGTGAACTCAGCCTCTGGTTTCAAATTGCACCTTCAACTCTGTGAAGACAGATGTCTCCCTGCATGCTCTCCATGGTTATCCACTGCACCCTCACCTCTGTTCAGCCTTCACCTGTCTGCATACTCTCAAATAATCTGCCCTCTCTATTCCGAATTAGGATTCACATCCCTCCCTAGATCCTCAGACCTACCCACTTGAATGACAAGGATCTCTCCTACTTTAGTCCCACCCACAGAAACAGGAAGAGTGATCCAATATCTATCCACCTTCAGTCAATTTTGTTCTGACTTCACCTGGAATGGGAGGAGATCCTCCCATTCCAGATGCTGTTCCTGTCTTGATCCTCCTGAGCTCATTTTATTCTTTGTAAATAAATACCGTCGTTCGTTCATGCCTTGTGTCTGAGATTGATTCTGCATGAGGATCTGAAAACTCTCTACAAACATGACAGAAACAAACATTTTTGAAGTATTTCTTTTCACTATATATAACCAATACTTACAGTAGGTAATGTAAAGCAGCTAGCATTGGAAAGTACTGTAAGTGACAATAATAAATAGTGTGTACTGTATTTTCATCTTATCCTCAAGTCAGGTTTTATTCATCCCATATTTAGCATTGTATACTGTAGAAGACTTTTACAGCACAAAACTTACTCAGTCTTCTTGGATGTTACTATTTGTGCTCGAGCTCCATCTGTTTACATACCACTGGGATGTTTTAATTTGGTGTGTGTGCACGTGTCATCTTTTTGTGCTATGGATCTTCCAACAAGCTCATCTGGAGGCAATGTGTCAGTGCCATTGACCCCTGTGTTTCCCATCTGGTTGGTACACACACTCAACCAGCAGTGACAGCTGTTCAATCAGGGTACCATCGTACACAGCAGACACACAAACACACCACCCTCCCCCTGAATCTCACACTCAGCATCCTACACACGACAAGTTTGCACTACATGAAAATGGATTTGGCTGCCCTTGGAAGATTTCCATATTTTAATCATGCTCCTGTGTTTCCTGCAGTCTCTTATTACAGCAAAAGTTTATTTTTATTTTTTAAGTCAAAAGAAACAATTGCATTGGGCAGTGATTTTACTTTCTGGGTACTGCACCATGCACAGATAAGGCTCAGGCCACTGAGCTATCTTAATCTCTGTTGTTGTTTTATCTGTTATTGAGAAGAGGAAGGATGACGGAAGGGCAGCAGGAGGTGGGCAGCTGAATGGACCTCTCATAGTTGCATTAATTTTCATTGGAAGAGTTAAATCAGTGTGTCATCCCATGCAGTCAATTAACAAAGAGCCAAGGACCAACATCAGGCACAGAACCCATCTAAGAAGTGTAACAAGCTCAGTCTGTAACACACACATATTTTCCACATCTAACCACCCCTACACCCACCTTATAAAATATACAAAAACCCTCAAGGCAGAAAACATTGAAATATTCACTGCTCTGACAGGAATGTGTCATAATCACTTTGAAGTTTTTTTTGTAGTTCTTTTTCTTGTTGCTGTGTTGTTGTTACTTGATAACATCTTAATCTCTAATTCCATAAAACTCAAAATATAACAGCTGAGTTGTTATCTCCATATAAAATACATTCATTAATACTTATTTTGGTTGAAGAAATTTGAGATATTTTATTTTGTATTTTTGTCTCCTGAAACAACATTTACCCTAAACTGACTATAAACTATCTCTGAAACAAAGCAATTGTCCTATATTATACATGGCATGTGGTTATTAAACATAAACAATCGTGGACTGAATTGCAAATGTGGTAGAGTTATGAAATAGCAAAAATATTATAATGCTTATGCAAACATTTCAAGTTCCATGACAGTGAACAGCAACAATATGTTATTGCTTCCGTGAACTTAGGCATTAGACTTTTCAACTTGCTCAACCATTCTAAACCACTGTATTTAAGTCTTGACCATAAGACTTAAATACAAACATATGGTTTGAACTTCTATTGGCTTTGTCCCGCTGACTAAGTTGTGGCTCACTTTACCTCTAGTTTTGGGCTTGCTTAATTTGTAATATATTTGGATTGCGTAGTAAAAATGATTTTTTAATTCTGTATTACAGAGTCTTCATTTATGCATCTCACAGAGGCATATTATAGACAACCCCTAAAGATATACATCCGAGCCTTACATGCGCAACCAATATTAATTGTTTATGGGTCCTGATAATGAGCCATGATCTCATATGGTCACATAGTGAAACTCCTCATACATAGAAGCTGAATGAAAAAGACTTAATCTAGTGCATTCTGGAAATCAATTTTACCAGTATCTTTTGATTATCTGCAAACATTCAGTCCTTCATGGCTGGACCCAACATAAATATATCTTTCCACTTTAGCACACATAGAAAAATATATTTGTTTAAAAAGTTTTTAAACCTGCTCACCAAACCCATTTTATTTCAGATGACTTGGCAAAAGTTGCAAACCAGTTTTGTTTCACGCACATTTGATAATACATAAGTGTTGATTTGCCATCGATGACACAAAATTTTCCTAATGCGACCAATTCCAAAATAGAATTGAAATGTCCTTGAGTTGTTTAACTTACTGCAAAAGATTAAGACAGAATTTACTCTAATGCAAGTAACACTCAGGCATATAATTATCGTTCTTCAGGAAAAAATACAAATAGGCTGCCTCCAATTGGTTCCTTTAGGCAAAAATAAATAAATAAATAAATAAAAAGAAATGTAAAATGGCAAATTTTCTGGCACACTTCACTCATCAGCTTTTGCACAGTGCATCAAAACAAGGTGATCTACTACACCTTATTTTTTATGCACTAATAACCACTCTGGTTCTCTTTTTAGTATTACATTGGTTAGATCTGATGAATTCTCACAGTGGAAACAATCTACCTGACAACAGTCTATCTCTGCTACCTGACAACAATCTATATGTGAGCTCAGAACAAATCATCGATGGAACACAGCAGTGTCAGTATATTGTAACAATGTGTCAGACGAATCAAAAACAGGGCCAGGTTTCAAGTGTAAGTTAAGTGACAATGAAGTATATCTTTCAGATGGCGACATGGAGCATCTGCTGGTGCCCTAAAATATGACATGTTGTTGTCATTTTAGCTTGACCAGTCACAAGCAGTCATGACACTACTGCTGTGACTATTTGGTGACCTTTAAAATACGAAGAAAAAATGTGCTGTACTGTATGTGTGAACAGGCAAGAATGAGAGGTACGAGCACTGAACACAAAAGAGGCACTGGTTGTTTGGAAAGGTTTCCTGCTGAGGTTAAAATTGAGCATTGGATTCATTTAAAACTATCTTCTAAGGAATAGCAAAAACAAAACTAAAAATAGAAAAAAGGAAACAGTAGAAGCATTATTCCTTTTTTCGATCTCTACTTTTTCATCTCAAACTAACTCCCATTTATGGGAGACCTGACTTAGAGCAGAGTGCAATATAAGACATTTTCAGTAAAATATGAATTAATACTTCTCCACTGTAAATATTTAACACCACTTAAACTTACAGCTCCCCGCTGTCTGGAGACTGCCGGAATGGGGGAACCCGAAAGAGGAAGAGGCATGAATTAAGCTTGAATTCAATTAACTTAGAATGCTGGCTCTGTGGTGTCCAGGGAAATCAATTTGATTGAATAAACACATCACGGTGGATGTCTTCATGCGCTGTGGTGTAAATAGTGTGCAGTATGCTGTAAGAGTGCAGTGCAAGGGAAGGAAAAAAAAACACTCCCAGGTGAGAGCTAAGACACAAACTGTGAGGATGTGATGTGTGACTTCTAGATGAATGGGCTGCGTTCAATCTTTACTCCGCATTGCTTGATAATGATAGTTGTGGAGGAAGACTTTGAACTGTTTATTGTTTTAATTACTCAGAAAGTCCATGCTAGTAGTCAGGAATATGAGAATCTGTATTATAAGGGGGAAAAATGTCTCTGCAGCATAAATGGCTTCACATTTAAATATTACAATTCAGTGTTTAAATATTTAAATCTTTTACATTTTTAAACACTGGAATTTCTAACAACGACAGAAAAGACAAGGAAAACTTTCTCTGTGGAAACTACAACACATCAATACGTTTGTGTGAACTGTCTTGAAAGTCAAAATTCAAAACTGGATGCCTCATACGCCATGAGACTCATCAAAAAAAAGAACCAAATGCATATAAATATAACGTGCAAATGTGCAGCCAGAACGTCATCAGGTCACATAAAATGATTTGGCTAAAGGAAGCCATATGTTGTCCATGCTTTCAGAAATACTTCACTAATTACTGAGGTTACATTCAGTGTCATCAATGCTCATCTAGATAACAGTCAACCTAGTTTTTCAGTCTTTGCACCTTTCTTCACAGCTTTCCAGGATCCACATCAACAAATATTTTTAGAAACAATTCAAAAATATATCTTAGACTTTTGAAGTATTTCAGATCAAATGCACAATACATAATGTAAGTAAAGGGTAATTCCATTCTATTCAGTTCAGCTCTATTCTATTCTCTTGAACACACAATAGCAGCACCTAGTTTCCTCTGCTAACAGGAGTATTAGCAAAATGCCCCTGAGGCTATCAAGGGACAGAAGAACTTATCCTTAGATTAAATCATACCATGCAACTAAGCCATCTCTCTAAATAATTTAAACTAATGAACTAATTATATAGCATCTTCAGCCAGTTTATTGAAACTGGTTTATATTTTGAGGTATCACACTAAGTAGGGCTGAATACAATTTTATGTCACACTTTTCAAAAACAAATGTAAAAATATTTTAAAGTCTATGTATCATTTTCTTTCCTTTTGTGTTGGTATATTGCACAAAATTACAGTAATATACTTGAAAGTTTGTTGCTGTAAAATACCAAGATGCAGTAAAGTTAGCATGAATACATTTGCAATGTGATGTATAAAACTATAAGGACCAAACAGAGAATTGTTAGTGTCCTCCACTAAGTGAAGCAGGGAATTCTTGAAATATAACTATGTTTCTAACCTGCCTCGAGACAATAGCACTGATATACTTCGCAAATTCATTCTCCACTTGACTTGTGACCTTGTGTTGTTGTGATCTGAGTCTTCAGATGCACTCTGAAGCAGCACAGTGGGGTTTGCTCTGTTTTCTGGGAGTGCTAGGAGATCCTCTTGGAGAGACAAAAGCAGAATGAATTGTGATGGAGCTGTGCAGAAAGCCGCTGGAAGCCATTCTGCTGGAGTGAAAAAAAGAGCGATTCCATTATCAAACGCCCAATTCAGCCATTTCAAAGATCTCTGCCCACCTCTGCAACAATCAATACTTTGGTTTTATGGACATCCTGCAGTCAAAGCACCGCAAAGACTGGGCTGTGTTTCTCTGTGTGGGTGCAAGAACACAGATGTCTGTGCAAAAGCACCCGCCAGTGGATTGTTGTATTAGTATTATGCTGAATTTTTGAGCGTGTACAACCTTACCTTAAATGTATGGCCATGAGAAAGCTCGTGAAATAATGTAAGATTTTAAGGATAAGTGAATAAAGCTGTGCAGAAGCCTCGGGTTGTTTCAAAGAACAAAATATTCTGTGGATGTTTTCTGGCTCAAGCCATCTTTTGCGTGAAGAGGCAGTGTGAAGATTAAAGTCAGTCCCTGAGAGATCAGGCAGGCCTCCAACTGTAGCTGTATCATTCACCTTTTGATGTTTTGATGTTTCAAAAAGCTCAGCTCACAAATGGTATTTACAGTGATTCTGACATTAAACGCACCAGGCATCTGTATTGAATTTGAACTGTTTCTTGGAGGCAATTTGCCTTTATTTATTTATTTTCCTCCCTGCTCTCTTTCATTGAGAGAACTGAAAGCTGTTGCATGCTGCTCTTAAATTCACACTAAAATGAAAAGAAGAATACCAGGTGTAATCTCATTTAAAAACAAATCACCTTTAGAGGATTACACATCATTAATAGGCTTTCTTTCAATTCCATTTCATTAATGAAATGTTTGCCACTGGCCCTCTGCTGCTGGGCTACTACGAATTAACATAAACATCCTTGGACGAGTGCCAGGCTATTCATTCTGACCTCCTCTCTCCATACCTACTCCCTTCTATCAGTCTTAAACAGGCCTGTGAGACTGCTAGTTGAGCTGAGAAATGTTTCTCCATTGATTAGGTGGGGAGATTAACAAAAGTTCTTACATTTTAGCCTTTTCGGTGGCTTAAGCAAGCAAAAAAGAATAACATACTAACATGCTTTAGCAGAACCCTTACAGCAGTGTGAGTTCAGGTACTTTGTAGAGTCAACCAATTCAAGTCGTTTAGTACTTTTATTGGTGTCACTCAATCTTTTATTTAACTTTTTTAAGCTTTTAACCAAATAATAAAAATCTAATTTACAGATGTGTGGTTGTGGATGACGGTAAAAGCACTGTGCATAGCCGTGCCAAGCAGTCTTCTTGCCTTTATAGCTTGTAGTATTTTTCTGCTTCCAGTGACAGCGGAGGCTCTGCCAAAGTCCTATTGCAAACTGGCAAAATTTTTGAATGTCATCCAAGAATAAAGAAGGTGAGCATGCATTCCACATATTGAACATCACTCATATATTGTGTAGACAGGGTTTCCCCAAGTGATTTTTTTTTCTCAAAACTGTACATTTTCATCTGGTCACAGAAAGTAAAATAATATTCCTGAATCAAATTAATCTTTTTATAATATTTAGGTCCCGAGGCTTAAAGGTCTATACTGATAGCAATAATAGCAACTAGGATTTGTGTATCTGATGAGCTATCATTTTTGTAACAAGGTGGCTATGATGGTTAGGCCTGGATTAAGCATACTTAGACAAAAAAAAAAACAACATAAAAGTGGCAGCAATGTATCAGGTCTTTAAGGGACAAACTGACGTCAACTTTCAAATAATTATAGTGCAAGTCAAAGCAATGCTTAAAGTTTTTAATGACTGAAATGAACATCCTCACAAAGGATGCACATCATCATCCTTAGGCCTAAGTTAGCAATTAAACATTGAACAACTCTTTTCTTAGAGTATTTCATTTAACATCTAAAAAGACTTGAATTATTTTGAAAATTACCAAGACACATAAATGTTTGTAGTTTACCTAACTACAAACATGAATAACTAATAGGTGATCAAAATGAATCTTACAGAAGCACATGCAAACTTAAGTTTATCCCACTTTTTGAACCAAAGAAATTCATCCTTACCAAGATTTACAAACACTCTGCTAATTCACCTTACACTTTTTTACATAAAATTTAAATATCAAAAATAATTTTCAAAATTTTATCCACACCTTGACCTCATCACAATACCTTTGTCTGACCTTAATCTCTTCATTTGGACAGTTTATAGCCATGGATAGATAAAATAAACTGAAACTCTATCAGTTTTTTACTCACCATTAATCTCTTAAAATACAGTAGATTACTTTTTACCCCATTACAGGTTTTGTCTGCTGGCAACTGACACTCTCAACTAATCTAAATTTAAAGTCAAATTTCTGATTTAATCACATATGAGAATGATTTCATAATTAGGTTGTTATGAACTATTAATAATATCTCAGTCTGCAAATGTTCCTGATTAATAGATCAAACGGACATTTAGCAGGAAATCAGGCACATCTCTGCCTGGGCTTTGTCATATGAATTAGTTACTGTAAATGCTACCTTGACGGTCGCGTTAAAGAGAAAGAGATTAACCTAGACACTGCCTTGTCTTGTAGCAGATGCATTGAAGCAGACAAAAACAGACTGTAGAAAGTGGTCATTGAAAATTGCCAGGCACCGACTTTCCACTTTGGATGACATCTTCAACTCTGGCCTCCTCACCAGAGTGTTGATTTGTGAAGAGCTATTCACGATCAAGACAACATCTACTTGACCTGCTGCTCTCATGGGAAGTGCCACAGGTACATCAGGCCCAGAACTAACAGACTTGACAACAGTTTTATTCCAAGAGTCATAGCCGTGCTGCATGCTAACATTCACTATCCGACATCTGAGGAGATGGTGGCTCAGACAGTAGGAGTTTGTCCTGTAACTTGCAGGTTGTCGGTTCGAACCCCTGCTCTGTTTGTCTTAGTTGTTGTTTCATTGGGCAAGACACTTCATCCTCCTCGCCTGCTAGTGGTGATCAGAGGGCACGACTGTATGGCAGCCTCACTTCTTTCAGTCTGTCACAGGGCAGCTGTGGCTACAATGTGGCATATCAGCATTTGTAAGCATTTGGATGACTGAATATGATTGATTATGTACCTAAAAAATAATAAAATGATTAGATAAAAAGTTTTTAAAAAATCAACAACAACAAAAACAGATGGGTAGTAGGCGAATACGTTTTACTTGTAGGACTACACCTTACTTTTTACTCTTACTTGAGTAAAAAAAAATCTTACTTGAGTATGTTATTATGAGGAATTGTTGCCCTTCCTTGAGCAAAATGTATGGATACTTGACTGACTGTGGATAATATCACTGAATGAAGAATAAGCATGTTTTGACCAAAAATACACCGAACTCAGACCTGCAGGTAGTGAGTGAGACCTCTTGTGGATTTGTGTGTGTTATTTGTGAAATTATGTTATGTGTTAGTATGCATTTTTTCCTTTTAGTCTTAGCAATGCCAGAATTTGCACATAATTTCATATTTTTGGTAGTCCAATGACATAATTTTCAAATAATAACTCAGACGTTACTCAAATATGTTTTACTCTTAAAGAATTTATTGGATGGCTGCTTTTTACTTTTACTTCAGTAGAAATATGTAAAGTAGTTCCACATTTACTGGAGTCCAATTTTGGGAACTCTAGCCACCTCTGAAAAAATATAACAAAAGCTATTAGAGTTTGAAATAAAATAATCTATAACATGAAAAAAATATATATAACAATATATGAATTGAAAAACTGCATCTTTTCTTTGCTTTGAACAGAATCTAAACTCTTAGCTGCCCTCATGTTTCCAGGAAGCTCTAATGGCCTAACAAAAAAGATCTCACTTTGTTTACCATCGTAAAACCTGAGGCACCCAGAATGGCATGCTTACTGTTGGTCATTTTTAGGCTGTAAATGACTGACACTTTTGTTTTGGAGGAGATCAAAAAAATATGTTTCCCACATCATCAGTGTGTATACATGCACTACTGGGGAAACAAAATAGGCTCTTGTAACACTGATAACAAAAGCTATTCCTTTTTGTTAGCGTTTGGCTATTAGTTCATAGCTGTGCTTTATGTCATTCCCCACTACATTCTGCCAAAAACAGCATCAACTAAACATCAACACCATCAAGGTGGGCAATCAAGAGCATTTGAATTGAAATTCATCAGTTTAATTCCAGTATGAATTTCATTAAGAACCAGCAACCTTTTTAGAGTAAATACTTTTCTTTTCATTTATCTCTGGGTGTTAAGAATGTCTAAACTCTCAATGCAAAATTGAAAGGCCAGCAGAACCAATCAGACCAGCGTTGATGTTGTCAAGTATAGGACTTCAAATGCCAAGAAGAAAACCAAAGTGCAAGTGTGTTTGATAGTACTGATGTATTTGGAGCACAAAGCCAGAAGTCTACAGTATTTTATTAGGTTCATTGACAGCATGTCCTAAGAATTTATCTGATGTTAGAATAAATATAGGCTGTCTTGTTAGCATAAAATACGCTCACATGCACACACAAACAGATGGAAATGTTTGGTCAGCCAAGCCTGGTAAACATATTTCCGGTAATACTAATAGCTTAGAGAATAAACACCTAATTTCCGATGAGAAAACCAGGGTGTGAAGGTCTGTAATGATGGGACACAAGAGAGAAAGGACAAGACAAAAAAAACACTGATAGTGAAAGCAGGAATGAGCAATAGCAAAATATCAGAAGGGGTGAGGATAACCTAATTGAGGAAATTGAAGTGTAAGTAGGGGATATATGAAAAAAGAAAATAATGAAAAAGGAAGTAGAGTAGGGAAAACGTTCTCAACCAATTTGCAGGTTTGAAAACAAGTCGATGCAACTGCATTTATTTCCCTACTCCACATAACACACATTGTGCAATTTAAAGTTTTACTTTAAACTATCACGAAAGTTGTATAGCTTTGCTGCTAATTATTTTTGTAGCATATGTGGACAGGGTAAACAATACTACTGATATAAAAAAGGAAACTCAATCTCTTGATTATCAATGTTTTCAGACACTGGCCAATCATTATATCCTGTATAGTCTGAGAAGGACAAAGCATGAAAGTATGAATGTGAGATATGTTGATGTTATTGGTGAGTAAAAGAAAAAAGGGGCAGTGCAAGGGAATGAGAGAAAACAAAGCACAGTGAGGAGAGGCATTTGTTTTTTGCAGGTAGCATTGTACACATTGTTCTACCTTGCGGCTTCTGGAGCTAATTAACTGCAAAGCCCTGGCAAAGAAATTCTCCCTGTGATCTTCACATGGCTTGCAGCTCATGTACTGTGTGGCCTAAACATGCATTATGGCGAGGGTTCACTGATGTATATACAACCAGTGATAAACGCACACTGACGGACATAAACAGAAAGTTGCCAAGGCTCCTGCCTGGCAGCTAAAGTTAACTGTGCGTCACAGGTGAGAGAGCTCACCTGGCACACAGCCCGGACTAGACACACTGGCTATTTCTCAGCAGCTTTTTATGTAGGAATGTGCCAACTTGGATCGGCAGTCCACAGCACTCTTCTACACCCCCCTGACCACATCAGCCTTTCATAAGACCATGTCAGCTGTGTGTAGATAAGATCATGAACAGCTTAGTTGTATGTTCCTGTCTGACTGCGTGTTTGCCAGTAACTATCCTTCTAGTTTTATGTAAAGCCAGTAAGAGAAGCTACCCCTCTCAATTCTCAAATCTAGCTACACTTGCTTGGTTTAATTTTAAGAGCAAAAAAAGACTGGTTTCTTAAGCTACAAAATCCTCAGTGTAATTCTCTATAGCTTGCTTATTAATTCACAATACCAATTTATTTCTGAGTTGATGATATAAGGTAGATCACAAAGTGTTTAAGTGCAAGGCACTGAACTCCAAGTTGTCCATTAATACTGCATATAGGTGTACAGATTTGTGAGCATTGTATGTGGAGAAGGCTGGAAGTGACCTAGTATTAGTATAGTGCAAGTAAAGTGCTATATTTATTGTATAAGCCAATTATCATTTAACTTATTTAACTCCTTTCAGGACGGTGAGGAGCTGATGCCCATCTTCACGAGATTCACCATGGACAGGTGGCCATTTTATCACAGAAATGTGATTTTGGAAAAGTCTTGTATTAAGATCTTCTACCTAGATCCTGGGCAAATAGTCTATCATGGGCTGTTATAAACATCTAAAGCTTTCAATTTTGCCACTTCTCCATTCGGATAATTTCAGGGATTTCCTTGGACTATTGAGTTAGGATAGAGGTCTTCAAATCCAGGCCTTGCAGGCAGGTGTTTTATAATATTTAGATGTGTCTCTGTTTCAACACAGCTCTGTAAACTAATTAGGTCATGAGCAGTGCTCTGGAGAACTTGATTGCACACGGAGGAGGTAATTCAACCATTTGATTCAAATAAATTGGCCTAAGAACAAAGGACTAGAGTTAAAGACCCATGTGGAACAAGGTTTATGACAATATCATAAATCTGGTTTTTGCAGAATACATTTTCTACTTAAGATTTGTTACTTGTCTAGCCAATGGTAATCTATAAATCTTCATAATAATATATATATAAAAAAAACGAAACTCAGAAGATTATTTTCTAGTCAATAACTTCCAGAGTGTTACTAAGTTGGTTTTTACAGTGGAGTTCATGAGTCCATCTCACAAACTCAGCTGTAACATACACCACCTTCTCATAGAGCAACCAATGATGAAAGTACAGTGTGTGGTTGTGTGTGTGTGTGTGTGCATGTGTTGTGCTTTTAAAATCACTGTCAGTGTAATCAGATAAATGTAGATGAATACAATTTTTGTCAAATCTGTCACTTCTACCCTGTGTCAGCCTTATTAAACTAAATGCAAACAAACTTCCTTAGCCCTTTATACCAATGTGATTGTGTCATATGCTTCAAAGCTAACACTCTGAATGTGCAATTTAATCTTCAATACATCATATAAAAACTGTAGGGATTGAGCAATTTCTTTACCAGTGACAAGGCAGTCTCAGAGAGAGTATGTATCCCTACATCAGTCCTGTAATTCATGCTCAGCTGTCACACAGTTGCCTGCATCACTCTGCTTTAGAATGGCCCTGTACATGGCCATTAATAAAGAAATGTCATTGGGATTGTAAATATCTCCCTACAAAAGTTACAAGTGGGAAGAAAAAAAACATTGGAAAGACGTAGCATAACACCATGTGTGTGCACACATACAATTATTTTTTTTTATTAAATGGCTTTACAAATCCTCTATTATGCTTTCTTGAACAAGTTAGGATAAGTCTGAGGGGTTTTCCAAACAACCTTACATGTAATACACAAATTCATTCTCAGAAATTCAAATTTCATCCGATCAATTCTGCCTGTTTTGAGCTAATTTAGGAATGCACTGTTTTAGTGATACGTCACAATTTTACAAACAAACTGCTGCTGGGCACGCCCTCCCAATCCTAAGTTTACATTAACGCCTTAGGCATGTGAAAATGGCTACAAACAGATGCACAGTGGTTCAACCATACATTTTTGACCTTGAAGCAGACCCAGAAGCACAATAATTCAGCACAAAACCCGTTTTTTGCAACACTTAAAAAATATATATATATATTTGTGAGGTTAATGGAGAAGCACTTCTCTCAATGTGTAAAAAAATCAAAATGAAAAAATTCAGACAATGTCGGTAATGTCCAAATATCCGATATGTTTTCACAAACACTGCATCTTCTCAATGTAGACTGTTACTTTCATTTTACTACAATTCCGACAGTAAATGAGGATGTATTGTGGGTAACGTAATGTGTGACGAACAATAGGGACAGAACCTTCCTTCAGTCAAAGTATTTTGCCAAATGCTGCTGTATACTGTTAGTAGTTTTCAAAGGACTTCTTGATTTGCGAAAATTATAACTTTCTTTGGCAATTTTGCAGGGACTTTACAGGCAAAAATAAAAATGAAACCACACAGTTCTGTTCTCTGTGACTCTGTGGAGAAAATATAAATATCTATTTTGCAGCCAACAACAAAACATTTTCCTATTCCAATAGCCATTGTGCAACGGTAAAAGCAGCAGAACAAACTTAGTGTTGTCTCTGTAATGAAGTGGGTGGAGCTCCTCTTAGGTTGCCAGGGAAGGGGCTGGGCTTGGCTTGGGGTTCGTAGGTAACGAAATTGTGACACAACAATTTAGAGGTTTTTGAAACAGCTTGTTTTGCAGACACCAGCAGAAGACTTATTTATTCCCAAAAAACATTTGGATGTTTTTTTTTTCTTTTGTCCTTGGACTGTTTCAAGAAGCAGGAGAAACCCCAAAGAAAGTACAGAAACATTCAAAAAGTGAATTTTGCAAAACAGTAGACCTTTAATTTATCCAATTGTTGGACTCTGTCAGTGTTTATGGTTTACAATTGCAAGATCACTATACCTTGTAGGGTGGAACTTGTCTTTTTGTGTGCATTTACTTGAGTTTCATGCATGCGGGCGTGCGGTGTGTGTGGGCGGGGGTGTGTTTGTGCGTGTGTGGAGACATGCCCGTAAATGCTAAGGCAATTAATCACAATTATCAAGTTGACTAATGCAGGTGCAATATCACATAGAGGAACCATTTAGAAGCTCTGCGGCTCAACATAAAAACTGGGGACAAAGAGGCAAATAACCGAGTTTTAGAGCATGTGTACATAATTTTTGTGCAGCACTTGTACAAGATATAAAATAGAGCATGTTTATTTTATATTTAATATTATGTTTTGATAAAATCTTACAAAAAAAATAAAAAATAAAAACATATTTTAATCTCCAAAGTACTCTCACAAAGAGTGGTTTGGAGATGGTTGAACTTTTTTTGTTATGATTTTTATGTCCAGTGTCTTCCAGAGTTAGAAGGAATTGTTAGAGGTACCAGTAATTTAATTGCTGGTAATGCAATTCATTTGGGATATCGAATCTTGAATTAATGTACTTGTTGGGCTCAGTTATGTGAGAACAAAATGGATTAAAATACACAGAGAAAAAAGGAGACTGGTAAAAACCTTGAAGCCTAAAATGCGCTGCATTAACCCATTTGCATCTATAGTTTCCACAAAGGATTTTCATCTGTGATGTTACATAATAACAAAACTTTGAATAGCAGTATATTCCCACTGGTCCACAGACTGCATTGGGACACACACACACACAAGCGTGATTGTCTTGGTCCTCACTGGCCGAGTGATAGATTGCATCTTCGAAGAAACTATGGATCCAAAATTTAAATTGGGTGCTTTTAACTTTATCGTCCCCCAATAAAGGCTTGAGCTTGACTTATCTGAGCTTTTGCAGAGAAGAATCTTAAAACATTATAGATTCCCCAAGAAGAGACTTGCTGTTTGAAAACGCCAGTTCGTGACCTCATTCCTTCACGTATTGTTTGATAACACCACATCTCACCAGGTGGTGAGATTACATAAAAATTACATAAATTTGTAAATTACATAAATTAGAAATTTATGCAATTTGTTTCATAAATTACAATTTATGAAAGAATAACAGACTAAAACCTATATGGCAATTATTTTCTGTCAAAAAGATGATGACCAAACTTGACAATTTTGATAAAAATGGCTAACTTTGTTCATAATTGCTTTTGGCACCCACTGTATTCATATCGAAACCGAACGTCTTGTTACACAACATAGCTAGAAAAAGTTTACATTTTAAAATTTTTTAGAGTAAGAGTATGTCACTGCAATAAAATTTTGACTCATCACAAAGTGTTGCACCAAATGAAGCCTAGGCGCAAATTCAAACTGGAAGACTCTTTAGCCCCACCTGCATCATCCAGTCGGCGCGTCCCGCTCATCGCCGCCGACCTAACAACGCTGGACCAAGCCACGTCATGTCCAATCACCGACCAAGGCCCAGTTGATAAGGACCTCCATCCATGGCATCTTCCGCTTTCCAGCTGCGCTCAACCCTCCTCCACCCCTTCTCCACCTCCACTCTTCAGGCTCGCATCCTTCACCGACCCCCACCACCAGTGTCGGGTCCCGGGGGATGACATTCCTAACCTACATCGGGAATGCTCATCCGAGCTGATCGCAATTCACAGCTCAATGTCCTCAGCCGGGGCCCGAGCGCCAAAGAACTTTAAATTCATGCATGTCAATAAACCTTTTTAATCGCTGTTTTTTCCGTCTGAGTCTCTCCAGATTGAAATGTGGTCAGAACTTTACATCTGAAACAATGTACAGAGAGATTATTAACAGGTTTCCTGCTGCCTTGGAATGGCAGGTTTTTACATTTTCCTCCTACAAAATGCTGTTAAAGAGCATGCATAAATTTCATTACAAGCAAGCTCAGGTCTTAACTGCCAACCGGGATCATTTTATTTTTAAGCATAAACAAAATGTATTTAAAATTTTATTCATGACTCCTTGCTATGAATAAAACCAATACAGGGACTACTTCACAAGAGTTGCTTTTTTCCTTGTTCTCTCTTTTGTATTTTTTTAATGGCTGATTCTGGCAGTTTTTCAAGCACAAGCACACACTGGGAGATGTCCCTCCTTCCTCTGCGAGGGAAACAAAGAGCAAATTCATATCAAAGGCAAAAAATAGGATAACTTTGAGGTTAACTTTGAGTTTATCCAATGAACAGATAGCTCTTTCTGCCTTTACTGAGTCGGGAAACAGATGTAGAAGATGGGGGATAGAGGTGTGTAAAAGTAGAAATGGAGGCGTGAGTTTGAGGGCGAAAAAAAAAAACATAACCATCTTTTGCTCTTGCTCAGATTCTACTCAGAGGCCAAAATCACTACTGGCTAATTAACTGTGGTACCCTATGACATGAAGGGTAGGAAGAAGGGAGGGAATGGTGAAAGGTGAATGTGAGTACAGGAGGAGGGAGTGATTAGAAACAAGTAAAGGAAAACATGTTTGGGAAAGAGGAGAAGCCTATTACAGTGAGTAGACGGAAAATAATAGTGAAAAAAAGAGGACAGCAACTGTGAAAGAATGACAGAATAAACAAAACAGATTGAGAAGAAATGGGTCTAAAGATTTTACTGGGTGTTGCTGATGGCAATAGCTTTTTACACAGAAAAAAAATGGGGAGTTAATACATACATATATTAACTGAGCAAAATGGTTGCAGATTTGATCTAAAGGGAACATATTTATCTCTTCTGTCTTCTGCATGTCTTAGTAGCTACCTTTTTACATATGAAAATTATTGTTAGACAAAAAACAAACATGGCAAAAAAAGAGATTTTTTTCAGCGTGCCTTTCATTTATATTAAAGCACACATTAAACTTTCAAAACAAGCGCTGTTGCTGTTCATGCAGGCGTACACGTCTGCCTGATGCTAGAGGAGTGTCTTTGGTATTCTGCAGAGCTGCTAGTTCCGTGAGCTTGCTTGTTTTGCTGACAGCTTGACCTTTTGTTATATATTCCCCCGATCATGCCACCCTAAATACTGTATTCATCACACACAACCTGTACTGTATGAAAACACACAATCCACCAACCCACCCTACCCCACCCCCACTCAATGTACAAATATATCCTTGATTGAGCACAGAATGTTCAGTCTTTATCTGTGTGTGTGTTCTTCTGACAGTTTGAATGGTTAAATATAACCAGGTGGTCAGAAAAATGCCTGCATCTTGACTGCAGAAGAATGTTTTCATTGATAAAGATGTCTGAGGTTCTAGTGGGTCTATTTGTTTGCTTGCCATATATTCTATGTATCTTCCAACCTGTCTTCATTTGTTTGCTTCCCTTTCATTTGGTTTGTCCTTCTTCTTTCTGGTTGTTTCAATTTTGTTTCCTTTTTGCCTTTTTTTTTTTTTTTTACAATTTCAGGTTCTTGACCACACTTCTGCACTAGACTGTACAGATAAATGTTTCAGATTATGTCTTTGCAGCAATGTTTCAAGAACTTTTTTCTTCTTTTTACTACAACTCAGCGATCTGTTTACCATGGATTATCATATCTAACTGAACATGAGTAAGATCATCCATTACTGTGCCCGAATGGTTCACATCTCACTTGATAGATTGGGTCCCTTTGTAGCATTTGTTAATTATGAATCAAAATGTCTTGTGTGGCACACCAAAGCTCCATCCTCGGGTTACTATTATTTGAAAACAGTGGGAAGTAGTTGCTGTTGGCGTTCTGCTAATGGCAGAAAAAACATTGGATTGGATTGGGGCAGCCATTCTCGTCTCTCAGATAACGGGAGCAACACCAGTTAGGGGAAATGGCACACAAAGGCATTTCTACTCTCAGGATGGTGGAGGTAGTGTCAGTTCTTCTGCAGGATCTCTTTTGGGGAATCTATAATTGTTTAGATCCTTTTGCAGGATTTGAAATAAACCTGAGCAATTACAGTCAGTCAATGATTACCTAGATACATGGATCCAGGATTACTTTGAAGACACAGTACCTCCCTTCCATCAGCGAAGTGGAGAATCTCATGCGCGTGTGTCTCACCATTGCAGGTCTCTGTGGCAAAGAGGATGACATCCTTCAGGACAGAGTTTTTGTTAAATCATGTCACATGTTCACTCAGTGAAACTCTTCCTTTTCCTCTAGAAACTGAAAGTGGGCTAATGTAAGGCATTCTGGGAGTAATAGTTTTATGCCAGTCTTTTTGTGTATGTAGTTCAGTTTTTCATGACTGGATCCCAACATTAGCTTTTGAATTAACATAAACAAGGAGCTCAGATGAGCTTAAACTGAACTGGAAACATTGCCGTTTACTGCAGCTTTCCATAAAAAATGTTTAACAAGTTTATTATTTATGATGTCCTAATTTTTTATTTGGAATTAAATGCTTCTTCCTGTTTAATTGGTGCTTTTGCTATTGTTGTTTTATTGTAGTTATTGACTTCAATTTAAGTTTCTTTACTTCTGTTCCAGGGCTTCACAGTGGCACAGTTGGTAGCACTGTTGCCTTGCAGCAAGAAGGTCCTGGGTTCAATTCCTGGTCCGGGGTCTTTCTGCACAGAATTTGCATGTGGGTTTTCTCCGGTTTCCTCCAACAGTCCTAAAACATGACTGTCAGGTTAATTGGTCTTTCTAAATTCTCCCTAGTGTGTGTGTGCATGGTTGTTTCTGGTTTGCCCTGTGACAGACTGGCGACCTGTTCAGGGTGACCTTGCCTCTTGCCCGGAACGTTAGCTGGAAATAGGCACCAGCAACTCCCGACCCCACTAGGGACAAGGGTGTAAGGAAATTGATGGATGGACTTCTGTTTCTTTAATTTTGGAAATCACTTTGTATTACCTTCTGTCTCCTCTTGTTCTTTTAGCTGCCAAATTAGCGTTTTTCCATGCTGACATTCTCACTTTGCCTTGATTTTCAAAACCAAAATTAGAGGTAAGTGTAACTGTTGCTGTTTTTACAATTATGTAGTTAGTAAGGCTCTCTGACATAAACTTCACTTTGCATCCTTCTTTTAATGTCTCATTAAGAATGGATGTTATAGGTGTTATGAAGAAAAGACACAATAAATATTGTGTACTACGTTTTGTTTATTAAATTTCATAGTACATGTAATTATGACTGTGAGTTTTTTAGCAACTCAATGGACACTAATAACTGCTGAAACCACTGATTGTGGAGTGGCTCTAGATTCTGCCGTTTCATCCCTGCAGTTCTGGAAAGAGTCAAAGAAGGGCGCTGTAATCCAAGAGAAATGTAAAGGCGGCGGGTTGGCTGGCAGTAGAACAAACTGCGGATTTCTCAGAGTGACCCCAGTAATGTTGCAGCTCATACTGTGTTTTTGCTGGATTATGCTGGAGATTGAAATTAACTTCCAAAGAATGGATTTCCTTTTTCCCTTGTAGAACTTCTCCCTCCATTTCTCCCCGTGTCCATTCATCTATCAGCTCTCTGTTCTGTTATTTAGAGCATGTTAGCACTGACAGAAGTTTGCAACCCATAAGTCAATGCAGGCTCCAGTAAATTGTTGTGATGGAGATGCCAGGCTGCACCAAGAGAATTATGATCAACAATCAATAGCCACTGACACATACTCTTCTCTCTCTCACACACACACACCCCATGAGACCTACATTCACACAAGGCTTCCATCAATTTGATGTGATTGTCACTGCACCTGTTTTTAATCAACTTTCAAGGCCACACGCACACTTTTCTTCATTCTGTCTTCAACCTCCCTTACTGCACACTTTAAAGAACAGGCTGGGAAAAAAATTGTATAAAGAAGAAAGTTACCAATAAATTATTATTGATCTTCACTGTTGGCTGTTGGGCTTGGGATTTATCTCACTGGTAATTTTCTGAACCTCATCGTTTATCACCCAAACGGTTTGTGTGTGTTTTTCCTGAGGACAGTTTACTGTACTGTACGAGTTCTGTGCATGAGCAATGGTATCTTTTATATCACTACTCAGGGCAGCTTTAGTTTATTTATTTATTTTTTCAAGTCTGTCCTTGGCTTTTTAAAATTTTACTTTGTTTGGTTTTGTTTCTGGAATGTTTAATTAGAATTTGAAAGAAAGGGTTTTGTGAGATTAAAATAAATCAAACCCTACTGATTATCAGGAAAAAAAACACTGTGGTACTAAAACACTAATTAAACATGTTTAAAAGCTATCTTTGCAAAAAAAAAAAAAAAAAAAAAAAAAAAACACACTCACCCATAAAATAAGCCTGTACACAGTTTCCAGTTCAAATGTACAGCAAATTAAACTCAGAATAGTAGTTTTACTCTGAAATATTTGCATATCTCTCATTTGCACTTTGACTGCAGAGTTTGCAATAAAACATTTTAAAGCTTATTCAGATAACACAAATATTGAATGCAGATGTAAATGAAAATAATGTGAAGAAATCACAAAACAACTGCTGATTTTTTTTTTCAGCTTCCCAAGGCTAAATATTGATTGCTTCATTTTCAGAAGGTTGGTGCTTAACAGTAGGGATCGTCTTTCATTTTTTCAGCTTGATTTTCATATTCTGTTTCTGTGAGAGACAGAACTTTACAAAAATTCATGTCAAAAATTACATGTTTATGGATCCGAAAGAACTACAGACAAAATAAGCTTTGTTAGGTCAGTAAAATATACATGCTTTCCAATTAAGGTTGACTGAAATGTAGGGAAATATAGAAAAAATGTAATTCTATTCATAATGTAAAATAATGTGAAATTATCAATCATCAAAAATACTACATGACATTTTGAAGAAATGTTTGTGAGTCACAGAATGAAACAGTCAAAGTGACAAGCAAGTCAATCACATTCACAGGTGGTGTGAAGCAGAGCTGCAAATTAAATCAAGGGGTCTCCCAACCGCCAAATATTGAAACCTGGACTCTGGTGCAAAACTAGCAATTGAGGAAGAATTAAAGAAGTTTGTCAGACAGTAGAGGAAATGCTGCCCTTAAACACAGCTGACCCGTCATTTTCATATGAGGTGGTGGGGGCTGTTGTCGGCAGCTGCTGAATGTAACTAATAAGGTAACTTTTAATCTAATTTAGTTACTTTCAAAATAATCAGTAAAGTAACTACGCTACTTTTTCAAGGAGCAATCAGTAATCAGAAATCAAGTTACTGAGTGGATGTAAGTGTTGTACTGCAACTATTTTTGCATATTTTTAATGTCTTGGATTTGAAGTAGACTTAATTCTAAATGAATAATCTTATGTAACAATAGGATAATACATGCAAGTATATTGAGTCATGCTTAACATAAACCCAGTAATGAAGAATTTGAACTTTTTTTCCAACAACACCATTTCCAGTAATTTTAAAGTCCCTATTCTGCTTTGTGCTATGGGCTTCAGTTAACACCATTTTCAATAAGCAGAGTTGGATTATTTTCCAACAATACATTAAAAATTAATAAGAATATCTTATAGACACACAAAGACATGTGTTAATAATTAATTTGTCTCAGCTGTCTTTGAATTAAAAACAGAAGTAATTTGCTTTTTCAGGTTCTTTGGTCTTTCTGAAGCTTTTAGTGAACATGTGCAGCCTGTGAGTCAAAATTTAATGTCTTTAATGCCTTGCTGATGTCACTGACATCTTAACTTTTTTATAAAAGACAGTATCACAGCATTGTGATATCGAGTGTCACACCACTGAATGCTCACACATTCTACATAAGAAAAAACTCTGGCACTGATGATGGCTGTACATCCATGTTTGTATTTGAAAATGCCACACAATGTGGCTTGCATGAGAGCATGCTTCGATGCTTCTTCTGTTTTTTAATATTTGTTTCAGGGCACCAGAGAGTAAACCTTTCAGTCAGCAGCTCAGGCATAAAACTGGCACCGAAATGAGCCACACAAATGCATTCCCTGTTGGCTTGGTGTGCAAGTGCTGTGTGTACCCACTATTTTTGCTTAACTCTTTCCAAAGAAGTGTTAAGTAGATTGCTAACTTTTGATTAAAACATTTAGCCTCCGATAATGGTACTAATATGCTGCAATAAAATAATTTCTACACAAATGAAATGACTAAAATGAGGGATTTTATTCTTGATCCATAATTTAAAGGATGCATTTACTTGGTAAGGCTAAATCTCTTTAAGATTATCTGACTTCCAGGGTTTCTCCCTGTCTGACTGGGTTGCAGTAAGACTGCAGGAGGTAAAACCCGAACCTAGTCCAGTTAATTGACATTTTTGCACTTGCCTTTTTAACAAGGTCTTGATAGTTTTCTGCTTGCTCTAAGTTTTGATGCCAGCTGATTTTGCTCTCAACAAGCTTTACCACGCAGTTAGGTTAACCAATATAATACAGATTTTTATTGTTTTTACCATGTACTGTATATTTAGTGTATTCCTACGTGGTGACCATGACACAAATCCAGTATTACTGCAGTCCAGTGAAAGCCTCTGTGGTCATTCAAAGTGTGATCCTAGTCTACCGATGCCTTCCTGGTGATGCTTGGGTAAGGCAAAGGCACTTACCAATACTTGAATTTATAATTTTACTTACTCTTGGGCACTGGTTTGTGCAGTTGGTAGAGTTTACGCACCATTTAAGGAGCCTCTAGGAGCCTCTGTGCGGTTGTCCTGGGTTTGATTCATAGACTTGGGCCATGTGCTGCATGTCTTGCCTTTCTCTTTCCTCCCTGCTTCCTACTTGTCTACTGTTCAAAAAATTCCATCTGTGCAAAAAAGAAGAAAAAAACAATTTACTCTTAAAGCAAGCCTTCTCTATTTAAAAATTATTTACTTTTTATATGGTAGTGTACTGTAAGTAAGTACATCTGCCTCGTTTGTCATCCCCATTAAAAGACATAGTTCTCCAAAATGAAAACGTGTCATAAATTAGTTTAAAGAAGCTCACTAAATTTAAATGCCTTGTAATTGTATCACACTTTTATGATGCAGAAGACTGCAAAGTGCTTTACAATCAGACACTGAATGTGAACGCTGATGCTGATAGTTACATTGTACACAGTGACTACCAGCAGGCGAAGTGGGTAAAATATCTTGCTAAAAGTGACTGAAATGCAGGGCGAATGCCTGCCTTCTGAGCCATTGCCACCCTTTTACTGACATATGTGTTAAGCGTTTTACAGGTCGTGCAGGAGGACCTAAATTTAGGAAGGAGGCAGTCTGAATCACAAGTGAAACTATGGTTAGTACAAATTTACACAAGGAATTGAAATTGAAAACACTGGGCAAACATATGAAGGACAAAATAGGATTCAGAACAACAGCAAGACAGTTAATATTAGGAAAAATGGTCAGGGGTTAAAAAAAAAAGTCATTCATAATGGGAGGGGCGGAAACAAATGGTACCGTTCAACTACTTGTGACAGAACCTCTCAAAAAGCATCCAATCAGTCCAATCAGCGATCTCTCAGGTCTCCAACTGGGACATACCCTTTCCGTTTTGTTAATGTTGTAGTGTTTTCCTTAATGTTGTAGTGCTTTCATTAATGTTGTAGTGGTTTTGTAATTTGTAATTGTGCTTCGTTAATGTTGTAGTGCTTTTGTTCGTTAATGTTGTAGTGCTTTTGTAATTTGTAATTGTGCTTCGTTAATGTTGTAGTGGTTTGCACCTCAGGGCCACCGTTGGAAATGGACAAAGGGGGACGACATCAAACCCAGGACAGCCATTTTAGCTTTGCTCCACTGTCAGTCTAACGTTTTGGCTTAACTGAAAGCTTCATATAAGCTTTCAGTGACATCCATGTGAAGATATAATTGCTTTCTTTTACACACCACCCTTCTTCTTTGGCTTGTTTTTGAACAAACAGTTAAGATATCTTCAGTAAATCCATGCTTTTCCCTAGTCTTTTCACCTTCATCATGTTTCCAGCTTGACTCTTCACTTTACTTCAAGTTAAACTGCACCTTTAAGACAATAAAGTCATGCCTTCTATTGTGTTTCCTCATATAGAAAATGCTGCTGGCGAACTTCCTTCCTTTAATATCTGTCAGAGAACCCCAGCAGCCCTCAGGTAACTCAGAGCCAATATGAATGGAGACAGATACAGGGGCATGGTCTGAAATAGTCCACCATGTATTACAGCCCGGAGAGAGGTATGAACCACCCCATCACCAATCTCTCTTACACGGACACACACACACACACACACACACACACACACGCACACACACACACGTTTGTACTTCTACCTATATTAGGACTTTGTATTGACTTCAGTTCATTTTAATAGCCAAATTTATGCCTGACCCTTAACATTTTCCTTAACTGCAACCATTACTAGTTTATGCGTAACCGTAATCAAAATTTAATTCACACCTGATCGCTAAACCTAACCCGTATCACTAAACAAGAGGTTCAGCTTTTTTCGGAGCGGTCCCCATAAGGAGCAGTGGGTCCTCACAATGTGGTATTTGTTGGAAAAATGGACCTTGTAAGGCAAGAAGTGCTAGGACACACACTGTCATACTCAATGGAATACAAGATTAAAGTTAACACATGCACATACCTGCAAAGACAGGCAGAGGTATTAGAGCCTTAGGAAAGGCCTGCGCTCTCGCTAACCTCATTACTTCTACAGGCCACAGGTGGAGGAAGTGTCTTATATCTACAGGTAGAGAAGGGACTGACAATAAGTCAGTGTGTGTCTGTTTTGAGGAATGAAAGCTCTATATGCAAGAGGCCATTTAACATATAAATAAATGCCTGAAAATTAAGTGACATAAATCTTACTTACAGCTTGCCAACAGAGACTTTGTAAAAGGATACCATCCTGTGTGATCTTGAAAGCCATTTTTAAAAAGAATACTTGTTGTTTAAAAGGTGTAGTTTAAGATAAACTAACATTACATGCTATTTTTTAAAACTTAAATCCAACTTAATAAGCCAGCTGTAGTAGCTATCAGAAAATAATGGTCAGACTTTGGTCATAAAACGATGGAAGAAACAATACTTGGGAAGGATGTACCATGTGAATAATTTTTGTGAATCCCATGAATTCTACAGACACTGATGGTAAATGCCTAATGCTTTATGGATATGTCCAGTATATGTCTTTAGAGACTGTAAGAATGTTAACATCTATGATCATATACAAAGATTTTTTTTTAAATATGACAAATCTTTATTAGCCTAATCTCTCAGTTTTTGTTTTAAATTTATCATACAAATATTTTGGAATGTAAACTGATTCATTGAATTTGGAGAATGTGTATGAATGTGTGTACATTAAATATTAGCTTATTATGACAATTAGTTTAATACCAACATATAGTTTTGGTTGTGAAGTTAACTGTTTTTCCATTAATCTTTGCTTTTTGTGGTGTACGAAAAGTAATGTTCTGAAATATTTGTTTGCGTTAAGAATTTGGCCTCTGTCTCGGTCTTGGTCTCAGAAGAATCAGTCTTGACTAGCCCTGCTATATGTTTTATGCTACTTACTTTTTGTTTTGACAAAATTTAACTAATGTTTTTGTGATTTGTTGAGTGTTAATTAGCACCAGTTTCATTTTTAAGGGTGCTCATTGGGACCACTCTGCTATTTTGCAGATGATGATCAAAACTCCAATATTTCAATCAAAAGTCACCAACTCTACTCCCGATCCACAGAATCCTGGTGCATATGTGTGGAAAGTCGAATCTCAATGAAACTCAGCATCTTGGCACTTACTTATTTACCCTTTTTGCTTTTACTTCTAAAAGTGGACACTTGTGAGAATCAATTAGTTTGAGCAACTATTCAACCGTAAAGTGGTTGGTCACCAGCTGTTTTTTTAAGGGCAGTTGGTGTTACTAAGTGATTGGGAGATGGACCATTAAATGGCTTGCGACATGCAGTTCAGTGTTCATTGTGTTGCTCGCCTGGCAACAAACTGTTGAGATAAGCAAAGTGCTAATGCTACTGCTACTGAAAAGGCAGAATTCATGCAAATACATTGGCTTAAAAGGGATATGCCCTCATTCCTGTGTGTTGGTTTGGCCGCCTGTCTGTTACCATTTTCTCAGACGTGTGGATCTCGACTAAATATATTGCAGCTGAAATCCATTAAGAGGTTGGACATCAACAAACCAGCAGACACAAGCCGATTCTCCCTCAGTAGGATGAAACTAAGTGACAAAGTCAAAACAGATTTTTAGCAGCCATAGAGGAAGAGTTTGCTGTGCATGTATCCATCTGGATCAAAATATTTTTTGCTTGTTTACTCTCTTTTGGACTTGACTAAAGTGAAGTCTTTGTTACAAACAAGTCCATCAATGCCTCCCTCTCTTTCTTTCCTCCTTTATCACCGATATGGTTCTCTGCTTCCCAATCAGATGCTTACTTCATTAGCCCCTCTTTTTCTTCTCTCCCCACTGGCCCTCAGAAAGAAGGGCAATAACACACAAAGACAATCTGACAGGCACTTACACACTCACACCCTTTCGCTCATTCAAACCCCTGGACACACACAGACAGAGGCAAATACACAAAGTGACTCTGACTTTAAATAATGAGAGAGCTGTCACATCCGATCAGTGCCAGTGCCGCAGCATGGCCTGGTGGTCAGCGGCATGGATGGGAGTAACCACTGCCGGCTGACACCCTCTGGACACACAAGGGAGGAAGAAGAAATGGAAAGGGAGAAAGAAGGGAGGCAGCGGGAATAAGGAGCGGTGATGTCTGCAAAGAACTGGAGATAGACAGAGCTGTGTTCAGCCATCTGCCTTAGCATCCAAAGCCTGGATGGCTAATTAAATGGGAAAAAGACATGTTTGAGAGTAGGAGGCAGTGCAGGGAGGGAAAAATCAAGGATAAAGTGAGAAACAGTGAGCTAAGAAATAAGGAAACTAAACAACAGGAATGAAAAGGAAATGAGAAACACAAGAAATATTTTACAATGAAATAAATGGAAAGGAGGGAAATATGAACTTAAAGAACAAAGCAGAAGTCTGAGAGAGGAAGAAAATAAAGCAAAAAAGGAAAATTACATGCATAAAACAAAGGCATAAGAACAGGGAAGTTGGGGTTAAAGACCACAAAAGGAGATTTTAAAAAAGACCAAAAGAAAGCAACTGATAAGGAACACAAACAGAAGGAAAGGAGAACCAATGAAGAGGGTTTGAAGAAGAACAAAACAAAGAAAGCAAGGAAACAAGACTTGAGGGGAGGCAAATAGCGGGAAAAAGGGGGTAAAAGCTAATTCCAGCCAAATAATGGTGTGAAGCAATGCCCCCGAGACAATGGAGGGAGAAAGATAGAGGAGAGGAACACAGAGGATTGAAAATCTGGCTGTTTGTCTGGTTGAGGTCAGATATCATTAGTGTCAATGCAGCCCACGGAGCCCCCGAGTCTCCCTGTCTCTGTCTCCCATCTCACCCTGCTTCCACTTTGGCTTTATTTTTTTTCTTGTGATAAAAAATGAATGAAGTAATAAGTAGGTGAATTAAAAGCTGATTCCAGCAAGAGACAATTATAGATCGCAGATGATCTACTTATGAAATGGTTTATCTCCTCAGTCGAAACAAAGTTTTAAAGAGTCTTTTGAGTTCTAATAACCAAGTTAATTAATTCTTATACTTCTTAACAGACTTTACTACTGCCTGCAGCTCAGAGGTTTGTATACAACCCAATTGTCCCAAGTCAAACCAGTTTCCCACACACCCTGCAATTCAGCACAGCCCATCCTCATCCCACAGCCACCTAGCTAAACCCATCATCTTTATTCAATATGGCCCCCGGTAAGTATTTTAAGTCGGCTTAGCTTGTCAGAAAGAGTTCAATATTTTTGGCAGCTACCTCACCCTCTAAGTCTTTCTATCTCTTCATTCAGCAGACACCTTAAAGAGAACATAAAGCTAATGAGTATAAAGTTACTCTTTTGTTATTATTTGCATGATGTCCCTATTTTTGGTGTCAAGTTTAAAATGTCAGCAAAACTAAGGAATTAAACACAATTTTCGCCACACCATCGCCTATAGGGCTTTGAGACAGTGTCAATAATGAAAATGGACGATACCGTTTTCTCCAATAAAATCACAAATAAATATGTATTCCCAAGACAGTCTGCATGGGCTCAGAGAGAGTTGATCTGTAAAAACTCTGAGTCTTCACAAGAGTTGTGTGTGTGTGCATGTAGGGGTGTGTATGTGTGTGTGAATATGACCATAAATACATTTCAGCTTATAGATGGATGGGGGATCTCCATGGTGATTTGTTGGCTTAGATTAAATGTCAGTTTTGGAAATGTGTTGTTATATCTGAACTCCTCTGAGAGCAAGCCAACGGACAGCCTCGCTGGGATTGTGGGTGTGTAGGGGTGTGTGTGTGTTCTCCGGGATAACAAGCAATCCACATTCCTATAGTGATATAGCGAGAGATGATAAGGTGCAGACTGTATGTGTTAGTTCCACAATCAGAGGTTTTAATGCAAATATATTCATTACTTGCATATTTTGGAAAGGGTTGAGCAAGCTTATGGACATATTCTATCAATAACTATACAGTTTAGCATTTATTCAAAATCCAAAATTTAGAATATTATTTGAATCTATTAATCAACATGGAAAATACAATTTACATTAGCAATTAAGGTTTATATTGGTCAAATGAAACGGATATCTTGATCCAATTCCAAGTATTATCTAAGTACTCTTTACAGCAAACGAGACAGTAGCTGTCTTATCTCAACTCCTGCTCTTTGTTGTGGCATTCACATCCAATGCAGTAGTTGAAGACCAGTGGGGGACTGGTCCCTGTGCTGATTGGACCAGGTGATTGGGGGCGATATCTCATGGCGTCCCTCACAAGATTCTGTCCAGGGCGGTTCCCCATGTCGCCCATATCAGAAACTGTCATTGCTTATCATACAATTACCACTCAGTTCAGTGCTCCTACAAGCAGTTGTGTTCAGATTGAACACAGCCTGAGATGGTCTCTGTTTTACCTCTTTGATGGTCATCAAGAATTTTCTTGAGTCCAACCAAATGTGCTTCTCCATGGCTTCAGCAAATTCTTCCCTATGTTTGTCCCTTCAACCACAGAAGCCACAGTTCTTTGACTTATTAATACCTATCAGTTGCTTCAGGAGTTGCAGTCAACCAGGACCTGGAGACAGCAAAAGAAGCAAAGAAGCCAGGTAATTACAAAACCCTCTGTGTCCAGGGTGCCAGAAGTGGACAAGAATTCCCCCAATATGCTTAACTCTCTGGACATTTTGGGGCTGTTGTAGTTGCCGCACTCTGTAAATGTGACATGAAAGACTCAAACGACTACATGTGAATGGCAGAACAGGATGGTAGTCCTATTCAGTAAGAAAGCAGACTGAAAAGTGTGCAAAAGAGGCTACAATTGATTGTCTAACCTCAGAGCCAGGAAGATCAGTCTGGATTCCATCCCACTGATGGGACAGTGAACAGATCTTGAACCTTGCAGAACTGCTGAGGTGATCATGGAGGTTATTCACCCATTCCGTATATGTTTTTTAAAATCTGTAGAAGGCTTATGGCTAGCTCTAGCAAAATAACACAGAAAAGGAAAAAAAAATCAGATATATTTGCCCAGAAAAGTTGTGTTTATAGATTCTATAGAAAAACAGCTGTGAGTAGAGCTCTAAGTGGTGCATTGACTTACTGTGAGATGGGTAATTTCACATCTGGGGGCCTCTTCTTAGGACCTTAACAAGAGGGAATAGGAAGCACACCGAAAAGACAGTGTTTTATAATCCTGGTGGGCCACCAGACTTAACTGGCTCCCCCACCAGACTAAGCATTGTTTGTTTATTTATAGATGATTCATTGAACTATACATAAAGGTTTGTGCACCAATTGCACCATCCTGAACCTGCCTGTTGGCTTCATGTGCTACTATTTCCAAATTATGATGCCTGCTTGTGCACCTCCAAATTTTTGTAACTTAGCATTTTCTAATACAAGCACATGTGGAGCGGCCCACTCCACACTGAGAGGACCGCTCAGCTTGGTATACTCCAGAATGAACTGGAGGTCCCTTCTGTACCAATTACTCCAGTGACTTAATCTTGGATAAGCAGAAGACAATGAATTGATTTAATAACTAGATGTCCTTATCCCTCTGTTAGTATTCTTATCCCTCCTAGTATTGAAGCTACATGTATGATCATCAGGCAAGCTTTGTTATTTCAGAGGCATGAAGCTGAGCTTGTTCTTACACCTTCACATATTGTCCAGTTCTGTGGAGAAATGACCAGAGAGCTGCCTAAGGCTTTTCAGATACAACATATTAACAATTTATCTTCTGACTGTGTTTTATTCTTTTCTTTTTTTAACACCTTCTGCCTGAAATCTTTATAATTGTGTTCTGATTATTGTCCAAGTAGTGATGATCCCTGTTCTCGTATAAATAAATCATTAGATCTGGTTCCCCAGTCAGGTGTGTTAATGAAACAAATATGATTCAACACTGATGTAAAAGGTATGTCAAAGTATGCAAAGGCAGGGTAAAATATAAAAATGAGGATGGATAGAATTTTCAAATCTTATGGTTTCTGGTCTTTAAAATAGTTTTATGTCTAAATATTTATTTATTTTGCAAAATGAATACTAGAAACGGCATGTAGAATGATCACCTAATAATCTGGAATGTTAGACAGGAGAGCTGCTTAAACTGAAGACTGTGGACCAGGGGTGCCCAAAGTCGGTCCTCGAGAGCCAGCATCCTGCTTGTTTTAGTTCTCTCGCTGGTGGTACCAACAACCTTTTCAGCAGTGACGTGCGGTGAGGTTCATAGCTGGTGAGGCACTGACGTCATCAGAATCAGATTTGCAAATAGATGCATAGATTGACAGCAGTTTACAGGTTATGTTTCACTTCTGCATCCTTACACATACAAACTGTAGCTCACAAAACACACATTTCCTTAAAAAACAAAACAAAATAAATGTTATTACTGTCTTACCTGCTTCGATTGAAAGTCCACTTGAGAAAACTTTTTTAGTGTTGTAATGTAGTCATTCATGTCGAAAGTCGGGATGAGCGAGAGGAAAAAAATCACTATCTCTATTATAATCTATCGCTGCACTTGACTTGCTTCCCGAATCGTTTAGCCTAGCTCGCTATCACTTACTCGGCAGTTGAGGAGTGAACAAGACGAACGTCTGGGATCTTGAGCGCCCCCTGCCATGAGGCAAGAGAACTGCCTGCCTCACCTCGAACCTGTTCTCTGCCGTTTATAATCGCTCATTACACGAAACACGTTACACAAACACAGTTGGTGACAAAAAGCACTGTACATTATATACATAAGCTAAATTATTGGAAATAAGTTCACATATTAAATTTGTTTAAACCATTTTATTGACGCCGTACAGCAACATGCTCTCTCCGCTTAGCAGCCAGCGCAGAGCCAGGGGTTGCGCAATCCAAGGTGAGGCAGAGCTCGCTGCTGCCTCACCGGCATCGCTTCCAAGCATTTGAATGGGAAAATAAGAAAATTCAGCGATTTTGAACAAATAAAAATCGAAATTGGTGAAGCTACATGAAAAATAAATATTTTTTAGTACAAACCACCGGATGAATATAACAATTTAAATTACTTTATGATTATATATTTTCTTTCTTTCCATGATGGCTGGTGAGGCACTGCCTCACCTGCCTCCCCTGACTGCACGTCACTGCTTTTCAGCATGTCAATGTTCTTCTTAGGCCTTCTAAGCCATCATTTGATCCAGGTGCGTTAAACCAGGGAGAGAACTAAAACATGCAGGATTCCGGCCCTCGAGGACCGACTTCGGGCACCCCTGCTGTAGACCAAAGAAAAAAGAAAACTAACAGTATGAATGACAGTGTTCTTACATAGTGAAGCAGTTGCATCAGTGATCCTTTACTAGGAAACTTGCACAGCATACCTAGGAACAAGAAAATGTGGCAATACATCCTATTTCACTTATCTGCAGAAAGAATCACATTGCACTTCAATTTAAACAAAGCTTTGTTTTTTAGGTTGTCAGTGAGACGTGATGAGACTGCTGCAAATAGAGTTCTAGCTCTAGCTTTCTAGCGAACATTATATCAGATCACAGTGAAACCATTACTCCGCAAACTATTGCTAAGTTCTACATGCCCTGCAGCAAATTATTCTGTTGAGAAACCTTTCACAGGTCGCCTTCAAGATGGCTGCTTTAAATTCGAAAGCTTACAGCATTGCAATGCAAGGACAGATCAAATGTCCCATGGTGCAGCCTGCAGGGTGTTGCTTTAAGTAGTCAACCAATGCTAGAATTTGTTTTTATTCAGTAGGATTGCAACCCCCCTTTAGGAGGTTTGTATGGTATATTTTCAGTAAAAGCTGATTTTTTTTGCGCCCAAGAAGTTAAAACTGTGTAGACTTGGAACCAAAGGTAAAGGGCAGTTCAATGTATTTATCAAATGATCTTTTGTTGTTTACCCACAATAGGGGGACAATAAGCTTTACTTGGTACATTAATGATTCAAACTATCTGCATGTACACAAAAAATGTATTCCATAACTTTTGTACTATAGTTCAAGTAGTACATTTTTGAAAGAGTGTTAAGAGTTTAAATGCATTCGACAAAGAAAATAAAGTATAATGCCTCATCAAAATAAAAAGTTTGGATGCTCGTTTCATATACTAATCGTCCATTTTTAAGGGGTTAAAAAGGCACTAAGGGTTTTAAAATACCAATTAGTATGCACTATTATTTCATTCCATAAAATATTTCTGTTGAAATTCCCATGCCATGAGTTTAGTTAAATGTGATTTAAAACTTATTTCAGTCAAATCATTTCATTTATTTATTGTTAGTCTGTAGTCTGTTGGATGTAATTAAAAATATTTGAGATTTAAGCGTTAAGTACGTGCTGCCCTTTCCAACACTCCCCTTCATCTTGCTCTTGGCCTTTGTCTTGGTCTCGTTTGAGATTCCATCATTTTTGTTAAAATTACAAAAACTTGTCTTACTTTTATCTTCCCCCAGAGATGCACAACAAACTGATTGCGATTTAAAGCAACATAGGTAATCAGATCACAAATCTTGTTGCATGTAAATGTTTACAACCCAAGATGGCACTTGGTCCTTAGGAGTATTTCTGCATGTTCACATGTGGTCTAGCTTTTGCTGAGCAAACACCTGCAATCTGAGCGCAGAAAATTATTCAGTTTGATTTTTAAAACCACTAAGAATTTTAAGAAAGGGAAAAGAAAAAACAGAGCAACCTGTAAATTTTGTTCACCACCAAGATTAATGATATACAAAGTAAACAGGTGACATCTAGTTTTAAGAGACCTCTACAGCAGACCCAAGGACAAGTTGGAAACAATGTCAAAACCATAGAACTGGACTCTATGGAGCTCATCATACAAACTACTTCTCAGTGCTGATAAAAATCTTTAAGGAACGTTTGATAGAGAAATGTTGTGACAACATGTTGGAAAGAGCAGGAGGTTCTTAAAGAGACAGGACAGAGGCCCACTTTCAAGGCGTTACTTGATATATACAGCATTTTTATAACATCTGAAGGTGACACACTTACTTGATTGGGCTGTAAAATGTCACTATGTGCCTGGTATATACATAATGCTGCCCCTTTAAGTTGCTGTAGAACAATGATGTACACACACCTACCCACCAGACCCAGAGGCCTTGTAAACATGGCTGTGTTCTTTTCGTTTATTTTTCACTGTCTAGTTAATTGACAATGTTATGAAAGAGAGTCATGGGACTGATATTACACACTAATAGATAAGTTTGTTAATTATGATTACCTTGATATTATTTTTTAAATTTTGAGGGGAAATAGTCTTTAAAATAAACTTAAATGACTTAAACTTTAACTTCTGTTAAGAAATAGAATTGCTGTCAAGTGAATTTCTATTTTTATTTCACTAACAGGGATATAAATCAGAAATGCTGTAATCTTTTTTCTAACTATCCCAATTATGCCTGCATAGCTTTGACTCTCTTAAGCTGAACCGGGTGGTCACAGTATGCTGCTTCAGTGCACTTGGTAATTGACACAGTATTGCTTGACTGACCGGCCATATTCAGGCAGTACAAGCATTATTGCCAAAAAATACTGAAAAGAGCAGAGTGTAGCATGCCAATTTTGCACCGCAGCTAAAGTCAAAATATGCTTAGACTTTGTGGGGTTGCTTCAATAAAATAAACAATGACATGTCATACATGGATATTAATACATTTACTTTTAATTAGATTACATTAGATTATACACAATTGATAATGATATTTTTTTTTCTTTTATGATGAATAGTTATGGTGGTACCTAATTAAAGGAGAGAACCAGTGAGCCTTATCCTCAGCTAGAGCAGACCACAGCTAGGTGTAACTTAAAATCAACTTTCTCTTTTTCAAATAATGCCCATTCATTTAAGAGATTATTTAAAGATGTGTACAAGAAAAAACAAAAATCAATATTAAGGCATACAGACCCTGAATAATAAGTTTATGATTAAGTCATCTTTCCATGTGACATAATTCACACTAAGTAATAAATCATTATATAAGAGATGATTCAGTTCCCATTAAAAAGGAACATGCTCCAGATCAATTAAAGATTTTTGAGTAAATTAGGTCTAATCAGTATAATCTTTATTTATTTTAATACCAATACAAATGTTCACTAAACAAACCACAGGGCTTCTCTGGACAGTAAAATTTCCAATGAGAATTATTTTGATTTTGATGGATGTTCACCAAAATATGCTCAAAATACAAGTGACTTACAATGCTATAAAACCCAATAAACATATAAAATATATTTTTCAAGATTTCCTGGCACAAATTATAACTTAACATTTACTAGAAAGAAAACAGGCAGAGAGAAAGACAGAGAAGCGAGAGATATGCAAAAAAGAGGTTTGGATTCAAACCCTAGATGGATGTGTTATGGACTGATAGCCTCTGTATATTGGGGGGCTGCTCAACCTACATACCATGAGCCATTGGGCTTTGAATGTTTTGTTTTATGTCTGTTATTTTTTTTATTTATAACCAATACTTCTGGTTATAAATTAGAATAGTGGTAAAACAAGCACTCAGTATTAGAGATTGTCAAGTGACCAAAAACACCAAGATACCAGTAAACTGAGAGTATACTGGTGTGGTTCTAACAAGATCTCCTATCATAAGATCTCATTACAGTAAAATCTCAGTGATGCCATATAAGAGTTATTTATTTCCCTTGTTAAAGCATAGTGATGAGTAAGAAAATCGTGACCCAGATTACAAACTTCATTTTGAAAACCCAAAGTAAACCAAAGTTTAAAAACCTGACATTAAATTATTATGTGTTGTCTCACAGAGAACATGCAGGCATCTTCTTGTTTAGATTTTTCACAGATTACTAAGTAATAAGTAAATATGAGTTTAAAATTTTCAAAGATGTTACTCTCATCAGCCTGAAGAGCAGATTGTGTTTGAAACGATCTCATGGTAGCAAGCTAGCACATTTAATTTGTGAAAATATCCCTATAGAAAACAGCAGCACATATGACAAAGACCTCAGAAAATCTACTTGAACTAAAACCAGTATTGTCTCTCTCCACAAAGGATAATGGTATCGAGCCTGGCACTGATATTTCGGAAACACTGGTCTCAGGTGCTCCAACCTCTGCATGATGGATAAAACACAGGGAATCTATTAGAAAAACAGACAAATAATACCCAGACCAGAACAGGCAGCACCCGAGAAACATTACAATGATCCATCCAGAGAAAGCAGGAAAAGACTTCTGTTCCTCACATGACATGTAATATAGGCAAAGCAATTGGGGGAAATGAATGAATAAATAAACAGGTTTGGAGATGAAATGCCTCACACGACATTGCTTTTACTTTTTCAAGAAATGCATTGTTTTGAGCCTAAAAGCAGAGGATAGAGAAACTACATCAAGAGGACAATGATGCTCTATAATGGCTCCCTCCTCAAGTCTGGCTGGTTTTGACACCCCATTCATTTGCTTCCTCGTTCCCTCGCTCTGTTGTTCTTTTGCCCACCTTTCCGATTGTCACAGGCGCAGAGCTCTAACAATCTATTGTCCATCAAAGCCATCTTTAAATATTTATTTTCAAATAACCATCCCTCTGTGCATGACTGTTATTTTGTTTTTCTGTGTATTTTTCACCCACTTCAATCTTTCTATCAAAACTACTTTTTACTAGGCTCTACAAATCAATTTGACCATCAAAAAAGAAAAGACAAAGACAAAAAACAATAGAATCTGGTGTAGCTCATGTAATTTTCCTGGAGAAATTAGGTCCCAATTGTAGATACATCACTTTTCAGGTGTAGTACCATATTGCTTCGACATTGATGGAATAAAAGGATGCGTGTTTGCTATGGATGTAGCGAGATCTTGTTGCACAAGATCACATAACATAAAAAATGTCACAAAATATATTAAAGTTAAATTTGGTTTGCAAAGCGTTATCCATTTCTCTGTCAACACTTTGTGAGGTAAAGTAGTAAGCTTTTTTTTATAGACCGTAAATAAAATGTTGTGCTTTATACTTTGCCCATTGCTATCTGTTTGAAACTCTTATTTTAAAGAACAGACTAAAATAGCTCTTTATTTACTCTGTTGTTCTAACAGTTACCTAATGATTTATTGGTGGAATGACTTTTCCTTCATTGCTGTTCAAGACTCCTCTTGCTCTTATAAATCAGCAGCAAAATGGCATCTGCTGAAAAAACTAAATGGACTTTTTGTACAGTTTGTTAACAAGTATGGGCTGCATTTGACTGTGTCTGGGAAAAACCTAAAACACAACTAATCGAAACTTGAACTTGATAAGTATACACTAGAAAAGTCTATGAAATGAAGTGTTTTCTGTACCTTTATCTCGATATAATGCTTTAAAGTTCTCACCATGTTCTCATGAGCCCAAACCTGTGTATTGTCTTTGTCTTGTGAACTACAAGGTGTTTTGCCTTTAGCAGGTATCTTTAAGTTGGACAGAATGAGTTTAAATAAGGGTACAGTTACAATATTTATTTTAATGATTAGCTTCTAAAACTGTCAGTGTGAAACAGTAAGATATTAAAATTAACACTGGTCAGTAATAAGTCTGCTAAAATTAGTGATGGTTGTCCTTATCATGTCTTATATTTTTACCATACCTACATCGACAGCTACATGTATTTAATTTGACATTTATCTCTGCAGGTGTTTTTCTGTCTTCATCATGCTAAATGTTAACTTCTGTTGACATGCAGTAGATTTCAAGAGACACCGCTTTTCTTAGGGCTGATTCTGTTTCCTAACCTCCTCCATGTTTTTTTTATACATAAACATTATCAAGAAATAAGAATGTGTTTACATAGATATAGCAAAAACGTTTAAACTTCCTAACTTGCAGAATACTTTGCTAGGTTCCACAGATTACCACAAGACTGACACTATAAAGTTAGTGCTTTGTTGTGTGAAACATGAGATACTTACACAAATCTAAAGATGGTGAAGAGATGAGTTTTGATCCTGTATTGTTTTTCCTCCTTTATTAATATTCAACATCTGTTTGCCAGCTTTCACGTGCAGTATCAGAATTTTGCAAAGTCAGCTTAAGGATTTATGCATACACCAACACAGGTACTGCTAAGACTGCAGGTTGCTGGTTTATTTTGTTTTTGTTTCCAGAATATCTATGGACATCTTAAGATCTTGACGTAGATCTGCTTTATCTTTTGAATCCTCTCATATTAATCAACATAAATACATGATAATTAGCCAAAGTATCATAAACATTGCTCTCAAAAATCCCTTTTTCTGCTTCATTAAGTATAACACCTGACATCTGCTTATATGATAAATGGATCATCTAAGGATGCTGGTGTGCTACTTTATGTCTACTGTCCTTTTTCCTACAAGCATATCCAGTCACAATATAAACTATCCTATTTGCGCTGACACAATATGCATCTGCTTTCATGCAGGTGTTCAAAGAAAGAGACAAAACCCAGCAGTCTCTGTCTTCCCTGCCTCAATCTCTTGGCTATTTGTTCCCAATCTCTTTCCCAATGTCTGGTCTGCCCATCCATCACATAGGAAGCCAGATGATTGGCTGCATTTGACTGCTCCTCATAACAACATTCTCTGCATGGTAACTGTTACTGAGGAGAGAAAAAATTACCAAACTCACGAGATACAATTCTCTAAAAATAGCCGTCATCAAAAATCCCTGCTGCTTGTTACTACCCATCTTTGTGTGTTAGAGGTGCGCAGCGTGCACAAGTGTGTGTGAATATGTTTATGGGGGTATTGAGCCAGAATTGTGGAGAAAGACAGAGCGTAAGACTGTGAGAGTGTGGGGGACAATACATGGTGAGAGAGAAAGACTGACTGACAGAACAGCAGCAACTGTAAATGACTGATTGATTGTATGATTGATTTACTTCCCGCCTGCTGCCTTCAATAAGTAAGGAGCAAAAATCGGTTCTGCAGAAAGGTGCATCTCTTTGAAAGGTTCTACCAGGCCTTTGGCTATTTCAGGAGAGATAAAGTTACTAACACCTTAGGAAAGTCCAAATGTGTGATGACAACTCAACTTTAAAAATACATGGATTAAATGCAAAGTGTGTCCAAATGTGTGTATGTGAATGTGTGTGAGGGAATAAGAGAACCCAGGAAGCCAGTGGCCATGGGATCCTTTGAAGTGCTCATATATACAGATTTGACCTATGGGGCTGAAATTGTGTTTTGGTACCTGCATCCATGTCGACCTGGAGGGAATGCTGAAATGTAATATTTCTGTGTGTGTGTGTGTGTGTGTGTGTGGATTCTGGTGTGTCTGGCTCCAAATTCAACAGCTAGGCTTTAAGCTTTTTTGCTACAGTAGCTTTCTGCAGCACATACTGTGAGGAATTAATCTCTGAAAACTGGTTTGCTGTTGTAGAAAATAACTGGCAAGCTATGAAGGACAAAATAAGGAAACATGAGGCATTCACTTTTTGATAAAAACCTTATTTTATAGCGCAATCATACACTGGTTATCATCATTATTGATCGCTATTTGTCACATCTTGCAGAGTGGCCTTGTGAAGGTAAACCAAAAGATGGAGAAACAAAAGAAAATGAACTAATGTGCGAGTGCAATGTAAGAACAACAAATTATTGCATCAGGTGAAAGATAAAATTTTGATTGTTCTCCACTTTTCCACTATTTTAGACATGTAGGGGACAAATAAATAGGAGAATCATACTACACACCCACAAAACAGATCAAAATAAATGAGAGTTTTACAAGGCAGTGTTTTTTCTCTTTCTGCTTACTTTTAAGTCCTTGGTGTCCAGTTGTGGCTCTTTCACAGATCAAAGAAGCCTCGAAAACTTCATCAACACACACAACAGTGAAATGGGTCTGCTCAAATCAAGTATGTCATTCTAACATTTTCTCACTCCACTTTAGGGAATCATCAGTGCACAAACAAACACACATGAACTCTTTCTGTAAACACAATATCAATACATATTGGCATGCTGCTGCTGTGTCCTGCTATATTCTCCCCCCTCAAAAAAATTAAATAAATAAACAAATAATCTCCGGAAAATTCTGCCAGCTGGAAGCCTCGGTGATTATTTAACTGCTCTGGGCTTAGCTTGGCATCCCTCGTTGGGAGGATGAGGGAGGAGAGGAGACGAAAGGGGGAGGAGAAGAGAGGAATTAACGAGGGATGAGTGTGTGTGTGTTGTGCATTTCTGTGTCTGTAGATGGATGCCTATGCGAGAGTTTGTGCATGTGTGTGCGCACACGTTTGTAGATGCTCTAAAAGCATTAATGTGCAAAGATTCTCTAAGCGCATCCATGAGCCGATTTTAGAGTGTCAGATCTGCTTCCCAACCGTGAGCAAGAGCTCCTTCAATTGAGAAAGTGAATAGTGAATTTGACTCTATAGATCAGGCCCTGACATGCTGGATTTTACTCCACTGCAAACTGCTACACAATATGCAGAGTGCCGAGTTACCAGAGGATAAATATGATACGTAATTGTCATAAAGACAGACTTGATGAGTTTGCATACTGTAGAATTACTCCAAAATTAAAATGACACATTTAATCTAACTAATGATTGGTTTCTCTTGCTAATATTTGTTTATTTAATTAGTTATTAGTCAACCATTTATACATAATTTAGGACCAGGGAATTTTGTACCTATTTGGGATTTGTCATGTTTTTTTTTCCACTGGAAAAACTTTCTAAGAGTTATGGAAGAACAAACTACAAGTAAGAATTAATGCATTTAAAAATAACTACATACAATTAAAGTAATGAATGTTTTATTACGATAGAAAGAAATAAAAAATGCCTATATAGTTGTAGTTAAGCAACAAGTGTATTCTGATTCAATTTAAATGTTTGGTATGCCAGCACACAATTAAGCAAACATAATACTAATTTACATATTTATTATGTATTTTCCAAACCTGCCACAGGGTTCCATTCTTGGTTCCTTCCTTTTTCCTTTATCTGCTGCCACTTGGCACGATCATAATTCAGCATAACCTTCCCTTTAATTGATATGTAGATGATCTTCAGATCTTTCTTTAAAACTGAGCAATAGTGACATTCAACATTTCCTCCCTGATAATATCTCTGCATTGAAACAGTGGACAAACCAAAATGCGCTTGTTTCTAAATTGACAAAAGACTGAGTACATCTTGCACAATACGAATGGCACCATTGACATCAGTGCTCTGAATTTTCAGTCGAGTGACACGTTAACATATTTTGGGATGATCTTTGATAAAAATATTACATTTAACAAACAAGGTGATACAGTAGTCCAATCAAGCTTTTATTACCTTCATCTTTCAGCTAAGAAAGAGCCTTAAATCGTGTTGTTCGTGAGAAGGCTACACAAGCTTATATTAGCTCCAAAATCAATGGACTACAATTCTGCTTCTCTGAGAATGTATTCTTTTTAGTATATTTTTTTTTTAAGACTGCCCTAACCTTTTAAAAGCGGCACAAACCAATGTGTGTATTTTATTATTTTTTGTATGCACAGATGTTTTTCCTGAGTCTCCATGGGATTGGAAGGCAGAAAATAGAACATTTTACCCACTGTGTGAATAGCGTCTTGCTGATTCAGAACCACCGAGTAAAGATGTTGCTGCTTTTGTCTAAGCAGTGCATGTGTATTGGGACCTGCACCATGTGTAAGTATTTGTTCACAACAAACATGGGGGATCTTTGACTGTTAACTCTGCTTACCAAAGCTGTTTTTTTTGTTTTTTGTTTTTTTTAAACATGCAATACATTTTGCACATGGGTGTCCACATGATAGAGCACTAAACGCACTGAGCATCCCTTGGTCAAAGATACCCAAGTGTGCTTATGTTTTCAGAATTAATTTTTGCTTCACTGAAGCATTTAATAGACAATACAGAAAAAAATCATTTTGCTAAATCAACAGTTTTAAAAAACAAAAAAAGGTTATTTGAGTCTATTCTTCTTTTTGTACAAACACATGTATTCATAAGTAAACTGACACAGTTACTATTTAGGTTCACTATTTCACAATGTAACAACAGTAGGTCAGTAGTTACATTATGTAACCATGAGAGCCTTGTACATACACATCACATCCTGATGACATTGTAATTTATAGCTATAATGTAATAATGCAATCCATTACTCGACTTTATGGCCCCAGAACACTATTAAAAATGAAATTGGTCTTGGTCGTAAAAGGGGGGAAAAAAGGAGACCAAGCAGCAAATTCTATAATGCAGTCAGTATCTACGGATAGGCAAGCAAGACGGAAGATGAAGAGGTACACAGACACTCCGGAAACAGCAGATGAAAGAGATGAATACAGCAACACCACTTTTTAAATCTGGCTTTTGATTTGATTCCTCTCTGGTTGGTCCAATATTTTTCCTTCCCTACTTCCAGCTTTTTAATGAGTGTCTTTATTCTTCGTGTTGCTGTCTGAAACTGTGCTTCAAGCGACAGTTATCTTTACACTCCAGCACACATTATAGAGTCAACGCCCTAAGTCCTCCACTTCACTTTCTTCCATGGTTTCTCAGACTGTTTCGAAGCCTGTGTCCATCCAATTTGCGAAGTACTTAAAGTAATATGTTGCCACCTCCTGCCAATGTTCAACAATTCCCTCTCAGTCAGGCAGTCTGCTCCTCTCTTCTGACACCCACTCCACCTTCTCTCACGTCTCCTTCATACTTTTTATTTTAATTTTGACTGTCCTTTATACCAGCATATATTTTCATAAACCTCTTGGTTTTTCTTAAGCTTTAAACGGCTTTATACTGCAAAAAGAATACCAAAAAAGTACTCCAGGGAGAAAAGAGTAGAGTGTTCACATTCAGTCCACCAACAATGTGGTGGAGATGTAGTTTCCAAATTCAACAAACTGTTTCATTTCTAAACAAAAAAGAGGAAACTTTTACATTTCTGATGAGTGTAGCCCAAAAAAAATAGCAAACGCCTTTTTTGGCTTAAAAAAAAGACAGGTTGTGGTTGATTTCTTGAAATTATTCATTTGTAATACATTCAATCAAAATATTTGTGTTCATGTGACTCCAGTGGGTCATGTGATCAACAATTGTTTGTGTTTTCATTCTCACTTGTATTTGTGAGTTGGTTTATCCACTCATTGATGGATTCTTTCATTATCATTTTCTATGAATCTTGTTCCTCTGTGTTTTCCTGTGTCCTCTAAGTTTATTCTTTCATCACTAAATTTAACTTATCCATTCTAAGGCTGTTGTCCTGTTGAACTTTGGATCTTCCTTAAAAGCCTTATGACAATACTTTAAAGTAGGCACTTGCTAGAATGTATATTCCAAGGGGCTTAAAATACTGTTTGGGATGTGATTGTGGCATGGAAACCAGGTGAATGAACCTAATGTCGAGCAGTTGAGGAGACTGAGCAGAGAGCTGAGGGAAGGTAGACACAGGAAATAGAGAAGAATCTCATATTCAAATGAACAATAGGGAAATAGATAAGCTAAAGGGAGCAGAAATAATACTTAAAAGTGAACTATGAGACTAACAATCTCTGTTGTGTTTTTATTTTATCATCACACAAAGCATGGAAAAAATTACATCTTATATGCAACGTAAATAAGACTAGATCAAGTATTTCCAGCAACATGCACAGACTCTTTAGTCAGCTGCCACTGTGTACAACTGAGTCTTCTTAAAATGTACACAAACTCTTTGGTGGCTGAAATACGCTGATTAGCAATATAAAAGTAAGTAAAACTAATAAAGTAGTTTTATTCATTTAACTTGTCCATGATATAGAAACAACTATGCTTTGTTCTGTAATCTTGACCTACTGTATATTTGCCCTTATTTTATCTGCCCTTATCATTTCCTCCTCCTGCCCTTCTTCCTCTTATTCATCTTTGTTTATTAGTCAGAGTCAGGGACCCTGGGGTCAGTTTAGTCTGCCTGTGTTCTCATTCCTTATTTCCTGGTCTTTCTCCTACCCCCGCCTATAAGTCACATTTTAAATCTTTTTCTAGTAGGTCATTTCCGTCTTTACTTACTTTATATCATCAGACAGTCTTCTCTTCCTGTCTCAGGCACATTTTGTCTTTACGTCTTTCTGTCTTCCTAAACTGCTGAACTCTTTCACCTATACCCTCAGTGGCACCACAATCCTAATTTGTTTCTTCCCTCAATTTGTGCCTCATCTCCCCACACTCTGCACACACATATCCTAACACACATACACACATTGTGTTGATTAGTCATACTTGAAGGCCTGGAGTCTGTTGTTGACGGACATATTTGTCTGTTCAGCAATCTGCTTCTTCGCCAAAAGGAGCATACACATACCAGAATCCATGGGTGCACACACCAGGATAGGCATTTATACAAATGCATAATCTGTCAATATGTACTTTTTATGAGAAGCAATCTCCATCACCAGTGCATGGGGTATCTTTAGCTAGCTACCTTCTAGTTTGGATTTTTGTGTGCCTGCAAACACAATTATTGATCACTGACTGGGACTGTTACAATGTAGCTTTCTAATAAATACACATTAAGTTGTATTGCATTGTATTCACATTTAAAGCTTGGTGTCAGTAGCTTCTTGCACCTCTTTTGGTGGCTTTATTATAGAAATCCACCACAAATTCAACCAAGTATGATTACAAACCACTTAATCGTCCTTTGAATTTTAAAGAGTGACTAAAATGTAATTTATATTTGTAGGAGAGATAATGCGATCTTCTGGCATGGGATGCTGTTAAAATATGAAATTTTTCTTCAAAATTAAGTCCATCTCCAACACTTTCCAGCTACAATCAGTCTGGTGAAGTAAGTTTATGCTGGTAATATAAGCCCCTAAACATAAAGACGAGGACCTTAAACTTAAGAAAGAAAGGAAGTGCTGGCTGAAAACAGTGATAGATATAAGAAGCCTACAACACTTTTCTGTTGCAACCATTTGGGCAATCGGTAGAACAAAATTGTGTCAAACTGATTAAATACACAAACATTTGCTTGTGTGTTAGTCATCTACCAGTTTTACACTGAAATACGTCGAAATGCCACTCAGTGAGAAAGAAGCCATCACTTCAAAAACAGTACATAAACTTTATTTATGTAGCACCTGTCACAGGAGTGCAAGAAAAACAAGCTAAAAATCGTACAAAAACAAAACGAGGTGCATTTAATTATAAGCTTGTCTAAATAAGTGTCTCATGCTGTTTTTTCTGCCACACAGAAGGACAGGTGGAAGGCATTCCACAGTCTACGGGCTACTGCTTGAAAGGACAGGTCCCTTTGAGTTTTAAATCGGCTCTTAGGGACGGTCAGAAGGACCGGATAGTACAGCTATAATAAAGAATTTTAAAAATCTGTGATGTATTGGAGGGTCTGTCCATTGCAATATAAAAAGCCACAACATTTTTAAAATGCACATGGAGTCATGTTCTATGGACTGGTAAAACTAAAACAGATTTTTTTAGTTATCATGAACAAAAGTAAAACAAATGTGTGTTGACTTACAGTTCACAGCACATTGCCAGAGAGACTGGAACAAGTACTTGAGATGCTTATGAAAGTCCTGAAACAACAGGCCAGGAAACACCCACACATGCATGGAGTGACATAAAGATAGAAAGACCCCAGCTAAAGTTTGATCCATTGACCTTGTTATGGAACGACAATATATTATGTGGAGTGAGGGATGTACAAACAGATTATATTATTTTATATTACTTATATAGCATTCGTCCATGAGTAACACATTGTACATTTCCACTGAGTTATACATTTAGACTGCAGTTGATAGAAATAAATTTATTTGTACTTGTAAATTAAAAGAAAAAGTAAACATTTATTTTATTATCAACGTAATGGAAAAAAATGATATAGTGCATATATGTTCTATGATGTTTATATATGTTTGTACTACACACAAGGTAACTTTCCTGTTTAATTCTAATTGTATGAATGTGGTATGATGTTTTTGTTAGCTTTTTTCCTGAATGTATCTAAACTTACACATTACTTGTGTGTTATCAAAGTCTTAATTTTTATTTTGAATATGTTTGGCTCAGTTTAAAATGATAAGTAGCAATAATTTCATATTTCTCTAATGGAGTTTCACTAAAATTAAAACTCTCACCTCCAACTTTGTATCATAAAAAGAAACTTCCCTAGTCTGGCCAGAAAACTCCAGCTGACTGCAGATGAGAACTTGATTGGCTCAGAGTGCCCTCCCTCCTATTATTCAGGCAGAAGGTATTCACACAAGGAAGCTGAATGCCCCACAGGAATAAAGTATTGCAGACTATGACAGATTTCTGATTTGCCATATTTTTGGTATTACATAATGACTGTAAAGCAGCATTCAGAGAGGAAATTTAAGCTCATTTGACACCATGTTATGGAAAATCATTTTCTTAAAATATTTAATTTAAAAATTGTGCTAATGAATTATGGTACATTTTTATTTCTGAGTCCACTTTTGGTGTCTTGTGAATACTTTATCTACATATTGCACAAACAGCTGTAAATGATAAGTTGTGCTGCTGAATGTGTAAAGCAAGTCATACTTACTAAGACAGACATGTCAAGCCCCATAGGCTAAATTCAGCCTGCAATAAGACTGTATCTGGGCTACAAGACAAGTTCATATATCTATTTTTAATAGCCCACCAGTTGACTGAGTAGTACTTGTGCAATTCACATTACAAGTCCCACAGAGCAAAGCAACAGCTGCTTCCAGCTCTAAGGGGTCTGTAACTACCTGACTCTTATTTGAAATATATCACAGTGTGCTCATAATTAATGACTAATGAATTGAAAGTAAACATATTATAAAATTAATGTTAAAAATTGTGGAGCTGATGCATAAAGAAAATGCATAAATGAATATGTATATGTAAGTTCATAAGTTACGTGATTTACCATTAAGCACTGTTCACGAGAATTACATTACGGGTTTTGACCCAATGGACTCAGAGAAAAATGACTGGACAGTAAAATAAATTATTCTGCATGTGTTCCAAGAGGTGCACATGTTTATTTGTTTGGTTCTACTGTTTTATACATCTGCAAGAGAGAACTGCAACTTTTTGTTGATTTTTATTTTGCTTAATTGAATTATCCTCCTTTAAAGATATTGGACCTGTGCAGCTACAGATTTTACATAAGGTGTAAATAAACATTTATCCTGTGGCCCATGATGAATCCGAGTTTCGCACCTATAACCTATACCAACATCCTCAGATTTAAATTCCAATTCAGCAAAAATAAAAGGTTTATTTTTCTCAAGAAATATAAGTGGATTGAGAAAGATGATGTGCTAACAGTACACTCTTTTTGCTGAGTAATGAAATAAGAGACTGTTGGTTCATATGGAGATCCAATAATGGTTTTTGTTGTTATTCCTGGAGAAACCTTTAAAACGTACGTGTTTTCACAATAATTAGAAGACAAATTATAACTCCACCCTACTTTAAAAAGTAAAAATGAGAATTCAATGTAGAATCAATTGCTGCCCTAATGACTGAAAAAGGCAAGATCAGAAACTTCTCGACAGATATTACCATGTCATTATACAGCCCAAATATGTCTTCTAAGGCTACATTTACAGTGCATTTTTACTAGATGAAACACCACAGTAGCCATGCTCTTGCTTTTCTATTGGCTAATCTTCTTGTGGTATCTAAGCAGACAATTGGGAGAGAGATGGTTTAGAACTGTACTATGAGAGGGGAAAACTGAAGAAAAGTGGAAAATCAAACACTATAGCTATGGGTGATGAACGTCTGCTGTGGTTGTGCATTTCCTTCAGTCCATCCCAAGAGAATAGGAGGGACTGGAGAAGCTGAAGAGGAAGAGGAGATTTGTATTAATCAACATGTTTTTCAGGATGGATGAGAGAAACTGGGACAGTGGTGGCATCACTAATGTCCCTGGGCTCAGTGTGCTACAAACACAGGACACATACACACACAAGTGCAAACAAACATACATTAACAAACCAAGAGATTCTCACGCCCTGGGGGAGCCCTACTTTCAAAGTGCTTTCAAATGGTGGTGTGCAAAATCTTCATGTGTTACATTGAGATTTGGTAAAAATGACAGCATTTGCATAAACGTACTCACTCAGGGACCAATACAGTGGTGAGAATATGCAACTGCCTTGATATGCTGCCTGACTCACAAATACTCACCTGCTCCTCTACTTACCATGAACAGATAAAGGAACAATCTCTGCACGTGAAATTTGCAGCAGAGCATCTATTCCTTTGATATAAGTTTTGACTCGCTTTAACACTTTTCTCCAGCTACCTTCACGCAGTCTCAGAGGGCTATGATAGACCTGTTGTTATTGGGTTACTTTGTTCGAGAGCCTGTCAATAGATTTCACATATATGCATTGATTATTTTAGCTCACTTAGAATCCAGAAAGCTTTCAAATGATTCATGCATAGTTTAGTTCTAGTTGTGTCGAAGGTTAAGACAAAAATCTAAATTCATTCACGTAGGTAGTTTAATTGGAAAGTTCATTCCTCAGATAAATTTTTGAGCTGTAATGAGACTGACTTACACTGGCTGTTCCCCCAATACCGTCAGTTTTTACATAATAAAGCTGTCATATCATGTGATTCTATCACTCACAAATACAGTAAAGTACAGGTACCAAAAAAAGAGAAAGAAATGTATATTGGTGTTTGAGTGTCATAATCAGTTAAAATCAGGTCTATTGGGTACCTGATTGCATTAAATATGCAAATGCAGCACAGATGGAGCAAATCCTGTTGCACATGTCTGTCTTTTAGACACAAATCAGAAAACCATCATTTTAATGTAATTAACTATGGAATGCCATCTGATTGAGAGTTACTAAGATACTGGTTGTAAGTAGTTTTTAACACATGTTTTTTGAGGAGTTTTTTAATAGAAAAAAGAACATGTATAAACACACATGTAAGGAGCCATCAGTAAGTTTAGGATGGCTTTAAAGCCATAAATAATGTTTCGATGTGATTTGAAATGTTCCTAATGTCTCTAAGACTTTTGGTTTCTATGTCCAATTAAGGATGCATCCCAAAGTAAATGTATGAATTCCAGAAATAGAACCAAATTAATAAGTTACCAACATGGGCATCATAAGAAACATATTTTACTAAGAGTATTGCATAGCAAAAGAACAGTTAGCTTATTGCCACATAATATTATAACTGACATTTTCTCTTGTGATATTTGCGCTTGTCCCACTTGGCGTCAGCCTACCCTACATCACAACAACGTTTGCCTGCAGTATAGGTGTTAAACTCCAGTCATGATGTCCCACAACCTTTAGATGTGTCTCTCCGTCAACACACCTAAATCACATAATTAGGTCATTACCTGGACTCTGTAAACCTTGAGAGCACAAGGATTTAATCCAGTACCTCATATAGTTGAGTTGAATTTGGAACATATCGAAAAGATACATGACACCGGCCATCAAGATCCGGAATGTGATACATCTATTGTATAACATGCAAGCACAGAAAGAGATATTAACATATCACAAACTCAGTTGGCTAAGTAATATTTATGTTAGCAATTATAACAACAGTTGAAAACTAGAACATCATGAAAATAAATGCTTTATTCAGTCTTTCATTCGCCTCTGCTGCTTTCGAGTGGGAAAGTTGTGTTCTGCAACGCTCCAAAAATTTTAGGAAAACTTTGCAGGTGTTTTGAGTTAATTAGCTGATTAGGTTGTGGCACAAGGAGTTTCCATTATTTAACTTTTTTCAATGTTTAGATTTTGGGTTTTCATTACCTGTGAGTGAAATTTGTAATAAATACAAGCTTACATGTAATGTAGATTCATTACACATAGAGTAAATTATTTTAAGCTTCACTTGCTGAAATGAGACAAAAATAGAGGCTTGAAATAATTTACTCTTTAAACACATAACAGTTTCATTTTCTGAAATAGGACAAAGAAATAACAATATTCAAATTTTTGATATGCACCTGCAGTATGTTATTATCAGCTCTTTTTCCTCCCTTAATCTAAACTTCAAGTTTTGATTTTGAATAAAATCCAAATTTTGAGAAAATCACAGGTATCTTCACATGCTGTTTTTTAGCATTAAGTATAACTACCCAAAACTCTGGTAAATTTTAAGGAACACTGGGGAATTTGATGATCGTATAAAATGAAAGTTAGGTTTTACTGAGTTTAAACTAGTTGTATGGGAACATTCATACAAAGGCTTTTTCAGAGCTTAACAAGAAAATAAATAAAAACTAATCATTTGTTCGGAAGGTGACAAAAGCAAATATATTAACTCTTCTCACGTCAGATCTGGTAAAAATGAAAAAAAATAAAATCCATCAAACCTATCCTGCAGGGCTCACTATATTGTCATAGTACAGCACAAATGGAAGCTGAAAAAGAAAATTAACCACTGCAACTTAACACATTCAGATTACAGAGTATTTTCCATCAAATAATCTCTTACTATTGCTCAGAGCAGGGTCATGTACTTTCAAAGGTCAAATTGATCAATGGAAAGAATCTGAAGAGGGTGGCACCAAATGAAAATAAACATTCACTCTGCACAAAAAGCAACTTTGATTCTATAGAGGAGTATTTAGCACATTACATGCACTGAATTGACCTTGCATGTGTGTAAATTGATATATAAAGACGCTGTTTGTCAGAGAGAAAGATTTGTGTTTAACAAAGCCCATATTTATGTAAGCTCAGAGGGGAGACTGCATGTCACTGCTAGAGCAGTGAAAATAAGACAGAAAATGAAGTGAACTAGATCATCCCAGATTATTCTGTGTGCAACTTGTTTGATCTAAGCCTGATTAAAAAGTCATATTTACATTTCTTACAAAATGGAGGTGAAAGAGACTACCACAATGTGCAGTTTTACATAACTTTTGATAGAGACAAGGGTACAGTTGTCACAACCACTAGTTGTCATACCGAGTGTAACCGAATTAATGTTACACAGGCGTTCATTGGATTCATGTGATGTCCAGATATCCGACAAGCTGTCCACATTCTCACAAAATACCAACAGAGCTACGGGCTGTAGGGTAGAAACAAGATCTTCCAAACTATGGTAAAATCTTATAGAGGCATTTTTTGTCAACTTGAATGTTATGGCAGAATATCAACTCATAATAGAGACCAGTTTAAACCTTAAGAAAGTCAACAACATCTCCTTCTGTCCGCTGACTGGGCCGGTTAAATGAGAGAAAGCCCAGACGAAGCAATGAAGAGACGGCAGAATCGAGTGGAAGGAAACAGCCAAGCTAGACGAGCTGCTCGTCGTGGGTCATCTATTGCAGCGGTATCAAGAGTTGGAGCAAGCAGTTCCCTGTAGATCTTGGAAGTGGGTCAAAAGTTGAAAACAAGTATTTTCCTTTGAAAGTTCCTATACCACATTGTCTTTCTTCAGATGGTAGCTGCACAGGGAGGAGCTGGATCTTTTCATTGATTAACCTGCACTGTCAAGACGTGACAGTTTTAACAAATATTTAAAAAGCAATATGTTTTATAAAAGCTACATACTATAAAATAATTATTTAGCTTTAAATATTCAGCACAGACATGAAATATTGCATTCAAAACTGATATATGAACATAATGATCAAAACATAAAGATCAAAATTTGTTGTTTAATATCAACACACAAATACACTATCCTTTCCTCCATTGATGGAAGAAGAATAATGACCATAGATATTTTGGAACAGAATGCTTCATCTACATTTTATCTTACTTGGCAAATGTGTTTTTGTTTGACTTGGCTGCACTAAATAAAGCTGAAAAGATTCAATGTTTTGTGAAGCTGTACAAAAATGATTTGACTAACAAGCGCCTCAAAAAAAAAAAAATCCAACTTTTAAAACTTTTAACATTAGTTGTCTTAGTTCCCAAAAAATAATGTTGAAAGAGATGATGAAACACAGTGTTGCAATTTTGCAACTTAGATCTTTACATTATTTATTTTTTCTGCTTTGTCTTGTATTTTGTTTTTGTCAGATGAATAAACTTTGAAATCATTACTTATTCAGGGAGAAGAGACACTAGCACAGAAAAACAACACCACATACAGAAAACATGCCCAGAAACCTTTGAGTTCTTGGATTAATTTACAACTTCAACAAATTCTTTCATTTTTGCCTGGACAGTTAAAATAAATCCAAAATCACTTATTTTCAGATAAAATAAATCTGAAAATAAGTTATTGGGACGTTCCCAAGTTATTGGGAAGACACAACAACTTGTGTCTTCCCAAGTTACTTTGATTCAGTTCAGTTTGTTCTTGAATTAAATTGACACAGGCATCTCTCTAATTACATTATTTACATTGTATGCAAAATGGCAATTAAAAAAAATAAATAAGTAAAATCAATGGAAAAACTTAAAACATATTCATAATTGCTGACGTTTAAAGATCTAAAAAACAAACAGATTCCTTAAAATGCAGTTGTTATCTTTACTTTGTTAAAATGCTGAACGCAATTTAACAAACTTGTTAAATTAATGCCAAACCCATTATTGTTAGACCCCTACTGAGAATTTGAGTATGGATTTGAACTTTGTTAATATGCTAAAATTGCCATCTGTGCTGATTCTCTGCTCATATGTCTTTGTGTATGTGTGTTGGTGTCACCATATGTACAGTGTATGGCCAGTGAGGTGATGTAGGGGTCTGTTCTGCAGGTCTAAAGGGGATGCAGGTGGGACGCTCGGCCATCTGCCCTGTGGACATATTAGGGTGATATCTCACCACCTGCTCAGCTGAGTTCAAAATGCGCACACATCCATCCACCCACATGCACACCCGGCCACACATGGATTTACACAGACACACAGAACCCTGAAGGGCAGAAATGAAATATCCTTCTCATCAGCCTTACACTAATACCTGGAGGTCCAGATCCAGGGACCATAACCGTACATCTGACCACATGACCCTCAGATACACAGGCAAGCCCACCCACACACACAAACGCACACGCCGCTTCTTGTCATCTGTCTTTTGTTCTTTTTATTTCCCATATCTAAGCCTGGCTTTGGCTCATACGTTTAAATATGCATATTTGAATGTTGCAGCTTTGAAGAAAATAAAGCAATTTTCCTCTCTATCTCTAGCCACCCCAGTCTTGGCCTCCATACCACAGTGGTAATAAAAAACATTAAATCTTCACATGTGGGTGCATAGTTGTGGGTGTATGGTTGTGTGCCACCACAATGTCACCGTATTAACCAGATCAGAAGAACAATGAGTAAATAGGTCAACTAGAAACCCCTTAGTGCCAATTTAGAGACTGATGAAAGGGTGTAGGAAGGCATATATCATTATAAACCTTATTAAACGGGCCACTGTCTGTCCCAGAGGCTGCAGCAGAGATGCTGTAAAAATATTATAGATGCGGTCGTAATGTGGGCTATGGTGCTCATTATGTGCTTGATGATAAGTAGCCGAGATCCTGACACATTTAGGTGTATTCGATGTTTGTTTCTATTCATACGGTGTTGTTTTACACTTAATAGTCCCCCACTGCCCCATGTATTTAAACCGTTATTGTCAGAATGCGGGTAAACATGCTTATTATGGAGCGGAAAGAAGCCTCCTTTAGTTTGTTCATTAAGCTTAACTGTTTTCATGGGGTTAAAAGTGGGGATATAACAAATTGCTTGCCTGGTATGGCTGCAAAATTTTAGCAAGACATGTTGTTAAGCTGGCTGCACAGTGGCACAGTTGGTAACACTGTTGCTTTGCAGCAAGAAAGTCCTGGGTACGAATCCCAGCCTAGTGTCTTTCTGCAGGACGTTTGCACGTTCTCCATATGCGAGCACGGGTTCTCTTCAGCTACTCCAGCGTTCTCCCACAGTCCAAAAACATGACAGTCAGGTTAATTGATCCATCTAAATTCTCCTTAGGTGTAAGTGTGCGAGTCTCTGCATTGCCCTGCGATGGACTGGCTATCTGTCCAAGGTGTATCCCACTTCTCGCCCGTTGACTGCTGGAGGTAGGCACCAGCAACCCTCGTGCCCCACTAGGTATAAGTGTGTAAGAGTGTTGGATAATGTAGGTATGATTGGATGGATGTTGAGCTAGTGTCATTGTATTGCATGCAATAGTTTAACATATGATTTCTTTGTGTGCCATTTAAAATGTAAAAATGTATTACAGTAATAAAAGAACAAAATACTGGTTTAACACATGTGTTAAATGCTACCAGCATATATTGGTAGTATTTTTCATTTTATTAATAAGCAGGACTTTAATATCTGATTTTAGAAAGGACATCACAGGATTGATGAAGTCTTTTTAAAGGTAACAATTAACAACCCATTATTTCAAACAGTGGACATGTCAATTTTACTTCAAGAGCTTCAACGTTTTGCCTTCTAAAACAAACAATGGCAAATGGATAATGAGTTCAACAACATTTTTAACTCACAACTTGTTTTATTTGTGAAATGGATAATGTAAGAAATATTGTAAAACATAGCATACATTTTCATTGTAGAAAAGAAAATCTGTAAAGCTTTTCCATGAAGCTGGACATGAAGTTTTAAAAGGTTGATTTCTGACTAAATCCAAATTATACAAAGTCCAAATAAAATTTAAAATCAGTTCAATTCAATGCAGTAGAATAGAGTCAGACATTGTCAGAATTTCCTGAAGGAATCTGAAAAAGCTCTGGTTTACAGTGTAGTGTTTAGATGAATAGTTGCAGAGAAGTGTTGTTTGTTCATTAAATTATTTAACCAAGGGTTTTTTCTAGTCTTATTACAGGGTCCTGTCCCTGCTTTTACTGGACAACATTTGAAGTACAATTTAAACATTTCATGAGGGTTAGCACACACAGACACATGCCTACAAGCAAACGCACTCACGTTACCTTTACTTATTAACCGAACTTGCACAGTTTTGTGAATAAAACAGTGCATACGTAGGGAGAACATGCAAACTTTGTTCAGCAGGGCATGCAAAGCCAAGACTTGCCCTGGAGAACTTGTTGCTATGAGACAAACAAGAGTTAAACAACTACAGTGCCATCCATCCACAGTAAACAGTATATTTTTTCACCTTTTGTCTTTCTCCATGAGCTCTTTGCAAAATGAAGAGTTAAAAATAGTTTTGTTTTCATATGAAATCTGCAATGAACATGCTTCTCTCATGACTCAATTTGTAAAGGGTATGGCTGCAGAGCTCTTCAGTGAGGTGAGTACTTAATAAAATGAAAACAAATGATACATTAACTTAGAAAGTTTTCACAAGAAAGCCAAAGCATATGACAGGGGAAACAAAACAGGCAGAACTGAGGTAAATGACAAAAAGGATATAACAGGAACACTGCTGTAATCCAGTAGAATTACTGCAGCAGCAGTCTGCAGTAATATTCTCTTCATATAAGAGACATGAAGAGATTGTTTCATAGCTTTTATATGAAGAGATTTTCATTCTTGTCATATATGAATATCTTATATACTAAGGAACAAAAGCAAAGCGACTGAGGAGAGACCGGGAAGGTAAGGTGAGTGAGAGTGCGAGATGGCATAAGAAGTGCAAGGGAGGAGTGAATAAACTGGGAAACATAATTTTAAAAGAAACAAACATATTGAAGACATATAATGTACTAACACAGAAAAATGTAAACATAAGTAAATAAACAGAAAACAACACTTATCTAAATAAAGACAAGATTGACAGAAATAGAAAACGAAGAATGCTGAGCATAACTAAACGGTAAAGTGATAAAAAAAAATGCAAACACCATAAAAACTATTAACTATCAACCCAGGATCCTAACATTTTCATTGTATCCTAAGGTTCATATCTTCCCAGACAACATATACTAATCATATTCCATTTTATAAGTATGTGTGAGAGGTTGTTTTCTTGATGCAACCTTCTTATGGTCTTGCATCTAAATAGTTAAATTTAGGCTTTTATTTGTTAACTATCTAATGCATAAATGATGGCTGTTAAAATATTTATAAAATAGGATTTGCATGAGGAGCTATTTTAATTTTGAGTCTAGAATTTTTTTTAAATAACAAAAGATGACTTCTACTTTTTCATTATGTTCCTTCTCTTACTAGCTGTTGGCTGAGCAATGTAATCTGTTTCATTTCCTCTGTTGATGTTATCATTTTATTTAGACTGCCAGTATCTTCATTCAGTTTTGATATTTGTATATGTTGCTTGTTTCATTGTTACCTGACAGCATCTAAACAACTTAATATATTAATATAAACTAGCTGGAAAATCAAAATGAAATAAACTAAAAAGCACTAATTTATTTAGACCAATATCACTGTCTTCATTTAGAATGATTTTGTGACATTGGTTATAAGTGTTTTGTGGCGGATGAGCCGTCACGAGGGGACGTAGTTCTACAGTAAAGTTTGTGCCGACATGCAAGCACAGGTATACACACGCACACAAACATGCGTGCACCTGACATACCTTACTCTTTGGTTTCAGCACAAACTGGTGCACACGACTTACACGAGGTGTTCTCGTGTAAGTTGTCATATCCTTCATAGCTTGTAATTTTCAGTGTCAAACATTTTCCCGGTTCAGATATTCAAACGAGGCCATTTCCGGAATAATGCGCGCCGGTATGGAGTCACGTGACGATGTGATGACGTCATAAGAACGTTGTATTAATTGAGTGTTTTCTATCAAATTTAGTTTCCTTTTATCCGTGTTTTGTTTTATTTATTTATTTATTTATTTATTTATGCAAACTTTGATAAGAGTTTATTTGAGTTACAAATAATTGTTTAATCTTTTTTTCTTCTTGTGGGCGGAGCCTGTGACTATAAAATAGCGCTCTTCATCGCAGGAATGCAGTCTGAGTTTAGACTCCCAACAGGTTACACTGATTGTGATAGACTTTTGAGCTGCTAAGAAGGTACTGTTTTTTATATCTGTTTTCTAACCTGCCTGGATGTCTTTTGTAAAATTGTTGCACAGCTTCCCCAACATTTTTCACCTGACGATGAGCACAATAATGACCTTCTAAAGTGAACTAATTATCATTTTTGTCCAAGTCATAACAGAGCCCTGCCACACATTTGCACAGTAATTACCTGTCTTAATGTGCTTTACCGTCTATCTAATTAAATATAGAGGTTAACCCGGGATTCTTTTGAATACTACTTAATACATCAGACAAATCCATGCCCTAGCTCAGCATTTTATAGTTATTATTCTTAAAATGTATTTTTTTTAGATCCAGGTCAAAGATATGCTTCTTTTTTTATTACATGTGATACAGTCAATGAGAGCTATTTATCTCAAGTATAATTGATCTGATTAAGTCAATTAGTACCCACACTGGTTTTGTAGAATTTTCTTGTTTTTGACCATGTGGTTATAAACAATCATGTGAGCTGAATCAGAGGATAGATTATTGCTTCTTTTGAAAGAAAAAAAACAGACAAATCTATTGATTATCTCAGCTTCCTGTTTGTGAAAATTAGATTTTATCTAATAATCAAAGACCTAACTTGGGCGCCATCTGTTAATCCCACTGTGCAGTTGTCACAAACTGGCTTCTCCCTTGGAAGTTGATGAATAACTGAAAATTATGGTGAGGGACAGTTTAATACAGGCATGGTAGAAAACAAAAAGGATGCAGAATAATTGACACCTTTCAGTGAAATGTTTCATTCTGTACACTTTAAAAAGTGAACTGGATGTTTCAGAAGTTTAAAGCACCGCAAATACTGTTATTGTAATACAGATCTGCTTGAGTAGCAGCTGTTTGCAGAATGAGAGTTTTAAAGAAAACTGCATGATCTAAATTAAAAGGGAATACAAAAATACTAAATGTGATGTTTCAGTTTAATAACAATAAAAGTGTGGAATATCTTGCAAAAGCATCCAGTAAAAGAAATATGAGGTGTTCTTCACCCAAGCTTGGCCCTACCATTCAGAAGTTGGTTTAGACTTTTTCGTTGCCTGTCATTTTGACAGACATGGTTAAATAAAAATTTAAAATAAAAATGTAAAAATCTGTCATCTATTTTTACTTGCTATTTTTTTAAATGATAACAACGACAAACTCAAATGTGTTTAATTTTAATTTGGTTTAACATACAAGAAGCTGAACAGAGCAGATGGGTACATTTACCACTTTTTACAAAAACCTCTGTGTCTAGACATAGTAACTACATATGAACACTTAAATTAAACAATCAAACATAATTTATGTACATGGACATGAACTGTGCGCCTGCTTGTGTGTAATCAAATGTCTGAAGGTTTTGATGTTGATCTGGAGGCTAAATCCATGCTCTGCTGTTGCAAAGTAGACTGGAATTACAAGTGCCACTTAATCTAAAGTTTTTAAATTAGGGAATATTTCTCCAGTTGAAGTGGTTGCAGAATACACTCCCAGACCAGATGTGCTCCAAAGAATCTATCTGCACATTGTGCTCTGGAGAAAGTTTGTCTGTATGACAGTGTAGACAATTCTCTCTTCCTCCCTCGTAGCATTTACTCTGACAGCAAAAGTGATCTGTGCTGGTTCTGGGACAAAAAAGGTGATTATTTGCCCATGATACATAAACTGACTTAAGAGCTAGGTTGATGTCTTGGAAATGCAAATTACAAAAGAAAAACATAAAAGTAGTAATGCACAGTGACTTGGATTAGTAACGTTAATCTGAAAACTGGTTTTGGAATAGTACCATGTTAGATTACTCAATTCTGAAAAAGACTTATGGTTATGGTTATTAATTGTAAATGCACTGAAAATTCTCAGATCTCAATGTCTGTATCAGGCAACCCACTCCCTGGTCCCTCTTGGCTGGGTGCAGAAGTAAATGAATGCTTGTGAATTTTTAAATCATAATTGCACACATGATTTGATTGTCAGCACAATAAAAATTAGAAAACTATTACCTTTTATCCATTATCCTTTTGGGCGAGCTTGAGTGAACTTTTGTCTGAAATTATAGTTGCTTTTTGTTTTATTTTACAGGAGTGATACCCATAGTCGTCTGCTGTTGCTATGGCCCATCTGTGCCAAGTTTTGAAATGAATGTTAAGAGATTGTTCTGTGTACTTTCATTGGCATGAGTGGCTGTTTGGGCTGTTGCCCTTCTATCGTCTCAAACCAGTCTGCTTATTCCCCATTGACTTGTGACAAGTAGATTGGCGGTTTTCAGAAATAACCAGATCAGTTATAAGCACCACCAATATGTGTTCAATGTCACATAAATCTATTTGCTTCCAAATTTTAACTAAGCTTCATGAAGTTTATGAAGTTGTCTAGCCCATATTTTGATGTATAAATGGAGTGAGTTGCTGTCATGTGATTGTTTGATTTGTTATTTGTGTTAACAATAAAAGAAACAGATGTACCTAAAAAAAAATGGCCAGTGTGTACACACACTCTTTTGTAACTTGTGTGAAATACATGTGTTTATTTGCATGCTTGCCCCTAAAAGAGTTATGGGGGATGCTGAGGTCAAAGCAACATCTCGACTATGTTTAGCAGTTTGAATCCTTTGTTTAACACTTACTCTTAATCACAGCTAAGAAGTTACCCCCCACACACATAGACATGGACACCCCCACAAACACAATGAGTTGCAATGTGCCAAAGCATTGCCTTCCTACCCGCTTTTTCAGAATTGATGTAAGAGAGGAGCTCTCTCACCGACCCCTGCCTTAATTGAAGAAAGCCAGTGAACGGATGGACCGGAAAATTAGTCTTTCATACCAGCCAGGCACAGAAACACATAGCAGTACAGTGGTGAGCCGCAAAAACACAAATGCATTTTACACACATACACACTTAAACAGTTCAGGATTTCCCTTGTGTGGATAGAATTAGTGCTCTATGAACTTTGCTTTACGGAAATAAAGGGATTTGATGTTCTCCTTGTTTGATTCGGTATTTAATATTAATATTGCCAGACTCCTTTGTTTGTAATTAGAGAGCAGCCTATTAAAATGTGCAGCTTACAACTCTGTGTCTCTTCAATATAGATAGTAATGTTAAAATAGGCAAATTAGTCTAAAGCAATGAGCCCCATAATACCTTTACAGAGTTTTTATTTTTCTTCAGATGGGCATAATTTTAAGTTATCTATAAAGCAGCAGCATGTTGGTGTTATTACGCTGTGGAGGTTGTTTTTATGTTCCCTATTCATTTTGTGTGCTCCTCCCTTTTTGACAACTACAATCCACAAACAAGTTACTCATGCTTAGTGCTTGAAATTTTGTCAATTTTCAGTTTGATCGATCCTTACCAACATAGCCAATCAAAAACTGAAATCTTTTCCTGATAAGTTAACATGACACACTAAGTGCAGCCCGGCTGCGCTGACAGCGCTCTTAGTTGCCGCTGAAGGTAAGAAATTCCTCAAGGTAAGCTATTTTCAGTGTCATCAAGATGCTTTAAAATGAAATCAGAGGAGCCAAAGGTATGTAAGAAGCTTCTGTGAGCAAATTCTTGTTGGCTAGATATAGAAACATTTTTTTTCCTTTTCTCTAAAAATGGGAAATGGTGGTTGGAAAAAGCAAAGGTAAAAAGACTTCATGCATAAATGTCAACAAGTATTGTTGTGGAAATTTTTCTTTAGCAAAGAGAGAAAAAACTGTTTCAAAACCCAAAGTCCTAGAGAAAGAATATATTCTTAATCGGTATATATTCGAAGGCTCTACAGCGTTCGAAGTCTCTGCGCACTGATCGCAGTCAGGAGAAAGAGTCTCGACCAGAATGCGGCTTACAGTTTTATAGGGAGAGTTTCATTTCATTCACATAGTTTGACTTTCTACTTGGTTACAGAACAGATAGCAAGCACAAGTAGCTTCTTTCACCAGGGAAGTCAAGCACATCATGAGGGTGCATTGAAGAAACAATTTAATAACTTTATTATAATACCAAGGCCCGAGAAGTAGCTTCAGAATACATCTCATCAGCATGTGCATTACACAAGAATCATTATGCTTTTATGCATTGCTTTACTCATAATCATGTTGTAATCTTAAAATTTTCCACTACATGGGTTATTCAAATTGGCTGACTAGCTTGGCTTTAAATATCATTCTTGAGGCTAAATTTGGATGTGAGCTAAAAGAAACAAAGATTCTGAGCACTTTTTTTAGCTAAATTAAGACAAGGACTGGCCAACCTTAATTAGAAAATAACAAATGTCCAGGTATGTCAAGTGAGATTATTTAAAACAGAAACTATAAATTCTACAATCTTTCTGGATATGTCTGTAAGTCATTCAGGCTAAGAGAGAAAGCTAGACTTTCATAGTTTCCTGTATCTTACTTGTAACCTAGTTATTGTAATCCTTCTACTGTCATTTGTCTCTGCAAGACAATGTCCCATTATATTGTACATTAAATATCGTATTCTAATTTACCGGTTCTTATCTTTCTGGGATTGGGTCGAAAAAAGTTGACAAAACATGACTGTCAGGTTGTTGCTCATTTTTAAAATTTAATTCTTGAACTTTTCTAAAAATAATTGTTCCAAATTAAAAATTCTGTGTGAAACTTTCAAAGGGTCAAGAAAGGCGCTTGTTTTAACTTGTCTCTCTTTTTCAATATTTTTTTACTCAGACCAACACAAATACAATTCAACAGTTATTACAGTTTCTTTTTGCCATTTGACTGAATATTTCACAGTTGCTCATGAAATGTTTTCAAAGTCCTGTGTAATGCTTAGAAGAACTAAGATTCTCCATGACTCTGGCGATGGACAGACAGGTGGATAGAGTACTTCTGAGTGTGCTTCAGTCTCTGTCTATAACACTCTGTTTAGGGTTATTTCTCTTTTCTCTGAGAAGAAGAAAATCCTTAACTTAAAGAGAGTTGAGTCAGTGTAAAAGTTACATCCTCTTCCTTTGACCTCATTTACAGCACTTTGTTTGCAAAAAGCTCTTAATTTCTAAATTGTCATCTAATTGGCCAGTAATCTCTAGTCTTTGCACATCAACTTGCATTTGTTTTTCTAACAGCAAGACTGAATATAGTTACTTGAGTGTAGAAAGCCTTCCTTTGTCAACAGTAGTTATGTGAGTCATTCCATCAATTGCGATGTTTTTTCTTGCAATATAATTTGACATTGATTTGTTTGTTTTGTATTATATGATTCTTAAGCAATATTTATCTGTGAATGTTTGTGTTTGCAGTACAAATCCAGCTCTTAATTCTATTTAAAATCTATATATAAAATTATAACTGTTGAGCATATCATTTGTTTCAGTTTCAGTTTCCTTTTTCGAATGAATAGTAATTTTACCCTAATAATTGTGGAGCTGCAGACCTAATATTACTAATGTGCCTTTGATTTTGATTTTTTTTATTTAATGTTAGGAATATTCATGCAACCAGTCTGTCTAATCTTAAAAAATAGATCAACAAAGAAATTTTAAGAATCAGATGTAACACACAATAAACATATTACCTGAATTCTTGTGCTGCTAGTGACTGAATGAAGCAAACAAGATAAAGTTCTTCGTTCAGATACATGGCTTAGCCAAATCACAGTTCCCCAGCCTTCTCTCCATGCCTCTTCATTCAATTGATTAAAATATAAAAAGTAATTTTTATGGACTGTCATATTTTTCATTACTTGATGTTTGTTCATCATTTCTTTGTGGCTTTTAGTAGTTCCTGGGGGAACTCCAAACCTCCTAAGCACTTCACTACCTAGTCTGTAACTGCTTCAAGAGACTTACTTCTGGGAAAGAAATGTGTGATGGATTTTTTTTAATTTCTGAAAATGGTTTGTGCAAAACAGTGATTGTGCAAAGTATGTAATAATGGATATCTTTGGCTTGCTTTCTGGAATGTGATGTTAATGGTGACATTAACTGAATAGATCATATAATTGTCTTGTATCTTAAATTGGACAACTAAAGAACGGGGCAGATTTTACAGTTTATTTTAATGACTTTGCTGCAATCAGTTGTTGTTGCGGGGCCTTCAGCCATCAAAGACTGCACTAGTCACACTCTAAATCACAAGTGTCAAACTCCAGGCCGGTGTCCTGCAACTTTTAGATGTGTTCCTGCAGCAACACACCCGAATCCCATAATTAGGTTATTAGCAGGATTCTGTGGAACTTGAGTGCATGAGAAGGTGATTCAGTCAATTGATTCATTGCTTTGGATTTGAGACACATTCAAAAGTTGCAGTACACTGGCCCTTGAGGAACGAAGTTTGATACCCTTGCTGTAAATGCTCACACTTTCCTGCTGATACACAATTCATCAAGAAACCTGGTATTAAGAGCCTTGGACAAGTGTACATTTGGTGAGAAGCTAGAAGCACAAAAACATATAAATAGAAAGCCAATTGTGGTTGGATGTTGCACATCTCTCTCAACATACTATATCTAAAATGAAACATGGTGGTGACAGGATTATGCTGTGGGAAGTTAGAGTTGGGGTCAAGATGGATGGTGCTAATTACAGCGTAATCCTGGAAGAACACTTGAAAATGTTTCAGAGGTTTAGCTTTCAGCAACACAGCACCACTGAAAATACAGCCAGACCCAGGCCAAGTAAAAATTCAGACCTAAAACCAATTGAGAAATTCTGGCAAGACCATGCATCATAGCCTTTCCACTTCACAATTGTGAACTGCTTTCTGTCCGTCTGTCACAAACAAACACAACAAATTATACTTTAGTGTGTGATAACTGCATAAGAAATGTTAAAAGATTCAAAAGGTGTCAAACCTTTTGCAAGAAACGGTGTAATTTGAAAACTTGATAAACCACAACAAGGTGTGCCCTCCTGAAGCCGAATTGGGATAAGTGTCATTCAGCCCCACAAAGCCATCAGTAAGCATGGAAGACTGATATAAAAGCCAATTGTCAAATTACATTTTACCATAACCCTCTTTGCGGGACATAAAAAGACCTAACATCTCCTTTTAAGATTCATACAAAAGTTTTCTTTGTTTGTTCCACCGAAAGGTCACAGATGTTTCGATACTTGCTATAATGCTCAACACATTTAATGGGCCCTGTATTTTCTCTCACAATGGCACCTCTGCTTTCGGAAGCCGTAACAAGCCTTGCAATGATGTCAAACTGACTGAAAGCACGATGTGGAGACACACTTGCACATGTTGTGCCTCACACACACTTTTGCACACATTTTCCTCATCAAACTATTACACCTCCACATTGCCGGCTGGCTCCCCACTGAGCTGCCTTCTGCTCAGCAGACAGATTCTACATGTTTACCACTAATGGATCTCAACTGCCATGTATTCACGTCCCCTGGATGAAATAAACTCAGTATTTCTGTGAGTCTTGGTGTAAGAGTTATGTGTACATGTTCAGTAATTCATTTCTCCCAGATGAGATATACAAAGCTAATGTGCCAATTCCAGTGCAGTCATTCAGACACCAGCAAAGCTCTGATGGCCTCCCAGGGCGGAAAGTTATTATCAGCATGCTAAATGCTCCCAGAGAATATGCTAACATTAGCTTGATCTCTCATGCAGTTATCTCAATGAACAGCAACCATTATTTACCTTGTGATGTTATCCAGTGTTATTACACTAAATATTTATTTATGCGTGGGACAAATGTGCATGGACACTGAGTACAAAGGGACGCATATGTAGAAAATGTTAGTTTTCTACATATTTTCTACTGGAGCTTTGAAAACCAAAACAGTCAACCACAGTTAACATGTCCTTTTACAGAAACAAGCATATTACTCAAGCTTCCTTTGTCACAGCTCATTCCTCACTCTCCTGCCTCAGTGCTCCCAAGCTGATACAGGTCAGCCATTATTTATCTTCTCTGTTAGGTTCCCAAAGGACTATGTAAAAAAAATTGAAAAAAATCAAGGTGCCCACATGGCATCAAGTCAGTTTTTATGAAAGTAGATATATTTAAGTGTAGTAAATAATACATCGGGCATCTAATTCAACAAAAAATATATATATATTTGTTGAAGTTGATACAAAATAAGTTGGTAAAAGAATGCTACTTCTCTATAGACATGCCATTTCGCAAACAGCAACTCTGATTCACAAACTCCACACTTTAACACTTGGACATTGTGATCAGGTTGTCGTTTTTTATTTTACCAGATTGTAACAACACCTGAAAGCATTGCTAATGTATTTGTATTATTCTAGAGACGCTATGAGTTAAAAAAAATGTATTTGCTAAAAATAAACAATTGGTGAGACTAAACTAATCAAGTGAGAATCATAACAGTGTTTTAGACTGCCGCTGTTGTGGCTCAAGTACTTTTGAAATCTGCTTTCTCTTTTGTGTTTTGACATTTCAATGATTTAGGACGATATGCTGCTTTGAATAAAAAAAAGAAGCTCTATTATCTATTCTACTGATAATGTATACACAAACTTTCATCACCAAAATGAAATCCTGACTGCCATGGATTTTTTTTGGATGTACCACAAAGTTAGAGTGTATCCATAACCTTGGTTTTTCCCTTTTTGCCAGGGAAAAAAAAAGTTACCACCTAGATTTAATTCAGAAAACAGCTACTAGCCTAGGATAATTACTCCAGGTCTGATTATCATTCAGAGAGCAAGAATTCATTTAATCCCAACTGATGTAATGTGTAGTTTCCTTTTCCTTAAACACCCATGTTGAAAGATACATCCCATGGTCGTGGAAATTATGTTTTTCTAGTGCAGAAGAGTCAAATCATTGGTATCATTGGTAAATCGATAAATATCAAAGGAGATTGCGGAAAAAACATCGACAAAAATGAAAAGTTGGAAAGAAGCAATAAGTATTTTTACAGCCACAATGCAGAGGAAACTCAAGGGATTTGAATTAAACATTTGTGTAGCCATAAGAGCACCATTAATCAGAAAGGCTTACCGGTGAAAAACAAAACAAAACATGCTTTAATTTGCAAGGGAGCATGAAAATTGGACTGTGGAGCAATAGAAGAAGGTCATCTGGTTTGATGAGTCCACATTTACCTTGTCATAGATTAATAACAAGGTAATTGTTATGAATCATCATGTCTAGTACCTATTGTAAAAGTCTGTGGGTATAGTACTATGATCAAGGGTTGCCGCAGGTGGTCTAGTCTAAGATTAGAAACATTATGTGTCCTAAGAATGAGGTCATCTGACTACCTGAATATACTGAATGACCAGGTTCTTCCTTTAATGGATTTATTTCTTCCCTGGCGACTTGAGCATTTTCCTAGTTGATAATTCCAGAATTCATTGGCCTCAAATTGTGAAAGAGTGGTCCATGAAGTATAAAACATAATTAGGGTGGCCACCACAGAGTCAGGACTTTAACTCTTTTGAGAATCTTTGGGACTTGCTGGAGAAAGCTTTACACAGTGGCCAGATTCCCCCATCTTCAATATAAGATCTTGGTGATAAATGAATGCAACAACAGATGGAAGTAAATCCTATACCATAATCAAAGCTAAAGGTGGTCCACAAATATCAAAGGGTGAACTTTTTTTGATGATGACTTTTTATTTTGTTTGAATATGTATGGCTTATTGTAAAATGTTAACACTAAAGGAAATATTAACAGTAAGCAGTTCTATTTGAGCATAGTACCATTTCAACTCCCTATAAATTATAGTCAGTCGTTAAAAATTATTTATTCATCGAAATGTGGACTTTCCAGACTTGCAATTTATTAGCTGGCTTGGAATCCATAAAGTCAATTTACTGCAAGAAAGACGTTTACTGCAACTCATCAGCAACTTAGCGCCTATTCACCATCTAACACCTTGTAAATGCTGTAGCTTGTTAGAGATCAGCTTTTAAATGGAAATTAAAATATATTTCCGTATAGGCCTTGATGGCCTTGTAATGGCAAGCTTATTGTAAGCTATACTGCAATAATTAACATTGTACAGAATGTTTAGGAAGAAAAGAGTGATTTTTTTCAAGTGGAACTGTGTGAAAAATGTCAAAAGAAAGCACTTTAACCATAAAGCATCTATCATCACTTTGTACTCTATTCTGTAGTTATGTCACAGGCTGTATTTATATCATACAAGATGGAAGAATTAACTAAAACGTTTTTTTTGAAGACCCGTGTATCTCACAGATGCATTACCATATCACTCCTGTCCTCAAAGCACTCCACTGGCTACCGATCAAACAAAGAATTCATTACAAACTCTGTTTGCTCACCTATCAATGCATCCACGGCACTGCCCCTGCTTACCTCAATGAACTCCTCATACCACATGCCACCTCTCGAAGCCTTCGTTCCACCTCCTCTCACCGCCTGCATCAACCAAAGACCAAGCTTGCCACCGTGGGAGACAGGGCCTTTCAGGCAGTAGCTCTGCGGCTTTGGAATGTCCTCCCAGAGTCTCTGAGAGCCCCACAAGGTGTGGAGGCCTTCAAAAAAGATCCTTTTTAAACAGGCTTTTTAGATCTGTTAGCTTTTTTAAATTGTAAGTTTTAATTTGTTACCATTTGGTGTGAGATGTATTATTGTAAGTTTTATAATCTATTTTGGTCTCTGTAGCACTTTGAGATTTCTTTGAAATGTAAGGTGCGTTACAAATAAAATGTATTATTACTATTATTATTATTATTATTACTGTTTAATCGTGCCATGATTGTGGTGTTTTGATGTGGTTGAGAACTAAAAGATTTTCAAATATGACTATAGTATTTGAGCCTGGACCTGGATTTTATCCTCAAAAAATGAGGATAAAATGAAAGAAAAATAACATGTAGAGTTCTGCTACTGAAGCAATGCTCAACAAACTAACGTCAAACAGCAAACAAATAATAATTTGGGTATTATGACACTGATTTCTAATGATGGCATGTTTGCCCATTAATATTCACAAGTGCACTAGTTGCCGGGCTATTGGTTCAATTTGTAAGAAAACATTTGGTTTCCTAAAGTCATTGTATAATTCTGTAGAATGTGTTTCCCTTCCAGTTCTTCAGTTCTGTGACAACTGGTGATGAAAATTCAGCACCAGAGATAAAATTCAAAGATTTTATTTATGGAAATACAACAGAAACTAATCTCCATCCCTTTAATACTCTATTCTATCTGTAACCCGCAATTAGTAAAGGGCTTTTATTTTTGCGGGCCCACTTCCTGTGTTGCCTAAACTCTGCTAACTTCTTTAAAGCCCCGCCTCCAGCGCACAGTTAAAGATCCTCACCTGTTCCACTGTGATTGTGGTTTGCTGTTGGCGTCTTCCTCACGAATTCCTCCAAAAATCTTTAAATCTATTGATTTGATTGCGGGGTGAGTTTGTTATTTGTTAACAGTATAACTTTTTCATGTGGTACTTCTGTCGATTGCTCATTGGAGCGCTGTTTTATTAGAATCACTGGCATTGGTTACCTGGACCGTCACTGGGATTCTGTCAGTGCTGATTGTGGCTAAGTACGCCCCACTCTCTTCAAAAAGGTAACTTGTTGCTGAATTTTGTGCGTGTTCTGACACATTTACATTGATGCTGAGGCACTGAAGTTTAAATAAAATTGATCAGAACAGAATGTAGCTACACTTAAGTTGATATTGCGCAGTATATTTATTTATTTCTTTTCCTTCCCTCACTCTGCTTGAGTATTTGACAATTATTTTATTTTTCTTGATTGATATTTTGGAAGTGCACTTTAACTTTGGGACTTTAACTTTAAATTGAGTAGTTTGAAATATGATACTTTTTGTTTTATTTTATTTAAATTATGGTTAACTTAACCTGATTGAAATGTTTGTCTAATAACTAAGAATCTAATTTTTGCATTTAGTATGCATAACCTAGATGTTTAAATTTAATAATTATTTCCTTTGTATTATATTTGCACATAATTGTTTTTGATAAAACACTTAATGGGTTTTCTACGGAGCCCCTAAGGGGACATGGAGAGATAATAAGTCGGGATCTCGAGATAATAAGTCGGGATTTCTTTCCTTTTTTTTTTCCTCTCCATGTCCCCTTAGGGGCTCCGTAGTTTTCTGACCTTTTAGGTTTTTTGTTTTTTTTTCCCCTGTCGGATCAGATCCTCATCTGGATCGAAAGATGTCGAGCTAGGAATGGACTGTGGACTTTATGATTTGGAAATCAATTTATTCTGAGTCAATTCCCATGTGTCTCATTGTGTTGTTGTAATTGTATGTTTTTTTTTATTCAAATCACTTAATATATATTTACCAAAACTGAAAGCACTGCCTCCTGTTTTTTTCACACCTCAGGCTCCTTAAAGGCCACTCTTCTGACGCTGCTTTTGTAGCAGCAGTTAGCTGCTTAGCCCATAACTGTTAGCCTACATATGCCATTCTATGGGAGCATGTTCCTCCTGTCTGTACGTCGCCAATAAAATGGCTAAAAAACATTTAATGTATGAACTGATTTTCCATAATTTAGCTAATGTCTATAATGTACAGTGTTTTTTGCCACCAACCGTGTGTGTAACATGTTTCGTGTGCTGAGGAGAGATCAGAAACGGCAGAGAACAGACTTGAGGTGAGGCAGGCAGTTCTCTTGCCTCATGGCAGGGGGCGCTCGTGATCCCAGACAGTGTGACTTCACAACTACAGAGTCAGAAACAGTAACAACGAGCTAGCCATGGAGCTAGCCATACAGTAAAGTCAAGTGCAGCGATATATTTATAGTTTTCTCCTCTTACCACAGCAATCACTTAATAATCGCAAAGTGAATATTAAGCCTAAAACCACTGCACAGACGGAATATTCTTCTTTGTGTGGGAAATATGAGTGGGTTTTTTTTTTGTGGTGTCAGTTGCTATGGCAACGAGTCTCCGCGTGGCTGCGCTGATACAGAAAGCTAGAAAGACGTGGTTTTGAGTTGTACTTCAACGGGTTTTCCCTTTGCTGTGAAGCACAGCACGAAATTAATATCTAAATGTCCAAGTTTGATTGAGTTAATGAAATTATTCTACGGCGGCAGCGCGGCTATGGATGGCCTGTAAAAGAATTGCCTTTTTGCCCTTCAGCGTTGTCCGCAGGCGCGAAATTGTTTACATAAGGTAAACAATAACATGCAAGGGATATATATTTGTAAATATGATTACGTCAGTGCCTCACCAGCTACGAACCTCACCGCCCGTCACTGGTGATTTTATCTGACTGTTATATGTCTGCAACCAGTAGGCATATCTGGGCTTTGAGCTATACTTGATCCAAGACTGATGCACAGCAAGTAGATAGCTGCATCATAATCATGTCTTATTAAATCAACTTAATCATAAATTTCACTAGTTGTATAAATAATTAAATTCTTATGGCAATGATTTGCTGTTACTTATTTACTGCTGTAGCCTAGAAGGTTTTTTGGATGGATCAGTCAGCTCATTATTTTTTCAGTTTTCTGGCTTTTTGGTTGAAATAAAAATGCATAAAACCTATTGAGGATGTAAACATCCTGAACATCTTTTTGAAGCGTTACATTTTAATATATCTTAATTAACATATTACTTAAATGCACATGTTTTCTGTAACCTGAAAACAACAGATCCTGTAAAAATTTGCTCTTAACAACCAATTAATGAAGTTGTTGTGTCCTGAAATTCTCCTATATGCAAATCAAAACTATAATTAAAACATCTGCTATTTTACCCTTACATTTGTGTGTAGCTTAAGTATGAAACATGTAGCTTCAGACTATGACACTTTAAAGTTCACTGCTGTGTGTGCTAAAGGCAGAATTTACTGATTTACTTTCACTGTCATTATTTTTGAAAAAGATAAGAAGACACGGAAACGATTAAAGTTCCACAGTTGCAGAAATGGTTGACTATTTGCGTTTGCGAGCTAGTAGATGAGTATATTTAATAAAGTGACTGGTGAGTTTAAAACGGTGACAATATCTTTTTTTGTTATATAATTAAAAAAATGCTAATTAATGTGACTGTTGATTAGCCATGTAAGCTCAAAATATGTAGACTTGGTTATTAAACTTGTAAGCAAATCCCATGATTTCAAAATCTTCTGGTGAATTTGACATCCTCTTGTTGAATCCCTATGTGGCCAGAGCTAAAAAGTCTGACAACCTGCCAAGCTTTGGCAGGCAAAATGAGGTGAATATGAATGTTAGAGAACTCTTGTTTTTTTTTTTTTTTTAAATGTGTCACTAAGCAGATAAAAAAGCCAAGCTGACATAAACTCCTATTTTTTCTTTTAACTAATTAATAATTTCACCTAAATTAATGTAAAATGTATTTCCATCTTTGAAAGGACAGGAGCATCTTTATTGATTTAGGAGAATGGGGCATCTCATCAAGTTAATGCATGCTACACTCTTATTTATAATTGCAAAGTCGCCTTTCAGGACAGCCATCTGATTGGTTAAATGAAGCCTGAGATTTACAGTATCAATAAAAGACCTCTGCTGTGCGGCATATGCTTGTGCAACACATGTCTGTCAGGGCAGGAATTTAGAAATCTGTTAGCTAAATAAAATTCTTATGATTCAACTGATAGAAAAGAAAAAAAACAACTTCCAAACATTGTTTGTTCCTCATCGTATACTGAGGATTGCAGCTCAAGTCCACTTTAGCCCCTGTACAGCACAGATCTCCAACTGAGCTGGTAGTAACTACATTGCGTTTTGGATAATATACCTAGCAGGGTTCCACAGAGTGAGTGGAATAACCAGAGGTGGGGACTCGAGTCACATGACTTGGACTCGAGTCAGACTCGAGTCGTTAAAATCACGACTTGAGACTTGACTTGAAAAAATGCTCAAAGACTCGGACTTGACTTTGACTTTCATGCCATTGACTTGGGACTTGACTCGACTTGAAGCTGTTTACTTGAAAAGACTTGATATTTTTTACTCAAAGTCTTAAAATTTAAAACACATTATTTATAAAGTGGCGTCATTAATTAATTTCACTCATTCCGCATCAATATGCGCAGACACTATGGTTTTCCTCTCTCCTTATGTATGTATGTGTACGTAGCTGCAGCACAACCAATCAAATTAACAGGATTTGGACGTTTAAAAAAACGCGGCAAAGCTACAGAGCTCAGGGAACGAAATACGAAATAACCGCTCGAATATGCTTCCGCGAGTAATTTCTTTTGGCTACGTAGGTTATGAACTTTCGACTAAAAAACGAACTGCAACTTGTAAAACATGCAAGAAGAGAATATCGGATGGAGATGCCACGACGTCCAACTTTGTCCGGCATTTGAAGCTTCACAAAGATCGGTAGGTGGCGCTTTTCTTTTGCTGTAAGATAGCTGACTTTAGCTAACTTCGTGTTAGCATGTGTACTCCGGGTTAAATTGGTGATTGTTTACCATAAATCCGGTCCTTCAAATGCCTCCACAAATAATGTGCACCGTGTTAGCTCAGGAAGCCGGTGGATAGTGAGCGGGGCTCCGGAACAGAAAGCAGATTCTGGACCTGAACACAGGGAACAGAGTCTCTCTGTCCCATCATGATGATGAACCGGGTCTAGTATCATCTAAGGATGGTTGTTGTGTTTGAAGACATCTACGTTGGGAAATTATATTGACAATATATTGTTTTGACAGGTCAGAGAAAAGAGGAAAAAACTGCTGTTATGGTTCTTTGTATTGTGCTGTGGAAATGTCAGCATTTTCGTCTTTTTTTATTGAATATCAAGTTTAACAGAACTGGGCAATAAAGTGGTCCAATTTAAAAATGTTTTTTATACTTTGTGTTCAGCTACACATGTTCTATCATTTGAGATAAATACATATTTTAAAACGAACAAATGGTCTATTATTTGAATTTTATGTATAATTGCAAATTATAAAAAAATAAAATAAAATAAAAACGACTCGAAATGACTTGAAATTAAAGGTTCCTGACTTGAGACTTGACTCGACTTTTGCCTGTCTTTACTTGAGACTTGACTCGGACTTGAGGACAGAGACTTGAGACTTACTTGAGACTTGCAACACAGTGACTTGGTCACACCTCTGGGAATAACAGATAAGGAATCAGATTCTGAAGCACTTGCTCCTTAGGTAATTCAGACAGACAAGCAAAGTCCAAGTGGTAATTGACAAACAGCAAGACGATAGAGTTGGAATAGATGTAGCAGCATAACGGAAAGTTTCATCAGGGAGATGGACTTCCATGATCAGATGGAAAACCTGAAACAGATGTAAAAGATGGAGTCTAATTTGGTTTCGTCCATCCTTCAATCACATCACCTTATCCAAAACCAGGTCATGGGGAAAAAGCTTCCCACTTTCAAGTTCATTCTGGGGTATTCCAAAGCGTGGGAAAAATAGACAGACTGGAAAATTGAGAAATTTTATTTTTTGATTAAGCTTTTTCTTTACTACAACAGTCCAAATCAGTACACATTTTGCTGTAATTGAGGCCTCACTCCATTTATCTATTTTCTGCTCAAACCAAGATATCCCAACTTTTCCACTTGAGGCAGACACTTGCCCACATCTGTAAGGCAGCGCTTCACCTTTTTTGTAATTGAGAACCATGGTATCAGATATATGCCATGGAGAAAACATTTTTTTTTTTCATATACACTCTGGTTAGAAATAAAAGTGAATGGCAATGATAATGTCTTAAAGGGCATTTTGTGTTCCTCGGAGCTCTCACTTCTGCCTATGAATTGTGGACGAAAGCTAAGTGTTAGTAGCATAACGTCCAATATTCGAGTTCGGCCCATGGGGATGTTATTGATTGATGATAATGCCCGGGTTGTCATCGTTTTTGGGAGGCCAACAAGCATCCTTAAAATGACTGGCGCAATGCCTGGAATACCGCAAGAGCGCTTCAGGAAGAAGCTTACCTCCCCGCTTACCTTCAGGAGGTAAGCGGAACGACTGAAGACGATGGGCGGCTGAATAGTTGATGCTTATAGTGTAAGTGTAAGTGTTTATTGTGCGGTTCCACGGAGAAACCTCACAATAAATTTCATACCATCCCGGTCTCAACAAACGGGTGGCAGAGCGCATTGTGGCAGTACATAGCTGGTATATATGTTTCTGTGTGTGACCAACGAAGATGTCAAATCCCTTCACTAACTGAAACACAAAAGTTATAAATGTCTGGGCAAGGTGAGAGTTCACCTATTAAATTGACTGAAGATGAATACATAAACTAAAAGCTGGAGCATAGACATTCTTTATAAGAGTATTTGTGAGCCTGCCTCCTTATTTTTAACTTGAATATAATTTCAGATTCTTGTATTCTTTCTTTAGGTTAACTTAGAAAGTGAGCTATTACAGGTTAAGTTTCTTAACTACAGAAAAGTAACTGTGAGGGATGCTCAAATATGAAAAAAAAATGGACTGATGATATCCAATAGTAACACTGGTGATATGCTAGATTCACCAAATTTTTTTTATAAATATTTTATTCGATTACTCGATTAATCATAAGAATAATCAATAGATTACTCGATTACTAAAATATTAGTTTACAACAGTACTTCTATCAAACTACAAAGATGGCCAAATAAGGAGTGGAATGCTTTGCGACCCGGAGGGGTCTCAGTGACATTTAAACAGTCCGCACCAAAACGAGTTCCTCTAAAAGGCGCTTCAGAACAGGGATAAACGATATCACAGTTTTACTTTATATAGACCAAAGGTGAATAATTTTGACGTAAAAAGAAAGGATTTAAAAGCATATGTCTACTTTAACCTTGAAAGTGGGATATCCAAAGTTGGTGTGTTATAATCAGAAATCAGTTGGTGTGTTATAATCAGAAAAAAATGGGTGTGTAAATATATGTGCAACTTTGAAACACAGATTTTTAATCTCGATGATATATACCTAGTTAAATAAATGGTACAAATATGATGGGTAGATGACTTAATCAGAACTTCTTCAAACCTGTAGCTCTCGTGGGTGTTCCCTACCTGCAGTGGTCACTATCCAGTGAAAGGATCATAGATAGACAAGGATTACTGCTGCATGTCATAGTTAAAGGCTGGTAGTTAGTTTTGCTGTTTAGAAAGTGGCAGCTGATGAGTGCAGGGCTGAATAGTTTTAGTGCATTCCCAGAAAGATCGAAGCAAAGCAGGTTTTTATGTTTTCACAGAAAGTTTTGAGTCATTTTTTGGCATTATATCTGTAATTCTCTCCAACACTCACTCCTCTCTTGTGACTCCTGTATTCAGGGCTGTACTTTGAAAAGACAGTAAATGTTTAATTAGTCACCATAATGAATAGTTAACAGTTGTATGTGCCACTTTTTTCTGGCCTTGTCTTGTTGTGTCTTGCTCTTGTTCTCTTGCACCCTTGTGTGTGTCCTCCTTGGGGCTACCCTCACATCTAAATAAGTCATGAGATATGCCAGAGCATGGCTCCAAAGAAGACAGGAAATGGAAAAGTCTTGATTGTAGAAGCAGCAGAAAGGCTGTGGGGTTTGTTGCTGCACCTTTATTGCTAGTGCCATACCTGCATGCTGGAGAAGGACATGCTGAAGTAGTAGACTAGTCAGAATCTTTTTATCAACACCACTTTGGGTAAAATGTGTCTACATCACCACACGTGTTTGCCTGTGAATGCACATACATGGGTGTCAGTTCTTACCTGGGCTTTGTGACAAGCTGGAGGAGTGCACAGTACCACATGCGCCAACAACAGAGCAGCACACTTACTGAATAAACCATCACAATAATTCATCTTTGTATTAACTCATCACTTATTCATGGCTATTCAACAGAAACGGCTTAGACACCTGAGACGGAGAGGCAGGAAGGAGGGGAAGTAAGACAGATGAACAACAATCAAAGAAAGAACTGAAACATGAGAGGAACTTTTCTCATCTAGAACTGCACAAACCAGCAAAACCCAGTGAGACCAATCGGCAAAGATATTTCAGCTGTGTTTTATTCTGAGGCACGCAGACATATATATATATATATATACAGTATATATATATATATATATATACTGTATATATATATAATCTCAGAAGAAAGCTGCATGCCAATAGAGCCATTAAACAGGTATTTTCTACATACCAATTAACTTATACTGTGTTATCTCATTTTTTTATTTATCAGAGGAACTTGCACACTCATCTACTCTTTTTTTTTTTTTTTTTTTTTTAAAGTCATGTATAATGAAAACTGAATTTTATAACGGGTAGAATATTTGGAGTTCTGCTATTATGGTGATTTCTGAACTTCATTCCATATTACATCTGTCGTATCATTTGCAATTATTTATGTGTGCTCTTTAAAAGAAAATAAATGTGTTGCGGCCATGTTTAATCCACAGAACTGGTCGGGCTTTGGGGGATTTCACTCATGACTTGATGCCAAGCAGCAAATATCAGACAACAAACTCACATTACCAGTTTTAGGCAGCTGTCACACTCTTTGCTATATTGCCATGCATGTAAATGGTACGTGGCCTGTAAAGCGCTTCATCAAGTCCAGACAACCCAAAGAGGTTCACACTACGTTCAGTCATTCACGCACACGTTCACATGCTGGTGTTGGCAAGCTAGGTAGCCGCAGCAGTCCTCTGACCACCACCTGCAGTCAAGACAGGTAAAATATCTTGCCCAAGGACACAACGACAGAGGCAGATGCAACCCTCTGATAATGAGACAAACTCCAACCATCGTTGCCCCCCTTGTCCCATTGCATATGTCTATTGGAAATATATGGATCTAAAATTTAAGAAATTAAGCACATTTTGTAAAATACCAATTGATATCTGTGAAATATTGTCAATTTTTCACGTGGTATGGGTTAATTGGAAAGTAGGGGGTAAAATTTGCAGTGTTTTATCTCTTTCACCACATGTAATAATCAACTGACCATCTTGACCATAAACTTAATGGTCCATGAGTTTTTCCAAGTGGTTGAATAATTATTAGCTGACTTAATACAAAAGTAAGTCAAGATGCTGTCACTTCAACATGTAGAGAGCAGGGCATCTTTCACTTTGTAGAGTGTTTACATACATACTTTTTGTTGTAGCATCATGCAATGTTATTTACCTAAAACAGAGTGTCTTCATCTGTCAATGAAAATACAGATACGCAATGGTGATATGGGTTCTAAGTGAAGAATGGAATGAATGCAATCTTAAAGCACACATTGTCACTGCTTATCGAAAGCAATCTACAGATAGACCTTCATAGAAACAAACTACCAGTGGTTGCCCTTGGAAAGTGTTTTAAAGTCAAGCTTGCCTGAATCTCAGCTGTCACTCACTTTCACTTGACAAGCATGACTCATGTCTATGCCTTCTCTCATTGGCTAGTGACAGCTCCTGAATAACCTGTCCTTACAAGAAACTGGACAGCAGCTGCTGATGGGCACAAACGATGGATAAAAGGCCAGACTGCACGTCACTGGGTTGATGACTCAGGCCAAAGGGGCCTTTTCCTTTCTTTGCATTTGGGTGAAGTATCACCAGAAACAAATTTTATGAGTGCATGTGTTTGAGTGTATGTGTGTCTTTCAAAAAGACACTGCTGAAAGTAAATCCAGTGGGGTTTCATAACTTTGTTCCTACACTAATACATGATAATGTTCTGTTACCTGAACTCTTTTTTACAGTGCTTTGCATAACATCAGCAAAATACTCCTTTGAAAAGAAAATCATATAGCTGCTTACTGACCCATAGACTTGATTGTAATGTAGCGACACTGCAAAGGCTTCATTCAGACAGAAGTCGATGTTGAGTCAATACATAGCCCTGATTTATATTTACTCTGGATTTATGCCACACAAATCAGGAAAACCATCTAAATTGGAAAGCATTAACTTTTAAACTAAATTTTACAAACTTTTATGCAGGCAGCCTAGACAAAACAGTACACCTACTGCTACACAGATCTCCAACAATAGTAAAAATGCTTTTGCCTTTATCCGCCTGGTGAGCATTTGTATGTTGTCAGATGCGTCAACACAGCTGATGAGGTAATGCAGTGCTCACACTCCTTTACAGTCAACTGGGTGATGGTTTGGCTGATTCTCATTTTGAAATAATGTGTAAGCTATGCCTAGCAGACACAATGATTGCCCTGCTGAGTGACAGTTTACTGATAACTGATCTTTAAAAGTAGAAAATATTTAATTTGTTATCGCTGCTTTACTGTTTAGTCACACAGAATACTGTATTATAGGCCCCACAAACCTGGGTAGATTAAGATTATTTTGGACATTTTGTGCAATATGTAGAGCTTCTTTGGCTTTCTATAGAGGGTCGAGGAAGCTTGTTATGAAATAAAAACCGCATGACCAACTCCAGCACAACTCCAATAGGATCGATTTGATGGATATAAGACAGATGATCTTTCCTGCCGCTGTAAATTGAGTGAAGTTAAAGCGAATTACAAAGTTCATTGCAGCTTTTATTGCAAACATAGGTAGTTGTGTACATTATGGACCCATTTTTGAATATAAGTTCCTGCCTCAAAGACATTTGGCTCAAAAGACGATCTCAGCACACAACAACAATATCAAAACAAAATGACTGGATCATACGCATGCAGGCCAAATAGCTCTAACATGTGATGCATGTAAAGTTATTGACATTGTTGATTCACCAAAAGAGAACAGTGAAAAGTTCCATGTGAGTAAATACAAAACAGCTGTAAAAGTGTCAGAGAGGAATGGCAGTTCACTAAGAAGATAGTGTTGCATATCAAGACTGTGGTTCCCAAAGTGTGGGTTGTGCCCCCTAGGGGGAGCGCAGTGCCATTACATTGGGGGCACAGAAAGCAATATGGATGAATGAAAAAAAAAAATTAGTTACACAAAAGTGTTTTACTGTAAAGATTGTTTGTAGTGTGTTTTGTTGCATCATAAAGTGTGAAATAAACTTCAGTGGAGTTTGAAAACAGAATATGTGTATAGCTTTATGTCTAGTTGAACAATGTGTGTGCCCAGTTGATTTTTTTTCTATTTTTTGTGGGGGGGATTTTATAGTAATCCATAGGGGGGCCCAAAAGAAAATCTTTGAGAACTTCTGTGGGGGCCCAGAAGAAAATCTCTAGGAACCACTTTCGGAATTAAGAGATTGTGGATTCAGTTGATTGTGAATAAGATTGTTTATTAGTTTGGAATGTGTCCACAACCTTTTCTTTCAGAGCAGGAGCTTTGTATTTTTTTGTTGTTCTGTAGTTTATTTATTTGTTGTTTTTAGTCTGAGGTATGTAATCTGGTTAGATTTTTTATTGATCATAAAGTATTTTGCTGAGGGAATGGTTGTATGTGGGGATAGTGCGAGGAGAAGGGAAGACAAACTTTGTTGTGACCCAAAGATCATTACAGAAGTATACTAAAGAATGACAAATGTTTTATTATCTATATGTTCTGAAGTTGGGGCCAAAACCAGCCTGAATATTAAGTTCTTTTTTACTGATGTGAATTGGCATCTGCGAAAGCGTCCTTGTGTTGTGGTGAATATGTGATTTTTTGAGTAAATTAGAAACATTTAGAGAGAAACTTTACTGACACGTGGATACAGTGGAGTTGATGAGGGTAAAGATAGTGAAGCAGAAGTAACTTTGGATGTCACTCTTGGCTGTACTGCCAATTTAGCTTGTACATTTTTATACACTAAAGTGGATACACCACCCCCACTGCACACACACACACGCACGCCTATGCAAGCAAACACTCGATTTCTTACACCCTTTTTCTCAGTCATACGCTTCAAAAAACTGTAAGTGTGAAAGAGCTTCTCCTGGCTGACTTCACATTGTGTGGTAATTGCACACTTTATTTTTTCCTCCTATTACTGTTTGCTATTCTTAGTCACTCTGCAATTTTGTATCACTTAAATAGCTAAAAGATTCCTGTAAAATTGGAAACTTCTCACAAAAATATCATTAAATATTGTGCTGGGCTATACTTTGGAAATATAAGTTGATAAAATATCATTGATATCTTGCTGTAATGACTGTTCAGTGGAAGTTAAAACTTTTTTCCTCATTTCTTCAATAAAAGGATGAATCTAAAAGAAAAAAGAGAGAATTCAGATATGCCAGGAGCTGTGATACTTTTACACTGTGTTCTAATGAGAAATATCAGCTTGGCTCCATAGTCATAATGAGTGTGCCCTAATGTTGAACATGTTTCCCGTCTTCCTTGTGTTTATCATGCATGCTGCCATTAGAGGTCCAGTGAAGGTACTTTTACTTGAAAGTCTAGAATTGTAGTAACATGGTAGCTACAAACTTTAGAAGTTGATCATTAAAAGATCAGAATTATTTACTTACAATCAAAGTATTAGGCAAATAAATGATAGAGCCTTGGCTTAACTATGCAATGTAGAACATGAATTGATGTAGCAAGTTCATCAGCTCATCAAGGTTTCACTATAATACAATACACAAGCTTTTCCTTAGCTTGTTATTTTGTCAGTTTAAAGTTCATTTGCCTGTTTTCACTCTGATTATTTTATGTAACTCTACATATAACAACAACCAATTAGGCTTCCTTTCTCTTTACAAGCAGGTACGGCTACAGAGGCTGGAGGAACAATTACAGACACTGTATGCATATGCATGGAGACGGACAGACAGGCAGGTATGTGGGTTTCAGAGACATGGAGTTAGACCGTGTGACATATAAAATTGTTCTTACCATGTCTAAAGTTTTCTCTCTTACAATGTCAGGGTTTAGAGTAGTGGAAGCTGATCCATAGGGGGCACTGGGGCGCTGCCCTCCCACATGTGGAGTGGAGAAAAAAACTGCTAAAAATGATGTGCAAACAAAAATAGCATTATCAAGGCCTGTTTTTCTTAAATAATGTGTGCCTAAATGTAATCTGAATTATTTGCACAAATAAATTGACTCATTCAACAGTGAATCAACAGTGAATTTCCCCTCACACAGACTCCTGCCAGTCCCATTCGTGGCTAACACCCCAGAATTGAAGCTGGGGTGTTAGCATGTACAAGATTTGTACATGCTTGTAAATCTTGTACATGCATGTACACGATTTACATGCTTGTAGCTTGTAAATCAAGCTTTTTTTTTTTACAAACTGAAAAATATGGCTTTAGTGAGTGTAGGATAAACTGGCTTTTAAAACACCCAATTAGTTGAATCCAGTGTTTATCTAAAAATAAAAAAAGAAATTTAGGCTGATTGAGAGGAGGTAAATATTTATACAGTGATGTCATCTTTTCTAGTAGCATTAGAAATAATTTTCATGTTCTCAAATGTTCATTGAGTAAGAAAAAAGTAACATTATGCATATATAGAGAGATTTCCTCTGTACACTACAACCTCCATCCTGAATGTTAATACAAGTCAAGATCTCGATTCCTTCATATTACACCATGCTGATCTTGGCCTCCTAATGTCACAGTTGAAAATCAAAAATAGGATCAGGTAAATGTTTCAAAATTAAAGAAAGGAATTAATTATAAAACATACAGCTTTGAACAACTTTTGATGGATTTGTGTTTTTTTTATATATATATATATATATTTACTATGGAAGTCTGCATGCAAATTTAACTTCCACTTGATAGTCACATTTTTCAATTTCCTACTCCAATCCATGAAAACTACAAAAGTGCCAGAGAACAAATATTATTTTAAGGCCTTATGAAGTAATTAAAATATGATATATTACAATAGAAATACACTAAAAACAACTTGGACATGGAAAAGCTTTCCTGTGCCTGATGAGATTAATGTGTTGTCGCTCTGCTGTGCCTTTCTTTTCACCAGTTCCATATATTTTTCTAAATTCTTTGATAGTTTCACAAAATGCAGAGAAACTGTAGGAGAAAATTGTGTCCTAAGACTCCAATCAGCACATTACGTTTTGTGCCAGTTTCACAAACTGCTGTGAGGCAGTGTTACAATTTTGCAGCATTTATTGTACAACTATTATGCTTTGCACAATGGACCAATTTTGATGTGAGACAGGGTAGCATTTTCTTTGCTCTCCAATTTTTCTTTCTTTTTTTAATGGTTATTTTTTAGCCTTATGATTTTCTTTTTCTTCTTTTTCTTTTTCTTCACATTTTTTCCCAGTATTGTTCTTTGTTCTGGTCGATTTTTTTTTCTGTTTCTTTTTTATTTTCTTAAAATCGGTCCCTTCGCTGCTTTTGTTGCTTCTTTCTTCTACCTCTTTCCTTTTTCATCTATGCATTTTTTTTAACGTCCTTCTCCAGCTCCCACTCCTCTGTATAGATGCTGTTGGGAAATGAAAGACATTCATATTTGAGCAAACTATGAAGCACTTTGAAACAAGCTCCTATGCCATTATATTTAAACGTGTCATTGTACTTGAACCTGGGTTAAGGGTGCGAAAATTTGTCTCATTTCTAAGGTTTACTTCTCATTTTTGTTTATTGTTGTATTTCTTTTCATATCTTTTTCCATCTCTTTCACTGGCTTTCTTTCATGCCATTTCTTTGTAGCATTATACAAGCTCAGAACCTTGTTCTTTATTTCATTTGATCCCTTTATCTTTTCAGAGTTTTTATGTGAGTTTCAGTAGATTCTTGTCAATGTCTTGTGACCATCTCACGCTGATTTTATTAGTTGAATTTTCCTCACAGCTGCTTCACATTCTGTTCGTATGTGCTCCTTTAGAGTCTCTATTGAGACCAATTCTTTCATGGCTCAGCCCAGTCGTCTTTGACACCACGTTTTGGGGTTTGTTCTCCCATCTGATCTGATGGAGTTTGAAAAAGAAGAATGCGCAAAACTTTCTAAAAATAGATGTGCTAACCATAAAGCATCATATTCAAAAAGACTTGGAGCTGTAATTGGTGCCACATGTGGATCAACAAAGTAAAGGCTGTGAATACATACTTAAATGTGATTTCTTGATTTGCTCAGTTTATCTCATTTTCGGGTACGTACGACCTTGCAAAAATATTTATGACTCAGATTTTATCATGCTACAAACACACATCAGTGTTTTTATCAAATGTTAAATGATTATAGATGATAGACCTAAAAATGTAGTGCTCATAATTATTCAGGTCCTTTAGCTCTTAAATTAAATCCAGTGAACCATCTGCTACTAGAAGTCACTAAATTAGTAATAAGATTGAAACTGTGTGTAATTTGATCGTACTATAAATATGACTAGTTTGCAAAGGCCTCACAGGTTTGCTAGAGAACATTAATAAGCAAAGACCAAGGAACACACCATATGGATCATTCATAAAATTGTCGAAACATTAAATGCATGATTATGTTAATACCACATCACGCACTTTGAGCATCCCATCATCTGAAAAAGGAAAGAGCAAAAGAAAGTCTGTTACTCTTTCCTTAGTTTAGGTGCATATCCACCTAAACTAACAAGCTGAGAGAGGGTTAATCAGAGAAGATGAACTGTAGAGATGCTCAGCTGCAGTTAGACGGATTAGTGATGCTCTCCACAAATCTGGTTTCTGAAGTTTGTCAAAAGCTATGTGGAGTACAGTGATGTGTAAAGTAAGACCATGGTCAGATAATACCAAATTTGATCTTTTCTGCCTGCTTGCCAAAAGCTTTACTTTACTTCAAGTAAAAATAAACTCTGCAAATCACACTTCATACTGTGGGGACTTTTTTTTTAGCAAGCCAGTGATACTACACAGAGTCAGAATAAAACTTATTAGAGGTACCATAGACTTGAGTGTAAAGCTTAGCTTCACATTTCAATAGGGAAATTAGCCCAAACACACAAGATCTACAACAAAGCGATTAAGAGCAAAGCATATTAATGTGTAAGAATGGCACAATCAAAGACCAGACTAAAATCAAATCAAGACTATTTGGCAAAACTTAAAAGTTAAAGAGCTCAAGCTGTAGTTGCTATGAAGGAAAGGTTCTGAGCATTAACTCATGGGGTTGAACACAAATGCACACCACAAGTATCAGGAGTTTTAATACTTATAAAAGTTAATGCAGTGACTTATCCAGCAGAAGCATGTTTCTTTGGCACATTTTGAAGCTTTGTTTGTCTTTGCATTTTCAATTTTTTAAATACCATGTACTGCTCTACAACAACACCTAGTAATGATGGTATTATGAGAAAGTCAAGATAACATATACTAATCATATCTCGGTTACCATATGAAAAGCTGGAAATGAAAATCCTTGGAGATGTGTAGAACGCTGTGTCATGAAGAAAAATTAAGAAGACAATACAACATATGATTTACTAAATATTTGCACAAACAGGGTAAGTTACTGGAAAGTAAGGGAGTGCTAAAAACAATTTGCTTACCAGAAGTGAAACAAAACTTTATTTTTCTTCAAATCATGTATTCTTTATTAGCTATGACCTTGCAAGTTACTAAGGCAACTGTAAATACAGTTTTAGTTTTCAGTGACTTTCGGATCACATGATTTATCTTTTGAATTATTTCAATCAAACCTCTTTTTGTTGAATAAGGTGTTTTGCAAAGGTGGGAAACCAGTCTTTGTTCAGCATAGATGGTGCATTAAACACATAACAAGTGAGTTCATCTGAAAGAATGTGGTTTCCATTGTTAAAATTCAGTATATTAGTGGTGTGGGGGAAAAAACTGTCGTTGGTTTTGAAAAGACATCACCTTCTTTTACCAGGAAAGACCTTGGAGAAATAACTGGAACAAAACCTATTAGTACATACGTACATAGCATGCTAGTAAACCTACTGCAAAGATAAAATGAGTAATCTGCCTGAATTAATTAGAAAAAGTTTGCAAGAACAACGTGTGATGACTCAGATAGTGTAAACAAATACCAGCCAAAACGTTAGTTTGTTCTCTTTCTGTCATCTTCTTTTCACACTTACTTTAACCATAAGATCTAAGCCAACAAAATGACAACATGCCATTTTTGTAAGATTTCAAAGAAATTTTATCTTGAAGCTCTAAGCATCCTAATATTCCAGCAGCCAGGACTTGCATTTACAATGAATATTGCACTCTTACAAGATTTCTTCTGCGTTTGTTGCGACTATTTACCAAATGAGGAGGTTCATTCTGTTTTGCAGTGCAGAGCTGCTGCCAACAATGTGGACCTTAAAGTCTTTTCAACAGAACAGGAAAAAGCTATTTTCAAATAAAGTATTAGATGGAGGAAAAAAAACTCACTCTGTATAGCAGGGAATTTAATATGTAAGCTGTAATAGCATTCCGTCACAATAATGCAACCAGGGTGGCAAAATGTCTTGATCGTAAATGCAGCAATCCATCTGCCTACTGCCTTCCTGCTCTGGGAATGATTCCTGGCTGCCCAATCATTGGAAAGCTGTCTGTTATAATGATGAGACCCAGAGTAATTCCTCCAGCCATGTGAAACATAACTGTACGTTTATACCAGTCCCCTCTCATTCCTTACCGAGGCCATCAGCCCATCCATCGTTCCGTGCTCTCACTGCATCCACAGTGATGGAGAGGAGATGCAGCTTATAAGTCCCCTTCCTCATAAGTCTCTGTTGTCTGAACCCAGATTTTTGCTTGTCACTCGGTTATTTCCATTCTGTTTCACCTTCTGATGTTTGTAAAGCTTTTTGCCATTGTCATTATGCTTATTATTCAATATTATAACATAAATGTATCATAAATCATTATTCTTTTTACTTAATAACATTGTGTTAATGAAACCTAGTACAGAGATGAGTCATATTATGGTGGGAATGCAGCTGCTTCCGATGTTCAGGTTGAATCTCACATTGTTTTTCCAAAGTTGGGTGTTAGATGAAAGTAAATCAATCAATCAAGTTTATTTGAGTAGAACATGTCATCAACAAGGCAGTTCAAAGTTTTACATCATAAAAACACAAAATTAAAAGGCATAAAAACATCACACAATCACCAATTGAGAAACCAGTAGCAAACACTACATTTCGTCATATGTCTAATGAATATAATATATATTCCTCCAACACTGAGTACCTTGCCTTTATGTTTAATGAACTCTATTAATAAATTTGATTAACTAATATATATATATATATATATATATATATATATATATATATATATATATATATATATATATATATTCCTCCAACACTGAGTACCTTGCCTTTATGTTTCATGAACTCTATTAATAAATTTGATTAACTAAATTAAAAAAAATTTAAAAAACACTTTCTACACAGGCATTTGTGTACTTTTTACTTATAGAATCTTCCAAAATAGAAGTACAGCATCTTTCAGAAGTAGATTATGTCTTAAACAATTTAGTTTCTGTTGAAATATTATGTGTTAAGGCAAGACAAGATAGAGCATAAATGTGAAGTTGAAGGAAAATGATGTACTGTTTTTATATTAGTGTTTTGTTTAGGTCAACGATGCATTGATGGATGAGGACAAGCAACTGTCGCCTCATCGCACAAGTTCCATAGGAAATGAATGGAGAGGGACACTTCGCAATATAACAAAATTGGAAACTGAGAATCTTCAGACAATGAGGCAAAACTTTTTTTTAAACATTTCTTTTGAAAACATGCATACAATGGCAGTTTTCTGGCTATATGGGCAGTTGCCCAGGGCAACATCAGAAAGGGTTGGGGACCAAGAACCAGAAAGTAAATATATTATCTGCCAGTTTGCTACTACTTGTATGCCTGTGTCATGTTCCGTGTTTTTCCTGTGTATTTCTGTGTCCTTGAGTCTCTTCGTTGTCCTGTCTCCCCTCGATTATTCCCAGGTGTTTCTCATTCCCTGATTACCTCCTGTGTATTTAGTGTCACCTGTGTGTCTGTGTCTTTGTCGGGTCCTTGTCTCATTTGGCGTCTGATGTCCTCAGTCTGTCATGTGCAGTCCTTTCGTTCACCCTGTTGCTACCTGTGTTGAGCCCTGGTTTCTGCTCAACAGTGTTGCCTGGGTTTTAGGACTATTTTTGGATAATCTGTACTGTTTGTCATAATTTTTCTGCAACCTGGTTCCACCGCGTCTGCCTCACCACCCTACTCCACCACTTTATGACAGCCTGTGTAGTGGGGTAAGTTTCCCTTAGTTGCTGTTGAGTATTGGATGACTACATCACCTACTTTCTGCTGCAAAAACAACCACAACAAAGAAAAATAAATTGCATTTTAATTGGTTTGAGTGTGGCAGAAAGAGGGACACCATTCCTGCAAGAATCACAAAACAACATGTATACTTTTATTTCAAACTTACAAAGTTAGGCATAGTGATTAACTGTGATTAATCACAGTGTAGAGGGTGATTAATCTGATAATTTATTTTGATCAATTGACATTAATAGATTTATTAGAAATAATTGCTGAAAACCAGCAAATTGATAAAATCTGGTGTATCAAGAAAAGGTTTTAAACTAACTTTAAAAATAAACAGAACTTAATGTGTTGTGTCATTACTAGGATCACTTGAAATGTATGTATAGTTCAATTGAAATGCCTCTTTTGTAAAGGGGCATTTCATATTTATAAAGGAGCTATATAAATATATATTTTTTTTACTACAAACTGAAAAATCAGGTGTATATCTGAATCCAGTTCTTGTAAGTTAATACTCTGTAGAACCACATTTAGCAACATTTACAACTTATTATAATTTGCAAACTGCTCTTTGTATTGGTTTCTTTCAACAATGGCTTTGCTTCTTTCCAGTCTCCCATGATGACCATATTAATGTCATACAATAATAACATTTGTTCTTTCAATATATTCTCCCTTCTAAGCTGTGGATCGCTGCAGCCCCTTCAGACTCCTTTTAACTCTAAAAAGAAAAATAAATCTAAATAATCTAAGAAGAAAATAGTACAAGACAGTCAAAACTTTCTAAGGTAATAAGGGAATGGTAGATGACCAGCTAGGAATAAAAAATAGTAAGTGAGGGCTCATGTGTTTATTTATTTATCTCTCTTTTACTGATCCAATCATAATTTTTGTTATCCAGTTCATTGATGATGAAAAATATCTTCTTATGCCACATCATTTTAAGAGTTTAGCTAATTCTGAACAGAAGTCATGCAGGAAAGTTTAAAAAAAATGGAAACAAAAGTATTTAAATTGTAATACCTTGCTCAGATTTTACCTCCATTCCCATTCATTTTAGGGAACACTGTATCTTTGAAATCAAGGATGATGATAGCAGCGGAAAAAGATGTTGCAGAGGAATCTATCAAAAATACTCTGTTCTTGCCAACATCAGTCGATTTAACCTTCCCAGCCAAATGGAGTCGAATGTCATCGCCCATGACAGAAGTGGGTTTGAGATGGAAATCTTCTAAAAGGCAAGAATCCATTGAGGTGAATGCCAGTGAGAGAGAAAAAACATATCTAATGCGTTTTGTTCCTCTTTTCCTACTGTAACACTCTGAACTCAAATCCCCTTTTTTGTTTTTTTTTCAAAGCTCATTCTCCTCACCTACTCTCATCTGCTGAGCTCAACTCCCACTCACATTCCTTCAAAAAGTGGGAAGCGCTTACGCAGTTTCACCCATGCCAACATCATCTTCATCACCTCCATCATTATCCTCATTGTCATCCTCCTTTTGGCTACATCCGCTGCAGTTTTGACTTTAATTGGCAACTTGAAGTAGAATCAAAAGTTCTCTACTTTTCCCCCAGTGAGGCGACCTACTCCTCTTTCTCCCCTTTTCTCTGTGTGCTGTCTCATGTCACTGTGTCTTGATGGCAGTAATTTGCCATTGAAGATTCCTCTGCAAATGAGCACAGAGAACGAGAGGTTCCCCCACAAAGCTGGTCTCTTCCTCCAGAGCATTGGAGTGGAAGGTGCCTAAAAATGTTTTGGGCTTCTGCTCTGGAGTTGAGGCCTAGTTTGGGAACTGTGAGGGAAAGATGATACACAACAGGGTTTTTTTTTTTCTCTTGGTCTTGCTGATCAAGCAGAAGAACTGGGGGAGAAAACTGCCAGTGTTGCACTTCTTGTACTGTTCACAGACTTCTCTGAATCCTTGTTATACTGCATGGAGCAAAGGTTCACTGATGCTTTGGTGTTTGACTAAATTCATGTATAAAATCAATAAATTTAACCCTCTGATTACCAAGGCAGAAGGTTCATTGAGACCCATCAGATGTGGAGTTTCCTTTATCTTCTGCTTTCAAGGGATTAAAAGATAAGGGAAATCAGGGGCAAAGCACAACTCTAATCTATTTTTACAAGCCATGAACAACACACCAGCCATGGCGAGATATACTGACTGACCTTATTGTTAAAGTCACAATGTTTCTATTAATTGATCCATTGCCATCTTCTTTTACAAGGTCAGATTGGACAGGTGAGAGGTCTAGAAGTGATTCAAAATATCTCCCACAAGTTCTGAGACTTCCCTATTGTCACCATCCACTGTGAAATGCCTAATAAAAACTCAAAGGAAGGGACCTACGTGACATCCTGATCAGGTGCTCAAACAATTTCAACAATTTCAATGTTTGAAGTACAGAAGACCAAAAATTGGAGCTGATCTTCTCCAGCCTCATGCTGGATGACAGAACTCCTCACCCTGTGCTTAAAACTGTGTCTGGCCATTCTACATAGAAATCTTTTTTGAGCCTCTTGTATCTTGGATCTTGTTCCACTTGGATCATGTCACATGTGACATGGCTCACATGTCACATGCTATAGCAATAGCTGAGGACAAACCTAATCTAAGGCCTAATCTTTCTATTTATTTCTCACTCCATCAACACTGGTGAATAAGACACCAAGACGCTTGCAATATTTTTTCATAGATCGACGCCCAACCATTAGGAAGCAATTCATTTAGCCATTGCCTCAGATTTAGAAAAATCAATAATGTTCACCAATTTTACAGTTAAATGGCTTGATTTTGTTGTTCAGTTTTATTTAGTGTTTATTGCTATTGTCGTCTGCAAGTCCATTGTGACTCCAGATGTCACAATGGAGGAAATCACACACTAGTGCCTGATTGGTAATTCTTATTTATTACCACTTATATGTCATTCCTAAGATGTTTATACATGTTATTAATAACTGGGCACTTTGAAATTTCATTTTCAACTAAAATCCTTATTTTTTTAAGCCATGACAGTTGAATATTTGTAATGCACACATTTAGTTAACTTTATTTGTTGGTTTGCTACATTGGTGGTTAATATGCAACACATAACTTTTTATGTTTTTTAAGTTCCCTGTTGCCTTAAATCAGCTACTAGAGTGCCACAAAGAAAAGGGTCCCAGGTCCCTTAGTTCTCTTTAAATGGCATAACCATCTAAACAGGTCACAACATTCTGAATGTAAGGGGAGGGGCAACTAGTTCTTACCCAATAGTATTTGATTTACTTATATGTTCCTTGTTAGTGTTATTCATTGTGTTTTAGGGTGAGACATTTCACCTGCCTTGTCTGCTGATGGCACCACTGATCGTCAGGCAGCCTCACTTCTGTCATCCTGTCCCAGGTCAGCTGTAGCTACAATGTAGCTTACCACTCTTAGTGTGTGAATGTAGTGTGAAGCATTTTGGAATCCTCTGGACTAGACAAAGTGCTATACAAGGAAAGACTATTTAGCATAAAACAAACCAGAGGCATTTTCTTTATTTCAACAGATGGATGCTTGTTGAAATAATTTTCAAGCAAATTAAAGATGTAACTAACTGTTCACCGATTAGGCTTACAGTATGTAAATAAATGCTAAACAACCTTAAAATTACATACACGTAAGACAGAAAAAAAATATTGCTGTATAAAACAAGAGTTTAGAGAAAAAAAAAAACTGACATGCAATTACAATTGAACCAACAAATTAAAGTGGGTTGAAAAGCTTTCATTCTTCTTGATCTTCACTAATGTCACATCTGTGGATCTAATCTGTCAAGTCGATGATTAAATTGCTGCCGCAGACTCCTGCATTACTCCTTTAAACCTGAAGGCTCATAATTAGTCACTAGACTTGCAGCACTCATGCACTCATTTATTCCCTTGCACACAAAAAAGTCCTACAGCAAAGACATGCACTTACTCTTACTGTGAACGTACATGCCTGTTTTTATGCTTTTATTTTCTGCTACCTCTATAGTAATTATTTTTTTAGTTTGTTTTATTGGGGATGCATGAAAAAAATAGTGTTTTGAAAAATATTCCAGGTAAAAGCCTTATTTAACCTTGAGAACAGCTGTTCACAAGTGTTTAGTTGTAGGGTCATGTCTTTGCTTTCATTGGTTAGAATACTTTGAGTAACAACTGAATGTCCTGCATGTTGTTTCAGGTTTGCTTCTGAACTCACTCAGAAGCAAACCTTAGTGAGCTTATCCATGATTGCTCATGGATAAGAGAAATCATACAAAAACAAATGAACAAACAATAAACAAAACTGTGTAAATACAAGTATCTGAAAAGGCCAAAGTAAAAGGATGAATTTTAAGAAGAAATTAAAAATCCGAGAGAGAACAGGGCTGACTAATTTCTGGGGAAATGGATATTTCACATCTTAATAGGTGTAACCAAAAAGGCACAGCTCCTACCCCTTAAGCTTCAACTTAGTTTTTGGTGCACAGAGGAGCACCAAATATTTAGGAATATCATTTTTCCTGGGGGAAAAAAACAACAAGAAAACATTGCCTTCGATTGATTGATACCAGTGCAGGAGAAAAATATGACTAAAATAGAAGCTGATCAATTATTGGAATGCTTTGTAAATATGTCTGAAAGCAAAATTAACTTAATGTCATGTTAAAATGTATTTATTTTAACAGCATTACAGATTCTCCACTATACCTGCCTGTTGACATTAACTGCTTTCCACAAATTAATCTGTTCTTTTACAACAGATCCACTCAAAGTTTGTTGTTAATAAGCATTTATTTAGTCTCCTTTAACCAAAGTGCTCATTAAAGTCGCAATAGTTTATCAAAATCCACACATTTACATTCTTGATGATAATTCACAGAATGTTTTTTTTTAATAGGGTTCTTTACTTCCTTTACCATCCTGTTGGCTGGGCACTGCCCAGTATACTAGACCAACAGCTAAAATAAATAAACCACAAGAACATAAAAAAACATTGTCAATTAGAAAAACCTTGAAATACCAATAAACTGCACAAAGACTATAAATCAGAGTCTCCCATCCTGGTCCCCAGAGCCCACTGTCCTGCATGTTTTAGGCGTTTCCTTGCTGCTGCACACCTGGCTTATATGAATGGATGATTTAGGGGCTTCTGCAGCAATCGGAGGCTTGGTATCGTTTGAATCAGCTGTGCTAGAGTGGGGAAACATCTAAAACATGCAAAACAGTGGGCCCTGAGGACCAGGGTTGGGGACCTCTGCTATAAATCACAGTGCTTCAGTTACTCTAATTTCAAATGTGTTTTTAGGTGTACCAAGGGATGCGCTTCTTGTGATTTTGTTAAAAATTAATTCTGGAATTTGTTTTTTCATCATTGAATAAATGTAGTAGAATGGATGATAAGAATTTTCCAAAAAATTAGATGTGAAAATACACTACAAAATTAAAATCTAAATTTCTTTTAAGGTTTTTGTTCACATTTTTTCAATGGGTGCCATTGAACTTTAGTTCAGTTCTTAGTATTTCTAGTTATGTGTCTTTAAACTATGTCTGAATGCAGCATGTTTTAAATATTGCAATTTGATTTTTTAAAACTTGATTATTGTCAGACATGAGCAGTATCTTGTTTATAAGCATGTGCTTTTATTTTTGCTAGCAGAATATTTATTCTCAATAATTTTTGTCTACCTCCTGAAAATTGGGCTTATTCAGTATCAATAAATTATAACTAGACACCTAATAAACTTAGGTTCACTTACGTTGTAGCCATTTAATTGTTAAGACATCAAGTTTAACAACTTCCAGTTTTTGCCAGAACATGTCCACACACAGTATATGACTGCATTATCCACAGCTACAGAGGTGTGCATGGTGAGATTTACACACTGGTGAAAAATTTTATTTCCATGCCAACTCATCCCTAAATTCTGCTTTTCTCCTGCAAAGCAGAATTCAAAATAAAAAGAAGCAAGAATGACACTGGCAAGAAAGGGTATCTTGGTGGAGACGCAAGCAGGCTTCACAATCTTGTCTCCATATAATAGACTTAGAGGACAGCATATAAGTTCTGCAAGCGCTTGCAGCAAGGTTGCAAATAAGGTCAGCACACGTAGAAAAATTTTCAAGTGTGGAAAAAAGTAAAAAATAACTCAATTCATTCTAATGAAAAGCACAAATAAAATACTAAAATAAAACCATGTTGGTTTAGAGTACAAATCAAAAACAGTGCTCTGATTTACAGTCTTTGGCATATCCATTTCTCCCAGACCTTGCCATCTACTTTCTTAGAGATCACTCGGAGTATATTACACAGTTACAGACTTGTATGTCTGTCTGGCATTGTGCCTGGATTTAGGGCTGAGCATATGGCCACTGGCTATGGGGCCATGGAGGGTGAGGAGAGAGGAGGAAGCAAAAAAAGAGAAATGAGGGTTGAGAGAAAGAACGACAGCACCAAATCTGGCAGAGGAAATGCTTCACTGTCATTTTATATGCCAGCTGGAGCAGAGGAGTCGCACGCTCACAGATGCTGTATACACACAGACAAAATGAGCTGGCACACTCGGCTGCAAAAAATCTGTAGTACCACAGTCACACTTTCAGATATGTATACTTACACTTTCTCCCTCATGAGCTACACCTACAGTTGCACTTTTTACCCTTGAACAGTGAATGAGCTTCATTCCGTTTGTCATGCTACGTGAGGCATGAGATATGTGTGCATTTTTGACAGCCAGCAGAGTTTGCCGGGTTATTGTGGCAGGCTCGTGGGCCTTGTCAAAATGCATGTGAGAAAATGCAGAGTGACAGATGTAGCCTTTCTGCTCTCGCACACTAACGTGGTTATTCTCCCACTGCCCCGCTTCACTGATCCCACACACACACCCCCACAACCCCACACACGCACTCAAGTTTCGTCGATTTAGTCACTACGTGTGCACACTCATGGCACTTCGGCTTTTCCCATCGCAGCAGTTTCTTATCAAGAGTCGGCACAGATGCACGGCCCGCTCTAACGTTTCTAGAACCCACTGTGGGAATTTTTCAAAAGTCCTGACTGTTTGTTCTTCTAATCCCTAAGAAAACAAGCAGTGGAGTTGAAGGATGCCACTAGAGTGACTTCCATATTAAAAACTGCCACTTTAAATGTTTCCAGACGGATATTGCTTGAGACAACAAATCTCTGCGACCTAATCATCTCCAAGATAATAAATCAAAGTCGTTTTAACTTTAATGAATTTCTACCACGTTCCGATTGAGTTCAGAGATGAGGCTCCTTTTAGTTCATTGAAGCATGTCGCCGAGGGCCCTATCGGATCATATATCAATGCCACTTCCCCTTTCCACATCTTCTCCCAACACATTATCACCAGTGCTGTCAGATACCAGTACAAATGAGAAAACAATGGTGAGACGAGAGTGAGCTGTTGAATATTCATAGAAAGGATAAGGATACAAGAGGGACATTTTGGGGCTTTATCGGCACTAACAGGATCTAAGCCATGGTAATTCATGCTAAATCCAAACTAAATCAGCCCCTGTGCTGTTTTCATGGAAGAAAGAAAAACAAAAAGTAGAAAATAGACTTGAATCGACTCTCCGGAGTGCTTTTGTGATCTGTTTTCATGTCGTCTGTATCCCTGCTGCATTTATCACAACAAGCTATAGAGATATTTCTTATTCTTCTCATTTCCTCCAGACTGTCGCGTCATGAGCTGGAGGCAAAGCGAGAGAAGCGAGCAAAAGAGTAGAGAAGATAAATTTGAAAAAATCTGAATACATTTTTGTCTCTGTTAATAGACCCATAAAGTGAAAAGAAAAGAAAAGTAACCTTAAGACTCAGAGTTTGTTGAAAGGCACAAACATTAGCCGACTCTCAAAGATAGTGGATGCACAACCTTGAGGGAGCATCTAGTTGGCATATTTGCTGTTCTGACCTCATGCTCTGTTTCTCCATCTAAAGTGGTTGACCTTTGGGCACTCTGACTTAGCCATTTCATAAAACGGAAGGGTTCCTCAGGGACCAAAATAAAGGTATTAGTATTTGACTGTATGACCTTTCCTAAAGGCTTCTGGATAGAGGAAGTGACCCCAGTGACCTGTATGTATCTGGTGCTCTGATGGTGTTTTTAAAATTTTTATTTATTTATTTGTTTTTTATGTCTGTATACGGGTTTTTTTCCAGGATGTGTACAGTTTAAGGTATTCATATTTATATCAACTGAGAAAAAAATAAATAAAACAGCTGATTCTTAGTGGCACAAGGTTTTTCAAGGGGAGACATAAACCCATTACTGCCCTGAATAGGTTCTCTTCGTGCAGTTTTGGTTTGTTTGGCTCAAACAATTGATCCATTGTAAGGGCATTTTAGCACATTTAATAAAATCTGTGACATGATCAAAGAGTATGGCTGACTTGTAGTCTGGCATTTTTAATGGGCAGTAGTAGAATGTAACAACACATCCAGTTTACCAGAGGAGCTGATACCGACGACTTGTAACTTGCAAATATAGCTAAGTTTTAGCAATATTTTACAGAACACTTTGCTCAGAATAGACTGAAGATTTCATGATTCTCAAACCATGTTTTCAATGTATAAATATTTAGTCCAAGTGGTAACTGTCCACATTAAATCCCATTTTTATCCTTTTGTCATGCCCTTAATGACACAGAAGCATTTACAATGTATATCTGCGGATTTTGAAGATGATCAAATGTTGTGTGGACACATTTAAGTCTTTCAAATAGCCCCTTTGTCTGGACTCAGTTTGAAACATAAAAGCATATTTAAATTTTGGAGTCATTTTCAACTAATGATTAGCCAGATAAGGTATTCTCCTACACAGTTTTTAAAACAGAGTTGAACTGTTTGCAATGTTTCTCACAGAATCACTATGGCACTGTCATATGGCACTGTCTGGAGGTTGCTTGATTTGGTTTTGGGTTTTGCTTCTCTGTTATTTTGGTTAGATCTGTCTTGTTCCTGTTTTACTTTAGTTCAGTTCTTAGTATTTCTAGTTATGTTTATTTGATGTACTGTAGCTATTCTTTGTTACTTTAGTTTTATTTGGTTTCTTTAGTCTGGTTATTTTTTGGTATGATAATTATTTCCTGATCCCCTGTGTACTCTCTCTCATCAGCTGTGCCGCTTTCTCTTTCCCTATCCTCAGTCAGCCTCCTCCTGTTTCCTCTACTCACACCTGCAATCGATTAGCTCATCAGCCTAGATCTTTTGTTCCGCATTCAACCTCCTCAGTATTTAAGCTTCTCATTGTCAGTCACTACTTGCCGGATCCTTTTGTCTACTCCTGTCTCTTCTTGGTTCCTCCCAGTGTTCTCCTCGTGTCCCCTTGCTGGTTTCCTTCTTGTGTAGTTTGGGTTTTGTTCTGACTTCCTGCTTACCCACGGATTTTTAAAAAACTTTTTGTTCTTATATTTTCATTAAATTCATAATCTACTCAACGTCTCTGCTGCTTTGCATTTGGGTCCACTATCAACTAATACACATCATGGCAGGCACAGAGTTTGTGAATATTTAATCTTATCTGTTTTACTCTAAACTGTAGTGGCTTGCAGTGCAGAGACATGGTATGCAAACTGAAATGAAATGCCTTATGTATCCCTGCAAACAGATGTCCTATTATCATCAGCTTAAATTCATTAAGTTGTGTAAACAAGTGGTGTTTGCAAAAGCTTCCCAATCTCAATCAGCCAATCTCTGATCAGTACCAGTAGCGTTAAAAAAATGGGAGCAGCAATCAATGTTTTAAAAGCATACATGAGAGACAATTAGATCATGCTATTTTAGACATAATTCAACGTTTTATTAATGTTTAAAATTGGTATTTTTATAATTGTCTTAAATGACAAAATGGAAAACAAAATGATTGGCATATTTATTGGTCTCCAAGAGCCCGACTCGACTTCTGACAAAAATGGTCTTTTCCTCTGGCAATACTTAGAGTTGGAATCAAAAAATGTTCTAGTTTATCGGTACCAGAATCTGCACTTCAGATGGTGGAGACACAAATGACTAGCACCAATTTAGTTCTGGAACCTGTAGGAGTGAAAACTCAGTGGTACTTGAAAATCATAAACCTCTTGTCTGTTGCTTTGTCATCATTCTTGTTTTATGTCAAGAACCCAGATAAGTGTTGGAATACCCTTAAATACTCAGAATGCCGAGTATTCTTTATTAGCTAATTGTCAACAAAACAGAGCAACCTAACCTTTGCAATTTGATGTCAAGTCTAAAGCACTCATTTCAAGCTAATATCAATAACTTACTCTCACTCTAAACACACTGACAATACATGGGTGGCGCTTTGCAGCACATACTTCTGTCTTCAGGAGCTAAACACTATAATAAGCCAACTGATGAGCAACACCTTAAACCTCTAGAGCAGACTCTATTTGACATTTTGCTGAAAATAACTGCTGGGTTTATATTTTCTTGCATTTCTGCTTTGTTCTGAAAATAAGCTTATAATATATTGGAAATTTGTGCACAACATTTTTGTGTTTTTGTTAACAGAAAAGGATTTATATTAATAAAGCTATGTGAAACCACGGTGATATGAAAGATGTAGGTAATAAATAAAGGTACTGTGAGCATGGAGCAGAGTTTAATGCAGTGTTATTGAAAAAGATGGATTTGAGCTCTAGCATGGTGTGATATGAGGATTAGAAGGTGAACTGAACTAGCTCGGTATAATTTACTGTCTGCAGGAATCAGACATTGAAAAGAACTTCCCACTCAAAAAAACATGCACCACTTTTTTCAGTGTTTTAGTTAGTTCTCATCTACCTCTTGTTTTGTGGAATAATAATTAACCTTGGTTTCTCTTTAACATAATTGTGGTTAGACAAAGATTATTTTCAAAATAAGCACTATTTTGTCTGATATTTTACAGGACCACATGCATATTTATTTTTACTTTAAAACTATGTTCTTATTTATGAAACTTCTCATGGTCCAGTAATAGTCCAAATTGCATTTTCACTACAGTAGTTGGTCTCTAGGGAGACCACACTGTACTTTTAAAGTAGTTTTTCAAACTTGCTCATCTTGCTCAGGCAAGTGTTTATAGACTTAAGTTCTGTGGATACTCTATTTATGAATTATGAATAACTCTTCAAAGCTGTTAGTTCATTTTTAATTACTGGTGTCTATTTTTTGCATCACTAAATCCTAAAATCATGACTTATTTAATTTATGCTTTTTAGTTGATCTTGTGTTGTATTGGAAATTCTGCTTTCTTCCCTTTTGTTTGAATTTTTATCAATAATTCTTTAGTTCAACCACTCTGTCTTTTTGCTGGTATTGTCTTTGTGCCCTTTGATTAATTTTGTAATTTCACCTTTGAGATCTTTTTGAATATGTGTTTCCCTTTTTTGTTATATTTCTTTCCCTCATCAAGTTTTATAGATTGAATTTGGCAACATGTTTTATATCTCATTATGTTTTAGCAAAACATAATTCCAACTCTTTTTTTTCATTTTTAATTTTAAAATTAGTAAAAGAGATTACATCTAGCTACGACCGTTTGACACATTGGTTTTCAAGCCGTCTGCTACACATCATCAGCCCTTTTAATTATTGAATTAAATGTTTAAACGTATTTCTCTATTATTTTTCTCCTGCAGCTTCACCATTCTCTCCTCCTGACTTTCCACAAAATATTTTCTAAATGGCCAGACTCACGTATTTTTGTTTTTCCCAAGCACAATCTGAATTTTATTGCTGCAGATTAGCACCCACTTTAAACATAACTGTAGTTGATCAAACAAACCTAATGTTTCTCTCTTTCAGTTTCAGACTTCTTAATATTCATGGGTATACGGCATATGTTTTTAGGCTAATTTGGAAGTGAAAGAAAAATGAGGAGGGATTCACTTAAAACGTCAATGTGACCCTGATCAAAAAGGGGCACCATAACAATGTCTAAAGCGCTGATGCTTAATGGTGGCAGTCACAAAGTAGTATATTTACAGTAAACTGTTAGAGATGTGAGAGACAGAACGGCTACTAAATGACGTTGGACAATAGGCATCTTCTTGCAAAGGCGCCTTGTGACACATCTGGAGCCTGTCACACATTTAATGAAATACTATGTTAAGTCCTAGAAAGAAGAAGGATTGGAAAAAGAATCAGCCAATGTGTCAAATTTAACTACTCAATCATCCAAATGGAAACTGTTATTAGCAAGGAGCTCCACGCATTATGGAGATGCTTCAAAAGCGATCTGTACTCAGACGGAGGAAAGCTACAGCTAATTGGCAGCAGGTGTAGATGTGCTATACTCATAAATATACATCTGCATGTGGGTGTCATGTGAGCACTTCAGATCAGTGGCATATCGTTCAGCTGCAACTTACAACCAGTACAGACAATGATGATTCAACACAGATTTGATATCATCTGCTGCTCATGTGGTGTTCTGTCAAAAGCCCAGCATGGAGGCTGGTTTCTAAAATTGCAATAGACATTTTATCTTGTGATACATAATTGGAGCCTGACCTACAAAAGCGCTACATAATGAAGGGTTAACAATGTGTATTTTTTTAAGTATTGGTGAACAGAGGTGAACACTACAGATTGTGAATGGTAAATGGGTCATCAGCGCCTGCAGATCCAGAGCTGCATGTTGCTCTTCCTTACTCTGTTCTAGAAGAATAATGACAAACAAAAGTCTTATGTCTTTAGACCCGTTTGTCCAAACTGCTACAGGTTTGAGCAGTGTCTACACTGCTCTAATTTAAAAAGACTGGCTTACGAAGTATTTCCTAAACTTTTTTTATGCAATGTGCATATGTCAACAAAGCACGACAAAATAGCGTTAAGAACATTTCATTTGTTTTAAACCATGTTAACAATAGGATATCCTTTTCTATTAGAATAATATGTTTAAACAAAAAATACAAGAGAGAGAGAAAGAGAGAGATAACAAATCTGTGATATTGGAAAAAGGACAAAAACACATGGACACTATCAATAATGATATCAATTAAAAATAATCAGATTAAAATAACTTAGCAATCGCACTTAATCACTTTTAAAATTATTCTGAATAATGGCCTGACTAATAAAAAGTGCAGGCATTCATGCTTCAAGGAATGTCATCATGCTCCAATACTCTTGTATCTCCTCTTCTGCTACTCCACCTGATTGTTCAACCCAGCCACTGCGAGCCCACAAGGGACATGAGATTTTTTGTTATTCTCTTTCACAGTCCACTATAATGACATCCCGACATTATTATTATTTATTACCAATTATCCCTCTAACCCATCTTATGATCTGCATTCATAACAAATCATAAGCCTATTTATTCTGAGATCAGTTGAAATTGCACTTTGTCGCTGCCTAGCTGAATGGTGATATTAAGAATAATTTATCTTTGCTCGCATATATTTTGTTAAATTTATTAATCTGAGCTGTTGAACTATGTCCTCTGTGCCTGATCCAAGTTCATCATTTTACTTATACATATTCCATCTTTGCGGTTTCCATCCTTACAGAGTAATTTACACCCAACTGTTATTTGTTTTTAAAGCTAAAATTAATAAAAAACACAAATGTTTCCTCTGATTTTCTTCAGGCCTATGTATTCCAGTTTTTAAAAACTGAATGTAGTTGGATAGTAACTGCAAGTTCATACGCATGTTATTAATATGTTACTAATAAAAACACAGTCTGGTTTGGCTGTGAATAATTATAAATATTTTCTTTGGGCAAATATTAATAAATAGTCATTTAGATCAATATTACCAAGCGGGCACATGACCTGATCATCAGGAAAATAATAGCCAAATAGTTGAGTCTCAGTTATTGTCTATAAACACTTGCCTGATAAGAGAATAACAATAGATGAAGAAATAAGTCCAGCACTGACTTTTTTCAATCAGCAAGACACTAAACATGAATGAAATAAAACAGACAACTTCCCTCTAATATACTGGCATTTATTAACAAAAAATCGACCTTAACTACTTTAGTTAACAAACTTACTTAGCTAGTAACACTCAATCAAAACTGATTAAAAAGATGGAATAATGTCACAGTTCAGCATCCAAATCAAAACTATAATTGCCAATTGCTAAATTATAAATGAACTTACAACAGAAATTTTAACTAGTCAAATCAAGGTCTGTTCACCGGCTGACCTATAAAATCAAGACAGCCTTTAAGAGCAACTTGTCTGAGGATATGAAGTAAATTTCAAACTTCAACACACCTATGAAACACTAAAGTCATTGATGTTCATCTGTCTGGAAAGGGTTAGAAAACAGTCAGTGAAGCTGCAGCTAGAGTTTGACTAGTTCAGTTTTCTTTTTCTTGGTGTGTTTTCCTAAACTATAGTTGCATAATATTTTAATTTAAAAGAACAAAGCATAGTAGACACAAGTTGCACACATACACTTGCTTTTGCTGAAGCTAAGACTGCTTGTGTATTGTTTGGTGCTTATTAAAGTTTCATGTGTTTGTAATGAAAGTGCTGTATGTGTGATATTCAAGCCCAAAGCATAGAAAATCTTGCTAAATAGTTGAGCTGAGAGTTGAGTTGGAGCTTATTTCACAGCTAAATGTACACAGAATATTCAGATAATAAAATGCAAAGCAGAATAGACTGTATGTAGATGGCCAAGAATAAGCCTGCAGTCCTTGAGGGGAAATGATGCCAGTAGGTCGGTCTAGCTATTTCTATGAATACAGTTCTGATGTCAACTTGCATGTTAAGAGTTTCATCTGAAAAGGCTTCACAATCAAAAAGAGCAAAATGGGAAGGATGGAAGCTACTGTCCCTGAAAGAACACAACATGAAAAACAATTCACCTGAAATGGACACAGATATAATTCAAGCCACTCCAATCTAACAGGTAAGCATATTAATTTTTCTACAAATTAATTGTTGTGAAGGTCACAATTGCAAATGACAGTTTTAAGTTGACAATTGTAAATTAAATTCTCCATTTGGTCTGACGGAAGTTGTTAGCAACCTTTACACAAATCATGATTGATTAAAGAAATAAGATGGATGGTTCTCTTCTAAATGCAGATTTTTAAATGTTATCTTATGTAGACATGGCTCTTTTTTTCATTTCTTGGCCTCATAAACAGACAAAAAAGAAAAGAAATATGGTTCAAAACTGGCCCAATAACATCAGTTCAAGATCTGAACTGATCTTGAACTGTTCAGATCATTACTTTTTCGTAATGGTTCTCACACAAAATATATTGTTTTGATGTCATTATTTATAAAATGTACATTTCTTTATTTTATTGCAAAAACCAGAGAAACCATATTGTTATGACATTCAGTGAGTAATGGCTGTACTTATGTGAAGATTAGTGAAGAGACACAGCATTAAAAGAACAATACACCTTTTTGAGTTTTGTAGATAGAGCACAGTTTGTGTAAGAGATAAAATGTTATTCTGTTAAAACAATGGACACAATTAAAAGCTAAAGTGCTTAAATATTGAAGTATGTTTTATTTGTATATTCATAATGGTAATCGAAGCATGTTAAACAAATTCGGTATTACAGTCACTTAATACCAAATAACAAACAGTCCATTTCATTTTTTCCAAAAATCATTTTCAGATAGAAACTGATAATACTCTTCAAAATGAAAGTTGTTACTGTGAGATGAATTCTCAAAGTTAGCAGGTTTGAAGTTGGACATGTCTTGAAATGGGGAACCGACCTCCCCAGTGGGCTCTAGGCTCAGCCCTTGGGGAACTGCTCCCATTTTTTTTTTTTCGTGACGTTTTTTTGTTTATTCAGGCAACTGCAACATTAAAGTTAAAAAGTTAATCTCAGCAAATATAAAGTTCAATGTTTTGCATCTCGTACATGCTTAGTCACTAACATAAGACGTGAAAGGCAGATAGAAATGTAAACTTTTTTTTAGATTAAAGATTCTGTTTAACATGACAATAAAGAATCTTCAAAATTTGCCTTTTTGAGAAACCGACCATTTCTTTTTGAAATAATGACTTCTTAATTCAATCTGGAGAGACTCAGACGGAGATAAGAAGACAATTAGAAGAGTTTACTGACAAACAGAATTTAAAGTCTTTGGCGCTCGGGCCCCGGCTGGAGATAACGGTTATCGCAGCGTTGGCGATAGGCTTCAGATGAGCATTCCCGATGCTGTTAGGAACGTCATCCCCCAGGGCCCGGCACTGGTGGTGGAGGTTGAAGGAGGGTGCGGGCCTCAGGACCGGGCGAATGGAGGAGAAGGGGTGGTGGTTGGTTGAGCTCGGCTGGAGAGCGAACGACACCATGAATGAAGGTCCTTATCAGCTGGGACTTGGTCGATGATTGGACGTGACGTGGCTTGGTCCGGCGTTGATAGGTCGACGATTGTGGGCAGGTCGCTTCAATTAACGGGTCCCGGTGGCGATAAAAGAGTCTTCCAGTTTGAATTTGCGCCTAGGCTTCATGTCTCTTCTATAATTACTATATCATTACTGAATAAATGTTTCAGTCTTGGAGCACAACAATAAAATGCTTTTTCACTTTATGGTGGTTATCACTGTTGAATGAGAAATAACCTTGTTGAAAGCGAAAAACTTATAAGAAATTTATGGGTGATAATTTATCTCATTATCAGCCCGAACACTTCTTTTTTTCTCCCTAAACTAGGGGATTTTACTTTGCCAAAATTTCAACGATGCAAAGCACAAATCAGTGACATTGCAATAATACAACTGAACCAAATGATAAGTCACGTCTTGTATTATTATTATTTTCCCTGCCATTTTAAGCACTTGATTTTAACACCATGAGGTGCTTTTTTTCCTACTCCTTTGTAATGTATATTGTTTTTACGATTTGGGCCCCAATTTTTTATTATTATTATTTTATAATTCTGTAACCTTGAATTATTTTGAACAAACTGTTTAGCAAAAAACCTTTCACTGTTAATTCAGTTAAGTTATATTTATACATGAAGTAAAATTTTTAAAAAGCATCTAGATTTTTGTTGTACAAATTGTAATTCGGTTCAGTTTTGTTCAAAGGTGCTTTTTAATGAAAGGAGATAAAATGTCATTGTATCTTAAACTGTGCAAGTTTCTCTAAATACTCATTAAAATGCTTTTGTGTAAAAAAACATTTCTTGGTCAACACGTGAATTTTTAAGCTAATTTTGAATGAGAAATTTTCTATTTTAAATATGTGGGCATAAGCACATAATTTGAAGTGCATCTTTCTCTATGCACAACACATTTTTATTATGTCTCTCAAATGTTTTAATAGTGTTTAATGTTTTTATCTTAATATACAGTATTTAATGCTTGCACAATAAGAAGAGTGTGCAATGACACAAATTGTTTAAGGAGGTTCCCTTCATGTGTTGTATGAGTTGTTAATATCTCTGTCATTTATGTTAATGGTTGCACAAGACAAATAAAACAAGCTAGGGCTGTCACGCCTTTTAAATTGTTTTTATACAACATTGTAAACAGTCTGTAACAAACACATATGCATACAAATTCCCCTAACAAAGTGTTGCAAGCTCTCAGAAAACCATGAAGCAACCATAAAAAAATTAATAGTCTACTACCTGTGACCTTTAATCAGCTCAGTTCGCTGACATTTTATCCTTTCTGCAGTTGTAGAAAAAAGAAATGTACCTGCCTACGATCTGATTAATGCTGTGCTTTATAATTACAAGGCCAAGATTGTTTCTTTTATTGACTTTCTTTTTTTTTTTTCAAAACAAACATTTACATTCTAAAAGAAGTCAGTCAATCTTAGCAGGATAAATATGTGAAAAACTGGCATAGAATGTGTGCCTTTCACAGTTGTATTAGCAGCAAAGTATCTTCTGTGACAAACCATTCATTTATGAAATTAAATCTTCAAAAGAAAATTGATTCAATGTACTTCACCTATTCATTTAAATTATGCTCATTCAGCCAGTTTTTTGCAAGATTAGTCATCATAGGAGAGGGACAAAATTTTAAATTTTCTTTGAACACTGCAGTAAGACCAGAAGAAATCAGCAATAGCCTTGTGTTTGTCTTTGGGATCATTTTAAGATTGAATGAAGCACACGGTTGCACACCTGAAGTGTCAAACCACAAATGGTCTAAAATTTGAGAAACATAACAATTTTTTTAAAAAGATTAACTCTGACATTAACGTTGTGGGTAAAAAACCATTTCATTGTGCTCATTGTGTGTGGAGACCGAAATGCGAAGAAGAGGCAGGCAGCTAAAGAACAAATTATTAAGAAAAAGGGGGAAAAAAACTACAGAGGGCTGTTTCACAAAAGCAAAATTCAGAAATCCAGAACAAGAGATTAAGCTAGTGTGATCTAGTATGATCAGTGCATTCTTGCTTTATCCATTTCACGAAGGCCAAACCAGGCTCAGGAGGTGTGACTATCTCAAGCCAGTTTTAAGTAATTCAGGTTAATGTGAGTGCACAGATTTTCTTAAGAGACCTTGAGATTCAAGAAACCAAGTAATCATTTTCATCAATCTTTAGAAAGCCTGACCTGCCAGTTTTTGCCAATACATTTTTTTTTAACAATTGAAATTGCTGCTAAAGTTTCCAACAACATGGGAAAAGTCTCTAGATTTTTCTCCTTCCACTTTAAAAAAAAAAAGTTGCTAGAGGAGTCTGAAAGGTTATTAAATATTGCAACAAAGCTCCTAAGTTGGCAACAGAGTCAGTCAGCCCTCTCTCACAGTGGAGCAAAACGGGACAGAGGCTGATTTTCAGACCTTTACGGCAGTAGATAAGATTGGTAAATAATATTGGCTTCACATTTAAGTATCATCCAATCCTAGATCACCCAAAAGTAAGGAAATTGGGGCAGATCAACCACCCCCAATATACAGTACATACATACAATAAAATTGGGGGTCTTCTTGGGAGGCTTGTATCCAGTTATGCTAAAATGTTTTACTCTGTAGCATTTTGAATCTGTTTTTGCAGATTTTTATCTCCTGTTGCCAATCAAATGACTCGCTTGTTGACCTTTGATTTATTTTGATTTGCAATTATTATAAAATTAAAATTCTGATTATGTTGAACCTTTAGTTTCCACTCTTAAATTTATATATATAATTTAATTGAATAAATGTTACATTTATGCTTTTTGTGCAATATTTGAGAACCACCATGTAAATGTTGTGAATCTTTTTATATTCTAAATCCATCTGCATTTTAAAGTTTCAAATTATACTAAGACAAAAAAAAAACATTAAAAGGCCAGTCAAGTACAGATTGTGTGTTACAAACACAAAGAAAAGGATTGGGATCTTTTATGAAGGTCTAGGCTAATGAAAATGCACATATTAGTGTCAGTAATTTAAGGCTATGTAAATCTTGTTGTACTGTGTATTTATATGATATCAGATATGCAAACAATTTAATGCTTCATTGAAGCAGACATGGGTCCCTCAGGGTTAGCACTGCTGTCTCCAAGCTAAAACTTTTCTTGTTCAGATAATAAAAGTAACCTTTTGAGTGTGTAATATGTATGTTTTCCCAATATATGTGTGGGTTTTATTCAGTTAATTTGGTTTCCCTTGTGTTGTTTGTAAAGAAAATAAAGCCATCTGGTAAACAAATCCTGAATTGCTTTTTGTGAGACCAATTTCACTTTGTTGAGAAGTTTTGCTGTTTTAATGTTAAAAAATCTCATCGATGGGATCTCCACCACTATTACATCATTTCACAACCCTAAGATGTCTCCTTCTACAACTGTAGGTGAAACAAAATTACATTTATTTTGTTTAGTAAACAACTTCTCATTATCGTTCCATTAAGAAAAACAACAAACAACATTTTTTTAATGTATGTAGAACTATATAATTCTGAACAAAACACAGTGACGTCTCTATGCATTACAATTTCCCTTTTGGCCTACAGCTTGTTCTTCGGGTTTAAGTAAAAGTTGCAGATGGTGCATATAGGCAGCTGCTCTTTGACAAGCATTGAGATAGATTGCTGTATGTTATGCTTGCTTCATCCTCTTTAAAGGCTGTATGCAGCTGTGATCAGTTTTTGCATGTTTTGATCATTTTTCCTGCCTTTACCCAACTTTCCTTTGCTTCTCATGCTGGCCTCGCCTACCTCAAGGTTTAATTATATTAATATTAAACCAACAAATAATTTCCTGTGACGTGTGTGGTCAGGGGGACTTTCATGGGAGCCTGGCATAGTAACATTACTATGCCAGGCATTACTATGGTCGCATTTCAGATGGTGAAATGCGACCCTCGCCACGGCAAGTACATGGCCTGCTGCCTTCTGTACCGTGGAGATGTGGTGCCCAAAGACGTCAAACGCTGCCATTGCCAACATCAAAACCAAGCGCACCATCCAGTTTGTGGACTGGTGCCCCACTGGTTTCAAGGTGGGGCATCAACTACCAGCCTCCCACTGTGGTTCCTGGTGGAGACATGGCCAAAGGTCCAGAGGGCTGTGTGCATGTTGAGCAACACCACGGGCCATTGCAGAGGCCTGGGCTCGGCTCGACCACAAGTTTGATCTGATGTACGCCAAGCGTGCCTTCGTTCATTGCCTTGAACGAAGCGTTCAAGGCAATGAACGCTTCGTTCATTGCCTTCAAGGCAAGCGTTCATTGCTTGCTTTGAACGCATTGCGTTCAAGCAATGCGTTCTATGCCAGGCATTAGAACCTGGCATGTCAGGAATTACTATGCCTGGCATAGTATACATACACTGGCATATGTCCTGACACTGGACATACATTCCTGACACTGGAATGTATGTCTGTGTGGCGTCCTTTTTGTGATGTTGGCACTCTAGGAACCACATGAGGGCACCATGGAGCTCAGGTCTTCCTGTGGAGGATGGAATCAGGAGGTGTGCTCTTACACAAGCGATCAGGTCCATCAGCAATGAGGATGAAAATAACTGGCTCCCAGACATTCTTAGCATGAGTGAATTACTTGTCTTTCTCCTTTTAAGGTAACTTCTACACTCACGTAGGAACTAGTATCGATAGAAAAAGAAATATAATCTCTTGGGACTACGTGGTGATAGTTGTAGGAATTCGTCCCAGAAGCATTGAATTACCAGTTTGATCCGTGCTCTGTGCTTTGTTGTATAACCCACCTCGCCTGCTGGTGGCACTGAGTCAGTGGCATCAGTGCATGGCAGCATCACCTCTGTCAGTGTGGCCCAGGACTACAATCTATTGTCACCATCAGCATGTGAATCACAGAATGTAGAGTGAAGTGCTATACAAGGATGGGCTATTATCCATTAGCTGTATTTATAGAACAGCAAGACCAAAGATCGAAACCCTCTTAATAGTTTGGACAGGTTGTTCCCTAACTTAAGCCAGAAAGATATGTTTATTTGTGGAGACTCTAATACTGATTTGCTAAATCCAAATCATAATGAAAGTACTGATGAATAGATTGATTTTGTGCAAAGCTTGTTTTTTTCTTGTTTTGTTTTTTTTCCCCTAGTGACACCCAGGAAGAGAAACACCACACTGTGTTACTCTAATAGAGAATATGTTTAAGATTATGGAATACCAGATAAGATAGTGGATTATTAATCAATGATATCAATGATCATCATCTGCCTGTTTTTGCAGCTTTTAAGTCTAACAAACTTTTTGTATAAAAATTAGAACAGAGAAGACAGCTTAAAAAATTAACTGTAGAAAAGTTAGAATATATTATATGAAGAAAATGATGTAATGAAAGCATATGAAACATTCTTGATATTTAATACAGAGTATTTGATGAAAACTGCCCAGTAGTAAAAGAAAAAGATAACAGAAATAAAATTATACAGGAAGACGATGGATGACAAAAGGACTGCAAATGAACTCACTATATTATGAATTTATATGAAAGACTACCAGTGAAATGGAAAAGAAATACAAAAAGTCTAAAAATAAGATGAAAAATACAATGAGAACTTATTAAAGAGAATACATTATAAATAAGTTAGAATACCTTCAAATTGACACAAAAAGTACATGGAATGTATTCAACAGTTCAATCAAATGAATTCTTTGTAAATGCAGGACCAAAACTACCAGAGGCAATAAAGGTTAGTGCAACAGAAATAGACAGGTTGCTCTCATGTTTTTGAGAGCAGTGGAAGAAAGATAGATTTTTGAAATTGTAAGTGGTTTAAAGGGAAAATCCTATACAGACTGGAAGGATATTGGCATGAGAACAGGGAAGAATGTTATTGGCAATGCTGTAAAACCTTCAAAGTGGTGTTTTTCTAAATCAAATGAACATAGCTCAAGTTGTCCCCATTTAGGAATCAAGACACAAGCTCAATGTCAACAATTGTACGCCAACATATATATTTTCTGTTATAGTTACTACAAAAGCAATAGCCAAACAATAGCTACAATTACAAAGGGCAATTAGATTAATTATTTAAATAGGTTTCATTAAAAATAGGAGCTTTGTTTGCCACTGTGCTAGAGATAAACTCCCTCAGAAATGCTGAAACATCTGCCTTCCAAGTGCAAGTAAAATGTGCTAGAAATCAATACCCAATTTTGCATATTTTTTCCTCTTTTTGTGCAAACCTGTTTTTTGCCAACCTAGGCAGAGAGCCTTATCTCACACATCAAAAACTGCCACTGGGTGTGTAAGCTGGGGTTTGATTTACCATAAACCTGAAGGGGCTCTTCCATTTAGATGAAGTTATTGTGAACTCATTGCTGAACATATACAGTATATTGTAACAGAATTGCATGTGGTAAGTCTGACAATCAAATGCATGCCTACATTTCACCTCTAAGTGTAGGTGGTTGCACAAAACTGCCTATTGACCAGCAGAATGGATGGAGTAAACCAAACTGTGCTTGAAAGCCAAAGAACACATTTTTCTAAGCATTGCAAGCTTTACATTTCTCTCTCTCGTTTATGCAACAGGGAGGATGCCTGAACCCTTTTTGTTGCAGGCTTGATCCCTTAAACTGGGTTTTTTAATCTATCTCCAGTACCAACTGCACTTTGGATACAGAGCTTTGGATGGAGAATATCACAATGATATTATTCATATGCAGCCAGGTTTAGGTAATCCTTCCAACGCTCAGACCAAGCCATAAAAAGGACGATGAATTATTGAAGAGCATCAGAGAAATAGGAAACCTTTCTCTGAATAGGATCAACCTTTTGGGAATGCTTCAAAGAGCGTTCAATAGAAAAAACTAAAAAAATCCTGCCCTCTCCCCGCTTTATCCCTGTCAAAAAGCTCTGCCCTGGCTGAGAGTGAGACAGAACGACAGAGCAACAGAGGTGTGGTGTGTGTGTGTGTCTGTGTTGCGGGGGGTTCGGAGGGGGAGATTTGGTGCTGAAAGCTCACCTATTGTTCACTCCTTATTTGCATGAAATTGTTTACCTCCTTTTTTGCTGTTCTCTTTTGCCCAGGTTTGTCCCCTACTGCTCCACGTTTCTGGCTTCCTGATTTTGTTTCTTGCCGCTCATTTTAACAGACACAGATGGCAGCCTTTGTGGACAATTAGCTACATTACATGGGTGATGCACAGATCAGAATCAAAATGAGGGAATAATGGTCAGGTTAAGAAAAGATATACGATTGTCCATGGAACATCTTAAATCTGGATACCATTTTTTTGGGACAAAAATAAGATATACGAAGTGAAGATGCTGCTCTTTTAAAAGTGGAATGTTTCAATGGAAAAGAGAATAAGACTGCAGTTTCCAATGTGAGATTGGTAGAGGTGAATGAAAGGCGAACGTTGAGCTCTAAATATGGTGAATGAAAACTGGGGCGAGGTAATGTATTTCTGCCAGTCCCCAAAATTAAGAGCCAAGTTGAAGCATCTCCTGCAGATGCCTAACCACTGCTAAATATATACTAACAGACATGTACCATAAACTTAGTACAAAAACACTAAACTGTTGTTGTACATCAATATAAAATATCACAGGTCTCCTCTCTTTTATTTCATCCCAAAGAAAACTGGTAACAGATTTTTACAATTGATACATTCCAGGAAATCATGTAAATCAATAGTAAAAGAATAACTAACTAAGTCTGCAAGGTACCAGCCAAATAGTGGAGAATAACACTGTATAAATATATTAAATATATATATATAAATATATTAAAATATATTTATATTTATATTGTGTTCTTGTTGGACAGCAATATTAAGACAACATTGTGCATAAATGCACAGTATGTAATCACGCCACGTTTATGGAAGAACAGACTGTTCATGTTCCTGGAAATTGGATTCATTATTTCATGTTTTTGCACTCTTGGTCATTTCAAACATAACTTTTCCATTTACACGCGAGAGCTAACTGCCACAGGATGTTTTAAGCTGAGCACTAGTCAATTACTCTCTGCCACAGAGTTGTTTTGCACCTGCTTTGGATTCCAGTAAATTAAAGTAATTTTCTATGATCTACTCTGTTTGTCTCCAATTTATGATAACGACCAGCAGGAGGTTGCTCAGTTATTTTGCTTTTATGAGAGGGCATAATCTGTCATCTATTATATGTGTAAAAAGAATAGATATGTATAATAATAAATGTGTGAAAAGTTTGCACATTTTTCACACATGCTACACAAATGTTAGCATGGAAATGCTAACTCTTTTAGTCGACGTTAACAAACTACAAAGCACCAAAACTCACCAAACTGAAATCATAACTTGCTGTTGACTTCCCACCCAGAAACCACGTGCTGCATCCTTATTGGTTGAGTAGAAGGCTCCACCTACAACCACATTTTTTTCAGAAAGTTCAGTTTAATTTAACTTGCCACACCCACACCTGAAAAATCACTTAAGTAAAACAATTCAAACAACTTAAAAGTATGCTAAAATATTTGAAAAATATTATGCCTGATTTATAGAAATCCAAGAACAGGTGACATCTATCTTTGACATCTATCAGTCTGGAAAGGGTAACAAAGCCATTCCTAAGGCTTTGGGACACACTCGAAGCTATTACCCACAAGTGAGGAAAACAATCAACAGTGGCCTTCCAAAATAAGAGCAAGTGTAGAAGAGGTCATGAAAGAACGGAGGACACAATCTTAACCACTGAAAATTTATTTAACGTCAGTGACTTTGCTCTCCTTCTCCTCCCTGCATTTGCCTAATAGCTGTCTGCAAATTGAGGGTAGATGCTACAGGCTAAATATCCTCAGGCACTGCATTCAGATCACATAATCACAAACGTTCCATAACAAAGCAAGTTTTATTAGTCAAAACATTCATTTACTTTTCACAGGTGAATAAAAAACTTGATCAAATAAACTGTTCAGTTAAAGCCACCAGATGACGAGCCTGAGATGAAAGAAAGATGTCGAGTGCACAGACAGTGAAAGGATTGGACAGAGATGGATGAAGCAGGCAAGAGGGATGTTTGCTCCTGTCTGTCTTCACTTTATGTGCCTATCTATATCTATATCACTTTGTCCATCTGGCTCTTCTCACACTCACACGGTTCTGTAGTTTGTCTATGCTAACCCATGGTGATGGAATTTGGGCAAGCAGCGGGGAAAAGGGGGGAAAAGATCAAGTCGGCGAGGTTTTATTGCTATGACCCTCCTCTCCAGTGGGATGTTTTCTGTCAGCCTCTGTTACTGATTTGCCTCAGTAAGACCACCAACACAAGAACAATTTAGTAAGACATATAACAAGCTACTACATACTCTTAAAGACACACAAAAGTGGCTGCTTGCTTTGTGAAGCTTTCTTTACCTGCTACTGAGCAAGGATTTTTTTTCTTGCAAAGTTAGAGATAAAGAGTGTAAAGGGAGGGAAAGAAACAAGAGAAGGAGGTGCAGCTGGAGAATGCTTTTGTGTTGTCAGCAGAAACATTGTTTTATGGATGCAGTGTTGCAATATTGTGGGTATATGTGCACAGATTCTTGCGCGTGTCTGTTTTTCTCCAGTGGATGCATTTGGCCTTACCTGTCCACAGGGATGAATTAAACCTGTCAAAGATTTTGCAAGTGTGTATGTGCGTTTAAGTGTGTGAGAGATTTTCTGAGACGTATTAGGCCTGTCTATGAACACACTGACTGTTTGTTTTAAGCTTGGCTTCAGGGCTTATGCATTCTGCATGAGAGCACCAAGCTTTATGTGTCATATCCATTTGTTTGCCCAAATGCTCAGAGAAAACTAACACTCTACAGACCTTTTGTTTGTCTAGCATTCAACCATATGTACGCTTGCTTGAGATTCAGGCATAATAGCACACAAACACCCTAGCGTGCACCCCAACATTCAGTCACATGCACTTTGAACTTCAAGCTCAGCTCTCTTCTGAAGTCAAACTTTCAAAGTTTTTGCTCTTACACAAATGTATTTTTCAAGATAGTATTCATATGAGAGATGGTATTCGCATTAATGAATCACTTTGTTGTGTTCTCAGATTACTTTTGCACCCATGGGTACTTGAATTTTAAAGCAAGCAAGTTAAACTCTGGCTGACAAGTTATGTGCAGTTACAAAACATCTCCAGGTTTGAGTGAACCTACAATCTTAATAAAACAAATGTAAGACTGCTTTCTCTCCTACAGTTATGTAATCTGAAAAAGTTTGGAGAACTCTTAAATTAGATATCATTTTGGTATCATTTTGATTAGATATCATTGAGTAGTATACAAAATCTTACCGAGTAATGTTGGTCAAGTATCAAGCGCAAATATCTTGAAATAAAAAAAAGCTAATGTAAGTAACTTTTCAGGAATCATTAGGAGCTTGTTTTAAGTCGATATTTTGTTTATTATTAATGAAAAAGCACTAGGTCCACTGGTTATTTCACTTATAATAAAGGAAAAAAGTCATTGTCATTCATCGAAAACCTATTGGAAAAGCTGTATTTCAAAGATTCATAACAATGAACAACCGCTTTCATGTCTTTTAGTTTGGTTTTCATAATCAACATAGTACTGAGATTCCTTTTGTCATCCACATAAATACAGACTGTGGCAGAACAACCATGCTGGTGCTTCTGTACCTTAATGCAGTATTTGACACTACAGTATTGACCATAACATATTACTAAAGTAATATATTAATATAATATATTAGACTAAGTCTGATATATTACTATATTACTATATCAGACTTTCTGATGTAGTAATGAACTATGAACAGGCATTTCTGTTCTTTAGGGAACAGGCTTTGTACAACAAGGTTTCCTCTTGAGGCCTTATTTAATATTAATATGCTCCTCCTACCCCAGATTAGACTCCATTTACACAGACCGGGTCAAGAAGAGAGCTGGATCCATAGCGATGGATTCCAGCCACCCGGGCCACAGACTGTTTGTGCCGCTGCCATCAGGCAAGCGGTACAGGAATATACGGACTACAACAAATAGACTGAGAAACAGTTTCTTCCCCACAGCCGTCAGAGCCATTACTCCCTGCCGCCCCCCCCCTCCCACACATATCATAACCTCGCAGTCACACATACCCCACCCCCACACAGTCATATTGTTCTGCACTTTGCACTGTCACATTATCTGTACTTTGCCATAATTGGACCTGCTGCTACTTCTTTGGTGTGGTTGAGTGCCTTTAGTTAATTTAGTTGTATATATTGTTATTATTATTATTGTGTGTTTGCTTATTTTTACTGTATATATTTGACCTTTTGCACGGGAGTTGCAATGGAAATTTCGTTGAATTCTGTTCAATGACAATAAATGCTATCTAATCTAATCTAATCTAATTATACCAAGGAATAACATTAGTTACCATAACTATGCAGATGATACACAACTCTACACTACAACCAGGTAACAATGAACCCATTCAAGTCCTGAGCAGATGCATAGAACAAATCAATGCGTGGTCATGCCATAACTTTATTCACCTGAACAGAAACACAACTGAATGAGTTACTTTTGAACCAAAAGCCGCATGATTAAGAGTCAGCACACAGTTTCAGCTATTACAGACAGAAACTACTGATCAGTAATTGTTCATTCAATTCCATGCTGATAATTTTGGAACTGCTAAGTGTTTTTGGTGGTTTTTGGTTTATATCCTGACTTTATTGATATCAAGCTATGATTTTTTTTTTTTTTAAAAGAAGAAAAATAGTGATTCGTCATCTCTTTCCAAGTATTCTCCCTGCTGTAAGTCATTAACAAGAGCATGTTGAGAAATTCAATGAGTAAATCAGAATGCACCTATAAAAGCTGTTTTAAAACACGGAAAATGTAAAACCATATTAGACATGGTGTTATCGTGAATAACAAGTTGGTGCTTTACTAGATAAATATGCTCAATTATCCATTTTTTCCTCTGAGTTTATGCTTCAAATCCCCCTTTTAGTGTTTGCTATCTTGGCTGCTAATTAGTTCTCGGAGCCTTTGATGGAAGGTTTTGGAAGTCTCAACAAACAAAAGCAAACATGTCAAATTTCATTTTTGCCCTCATGTCACACATGCAGACTGCTTTTGCCCAGCAAAACATTTTGTTATTCGCTTAGCATACATTTCCTTTTCATGTCCACCTCAGCCTTTGTATCCCACCTCTTGCATCCCCTGCTGCCTTCATGCTGTGGCACGGGCGGCACTTGACAGATCCTCAGAGCAACATGGCCTTTTGATTGATTTTTCACCATCAAACGGCATCTCCTTTAGTCCAACGGGCCTTTTATTTAAACAATGAAAACAAAGACGAAAAATTGTGAATATTCTGTTTTTAGCTCAATACCGTTGATGAAAGAGCACACAAGTCAGATATCTATGCCCAAGATCTGACTGGGCTTAGGCTCCACAGTCCTGCAGTGACCAGATTTAATTTTATGGATTCTACAGGTGCGTGTTATTTATAGAATCTTTCCAAGAGTGATTTCTTCACATTACCTACCACGGACAATATGATTTTATTATTCAGAATTTTGCGTTTGTTCCTGAATTGGTATGTGTGCAACCTCAAACTCAGCAATGCCCACTGTACCCCTGCCCTGTCTGCTATATTTTAACAAAAACTTACTTTAAAAATCTACTAAATGATAACATTAATCATTTGCAATACATAGCTATTGTAACACGAAACATGTTTATCTGGATTTTTTAAAAGAACAATATGAAAAAATACAAAACATGTATAGAAGATATCAGGAATTCAAGCACTTACTCAACTTCTAATTATTTGTTGATTTATGGTGTATTAGATTAAAAGTAGTTCCATTCAATTAACTAATAATGTCTGTGTCATGACTAGTGGCACAAAGTGCTGCTCTCACCACTGATAGGAGACTGCCTGACAGCAGAGAGCTACTGCACATCACAGTTGCTGTCCGCTTCATAGACTAGGTAAAATTTGCAGTCCCTCTCACTGAATGTTCTGTGTGAACATCTGTCTGTTCATGGCGATAAAGTGTTTCACATATTTTATTCTACGCGTCTTTCATTTTTCAATTCAGCAACCTAACAGGATCCTGCTTTATAAATGTCTAAGTTGAAAAAGTGAGAAAACAACAATTTTCTGCATATTTAATACAGTTGACATGAAAAATGTAAAATTATAATGAATAAATGTATTTATATATACGTATATATATATATTTATATATATTTTTTTAAATCAGCCTATTATTAAAAATATGTAACCCTTGATGTATGGGAAAGATGATCGGCTATTCATGCTGAAGTTAAATCTGTTCATCATTCTGGTAACCATTCAACTTCTATTCTATCTGTGTATGCTACGTATATACTGTATATGTACTCATGTTATGCTCCTATTTTATTTGTTATTGGATCAATTTGTTGTTACATGTCCATCTGTACGAACCTCAAAGTATGAGCAGAGATGTTTTTTTGGAGTAATTTTTGAAAAGCTTTGGGGACTGTGAGTGCAAAAGCCATCAGATGGATTTGTGACCATCACTCCTTGGTTTGGCCCTGGGGCGGGAACAGCAGATCAGAAGAGAGAGTTGCTACAATGGAGCAACAGATAGAGTGGAGATGAAGCTTGACTAATCACTTCTAAAGTGGAACAGTGACAGTGATGTGAGGGATATTGTATGGCATTTTGAAGATCTTCATGCCTCAAAACATTTTTCATTTTTTTCTGAATTTCTGTCCTTCTATAAGCCAAATACCATAAACTGTGTGTTTAATATGCATAGAGTAGGAAAAGAAGAATAGAGCACACCATTTCTTATTATTCAGTAAATGTATTTTGAAGGATGTTGACATGAAACTCACTCTGGATATTTGCAATCTATTACAACAAAATCAACACATTCAGTAAACAATACAGAGTTTCTTTCTAATACTACTCCTCTTCCTGCTGCTGGATCCATACGTTATACATGTGAAATCGGTAATTATCATATCAGCAAAAGAAACATTTGAATTCCAGGCCAATTTTGTATTTATTTAGGAAATCCATGTTCAATTCTCATTTTCCCTGCTGCATCTGATTTTGTTTAGCATTGTATGGTGAGCACTCACCCCAAACTAAAGCTTTGACAAGTACCTTTCTAGATGTTCTTGTTTTGTTTTTTTGTTGTTTTTTTTAATGCATCTAATTTTGCAAAGGAATATCTTTCAGATCCCAGATTAACCTTAATGTTTACAGGAATGCTCATGTGCTCTGCTTCTTGCAACAATGTCATAATTTACTGCAACAGTTGCAAGACCAAAGCAAGGGGCTGATACTCATCTGAGAAGAAGCAATACTGTGAACGGACTCTGCAAGTCAAGGCCGTCTCTTTTCTCCTGAAGATGATTCATTTCCCCTTTTAACTTATCTTTCTGTCTGACAAGAAAGCTTTAACTCACAAATTACTTTACTCAGCACACTTCCCTTGTTCTGTGATCCCCAATCATTGGATTAAGCTTTCTTGTGTTTATTTGCAGTTATAAGTAAAATAAAAGCCATCAATGATGAAATAAACTTAGCATGGTGTGAAAGAGAAAACAGTGCACTATGCTTGTAAACACTCCCACTGAAATGTCTTGAACATAATAAGCTCTATATCACACTGCATGCGGGGGGTGTGTGTGTGTGTTTGGATGACAAGAAGATGAGAGAAGACAGACACAACAGTTGCATCATGATTGTAACATCTGAGGCATTTATGATTTATTTATGCATCTTATTTGTTACTGGCATAAAGATGTTTTTGCTAACGGAGAGATGTGTATGGCTGGGGGGAATGAAATATGGAAGCAAGAATGAATTCAACAAAACACACAGGGAAAAAAAAACAGAAGAAAAATCAATCATTTTCTCCATTGCTATTTTCGGCAGTTGGACAGTCAGACATATAAAAATAGGAATAAAAAATAGAAAAATATGAAAGTTTTCTTTCTTCCCAAAGAGAAAAAGGGGGTTTTCTGTCAAATTTATATTTTGAATAAGCCTGGAGCCTCAGAGCCTGTGAGCTTAGCTCAGCACATCATCTTGAAAGAGGGAAAGACAGAAAGCCTGCATCCAAGCAAAGGTAACAAAATCCACCAAGCAGCCCTGCTCAAGCTCACAAACTGGTGCATTTCATCTCTGCATTCTCCAGAGAAATGTCAAGAAAAGACCCTACTCAGTAGTTAGAAACAGCCAAAAGGATCATTTTCCCTCCTTATCTTCAAGATACATTTTTCTCTCTTTTTTTTAACTAACATGTAGCTGTTTAAAGGAGTCCTTACAGCATGACATGTTGAGTTTTATTTAGCCAGTGTGAATAAGAAAATGTATAACGTTAACCGGTGTAACATTTTATTTATTTATGTTTTTATTTACTATTGTCACTTCTTGTGCTTTCATTTTCTGGTCAGTCAGAGCGTCTGTACATCCACACAGGGCATGCTGACCTCTTAGGGTGTTTCCACACCTGATGAGTCTGGTGGACTCGGTTCAATAGGAGACCAAAACTGCAACATTTATTGCTTTTTCAGCTGTTTTGCTTTGTTGGACTCCATTTTTATTCATTGACTATGTGAACTGCATCTCCCAGCACTTATTGTGCTGGAGGCATCAGAGATAAGAACTGGCCCTCGTTATAAAACGTAGAGCAGAACAGATAATTTGGACAGAGACACGTGTGCCAATTTCCAGGGCCCCTGAACCAAACATATACTGAAAATATGAGCATTTATGATTTATTTATGCATCTTATTTGTTACTGCCATAAAGACGGGCAGGAAAGAAGACTTTTAAAACGTGCTAACTGGAGAACTTCTAGAGAAGTACTTTGTGTATTCCATTCTCTTTTCTCTGGAGATGTGCAAAATCTTTTGACATCTGCCCTAGAGGTTTGCTGAAATGACCTCTGCATCAGTTGACCTAGGGTGCCCTTTTGGGTTTTCAACCACCGGTTCCATCAGTTCTATCTGTTCTGCTGAGACCTCTCGGCCCCCAGCTGGGACGCCAGCTCACCAGCTGAACCAGAAATTTCTTTTTTCTCTTTCATCAGGTCAAAGTGATGACCTCTGGTTATCACTTTCACCTGAGTGACCAAGATTGACGCATGGTAAGAGATTTTACTGTTGCATACAGTAAGTAGTCCTGGCGTGTTTGTACTACACTAATGTTGTTACACTACTGCTTAAACACATGAAAATTAAATAAACTGTCAGTGTTTATTTTCTTGGTTGTACAGAATAAAAGTCACCTGAACCTCTTTTCACAGTTTACTTGAGTCCATGGCAAATTGCCCTGAAAATTGCAATCTGGACTATAGTTCCATTGCCTGTTATTTCGCTTGATTTTTGCTTTAACAATGTAACTCACTAAATAACTATGTTTTTCAAAATGTGATTTGTGTGTGATTGCAGTTTCAGATAGTCGATTTCCCCCTAGTTCTGTTCTTTGCTTTAAGCAAAACTAAATGCTAAAAATGAGTTGACACAGTTTCTCATTATACAAGACAGTGAATAAGTGTATTTCCCAAAATGTCAAGCAATTCCTTTAGCGGATTAAAACAAAAAACAAAAAAAACTGTTGATATGTCAGGAATAACATGTGCAGATGCATGACAGAATATAGATATGAAGCACACAGTGAAGCTTTCAAGCTGTCTGTTTTTCTTCTCTGGTGGTAAACCACATGCTTATATACAGTATTAATGGTGCCCTTTACCTTGGAACAAAGTAACAACCAGGCTTTTAGCTTTTAATTGCATGACTCACCGCTGCTCAAAAGGCAAAGTGTGGGTGAATGTGCACTAGGTATGCTGCAGAATTTTATTATGTTTCACAAGGGACTAAATCAGCAGTGAGTAATTACCACGAAGGTAGATGTTAGAAAATACCAATCGGTGTTGGTAAAATTAGTTAGCTCTAAGAGATACTTTGTGAGTGTAGTTTGAGTAAGTTGTGTGAAAGGTTGAGACTCACACCCTCTGATGAAAACAATTAGCCTCTATCAGAACTCATCCTAATGAATGTATAGTTTTCTTCCTAACTAAAATAAAAGCCCTTCTGATTTCATTCATTCAGACGTTCAACAGTCTTTCAAATAATTGCTACACTGTGTCATGTTCATTATGTTGTAATTCTTACATTAAATTTGAACGACAATTGAGTACAAACATTTGTATGTTTAAAATGGTTCCTTAATATTCATAAATATTTTCCAGCTCAAAGTAAGGAGAGGGAAACTTTCCCAAACTCATTGAGGGCGATATGTACTGAAGTAAAGACATAGGCAACATGAAGAGGAAGATATGCAGGGGTTATCTCAGTAATTAAAACCACAAAAAAGCACTTTAAGTTCGATTCATTTAGAAATTCAACATTAATGGATTTTGATCTTTCTCTAGGGCTGACCAAAAATGTGTCATGTTATAAGCATTTTATGTCAGTCAATACTTCTAATTAATGATTAGTTTTTTATACTTCCAACATACTGCCAAATTAGTGACATGACCTTTGCTCTTTTATTCACAATTTCCTTTTCAGCTCTTGCTCTCATTTTTTCATTCATTTTGGCCAGATCTTTTTTTATTATTATTTTTAAGCTGTTATGGGGCACGGTTGCAAAACATAAAACTGCTCCCACATACTCTGGGATATTGTGTGTACTTTATGAAACATGCACGTGGTTGGCGAATGGTTGAGATTTCATAGTCAAGCTAACAAATTGTCTACATTTCTAGAGATAAATTCCTTAATTTCTTCAAATCTGAATGGATTCTTCTCCACCGAGTCAGCCACCCGTCAGTACTGCACAGGGAGCAGCAGTCACATTGCACATTCTTGACACTGTTTGCACTGACACAACATTATCAGCTCGGTGTTGCGTACATAACAGTTCAATGGAAACATTATTTCCTGCAGAACAGTTTCTAGTGTGAGTCAGTGCGTCACCGAGTATGCACTTGCAGTTGTAAAAATGCACCTTTGTGTGGACGTGTCTAGCGGACTCCACCATGAGTCTGCATCGAATATGCACGGATCTCCAACCTCTGAGTATATTGGGGGCATTATGAAACTGCTACTGAGCATGTTACACATCAAGTTGTTGCTAGCTCACCAGAGAGTAAATAAGTTTTTAGATGCCAACAGTCTTTCGTAGCTGGGTCTTCAAAAGTTGAGCAGCTAAAACCTTTCCTCTGCAGAGGAATGCTGTGCAGTTCTGGATCACAATTCAGTGAAATTGAAAAAATTCTGTCAGATATATTTTTATTGATATCGATCACATGCCTATTGCGATATATTTTGTTATTGTTTTATCATCCAGCCTGCTTTCTTTGGGCTTCAACAAATAACCAGATACTAAAATAGGTCAGTCAAGTGTATTGACAGAAATGCAGATAAATCTTCTTTAGAACATAATACAGTATCTAACAAAGACATAAAAACATTCATAATTTTGAGATTCCATAACATGAGACTGGAAAAAAGAGCCAAATCTTGTAGGCTTTGGCTTGAAACTTATAGTTTAAGCCAGATTTTAAAGAGATCAGAAAAAAATTACATTAAATAGAGCAGTTCTCATCTCTTTCTTGTTAAATAAATCTAGGTAAAAACAAAACAAACAAACAAACAAAACAATACGATTATTTAAAAAGAAATATAACTAGCAATTTTTAGATAGGAAGACTATTACAAGTTTGCTTGACTGGTATATTTAAAAACTACAATTTTCTTTATATATTAGGCTTTAGAAAAAGCAAAAATGTTCAAATAGTTACAAAATATGAATGATTAATTTTTTTTCTATTAACATTAAACAAAAGGAGAAAGGCAATGAGTCTGCAAGCTATTCACCCAAAAATTGTCAAATAATATTCCTTTTCATGTTACCATCCATCTGCTCTTGAGATTTTGTTCACATACGGAATAATAAGACAAAAATTTTGTCAATTTAATATTTCATGGCCTTCATTTAAAAAAAATATTACTTAATTCTTGATCCTTTTTGGCCACTGTTTAAAAGAGTCTCTGTGGATGGCCTAAAGAGCCGCATGCAGCTCTGAAGGAAGAAGAGCAAAAGCATTCTTTATCAAAACCTTCTATTAATTTTTCACAAAGGTTTTGCAATTGAAAATATTAATTTTAAGGCGCTTATTTCATTTCACAACAGAATAATTTAGCAGGAAAGCAACCCTCTAGAGGACAGAGGAACTGGTCAGTCTTAACTGTTCCTATCTCTTTCCCCTATAACTCTTGCAGGTGTGACCTTTACTTAATGATCATTGTATGCCATTGAAAGAAACACATCAATCGTGTCTGCTTGTTAATTATCTCCTGACACCTCATTTACACCTTCCTGCTGTTGGCTGTGTCGATAATCAGGACTGCCAGTTATTACTAATAGTTAGTGAATCGCTTAAAGTGACACTTGCATTTAGACGTGGGGCAATGGCAGTGAGTATATGTGCCTTTACTGTAGTAGTCACAAATGCTTGAAAGCACTAGATGCAATTAGAAACATACAAAACTGAGAAATGGACAGTTGTATGTTGTGATTACCTTATCATCAACAATGTAGAGCATCAAACGTCTGAGACCTTCTGTTCTGTGGATGAAGACATCTTTTATGTTGACATAATGTTCAACTCATCACTTTCAGCCCTGCGTTTGTGTTGCTTTAGTCATCTATGAAACCAGTTTAGACAAAATCAATACAACTGTCTGCACCATTTATAGTTTTAGTGATAAGCTGCAAGGTCATGTTTCTTACACTTTAAATCTATTATCTTCCATGTGTCTCAAATATGAAATGGGTTCACAGCTCAACTGAAACTAGGGCAAGTCATTCATTACTGTGCCTGACAGCATTTCATGTAGGGCTGAAAATGGGAAAGTAACAAAATCCATGCAAAAGGAAGACTGAGTCCTTTCAGATAAAATGACTGCACAGAAAAGTATCTGAATGGAAACATCATGCAAGTAAGTAAGTAAGTCAGCAAGGATCTATAATAAGCAAAATTTTAGCCATGACTATGTTCTTGCAATTACTCAACTCTCACTTACTCATTTTGTGACCTTTAAGGCTTTGGAGGGGGCAGCGATTGATGTCTCTCTTCCATTTTCCTAGTGGTGCAGTAGATTAACTTGCTAGTAATATTGGAGTACCAATGATGGCAACATTTATAATAAAATATGTAGGAGTAAAAGCTGATTAGAGGCTGCTATGAAACACTTTGCACATGTGATTTAGAGGCTTTCCAACCACAGTCACTTACTGCAGGATGACTACCTCTTTGCAGATCATACATGTTTATAAGTGTTTGTATGATGAATCAAGCAAAATTATTAATATTTACAGCAGTAAAGTAATATACACCATCTAATATGTTTAATATGGTGTTGTTTTTTTAAATGGGGAGCTAATTATTTTGTACTATATATGACAAAGTTTTAAGTTATTTGTCCTCTGCAAAAGTAATTATACCATGAAGCAAGATTAAGTTTGAAAAGTGCATCACTATTATTGTTAATACTGTATATTCAAGAAAAAAATATTTCACTCTTCACGCTCTATGCCTTATAAATTACAAAACTATATATATGTTTTTACAAAATATCCTTACATCACAAGTGTTGTTTTGCACAATTACTGATGATGTGCATACAAAAGTGTAATCCTGATGAATCCAGTGCTCTTGGGGACTGCAACTGACTTTACCTATGCCTTGGGCTGGCTTTGGTAACATGGTCCGTTGTTGTTTCAGATGATAAAATTTATCATCTGAAACAACAGATGACTTAGACTCCTGTGTGGAACTTTAAAGGCCTCATAGATTGGCCCCAGTAGGAGTAATGAGTTTTTTTGTGTATAAAAAGGCAAAGCATGTGACACATATAGTGTCTGTCACATTTACGACAGACTTAAACATCGCTCTCACACAGTGATTTGAACTTGAGAAGTGTGCTGGAAGGTTGCTTAGAGGGAGCTGAGAAGTACTTGTCAAAACGGTGCAGATTAGTTTCAAGAAGGTGATTTTTATGCTTTTATCACTATATTGTAACTTAAATGTCCTCATTTTACTCTCAGTAAGTGACAACCCCTGTTATTATATTAGCAATAGGAAACAATATACTTTCTTTGGCTATTTCATGATGTACACCATAAAATGGAAAAAGTCACTATATATTATCAAAAAATGTAAAAAGTATCGCTTATGACAGATATATATTTAAAAATATGTCTGAATAATTAATCTAATTCCAATATACGATCTTCAGAGAGTGGCTAATGCACTTCATGTGTACAATAATGCAGAGAATCATTGTTGTTGATTCTTGTCTATTGATGTAAAATCCCAATACAATTTTATGTGTTTTCACACTATTGATATATTGATCAGATTTAATGCCATAATTCTCTTCTAACCCAGAATATAGTGCTTTCACCTTGGGTTAGTGAGATGGTGGCCTGAACTGCTTTGTTAAGGTTTTCTCTCCAGGGTGACGATTTCGATGTGTGATTGGTAGCCCAGAGATGAGCTGCAGTCACATCATGTGTGAATTTCTGAAAGGTTCAGAGATCTTCAACTAAAAGCATTGAAAATCATACAGAAAACTTTCCTTTGTATGAGTCTGCAGAAGGTCGCAATTATTGTTTGCTCACTAAGATCAATATAAAGCAAAAAGATTTACTCAAAAGATCTGAAACGTGTGTTGTGTGTTATTTTACATTCAAACTTTTCTCAGCCTACATTGAGTTTCAACAATGCTTGTTTTCACAGTGATATAGGTAGCAATGCCAATATTTTATTATCTATTCCTATTCAGTTGCTTGCTAATACAAATAGCAAATCAGTTAATCACAGGAGCAACCAAATATGTTCAATCATGTAGATGTGGCATTTTACTGCAGTTCTGAATACCATCTTGTACAACACATTGAACTTTGAAGTAGAATTGCTACAGTTGCAGAAGATCATACAGGGCGAGGTTAGCTGGTAAAAATGTTATGAAGTTAACAGAGCGACAATGTTGTGATGACTTCCTGAAGGCGGAGTTTCAGAAAGAGTCTGAGTTTCTAAAGACACAATGGCCCAATCTTAAGGTGTTAAATTACAACGTCAACTCAAGGTGACATAGTTTCTTATGACTATGCTATAAAATGGCAGTTCGTCCCTGGAAAATATACGTTATGGCCCCTTTTAAAATAAATGTCACTTCGTAATTTAATGCTTTTAAATTAGGCTTCTGTTTAAGAAATTATGCTCTACTGAAGTAGCTTGTATGATGAGCTCAGCAGATGGGCAGTTCAACTAGGTGTTTGCTAATTCCTCTGGCTAGTCTGAAGAAGCTGAGTGGGGGAATGCAGGGGCAGGCTGCTCTGTGAGGCCGAAGCTCAGAAGCTTGGAAACTGCAGCTCCGTGGAGGAGCTTCAGCAGCAGAGCTCGGTCCCACTGAACTTTTTTCACAGCTGTTTGGTTGCCATGGAAGAATAACATGTTTCTCAAACATGCATGAAAGAATCAAAGCAACAGCTCAGGTATGGTTTCGATGGGGGAATAACATCAAAACATGATGAAAAGCTCAAAAATGTTTATTTTACTACAGTCTTCCTGAGTACTGTTTCTAGCTGTATCCATCCCTTTATCAATCAATCAATCAATCAAATTTTATTTGTATAGCACATTTCAGCAGCAAGACATTTCAAAGTGCTTTACATCATTACAAACACAGAATCACAATGCAATATAGAATCAATAATCAAAACAAAGCATTAAGTCAAGTTCCATCCATAAATTTGTAATTGATTACATTTCAAATACAATTCTAAACAGGTGGATTTTTAGTTGAGATTTAAAAGAAGTCAGTGTTTCAGCTGTTTTACAGTTTTCTGGAAGTTTGTTCCAAATTTGTGGTGCATAGATGCTGAAAGCTGCTTCTCCTCGTTTGGTTCTGGTTCTGGGGATGCAGAGCAGGCCAGAACCGGAAGACCTGAGAGGTCTGGAAGGTTGATACAACAACAGCAGATCTTTAATGTATTGTGGTGCTGAGCCGTTCAGTGATTTATAAACTAACAACAGTATTTTAAAGTCTATTCTTTGAGCTACAGGGAGCCAGTGGAGGGACTTTAAAACTGGTGTTATGTGCTCTATCTTCCTGGTTTTAGTGAGAACGCGAGCAGCAGCATTCTGGATCAGCTGCAGCTGTTTGATTGATTTGTTGGACAGACCTGTGAAGACGCTGTTGCAATAATCAATACGACTGAAGATGAACGCATGGATGAGTTTCTCTAGATCTGGCTGAGACATTAGTCCTTTAATCCTGGAAATGTTCTTCAGGTGATAGAAGGCCGACTTTGTAACTGTCTTTATGTGGCTCTGGAGGTTCAGGTCAGAGTCCATCACTACTCCCAGGTTTCGGGCCTGATCGCTGGTTTTCAGTTGTAATAACTGAAGCTGTGCATTGACTCTAGATCGTTCCTCTTTAGGTCCAAAAATAATAACTTCAGTTTTGTTTCTGTTGACAACAACAGAAACAAATCTTATGACAACAATTAACTCATTGGCTACTTCAATAAAGATATTGCACCATGTTCCAACGTTAAAATCATCTGAAAATCATGCATTGAACACATGATTTTTGCAGCTGTTTAAATTTCCTCTGGTATATACGGTACTTTTGAAAATGAAATGATCATCTATGTTTTCCCCTTTAATTCATTTTTATCTTTCTATTTTGCTTTGCCACCTTGAATATGTCCTCTATACCTAGAAACCAATGTTACATCATTGTATCATTGTTTGCTTAAGATTTGCTCTAAAATTAAAGAGAAAAAAAGGCTGAATTTACTGAAGTATGTATATAAAACATGCTGTCCTCTATCATCGCTATCTCTCAAGTGACCAATCGAATACAAAGTTCTGACATTAAAATAACATTTGGAGTTGTGAGTATGTGTTAGACAGCCTGTGTGTTTCTGAGTAATATCACGAGTTCCAGGAGATAAATGAGCCTAATCTCTGCTTTTGAAACAGGAACGATTGAATCAGACAAAGATTAATAAGACTGTTTACTGGCTGAAGTGGCTTGTTACAACAGTCTCCAACTTCAGCCCACCCTTGATCTCACCGAGTGGGCGAGCTCTCAAGAAAATCTTTCTCATAAACTCCCACTTTGATGGTGGGTAGAGCACCTGTCCAGCATGCACAGAGCTCCCATTTTGAATCAGCCACTAAAGCAAGTGGATAATCCCAACAGCAAATGCACAAGGCGATTATTGATCAAAAGTAGTTCTTTGGCATGTAGTTGTTTAGTTGATTGCTTTCTAGGGATGTGCAAAACAAAGTCATATATGTGCTTTATTCAAGATTAAGCACCCTTTGTTTTGTTTAAATGCCCAGCAAATATTAATTATTAGAGTTGAAGGTTGCAGAGTTGCCAACCTAAATTAACCTGTATTGAGCATTACTTTTAAGTTTTTCAGTAAATTTGAGTGTGGTTACAGGTTCTCGGTTTTTTCACCACCCATTGTTCTAGATATATGTATCTCAATATCAACTTGGATGGAGAGCGTATATAAATAGCAATGTTTTAATTTTAAACTTAAAAACTTAAAATTTTAAACTAGACTTTAACATGGCCATTTGAACACATGAATATGTTTTAATCTAAGTCATTCAATAGTAGCTCTATGAGAATATGTATGGTTATTGTAAACCTTTGCACCCGTCCCATCTTTTGCATCTCTAACTTTTCTTGTATTCAGTTCTCCTGCATTTGGCTCTGTTCATCTTATCTCACCAGTTTCCCTATGGCCATTAAAAAAAGCCTCATCACAGCAGGAAACTGGTTCCATCTTCTTTCACAGTGGGAATGGTTTGCTTATTGGGATGTAAAGTGTTAGTGTTGGATGCAGGCCGAAAAGTTCACTTTATGTCTAATGTGAAAGGAGCACATTCTTCCAATTCTTTGCTGTGTCCCCCTACAAACATATGTTGTTTTATAACCTAACCCTGCTCCGTAAATATGATCCAGTTTAATATATTTCTTGGTCTTCTGGCAGCTCTATGTTCACAAATATATTCTACCAAATCTAATTGAGGTTATATTACCCGCAGGTGGAATGCATTTACTGATCGTGTAACATTTGAAGAGGATTTATTTCACACAATTTTATTTGGGTAATCTATGAGTCAATGGATTAAATATGTCTTCACATACAACAAGCCATGATTGGCCATGTGTTTTCAGAGCTTTCCAAAAATCATAGTTATTTTATTCAGTACAGACAGTAATTCACACATCCCTTTTTCAAACCTTGGTGCAACAGGTTACAAATCTTAATAAAACCCTGGACTCAGGGTTCAAATTCAATAATAAATAGTTCAGCAATGTTTTGCAGGAAAGTGTTTTCCAGTTAAACCAGGTTGCCAAGCTAAAACCAGTCTTGCCAAGCATGACCTGGAGATAATAATCAATGCTTTTATCACAACTCAACTAGATTATTGCCATTCACATCATGTTGGAATCATTCAGGACTCTCTTTCAATGTCAATGTCAATGTCAAATTTATTTATATAGCACTTTAAAAACAGGTATAAAACGGCACCAAAGTGCTGTACAAGAACGACAATTACACAAATTAATAAAACAGAGTATCAAAACACTACTTCAAATAAATCTTTCACCACTTCAGCTCATTCAGAGTGGAGCAGCTCATCTTTTAACCTGTACATGCAATTACAAACATATTTCACCTGTTCTGCCATCTCTCCAATGGCAACCTGTGATTGATTTTCCTTCTGTTAGCTTTCAAATGCATTGTTGGTTTTGCTCCTCCATACAGTAGTTCTCTGACTTACTTCACTGACATGTTTCACCAGCAACCTTTGGATCAAGTGGTCAGGTTCTGCTGGTTGTATGAAAAAGTTCGGCTGAATCGCAGAAGAGATTTGGTCGTAAAAGTCGTGGCTCCAAAAATATGGGGCAAGTTGCCATTAAATAGTTGACAGGCTTCTTCTTTTGCTGTTTTTAACCCAGTTATTTTCAGTGATTTGTCACACAGTTGGTTTGTTGTTCTTCCTGATGTTTTTTTTTACTTCTGTCTTTGTGATAATTTTTATTCTGCTTTGTTGTTTTTCATTCCTCTTCTTCTTGTTGTTTTATTATTATTATTGTTATTATTATAATTATCATTACTATTATCATTGGTAATAATAATAATAATAATAATAATAATAATAATAATAATAATAATGTTATTATACAGTTCTGTACAGCACTGAAGCATGATCTGGATATGCGCGCTACTTTTTTCTAATATTTATTTATGAAGACAAATGTAAAAAGGCAATAACTTTTTACTTTTCTCATGATTGTGGAACATTTTGTAGGACTAGCAATAAACCCCCAGAAAAAACAATTGAATTTTGTGGTTCTAATATGACAAGATGTAAAATAAATACAATTAAAAAATAGTTCAACCCATGAGATCACTTTTTCAAAAACCCTGTAAAGAGCACATCAGTTGTCACACTGACTTGCAAAGGATGGCCCATATGTTCAATTTAATGTTATCCTGTTCTTCTGAGGGCTGTGAAGTCTGCATTCAGCTCAACAGGGAATAGGCCAATCAGCCAGTGGAGCTTATCAGCCACACTTTCCAGTGGGGAAACGCCTCATCACTTCATCATCTTTCACTGTTATCTTCAGGGCACCTGCCAACTGCATTCACTGAACCACTCCGTTTTCACACTCCATGCCCAGTGCTGTATTTATCATAATATTTATTTACTCTAGAGTTTTAATAAGATTTACAACTCCTTTAGCTTTAGGAATGGAGATGATGAATTTTCGAAGGAATTAGCCTTTGGCGCACTGTTTGCCGCATGCTACTGCAGTGTAAAAAGAAGCTGGATTCTGTTATCCACATCATGGTTTTCTGCCACTTCATAGCGTTATACACCTGCTAGCAATCACTTTTACTGTTACAAACAGGCCAACATACTGTTAAGTTGTTACATTGTTCCATCTTACATTTATTATGCACATCAAATTATGTTTCAGTGCATTAATTTCATTATAATCCATGAACTCATCTCTGCATTCATTAGAATAAATTTTCCAACACATGTTTTGTGTTCTTTGTTAATTTTCACAAAATCAATTATCGTCCTGAGTAAATGGGCTGAGGCTAAAAGGTCTGGACATATTTTAGAGAAAAGAACGAAGCTGAATGTGCGACTCAAACACTTTATCATTGCAAGTTTCCTTGAACAGCGTGTTCAGTCATATGTTGTTTTGCACAATCAGCTGCAGCTTTTAACAGTTTATTTGAAAAAAGGCAAAACAAGCAAAGCAAGCAAACCTTGAAACACTCAAAAAATAAATTGCAGATGGACTTTCTAGAAGTTTCAAAAGCTTTTGAGCTCTTTATTCAAAAGCAGGTGCAGTGTTAAAAGTAATTACACAGTAACTCTAAAGAAAAAAATTTGAAAGTTCAGCTTGTGCGACAGCATTATGAATGACCATTCTCTGATTTTCTTTTATGAAAACCCTAATTCAATAAATTCATTTCAATTCCAACAAGAGACTCTAAAGTACAATAGACCTGGCAAAGAAAGATATAGAAATGTGTATATTTGTTTCTAATAATAACATTGTTCAAGAGGCATCCCTATTCATAAGAGAAACTTTGTTTCAAGTAGAACTGATGGTTGTTTAAGTCAATTCAGTAAATATATATAGAGCCAATTCACAACATATGTTTCCAGGCACTTGGAAAAAAAAAAGTAATTTCCATCCCGTCATACAAAGAGATTCAATGTCAAGTGCAATATAGTAAAGCATTCAAAGTAATCAACAAATGCCATCAAGTTCAGTATAATATCCAAATTGGTTTTAAAAAGTTTTCAAATGAAACCCAGCAGATTGCACTGAGTCATTGACTTACAGCAGGGATGTCAAACTCCAGTCTTTAAGGGCCGTTGTCCTGCAACTTTTAGATGTGCCTCTGCTGCACCACACCTGAATAGAATAATTAGGTCATTAGCAAGGCTCTGGAGAACTTATCTACACAAAAAAGGAGGCAATTAAGCCATTTCATTCCAGTTCCTGTTGTTCCTGTGGCACATCTAAAAACTGCAGGACACTGGCACTTGAGGACTGGAGTTTGACACCTGTGACTTACAGCATTCACCCCTATTGACTGAGCATGTGGCGACAGTGGACAGTCGTTCTGCGTTGTGTTTTTGACTTCACATTATTCTGTTGTATGAGGGATGTGTAAAGCAACAGCAGAAAGTAAAACAGGAGAGCAGGAAGAAACCTCCTGTAGAACCAGGCTGGGTGTGAGCGGCTGTCCGCCACAACTGAATGGGGGTTTAGAAATCAAAGAGAAAAACACACAGAAGTGGTAATCTAGGAGTATTTTCTATGTTAATGAAAGTTAGAAAGTGATTGGCTGCTGTAGCACCTTTAGTGACTTTATTAGTACTGGTTTGGAGCCCGTTTTGCATGTGACAGTTTGTGGTGTGGATTTAATAAGATGTTGGAAACATTCTAGTAGTATTGTCGTCCAAATCGGCAAGGACAAAAATGGAAATGTCAAAGTTGAATTTGAAAAATGTCGCACATAAAACCAACAGGGAGATGAAAAATTCAGGATGTTCCATGCATGTGATCCTATATACTGTTTCTTTACCGACATCGACACAGAGCCTGCCTATGAAATGAATTTTGAGAGTAAGTTATAACAATTTTCAAGCAATTTAAAAGAGTAAACTTTTTTAAGTGGTGATCACAAAATAGTTAATCACTGGATCCGACTTTCATAAAGGAAAGAAACATCTGAAGTTATTCTTTCACAGTCAGTGGGAGTGTGATTATAACCGTAATTAAAACAGTGGTCACAGAGGAACAAAATTATTTTCAATAATCAATTTATGGTTATTATTTTCAAAAAGGTACCTCTCTACTTTGGATTAATTAAACTATTTGTTTGAGAAATTCTATGCAGAGAACTGTTTAATTTGAACAGGATGAACATTTCTCAAAATATGAAACCCGTTTACAAACCCTGCCTTGTTTTACAGCATCTGCTCCCTTATAATCTCTTCACTGACAAGGATTTTTAAAATCTATTTTCATCAGGATTCTTTTTTGTAAATAAGCAAAAATATATTTCACAGAAAACTGTAAGCCTAAAATAAAGGTAAAATTCTTTTTTTTACAGCAATATACGTACATAATAAACTGGTTACTTTGTGTACCATTATGAGGTCTTACATAAAACAACATTTAATGAAAAAAAATTTACATTACATTTCATGCACTTTTTTTAAAAATTTGGTTTAAAACTGTCTCACCATGGGTTCCATCTTTGAGACAAACCTTAATGGGATGGAGCTTTTGACGCTTTTTCCTTTGCAGCACAGCACACAAGAAATTTGCAAATGTATGCCAATCAGGGCACCCTGCTAACCAGAGTGGAGTCTTTTGGGAGCATGATGACACAGTCAGGCTTTTATTTCCTGCAGATAAAAGCCCCAGTTTTTGCTCCTGCTGATTTCACCAGAGCCATTCACTGTGCTGTGCTCTTCCAAACCAGTGCTCTCTGCAAATAGGGATGGTGGCTAACCAAGCATCTCTGCCACAACCTTGCTGCTTTGTCAGCAGCAGGACAGGATAATCATCAATTTCCTAATGGCTGCCTACAACGTGGGGATAAGTATGGAAATCTTGAGCTGTTCTATCTATATACATCCGTTTACTACAAAAGCACATGCAGTGACAATATTTCTTTTGTCTGGATTTATTATTCTCTTTTTAATGCCAACTTTATTCTGAAAAGAAGAAATTTTCTTCAAGGTACTTTAAATTTTTATCTGTAATATTGAGCAAAAATCTACAACAGGTAATCTTTGCCTCCCTTCTTTCAGCAGACCGCTGTTACTGGATACCAGACCATTCATCCATTCTATGTACCATTTTTCACAGCTAATATGTTTGAGAAAGGCAGAGGGGTTCTGGAGTCCAAAAGGTCAGTTTAAAAAATGTCTACCTCAGGTACATATCTGAATTGTTTCACACTCAGATGACATCTGGGTTTCTAAACAGAAATAAACAATAACGTAGAATATACTTTCTGGTGAGGTTCATTTTTCAGAATAAATATGTTCTGAAATTTGTAACTTTTTATTAAACATACTTTTCATTAAGCTCAGATATCTGTATTATTATTATTGAAATGATCTGATGTAATATTCAGATTTTAAATGTGTTTTCATTAGCTGCAAATGGAAAACCATAATAATTTTAAAAAATAAAGGCTTGAAAACATTAATCTGTGTATAATTAAGCAACAGTATGTAATGTTTCACTTAATGAATTTAACAGCTGAAACATGTTGACTGTATATCACCAGCATCTCAGTTTCCTTCAGTATGTAACACAACTTGGGGCTTAGAAAGATGAAAATGTCAAGTGTTTACTTGTATAGAAAACATTCACAGCAACACCTGATGCAAGGTGGTGCTGCCAGATGAAACCTCTGACCCTGCAACAGTGTAGTGCTGTGATTGACATGTTGTTGTTGTTTTATTGACACAGAATGGTAGACCGTGGTAGGACCATGAAGACTGCTCATTTGAAAAACATACTTCCTACTCTTGACTTTGTTTTGCCATTAACAATTATCAGCCACCATGTTGAAAATGTGTAAAAAAGCATAAAAAATAATTGTATTTATTTTTTATTGCAGTGGGCTAATTTCCTCCTAAGACTGACCTGCAGTTCTTTAACAGTGGATTTTAATTTTACCTTTGCTAGCATCCTCCTCACTGTGCGTGAAAGTGAGATAAACTCCTGATATCCTTCTGCATTTGTGTCAGGTTTCAAAATATTTTAATTACCTCTGAAAATATGAGATGGTGAGGAGATTAGATATATCCTTAATTCTAAAGGTCCACACACACCTATTCATTGTATTGTATCTTGTTGAAATGTAAAAGTACATGCATCCATGCCGAACTACAGCAATGCAAATGTCAAATGTCAAGGCCACAGCCCTGTTCACCCCCAGCGCTCATCCACACACTTGGCCGTGGCCTTCAGTGTCTCTTGGCTCTAGACACTTTGGTGGAATTTTTCAAAATTTGTCAAGGCCAGGGTTATGTTTTTACTGTGGAGATAGTTACCCTTGAAGTCTACATTTACTCTCATTATAAACATAACCATCAACCATACACAGTTGATAAATATGTTATTTAAAAACTAAGTTTGCTAATATTTTTGAAAGGAAAATGTTTACATGTTATTCTTTATAAAGTACATTTTAACAGTGTAATACACAATGTTTCAGATCTTCTGTTTGACATCTATAAGGTGAGAAGAACAATGTGTTCCTGTTGTGATTGAGATATTATCAGACAAATGATCAGTTTAGGAAATTGGCATCAGAACTTCGCTTTCACAAGGTTATGCTTGTTTTAACAATAAAAAAAAATACTGCTGAACTTCAGTGTTATGTGTACTTGTGTTTATTTGCAAGCCACGTACAACAAACATCTATATAAACAAATGATTTGTAGAGGTGAGGTAGATTTCTATGCATTTTTTTTCTTGCTTTTGCGTAAATGTCTGTGTATTTGTGCCAATGACTGGAGTGTTTTAAACCCTGCAGGGCTCTTGGCCGTGCCATTCCCACTTAGGGAAAGTAGTCCTTCATGAATAATGTGGAATACAAAATGTGACAAAACCTTGAGGTTACCAAATAAACATCATGCCCTGTGAGAATAGCAAAGATCAACAATCATGCAGACACCTCACAGTGGGCACTAAAGTGTGTTTGTGGGCTTCCCCATATTAAGTGACTTCACTGCAGATAGTAAGTACGCACATACCCTAGAGAGTTTGAAGAATAAAACTAGCATGACACCTTAACGCTTGCATGCGTGTGATTGTGTGGGTGCAGGCTTGTTTTGTGTGTGCCTGCCTAAATCAAGCCACCGAAGCACAGCTGTACTTGGATTAAAGCAACAGGAGATGAAAAGAAGGCCACTATCCTCTTTGAAATGATGCTATGCATAAATTCTCCAAGGACTATTACATCCAAACCAACAAACCAGACAGTCATCAATAATGTATTAGAGCCATCCATCCAAAGCATCATGTTTCTCTTACTTTCAACATTGTTTAGAGGTAAAGTGGCAGCATTAAGTTCACCTTGTATACTTTCCAAAGGAAAAAAAAAAGTAGGAAATGAAAATAGGGATGGGCAGTAAACGGTAATGATAATGGTACTTCGTATTTTTCTATGTTTGAGAAATTTAGTGCAGGGAACAAAATATATTTCCCCCCCTCACAAATTTACTCTTCTTTTGCTTTTTTGTCACACCAGCATACTTTAGATCACACAACGCAAAGATAATACAAAATGAGGTTTTCAAATGGTGATCTCGTTTATAAGAGGAAAAATCAATTCAAAGCAACCTGGTTCCATATGAAAAAGTAATCTACCCCTTTCTCAAATCATGCAGTAACTGTGATGAAAAACTGAACTCAATATTACTTCCAGGACCCAATTATTGCCAATAAATAAACATGAAACAGTACTGAAACTGGAACTGCAGACCTCACTTGCTTCAGTTAGGATCAGAGTTCATGGTTAAATGATAAGAAAGGCTCTTGGCACAAATATCCCAAGATGAAATCTACTGCTGAGCAAAAATAAAAACAAACATCTACCTTGCACTCCCCTGAGAAAAACCTTCCTGACAGAAATCCATCACATGTGGCCACCTTGATGCAAGTCGGGACAGGCCATAAAGGCTCCAGCACTGCAAAAGACTTATCATGTTGATTATCTAGAAGGTTTTTGGAAAAATATCTTGTGGACTATGAAGAAAAACAGAGACGGTCCTAGCTTGTTTGGCACCCTGTAAGAACCATACTTCTGGTGCCCCCCTTCCTCCCACTCCCGCTCCACGAAGTTGTTGACAGGGAGAGATGCAGAATTTTCAATTCAATTTGAGCTAAACTAGCTTTTCCTTTAACCGTTTGCTCAAGGCTTGTTGCAGACATTTTTATGTTAAGCTCGCTGATTCCATCTAGAAGAGGCAGCCAATGTCTTGAAATCTATAGTGAAGTCAATTCCTGATTGCTTTCTTTGTTTTATGTTCCACAATAATTTGGTAATTTCAACAGCACTTTCACTGTGGCCAAATATTTGTTTGAAGTCAGAAATAAATGATTCATAGGTTTTCTGAAAAAGTGTCTGCTGGTTAAATTTAGCTTCTGCCCACTTTAGGGCTCCTGCCCTGGAGGAGACCAGCAACATGAGACATTTTGGAGGGGTTGTCTGGAAAAGATTGTGGTGAGTGAGCGAATACTAATGAACACTGGAGTAGGAAGTCTACATTAATTTGGGTGCTACGCTGGTCTGCTGTGGAGACTGGTGATCTGGGAAAAGAAACTTTGTGAAAAATATATGAGTAAGTGAAACATGTGCTTTAAAAGTATGGTACATGTACTACTGTGCATATTTTTAGTGTTGTGTGTGTGTAGTGTGTGATCTAAGAATAGAATTTTGACATGGATTAAATAGTTTGTTAAAAAATTTTGAAAAAATAAAGGCAGTAAAACCACAGTAACCGGACCCTAGCCTAAGGTCACCAAAGGGAGGCAGTGTAGTGGGAAAAATGTAGACCAGTGGTTCACATGGCAGCTTATTGGGTTGCAGTTGAAAAGACAGCAATCAGCAGAACTGTAGTCAGGAAACCACACAGATTTTTTTCAGATAGTCTGGAAGGGATTAAGGAAATATTAATAAAGCTGTACATTCACTTAAGGTGCTGCAGCGCTGCAAGAATGAGCCAAAAAAGTGGAGTGAATGAGCTGACCAAGAAGCCCACATGTGAACGTCCCAGATTAAAATGTTTGTAGTGATGTTAGCTATTATGTAAGATGAGCATTTTGTAGGTGTTCAGCAGATAATAAATATTCCATATGGAGTCTTTATGGTTTGAGATATCATTACAATCTTGAATTATGCTTTTCTATAGACTTGTGTAAATATATGTGAATAAACAGCTTGTGGCCTCCTAAATAAGTCGAGGCCACATGACTCGTTTACTCACAGCATTTTCCTAATATTTGTCCTTTAAGACTACAAATCCATCATGAATAGGCTGGGTGCAATTACTGACTTGTTATTATAAGACTGAATGAAGCCTTTGTAAACAAATTTTCTAGCTCACATAGTCGCTAGCCGGTGCAGTTATGGGAAAAGCACAGCTTTTTCCTGCTCTCAGGGTAGAAAACAATTCTGGCTGTAGATCAGCTCTGACCTACAGCCAGAACTGACTCTGAAACCAGAGGGTTATTGTTTTGGCATCAGATATGACAGACACTGGCAGGTTTATGCATATTCACACTATTTTTTTATGTTGACATAAAACTTGACAACACATTTTGGTGCAATTCAAACACAACAAACAAGCAAAAAAATAAAAATAAAAGGCAAAAAAAAGAATTGCAAAAAATATATATTTCAATTGCAAAAAATGAAATATATAAACTTCTGGTTTCGATTTTAAGCAATGTGGTGAAAAACCAAGAAAAACCACAAGCAAGTCTTGAAACAACTGTATAGTAGTTAATTTTATGAAACACTACTACTAATATTGACCAAATTAGATGAGTGTTAAAACAATCTATATACGTCTATTTTCTTTTTTTTTTACCTGAAATATTGTAAACATAATAAAGAGATTAATTTTCAATACCAAACCATGTGTTTTTTCTTCAAAAGCTGTGTCAAATCTTTGTATATATCATAATCCTTAACTAAAGTCCTCCAGGAGCACGGAGAACCAGAGTAACCAATTAAGTCTAAAAAGCATCTGATTCTTCTTTGTTTCAGTAGATGACCTTATGATTTGAATTCAAACCACAGCTTATCTCTCTTACCCATCCACATGATCGAAGGAATGCCAACTTCAGTCAACTTCCTCGCTGAAACTAATCTATTGATCTTCCTTTTCTGAGCGGGCCTTCCAGCACGGTATTGACACAGAAACAGCTTTTTCAACTACCACCATAGTTTGGGAGAAACCAGAGAGTCAGGATCAATGACCGGTTGCTCGTTACAGAGAGTGTTAAATTTGTCAGTTATCTACTTTGCACTTTAAACTGGGAAAGAAGAAAAAAGATCAAGCCATATTTCTCTCAACATCCTATCTAACTCCATGTGCAAAAATCACTCCTAATAGCAGGGACTCCAACAGAAGGCCAGATGAATTAACCTAGATGAAAGGGAAACACTGTCTGATTCATTGATGAGTTAAACTCTAAATACCAAATACATTTCAGTAATAATAAGCATAAACTGCTGGAGAAAATATGCCAGATAGTGACAGAATAAGTAAGGGGCTTGGACATTAGTGGAATTGGTGAACAGGCGGTTAGAAGCAACTATTCCTGAATAGCTGCCTCTAACAAAATACATTAAATAAACATGAAGAGCTAAGTTTGCTCCACAGTCAGTTTTTTGCTTTTTTTCTCTAGAATTTCAAATACTGGCTGATAACATATGTTACAATTAAACGTTTTCACTATTATAAGGGAACTGGGCACAGTGCAATTCATTCAGCTGGTGGCTTACCACACAATTAAAGACAAAACTCTGGCATGAAAATAAATGGAACACTCAGAAATTGACTAACATGTTTGATCTATGCTTAATTAGCAACAAAAGACTAATGAATTTGTTGAAATTTGCCAACACTGTTAAGCATATCCACCTCCAGATTGATATTATACAGAAGTTTGAGTCAAATTTGTTTTCAATAAAATCTGCCTCTTCACTGACTATAACCAATGGATTGGAATTTGTGTCAGCTCATTTTACGCTGAGAGCTGGAGTATTTTCATCATGCCCTTTTCAGCAGCACTGAGTTCCAGATAGACTGTCGCCAGTGGCTAGTCTTAGGAAGGTGCACGAACCCGGATTTGCCCTTTTCAATTCCTGTTTCTCCGGTAGCAGGAGAATGATGCTGTGTGCATCTTCTTGGATGGAACATGGTCCAGCAGATGTGTAAAGTGATTATTTTTTTTCTCACCATCTCGCCTTCCTCTTTTTTCTTTCTCTTGTCCTTTGACTCAAATTCATTCTAAAGTTTCCTGTCACTTTTCTGTAATTGCCTTGGAGGCATATTCATGCATGAGCTGGATTACAGTAAAGAACACATTTGAGAAATGTAATAAATTGTGTAATAAGGTTACAGATACAATTATATCTGAAGCCTTATAGCACAATTTCTTGTAGGAAGAAGCATGCCTATTTGAGTGACCCCACCAACTAATGACATGTATTATGTATTAATTTTAATGCAGAGACCATCATTTCATGAATTCTAAGCAAATTAATATTGTGACTGAGAACTAGATTTGCAGTTATTAGAAGATGTGACTATTAGAAATAAAACTTTCATCTCTGAACTCTGAATTATATTTTAAATCTAAGCTGCTTCTCCGAGCCTGTTCTGCTCTCTGTTTTTTCTTCCTTCATTCCACAAGCTTTTCACGTGACAATTTTCTCTATCATCTATCTCCCTCTGCTTGTCCTCCCTTCCTCGTCACCAGCTCAACTCAGAGGCATATAAGAAATGGTACTGGACATGTCCTTACTGCTTTATTAATCCTTTAAGCTTCCAAAGGGAGGCACAAATGCAGCTAGTCTCATTCAAATCAATAGCAGTAACTCCCAACTGCCATATCTGTTCACTGCTTAAATGTGTTTCATTTTTACACACTCAGACCTTAAAAATAAGTATGCAGGTGTGTGCACACGCACACACACAGAGGCTAGACATGCACCAGCTTCGGTTCCCTAATGGCCAGTGCTCTTCTGCCCTGGCCTGTTGCAGGACCAATTGATGGGTTGCTCAGTTATAAGGAACTATAACCCATGGCTTTATGGAGCAACTTCCATCTCTTAACAGGCACATCCCTCAGTGCACACACTCACTCACTTGTCTGCTCCCAGGGCATAAAATCGTTGCGACAGATGACGGCAGGGAACAGTGTTTTTATGCTGTTTTGCCCACTACAGATTTCCATTACAAAGTATTGCCATGAGTCTGGGAGAGCGAGGGCCTATTGAAAAATGGACAGGCTACAAAATGCTGCTAGATAGAGCCCATCAATGTCGCGTTCTCCCCACTGAATGCCTTGTCAGCGAAGGGTGGAGATGGGCTTTGTGTGAGAGGTAGGACTGAGCTGTGTAGGACCAGACAATGGGGGGGGAGCACCAGTGTCAACTCTGGAGAGTGCATTCAGGGTTCATCATCTGCTGTGTTACAAAGCTTCAGAAAGAAATATTCCTCTAATGTATCCGGAAGCCCTCTTTCCCTGCTTTTCCTCGCACATCTCAGGCTTTATTTAGCACCTCTTCCAATCAAATTCTTATATTTTCTTGTTTTATTATTTTTAATCCCCTTGCATTAATGAAAAGAATACAGTCTTGTTTGAGATGGAAAATGCAGTAACTCATTGGCAATTTATCTTCTGAACTTCCTGTTTATATAAACGTTGCCTAGGAGGTTGTTTATTTATCAGTGTGTTAATTTAGTGCAAAGCACTTTTGAGTTTCTTGATATTAACATAAAAAAACATAAAACGTCATTAGAAATTGACAGCAATGCAGTAGAAGAACAAGAATATGAAAATGAGAATGTCAGTTCTTCCTCATAACAAACATGATGAGGAACCGCAAAAGCACCTCTATCACTATAGAGACAAACAATAGAGTTTAATCTACACTGATAAACTCTACATCAATTAGCAATTAGTTAAAACTTTAAATCTCACTTTGAGTTTTTTTTTTCTTAACGGATTCTGAAATGTAAAAGAAAACATGCTAATAACACTTTTCTCTTGTAACTGACAGCAAATGAGATAGTCTAGTTATAGTTTGCAAATAAATTGCCTTATGGTCCGGTCCATTAAAAATCTGCATTGCTAGAACTTCCTGTTTCAGCAAGTTGCATATTTTTCTGTCCATCATAAATTAATCTACAAAGAATGAAATGCCACATTTATCTAAATGGCAACTACAGTGTCCTGATAAGTGGCAAAAGCTGAGTCTGGTACAATCTTTTCTGCTGGAAAGCCTGTGAGTTTATTTTTTTTTATTTTTTAAAGGTTCTTCTGCACCATCACTTTGTCAAAGCAGCACTTATGTCCATCTGCGCGTGCCCTTCTGGAGGAGGTCAGTTTGGATGGCAGCTCTCCAAGGACCTCAACCCCTTTAGGAGGTCCAATAACTCATGCCCAAACTTCAGCTGATTTGCTTCATATGGTACATGTTCATATACATTTTTCAATGCCTATTATTAAACTGAATTAGGAAAAATCCACAAATAGTACAAAACAACCAGGAACAACTTTTAAAAAGTCGATGTTTTAGTGTTTGAGCCTGATGTAAATAATCAAATTTTGCTGTACTTTGTGTAAATTTATTTAAATAACGGTCACAACTAATGATAAGTAACTGAAAGGTCCTGTCCATTTTTACAACTTTGTAAAGACAATGAATACATAAAAGGCCTCCAAGTTTCCTGTTGAAGCCACTCAGTGAAGAAATAGTCTTGATTTTAATTAGTAATTCATACTCCACATAATGCAACAGCAAGATATATTTAAACAACCCTAAAATCTACAAAATACCATGGTAGTAATGATATAACAAAATAAAACTGTCAAGTGTCAGTGAGTGTTTTGGGGATCAGAAACAAAAGAAACTTGTAATATCTGCTGAGTTACAGACCACTAGGAGTTGAATGCACAAATAAATAAAACCTAAAAGAAACACTACATTCTTCAGCTGTAGAGAAGAATGTAGTGATGTGAAATATTTTAATAATGCTTCAATAAGTTACATAGTGTTCAGCATTATGATAGCAAGGAAGTAAAATAATATTTAATTTACAGTTTTTTAATGTCTGATCTCTTTTAATTAAAATTGAAACGCTTATATACGCTCACGCCTGTTACTATTGAAAAAAATCATCCTCGTTTGCACTGAGTTTTACCAGACTGGCTGCTTCAGTGGAGATGGTTGCCAAAGAGCTCATCTAGCATTGGTTCTGTTTTGAAGCATGGGATTCCATGGGTGCTTTGGGGTCAGACCACCCACAGAGATTTCTGAGCACCCACGTGTGCCCAGGAGAATACACTTGTCATTGATTTTCTAATGACTACAGCAAAAATTCTGCTATTGGGTGAATGGTGAGCACCCAATAGCAGAAACATAAGTCACCACCCCTGATTCTGACAGTATTTTTAGTATCTTTCCATTTGTTTCAGAATTTTAAATGCAAAGCAGAGGAGGAGGGCCCTTGTTTGACCTGTACTTCCTGCCCCGATGTTTCTCATAAATGTCCAGAAAGGAATCAGTTGACTCACGTCTTCTTAATTAGAAAAGAACGCAACGTTTTTGAAACTTAACAGACCCTTAAGAGCATTGGTGGCCCTTTGTAGACTTTTGTATTCACGGCCATTCCAGGTATTTTGAAAAGGAGTCCACACACAACCTGTGTTGAATTTAGGACTTGTATTCAAGCGCACCACAGAAGAGACAGAAAGTGACCTTTGTGACAGAGTCTCTGACAGGAAAGTCACCTGCAACATAAATATGTCTCAAATTTATTAGCACTGTTAATTTTAAGTTTATGTGTTGGCCTCTATTGTAGAGTCTGACAGTTGCAAGCTAATAAAACTTCAGTAGTTAAACAAACCAGATACATGATTGCTACAAGGTACAGAAAAACCAAATTACTAACAAAAACACTTACCAGCACTCTTTGACTTTGATTACTAGTGGCTAATAAAACGACACAGAAATCGATTAACATTCTTAACTGTGACATTTATTTGGCTACAAAAATGCACACTTGAAAACGATTAACACACCCTCAGCTTGACATTTATTTGGCTATTCATACCCAGCGCCTGGTTTCACTCTGTCTTGTCTAACTGAGAAATGAGCAGCAACACTGCTGATCAATGGGACATTCATACGGCTATGTAACACCGAACCAGCTCCTGCCGATGAAATAACACTGAACTGCGGATGCTGCCGTAAATTTCTCTGAGTTTAAGCACTTTTCCTCATCTCTTACAGGAGGCAGTACTATTTTCTTTTGAAGGAAAATGGATGTCTTTTTTTAAAAGAGAGGAAAAGACTTTGGTTTTGTTTGTTTTTATTCCTTTGGAGGAGCTTGGAGATTATGATTTATAAATCTGGCATGTTGGAACTGCTGTGTGGGAGCAAGAGCACATATGGAGACCATTAAGATGCCCGGACACAGGACACTGCCAGTTTTTGTTCAATGCAACCATTAATTTGTGTATGCAGGTGTGTGCATGTGTGTGTGCATTTGAGGACCATTAGATGTTATCAGAGGTGCTTTCCAGCATAGAGTGGAATTCTTGATAGTCAGAATCAATGAGTGTTAAAAATATAAACAGTCTTTGGATTACAGTATTCTATATAAGGTCACTGGTCAATAAGGGGTTGGCCTGTGGACAAAACATATTTTGGGAATCAACACTTTGTGGTTTGGATGACGATAACCAGCACTTGTGGGTTGTGATGCAGTTGTGTAATAATGTACAAGGGAAAATAGGAGCTGTAAGGAAGGCAGAGTGAAGTGTGATGAAATGAAATTGGTGAAATAATAGAAAAATGTGAATGAATAAATATAGCGGAGAGGAACCTCAGAAAGAGAGGAGAACTTAAAAAGGTTTGACAAACTCTTCTGCTTTCTTTCAGGTTTAATGAATCACAAAAACACACAAGAAAAAAAAATACATTTAACATTAAAAAACGGAATAGCAAGAAATTCTTTCTAATTCCTCCTTTACCCTCCTTTGCGACCTCAAATTACAGTGGCCTCTGCCACAGTCACTTTCATGCCTTGCCAAGCGGCAAAAATCTGTAGAAAAATTCTACGGCGTGCTTTCAATTTTGGATTAATTTGAATGATATATTTCAGTCTGCGATATGGCTGAGCTGAAACAGAAGTTGGGGTTTGAAGACAAATAGCTTCAATTTACAGTAGCAAATTAGAAGTCTTATCTTGAGCAGTCAGAGCGCATTTCCATTTCCCCTTGCATTAAGGAATTCACTGAGAGGTCCTCCTGGAAATTGGAGAAGTCAAACTTTAGGAAAGAGCATGAATATCTAATGGAGATTTGAATAAGTGCTAACTCACTCGTCAATTTGTCACACAGCTGTACGGATAGGTTTGAGGACTTTCACTGACACGTATTTGAAAATAGGACAGAAACACTTTCTAATTATTGAGTTGAGTAGTATTTCAAGCATAATTCAATATGTGAAACATTAACTTCCTGACAGAGTAAATTTGAGAGGAAAAGAAAATAATTTGTCTTTGGTTCAACTGTCAAATAAGAATTTGTCTTCTTCATTTTTTTCTTTACTGATTATGATTCTTATTTTTCTTCCTCTATCTCTATCCCTCTGAGACATTGGGAATTACCTATATTTAAGCATCCTGCTGTTAAACTTGATATAAATGTTTGTAATAGTAAATACAATTTTAAAGGTTTAAAATGAAAACTAACTATATTTTCAGTGCTGTCTCTCATTTGTAGATAACCACAGACCTTTTACAAATAGATCATGGAAATTAACACCGCTATCAGACAAATTTTCACCAAAATAGTTTGGTGTCCCAAATGGTGGAGAAAATATTTCAGGTGAAAATGCAACACTGAATTTAGCATGTGATTCTAATATTAAAATGAATCTATTAAATGAATGAAACAAACTCTTACGCTGTTGCCAAATCAGAACCTAAAAATCATAGATCAACAATAACTCATAAGGAGAACAGGAACTGTGTACTAATGTTATTAAATTAAACAGTAACTGAAGGGAAGTTTTGCAATGATAAGCAGGCATCTCCAGACACAGATTGTAATTCATAAGCAATGCAGACAAAACATAAATGTATATTAATTTTGTAAAACTTTGTTTGGATAGTCTTATTGCAGCAAATCAAGAGAATGTTTTACATTCTGGAAAATTGTTAGCAGTGAGAGATTAAAGTAACAATGAGCTAAAAGTAGGAGAGCTACAGTTCCATTCTTCAGTAATTATTTATAATCTACAATATTTACATGGATGAATGCAAAGTTTTTGGCATAAAATATGTATAAACGTTTTATACCCAAGCCTGTAAATCCCTTATGGTGTGTGTGTGTGGGGCGGTCAAAATCATTGTTTTTGTAACAAACCTTATGCATTTCCTCCTACTGACCTAAATCAGAAGATATTGTTTAAAGTCTAACATTAAAAAGAACTGTTGTTGTTCATTTAGTCTGATTGACTTAAAGAACCATACAAATCCTCAACACTTTGAGCCTGGATGAGTTGTTATTGCTTCTTGTAGTAAATCAGTGGTTGGTGAATGTGCTATTCAGGATGTTGAACTGGAAGCAGCACACTACAGGTGCAGCTATTTGAACTAGAAAATGAATCATGATATGCCACTGGCTTTCTGCCTCTGTTGGTTAGAAAGAGGCAGATTTCATGTAAAAAGTAAAGTTTCATTCAGTTTGGGTAATAGGAATCTAAGCTTACTGTTGTATTTCTAACAAGGTTTTATAAATGTATAAATATATATATATATATATATATATATATTTTAATGTATGAGAACCAGATATTGCCACATAATTTATCTAAAAGAAAAGCCGAAAAAAAGTGTCTGCAATGATTAAATAACATCAGAAAACACAAAACAGACAATGAAAATAAGGTAAAACCCCCAGCAGAGTGCAAGATAAATTTAATTTAAGAAAAGATAATAGGCTTCATTATGCTAAAAAAATGCCCTGAAAATAACAATCAAACCATTTTTGGGAATGTTACCAAAGCAACATTTGAGTTTCATGCCTCAGGGTTGTTTGTCTCCCATAGAGCATCTGCCTGAGAAGCTCCAACTCAAGGAGATGAGCTGTCAGCTCCAGTGTCGCTTTGCTGACTGAAGAAAGTTGTACTCTGTGGCCGAGCCTCCCTATACAGGACATTCTCTTCCTGTACTAACAAGCACAGATACTGCTGGTTGGATGCGGTAGCTCATTAAACAATCTCCTGATTTGCAGTATTTTGCATTCACCAAGAGCTGTAAACCTTCTCACCAGTCACAAGCACGTGAGGACATGTTTAAAAGGAATGAGAGGCCATATTGTTTGTTTAAACCTGATGGAAATTGAGCGTTAATAAGCAGGTCAAGATAGGTATCTGTTGTGAAAGCTACCACAAAAACATGCATGCCATCCCAGCAAATTTTTGTTGAAAACATACTCAAGAGAAAATGTCTCTTGCTTGTAAATCAGATGAAAATGTAGCAGAAACATAGAAAGTGGAAATAGGTCCACACAGACACTTCTGTTGGTTTCTAAATGTGGTTTAGACAGAGTAAAGATTTATAAAATTGGCTTCACATTCATTGTGTTTGAGGTGGTTTTTGGCAGGACAGATGAAACAAAATATTCAATAATAGTGTGTTTGCCAGACTAAATAAAGAGAAGACCTCAAGTGGCCATAAAAACGATGTTGATAGGCATAGTCTTTTCTGAATAGATGCAGCCATTTACATTGTTTTGGGTTGTAATTATTGCAATATATTGCCAGTGGTAAGCAATTTTGTAATTGATAAAATTCCAGAATGTTTCTAATCAGCACAAAGTCAGTCTCAAAACGCATTGCCCTGCTGTTGATATTCTGTGAATTTATAAAATATATAATGAATTAGTAGTAGTGTGTCCACACATAACTTAAAACAATCAGACACCTTGTTGGAAGGCAGCATAAATATTGTAGACATGTTATGTTCTTTGCAAACATCATTGATGTTTCAATTGTTTATGAAAACGTTGCACACATGTATGAAGCGAATGCACTCAGTAAAATTTCAAATAGCTGTAAAACTGCTGTGGCTTTTGATAATTGTAGTAAGTAAAAGTGTAGTAAAAGAGAGGTGAAGGAATCTAGATGTTAACAATGAAATAAAAAAAAATACTCAAAGAGAAGTCTAATGCAGAAATGGCTATCCAAAAATGATGGATGGTTAGAAGAAGGAAACTGCAGCCCCGACCCTTGCTGGTTAAATTTTCAACAAGTCTTGGCCATCTCCAAAAATGAAGATGGCCAAATGAACTTGGCAGCACCTCAATTTGCATCAGGTAAGGAAATAAACACTGCAACCTTTTCATGCCGAATCTGAATCACTACTGGCACTTCTACGTGTGTTTTAGTCAGGACAAACTACTTTTGACAAGAAAGCCCCCAGACTTTTGCAGAGCCTTGTTAAATCTAATCAGGGTTTAACATCTCCCTTCAGCATTTCAAACATACTACATCATGATTAACAAAACGCATCCTGCAAACCCAGTGTCTACCTCCGGGGAGGCCTAATAAAACATCCATGATCAGCATTTCTTCTTATCCCGAGAGCTGTGATGAATGGGCGTTTCAGACCTTCCCTCCCTTCAAGCTCACCGTTTCTCACCTCTCAGTGGATTAGATTTTAAGCCTCCTGGTAATGTGTGTGAAAAAAACAAAACAAAAACAAAAAATAGGACATTCCTCCAGCGGAGATGTCCATGAGAATGTTTATACATGTTCTTGACCCGAACAGGAAACTCCATCAGTAATAATTGCACTCTGTGATGAGAAAGTGTCTTTGAGAGTGTGTGTGTGAATGGAGATTTGTCAAGATCTCTGTGTGTGTTGGGGGTGCAGGGGGTCTAAAAAAGCACAGAACTGCATTTTTCCGAGCTTATTGAATAAGTTGATTATGGCCGGAGCCAGTGGCTGGAGAGAGTGCGTCTGTTCTGCCTGTGGTACTTAATGTAATCGAGTGCAGCTGTTGGGCTTCTCAAACAGAGCCTTATGTTTGGGTTAGGTCCAGGGTTACGGTATGTATAGCAAAGACATGCTTACATAGGGAAGTGGAGTAAGAACAGAGCAGTGTCTTATATGCTTGCACGCTCGTGAACGTGAAGAACAACACAGTCGGATTCACATGCTCAATGAGAGTGCAAAAATGATTATCGGCTTGGACTCCCTGGCTGGTCGGGGTTATACATGAATGAAGATGGGCTTGCCAAGAAGAACAACTGGATAGCAGCTGTACTAGCTATGGATCCTCTGAGAACAGTGGGGGAGGGAGGGATGATGCAGAGAAAACAAAACTCAAGAAACAATGCTCCAGACCAGTGATTCTTCAGGCCTGGACTTCAACCTGGATTTGTTCTGAACAGCAAAAATAACAAAACTAACGGTAGACCTCACTTTATTTTAAAACCAGAAAATACAAAACAAATAAATAATGGAATAAACCACAATAGTCAGTGATCTAGAAATTGAAAAATGAATTTAAGTGAAAGTGTTCTTCATTCTTCATAGCAAAAGAGACACTGTATAAGTCATTGCTGTTCTGTTGGTCTGTGATGCTACCAGACCAGCAAGGGCTCTCTGTGGGAGAGATCAAAATGCAGTGCAGGACTCTGGTATTAATCATTAAAAATGTTCAAAGCAAAAGCAAAATTACCTATTGCTGTAAATTTTTCTGCTGTTCCAAGTTGTGTATACTGCCCATGTTCAATGCTGCTACAGAAACAGCCACCATGATCTAATAATTACATAACTTAATGCAATACTTGGACTTATGAGATGGGTAAAGCTAAAATTGGCTCATTGAGCATTTAACTCCATTCCCAGATGATCAGCTGTATCTTAGTTATGAAAAACATATAAAGAGGTGGTAGCCACATGTAAAAGGAATGGACCACAGAAAACTGAATTGCACCTGATTAATAGCCCATATCTACAAGCATTTCACAACAGTGGGGCATACAAAGAAACACCCCAGAAAGATAAGGCAGGACTTCATGTTGCACAAAGTCGTATTTATTTCCTTCAGTGCAGAACCTACAAAATAAATCTGTTTTACTTTTTAACACATGGAAGTCTGAATGTTAGAAATGGGGAAAGAAATGGAATTTAGAAAAAACTTTAAAGGATGTTTTTAGTCAGCTCAATAAACACAGACATTTGTCACACGAGGTTTGCATTATAACTCTCTGGAAGTTTAACTTCAATTGTTTTGATGATGTAGAATCTGGTAGTATTGACATGAAACATAATTCAGCTGGTCAGCTTAATTTTAAATTTCTTTTAAAATTAGCATATTTATTGCATTTTGTTGTCAGATTTTAGAGCAGCATAGAGTGCCAGGTAAAGATTATAATGATAAATTATTATTCTTATGCTTTAAAGTTATGGCAAGTTTCATTAAAGAGATTTGCTCATTACTAGTTGCTATGGAACCTGGCGTTGTAATCCTGTTTGGTTGTTTGAAGTCTGAGATACCTTTCTCTAAATAATTTTAAAAAGACTGCAAGCAGGATCAAGCAAAGTGATCACCACACTTAAAAAGCACAGACATCTCTTGCTTTGTTTTAAGGTCAAGTATAATGTAATGCATTTAAACATTTAGTGGCGCTCAAACCCTCATCGACTTTTGCCGCAGTACTGACCTACTAAACAAAAGTGGATTCACTCCCCTGTATTAGGTCAGCAATTTGTGAAGCCACAGGCACATTTCCAATATCCTCCGCTCCAATCAGCCATCTTGATTGCCCTAGTTATTTCATTTGACTTTGTGAGAGAGAAAGCAAAACTGAGCCGGAACAGAACAGAAGGAGTTAGAAGCAGAACCATTTCATTGCACATCAATCTAAGCCCCAGCTAGCTCTTGTAACAGGCACTCATTTTAATGCAGCCAGGAAGAGTAGGAAGAAAAAAGGTCAGAGGTTTTGGCAGGGATCAAGGGGGTCACACATGTGCCAGATTAGATGTGTGTATGGGTGTGTTGAAAGGGAGCCACTTCCATCTCATAGAGACATGATGAAGCTGATTCAGGTAGAGAGCAATGATAGACGAACGGCGCTGAAACATGATACAGATGAGAGATAAAGCGCCTGAACTCGGTGATGGAGGTGAGGATGGCAATTAAGCTGACTCAGGAGAATGGAGTCAAGGGAATGAAAGGAGGATGGGTCTAAAGGAGCAGCTGAAAGGTCGGTAGTTTTGCATGCAGTGTAAGTTAAGATGTTCACAAAGAGTCTTGGGAACACAGTGAAAGGGGGCAATGTAGAAAAAGTACAGTTGGCAATGAGGTTGGCAAGGGAAAAAAAAACTAACGATTGAAAGAAAATGATTAGAGTGGAAAATGAGTAGAGCAGCGGATGTGAAGAAACTCAAAAAGTAGTTGGAAAATTGCTTCTGGTTCTCATGAACTCAAAATCCCATGAGACCTCAGTGAACTGTTGGGCACTTCCTGCAGATATCTAAATAGCAGCTAATGGGAAACATAGATGGCCAGTAAATAAATAGACAAATAAAAAGGCTAAACTTTTTCACAAATAGATCAGGCTTTGCTCGCAGGTCAACAGAATGTTCCAACCTTTGAAAAGCTTCACAAGAAGTCGCATTTAGCAGGCTGACTTCACATGAGGAAATTAAGATTTTCTCTTTTATCATACAGTTAATGGAGCTAATTTGTTCCACCGGGGGAAGTGTTCCTTATCCACAAACAGAGCACTGCAGGAGTGGTTCGATTAATGCAGTTAACCACGAAGTGAAAAGAATACTGGAGAGGCTGGCCAGCTCGCAGTGAGAGAGCTGTTTACAGAGTGTTGGCGCTAATTAGCACTAGCTTCTTTGGGAGCACTCTCTTAAATATTTCAGATGTATCGGGTACATGACAAATTTTGTAAATCTACGCTCTTTAAAGCTAAGTATATTCATGGTACATGAAACACTAAGCCCAAATTTAGAAATAAAGAGACACACTGGGGCAACTGGAAGTTTTCTGCTCTCTGAATTAACATTTGGTATTCTAAACTGCTTCTATAACACTGCCTAATTCTTCCTCTTCCCTCTGGGCAAGAAATGGGCAAGAAATTCTTGCCCATTTCTTAAGGGCAAGAAATGATTCAATAATACAGGAAATATGAGTGGAGTCTTTTCTTTTCCACTTCTGGCAAGGAAGTGACTGTCTTCTACAGTTATTATTCTCTCTTTTCTTTGCATACTTATGCTTTCAAAAATGCAGAGGTTCTGAAACAAGAATAATTAATCTTTTGGATGGATGGAAACAAAAAAGAAAAACAGAAACAACCCAAAATTTGAAACCATGCGTTAATTTTTTTTCCCCAGGCTATATTGTTGAGAAGATTGTAGGCATGTGTGCGCATGTGTGAACGGTTAATGTGTGACTTTGGGAATGAGTAGGATGCAGTGTAAAGGTCATGGGACTTCCTGAATATTAAGCCTCACATGGACACACAGAGTGAATCAGTGTGAGCGTTGTAGACACTGTCATCTTTTACCAATAACACAGAGTTCCTTGGGGCAGCTGGTTATTGGAACCAGCTGGAGGATAAAGTGGTAAAGGGTCATTTCAAAGCATCTGGATGACAAAGAAGAACACAATGTGAGACAAAGAAATGTCTTTTTTGTTGCTGCTGGTTTTGACTTTGGGAGAAGAGCAGTTGTCTAGGAATTTAAAAAGTAATTCCTTCCCCCTTTCTGAATGTTGACGTGTCCTTGAAAAAACATTAAACTCCAAGTTACCTACTGATACTGTAATAAATAAAGCAACTCTTGGTGTGACAAGCACTTTGAGTGGTTTGTGAAATTAGAAAAGCAGTGCATAAGTTCAATTCATTTACCATGTACCATGCTTTGCAACAGTATTCAAGTCTCTTGAGGTTCTCAACTACAAATTTAAGTACATTTGATTCTAATATTGTGAGATTCGTTAAATCAAAGTAGCACATAGGTGTGAAGTGAAAGGGATACAAACCTTTTCTTTTTTTCATAAATCTGAAAAGTGTGGCATGAATATACTTGTGATAACAGTAAATGGAATCCAGTGCCATCAGTTCCCTGTAGAAGTAACCTTATTGCCAAACTGATAGTATAAATGGAATAAATAAAGATATTTTTTGAAGGTCTCAGAGGTTTGTCAAAGTACTTAGAAAACAAACTGCAACATGAAGACCAAGGAACACAGCAGACAGGTCACATTTAAAGTGTGGAGGTCTTTAAAGTGCATTTACATTATAAAATAATTTTCCAACCTTTGTCTCACAGAGCACAGGCCGATTCATTCTTCAGACGTAGACAGAAACTACGTGTCCTATCTTGTACTTAATAATTGTACAGTTCTTTGTGTTGAACTATAACATGAAATCTCCTCAAAAACACATTAAAGTTGTAAAATAGGAAAAAGGTCAAGAGCCAAAGCACTGTAAATGTCTTTAGGAAGTCCTCTCCTTGACTACAACGTAAAAGAAGCCACAGTTTTACTCCAAGAGTAGATTTTTAAGAAGACATTTACGAAACAAAATTCGTTGATGCACTCACAAGACAGAATGCAATCTAGGTTCTTAAACAGTAAATCAAGGTGAAAGCTTACGCCCCAAACACAATGAATCTCAAACAATAATAGTAAACTATTCAATAAAACTTTATACACTTCATCAATGGTTATACACCACTGAATAAGTTTGTCTCTTTTAACCCCAAATAGATCAAAATAAAATCCTCCTCCTGCTATTTTACTGAATAAAACGCATCAGTACACCTCAATGCCCTCAAAGCACCACCCCATACTGCAACCAGACGATGTGCCCTAAGGGCCCCCAGAAGACAAAAGGGGACTGAATTCATTTACATGCCATTGCGCCAGATCCATACACTCTTTTCTTTTCCCACCGAGAGGCCATCCAAGCCAGTCCACCTTCACTATGCTCTGGTTTACATCACCTTCACCGCAGTGAAAGTTTACAAGTGAAAGATGAGACATCAAGTGGCTCTTCTGGTGATAAGTGCCTCACCTCCAACTTTTAAACCCTCGCTATCATCAAGTCAGCTGTTTGCTCTGCTTAAAGTGAATGAGTAGATCAGTGGTTAATCCTGGGAGCTTGTGCTGCTAAGTAGCTCATCACTGTCTGGATGTTAAAGAGGCCTTGAATGCTGATGTTGTCAGATGCGGACAAGAGGAGGAGAAGATAAGCTATTGTTTTCACAGGCAAAACAGAGAGGGCTTGATGCTACAATGCAACGCTGATGCAATTCTATGAAACTTTGCCTGCCTTTGGAGTTCATTTAGAATGGATATTCTACCATCTATACATATATAACATATGCATAAACTGTATACTTACATGCACCCATCACATTGGCATCATATTGGGCATCCTTGAAATCATATAAAATGCACACAGACAGCAAATACATACACGGTTTATCAGCTAATTGTGAAGATCAAGATGAAAAGGGAGAGGATTTTGCTTGAGAATCATGTGCTTTCATCAAAGGACACCAATCAGCAGCGCTCGACAACCTGTGTCCTCCGCAGACGTTTTAATTTCCCATAAAATACAAACCCATGCTGTATCGCGTTTGATGTAATCTGGCTCCAAATACTTTCCCTTTCATCAGATTCCTCTTTCCTCATTTTTTACCCTTTTACTTCTATCGTTATTTTGGAGCATGAAATATGGTCCGCTCTGTCTTTTTTTTTTGCAAAGGCTTTGGTGATATCTGTTCCTCCAGGCAATGTTCCTTCATCCACTATTCATTTCATATCCTTCATCATAAACAGATTAAACAGCAAAACTGTGCTCCAGATCAGATGGAGAATTTTGTGATAGTCATGTGACTCAAATGTAGTGTTATTATACCCTATTCTATACCAACACAGAATGAAAACTATGCAGTGATGATTCTTTTTCCTGTAACTCGAATGTATCTTTTTACATTTGCATTATTTTATCAAATTAATATTGTCTTATAGTTAATTGAATGTATAGACTGATAGATGAGGCCACAGATGTTTGCTAGAGAACATTAATGAAAAAAAAAATCATTAACACTAAGGGACCAATCAGATAGATCAGGGGCAAAGTACTAGAGATTGCCTGGTTGTGTGTTAAAGCATAATCCCCACAGACAGATGGGCTTGATAACATTTTTTCCCCAGCTTGCCCTTTAAAATTGCCACCAGTCACTTCAAATATCTTGGTATTAATATTCCCAGAAAGCAAAGGCTACTATTTAAGTTTAACTTTAAGGACCTCAGTGATTGTATTAAAGTTAAGAGAGATAAATGGAAACTTCTGCCACTTTTTTTTAAATGGATGCATGAATAGGATTAAAAGCATGCATGTTTTCCAAAATATATCCAATTTTCTCACTTCATAATTATTTTAAACAATTGAGCCAATCCTTATGCATTTCATTTGAGCAAATTTTTTAATAGTGGCAAAAAGACAGTGATTATTGAAAGAAAACTGCAAGGAGTTCAGTTTTATGTCTCCCACTTGCCATACAGGGGATAAAACAAAAACATAGAGAGAGGTTCACTGGACAAATAAAATCAATATTTAAGTTTTTGGCCAAGATGCAAAGTGTCAGACCTACAATGCAGTTGGTTTAGGTCAAAATGTTTGTGTTAGTGAGTCAAGCCCCATACCTCTGTCAAGACCTAAAAATTGAAGTTTACAGACTATCTCCATCCAATCTGATCTAACTTGAAGTGTTTAAAAAAATTACACGGGGTAAACATTTCAAGCTCTACATTAATAAAGATGACAGAAACATGCTCTTACAGCTCGCAATATTTACATAAAAATTATGCAATAAGACGTGAAGGATTTTGCTTATCTCTGAGGGGGAAATCCCACTCTGGGCAGAACGCTGTCAGGGTTCTCAAGCAGGCTGTTGAAGTGAATTCAGTGCTGCAAATACAAGCAAAGCTGTTGCATACCACCCTCAAAAGGTTATCATCTGCATCTGATTTTATTCATCAATGTCTATATATCTGACATCAGATAGAAACTGCAGGATCGCATCATGTCTCATAATCTGGTTTATATCATATGAGCACAGGGCCTGAATATGATTCACTCTACTCTATATAGGTTGTTATGTGCTCCGGCACATTGTATTTATTTCTGTCTATTTTTTTTTTTCACTTGGATTATTTTGTATAGAAGTTAGTTGTATGATTGTTGTTGTTTAATATACTTTAGAGTTTTGATAATTCTTTCTTGTAATTGGTCCGTTAATTTGTGACGCTGTTGGACCGCCTATAAATAGGCTGGGTTGCGCCAGGTAAGGGCGACGCCCACTCCCAACCAACACCGAGGATGCGTTCTGACGCGGTGCGCACGTCTCCAGCCTGCCACACGGTAGTTTTTGTTAGCTGTTTGTCTGGTTGATGTTTTGTTTTTGTTGTAATTTTTGACCTGGTGGGACCGGTTGTCCTGTTTTCGATTTTTCTTTAACAGTAGTTTCTTTTTTCTTGTAGTCCGGTACTAGCAGGGGCTTCGACGGCCCTGTATAGGGTTGGCCTCCTGCTGTACCGTTTTGTTCTTTTTGATCGGCTCATCAGGTCCAACTTTCTGTTTATACTTTGGGATTTTTGTTTTCTTTTTTTTTTGGGACACGGGGAACCGAGGATTTAATTCTCTTTTTCTTCACAGAAAAATCAAAAGAAGCTCATCTTAAACAAAAAGGTCGAGAGAATTGAAAATAAAAATTACTTTTGAATCCTCATTTTTGTCTTCGTGTCCTCAATATGTTGTGCCCTTTGTGGACGTAACAAGGTGGCAGATATTTCGTTAAACAAGAAAAGTTCTGAAAAACTACATTACATTAGTTCATTGAAATACATGCCTGCATTATATAGCTCTTCTTTTATATCCTGGGAACAAAAAGTCGACTCAGCACCTTACCTTTCTGCTGAGAGGAGCTAACAACTGTGGAGCATGGACTGAAGAAGCATTTTTAGCTGTTCAAACAACAGAGGGTGAAAAACATCATTAATGCTTTTTCAGAAGAAGTGAACTCTATCCAGTCTTCATTGCTGGCACCTCTTCTCTTGTTGGAAGTGTTGAAGTAGATGTGCACCTTTTCACAAGTTCATTCTTTGTTTAACACATCCCACAGTGATGACTGAACGTAGTTTTAAAGATTACCTCTAACGAGTACAGCTGTACTTCACAGCTATTACCACAGGTATTAAAATATTTAACATTCCATCAACTCATGGTTCCAAAATCACTTTGAAGCGAAAGCGCCTGCTGCTTAAATGTGAATTATCATTAGTAATATAAAAGTAATAGATCATTATTGAAAAAAAAAATGAAATAGGCTTCTCTTTTACTTTGAGTTGGCTTACCACTAAAAATGAAGCAAATACCAGGGCAGGGATGTTGCTTAGCAAAAAGAGTGAAACCAGAGAGAAAATAAGTAATTTGGCTCTTAATGAAGCAAAAATCTCCCTGCCAGTAATACCAGTGTGCACTAATTACCGCTCTACATCTTTCTTCTTTAATTACTACAAAAAATAGAAATCTAGGGTCATCAGAAGGTGACAGGCAAGTCATAGTAAAAATAATAAAAATTAAAAAAAAGAAGAATTTTGTTGCACACAGTCAAAAAGCTGTCATTACCCACCATGTTTTGAACAAAGGATATATAAAGTGTTAACTAGCAAACTTAACAGAAGTTGTAGTGAGACATTTAATATAAGTTTGGCCAAAGTAAATTCTATGATTTAGTGTAATCAGCAGGCAAACCTGGCTTTTGCCTTTTTAGGAAATTTGGCTAAAAATAATAATAAAATAATTTTAAAAAAATCAAAAATAGATTTTTTTAATCATCTGTTGTCTTTAAACATCAAGATTAAGGTTGAAATTTTAACAGCAAAAACAATCTCAAACCACACCTCTGAAAACCAGGTATTGAGTGCCTTACCCGGGGTGCCATTGTTTCATGAATAGTTTACAAGACAGATCTTTTGATGAAAAATTGTCTTATAGACTTTGTTAATAACTTACTAAATGACCTAGCTAATTTAGTAATGTAAAAACTTCATGACATCAGAAAAAACTAAAAGATACTACATAAGCTACCTGGGTGGGTTTAAGGTTTTCTAAAGGTTCCAGCCATTGTGGCTGTAGCTTTAGTTCAGTGATTACCAATGTTGTTTTCTGGACATAAAATCTTTAACTTGTTGAATGTCAACTGAATCATTGATAAACAAGACAAAAGTTTATCAATATTAAAACCAGAACTTTTGAAAATGTTTATGTACCTTAGCAATTAGTCCCTCTATAAGCGACAGTGTATGACATAACGTAAGTGCATAAGATATAAAATTCTTCAGATCCCATAAAGATGAGTTATTGTTAGATTTGGACATCTCAGGGCTCCATTTGGAAAATATTTATGAGTATTAGCCAAAGTAAACTGTATTCAATCTTTATCAAGTAAACAACAAACGACTTTGTGTATTTATAATAGACTAGAAAAATTGCTTGCTCATCAGACTTAATAATCTTCAGGCCTTGCGAGTGTAGTGGTGTCACATATTGTATTGAAACTGGTTGTAGTCCACAGTTAAAATGCATATTTTATGTTTTTGTATGATGATTCATCTCTGTGGAAGGTGTTTCACCACAACCAGGTTGGATCATTAAGTCCTTAAGTTTTTACACTCCATTTCTTTATTGAAAGACAACTTTCCCAATTAGTTCACTGCTTCTCCTTTTGTGCATTCTCACTGTAGAAAAAGCTGTTTCTATATTCGCATTGAATGTAAAACAATAGGTACCTGACTGGTGTAAAAAGCATTGTTGATCTTTAACAAGCAATTTTACCTACACCCTCAACCTCAGCCCTTCCTGCTCAGGTTGACTGGCTTTCAGGGAGACTGTTCAGCTGAGTGGTGATTCAGCTGAGGAGCTCTACCAGTGTGTTTTTGGCTGAGCGTGACACTCTGTGCATGCATGAATATATTATTTCTGCTGCTATTAACCCTGGCAAGACAACGGAGCTTGGGACCTGGGCCTTGTTGCCTCCCTGGCTTCTGTGCTCTTATTGTCACTGCAAAACAATAAAAATGGGTCTTAATGTTAGTTCCAAGGGCTTCTACTTGGATAAGACTGTTCCATATAAACAAACAAACAAAAAAATCACAGATGTTTCTCTGGGGGATGAGTGAGACGGAAGCTTATATTATAAAAGATTTAGACAATTGAAATTGGCTGGTTAAGGTTTCCAACATCATAAAAAATAAAATCACATTTTATTGATGTAACTCTGAACCACAGGCATTATTTTTGCACAGTAGGCAAAGATCGTGCCTTCTCTGCAATAAGTGATATTAAACTGAGCAATACAATGTTACCAGATTTATATCTTTAATAATCAAAGTTAAACTTTAAATGCATAAAGCTCTTGACATGGTCTCTTCTTTCAAATGGCTGACAATCAGTGTGCTGTTCAATTTGCTCTGTTATAATTACCCCTCAACTTTTAAAAAAACATGTTTTCATGCATAAATAACGACAATGATGATTGTGAGCACTCATGCGTGCACATCAGTCAGAGTTTTTGTGTATGTTTCACCCCTGTTGCCAACAGATGGAAACCTCAGGCACAACGCTGGGGGTCCTCACCCCTTCCCCATTCACCCCAGATCTTTTCCACTCCCTCCAAACCCCTCCGAACCCCACATCGCTCCATTTCCCCCTCATCCCTATGTGCTCACCAAGCATAAAGGAAGTTTCAATCCTGCACAGACAGCCCCTAAAACCTGGCCAGAGGCACTGGAAACCTCCCTCTGCTACCACAAAAAGACAAATCTAGCTGTGAATTTTGACATAATAACATAGACTGAGAGCGAAGGCAATGCAGATGCAACATTCGGATGAAAATTACAAGATTGGCAGAGATGTAAAATGGCACTGAGGCACTTACAATATGCTAGCACTTTGCATATATGAGCACTCAGAGGTGCTTTTTTCCTAAACTCTGGCTTGAGTTAGAGAGTGCAATCACAGTCGTAAAATGGATCCTTGCTGGGCCTCTGTAATATTCAGCAAAAATTTCAGCATAAAATTTCAAGTATGGATAAGAGGGATATATCGTCATGTTTTAGAGCTAGAACTTTGAAAGTATGACAGAAATAAATCACAACAGGACTTAGATTTTTTCAAATTTGACAAGTTGTTTTATTACACTTTTCTGACACAAAAAGAACCTTTCCATCTACGCAGAAAAAAAACTGAAAAGTGCTACTACTGTATATATGGATGATGACATATCTGCAGCAATGGCATTTTCTGTGAAAATCTTTTTAATGAAAATAAGTGAAATGGGTATGAAAAGAGCACTATTTTTCATTCTTTCAGGAACTGTGGGGAAACATTTAAGGAGATGCCGGTAGGGAGTACAGAATTGTCTTCACAAAAGCAACTGTTGGAAACTTGTTTTTACTGTGTTTACCTGGTGTGGAAAATAATCTGCTCTGAATAATGTTTTGACAGCTATGCTTCTATGAAGCTGACTGACTGATTCAAAAGAGGTTCTTTCATGACCTTGTCTTTTGAATGAAAAGTATTCTGATCACACATTTGTTTAAAGAATCCCAGTGGATGTCAAAGTCACGATGCTAAAAACTGAATCAGAAATTGTAACATCTACATGAAAGCTGCCTGTAATTTTTTGGTTTGGAAAGAAATTTTTGTTACAGGTGAATTTGAAGCATAATAAGCTCACCACAGAGAACTTTTAAGTCCCTCCACTATATGCCGGTTTGTTAAGTCTTCGAGATACTGCACTCAGAAGAGGGTTCTAATGTTCTCCTCATGACCTGATCAATCTTCGTTTTATAACCTAAAATATGAGCTGAAGAGTAAACAAATTTTTATTGGGTAGAGCCTTTTTGTCTTTTTACAAAGTCGTCAGTTGTGGATGCGGAAATAAATGTAACTATGATGAGCTACAAGCCTCAACACAGCTGTAAAGGTACATGTGTCATGGATGATAACAATAACATGTGCCCCATCAACTGATAGATTCTGGCTATTTGATATTTTTGGATAAACATTGTGCTCTCTTACACTTTCTCTTCTGTGACACTAATCAAAGGAACTGTGCCATGCACATGTTTGTATGAGTGTTTTGTAGGGCATGGGTCAATATACTGCCAGACCTGTAAATTGATCTTGGGATATCATATGCACTGCGGCTTTCCACCATGTTGCCTTTGGGTCAGCCCGCTGTCGAACCTTCTGTGACTTACTAACTTTTAGATAACACAGCTGAGAGTGTTACAGGACAAAAGCAGCTACTCTTTTGGAACTGATGGTAAATATTCTCACCGTTTCTGAAAGAACGGTCTATGACAAAGTAATACAGCAGCAAGACCTGAGCCAGAAAGAACTTAATGTTTGAAAAATTAAATTCAACTTCCATTTTCACAGCACAGAACATATACATACACACACACACACACACACGCACACACATGTATATATATATATATATATATATATATATATATATATATATATACATATATATAACTGTAACACAACTGATACAAAAAAAAATGCAAATGATAATTATGAAATATTTTGTAAACTAAACTTTTCAATTTAGATCATTTGTGCATAGATGATTCTGAAAATGATGTGATGGTCTATCCTGGTTTGAAGTTTTGTTTTATGCTTTTTATGATGTGAAAAAATATTAAAATTTTCTAAAAAAAACTGAACTTTTTGTATAACCCATTTTTTAAACAAAATCCTCAGAATTAACAGAAATATATCTCAGAAAAAATATTCCTGTCTTTGATGTATCCACTTATTTATGTTTCACTGTTTAAACTAAATAACCAAAACAATCTTTTAATATGACTGTCAGGAATCTGGCAATGCTGTGTTTGCATGGTATTTTTTCTCTATGTTTTGTAGCTTCAGGTCTCAACTGGGATAAAGCAGAAATCTGGAGCAGCAGGTTCTCCACCAGAAGGAATAATTGTGTGGGTGGAACCCTTAAGCTGTGTACCTCCTACACACCTGGTCCACCTGTAGTCCAGACAGACTCAATGTGGACTCAAAGCAGATGTCTACCACACATGTGCACTCAAAGGAAGATTTTTACGGCCACTTACATATTCTAGGTGTCGCACTGTAAACTGCTAAGCGGAAAATGTTCACTTTGAACTATTTTGTATGTGACAATGAATTGAAAAGATTGCGTTTCGGCACAAACGGTCACAATGAGGCGTAGGATCCAGATTTACACTCTGCGTAGCACTGACAAGTGTGTGGTGGTTCTCCTGGTGGATAGATGCCCAACTAGCTCATCAAACTAGCTAATATCCATTTAGATTTTGGAAAATGAAGGAATTTGTAATGAGAAATATAAGAAATCGGTAAGCTCAATTAAAAAATCTGAACTGTGGGCGGACATTATATGTGGAGTCTGCACAGCTCACAGAATGCCCGAGTATCTGGGAGCCTTTACTTATCTGGAAATCCAGATCAAGGGACCAGAGACTTCAATTAATCATTAGCACCTGATATCATCAGACACTCCTCTTTTCCCCTGGGAGCAGTGTTGTTCTTCGTTTCCAAGAAAGATGGCTCTCTCTGACCCTGCATGGATTACAGAGGACTCAACCTGTCAACAGTTAAAAACAAGTATTCTCTACCAGTCATTTGTTCTGCTTTTGAACCAGTTCATGGAGCCACCATATTCACAAAACCTGACCTCAACAACACCTTCCACCTAGCCTTCATACACCAAGTAGATTTATGGAAGAAAGCTTTCTGTACACCTCTTGGTCTAATGAAGTCTCTTGTCATGCCTTTTAGCTCCAGGTGTCTTTCAAACCCTTTGTCTTTGTCTCTATAATAGCTTCATCTATTCTAAGACTCTTGCTGATTAACTAAAACACGTTGGCCTTTTTCTCTAGTGACTCCTCAAAAACTGATTATATGTTACAGTAGAAAAATATGAGCTCCACCATTAATCTGTTAGATTCCTGGGTTACATTATTTTAAGGTGAACAGGTTTCTCTGGACCTGGACAACATCAAGGCAGTAATGCACTGACCCATCACTTTCTTCCCTCACCTCCACCTTTACCCCAGAAGCCAACACTGCATATCACAAACTAAAGAAAAAATTCTCCCAAGCACCTGTTCTTGTCCAGTTCGCCCTTGAATCAGTGGTGTTCTTTCTCAACATTCACCTTCTGACAGGAAACTTCACCTTCAGCCAGAGCATGCCTTATCCCCCAGATTCACACACCAAAGTTCTCTTGCCACCCTGGAATCAGAGGTACCAAATTTCATGAACTGGAAATTCTGGTAGCTTTCATTTCATTAAAATGTCAGGGAAAGGAAGCCCGTCACATCTACACCCCAAATAAAACAGGAAATCATCCACTTTCCAGCCTGCTTCAACATAATACCAATAAAAAAATTCAACACTCCTTTCAAACCACAGTCTTGATACTACTACACGCAAAAAACATTTTCTGTTTCCATACCATCCCCCAAGAAATCCTTTCTGACCGTGGCCCTCAGTTCATCTCTCAAGTCTGGAAACAGTTTTACAATCTATACTTTTTGACCTTTTCAAAGTCTCCCTAACTATATATAGAATATATCAATCCCTTTTGCATATCATCACATTTGCAAAAACATCTGGTCCAATGCTACCACTACTCTTCATTGCAGCTCATCATAAAATCACAGAATCGTAGATGAGAAAAGTACTGCAGCTCGTCACTATTCACTCGGACAAAAACACTGGCTCTCTTCTCATGACATTCCTCTCTAAATTCATGTCTAAAAAACTCTCTCCCAAACCTCAATCCATAATCAGTCCTATAATGACTCATTTTCTAATAGACTCACAAAATCTTTTTCTCAGTGCCTGGTCAATATTTTTTGGGGGGTATTTATTTTAAATGTCAGTTATTGATAGGGTTAGGGCTTTTCTCACGTATGTCTTAAGACAGGCATGTCCAAAGTCCGGCCCGGGGGCCAATCACGGCCCGCGGCCAGATTTCATACGGCCCGCAGCTTTGGTCTTATAATGTATTATTTATGGCCCGCCTGCAATGTGAAACAGAATAAATAAATCATAAAACTTGAAACTGTAATTCCTCCTTTCACCAAATGGTGGCAGCACCACTTTAATACTATCAGTCTCTGCCTCCATGCAGCGAACCCCTCTCCACTCATTTCTGCCATGGCCACTGCAAAGAAAACGAGGAAAGTTTACAGTGAGGGCCGCCGCTTTCAAGAGAGATGGGAATTACAATACTTCTTTTCTGAAAATCAAGGCAATTGTGCTTGTCTAATTTGTAATGAGATGGTTGCCTTGTTTAAGGATTTTGACGTAAAGAGACACTACCAGACTAAACATGCTAACACATACAACAAGCTAACAGGGAGTCACCGTGCTGAAAAACTGAAGCAGCTCCAAGCTGCACTGGCATCACAACAGCGATTTCTTTGGGCCTGAGTCAAAAGAAAATACCACCAAAGCAAGCTACGATGTTAATGTTAATAGCTAAACATGGCAAACCTTTTACTGAAGATACATTTATCAAAACTGTGTTATGAAAATGGTGAAGAACATTTGCCCTGAGAAGAAGCAAGAATTTGCGAATGTTTGCCTGGCACGTAACCGTGTGGCACTGAGAGTTGAGGACACGAAACTGAGTGTTTTGAACGGTAACGTCTGTCACTATCAGCAGTGAAGAGCCAAAAGAACATTTATGCACTTGGATGCACTTGGCACTTATTTTTATTAAACTCTTGAGTAAGATTTGGTTATGAACCTGTCGATGTGATACAAACTATTACTTTCTGAAAGATATTGTAAATGACAAGAGCAAAATTCACTTGTTTTAAAATTTAATAACAGACAATTTTGTATTACTTATAACTCCTGTTTAAAATGTTCTTGAGGCAAAGATATTTTTAAACTCATGTAAATTTAAGGTATTTTATACAGTTTGTTCAATGTTATCTGACTCTCCAGATATGAAAGAAAAGCAGAATTTCTGCTTTTAGAGTTGCCTGAGTGGCTTATATTTGGTTATTTTGTCATTTGAAAAATAAAGATAATTGTGACAATGAAAATTGTTTTATAACAGTGTGTATTTGCATGACACTTTTGTGGTTAAAAAATGTCCAAACAAACTATTGGCCCCCAGGCATCTTGACTTTATCAAATCTGGCCCTCTTTGCAAAAAGTTTGGACACCCCTGTCTTAAGACAATTCAATTAAAAATCTTAGTTAGACTGTTATGTGTGTGTGTGTGAGTTGAAAATTCAATACAAACATTATTGTATCTTATACAACCACAGCAGAAGGGGTGATGTGAGCCACTATTCTTGTACACAGATCAACAGAGACATAAAATCTAAGCAAAGAAATAAGTTACTGAGTTATTGCTGAGCATCCATATGCAGTGTTAGTCTTTCAAATAGAGGGAATAGTTGAAATGCCTTTTTTTTCAAAGGGACAAAAAGCAACTAGAGCACATTAGTAATGTGTGAATACACTAGGTTTTCTGAAAAGGAATCTGTATCTACCATACTGTTAAAAACCTTGGTGAAAAATGATAAAAATAGACTGCACTTAATGAAATAGTAGGAACAGTTTTAAAAGGCAGACGTATCATAAGAACAGAATTCTTTGCATGGAAAAAAAAAAACTAGAAATAATACAACCTCAAAGTGTGTTTACACTTGTAAAGAGATGTACATACTGTATATGAAAATAAAAAGAAAAGGCTAACACCAACAGGAAAACTCCAAAAGCATGTTTCCATAATTGTGCATATGTAAAACTGTTAGCACTCCTCCTAAGGCTTTATGAATAATTTAGTAATGAAGGTGGGCAAGAGTAATGAGGATGTAAGAAAAGTAGCACAAAATCTGGAGTTCACTGTAAATGCAGAGTTGCACAAAATGTATTTTTTTGAGCAAACAAATAAATGCTGTTGTTAGTTTATGTAGCAACTAAGCAGCAATTGTATCTTTCTCTAAAAACTGTAGTCATTTCCAATATGACCCTAACATCTGTCAGCAAATATAAATGTGAAACAGAAATAATTCTTCTGTACATAGAATTAGAGGTTAAACGTTATGGACATATGAGAAGCTTGACTCTAATTAAAAAGTCACACCATAGTTTTCTCAATTAGTTCAGGGCCAATACTTGTTTAGCTTCAGTTCCTTTTATTTCCACCCCTGGAAGTTCTTGTTCCAGCAATTAAAGCCAGAGTTATAATAACACTACCTTTTTACTTAGGCAGCATAAAGAATAGCTTTTATCTGTTGGTCCTTGGGTGTTGGGCCAAGGACCAACAGACATTGAGAATGTACTGAGAGCCACGTTCTGTTGGTCTGCTCAGTTTAAGCCAGATCAAGAAATGTAATATCATAATTAAGTCAGATTAGCACTACAACAAAACTGTTTCTTGTACAATCTGACATATGCTAGTTGTATGCCAAAGCTATGCATTACAATAATTTCATCTTCAGCCTCTATCAGTGTTTGTAATTCAGTTTAGAAACATGATCAGGTCTTTAAATTTGCTCACTTGAGCTTATAAATCCTAATAAACAGGCCATGTAACTCAAGTTGTGATTCCTTTATCTGGAATCCACTCATTATTACAAAAAATGTTCACACATATAGAATATTACTTCTAACAGTGTTCACTAATTAAACTGGCAAGAGAAAGTAGCATTAACTAATTATTTTTGTTGTATTGAAGTGCACCTTTCTAAATTTTACAATCAAACATTTGAATAAAAGAGATACTTAAAGAACATAACTCCAGGTTGAAAACCTACTGATTCCATCCATCCATGGTTGGATAGAACCAGTATAGAACTGTAATAGCCTTTTATGTACAACTGGAAATAATGTTCCCAAAACGCATTGCTTCATTCTTAAGTAACTTTGGGAAACAAAAATGACTTTAGCAGTAGTTTTACTACATTTTTTTACTTTTATTTGAGTAATATTTTTTCATCTTTCCTCTTACTTGAAATTGATCTTTGGATACTCTTCCCACTGGAAGTAACTTCACTGAATAAAGGAATAAAACAAATATGTGCAAACACAATTGTTAAAGTTGTGTTTGTAGACAATCGTTGTTATTCTAATGCTATTCTCTACCTCCTAATGTGACATTTGGCAATGCAAGTACTTTGCCTTGTTCTAACATAAAGTATATTTGAATAGAAGACTGTAAATATTAGTTCCATATTTTTTTTTAAAAAAAAGATTATTTGGAAAAGTCTGTATACTGCATTCTGCCTGACTGTAATTTTGTAATCATGTTGTTTATTATTTGAAAAATAATGACATCATTTTAAAATATTAATCAGATAATCTGATCAGTTACTTAATACTTAAGTACCTTTTTTTATAAAATACATTTTTACTATTACTTGAATAATTTCTTGGATGAGTACTTTTACTTTTACCTGAGTAAAAATATGTTGAAGTAGTGCTACTCCTATATTTGGTTACTCTAACCACCTCTGTACATTTTAATCAGTGGCCTCTGAGATATGAAGATATTTATTTCTGTATGAATATGTCTTTCTATGTGACCCGCATCAGAGAATGTGATGATCTAAACAGCATCAGAAGGGCTGCATAAATTAGAACTACACACTGCAATTGTGCTTTTGTCCTACTAAGCCAGTGATATTAATGTTAGCCTGAGGGCAAACATTTTAAGTAGCGAAGTTAAAGGAAAATGACTATGAGGACAGACCAGGTGACACTTTATCCTCATTTTCTAAAATAAGAGTCTTGAATATACCCTTTCTAAAACTGTAATGAGTGGAAACATAAAGCACTTAAACACTTGATTCGAAGCTTGGTGTGAAGAAAAGAAATTGTGCAATTATCCTTTTCTTTATTTGGATATTTATTGGTAATAAACTTGATTAATTATAGAACACATGTAGGAAGCTCAAGACAGTACCTTCAAATAAGTGTGCATCATGAAAATACTACACTTCCCACTGTAGCATATTTTCATCCAGTGACATTTGAACTGAAAATAAAGTTGAATAAATGCTGTATGCACTTGATAAAACTAGATAGACGTTAGAATGTGTTGGATAAACCATGTCATCTTTTGAAGTACTGTAAAATGCAATTAAAAAGTGTTATCATATGAGCTAAGCAGCATATATTATGTTGATTGTGATCTGTCCATGTTATACCCCGCCTCTCTCCGAGTGACTCCTGGAGATAGCCAAAAACCACTCTGAAATCCTACAAAGCTAAATGGGTATGGACAATGGATACAGCTCATCTAAATGTCTGATGGTGTAACTCATCTCTAAAGTGTGCAGAGCTGTTAATGCTATGTACAGTGTGTATGTAGTGCCTATCTAAACTATTTACATCCTTGGATGTTTTCAACTTTTTGTGGCTTTGACAGCAGGAGACCTTAGAAGGCTTGTAAATGTACTTTTGGAAATTATCACCAAACTGATAGTATTTTATTGTTCATACCCACCACCATTTTGTAAAATGTAGGGTGAAGATTCATTTAGCCAGACAAGCAATTCTTGTGTGGTTAAATTATTGACAATAATTCGTCTCCCAATGTTCTTCAAAGTAACAATTTGATCAAAATGTTCATGTACTGTACTTTCAAAAGTGGAAAGTACGTTTTTCCTTTAAAAACATGTTGGTTTATTCAAACATTGATCCTAAACAATTTGTAAACTTAAGAGTAGATATAGAAGTACAAATGGCTTTGTACTTCTATAGTGCTTTATCAATTCCAGAGCACCCCAAAGTGCTTCACACTACAATCAGTCATTCACCATGCTGATGGTGGCAAGCTACTGGATAGTAGCCACAACTACCCTAAGGTAGTCTGATAGAAGAGAGGCTGCCATGCGCCGGCCCTCTGACCATCACCAGCAGGCAAGTTGCGTGAAGTGTCACGCCCAAGGACAGACACAACGACAAAGGAGGGTAGAGCAGGGATTGAACTGGCAACCTGCCGATTGCAGGGCAAACTTCTACTACCGTTACCACCATTGTAAATATTTATGCCTTGGTGTGTATATATTTTTGTTGACAATATGACAATTGAACACCAAGAAAAGGGTAAATACTGTATATCTTTGTTTCAATCCATAAATCTGATTGTGCTGTAGGCTAATGCAGAAACATCAATTTCTTGTGGCATCATGGCTTTCTATGTCCTTTACAAGAAAGGCAGATATGCAATAGTGTGACAATATGCTTTGTCCAAGACTAGACAGCTAGATCCTTTATAGATCCCATGAGCAAAATTCTTTAATAAGAATGATAAAACTCCTGTCATGAGAGTTGGCAACGGTTCACAGGATCCACACTGGCAGGTCGAGACACTAACCATCGACTCACATACAGATGCCCAAGCACATCAACGAGCAACATCCCTTGGGCCTAGCCACCATCTGTGCAAACCACCTATCTTTGTCTCTACTTGCTGCTCCATTGTGGCCTCCGCTTCCACTTTACCCAGTTAGAAAAGTGGTAAGTGGGTCTCTGTGTCTCAAAGTTGGATCCCCGGTGCTAAGCACTGCCTTAAGTTCTACATTCATCATCTCCATGGTGGTGTTCAAAATGTGTGCGCCTAGAATGTGCACATCCTTACTTCCTGCAGTAGAATTAGCCTTTAAAACTGAAGAAGAGGTTAGTAATAGAAAATCAAGTCTTGCAATCCCTTTTACAAATGTATGCACTGAGATAATGATGGATATTGTCAAACACACACTCATCTATCGATATATGCATCTGTCTGTATGCATGCATGTATGTATGCATGCATACATGGTTGAAAAGTTTACATGGACCAAATAAAAAGACACGCACTGATAGCTTTGAGTTAATAGGTGACACATCTGTGAATATATTTTAAGGCCACACTTTGATCACATTGCTTTTTTGCTAAACCATAATCAATGAAACACTGACCAATTTATTAATTCATCAATAAGTTTGGTGATAACACCCATTAAAATGTAATGTTTGGTACTGGTTTTCTCAATTGTCAACTGTAAGTATTATATTAGCACTTTTCTATAAACTCAAACAGACTTTATAGGAATAAACCAAAATTACAAACAGAAACATAAAATAATCTTTCAGAACTTCATAGGAATTGAAAATCTCAGACTTAATGTTGCAGTGATGTCATTGGGGTTATCTCAGTTTTGGTTTTTGGTAAATAAATTAAGTAAATATTTTCTTAATATTGAAACACTCAATATTGAGAACTAGAATAATCCTATAGATTGTCTTTTCCTTCCTGAATTACCTCTCCTTTCCCAATCGGCATCTCTAAAAGCTAAAGTACAATAAATGTTGTTTTTTTTTTGTTTGTTTATTATTTTGTCTTTGTATGGTTTGATTTGGTTTAGTACTCCCGCAACCCAAGCTAAATTTAATTTGACAATATCTTTTCTAACCCTAACCCTAATCTGAACTATTTTAATACCAAAGAGGTTGTTAGAATTACCAAAAAAAAGTTCATTTTGTGAACAGAACGACTGAAGTTTTATATCTTGTAAAAGCCCCTACTTTGTAACTTGCAGCACTTAAAAGATCTGCTAGTAACATCTTGGTGCCAGGTATCAATAAATCTCAGGGGATTGAATGAACTAATAAAAGTTTGAAACTGTAATAACAGCAAAAGTCAGGCCAATATATTGTTATGCATTATTTTATGGCAAAAGTGATAATGATAAAGTAGAGACTATAGAGAATATCAGTGCAAAATGCATCTAGGGAGGCTTTCACTTTGGTTCTGTAATTATTGAATAGTTCATCACATTATGTCAAACCGTTTGACATAATGACAACTCATTCTCTGAGTTGAACTTTCATCGTAAATTTAACCCAATTCTGACACTCTTACACACTACATGTTGTATGAAAACAACCAAAGCTTTGTATATGAACTTGCACAATTCTCAAATTGTCACTGTGTCTTCTCAGCAGAGAAAAGGAAAGTAGAGCACGAACAACATCTGGGCCCGGTGACAGAAACACTTCGAATGTGGCATAACCACCCCTCTCCTCCCCACAAGCTCCCCCCTGAACTCACACACACATCTTCTTGTTCTTCCAACAATCCATGGCATGAATTCGTTCTACAGATCCTTGTAATGTTTTGAATATTGTCATCCTTGCTCTAGCTGACATTTTCCACTGCCAGGCAGAAAAACAATAAACAGGTGGTAGAAGAAATGGGCTCCAACACCTGCACATACATCATTCTGATGGGGGAGAAAGGCTGCTGGGTAAATGATCCTGTTTAGTTTGTCTCCTTAGAGAATAGCTAAAGGTGTTTTTTCTAAGATTTCCAAATTTTTTCTATTTTATGGGATCGGTTAACTGAGCTCGTTTATTACCTTGTTGTACTTTCATACACAATGGTTTTATAATAAGCAAAAGAACTGCAAGAATATGACAGAAACAAATATGGGGGAAAGAAATATGCAGCAAATCAGGAAAAACATTATGACCAGCATGAGCTCCTGACCAGTCTACCGCTATGCTATCCCACATTGAACAAGCCGTTTACCCTGCCTGCTTTCCATCTGAAGCGGGACTTATTTCTCCAATAATTTGAGCCACAGTAACTCCACAATCATACTAATGTGCATCAGTGAAGCTTGACTCTTTTCCTTGTTCTTCTCAGTTTGGCCCTGGTCAAACACAATGAAATTGATCTGCTGGTAAATTCTTCCTACTTCTACCACAATTCATGAGAGCAAAACGTTTACTCCCTGCCTGACATATCACCCCATCAACAAGTGAAACTATAAAGATATTATCAATATTCTTCACCTCATCTGTCACTGATCTTAATGCTATGCATGACCAGTGTATCAAGAAAGTGTATTTTGTTGTTGTTATTGTGGTCTTCTACCTAGAAATAGTCATATGAAAAAAACACAGCGCTGAAAAACAGAAGGGAGTTGAAATTAAGTGAATTTTACTTTGGAATGACACAGTGCAGAAACAACAAACACAGACCATTCATCTTCTAACCAGTCTCTTTCAATGGATTAGTATTGTTTCATCAAAGCGCTTCGTTACAAATGCTCTAATTTGTTGTAAAAATAAATTTGTCAGCTTGTCATTTTGCTCCTTCAATATGGTCTTTTCAAAAGGGAAGATATCTTTTTTTAAGTTTGAGGAAATGTCTTTTTTTAAAAGAAAAATAAAGAACACAGCTGTTTAAAACTGACAATAGAAGCAAAACAAGGACCAAATTAGAAATTCAAAAAGAAAAGGAAGTAAAACAAGGCAGGAGAATGAGGAGCGGCTGAGATGCCTGTGTTAAAACCTTCCTATCCTGAGTGCACATTTGTTCTTGGTGGCTTTTTAATTGCGTTGCCTTGACAACCGGAACAATGCTGAAAGGCTCTTTCACTCCACTGCTGGCTGAAAATGATTTTCTCCATCATGCATTTAGCAAGCAATTAGTGAGACAGACAAGGAATTTAGCTTAAACCCAGTGTATCATTCCTGCTTTCAGTAAAACGGAGGGAGTAGATGTGGGTGGGAGGATTGGAGAGTGGAATTTTAATGCACAAAATAAACCAGAGAGGGGAGAAAAAAGACTGGGTAAAAGGAAAGAGAAAAAGGAAGAACGAGCAATATAAAGTTGAAGGGCAAATAGAGATAAAGCTGGAGAGACATACAGAAAGAGGAGAAATTGATTAGACTGAAAGAGGGGGAAAAATCAAAGAATAATTTGGACAATGTGCCTTTTCTTACAGTATAAGTGTCTGTACGAGTGACTATATCTCACATGAGTATATTTATCATACACAGTGAAATGGGTCTGTTTTTCTTTCTCAGAGTTCAGAGAGGGTCTCTGTGTTTGTCACAGCACCAATGAGGTGGAAGCCTTATCATGTCGTACGTCTTTGTTAAGCCACTCAAAAAACAACTGGTTTTATCAGAAAAAAGTACAAGAGAGTAAAGCATGACACATAACAATCAGCTGAGCACTTAAAAAAAAGACAGATTTTAGGTACAGACTGCACACGTGAAAGGCATGTGATCTTGAATGACTGTATTCTGAAATAATTTTGATGGTTTTTGAAGGACGCCTTCATCAAGAAAATGCGATAGTGAAATTGGCTTTCACAGAGGAAATTAAAGCAGTGTCGTTGCAGTGCCATACTCACTGTTCTTAGAGCACAAAAACTCATTTTAAGTTTTGCTAAAGTACTTTAGAGTTTGAGCAATCTTTATATGAAATGTCATAAAAGACGTTGGCCTAGACTGCACTCATTTCAGTTTTGCAAATATGATTGCTAAAGCCCGTTACACATGACTAACGTGACTGTTACAATATGCATTTAGGTCCCTATATATTTGGACAGTGATAACATGTCCACAATTTTTGTTTTGTACATCACAACAAAGTATTTGAAATAAAAGAGATGGAATGGAACGACCAGATAGCACTCAAGATAGATATTTAATTGTAAAACACTTTGCACACCATATGTCTTTTTTCACTTCAATGTCACAATCATGTCTTGTCTTGTGTTGTGCCATACATTATGTGACGCAAGCTTCTGTCATACAGTGTGATAGAATGTGACAAAGCTCAGGGTGGTGAATACTTTTGCAAGGTATTAGGTGTTAGCGTGGACGTGGTTGGTTGCCACATCTGTACAAGGTGAATTCCTGTTTACTCTAGACACCTTAGAAAATCTGCACAGGATTTAACAAGCCAGAAATTAGTAAAACAAATAATAATAATAATAATAATAATAATAATAATAATAATAATAAAAATCTAGAGCTATAAAAATATAAGACCAAAGCTAACATTATTTATGTATTCATTGGAGAAAATAATAAAAAAATATTAACTCTTACTCAGAATTTGTCAGGTTCAAATCATTTTAATTTAAGACCTCTTGTAAACCTCCTGCCACTGAATAACACTTGAATCCTGCCGCCGCTTGTGAAATGATTTTTTTTTTTTTTTTGCAGGTTCAATTCTATCACAGCTGCCTAATAGTTATCATCATCAAAGTCTACTGATCACTCCCCCAATTAAACTTCAATGGCATTTTATCGACTCATAAAGCACCTTGTTTATAGTTAATGCCACATTTACTTCCACAACTATTTCAGAGTCCAAACTGCTCACTGAATTCTGTTTTAGCTCTGCTTGTTATCTGCTTTCTATTACTCTGTGAATGCTTTTTCCCCCAGCATAGCATTTTGGAAAACTAGTAAGAAAGTGTTATTTCAAGTGAAAACAAAATAGCAACTCTCCCATAGACAAATGTGGCAATTTCTTTTTTTACACATTAGTCTTAAATTATTTTAGCTGCAATTGCATTACAAAAAACAGCAGACAAATGTTATTTTCTAAACTCTGTTTAATTACTCATTTTAAACTTAAGCCAAATTGCTAAAACGCTGAGTAAAATGAAAAAAGTCCATTCTTATTTCTTCAAAACAAGTTGATTTAGGGCTTAAAAGTTACTAGTCAAATTAACTTTGACTAGTTCAAAACTTCAGAATTTTCCCCAGTGTCTTATATGCCTGAAGGGCCGCCAGCTTAAGAGTGTTTAATATAGTTGTTTTATATATATGCACACTAGTTACAGTGATACTGTAGCTAAGACACTGCCCGGTATCTGGTTGTGCACCTCTGATTTTTTGTAATTCATCATGGAATGTGTGTCATGTTTCATTCAAAATTGTTAATTTGGAAGGTGTTTTTGCAGACCAGGTTCACCTGTACTGCATGGCACTTATGATCTGTCTATGAATGTTGTCTTTTCAGAAAATATTTTACTAACAAACATGACAAGGATGCCACTGGTTCAGGCACACTGAACTTAAAACTTAAATTTATAACAGCTAATGAGATAAGTATACTTTTATTTGTTTAATAAATACTTATGCAGATCAAGTTAGTAATGGAATCCTTTCGTTTTTTAATGATAATAATTCATAATAATAACATTTAACAACACAGTGTAATTCTGTATGCATTCTTTGTATGGGTTATATTTGAGGACATCTTTTGAAGTTGACAACAGTTAATTAGATTACTTTTGTATTGCTGAAAACTAAACTGGTGTTCTGCGTTTGCTTACAGTATAGTTGCAGTGAGCATAACGTGAAATGGATGCTGTTCTAATTAGCTTTCAGTTATGGTATGTGTGCATGTGAGTATGTGCACATACATGCCAAGACATTTCTTATGATAAGGTCTAAGCAGTTGACTGCCTTAGCCCTTACATTTACAAAGATCAAACAAGTCTTGACCCAATTTTTACTCTTTTACTCCTAATAAGCTCCTTTACCCACCACAGTATGAAGCCTGACATATCTGTCTTCACGTAGTGAATTTTTTCATAAGGATAAAACAGGCAGCAAATGTGTCATCACATTTTGAGGGGAAAAAAAGTATTTAATATTGTTGTGAATAAAAACAAAAGAAAATGCTTCTTCTCTGCTGCAGAGCAGAAGGGTTCATTATGTCATTTTGGTGTAGACAAATGACCACTTCAGACATGCACATATGCTCATTCACCAATACCCAAAGCAGCAGTGCAAATATGCTCTCTGAGCAAGACAATAAACTGACCAACTGTTCTGCTGTCTATTTAGCAATGTTGGGTTTTGTTCACTGTAAAAGAGCTACTGGGCTCAAGCAAGTCTGCATGACAAAAGGGAGCAGAAGTCAGGGAGGTGAACGGTCGGAGAGTTGTGTTCTGCTAATAATAGGGAGGAGGATGCTGGCATTCACGCTGGTGGATCAGGTCCATGGAAACAGATGTGACAGGGGGCGGTGGTGGTGGTAGGAACTGAGGACCTGGTGGAAACTGGAGCTAGAGAAATGAAAAAAAAAGCCCAAAAAACCAGAAAGATTTAGAGGCAGGATCATTGAAAATAGATGATAGCCGAGCAGAGATATGGAAGGGCAATGCAATCCAGAGGAAAGAAAATGACAGCCACTGCTAACCAAATCCTATGTTTTAGTCCAGAATCAATATATTAGTGTTGTAAGACAATGACATGTTTAAAAAAAAGATGGAGAAGGGAAACTGATCTCAATGAGAAAGGAGTAGCAACTAGAAGCAGAGGCTGTGAATGTGAAAGGTGCTTTTGTTTCCCCATGGTGCTCTGTTATGACTCCAGAGTGTAAACCATCCATTCTAAATAGAGGGCAGCTCACTATGGCACGCACACACGCACAGAGATGATGAACCACAAGCACACCTCTCTGCAATTCTCCCAGCTCTCATCTCTCAGATCATCTTGTCCCACTTTCAAACACATTCTGCCAACCCCATCAAATTCAGATACATACACACGTAATAAGCAGATAGCGCTCTCTTGGTGTGGTGATAATGCCCCCTTGTAGTAGCATCTATCTTATGCAATGTCTTGTAATAGTGTGACCATTATGGAGTAACTGTGGTGATGGTTGCACTAGGTTACTGGGAGCAGAACTGGCAGCAATCCCTAATGCCTCTATTGCTTTTGGTTTGCCCTATTTTCTGTTCTTAGGACTTCTTGCCGTCTGGCAAGTTTTTAGCCGCTTGCTGTCATTAAAGTCAGAGAGCCTGACATGTATATGTGCTGTTAGGAAAATCAGAAGAACTTATCAGCCAAAACAGTTTTACTCTGTTGGTCTCATTTAAATTGTAAGTACACACTGCAGATATGTGCTTATCTGTAATTATCTGCATAGGTTTAAAGGGTTTAAGTTGAACTTGCTGGAGTAGAACTTCAGTGCCTTGAAAAAGTATTTCTACCACGTGAACGTTTTCACATGTCACCTCACAAGCCTATCAATCAAAATAACTAGACAAATATGATAGAGTCCAGATATGGATAATCAATATGCAAACAACAACAAAAAAAAACATAATGAAAACCAAATAACAGAGTAGACAGGTCAGAAATAAAGTTGTGGAGAAGTATAAAGCAGTGTGTAGTTCTAAAAGAATAAATGTCCAATAAAACATCTAATCTGATCAGATGATCAACCAACATGGAGTATGGCACAACTGCAAACCCACCAAAACAACCTAAGCAGAGAAGCTGAGGAGCGGCCAAGATGTCCATGGTAACTTTGGAGATGCTGTAAATATATAATAAATATCTAATTCCAAGATGACTACTCCTCCCAGTGAACCACAGCTGCCCTAAATGTAACACTGTCTTTGTAAAAAACAAAAGATATTGCAAAAGACATACAAGTATGACATTCACCTTCCAACAGAACCAAGGTCCTTAACAACTAACTACAATTGAATATATTAGATTACAGCATAATAGTGTGTTTGAATGATATAGATCTAAATCCAATTGAGAATATGTTGCCAAACCTGAAATGTCATGTTTACTGACATTCAATATTCAGGCTAACAGAGCTTGAGTTATTTTTAAAAGAAAAATAGGTTCAAAATTGTCTCACTATGTGGAAAGTTCAGCAGAGATATGCCTGGAAAGATTACAACTAAGATGGTTCTGCAAAGTATTTACTTAGAGAGTCACTCTGAACCAATCATGTAATCGTGTGTTGTTTTATGTTAGTAAATGACTAAAAAACAACATTTTGTGGATGTAATATGACATAATGCAAAAATTAGATTAGTTAGTTAAAAAGATTAGTTTTCTTTTTTTTTGAGCAAATCACATTTCTTATTTTGTATGTTTTCTACTTTCTGATCTAAATCACATTTATACTGAATACTAAAAATAACAGATTCTTATGCATTTACAACAAATTGATTTTAAACCTATGTATGAATGAAATTTTCTGTCAATTTGGGCATGAATGCCTTGGGGCATTCATGCCTTTGCAAGGAATTGTATACACATGTATTTTATTAGGAAATGATATAGGTACTTGTTTATCTGCATCAAAGTGAGAAACTACTGGATTAGAAATATGTGTTTTATTGGTTTCACTAATACTATAGTGTTTTGAAATTACTCCAGTACACAAAACAGGATAGAAGAACACATTTTGCACGGAAACTTCAAAAGCAATATGAGGATAGTTCGTAACACTTCCTGACCTGCTACCTCACTGTGTGCTCCCTGCTTTGGCTGTCAGTTGTAGTTAATGAGAATCTCTCAGGACCGCAGACAAATTTTCCTATAGAGAACAGCCTGCTGGGATACACACACTCCTACACACACCAACTTGCATAGGACGCTGAGAGCCTTGTCCTCAAACAGGGAGAGACCTGCTGGCCTATTGTAGATCCCTGTGGCACAGGGATCACCTCTTATCCCTCACAACCGCACAGAACTCAGCAGGTAACTCAAAGCCACAATCACACACTCCAATAGTGCCCCACACATACTTGTAAGCCATTGTAAGCATGTTTTTGCTTATATTTTATGTCCTCTCTTCCCAGCTCTCAGTTTAATCACAGCTCTGACCCTACTTCTCTCCATCTACCCCCTGTCTTCTTCATTTTCTCTGGTTTTCCTAATCCTCCCCCCCAAACATCCATCTTGCTAATGCCTTATCTCAACACCCCCTCTGTCCCTTTCTCCCACCAGCGTCGACTTCTCCATGGCTTCTGCTCTGCCATTCAGCGTTGCTTGTCCCCATGTATTCATAGACCTCACTGATGGGGTAGGGAGTCTTTGTGAGCAGGTCAGCCCCCCTGTAACCCTCCTGTGACCCCGAGGTCCACCCCGTCACACATACGCACACACTGCAGCCTTCTCACTAGCCATATGGCATGGGCAATGAAGGACTAACAAAGGCGAGCTAAAGAGGTGTCAGATTTGTATGCGAGCTGCATCAATAGCAGGCTGAGCAGCAAGTCAGGGAGCACAGTCCAATAGATGGAATTGATTTCAGTTTCTTTTTTAGATGGGGAAAGGAAAATGAGGGGACTTTCCACCTTTTCTTCTACCGTCAAACTCATTGGCTCAATGAAGAGTAATGAAAGGCGGCTCTTGCTCGAGCACAATGGGGGCACACTTGATGGAGTGTTGAGCAATGCAGATCTGTCTTCATCTTCGGCGTAGTTTTGTTTTTTTTGCGTTGACAGCCATACCATCATCATCACTGTTGCATCATAAATGTATCCTCTTCAGCCATAGAGCTTTGTTTTTTAATCATCTACGTATCATCACTAAGTTTATCACAATTTTTACACTTGGGTGAATCATTATCTGTATATGACAAGAACTCTTCTTTGTAAATAATCGTAATAACTTTTAGCTTCGCCATCATTTCTGTTCATAGCTAAAGTGGAAATCAGGTATTTGCATGCGCTGCAAGCAAAAAACCAAACAAAAAAAAAACAAAGAACACCTAATCCTTTCGTTCCTCTGTCAGAAATTACATCAGACCAAAAACTTCCAAAGTTATTTCTATTTGCCAGAGGAATGAGCAAGGTAATTTTCATAGATATTTTATTTTACTTGTTTACTATTTTAAGTTCATTAGTTTATTTCTTTGGTATTTGCTAGCAGTGTGTCCTAAACTATTTGACTATGATTAAAGGTTTTAGGTATCCTTCCAAATACCTTTCACAATGGCTTTCTTTAAAGTTTAGCTGGTTCCTCTCGACAGAACTGTTGTAATTTACTGAGCCACTTGATAGTTAATTTTGTGGCATGTTTGGTGTCAGAGACAATCAAATTTTCCTTACAGACAAATAATCTGTATTTCATATCATTTTTCCCTTTAGCTGTTCTGTACTTTGGTCATTTTCATACCGAACTTTGCTTGGTATGAAACCAAACAAACAAACAAACAAACCAAAAAAAAAAAAAAAAAAAAAAAATATATATATATATATATATATATATATATATATATATATATATACTGTATATATTCTTGAGAAAGTTCAAATCAAGGGAAAGATTGGAGTCATAGATGCTGGAAAATATTAGGGCTGATTGGGATTAATCTTGTCATAATATTAGAACCAGACCCCTGTAGAGATATTAAGCAGTGGATTTCCAGCTGCTGCAGATTTAAAATCAGTGCATTAAAATGTTTGTTGTCTCAGAAAGCTAAACGCTTGACAGCATCCTCGTTTTAAAGAGGCAGAAAATTTTGACATGAACAGTGATGGAACAACTTTTTGTAAAGACATGGACATCACACCAACTCTTCACAGGCCTCAAGAAAATGCTCTTCTGGAACTCAAGTTCAGTGGTTTTATAAAACCTGGGGTGTTTCTGTTAAAAATACAAATGCCCAATCTTTTAAAAACTATACCTGCTTCTGTTATGTTTGAGACACCTTGCAATAAACATTGCTTTATGTTAGAAAACATTATGTCAGGGTGTTTGGTTTTTCTGAAAAGCTTATTTTGATTTTAAATATAATTTTAAAAATAATCCTCATTCACACGCAGACTTGTTCCTTACTATCAAGTCTGCTTGTTAGTAAGTAAAACTAAAACTTATTAAGTTTTAGTTTTTTCTGTTTTGTTGTTGAATAACTGAATGTAATGTGATTTACTGTGAAAGGACGTGTAGCCGAAAGACCTTTAAAGGTATCTGTTTATTACAAGCAAGAGAACCTGCTTGCAAAGACACGTCAAAATGTGTATGTGTGTGTTTTCTCTTAAAAGTGTGTGTTCACAGCAGGGTGAGTCTCATGCCCTATTTCAGTCAGGCCTGATATGATCAGATGTCAGGGTGTGAGCTGTCTGTGTCTCTCTGGCAGTTGGCGTTTGTGCTCGAAGGTGAGAAAAGGTCTAAACGCTGACACAGTGCAACATCGCCTTTGATATTCTTACCACAAGACACAGATTCACCGGAAACAAGCCTAGACAAATGTAGCAGTTAAAATCAGAAGAAGGAGTGAGTTTTGAAACGTAAAAACCTGGAAAAAATTCTACTGCAGAAAGCTAGAGAAGATTGTCAAGGAAGTTGTGTCAACTATGGTCTTAGGAAATACTCACAGGAAGTACTCACAGACATTTCTCAATAGGCAATAAAGGGTGTTTTTTTATTCATGATAAAGTGAAAAGGAGCTTACTCAGTGTCAGGAAATGCGGGTGGTGAGAGTGGTGAGGCAGATGCAGCGGACCCAGGTATGATGAATATGATGTTTTAATTACGGAAAGCCAGTCAAAACAACGAACAGCAGGCACAAGGAAACACTGACGACGAACTGACTAGACATAGACGAGGACCCGACGACGAACAAGGAACACAGGTGGAGTTAAATACACGGGAGGGTAATCACAGAGACGAGACACACCTGGGAACAATCAAGGGGAGGACAGGACAACGAAGAGACTTAACGACACAGAAAACTCTAAATAAACAAGGAAAAACACAGATCATGACAGTACCCCCCCCTCAAGGGCGGCTACCAGACGCCCAAGAAAAAAAAAACAACCAAAAAACCCAGCAAGGGTGGGTGGAGGGGTGCCGGACGGCGGGCCAGAGTCCAAACCAACAAAAAAAAAAAACAACCCACCATCGTGGGCGGAAAAACAAGAAGGGCCAAGAGTCCAAAAACAACAAAAAACTACCCACAGGGTGGGCGGAGGCAAAGGAGGCGGGAACCACGGAGGTGGTCCGGCGGTCGTCCGCGGCGGCGGGAACCACGGAGGCGGTCCGGCGGCCGTCCGCAGCGCTGGAGGCGGGAACCACGGAGGCGGTCCGGCGGCCGTCCGCGGCGCTGGAGGCGGGAACCACAGAGGCGGTCCGGCGGCCGTCCGCGGCGCTGGAGGCGGGAACCACGGAGGCGGTCCGGCGGCCGTCCGCGGCGCTGGAGGCGGGAACCACGGAGGCGGTCCGGCGGCCGTCCGCGGGGCTGGAGGCGGGAACCACGGAGGCGGTCCGGCGGCCGTCCGCGGCGCTGGAGGCGGAAACCACGGAGGCGGGACCCCAGGAGGCGGTCCAGCGGCTGTCCGCGGCCCGGGAGGTGGCGATGATGAACCCCCCGAGGCAGGGTCTCTGGTGGAGCACAGGGGGTCTCGGTGGGAACGCCGGGGGTCTGAGTCGGAACACTGGGAGTCTTGTGAGGAACGCAGGGGGTCTTGGTCCTCGGGGTCTCGGGAGTCAAGGTCTCGGGGGTCAGGGTCTCGGAGGGAACGCAGAGGGTCAGGGTCTCGGAGGGAACGCAGAGGGTCAGGGTCTCGGAGGGAACGCAGAGGGTCAGGGTCTCTGGAGGAACGCAGGAGGTCAGGGTCTCTGGAGGAACGCTGGAGGTCAGGGTCTCGGGTGGAACGCTGGAGGTCAGAGTCTCGGGTGGAACGCTGGAGGTCAGGGTCTCGGGTGGAACGCTGGAGGTCAGGGTCTCGGGTGGAACGCTGGAGGTCAGGGTCTCGGGTGGAACGCTGGGAGTCAGGGTCTCGGGTGGAACGCTGGGAGTCTGAGTCGGAACGCAGGGAGTCTCGGTAGGAACGCAGGGAGTCTCGGTCGGAACACTGGGGGTCTCGGGAGTCGGGGTCTCGGGAGGAACGCAGGGAGTCTCTGGAGGAACACAGGGAGTCGGGGTCCCGGAAGGAACGTAGAGGGTCTCGGTTGGAACACAGGGGGTCTCGGTCGGAACACAGGGGGTCTCGGGAGTCGGGGTCTCGGAGGGAACGCCGGCTGATTCGGCCTCGGGTGCGCCGGCTGGAACGCCGGCTGATTCGGCCTCGGGTGCGCCGGCTGGAACGCCGGCTGATTCGGCCTCGGGTGCGCCGGCTGATTCGGCCTCGGGTGCGCCGGCTGGAACGCCGGCTGATTCTGCCTCCGGTGCGCCGGCTGGAACGCCGGCTGATTCTGCCTCGGGTGCGCCGGCTGGAGGTGAGCCGGAGCGGAGCCTCGGTCCCGGCTGCGGGGGCGAACCGCAGCGAAGCCTCGGAAGCGGCTGCGGGGGCGAGCCGCAGCGAAGCCTCGGAAGCGGCTGCGAGCCGCAGCGAAGCCTCGGAACGGGCTCCGGGGGCGAGCCGCAGCGAAGCCTTGGAAACGGCTGCGGGGGCGAGCCGCAGCGAAGCCTCGGAAGCGGCTGCGGAGGCGAGCCGGGACGAAGCCTGGGAACCAGCTGCGGAGGCGAGCCGGAGCGAAGCCTCGGGACCGGCTGCGGAGGCGAGCCGGAGCGAAACCTTGGGGCTGGCTGCGGCTCCGGAAAGCGACGAGGGGCCGGGTCCATCGGCGGCTCCCATCGCTGTCTCCGAGCTCGCAGCGGAGGAGGTGCTTCCGGAAAGCGACGAGGGGCCGGGTCCACCGGCGGCTCACGTCGCTGTCTCCGGGTAGACGGCGGAGGAGGTGTTCCCGGAAAGCAACGAGGGGCCGGGTCCACCGGCGGCTCACGTCGCTGTCTCCGGGTAGACGGCGGAGGAGGTGTTTCCGGAAAGCGACGAGGGGCCGGTTCCACCGGCGGCTCAGGTCGCTGGCTTCCCGGACGAAGGAATCGACGGGGGCCGTACCCGGGGGGTGCTAACACCAGCCTTGTTCCCCGGAAAAGCTCCCGCTGCAGGTCGGCGAGAGCTTCAGCTAGCTCCCTGTCCTCCCTGCTGGATCTCCGCCTCGGTCCGCTCTGCTTTTTCGGAGGGAACCTCACTCCAGCTGGGTCCATAATAGCGAGCCTCACCGTTCGGTCTGGTCGGGTCCTTCTGTCAGGAAATGCGGGTGGTGAGAGTGGTGAGGCAGATGCAGCGGACCCAGGTATGATGAATATGATGTTTTAATTACGGAAAGCCAGTCAAAACAACAAACAGCAGGCACAAGGAAACACTGACGACGAACTGACTAGACATAGACGAGGACCCGACGACGAACAAGGAACACAGGTGGAGTTAAATACACGGGAGGGTAATCACAGAGACGAGACACACCTGGGAACAATCAAGGGGAGGACAGGACAACGAAGAGACTTAACGACACAGAAAACTCTAAATAAACAAGGAAAAACACAGATCATGACACTCAGTGTGTTTCACAAGATGTGGGGGTGTACAAAATGTCATTTCAAAACGTAATGTGTAAGCATTTCTCTTTATTACCTTTAGGTAACAGCCACCAGAAAATAAATATAATTAAAGCTCATGAAATAACCTATCATGTCAATATCTAGCCCTTTTTACTTATCCATGTCATTTGAAACCAAATATGCAATTTTAATGCAAATTTTATTCTTACTGTAACAGGGAGACACATTACACAAAAGAAGTAAGAACCTGACGTTTTCTGGAATAGTTAGTGCCTTGGAAAAGAGTTCATACCCCTCAAACATTTCCACATTTAATCTTACAAGAACAAGTTTTTAAGAGCAAGATTTCTTCAGACAGATCAGAATCAGATTTATTCACCCAGTTTATGCACCAAAGTAAGGAATTTGAAATCGGTTCCACTTTGCTCTCAATGAAGTCATGCAAAATATAAATATGTGAAAACATAAAATAAAAGGTTGTCTTTTACGACACATCTATGTATCCAACATTGTTACAAAAAAGAATAACATGGGTAAATGTGCAAATATTCATGGTATCGATCTGGGCACTCTGACTGTGCTCCATAGTGCTGACTGAAAGGTAGAGGTCAAAACAGTTTGTGTCTAGCATGTGTGGGGTCTGCAGAGATTTGATCTGCCTTTTTCATGACCCTACACCTGTACAAGCCATGGACGGAGCTTGACCTGACTTGTGGTGTCTTCCTTGGGCTTCATGGTGCTGCTTGTTCATTAAGGATCTCAAATAAATGTTTAGCCCAACAACTGTATTTGTACTGAGATTATACAAATTAGACTGTTATACATACTTTTGGACAGTGTTAGCATGTACCTTAAAAAAGTAATCCATACTCATCAATCCTTTAAAAATTAACAGTGTTAGTTTAATGATTACTTGATTTCAAAAGTAGCTAATTTAGACTCATTCTCAATGAATGAGTCTAAATTGCCTCCGTGGGACACAATACATCCATAATACTATCTGGCATCATTACCCCAAGTTAACTAGCCTGGCCATTGCCTTCCTGCGCAACTCCTCTAGGAAACAATTCTTGCTTACAGCACAGTTTGGGCTTGTTCCCCCTGACCTGGATTGTCTCTGATAAATTTTCTACCAGTCCATCAGCAAACAGAAGGAGAAGTTGTGAACGATTAAGTAGATTTTCTCTGTTGTTTTGGAATTGTATTCTGTCTGTAGTTTTATCAATGGCAGCAGAGGAAGGGAATGAAGACATTCAGCAGATGTTGGTCACGCTTCCAAATATTTGATTAACAGATCGCTCAGATCAGAACAGAACTTCTCTTGTCGCAGTGGAGGACGGTTGTTTACAGCACAGGCAACATTAGATAACAACTGGCACAATAGATACTTCATGGGTAAACATTAGCGAATGGGTAAAATTTAACCTCAACACTGTCCATGCCTCTAGGAAGCAATTGTTTCTCAACAGCTGAGAGCCCAGACCCTCTGCATGAAACAAATAGCATAGAACAAGGGGCTGGTTTTACTGCATGCTGGCTCTAGACACTAATTAGGCAATCTCTGAAGGCAACTGATTAAACTGGATCTTGTTTTGGGATATGAGAGAAAAGTGGAGTGAATGCAAATGCATGTTGCTCTTCAAATTGTCAATGCATTTTGTGTTGAGAAACAGGCAATATGGGTTTATCACATCAAGTAGAAATGAAATGGATCAGCTTTGTAGCTGCAACATTGCAAAATGTAAAAAAGCTAAAGGAAAATAATATTGCTCTACATGGACAGGTTTCGCACTAAGAATCAAATGAGCCATCACACCCTGATTAATAGCTTTAATATTAGTGGCACTTGTTAAATAAATTCATTATTTCAGCAATTTTCTTATGCTAATAATTTATGGCTACAAAACAATCTTGTGTACAAAAAGTTCAAAGTTCATATATAAAGAATTTATATAATCCACTTTCATTGAAAATCATTTTATTTTTTGCTCCAAGCAACTGATCTGGGGAAAAAATATTAGAACAAAATTCAGGAAAGCAGAGTTATTGTTTTTTTCTTTTCTACTCTTAACTGTGCTGGAGGGGGACCAAGGGAAGAAAATGAATCACTATTTCTATGAAAAAATTGAGAACTTTTTAGATCAGCTTCATTGCAGAAGATACCTGTTGTGCAGATTTTTTGCTCCATTTTCTTTCACTTTTCCCACAGGTACAATATATGACCCAGAAAATGCAGTGGATTTATGCTAAATTATGTGATTACTTAATTGATCAAATTATTAGCTCCCTAGAAAAGAATTTTAAAAATTCAATGTACAATTAGAATAAAACTAATGTTAAAAGGCATCCTTAAACCAAAATGTTTTTTGTTCACTGCATTTTTCTGGTTTCTTCAGCATTTTAAACAACCACCCCCCCACAAATACATTTCCTTTCAAATATTTAAGTCTGCAACTATGACTAGTTGGCTACTAATATAAAATCAAAGTGCCTGTGAAGCCCAACACTACAGATGCACACGCACAATGTAAAATGGAAGTCCACACATGTATCTGCTCACATGGACTCACAAACCCACAAATCACAGGTCTCATTTAGATCCCTTTCTGTGTTTTAATTAGAGCCGAGGCAGGCTAATCACCTCCTTAGTAGACAGCATCACTAATGAGACAGAAAGGGAGGAGCTGAGAGGAAGAAAGAAGGGAGAGGCACACATATAATTGAAGGTAGCGAAAACGGATGGTGGAGGAGAAAGTGGCAAGGAATAAAGAAAGCAGACATGAGAGGTTGTTAGGAGTAAGTGGATTACATAGAAGCAAAAGATATGTGGTTGAAGTTTGAAGGAATAACAGGGGAAAAAACAAGAGTGGGGGGGGGGGTTGGATGGAATAAATAAGGACTAGAGGGAAAATTAAGCTTGGGCTGACAACAAACAGACATGCTCCAAGGGAGGAAGTAGAAATGTGGAAACTGGACTTCTAGGATGAAACGCTAGATGAGACAAGGAAATTCGAGGAGAGTGCAGCAGGAGAGTTACAAAGAACCCTGAGAGAAATAATAAAGAGTCCTTTACCTCCCACAAAGCCAGCCATGTCTGCTACAACTCTCTTCAACCCCCTGCCCTCCCTGCTTTCCTGCCTGTGTCCCTGTGGTAGATCCTTTCATGCTGTCACCCTGCCAGTGTCTGAATAGCCTTTTATTATTCAACAGTGTGGGTAGGTCAGGGGGGTCACTGCACAGCCCACCACTCTGCCACCAGCAAACATCTAAACATACTCTGAAAAACGTGACCCCACCTGAATACTTGCACATCAAATCAAAGAAAAAAAAGGATGAGGGTGCTTGTTGTTGATGCAGAAATGCAAAATTTGAACCAAAACACAGACACACACACAAACCACAAGTAGGCTTGATCAGGGTCCTAATTAAGTCTACCTTCTTAGATATATCAAGACTATTAATATGAGTTCTTCTTTCATTCTAAATTACTCTTGACAAATGGTTAAAAACATATATAAAAAATAAAGGCATTAAAAGTCATCTTTAAATGAAGCACCATTGGTAAAAGTGTACATTCAACTCCAAGGATGAGACTCAATTTTAAGCTTACAAGAATTAGAGGAGGTTTTAGAAATATTTATTAGACAAAATAAGTATCACTTTTTTTATTTTCACAAATAGAGTAGAGGTTTCACAAACCAGAAATTGTGATCTAAGCAAACTAAACTGACTGCAGAATTATTCCGTCAAGGTTTTAGGTTGTTTAAATCATCAGTTCTCGGAGTTGAAATACTATCTACTCATGCTACTGCTGCACCTCATTTTATGCCCTGACAACAATATTTATGTTCTTCTCTTTGCTCCTTGTTCTGTCTTGGAACAAAGCCGTTTGGTATTTATACCATAATAACAATTTTTCAGTCTCTTTTTCACAGCCATCTGTGCCTGTGTTGGACACATTGTCAGAACATAAACTGCTACAAATATTGCTGTGTTTTTGTCTCTCCAAGAACTCTGGGATTAACAGAGCTTAATTCAGAAAGAGATGTTTGGGATAATTTAGATTTGGATTTGCCATGTGGTTTCTGAAGCTAGGATGTTTTCCCTCCATTGTTTGCAGCATTCAAAGCAAGCTACAGTGCTCAAGCAACTTTGGGAGTTAGTTTGTATTATCAGCTAATCATAAGGTCAACAAGCAAGAATACTGAACTCAAAAATTGCCTCAGTTTTTTATGTTTATGGATGACTGGAGGAAGTGTTGCATGTAGGGAAAACATATTCTGCAAGCATCCCAACTGCAAGAGGTCAGTGTTGCCAGCTGATAATTTTTGTCTTTTGCAAAAAGGCAGAACTCACGTTAAATACGCCAAAAAGGAATATGTTATAAAACTTTTTTAATGAAAGTTTCAGTTCTGATGTTTTTCTTAGAAAATGTTTTTCTCTGTGCTTTAAGTAGGCTGGTATGCTGCACCAGCTCTTATAACATTTGTCCCTCAGAGTACCAGGACTTTTTCCAACCTTACTTAAGTCTCAGTTTCATTGGTATGTATTTCCCCTACAGCTTCACTCCACACAGGCCGCACAAGATGCGCTTGGTCATTGCAAGCTTGACCCTGGCCTGTATCAAGCATACTCTGTTCGAACACAGGGGTCTATAGCAAGTGCTGCAGGAATTGCCTTAGCTAATATGTGATGGGAGTTCACATATTACACCCACCCTCACATGATAACTACGTGAGGGTGGGTGTGGCTTGTGTGTGCACTGTCTGACCTGAGACTTCAAAAAGAAATTAAGGTATTTATTGATCAAAATCGGAAAGAAAAGTAAGAACAATGAAAAACAAAGCAAACAGGCAGGAAGTCTGACGGCAGCTCGCATAACTGCAACAAAAAGGAAAGAGGAGGGGGATGGATGGATGGATGGATGGATGGATGGATGGATGGATGGATGGATGGATGGATGGATGGATATCCATCCATGAGCCTATAAAGCTAGGAAAAAGCAAAATATATCAGGATTAGACAACAAACTTCACAATAACAGTCGACCATTTTGACTAGAAGTCAAATGTTTGTATTATCAGCTAATCAGATCATTTGCAGGTTTCTGCAGAAGTGGTAAAAGTATAAAAAAAGGCAGCAAAAGTATGAAACCAAGTAATTAACTGCTTATCAGGTGTATTATATTATCCCATATTAGAGATGGACATGCATGTGCACAATCAGACTTTTCAGAGACAGTAAAACCAAAGCAATTAAATAACAACAACAACAAAAGATGGGGCAACAAGTGAAATTTGTGCTTAACACCAACAGGATGTATAGAAAATACAGATTTTTTTTTTTCAGGCAAGTGGGCTGCACATCAAGTTGATAATATCTGACAGTCCCTGATGCATTTATTATAACACTTGTCTACCCCTTGTTAGCCCACCATATCTGTCTCTCCCATGCATCTGTAGCCCTGGAAGCAACTCTGGCATTTTCCTGGGATGTGCTTGTGTCTGTTTGTGTGGATGTGTGAAGGTATATGACTGTCCGTGTGTGACAGGGGGAAAGACAGAGATAACAGTAGTCCGGTGGTATCAGCTCTATCTTATCTTCAACACAGCCAGAAGCAGGTATACAAGCTAATTGGAAAGTGGCAGACACATCGCAGACTGGTGAAACACACATTCACTTCTTCCTGCTAGTGGAGCAGACCGGTAGAATTTGAAGGAAGAGAGGATGAGACCAAAAAAAAAAAATCATAGGATGAAAATGAGACAAAAGGAAGGAGAAGTAGTGGTAGAAGTGACAGAACAAGAGGAAGAGATTGCGATAAAGATGGAGGCTGGGGGAAATTGTGGGAAGACAGCAGAGCTCACAGATGCAATATCAACAAGACAAATGGTAAATAAGGCACACTTTGCTGCTGTATGCTACAAGTTTTGTGCCTATTCTGTCTGTATGTGTACTGTCAGTACTGGGCACTAGGGAAATGGGAAAACAAATAGTTTTTCTCATTTAACTGTACCATATGTGAATCTTCTACACTTGATAATGAATCACTTTGTGAAATCTTTGCCTAACAGATCTACCTCATTAAGTGTGCACAACTCCTCCTATATGGTGTACCACTAATGTGTTTACCTTTAACTTTCTATCTTTGAAGAAACACTATAGGTATAATATAATAATCCATCAATGCCAAAGTCTAATGATACTAAACTAGATTACATGTGTTTCCAAGACTTGGTAGACCGTTTGTAAATCATGTGAAAATAAGACTAAGTGTACACCTCACTGTCTCTATGAGCATGAGACTGAATGTCATTTCCTACATTTACATCTTTAGTTAGTATTCCCACTATCCCTTGGCACTAAATTCAGATAGCGATTAAGATATTCCACTGGGAAATAAAACATCCCTTCAAGAAAGAAGATAAAAGTGTAGTGCTGTAAAAATATTTTTTTTTATATGGATTGGATCTGGTTTTGATTTTTGTCACACTATAATATTTCATATCATTACATTTTGATAATGGACAAAGATAAGCTGAGTAAATGCAAGATGATATTTTCAAATGATGATTTCATTTGATGAAGGAAAAAAAATGAAACAATTCAAACCCACCTAGTCTGATATTATAAAGGCTTGATTCACAAATGAAATGTGATTAACCCCATTGTTTGGGTTGATGAGTTCTATTTCATTGGCTTCAGACAGGTCTGATTACTGTTATACCATTAGAGACAAGAAATAAGTTGAATCAGAGCTTGTAATGTTAGTTTGCGTTTTTGTTTCTCACTGATTTTTGTACTTTGATTATTTTGTGCCATATATACTGTCACATAGGGTGTTCCAACCTAGTTTATTTCTTTGTGTTGACCTTCTTGGTTCTTGCTTGTGCTTTGCTGTGCTGGTTTACAAGAAATTCCTATTTTTAGTGTTTTGTTTCTGGTTCTGCTCCCTTTGTGTTTACCATGTGATTATTTGTGATACCACCCAGATTAATGATTAGGTTCTTGAGCTGTTTTGCATTTCCTCTCACTAGTCACACCTGGTTCTCATGCCACTCATCAAGCATCCCAGAAGTTAAAAGCTGTCAGATTCCTTGCCAGAGACTTCTGTTCTCCATTGTCTGTTTCCTCCATTCTGGCTTTCCTGTGCTCCATTGTTTTGCTTCTTCTTTCAGTATTTGTTTTTGTGCCAGTTCCTCAGTTTTCTGTAAGTTCTTTATTAATTACATTTCATTGTAATCAACATGGGCCAAACATTGTTTTCATGTTTGTGCTCACTCCACCACCTCAGCAAAACACAGCATTCATAGATAAAGGGATCTCAAAAGGCAACACAGCAACAACTAAAAAATGTAAGAATTGATGTGTAACAATGTCTTGGAGACCTATCACTTTGGAAGACGTCACAACACCTTTTTAAGCCTTAGCTCCACCAAATCACAGAGAAGCCATTTTTCACAAGTAGAGGGGGGTGGGTAGGAGACTGAACAATGATGAACCTTCCTAGATGGAACTGATCTACCAAAATTATCCCAAAACTGTATTAATAACTTGTCCTCAAAGTCACAAAAGAATCAAGAACAACATCTAAATCAGTCCAAAATCTCTTGTCTCATTATCTGTCAAGTCTTGTCTTTGTCTATGTCCATCCTGCTAAACTTGGCTAAAAACTAGAACACAGTATTGGAGGGAAAAAATATTGAAAAACGTCAAAGATACTTGTAGTAATGTGATGTTCTGGGGTTTGTTCATTGCTTGGGGACCTCGACAACCTTTCATGATTGATGTAACTGTAAATTCTGCTTTTCTCCAGAGAATCCTGACATATAATCATCAGTGGCATACTACTTATGTTTGACATGAAAAACACAAAAATAAGGTTTGGTTATGGCCTAGTTTAAATTGAAATTTGAATCAAGCTGAGATCCTCTGACATAAGCTTAAACAGGTGGTTCATGCTTAACAGCCGTCCAATGAGGCTCAATTAAAACAATTCTGCAAAAAATAATGAACCAAAACATCTCAGTACTTTTGTAAAAGACTTAAAACTAATTATCTAAAAAACCTGTTGCGGCCAAGAACGGCAGACTAGTTATTAGGTTTATGTGACAATTATTTAACACTAATTGAGAATGTTTTCTTTTGCAGCACCAGTCCTTCCTTTTAACAAAGATGCATTTTATGTCAATTTATCTGATTTGGGCCGGCGCTATATAGCAAATTAAACTCTTAATGCAGATGAAAAACTGCTTGCCAACATTGGTGTTTAGGTTACTCAAATCAGCTTTTAAGTGACTTGATGTGTGCATTGTGTAAGTTTATTGGTATATAAACATTTCACATTATGTTTATTATCTCTGAAGAGAAAATAAAAATTATAGAACTGCAAAATAATTAAACATTAAAGGGAAATTATAAACAACAATGAAGGTTCTGAGACATTTGATTTTTCCACTGAGCGAGCTGTTGGTATGACAGTAAAAAAGATTGTCAGAGAGGGAAATTAAATGTAAGCTTTTTGAGAAGGTGCGTGGCACTGAAAATGTTACTAGCTGGCAATTTAAAAAGATGTCTAAGCTCTGAGATTCAGATCTACATTTGGTTTTACAGAAATCACGAAACTGCTTTTTCATTATTGTTTTGAGTTTCTAATTGAATTCTTTGCTGCACAATGCATTCTCTTCATTCCCCAGAGAAGAAATCATTTTGTAAGAGATGTTGTTGTAGAGGCAGTTCATTTCACACACTACAGCACTTTGCAACGTAAAATTTAAAAGCAGAAAATTGTATAAGTTAAAAAGTTTGGACCCATTTGACTTGAACTGAAACTCCTGATAGTCATTGATTTTAAAAGATGTTGCAACTCTTAAAAATCTGCTGGAAAAGGGGGGCTAAAGTGGACTAACGAAGAGCAGTCGTAAACCTTATGACTTCTAGGTTATGGGTGTGTTATGAACTGAGCTTAATATTTGCCTTTATCTTTTCTTTAACCTGGTGTTTCTCAATTACGGTACTACATATTTTAGATGTGTGTCTGTTCCAGAACATCAATTTTTACTCTTTTAAAAATTGTTTAAAAGAGTAAAACAATTTTTGAAGAAAAAGTTGTAAAGTATTTTTAGAACTTTTCATCCATTGAAAAATAAAACACATTTGACAATTACTTTTATTACTAAAAGCATTATTAAGAACCACAGTCTCACTTCTACTTGTTCTTATTGTTCAAAGTGACAGTCTGTGACTAATAAAGAAAAATCTGTGGCAGACACTGTGGCTGTTCTTTTACTCATTGTCTCGTGCATCTGCTGTATTTATAATGTAACCTTTATTTTCATTCCTGAAGAGATAATATTTATAAGTGACAAGCTCATATCAGCATTCATAATAAAATGCTTCCAGAGACACATCTTTGTGTTGGACTTTTGATGTGTCATCCCTTTCAATTGCAGTATCATCTGCACATGTCGCTGTCTAATATGAAGACATGCTGACTCTGCCACATGACCACTTATTTTTTGAAGGGAGGGAAAAAACATTAAATTGTTTCCACATGCCAAAGATTCATCTGCATTATATGAATCAATAAATTACTTCACAAGCAAAAAAGAGAGTTCCCAGGTATAAGCCAGAGGAGGGTGAACTCTAACTATTAAAACAAACTCTATAAGTTTAACAGCAAGTCTCTCTGCTGTTTCAAGTATGGTTTAGTGTAGAAATACCTCTGCTTGGGGCGTCGTGTCTCACAGTGGTTAGAGTGGGCACTCCGTATTCAGAGGCTACAAATCTCATCCTGATTTTGAGTCTCGTCATTGGTACGATTGTTGCATGTCTTTCCCCTCTTCCTCTTAGCCGCATTCCTGTCAGATTAATGTAGAATCAAGGCCGCTAGGGCAAAAATGTCTAAAAACAAACAAAAAGACAAAAATAGCTCTACTCCAGTAACCCAAATCAAAGGGTCATCTCAAACATGATGCCCTACAATGACCACTGTCCAGGAAAAGAGTCTAACTCAAGCATTGGGTGAGAGGCAGGGTAAACCCTGCAGAAGTTGCCAGTCCATCACAGGGCCATATAAAATACAGCATAAAGAACCATTTGCGCACACATTCACACCAAAGGACAATTTAAAGAGACCAATTAACCTGGTAGTCATGTTCTTGGACTTTGGTAGGAAATCAGGGAATGAGAGAACCCATGCATGCTCTGGGAGAATATGCAAAACAGGCCTGGATTCAAACTCAGGACCCTTTTGCTGCAAGGCAATAATGCTACAAATAATTAATGGATTTGATTTGGTTTTGGGAAGACCACTAAAGAAACAATGTTGACCTGTTTTACACATTCCAAAACTAGTTTTGATGTGTGTTTAGGATGATTGTATTAGAACATGAAACGGTTTCCAAATTTCAACAATCTGACCTTAAAACGTTTCTCCTCGGATGGAAGCAACAGTGACAAGAAGTCTGTTTGGAGAAACTAAAAATGCTGCACCAAATCGTAAGCATAGTTATGGTAGCATTGTGACAGGATTATATTTCACAGCCAGTGTGTGTTTCAAGAGGACAATGATCACAAGCACATGCCTAAACTGGTTTTGGAGTGAATGAATCGGTCTAATATTAAGCCTTTGGAATGGTGTCAAAAATGTGTAAACCATGCTTCAAGGTTAGTTGGGCTAGAAAACCAGCCAGTTTAACCAAATCTACTCAGATATACAAGCTTCAACCTTTCCCATATTCATAAGTATTTGTAAACTCTCACTGTATTAATTTACAAAGCATACCAAAATGCAAGAAATATAATCTGTTTGCTTTTATCCTAAATAACAGCCTACAAAGAAGTTTGAATATTTTTGTTTTTTCAATCTGCTTTGAGAAAACATCATTGCCATGGATGTCTTTCTCTGTTTCTCTGTGGGTCATATAAGTCATCATGGTGGATCTGTGTAGGATAAATCATCAAAATCAAAACAGAGCTCACACAGGACTAGAAAGGTAAGAACTCACGATAATGTTTATTGATTACAACACTGGAGCTCAGTGTCCTGCCTTGTTCTTATTACAGATGAAAGCCATCATCGCATGGAGGTTTCCTGGTATGCCTGCTGAATCAGAATGTTTATGTGAGACAGAAAGATGTTAAACACCGGGTAGCTATCACTACATATAAAAGTAATCAAGCGTGAAGAAAAGCTGGTGTTGATGATGATGTGGTACTTGTGGGAATTAATTTGGGTAATTATGATGCATGCTTGTTTGGTTGGTGTTTTAAAAAGTGAAAATAATTTGGAGGGCATGTTAATCAGCAAAATATGCTTCTGTGTGTTTCAGTATTTATAATGTAAGCATAATTGTGGCTAACCTGACGTTGTATCAGCATGTGTTTATTTAGTGCCTGCTCTCGTTTTCCACCATTGATGAGGCCCCTGGGAGCGACAGTTTGCATTTAGGCAATGTGTGGTTTTTTGTGTTGGACTTTTTAAAGTAAAACCATTAGAGAGCATCCTTTCCATTTGCTGTTTACATAGCATTGGAAGAAGGCTGTAAAGTTAATTATTTGCTTGTTAGCAGAGGAGGCAATAATACCAGCCAAGGAGTGATGCAGACTTGATGAGACTTGTTTAATGATAAGCAGCTTCATTGAACATTTTGCTTATGTCTATTCAGAAATATTTTTCTGTGTCAAGTTCTGTGAGTCAGATTAATATTATTTGGCTTTTGTTCATTTCACAAATAAATTGATATTTACTTCTCAGATCACTGAGTTATCTGCTACACCCCGTCGGAGACTCTGGCATCTCCTGCTCAGACTCGTTAATGTAGGAGATTCCAGAAGAGTCATTGAGTTAAAATCAACTAATCTTTAATAAAGACACAAGATATATCTTGAAGAGCCACTTACACATCAAAACGCGTACAACATTGCCCTGTGGCAGTTCCAGTGAGATTGGAGGTCTATTTGTGTGCACAAACTGTTATATTTTAAAAAAACACTCCCTCTTTGTCCTGCTGTTTTCCGCTCCATCCACTTGATCACGGTTTATTTCACGTTAGTCTGCTTTGCTGAACAACATTCCGTAGTTGCATCCCTCTACCTTGTATAGTAATGGAACGTGGATCGAACTCAGAGACTACCACAGCAAGAGTGTGTTGGTATGCTGAAACGGAGCAGATACTGCACTCGTTGTTTACATGTCACTACAAAGTAAACCTATGATTATAAGTAAGTATAGCATTCAACAAAGATCATTTCAGAATCCTTATATTCTCCACAACCCCTAACCATTTCACAGTTGAAATTGTAGATTTTTTTTTCTATTTTAGCCTCATAACTTTTTCCCCCTTCATACCACCATTATCATATCAGTTAGATTGAAAAATAAAACAAACTTCTTTTCAGAGTAGTAAATAGGGATCTGAAGGAAAATTTGGTAATTGGCATGTTGGAAGAATAATCTCTCTGGAATTTCAAGTGACTGGCAGTAATAAGAATGCAATATTATGCATGTGCAGGCCAGGTGAGGAGGAATGAAACCTAATTAAATGCAACATCAGTCACCTTCATTGTCAAGAGAGTGAGGATTTGAATAATAAAATTGGCTTCACTTTATGAAATGTCATCATTCCATCCATCTTTCCGTTTTATCCAGCGACCATCCATCCTCTTTGTCATTTTGTCCGAATTCTGTTTTCGTTTCCCTTCCCTGCTATCCCTGCACCTCTGTAACTCGCGTGCCTGCTGAGCCTGATTGAACAATTGCTGTTCACTGTTTGGCTTCTGTCCCAAAATCCCCTGCATAAACTCAAGACACCATGTTAAGCATTTCCACAGCGAAGCCTAAGAGCTTATGAAATCTGCGGACAATTTGTTCATCTTTACAGCAACACTGCCTTCCAGAAAAAAAAAATATTGTCTGAATCCACTTTATCTCCCTAGTTTGTATAACCTTTCCCAAGGTCTTTCTTTTTCTGCTCCCCTGACCAAATCAGTGGAAGTTCAGGTGTGACTAGGCTAGAGTATGACTAATAAGGGACACTTGCACACACACACAAATGGCAGTCACAACTAGGATTCTGCACTCTCACACACATATTGAAGTATCCCAGCTCTCTCAAGGTTGTCACAAATCAATCCAGCGTTGTTTTCATTAAGTTTAGGTGAGAAGTGGTGTGTGCAAATGATGGAGGAGTGAGGTTTTAATCATGAACATCCGTAGGGCCAGAGGGTACACAGACGTTTTCATCTCTTTTCCTCTTAGTAAACTGCTATGCTTTTCCCTCCTACATTTTTATTCATTTTTGCACTCTAGTTCTTCCTATTCCCTTTGTTTCCCCCCATTTAAAACTCCACACTTTCTGTTTCCCCCTTTACGTTTTAACAATCCCCATGCTTTGAACACAAATCTTCAATAGTTATATGCTTATAGACCCTTATATTATACATATACATATATAAAAATTAAGATTCATTATATTTAAAATGATAAAATTTCAACCGAGAACAATACCAAAGAAACTAAGAAACGCTGGGAGCTAGTCAGGAATAAATATCTCAAAGTAATGTCTACTTTTCAAATAATTTGATAAGAAAAAAATAAGAATAAAGATAAATCTAAGGACTGTTACATCTAAAGAAAATAGGATTTTATAAAGGGTGACATTTCAGGAGTAGAAAATACAAATAATTAAAAATTCTGAAACAGAGAGTATCTACTTTCTGATCTGTAAAAAGGTTTTTCGCTCACTAATGGAACCAACCTGCATGCAGCTGCAATAATTCCATTTCTGAGCCTGGCTTATGGTTAAATCTTGGTGCAAAAACTGAAAATTTCACCCAGACTGGAAGGCCAATGGTTTATGTAAATTTTGGTGGATGTGTTAGGTGGTTCCTCTGCATTTGAACACAAAAATACCTAATGTCTGTGATGATAAATATGTTAGAGGAGTTCAGGAAGAAATGTTTCACAGAAATTTGACAAATAAACAAATATCTATTGCAGCTCAATCTGACAATTTGATAAGAGCTAGATGTTGTCACAACAGCCTGTTCGGTCAAACTGAAGTATATGTAAAAACCTCTCTGTCATATCATGTCAGACAGGTGATTAAATGAATGGCCTCTAACTTTTTCTTTCTAACACATTCTTGAGAGAAGAGACCAAGAATGTAAGCAAACTACATTTGTAGATGAAACTACATGATGCAAAGAGTGGCATTCTAATGAGTAAAAAAATTATTTAAACATTTAACAAGTTCAACAATTGTGGATTATTTAAGAAGCTTCTTTTTAATTTTCAAATTACCACAGTACAATTATTCATAGAAGAAAACTTGTACATGCACTGAGACAATTACTTTGACAATAACACATCAGAGTCATAAAAACATTGATTTTTATAGATTCAGGACACTATCCTTGGGATTGTTATAACTAATTTAAAAAAGTTTGTCTAGGATATTTTGAAAGCAGTCAAATGTAGGTAAAAGGTCAGGTCAGAAGGTTTCTTCACCTTACACACAATCACCCTTTTACTTGGTCTTTCAACATATTTCATCCCTATGTTATCATACCCACCATCTATCCCACTTATGTCACAGCTGTCAGACTTCAATAAGTGTAACCCTTGTGCAACCCCAGGAAGTGGGTCAGCAGGGGATACTTAAACATGTAGCTGTCTGGTAAGGGCCTAACCTCAGGCAGAAAATCACCTCCTGGATACACCCATACAATCACACACAGACTTAGAAGCGCTCTCACACAAATACAGATTTTATGGATGTCTGGGCTTAAAACAGAGTAGCAAAAGTGTAGGTCTGTTGAACTCCAACTTATGTTACTTTTAATCAGTCCTGGTTGTAAGCACTGCAGACTGCAGAAACAGACGGGGCTTTGTGTCATTCAGACCATGCGCCGCTTTCCCCAATACCTGGTTTTCAACATGAACCTATCAGTCTAATGTGTGCCAGCAAGTTTCTGGAGCTAGTTATACTGCATTTATAAATGTGGTAGCTTCTGTTTGTGTTTGTATTTGAACTCGATGGATTTTTGGCTTGACGTTGCGCTACTTCCTCTATTTCCCAATTTAAAAATGATGAGAAAACGTACAAATCCCTTGGATTTGTTTGGCAAAACTCGAGACCTTGACCTCATTATAAGCCATGCACTGAAGCTGAAGGAACAACTTTTGTCAATAGAGCTGTCATATGTTATTTTCTTGTGGCTATAAGTGGCACTGATGCAAATGTTTTGATGCTGTTCATTCATGTCCACTGACATCTTCAAAAATGCAGCTGTCACTGCATGTTTTAAAACAGATATATCAAGAGATGATGGCTGCCTTCATGAGGATAAAGCCTGGCCTGTCCTCATTACCAGCCTGACACACATGCTGTATCAAAGAAATCGGACCAAGTGAAGACCAATTCTGTTTGGATGTGACATGTTTCCGAGAGTCTTCCCTTTCTAAAACACTAATCTCTGGACCCCAAATTAGATGTCAGTCATCAACGACATACAGACATCGTATCGTGCAAGAGGCAGTCCCCAACAAATCAACAACCCGTCAATCATGCGCACACACACACAAACACGCCCTCACTGACGTTGACACAAATGGGTAAACAGTGCGTGTGTGAACATGCATACACACAATCAGGGACCCATGGATGTGTCTTACATCTGATAGCATTTCCTCCCTTAGACTAATAAGCCCTAACTCTGTTTTCTTCATTAATTCAAGGTGACCTGCAAGACATTAGAGAAAAGAAACGGAGCTGAGGGCTCTCAAGTGGCCCCCTAATTAATATACATTTGCTGCTTATATTGTCTCAATGAACTGCTGTATAATTGGTATAGGCTGCCTCCACTCCAAAAGGGATCGTTAAAAAGTCAAGGAAATATTTATATATATCCGACTGCCAATATGTATAAGCTGGTATTAAATATTGATTGACTTGGTTTTGGAATTTAATTTTATTGGCTGAACATTTAGCTGATAACAGAATCCACTGTATGTACACTGACATTTAATTGTACGATTCTTTATTTGCCAACTAGATGACCTCTTAAGACAATTGGTCTGACATTATTTTATTTTGGAGTATTAGAGTAAAACGAGCTGAATACCAATGCATACAACACATTTTGAGTTTTTATTTACACAACTCTTAAAGAAGGGCACCATGTTACAATGTGATTAATCAAAGACATACTTGGAGTGTTGTTGTTATTCTATAATTCATGTTTGAGAAATCATTGAATCTCCTCTGGCAACCATTCTGGTTACCTATGTTTGCACTCACTGGACGCTCCCTATTTCCACAAAACATTTTCTTTAAGCTGTGCTGTCCAGTTGAGCTTCCTTCTGCCTATCAGAGCACCCCTCCCTCAGCCCTGTCTCACTCAGCTCCTTCAGACTAGCGCCAGCAGCAATTAGCACCTGGTAGAACTGCATGTCTGCTCCGCTCATCAAATAAACTTTTTGTCAGTGCAACACTCGTAGAATGGCTGTAAATTGCATAATGGAGAAGCACTGTTGACGTAATGTGCTATAGGCAAGATGTTGGAATGAGCATAAGCTTCTTAAAGAGACAGAGGTCACTTTCACAGCATCACATTTCTTTAAGTCTTGTTTGATAGTTACAGTATTTTCATAACAACTGAAGGTAACAAAGTTACATGATTTTGCTACAAAATGGCACTATGTGCCTGGAAAATACGTCATGCCGTTCCGTTCAAGTTATCTTTTTTCTTCCTATCCACAATCAGGAGCATGAAGTGCTTGTTTACAGTAAAACTCAAAATCATTTACATAACGGGCAGATTTAGATTTCAAATTATTTTTATTCAAACAAAAAATCTGTTTCTGGAGTGAGACTGAATATAATTGGTGCCATTTTGGGGACTTTAATTTAAATTTTACTGTGAAAATTACATGTCAAATATTCATACCCTTTTCCAGTGGAAAAAGTTACAAATTACAATTAAATTAAATTAAATTATGATTGAACCTCTTCTTATCATTGCTCACCAGGATTTTACATGTTTCCACTGGTATTTTGACAACGTATCATTGGTATTGAGCTCCTAGTCTTTGAGGATGGAATACCTCTTTCTCTTACACTAACCCTCTGTTTCTCAGTTTCCTGTCAAAACTCTGGAAATACCACCCCACAATGTTGCTATTACTTTGTCAGAAGGAATATGTTTGTCAAATTAAAAGATTAATTTCAACTCAAATTTTGTGGGGTTATCATTAAATCTGCTTTTAACTGTATTTGTTTCCATTGCCCATTTTTCCTTCTGAATGTCTGAGAATCTAGATGGTCTGTCCTCAGTGCTTTGGTAGTGATTGCTTGTGAAGCCTTTGTGTTTCTTTGTGCCATGTCTTGGTGGGCCAGGGCAATTTGCTGTCAGTGCCTTTTTGGTAAGAGAATGTGTGCACAAACCCCACAGATGCAGGCGTGTGTGCGGGTGTGTGTGTGTGTGTGTGTTTACAAAGAGTCTGCTGTGAATCATGCAGAGAATTAGGCCAAGGAAAGAATGACTGGATGATTATGAAGCAAACAAACAAGGATCACTAATGGAGTAGAACATAATAGAACAGAAATCTACTAACTTGGGAGACTGAAATGCAACAGTACACTTGCCTTCCAAGAAAAAGAAAAATTCATACAGTTCTCAACCACTTTGGTAGACGAAGTCTTTTAAGCAGTAATAACATACTGTAAGACTGAGGATAGGACTGTCAATGCAAAACAGCAATATGTTTACTTTAAAGGTGACCAGTCACATTATTTCTTTGCTTAGGCAATAAATTTGTTGTGCAACTGTTGACATCGCTAGCAATATGCTGCACTCAGGGTACTGCGATCACTCACTGTGAGCATGAAAAGACTAGGCTACCCCCCTCGTCTGCTTACACACCCCTACAAATAAACACATAAACACACAGGCACAGAAACAGATAATAGTGGTGATAAAGCAATAAAGCTCTGTGGAACCCTATGCAAAGCAGAGGAGAAGATACAAGGGAATACAGGAATGAATAACAATCACAGCTCTGATGGGGGTAGTTCTTTATATTTGCGTGCGTGCGGGGGTGGGGGTGTGTGTGACGGGGGACGGCATCAACTTTCCCCATCAAGCAGCAGTGAAAGCAAGCTCCTGTCCTCTCTGTGGCCCTTCTCCTCCCCTTGGCAAAAAAGGGAATCCACCAAATAGCAGCTAATTGAATGAGTGACAATGAGTGGCCAGACGAGGCGACAGATGCTCGCGTGCCTTTACAACCAAACCACCAAAAGAATCACTGCACCCTGATGCTCACATGCACACTTTGGTTTCCTCTGCTATCTGGATGCAATTTAATGCAACCGCTTCTTAAACTTCTGGTGCCTGTATTCCCTTCTGAGCAAATTTTCATTGAATAAATATAGACACCTTACAAAGCAACATCAGGAAACTGTGGTTCACAAGCAGAGGGACAAAAGAAGTTCACTAATAGGTGTATGTTGAAAACTAAATGTAGCTGAAAATTGGTTATAGTTAATGAAATAATATAAACAACTCAGACTTTTGACATCTTGGTTTCAACTAAAATTGAGTGCTACATTTCTGCTGGGGTAAATAAAAACAAGGACTGGGTGACCCGGAACAGCCATAAAAAAACATATTGGCTGACATTAAGGAACTGAGGGGTTGAGTTGAAGGTGGAGGAACATGAAACAGTGGACATATAATTATGGCTGAGAGATGTTTGATTCACTCTTTGAGTTTGTGGCTATAAGATCTGGACACACAGAAGGAGTTGTAGACACCGCATGTTCTGCAGCCAAGCGAGAGGCAGTTTGCTTGTAGGTCCTGATTGCATGCATTTGTAGAGACAGCTTTGTGCTTCTGAAACATCAATGGATCAATAAAAATATGTATGGGAGTGCTAAAAACAGAAGTTAAACAAAATCTTTCCAAATCTACAGACACCCCTCCTTTGCACCTGCTGGGGGGATGAATATTTGTAACCTGAATTACTTAGCTCTAAATCCACTATGTTTGTTTGGCTCCTCTGATTATCTAGCGTGCCTAAACGTATTAAGCCTCCATCTGCTTTTTTTTTTTACTTAGATTATAGCCCACCCCCCTCTATACATTAATTGTTGTATTCTGCCGTTTTTAAAACCTCAATGCACCCACACCCCCTTCCAAACCATGTCCCTTTTCTTTTGCTCACTTCTTCCACAAACTCCAGAGCAGACTTTGTTCTCCAAATGTGATTAGCTTCTTTGGGACACAGGGAGTAATTGCATTACTCCTTTGTGAGCATTTGGAGCTATGGAAATGTTGGGCGCCCTTAATAAACCTGTTTAAAGAAAAACAACTGTGCTGTAGTGAAATATGTGCAAAAAAGGAGTGAATTCAAACATTTTGCAGACATGGCTCCTCCAGTGAATAGACACTACGAGTGGGAATAAATGAGGTTTTTTCCGCTAATTTATGAGTCCGGGTTAAAAAAAGGGGAGCTTTAGGTTGGTGTCCATGCACGTTTGGAATATTTAATAAGCTTTTGTTCCATTGAAAAAGACACAAAGAAGCCTTAGGAGATGTGCAGATGCATTGCATTAACAGACTAAAGGAAGAATTTAATGTTAAACGAACATCATCATAATGTGTTAACCTCGTATTTTATCATATTTCTCATCCAGTGAGATTTGCAGATGTTTTTAAATTATTCATTTGTTGGCAGACGCTATCTCTTATCTGTCATACTTAGAAAATGATTTATAAATACTTAGGCCAAAAGATGTTGAAACCAATTGGAAATCAATCTTTCTTAATGGGAAAGCAATTATTTGAAAACCTCCTATTATTTTTCTCACATTTTTTCCATGTTGCAACCACAGAATATGATCAATTTCATTTGAATGTCCTGCAAAAAAGCAACAAAAGTTGTGAATGATTTTCTATATATATTTTTTTCAAATACAAATTTGAAAAATATGGCATACATTTTCTTTAAGCTCTTCTGAGCCGATACATGTGTAAACCCCCATTTTGCTGTGATTACAGATGCAAGTCTTTTGGGGTATGTTTCTGCCATTTGGAAAGTTGTGCAAAGTTTCTCCAATACTGTTTGTAAAATTAATAAGACTGAATAAAAAAAAAAATTGAAACATAGTTTTCAAAAACTCTCAATTAGATGTGGATATGGATTTTGACTGACCCATGATTATGCTTTGATTTAAACCATGCCTACATGAGTCTGGGTGTATGCTTACAGTTATTGACCAACTGTAAAGTAAAGTTTCACCTTTTGGGCTTAACAAGCTTTCTTTCAGGATTGCCCTGTACGTATTCCATCCAACTTCCAATTAACGCTTACATTTAACTCTTAAATGTTGTACTCAGGTTGATATAGAGTGCTGGTTTTCTGTCACACATGAAGGCTGAAGATTTTCAATTATTCTTCCTTCCTTTATCAGAGTATTTTCTTTCATGTTGGCTTTCATGTTGCATGGCGTGTGACAAACTGCTAAATTTTTCAACAATGACCTTTCCACTCTTCCAAAAAACAGAATTGTGGACTGCATCATTTACTATCCACGGTTCATGTCATACATACACCAACACAAAAGTTACTGCGAAATAAAAAGTTTTTCAAGCCACTATCTCGAATTAATTCTGTGTGATCGCTTGGTATATGAAGTGACAGAGTGGTTAAGGACATTTTCTTTATCTCTGGACCCCACCAAGAACAACAACCACATGCACACGAGACAAATGTGTGAATGAATGTGGAAAAGCTGTTCGGTACTTGGTGGTGCAGTCTACAATCCCCCATGACAACTTATTTCTTCACAGTTTTAGGGAGGTGTGGTGGGTATGCTCTGCTGGGGTTCTGTTGGGTCGGCTGTAATCGCGGGGTCCTGGTGCCAAACAAACCGCGCCAGATGGTGACCAGAATGCGCGGTCTCTGTTGTGCACATTTATTAAACCTTAGATCTCATTCTCTCCTCTCTCTCCCAGTGCTCCCCTGGTCAACTGAAAACGGCATGCTTGAACTAGTGAGTTGCGGATGTTGCGCTCGTTATCAAAAATACCCTATCCTGCAGGGAGTTTGAAGTGATGCTGGATAGATTTGCACACGGGAGGGGGACGGAGCTGTTTCTCGGCGTGACCAACTCTTAAAAGGCATTCATTAGAGCCCGGCTCCCTTTTCAGTGCGATTCGCCACACGGCTTACCCAGTTTATACACTCTCACCCACACAGACAAGCACAGATTAGGCACAAGTGAAAGATACTTCAGTCAGTGTGTCCACTACAAAGTTCCTGTGCATGAAAAAGGGAGGTAGTCAGCCACTTCAAAGAGCGGAAGAAGAAAGAAAAAAAACAGAGAAGGTGAGATGCTTTAATGACGAGACAGCAAGTGCTTAAGTCACTGTGTAGGAGTGGGCGCACAGCAGCTTGTTCCTGCTGAAATATTATGTTTTAAAAGGTGTATTAAGACTTGAATGCGGCGTGCAACAATGCATATAACTAAGAGGTATGTCTGATGAGGATTTAAAATAACTGCGTCTCCATCATTTTTGGAGAGGGAGAGAGAATCATAAATATGCCTATGTAAATGATTTATAGTGATAAAAATAACTCAAAAGGAGGATTCTTGGATATCTTTCTTTCTTTCTTGGATTTATCTCCCGATCCATAATCGTTCATCGTAAAAGTTGCAAGAATTAACCTATCCAAGGCGGGGTTTCCACCCACTTTCCCCTCCTTTCTTGCGCCTCCTTTCCCTCCTTCTTTGGATATCAAGTAGCCACCAGCCAGCTTTTGGTTTAAAAAAAATCGTTTGTCTTTACTGGGGGATGTCATAAAAAAGAAGGGGGAGTAGAAGCAGAAGTGCGGCAAGAAAATTTGAGGCGGGATCTTTCGTTCTTTCCTCTTTCTTTTGGATAAAGTCTGTGCGGAGGCAAGCTCAAACGGAGAGAGGGAGCGGAAGAGAGCGCACGGCGCACAGATGCAAGGAGGAGAGGGAGAGAGACGCGCAAATTTCCAGTGGTACACTGCCTGGATACACGCAACAAAAACTCTGACTGATAAGAGAGGATGGTTGTGAGGAGAATCAGATGAGTTTATGGGACCTGGCAAAAAAAAAAAAAATTAAATCAGTCTTTATTTAACTGCTGCGTGTTTTTGGAGTAAAAGCAATGCAGTTGCTGATTGAGCGGCCAGAGCATTTCTTAAGTTAAAGGTGGCACTGATCTTTTTTTTTTTTTTTTTTGTAGCCATTTTTCCAGCAGGACTAGCAAGTAGAAAATGACGGGACTCTTTTTAACAAGAATGCTGAGAGTTGCCACGGTTTTTGTGCTGGCGGCGCAGCACATTACCGGCAAGACGCTGAAATATCAGATCTTCGAGGAGCAGAAGGTTGGCACTGTAATCGCCCGCTTGAGAGACGACGTCGCGGATGTTTTGGCAAAACTTCCCAGCTCGGTGTCTTTGCGCTTCAGAGCGATGCAACGGGGGAGCTCCTCTTTCCTTACTGTGCGTGAGCAGGACGGAGAGATCAGCATCAGGACCAAAATCGACCGCGAGAAACTCTGCGAGAAGAATCTTAACTGTTCCATCCAGTTCGACGTCCTGACGCTCCCCACCGAGCACCTCCAGTTGTTTCACGTCGAAGTGGAAGTGCTGGACATTAACGACAACGCGCCGCATTTCGCCCGAGCCCTAATCCCCATCGAGATCTCAGAAAGTGCGGCCATTGGAGCGCGCATCCCCCTGGACAGCGCCACAGACCCCGATGTCGGTGAGAATTCCTTATACACTTACGCACTAGAGCCAAATAACAACTTCAAGATAGACGTGCAATCTAGGAGCGACGGAGTTAAGTATGCCGAGCTGGTGGTACTTAGGGAGCTGGACCGGGAGGTGCGCTCCAGCTACGAACTTCAGTACACAGCCTCTGACAGGGGCGTTCCCCCAAGAACAGGATCGACCCTTCTCAGAATCAGCATAGCTGACTCTAATGACAACAGTCCGGTTTTTGAGAAGTCCTCCTATGTTATAAATCTCCCTGAAAACTCACCTGTTGGCACTCTGCTTATTGATCTGAACGCCACGGACGCGGATGACGGCACAAATGCTAAAATCGCATACTCATTTAGCAATCACGTGTCTCCTAAAATTATAGAGACGTTCAAAATTAACACCGACAGCGGTCACCTGACCCTCATCAAGCGTGTTGACTATGAGACAGTAAATTCTTATGACATTGACGTGCAAGCTCAAGACATGGGTCCAAACTCCATGCCTGCTCACTGCAAGATCTTGGTCAAAGTGGTAGATGTGAATGATAACAAACCAGACATCAGTATTAATTTTCCCTCTCAGGGAAATGGAGATGCAGCTTATGTGTCTGAGGCATCTCCGCTGGACACATTTGTTGCTTTGGTAAGAGTGGAAGACTTGGATTCTGGGTTAAATGGAGAAGTGGAGTGTAAACTTCATGGTCAAGGTTATTTCAAACTGCAGAAAACCTATGAGAACAACTATATGATCTTGACCAATGTGTCCCTGGACAGAGAAAAGAGGTCAGAGTTCAGCCTGACTGTTGTGGCTGAGGACAGGGGGACCCCGAGTCTCTCCACAGTCAAACACTTCACAGTGCATGTTACAGACGAAAATGACAACCCGCCACGCTTTGAGAAGGGACGATATGAGATCTCCAAATCGGAAAACAATGCCCCTGGAGCGTACCTGACATCTATCACAGCCACTGACCCTGACTTGGATGTAAATGGACAGGTGAGCTACGCCATCTTGGAAAACTTCATTCATGGAAGTTCCATTTCCACTTACGTCACTATAGACCCCTCTAACGGTGCCATCTATGCTCTGCGCACATTTGACCGGGAGGAGGTGAATAATATATCCTTCGTTGTGCAAGCCAAAGACGCAGGTAAACCTCCACTTACCAGCAACTCTACTGTTGTTCTGAACATTCTGGATGAAAATGATAACCCTCCAGTCATTGTGGTTCCACAGTTGTGGAATTTTTCAGCAGACATTCGTGCTTCAAAGTTCACAGAGGCTGGACGTTTAGTGACGGTGGTCAGAGCGACAGATCGTGACACAGGAGTCAATGCTGAGCTCATCTGCTCTATTGTCAGTGGCAATGAAGAAGGGTACTTTGTTATTGAGCCAAGAACATGCAAGATCCAAGCCAACACCAGCCTAGAGAACTTCCCACATGAGCATGCTGAGCTTACTGTGTTGGTCAGAGATCAGGGAACTGAGAGTCTTAGTGCCAAGGCAGTTCTAAAAATCAACCTCCAGGAGAACATGAAAAACCATGTGCAGCCAGTGGACCAGGGGGGTTCTCCGATCAATAGATCCAAAATTATCATCATCATATTGGGAGTAATCGTTGGCAAGCTCCTGGTCATCATGGTGGCCTTTGTCACCCGCTATAACAGGGAAAAGAAAGAGGCGAGACACTCTTACAACTGCCGGGTGGCTGAGTCCACCCACCAGCACAACCCAAAGAAACCTTCACGCCAAATTCACAAAGGTGACATCACCCTGGTGCCCACAGTGAACGGCACCCTCCCCATCAGGGCCCACCACCGCTCACCATCAACCACACCTCCAATGGACCGGGCCCAGATGGGGGTTCCACAGAACCATCACAGCCGCCAATCTCTTAATAGCCTGGTGACCATCTCGTCCAATCACATCCCGGAGAGCTTTGCCCTGGAAATGGCACACGCAACTCCACCAGTGGAGGTAAGCATGAGCAGACACACATTCCTCAAGTTCCTCTGAATTATTTCTAATGCGATTCATTAGTCCTAAATTTTCTCTGTATTTCACCCACACCCTCTCTCTCTCACTCTGTCTCTCTCTCACTTGCACACACACACACACACACACACACACACCAAACACCACCCTTTCTACTCCTCCACATACAGCTATCTCTGAGCAAATTAAGTCATCTCCAAATGTGACAGTGACTTAATCAAAAGTGCCCTGTAGTTCAGACTGACTCTCATTAAAACTGATGATGATTATAGATGCCTTTGTCTTTACCTTGTTTACACCCTGTTACCATTACCTCCATCATTACCATGACTGAACTCCCAGTCATGTGCTTCCATGTTCACGTAGTCTCATCGCACTTCTGGTACCCCGTTATTAATTTTTTCTCATTTTAATGTCATCCATTTTGTTTCACCCATTTTAAGTAGCCTCTCCATCATCCATTTTGTGTTTACTCAACCATTATTTTGTCTTCTGTCTTGTCTCTTGCTCCCCCCACTCCCATCTTCAATGTCCCATTTTTTATTCATCTTTCCCCTTTTCTTTTTGTTTGCTTTATTTTTTTTTTCTTTGCTTTGTCATTTTTTTGGGGATGTAGCAAGTCTCACAGCTTCTGTCCATGCTTCATCAGGGCCAGTACCAGCCCAGACCCAGTTTCCGTGGCAACAAATACTCCCGCAGCTACAGGTAATTTACCCCAATCCCCCAGTCCTCCTCGCCCTTTTTTTCCTGAAAAGATTATCCTTTGTTTACTTTCCAAACCACTTATTCCTCATTGTGTAGTTGAATTTCACTTGTCAGTGGATCTGTTGCGTGATTTTATGATTTGTTAGTGTTTTTTCCCACATTCGAATTGTTATCACACCAGTTTCATTCAGTCTAAAGGAATGCAACTCATTTGTCTGAGAACAATTTCCATGTATTCGTCATTGAAACCAGGCTGTGGTTATAAAAGTCCACATCCATCAGAACTTTCACCATAATATCCCCTTATAACATCTAAGTGATAGATTTAGTGATGCCCCTGGTGGCTGCTGTAAAAGATTTAACGACGGGATCTACCTGCAATGTAGAATTTATGGGCCAAACCTTGTCTTGTGATTTGACATATTGCAGAAGCAGCTTCAAGTCTGATATGATAGATCTTGTCTCCTCTGCAGGCAGACTGATTCATCCAGCTTTCCATGTGCACTGAAACATAAACTTGCATCATTGATTTTCAAACAGCACTATGCTGTTTACAAACCATCTCACTGTGGTTTCTGTTCCTAGGTACGCATTACAGGACATGGACAAGTTCAGCCTGAAGGACAGTGGCCGTGGGGACAGTGAGGCGGGGGACAGTGACTGCGAGATGGGGCGGGAATCCCCCGTGGACAGGCTGCTGCTGGGGGAGGGGTTTTCTGACCTAATGCACCTCGAAATGCACCACCGACTCCACCCAGGTGAGTTTTTTTCTACATTCCCTTTCTGCCTGAAATGCCTCATCAGCTGGTGCTACACTGCAGCACTTTTTTCTATTTCCTCCACTTTTTGCACCTTTCTCAACATGACTTGGCACCAGTCAGTTCCCTCACATCCCCGACACCTTCTGTGGCAGTGTCTCAGCTGTCACCTCTCGTTTTAGAGGATTATCACACTTTACTTAAATCTGTTCTGTAAAACCTGTCATTTTGCAATTCCTAAATTGCTCTAATCCACTTGAAGTAAACTCAAGGGGATGTTGGGACTTAACATTTCCACAACTGATCTTTTTTTTTCTCTTCACTCCCAATTTGAAAGAATATGAAACTGACCTAAGCAAGCCATCTGTGAGAGAGCTCCCAGCTCATCCAGTCTAATACCTATCTGACAAATTTCAGCACCATGGACAGTATCAAGTCTAAGCTTATTATTTGTCTTTACACCTGCTGTTACGGCCTCTAAATTCACCCTGTTGCAGACACAATCTCCATTGTACACTGCCCCATTCTTCCACACAACCCTCATTTCCACGCTCGTTATCACACTGAGAGAGGGCACAGCGTGCTGGCTGTTTGTGCTTGTGCAGTTGTGTCTGTGTGTTATCTGCCCCTAAGATAGAGTCGTGTCTGTAAAATCCTCCCCGGAGCGGAGATGAGTCGCCTGTCACTCATCGGTATGCGTCTCAGGGAGCTGTTTTTTTCCCCTCCCTTCACTCTTTTCTTTTTCCTGTTCCCCTTTTTTCTCTTGGTGAGTGACAGTGGTGCGCTTTCATGTCTGAACTGAGGAGAATTCATAGTAATTGCTTTTAGAATGATGTTATTCTCTCCCTCTCCCACTTCCTAGGTCCCTCTCTCCTACTCTCTCTTGCTTGCCCAAAAGCTCCTTCACATTTCACTGTCTTTCCTCTGTAGTCGTTAATGTATTCTAAGGCTTTATTGAGATGGATAAGGGAAGAGATGGTGGACTTGACCATTCTTTATCACCTTATCTCTCCCTTTGAGAAAGACTTGGAAGTGTTGCAGTTACTCCCCCCACCCCCCTCCAACTGCTGTCTTTTCTCTAATTAAGCAATAAATAAAATAGACATAAGAATATGAGCTGATAGTGAGGGTTACCACTGTTTTTCTTCGATGTAATTATCTTTACAGTATAAACAATTTTCAGGTCAATTTTTTTACCAAGAGTTTACCTACGGACTAACTTGTCAAATATACCTGAGTATAATATTGCATACACAAATCCATTTTCTACACAAATTGTGAATTTTAAAGTTACAATCCATGGTAATATATAATTTATTTGTCACTATTAAGTTATTTTGTTAAACCATCAGTTTTTTAAACTACCTACTTACTACTCATTTACTATAACATGTTTTAAACGAGTTTTCAGTTTGCTTGGCTATCTTAGGATTTATTCTGGCACATGGTGATATTCAACTACAAATATTACAAAATAGTTCCTAAGATTTTCTTCATTGTGCCTAAATATTAAAGTTGCTACACAACTACATTTATACATTTATATTGGTATGTGTAATGCAAATCAAATCAAGAAAAGATTCTTGCATTTTTTACTTTTTTTTACTCGTTTTTTCATTGAGAACCTGCCATAGTTTTGTTACCAATTACCACTAGAATTTCATCAGAAAAGCATATATTTATATATGTATTCTCAGGTTTAAATTAAAATATGGTCATGTAACTAAAAATATTTTTGAGCTTTTATTATACTGACGGAAAATGGCAATTTTTTTTCAAATATGACAAAGTTTGCTCAAAGCAATACATATCTACATATTTATCTGAGTTGTTTGCAGTCCTGTCACAAAATGTTAGATGTCATGAAAATTTCCCAGCACATTATCTGAACTTTAGCTTGACACTGTCTTTTTTTCTTGTTTTTGTTTGTTCATTTTTCTGTTTATTTATTTATTTTTTACTTTAGCTACGAGACTGTGCACGGATGAATGCCGCATCTTGGGACACTCTGACCAATGCTGGATGCCCCCCGTCTCCTCACCTGCATCATCCGCAGACTACCGAAACAACATGTACATCCCCGGAGAAGAGTCCTCCCAGCCACCCCAGCTAGATGATGATGAGTCTTCGGTGGACTCAGAGAATCGCAAGAGTTTCTCCACATTTGGCAAGGAGTCTGGGAATGAAGAGCTAGATCTCAGTGGAGGAGGAGGAGGAGGGGGAGGAGGCGATGCAGCTGGGGGAGGGGCTGGATCCCTCCTCACAGAGATGAACTCTGTATTCCAGCGACTCCTACCCCCCAACATAGACTCATACACTGAGTGCACTGAAACAAGCCCACCCTCATCCTCATCAACAACAGAGAGGGCAAGCAGTCGTGGTGGCAACATTGCAGGTAACTACAGTAACAACGCTGTTCCTCAAGACAGCCGTAGAGGTTTGCTCCCTGGCGGTAAGGGTCCTGCTTACCCTCCTGGTGTAGCTGCATGGGCTGCTAATACACACTATTTAAATCCAGGGAACACATCTGTGGTGAACAACCATGTTTCCTCCTCTCCCTCTTCCTGTTCATCCTCCACCTCCACAAATGGACAACCACCACACCTGAAATGGCTGCCAGCCATGGAGGAAATCCCAGAGAATTACGAAGAGGATGACTTTGATGGTGTCTTCCATCAGGGTCACCAAAGCAGCAAGCGCAGGGACAGTCGCCATGAGGCCGGCATTGATACTAGCGAGCTGGCCCAGGAGATCAACAAACTGCTGCAGGATGTCAGACAGAACTGAAGAGGGGGGAAACAAAGAAGGCCATGAAAGATTTCACTACTTTTGGTACATTCTTGTTTATTGTGCCAAGCTAAAACTGTATAATGACAGGTTTCATTGACTGCTTGTCAGCTGCTTGTTTGTGGTACCAGAGTTTCTCTTCGCCTCAGTGATGAAGACTTGCAGAAAACGTAAGACATGGCTCTGAAATTCTGAAGCATTGAAAGCAAGAACTCAAAGAGCCAATTGTTCAAAAGTTGCTTGAATGAGCGTTTCCAAATGAATATCCACTGAAAAAAAGTATCCTTTCTTCATTTGCAATGTTTACTGCAGCGTGAACAGACTTGGAGAAACCAACTGTTGTGTGAACTAAGTTTTTGATTCTACAGTATACAATATTGTATAGTGTGTCTGTGGAAAAGGCAAACTCACTTGAATATTGTGCCATGTCCTCTGTTTGTTATTATGGAATGTAACTGTACAATTTGACCTTTGTATTTCAAAAATACACTCTTTTTTACTTCTATATATTTATATGTGTCGATGTATGTATGTACAGAAAAAGGAAACAAATGTCTATTTTTTATATTTGTCACTGCATGTCTTAATATCTTTTATTGTGTCCCTGTGTCCTTTGCCCTTTCTATTTTGTAAAAAAAATGTATTTAATTTTGGTTTTTGAAGGCGCGTTTTGTGTGTGTGTGGACGTGTGTGGGTGTGTGTGTGTGAATGTGAATATTAAAATCCTAATTATTCAATACAGTTCCATGTTGGAAGTGATTCTGTATGGTAACACTGTGACCAGTGGGTGATAAATAAAGTGGAGGGAGATTCATAACAAGGTTAAATTGAAAAAAAAAAATTTTTTTTTTTTAGTGCCTAACATATCTTTGTCGTGTGTATGTTTTATTAAATTAAACCTTTATGATTTTATTGGTTTGCCATGCTTTCACTTACCATTCTGTCTCTTAGCACCCCCTAATGCTCAGCCTTAAAACTGCAGCAATTTTACTGTGCGTAATCTGTACAGCCTAACCTTCTTCAGACCCTCATAGTATTATTTTCACATGCATGTCTCAGCTAATCAACATAACATTAACTGTGAAATGACTCCCAAATGATCTCTTTAAATTAAACTACATTTTATCATTAATTTAATTTCATAGCAGGAGTTCTCAGTTTCTCTCGTTGAGAAAGCATCACACTTATACTAAGTAGTCTATGCTTGGCAAATGAACAGCATCTGATGATGACTGCACATGATGAGAAAATGAAAGCATGATATTGTGCAACAAAGTCATAGGGACCCAAAATGCAATTAACAGCACACAAGTAGTGAGCCTCCCTGCTCTCCTGCTCACTCTGCTTGTGATTACGAAGGCTTATCTTTGCTTAATACACTTAACACTGCTCAGGCTATGTGCACATAGAGGGAAATGTACAACTTTAAGCTGTAAGGAAATTAACCCAGTGAGGCGTGGCTTCAATAAGGTAAAGTTTAGAATTTGCCTACATGCAAATACAACCGCGAGGTCGGGCAGGCATCTGTTGCGTGTTGTGCACCTCCAGAACAAGAGAGCACACATGAAAACATCTCGCTGTCTGCAATCCGTCTGTGGGTGCACCAAACATGCTTGAAAGGACTTGATAATGAGCTCATTTGTCTTCATCATTAAGTAGTTCAAGCTTCAATGAGCAACAAGCATTAGCTTTGAGAGTGAGAGAAAATAGAGTATGCTAGGTACTAAACTATTTCGGCCTCATTTTATTACTTTGGATATTTAAGTATCAAAATACCCTAATTTTTAGTATTATGGGTGACTTAATGTCTTCTGCTGTACAATTAAATCTCTAGGTCTTAAGTCTTTCTCTATTGTTTCCCCCCCTAAATGTCAATGGTTTAATTGGTCAGTTCATTAGGTAAAAGTGATAAGATGTGTAACAAAACACTGTTAAGCTAAGACTGCTAATAGAGGGTAAGATGACTTTACAAGCTTTACTCACTCAAACTCTTTTACAAACTACTGCTGGTGATGCTTGCTCTTCTTTGAGTGGTACAAAGAGGACGTTTTAGTAAATCATTTCAATGTGAATATGAACCAAACTAGATGTGACAATGAGCTAGTAAGTCATTAACAGACTCACTTTTAATGACAAAAGTGAGTATGTTTTATTCAAGTTACTATCGTTAAAAGATATTCACTTTTATCTTTACAAGATAAAAGTGAGTATCACACAATAATTTTTTATTTAATCTCTTAACTGTCACGTTCAAAATGCTTACATGTTGTCTAATTGGTCTTTGATGACACCGGTGTCCTCATGACAGTTAAGAGTTTTAAACAGATAATACTCAAAATGGAAGTGAAGTGAATAATATGCTGTCCAATAAAAAGTAAAACAGATAATGTGCTTGGGAGGGACAGAGAAGTTGAAGACCTTGGAGGACTTCGCTGTCCACCTCAGTGTTTACGTTGCTATCTTGGTTTGTATGGTTGGAGTTGATGAGAAGCAATCGTCTTTTCCCTGTTTTAAAACATGCAATGTAAATAGATCCAAATATCAGCATGGCATTGTGCTTGTTATAAAGAGTTTTAAAACCACTGCTTTGCTGTACTTTTTTAACATCTTGGTAAACTCAGTATGTATTAGATAAATCTTTTTATCTAATCTGATTTCTACTTGCCAATTCTTAACACCAACATGTTATTTGCAGTGTGATGTGTTCTCTGCATTTTTAATCTCTAAGAATATGAAAGTACCACGAGTCCTCTTTAATTTCTGAAATTCTAAAAAGCTATTTAATGAAGCAGAATAACAGAAGTTATGTTGTGTGTTCTGTTTCAAAATGAGATTGGCAGCCTATGATGGATGATTTTTGGCAATGAGACATTTTTTGGCATAGGGTAATGGTGTGTGTAATGGAAAAGAAAGAAGACTACACACACGGGGAAGGAACTAGCAGAACCATTTATTACTACTCAAGTAGTTAATTTTACACAAAATATCAACCCCAGCTTGTTATTGTCCCGGTAAATCCACCAATAAATAGTTTGTCAGTCTCACTTGCTTTTTCATTCACACCCCAAAACCTCCTCTCCTCTATTTTCTCTCACCCCGTCTGCATTCCCACATATCTCACTTTCATCTTCTGGCTATTTCTGTCTGTTCATCTGTCTGTTTGATACACACATGCACACCCACCCATAAATATCCCCCTTCACACATAGGCAAGCACACACACCCAAACACACACACACACACACACACACACACACACACACACCCCTCCCAATCTCAGCAGCGGCATCCTAGGCTCATATCACATCTCCAAGTCCCCACAGACATTAGAATTTGTAATGCTTTTCTGTGATTCATCTCATCCTGTTATTCTATGAATCCTCAGTAATCATAAGGCCTGTTTTTTTACTAATTGTTTTCCTCACATCACCTTGATAAAAGCATTAAAACACACATTTTCTGATGCATCTTTCTTTTAAGACAAGCTTCAAAATATTGACAAGCAGCTCCCACATGCCCCGTTGCGTGCTGAGTTGATTTACTGATTTTTTTACTATGACAGGAAATTAAGAGGGTGTGGCGTTTGTGTTACATGCACTTATTGGGTTGGCTGACCTGAAATCAGCTTTTCATCTGAAGTCAAAAACAGTACTCTGACCCACAGCACAGGTCTGCTGGCCCATGGTGGAGAAACAGGATATTGGACAGCCTGTAATATAAACAGAGAGAACAAGTCAGGGTGACACAAAACAGCCAGGATGGAATGCTTTATCTTGTTCAAGGTACTTCTTGTACAGATATTTTGATCAGGTGGTTCACATAAAAAAATAAATAAATAAACATCATTGGCTGTGTTACTGTGAGGAGAACAACATAGACCAGTCTTAGAAGGAAGAAATTGTTTTCTGTCATTCTAGCCATTGCCAATTAGGGAAAAGTATTAAAGAAAAAGATAAATAAATGACTGATGTAAATTCAGCAGCACCCACTTTCTGAAATCAAAAAGCAGTTGCTTAATATTATTATTTATAATGTACTGAGGAAAGTTTATTTTTGTCCCGTATCAAGTAATGTAATAAATGATCACACGCATTTAAAAAGCCTTCATAATCACATTTAAATCCATAAACTCTGTGAAAATTATGTACATATATATGTAATAATTCAACATCTAATTTAATATAAAAACAAATGACCATAATGAATACTCAGCATAACTCTGAATGTATGTGTTTTTGCTATGTTAGTACAATATCAGGGTGTATTTGTCCAGAAGATGGCACTGTGGGACCTATATATATCAACAAGAAGCAGATAGCAAGCTTTCAAGCCAGCCCTCAATCCTCAGCCTCACATTTGGACATGGCCTGCAGAAGACTTGTAGAGTGAGGTGGGAAGTGCTAAGCCTGAGTAATTTTGTCACTCTAATTGCATATTGGTTCATGCATCTACAGTTTGCCCTCTTTGATTTTGTTCAGGAAGGAATTGTGAGATATTAATTCTCTTCATTTATTTATTTATTTTCCAAGAGAGAGAAAGAGAAAGTGGATGAGTGCTTCCACTCATTGTCGTGCCGGGAAGTGTGCATGTGAAAGATTGTAAGTGTGAATATGTGTGGAGATAAGCTGGTGCAGTGTGTTCTGCATGTGCTTCTGCGTGTTGGCGTGCATATGTGTGTGAATGGTTGTGTTTGCAGTACTCTCTGCCTCTAATAAATATCCCCATCCAGCGTGCCATTTAGAATTGGAGTGTAGCCAGATGCATGCGCTCTCCCTTACCTCGTCTCCCGCTCTCTCTTTGTACAATTGGATTAGTTTAGAGTGATATGGACTACAGACAGAATCTCGCTGCTGCAGCCAGTTACTTGGCCCAGCGCCACATCATACAGATACATGCACATAGACAAGAATGCTACATATAAACGCATAACATCCCACTATTGTCACTAAACCCAGAGGGTGAGCTAGCTGTTGAGATATGCAGATGGGTTAATTACTGCATATGTACAGTCACAGTGGTTCATGTGAGCCTGTGTGTGACAGCACTGAATTAAAGTAAGACATTTTTTTGTCCAGGGTTTTGATTTTCTGTCCTGGCCTAGATATTTAGCATCCGAAAGTTAACGTGTATTAGGTACACACTTGACCGTTTTAACTAAGTAAATCAGAAAGGGTGAAATCAAGTGTCATATCACTTCTGAAATTTAATATTACTTTAATGTTTTGATGGAGATATGATATATTTTCAATAACTTTTTAAAATTTTATTCAATGTATTTGGATGTTGTAAACGGGTTGCATTGACGGGTAGGCTAAATTTAGCCTATGTAATGGGTAGAGGTGATTAAGCCTCTTTAAAGACACCTGGATCCTCTGGATCTTTTCTTTTTAAGGAAACATTTGAAAGAAGAGCTTAAAAAACTATGCAGAGCACAAATAAGAACTTTGAGTTCTCCTCAGCCAAGAATCAAAGTTTACCAGACAACAGGGATTTAAACTGTGACAGGACTTCTGCAGATCTGAGATGTTTGGATTACACAGGGCTTTAAAATTAATGAAAAGTTGAATTCTACAAACTGTCACTGCGGAAACCTAAAAGACAATATGAGGGAAGCTAAAAATGCCCACAAATAAACATGGCCAACTACACAGCCCTGTGGAACTCACGTGTTAAGAGAAACCACTTTATATGTGACTTCTGAAGGTAATTTGCTGCATTGATTAATAGACTTATTGCTTATTGCTTGCATAGCTGAGAGTAAAGGCCTCTATTCTCTTCCCCTTATACTGGGAGTTGGAAGCTGATAATTTTGGGATCCACTGTCATCAATTTGTTTGACTCTCAGGCCCAGATGCTGAATCCTCACAGTTATTTTGATGTATCCATTTTTTGAAGCCTTTCCTCGTTTAGAGTGTTTTAATATTCAACAGAAGAAGACGCTTAGCAGGTTATTTTCTACCACACAGTTTTCATTTAATTTCCTCTGTGGCTAAAGCTGAACCAGAAAAGACAGTAAACGCATGTCGGCTTTCCTCGTCTCTAGGATTTGACTTTTGCTTCTGATGCCAATACATAAACATATTTTTCATGGAGCAGTTGCACAATGACAATGAGAAGAATATTCAGGGTTCCTGGCGGAGACAAAAGAAGTGGAACTGCAGAGTTATTTCCCTGATGACCTGTCTCCCCCATGTGACCTACTTCCACTATGGGTTAAGTCAGATTCCATCCTTTCAGTAATTCATCTTGCTTTACTCTGTGTGTGTGTGTGTGTGTGTGTGTGTGTGTGTGTGTTTGTTTTTAGGTGGGAAAGAGCATACACTTATTTTTATACTGATATTTCAGATTTATTAATCAAACGGTGTAACAGTAAAAAGTGTGTGTGTGCGTGTGTGTGTTCAGTAGTGAAGTTATGCCAGATGCCAGTTACACACTGGTCAACAGGAACATTGAGCCTACTTGACCTGGTTTATTCAAACCAAGAAATCAGTATCAGAGACTCAAACCTGTAAAATGGGTATTTTTTTCTCGGCCCAATTTTAATCTGTGTGGTTTAAATGAAAGTATTATCTACAGCATAACGTGATCAGTCCCTGAAGTAAAGAAGCAGTGCTATTCTGGACACGTTTCTGAGTTATGGAACAATAACAGCCTCAGTATCTGTGACTTAATGCCAGATACTGCACATGTCAAACATGCCAGTTTGTGACCACTAAATTATTTACAAGAGTAGAAATATGTCACGTTCTATTTCTATTGTTAATTTTGAAGCCCTTTTTGATATAATTAAAGTGAACAAAGTCTGTATTTGATTATTGGGGATGAACAACAAATAGATCTGTTGTCTATATAATGCCTTTGAATGATCTTAGATGTTTCTTGGATTCATAATACAGAACCATGCATTTCTTTGAAAGAAACACAAGAAGGCAGGGATGACAGGCGGTGAACACTCCCATCTCAAACAAATAATGTCTTCAATCTTCATGCCAACTTCACACACAGAAGTTGGCATGTTCTCTAAATTTTAATAGGTAATATGATTTCTTCCAATTTTCCAACCACACATAAGTTTGATTTTTTTTTTTTTTTTTTTTTTATCAACAGTGAATTACAAAATAGAGATAATTCAGTAATCCTTACTGAAACAGGTTTAATCTGATATGTTGTCAGACAGTGAGGGGGAAAGATTTGGGTCCTTTTACACAGTATATGCAAATGTTTGTCAGTCCTCTGGTACCTGATTGTCAGCCTCAATGATACCAGTGGCACCTTCTTAAGTGCAACTCAAGTCTCAAACTCGGGACACCATTCCTTTCAAATGTTATTGGAGTAATGCAAGAGCTATATCATGTTAGACAGGATTTAAAAAAATGGATTCCATATCTTTTTTCAAAAAGCTTTCCTTCAACTAGAGAAAAAAAGATTGTCAACAATCTACTACTGTGCTATATCTATACTGCTTTCACATTACTACTTTTAAAGCATGTTTTAAAACTAAAAATAAAATGTTCAATTGAATAAAACTTTAAACAAATACAAAATAACATTCACATTTGAGGGTTAACACATAAATCAATGTTTAAAGATTCTTCATGATGCACTTTGGAAATATACTAAAGGTTTATTTTTTGGGGGAGGGGCAGGAGACGTGAACACTCCACCTTGGGACAGTCGTGTTGAGGTCTGTAACCTCTGGGTGCCCAGTCTAACTACTGCCACACACGATGCTCTATTTGGTTTTTCACATACGTCCCTGCAGGAGAAACTTTAACTTGTAAAAACAAGCATTTCAACAAAACCTTTTTTGACATTTTTGGGGAGGTCATTAAAGCATTCATGCATCCACTTATTGTTGATATTTGCTTAACCATGAGGGGTTGAGCTTATAGTACAGCATTGACTATCACACTTCTCATTATTATAAGCAATAATAATTTTACTACAGATACATAAAAATAATTGCCTATTTAATGTTTATCCATTAGCATGTCTGATCCTACAAATAATAAAGCACAAAATAAAACTCTTATCTATTTGCTGTCAATTCTGAAAGAGAAAAGCAGACATTAGTGTGTGCTTCTTTCCTTGGTCCTTAATCACTCAGAGGGCCAATACTTTTCTGGCTTAATTATGTGATTTGTAATTATAGAATACATAGAAACTAGGATTGGTCTCACCCAGACTTGACAAAGGATTCACATAAAAATATTAAATGCAAAGGGATTTATTAACATATAAAATATTTATTAATGCCACGTTAAGCTAAAATAAGAAGTTACAAAAGACAACAAATTAAGAGTCGTCTGGGAGCTGAAAGAGCCAAACTTCCCATTAGCACACGGCAGACAAGTTAAATAAGGGCTACATTCAAGGTATGTTTCCTGAGCAAAGGTTAGTCTCAACTAATTGTTGAAATATATATTTTTTGCAATTAGATGCCATGTGGAAAAAGCTTTGTGAAGACTAAAATCCTCAGAATAAGATAAAGGATTGTACAAGCTGAGAAGTGGCTTGAGTCACAGAGATATGGGGACAGCAGATTAACAGAGACATCAGGCACATCTTGGTGGAAGGTGAAACAGTATCCAGATGGCTTTTGATAAATTGAGGCCTGATTGGGTCACATAGCTGTGTCTGTGTGAAGATCAAAGACTTAGAACCCCTCAGAAGTCCCGAGCAGTTGCGTCACACAGTGCATTCCTGATCAAAATGGGTTCCTGCATCGCCTGATATCAGACAGAACTGACAACTCGTTACATCCTATTAGGTAGACAGATTTAAATGTCTGCACATCGGCAAGAACAGCAAAATTGCTTGAAACATTGCCAAAAATCTCAAGAGATTGCAAAACAAAAGCATTTTGTGTTTTCAGAAAGAGAATCAACTCTGAATTTACATATCTATGACCGTAAAAACACCTGTCCTAGGGATTAAATCAATTAATTAGATATTTACTTGTTAGTACAATGGCTGTTGAGTTGGAGTGCTACAGTCACAGAAAAAGCATACCTCCGCTTAGAAAAAGACAAAAAACATTTGCAAAAAAATAGCTACAAGGAAAAAAGTTTGTATTTAAACCTCTGGTGTTTATACTTTTACTGTGGCCCATCCACTTGTGCCAATAGAGACTTAGTGCATAATCTTCTCCTAAGACATCTCTCAATATTGGAATATACTGAGAAAGAGATTACTGAACCTTTTCTTTTCAAAATCTGTCTAAATTTGTGGACATGGAGGAATGTTTTGGGATCGATTTTCATTTTCTGGTGAAGTTGACCAGCTTTTTACATAAAACCATACCAGAAACATAAAATTTTTTTGCTGCTGGCATGGACTCCGTGGAAGTTTTTAATTTTACCCAATCGCTAACATTTGGCCGTGACATATGCAAGTTCGACACCATGACGTTTACTGGAAATTGCCTGCGCTGTAAACAACCATGCTCCACTGCAAAGAGAGAAGTATCGAGTTGATGGAGCAATGAAGGGAAATGAGAATTGTGTGGAATTGCATAGAAAGGCAATGACAGGGCTAATAATTTTATACATTCCATGGTAATTTCTGAACATCAAATTCATCCAATGAGGACATAGCGTTCACGGTTGGAGTGAAGGCTCTACACATGAACAGAGTGGAAGAGAAAAGAAAGATTCTTCACATAAAAAGATTTTATTTGTTGCTGTGTTCACAATCTTTATCTGATGTCAGTTTCAGTTACCAAGATATATCAACTAGAAAACATGCTTAGCTTTTGTGCTGCGACATTGAAATGGTTAATTTAACTCGACTCACAGATCCTTAGACAGCGAGCGCGACAAGGATGGCAGCATAAATGGGGAAGATCTGATTGTGAAGATGAGTAATTATTTTATGCCTTTTTCAGTTAAAACACATTTGACTGGTTTCATTAAACTTCTGAAGCATGTTACATACACCGAATAACCAAGGTAACAAGATGTGTCATTTTCATAAATGTCGTCCAAAATAATAAGAGCTCACTCAAGACATTTGATTAATAGTATTTAAACACCGTAATCTTCACAAAAATAATACTTACTGTATGATTATTAGTTTGAATTTATTTTATATCAGTAATTAACTTAGCATTTTTAATCATCCACTTATTGTGGATGATTACATCAATATTCTAATTGAGATTAGAATATTTATTTCAAGATAAAACAAGAAATGACGAATTATTAACAATAACTATAGCATCAATAAATAATTGTAGAATGCTAGATTATTATTAAATTCTTACAGGTAACATTGCTGCCATTGCATTCATGTTCATCTTAATGTTTTCAGAGGGATTGATAATGAGTGGTGAGCTGAGCAATGATCAGGTTGGTGGAACATGCCAGTCTTTTCTGTGATGGAGTGATGCAAAAGCAGGTAAAGGGGATGGCAGAGTACTAGAGACTACTTCAAATCAAAATGATCAGAAATTAATTTATCACATGTTAAAGCTAATGCAAGCATTGCAACAAAATATTCTGAACTTTCCCAAAGATTCAAAGACTGTAAGAATGTAATGAATTATGCAGAATCAGTGAAATTAAAATTAAATAAAGAGTTCAAGAAAATTCCTCCAAGCATGCCATCCATTACATGCTGGTGTTGAATCTGACCTGGGTAGAGAGGGGAAAGGATGGTTTGTACAGATAAGTAAGATCTTTGAAATGTATTCTAACAATTTTAGAATATATGCACAACAACAAGTATATCCCTGCTTCTAACAGCTAAAAGTTCAAGCAATACTAAGAGTAAGAACAGACTCAATAAACTAGAAGGAAACATTCACATAAAAGTGGAATTCACATTAAATCATCAATCTAAAAACACCCTTTGACAAGAGTCCATGTGGAGTTCGAAGGTCAGGCTATCACCAATCACTGTTTTCAGGTACCTGTATTGATTTGTGACCTTTACGTTTTTGTCAGAAATTACACCAGGTAGTTGATTAGTACAGCTCCTTCTGAAATCTATGACCATTGCTTCACTCTTTGTGATGTTAGTCTGTAGAAAAGAGGTCTCACACCAGTCAGTGGACTCCCTGATCACTGCCCCATGATCAGGGTCATCACTACTAAGAAGGGCATCCAATAACTGCATCGTCAGCAAACTTTAAAATATGTTGCGGAAGGTGCTGACTGCGACAATATTTTCTGTACATGATAAATAAAAGAGATGAGAAGAGACAGAGCTGTGACACAGCCCACTGTGGAGCCTCCACAGCCCACTATGGGCTGTGGAGGATAAGACAATATACAGAAAGGACCCTGTTTACTTCCACTCTCCGAGACCTAACAGTAAAGAAGTGTAAACTCCAACATATGAGGCCAACCTCAGCATTAAAAATATACTTTAACTTTTTAGCTGAGAGATAGATGCAAAAAAAGGCAGAACAGAAGTAAATAAAACAGAAATTGGGCAAAAATGTGTGAACCTTCTAGGTTTTTTAAAATCAAATTTAGAAGTGTGGGATTTGCATCCTCCACGTCCCAGCTAGCCATATAATAAAACTGAAGTTTTTCAATATGAGAATTGGTTTTGGCTACAAAAAAAAAGCTGCTTGATCTTTTCAAAAGATTTCGGCTCTATCAATGTGAACACACATTTAGGGAATGGGGGAGAGTTTAGGAACAGGGACAATAACAAAGTTCTTCCAAAAGGACTGTAAGAATCATGAGCTTTGATCAAAATTAAAGAAAAAATCAGCTAATTAGAACAAATATTCTTAAAAATGCAACCTCCAGTGCCATCAGAACCTATTCTGTTCTTTGGTTGTGTGAAAGAGGTCAAAAACTGTGCTACTATCAATGTGTTCAGAAACATCTGAAGAGGCACCAGATAAACAAATAAAGGTCTTTACACAAATACTGAAATATTATGATGATTATAAATAATTCTTGAATGCTTCATGCTCTCCTCTGCTAACAAGTTGTATGGAGAATCTGATTTTATTTTCCAGCAGGATTTGACACCAGCCCACACTGCCAAAGGCACCAAATGTTGGCTCAATGACCATGGTGCTCCTGTTTTTGATTAGCCAACAAACCCCCTGACAACCCAACAGGCCATAGGGTATGTATGGCCTGTTGTCAAAAGGAAGATGAGAGACACCAGACCAAACAAGGCAGACAACCTGAAGGCAGCTATCAAAGCAATCTGGGCTTCCATTACACCTACACAGTGCCACAGGTTGATCACCTCTGTGCCGTGGCGTATTGATGGAGTAATTCATGCAAGAGGAGGCCAAGCAAGTAGTGAGTGGATAGAAACGTACATATTTTTCAGGAGCCTGACATTTGTGCTGAAAACATCTGTTTTTGATTGGTACACACCAAACCCTCAATGTGGTGTTTCCTTTACATGTAAGCCAAAATTATCATTATTATTATGAAGAAAAAATTGCTTAAAATATTTTTATTCTATGGGTAACGATCAATTATTGATATCAACTGACACCCTTATATTGTGATAAGTTTCTGAGCTATATCATGGAAACAGGAAGTGATGGATTCCTAAATAAAAGTTTCAAGACAATACACAGGAAATTTGCTTTGAAGGAATAAGTAGGAGTTCCAATAAATATGACAATGGTGGTTTTGCTAAAAAATAAATAAATAAATAAATATATTGTTTTTAAACAGAATTTTTAAATTAATATTTCACTTTTCATCATGACATAATGCAGTAAAAGATTGATTTGCTTAAGTATTTTTACATACCTATAACAAGTTAACTCAAAGGTGTTTAGTGTGCAGTACATTAATGGAAAAAATTGGGATATTTAATTTTTGTGCCACTTTGAATATTATCTTTGAATGAATCTTGGGTACTTTATCTCCACTGCTTCAATGTGTTATAAAAAGAAAAAGAGATAAGACTTATCTGACTTTGATATGCCGTATAAGCATATTTGACTGTATGCACAAATTGCCTATAACAATTTCTTCACCAGCATGTTCAAAGTAAATCATATTGCCTATTTGTATATTTAATATGTGGTTTTATGTAGAATACCATGCTGGTGGCATATCTTATTTTGGCTTGTTTTTTGTTTTATTTTGAATAGTAAACTAAATCTAAACTTTTGACTATTATTGGCTTTTCTTCTCATTGTCCCCTTCCTACAATTTTCTTCTGTCAAAGATCTTTCTTCAAAGTACATATCAGAAATGGAGAGGGGGGATGAAGAGGTCGTAATGGTGGCAGCTGTTATGTTTGAAGATGTGTGTGTGTGAATGTGCGTGTGCTTGTGTGTGTGTGTGAGGTTGAGCCTGTCAGAGGGACAGGTGCACTTGCAGTGTCAGAGAAAGTGGCAGCCTCAATCTGGGGTCGGCTGATTGGCCAATTAGGGACTGTTTCCATGTGATACGCGGCAGTCAATTTACTCTCCTTTTCCCACTGTCTAGAGCTCTCTCTGTTTCACTCCACTTCTTAAGTGGCTTCGTCTTTGTCACTATCCCCTCCGTTGCTTCCAGTATCTTGCTTTTAGTTTGTTTAACCTACCCTCCTTAACTCATGGCTTACATCTTTTTTTCCCCTCCATTTCAAACTGGTCACTTCAGCTCATATCCCTCACTGTCAGTTTCTGCATACCTTCTCACTCTCACCATGTTGTCACATAGTACATGCCCCCACTATATTTTCCTACTATCCAGATGTGCAATTTTATTTATGGGAGCAATCTGTTCCTGAGGAAACTGTCATCCAAAAGTTGCAAGACCAGCATGTGTGGTCCCTCAAGCAAACACAAATATAACACAATTGCATGTAAAAATCAATTATGCACGAGCAAGATGTGGGGTATCCATAATTGTAGGAGTGTTTATAATGTGCATTGTCCGTAAACTTTTTCATTTCAAAATAAATGTTTCAAAACAAAAAAGCGCTCCTTGCACATCAACTACTGCAACAGTGCAGTGTGGCATGGCAAGATGATGAATCTATCATTCTGCTAAGGTGTTCAGTTGCTTTAGCTTCTTTGCATTGTTGACAGTATTCCATGAATTCTGTGTTGTTTAGATCAAAAGAGTTGGGCTGATCAAGCAGAGGCTTGAATAAAGGTGTGGGCAGGTGCTTAAAAATAAAACCAACATCTCTTTAAAAGTTTTTAGGAGACAGTATCACAAAGTCCACCAAAATTTCCTTAACGACATCTGTGCTGACTGTTGATTTCAAAAATCACAGCTGAACAACACCAGGACATAACATGAATTTCCAGATTATCACAAACTATGGAACTGAATCCATACTGCAGACACTTGACACATACAGAACCTCTAAGTTTGTCCTTTAAACATCACAGCATCGATTTTTAATTGAACTGCAAAATTTCCTTTCATCTGAAAAGAGGTCACTGCAATTTGTAAACAGTCATCCTCTTTAGCAATGAATTTTCACATTATTTGTTGGAAATGGCAATGTCTGTCTCCTGGTCAATTCTCAAGTTAGCAGTCTACCCTATGATTGTGGAGGCTGTAGTTTGAACATAGCATAAAGCTTCCATACTAAAATCTTAGATAGATTCAGTTTTTTGAACTGAATTAGTGAATTTAATATATCTTTTGATATGCTTATGTTTAAGATGCATCTGTAAGTCTTCTCTCGGTTTACCTTAATTTGGTGCAGTGAGAAGTCTGATGTGCCAGACTTCTGTCAGCACATAACATGTGTAGACAAACACCTGCAGGAGAGAAGAGAAGAAAAAAGATTTTCACATCACAAAAAATAACTTGACAGAAGATTGACAAAAGAGACAAGTATGATGACTTTGCCTTACAACTGGACTAGCTATAATGTAATTACAACAAAGGTGGGACCAAAAGTAATTATCAGTATCAACCCTCAGCTGAAGTTTTTATGTTAATCAACCAATTTTCCATCTATTACTCACCTTCCAAATCACTTTAACTGAAATTGCCTTTTAAGCAATTAAGCTTGTTCCCTGTTAGAAAAACCTACTGACTAACTTCTTTTTTTTCTAAAAATGTTTTTAGTGTACTCTTTAGTTTTGAAAGAGACACCGATAAAAGTCAAAAGGATGATTGGCAACGGATCAACAAACATATCTGGCACAACATGAAGTTTGAGCACTTACACGTCAGTGAGTGGGCTTTTTGTTATTGTAAGAAACAGTATTTTAAAGCACTATTAATCTTATAAGAAAAAATAGGGAAGAAGTGAAGTGATCATGGATTTGTAAACACCTCTGGAAACATGTCATATTTGTCATTCAAAATGAAATAAAGACATTATTGATACAAAACATCCCCAAGTTGTTACGCATTTCAATTCTTGCTAAGCAACATATTCATTGTGAAATGGCATGGTTACAGATAAATTTCTCCATTTGTGAAGTACTATTTATATCTATTTATATTGAGATATATATTTATATCTCATAGAGCACTTCTGGGTAGATGCAAACTACATCTCGTTGCTTGTACTTGTGACAGTGCAATGACAATAAAGTTGAATTCTATTCTATTCTATTCTATTCTATTCTACTATTTCAACTTCAGCAGAATAGCGACAAATCAGCCTTCAGTAGAGATTGATTAGAGATGAAATGATAGAAAACACTTTTAATAAAAATACTGCATTTATATAAACAGTTTACTAAAGCAAAAAATCAAAGAGCAGTATTTAAATTGTTGAAAACATGTGACAAATAAATGAGATACGCATCAAAATAGGTGGAACATGAGAAATGAGAGGATAATGAAAATAGACAGAGGGCAAGAATAAGACATTGGGAGAGGAAGAAAGAGATTATGAGCGGTAGCTTTCGGCACCCTTGTTGTATCGACAAAGCAAAAGGAAAGGGGGAGGAAAGAAAAGAAAAGGGAGATGACAAGACAACTAGACACTAGCATCAAAGCAGGTCAGCAGGAACCAGGCTTGGAAGCGATATCAAAGCCCTCTACAAGGGGCACCAGAGGAGAAGACAAGAGCTGGAGTGGCAACAAAGACACAGATGTGTGAGCGAGTGAGGGGGTTTGCTCTTAGCGACTATACATACATAATTCTACAATTGCTAAATAATTGTGTGTCTTTTCGTTTTTGTGTGTACAATTGTGAGTGCATAGCATTTGTACATGTGAGTTTATTTATATGTGTATTTGAATGTAAAACTCTGGAGTGCTGGCAGAGCAAATACATCAGAGCTCTCCATTCTCTTCAATGTGCAGACGAGCCCTTGGTAGCCCTACTTCTCCAAGCATCAGAAAGCGAGTCTACTAACACAGACGGTCAAAAGCGGAGATGATGGAAAACAAATGTGTTTGCAGTGCCCAAGTGGCAGGCCGCCAAAACGCAAACAAAGCTGATACTCAGAGGTCCCAGCAACAGTATGTCTGGTCAGATATGAAGATGTTGACTGGGTTGGTGACATTTTTCTCCTCACAGTCACAAGTGAATGATTTTAATTTAATATTTTTTGTCCTTTAGATGAGAATAAAAGCTGAGAGTACTACATCGATATTCACTGTTAACTTTAAAGCTGCTTTAAGACGAGAGCCCATGCATGTTTGGCTTTCGTCACAAAACAAGTAAGTCCTGCTTCAATCCCTCACTTTGGCCACACTGACAGGAAACATTTAAGTGCAGACTGAAAATCAACCTTTTGTTACTTTCATATTTTGTTGTTTTACATTTTATGCCGTCTGAACTTGACAGCAAGTCTTTAAGTGTAATATTTTACACAGATATCTGTGAAAACCAATTAATGTAAAATAAATTGAATCTCTCTTCTCTTTCTCTCTCTGCTTGTCATGATTGTCACTGTTACAGCCAATCCACTGTTTTCAGTAACGAGTAATATAACCCGTTGCTATTTCAAATCCAGTAGTAAGACTACAGTTACTTATCGAAACCACTTTGCGTTACTCTGCGTTACTATTTTCTTTTGTAATTAAGTTTTATTTCCTCTACCTGTCTTGGGGAGTGACTGACGTTTCCATGTGACAGTATCAGCAGTCACAGAAACATAAACAATGGAGGGAAGAGAGAGAAAAACATTTTGTTGCTGGAAAAACAGGAACTGTTTAGAGTTTTGGTCGCCAAGTCCGATTATTATAAGCGGCTTTGGGCTTGTTTTTTTTCTAAAGTCGCTAGCAAATTTAATGAGTCATGGGTTGTGCTTGTTGGGCTTGTTTTTGAACGTGAAGTTGCTTATTTGGGTTTGGAAATAAGCAGACATAAACCCCAGAATGTGTCTGACCTCCAATTAGTTTTAGTCAGGCTCTCCCTATCCATCATTTCCCGGATGATCCGTCCCGCTGTGCCTTTGTTAATGTCCAGTTATTATATTGGCTGTGAATAACGTCGCGCTTCGCTTTACGCTACAACAAACTGCAAACATGAACAAGAAGGTAAAGTTGTGTAACTAAAACCCATTATAATCAGTAATATTCAGATAAGGGTCACAAATCTGTGCAGGAGTCAGCTGAGTTGTGGAGCCGCAGGAGGTGAGCTGCTCTGACACCAAACGCAGGGCTGTAACGCAGAACGTGGATGCTGGAGCACAGAGGTGGGGGATAAAATCCTATTTATAGTCTTCTAGACAATACTGGAGCACACAAAACATGCACAAATTACTAAAGTTTTTTTTAAACTATTGTAACCATTAAACAATCTCCCCTTCAGTTCAACCTTATAAGTGGAAATACATTGTTGATATTACCTTTATAAAATAACTTGCAATTAAGTATTGGCAAAGCTCAATGTATTATTCACAGGTGGCGGAGCGTTGTTGTTAGCAGCTCCTGAAAGTAACTAAAAAGTTACTTTTAATGTAACTTAGTTACTTTCCAAATCAAGTAATTAGTCATCTAACTAAGTTACTTTTTCAAGGAGTAATCAGTAATCCGATTGCCATCACTGGTTACATCATAGCGGATTCAAGTCTGTCAAAGTCCAAATCTCAGAAGAAGGTCTCCCTGGAAACCAGCTCAATGGGGCAACCCACCATCTCCTGATTATGCAATAATTCATGTTTACGCTGTCACTCATCAATCTATCTCCTGACCTGAGAACCGATTCCGAGGTGAGGATGCCAATCATCACTCACATTCATTATTGTCAATAACATTTTTTGACCTTTTATGTGGTGTGGACTGAGTTTTGAGTCTAATTTGTACATAAACCTTTAGACTGGCCAGTCAAATTCTTGAATAAAGCAAAAAATTGTTTTGTATTTGTTAGGCTTGATTGACCCTTACCTTTTGTTGTCCTTGAGTTTCCAATAGTGTTATTTTACAACCAAGCAATTTTATTTATTTCATCAGGTTGTATGTGATAGAGAAACCAGAAATAGTGCATATTTGCAATGTGGAAAGAAAATACTTTTTGTACTTATTAAAAATAAAATAAAAAGAGGAAAGTAAAATGTGTGGAGTACTACATATGTTTCTGATGAAATTACAAAAATGGCCGAATGACGTAAAGTGGAACGCTATGTGCCCTACAGGGAAGTGGGCCGTCTCATTCACATAAAAAAAAACTAAAAAAAAAAACTACTATTGCATAAGCCTATGTTTATCCGTATAACGTTCGGTTTCTTTCACGTGCTTTTGAATGATAATTATATCTTAGGTTGCATTAACCCACATACAGGACTTGTTACTGGTTTTGACATATATTTTTGCTCTTAAAATTGTTTTGAGAAAAGAAAGAAAAGGAAAAAATATGTAGGCCCAATCATCTCACTGTACTTTGTTGCATCAAAGCCTTTTTGCTCCGTTATATTTTGTCATACTCATTTCTTATTAACTTCTCCAAATGTCACGTGGCACTGTATAGTTAGCCTTTCAAAAACAGTCCACTAAAAGCATAAATTATTAAATATGTTCTACATTTAAAAAGAACTATCCCTCAGTATCAGCAACTCATTTACCTTACACACTCATGGGGATGTTTGGAATTTATCAGACAAGCCTCTTCATAATACATTAAAGCAAGTTTAAAAAAAACACACACACAAAGATCAAAGCAGCTAAAAACAAACTAAATATCAAAGAAATATGCTGACCCAGTAACTGACCATGTATCATGCTGGTCTACAGGCTGTGTCTAGAATTTCAGACTAGAAGTGGTCCATTGAGAACAACAGGAGATGTTCGATATGCCCATGCAAAGCAGATCAAAAATTCTGTTTCATGATTCCCTGGTGATGTTTTGCTTTCGTCTTGGTGTTACTTTCTTAAATAACATATTAGTCTCAAACTCCAACGAACAACAGTAACAAGTTTTTAATGACAGCTAAAAATAAGTAATAAGTAAGTAAGTGGCAGAAACAAAGCTGATTAGAGAGGAGAATAGCAAAGAGACAACCATGTAGTTGAAAAAAAACAAAACAATAATTATCGCAAACATATATTTTTTTTTCCTCAGTAACTTTCTAATTTCACTGCATATATTTGCATAGTGTTGATCTCTGCTTTGTGTCCTGGTTGTCCTTGAGAATGCTCGTGCCCATTATGGTGCATGCTTGTACTCGCAAGGTTCATCAGAAATGTGATCATTTGGGTTTGGTCTTTCCCCATTACCCCACTGAGTGGCGAGCCGTGAAAGCAAGCTGCACAGACAGAGGTCACGGTGTAATTCAGCAAGATGATCACACTGGTCACCGGGTAATTACATTATTATATGAGAGCAGACAGGTAATGCAGCCAAAATGACCAGGCAGCACTTTTATTTAGTAGCGAAGGGGGTGGAGGTTGGTGGGGGAAAGTGAGGAACAGATCTTTGAAAATCTCTGTAATTTCATTTAAAAGCATGTGCTTATTAGGAAATTACTGATGAGGATGGGGCCTTTTGTAAGACTCAATGGACTTGGTGTGTAAGGACAATTTTTTTTTTCACTAAACTTTCATTTTGACTAATTTTATGTGCCACAGAGGCACAGCAACAAGTTAATTGTGTGGATATTTGGGTCAATTATTCAAAATGGAGCCATTATGCCAGAGCACACTCTTTATGCCAGGAGTTTCTTCATCACCAAAAGGAAATAGTGGAAATGCACCACAAATTTACTCACAGGAGACTCCATTGTCGCTGTTGTTCCTAACAACAGTCAGAGTTTTATTCTTTTGATGGAGTCTAGTTATCTCAGAAATAATTTGCTATAGAGGGATGCATATCCTTAGGGTATTATGAGGCATACTAAGTCTTGCAATGTCCCTCTTTTGTTTCATACAGCATACAGACACTCACAGTCTCTCCCAACACACACACACGCCCACGCCCGCACACACACACACACAATTATACAGTAGTCAATGCTTTCAGCCATAATAACTGAGTGGAGGTCTTGGCCTTCTTTATGAGCAGAATTTGACCGTAGGATTGGATATGTCTGCTGCAATCAAATGGTAGAAATTTGAGAATGATCACAAGCCACAGTACTCTTCATTGTGGCCCCAAGCCCCTGCTGTCTTAATGACTTTGGTATGTACCAAAAGTCTTCCTATAGTTTTGTGTTTGCTGTTTGTCATTTAAACACAATGCCAGTGTTTTCCAATTGTGTGTAGTATTCTGAGAGGGCATGACATTTTGCAAGTACCCAGGCTTTTTGACTGCACACACTAGTCTGTATTTGTGCCTTTGCTTTGAATGCATTCTTTCCCGACATGATGTAATCATTGTTTTGGTGAAGTCATGCCTTTCCATTGCGGTGGATTTCTCACGGCAGGGTTTGACTTTTTTTGCAGATGCACACAAACCAAATTGTGATAGAGCGTGACATAAATAAATGTAAACAAGCAAAGCTGCTGAGTTTTTAAGGAGTGTTACTTGTACAGTCTGTTTCTTTCAGAGTAATTTGATTCTGCATTTAGGGAATATAAAATTTTAGCATTGGTGTTGTTAGATGACATTTAAAGTTTGTAGGTACTCCATGAGTTATGTTAAAAAAAATAACAGCTTTAGAACTAACTTTTTTCTACCACCTTAATCATTGTAGGGTGGCAGATGGTCTGGTGCCTATCTTCACTGTTCAATTCGCAAGAGGCAGAAAATACTCTGGACAGGTCAAGAGTGTAACAGAAGATAACACAGAGACAAACAATCACACACACGCCTACACCAAAGAACAAATTCAAATGTCATGTAGAAAGATCCCAGCCAGGATGAGAACCCAGGGCTTTGTTGCTGCAAGACATCAATGTTAAAAATTTTATCACCCAAAAGCACGATGAAAGAATATCTTCTGAGTTTGTCTTCATTATGGATTTATGACCATTATTGAACAGCCCTCCAAATTATCATTCCAAAGTTAGTTGTCAGGCTTCTATTTCTACATGCTTGAAAAGTGAGTCACATAGTTTCATGTATCTGATGAAAAGCTCTTCAGTCATCCTCTCATTCATCATGCTGTCAAGTTCATCTGCCACTAAAGGAGATGTTGCTACTTTTACCTCCGTGAATTCAGTTTTGTCATAAAGTCAAGCCTAAATTTATTCAAACATCTGGCAGATTAACATTTTAAACAATTTTCATTAAACAAAAAATGTCACTTCTGATACAAACATCTCTTTCAACAAAATGAAAACAATCTAAAGTGGGCATAAATAATGGAGAAAAATAACTTAATTGTTTTTCAATTACATTTTATTATGGAATGTTGAAAATATTATTTATACACTTTTAAACAATAACAGGAAAAATGTTGGGTGTACTACAGTGAAGCCCTTCTTATAAATGATAACCAGCTTTTTGTCAAGTTAAACTGGTATTTTTGAAAATGTAACTTTGATGATGAGCTCCAAGTCTTTGAGGTGGGAAAGTCTTCATGTGATCACCCAAAGCTTTAGCTCCTTACACATAGTTTTTTTATCAGATTTAGGTTGTAGCTGAAGCTACTGTAGTTATGTTACTTTAAAAAACGACAAAATTGCTAAAATTAAAGGATTGCTTTAAACCATCTGGCAGAGGTTTTGTAAAACCTTAGGCTTAATTGCAAAAATTGTTTCTCAAAAATATCTTTTTTTCTGTCTCCTGCCTAACCTCTTACACGCCTGCTAGTCAAAGCAGATGGTCACTTATACTGATTCTGCTGGAGGTTTCTTCTTGTTAAAAGGTCATTTCCTTCTACTATCAACACACGCTCGCTTTGGATGACGGATTTATGCAGTCAATGACTCAGTTTAATCATCTGGGTTTCCTTAGAACACTTTATACTGGGTGCACTTGGATCTAAACATGGCAATATGTTGTATAGAATGAATTGGATTGATTTGACTTGTTGGACTTTCACAATGTTTTGAGATGTTGTGACTTCCTACATACTGCCTAGTGACAGTAGGGAATATTTTCTGATTGGCTTTTTTCCCTTAATACAAAATCACTGTAAGGTGCAGAAAACTCATACTCAAGCAAATTTTACATCAATATATTACAAAGAAGATTTTATCTGATCATTCTAATTTATTTTCTCCAAGAGATGATAAAAAAATACTACATATATAAAAATAATACTAGTTTTTTGACACAATGTTTTAATATGTTGTAATTTAAATTTGATTATTATTATTATTATTATTTTGGGGGGACATTTAGGAACTCCTCTAAATATCTTGTAGGCCACTGCTAAAGAATGAGGTGGAGGTTTACCATTCCAGCAAAAAATGGGCAAAATTGTACTTTCTAAATGCAAGTTCAACTCTATTCATGGAAGGTGGCTTTACAAAGAACTGACCTAGTAGTACTGAATATATATAAATTTTAAGATTTTTATTTTAAAGACTTATAAACCTTTTTTTTCTTTTTAAAATTATGCACCGTTTTGTATCTGTCTCATAAAATTGTAAAATATACCTACATTTTTGGTAGGTGAGAAAATGTGGAAAGAGGAATATTTTTGCAAGGTGCTGTGCTAGTCTTTATCAGCATTATAGTCTGAATGGCTGTAATATTCAAATAAATTTGTAAGGAATATTAGAACTAAAATAAAGACTGCATTAAAATGGTTCCTTACTGTGGAAATTATATATACAGGCCTATGCCAAATCTCTTAAGCATTGTAATATTAACGTCTTTTGAGTGTCCACTCTTGTCGGTATCCAGTACTCCTCTCTAAGTGAGCGACCTCAAACAAGTCAAATATGCTTTTCTGAGCAACTTCTTCCAGCTGCTGCTCTGCATCACTTCTAGCCCACCTGAGAGATACAACTTCTTCACTGTATTTTGAGTCATTCCTCTTGGGGGCCCTTTCACTGTGCTTTATCCACTTTATGTCCTCGAGGAGATGTCTGAGCAGCATATGCGTCAGGTTCAGCCAACCCGGCTACAGCTGCGAAAGAGCTCAAATCACATTTCCTCTTGGATTTAGAGTGTCTCTTTGTCTTATAGGAATTGTCTCAGCAGGTAGTTGAGAAGTAGTTTTGAGTTGTTACTCTCCTTGTTTTCAGTCACTAGTAATTTTTCGTGAGCGTGGACAGGTATGCCGGGCAGAGTACATACTGAGACCTCTGTTTTGCAGAGCAGCTCTTTCAATAATATTCTGCATTCCAATGGAGCAAAAATATTATAGCAGTCTTTGTACCTTGCAAGCAGATGATCTGAAAATGCCTTTTACACACACGTCATTCCTAATGGGTTGTCTGATTGAAGGTCTTGTTTCCTCACAAGGTTGAGAAGGTTTTTGTTACATTTTTATTTTATTGTTACTTTAGTGTTCTCTGCATCTTTTTTCTGTACTCTGTGCCACTCTGCACTCAGTGACAGCATTAAAAGAGGTTATTAAAGCATTGAAAAAAACTGAGTTTTTATTTGTAGTGGCCCAAAGAGTAGCTACTGGACCAAAGATTCATGGGAATGAGGTGAGAGAAGCAGTTTTAAGTATATTTTACCTAAAACTGCTTGAAGTAGTTAAGTAGAAAATAGTATTTTTTAACTCATGCATGTTTGAGAAATCCTTGAATCTCTCGTGGCAGTCATTCGTTGCTTTAAATTAAGTCAATGTTTTTGATCACTTAGAAAGGTTAACTGAATTAAAACAGTAAAAAACAGAGAACAGTGTTTTTACACTTCAATGCTGCCTCATTTACTAAATATGTTTGAGATGATGCCAATAAGTTTATTTTTAATAAATACATTTTATTTATTCATAAGTCCTATAAAGTTTGAGGGACTGGGTGGGTCAACAGAGCTATGACTCTGTGTAAGTCTGGCAGTTGTATTAAAAGAAACCTAGAATTATTGTTATTATCCTCTATTAGTGATGAAATATACGCTGTTCTTCTTTGGCGAAGGATCAATTTTGTATAATAATAGACTATTTTTTCAAGTTATTGGGACTCCTCTAGATCTCTATAGTACAATTTTCCCTCCAATCTCTGCCCATTGTGCTTTGAAATATGCAGCTCTGAATAAAACCAGGGAGACAATCTCCTGTGTTTGTCTTCTTTTTCTAGAGGGCTACACTGACTTTGTAATAAGCAATGTCAATGTCTCATGTGAACAATGTTTTGTTCACATAAGACACTGAAATGAACTTACACTGGCTTAGAATTACTCAGATAAGATCAACACATTAACCATTAACTTAAGCTCTACTACTTTATACATAACAGTCCAGAGTCCAGAAGCCATTCCACATCGGGCCACACAAATTTTTACATTCCTAAAAATCCATTGCCATTTTCATTGTCTGCAGCGTTTTGTGTCTGTCTGTATAGACAAGAAGGGAAATTGTAGGGCTAAGGAAGACTCTATTATTAACTGCACTTTTACAGTGGAGAGGAAAGAAGACAAACGCGGAAACAGACTTGCAATCAGACTTGCAGGCACATGCAAGTCTGATTGCATCCTAACTGTAATTAACTCTGTTACTGGTCATCTTCGGAGCCCAGAGAGTTTTTAGCCCACAACAAGTTAGAAATAAGACATGGTGCAGTAAAGAGAGGTTCTCAGGTCAGTTAATAAATAGAAAAACTGGAATGATCAATGAATAATTGTGTAGCTGCTATACAGATAATTGTTGTGACTGTGTGTGTATTTGTTTTTTCCTGCCTCTTCATGTGCCAGTTTACATTCATCAGTAAGGAGGCACATTTTAAAAGACAGCAGCCAAACGATTTTGCATTGCTCACTGTGCTCCATTTTCCCCAAACAAAATTAAAAATTGATTTTTGCATGTTGTCAGTATGAAATAATAGTGTGTGTGTGGGTGTGTGTGTGTGTGTGTGTGTGTGTGTGTGTTTTGATGATGCCTAGGTCCGCCTACTATTGTGAACTTTGTGAAAGATAAATAACTGTTAAAGACTTTGAAGAGACGATGTTCATTTAGATACAGAATAATCCAAAAAAGGTTTATGAGGTTAAGAATACATCTTAACCTCATAAGATGTATTTAAATACACATTGTGGGAAGGGAAGCTTCCTTAGTGTTTCTGTAGCTGTGTGTATGCAAGTTATCTAGTGACTCAGTTCAAATCTAGTTTGTGTTTGATTATAACAGCAAAGTTAAATTCTTAATGACTGAGTTCATTTGCCACCAGAAGATGGCAGTAAAACCTTTACACACAGAATCTGCCTCATACGGATGAGTGACATCAATCCACACCCCCATGTCTTCCCAAAGAAACAGAATTTGTGGTCAAAAATGTGAACCATTATAATTCTGGCTGTGTTTCTTGCAAATCCATCTTATATTTTCATTAAGATGTAAGTGCAATGTCTCTTACACTTTGCATTTGAATAAAACACAACTGAAAGCACATGAATTTGTGTTTAAAGTACAATTAAGACAAAAAAAACATTAACATGACAAATTAAAAAGTGAAGTCTTACTGTGCAGTACTGTCACCTATGCATAACAGACAGGCAGAGAATAAACATTTTCATTCACTTTTCCCTGCAAGTTAACAAAAAAGGTTGTAAAACCGAGACAGTTGAGGTTGTACAAAGTTTATTTCTAGAGACAAACAGCATGTGTGTTAATACTGTCACCATAGCAACAGCACTTAGTGGGAAAGCGCAATTAGACACACCAAACACATAAAGACCATCTTGCACAGGCATCCAAGAATGCTGAAAAAATACAGGTAAAGTTGGAAAAATACAAAGACTTTACATTCAGATATAGTGAATCATTTGTATTTGTATTCATTCACGCTTAGTGAAACATTTATAACATAAATGAATGCTCTCATAATATGAATGTGAGTATGTTTTTCTTTTTTTGCTAGTGTTTTTGTTTAACACTTTGAATTCAGTTGCATCAATGCTGTGTTTACCCTGCTATGAAATTTGAGTAAATGCACTCGCTCAGTTTTTAGTTTTTTAAAATTTGTGTGGATGAAGGTTAGGGGCTGATAGTATCAGCTTCAAGTATCAGCAATCAGTGCTGATGGTGAACACTTCACTGCAGAGCTACAGTTAGACCTAAAACCTGAAGAAATCATCATAACATAATACCTACATGTGAAATAGTAAAGACTGTTTATTGTAATTTTTCATTAGGATTTATATTTATTTCACTAAATATAAGCAGATTATTTTGAGGAAACAAATCATCATTAAAAAACGAAATCATTAAAAACCTTTGTTCCAAAAACGTTTGATGTTAAAACAAGTTTTTTCACACACTGCACAGCAAACCTTGTCTATTTTAACTTTACCTTAAATATGTGTTTAACATGATAAATAGTTTTGTCAGGTTGCATGACAGACAGAGTGCAGCTGATCCCTTGCTTTTTTGCAAAAGGCTTGGTTTGCATGGAGTCACTACACTACACATGCTCTGGGTTTTGCTTCTCTCCATATTATTTCTAGAGAGCAAAATATATGTAAATATGTGAATGTGTATTTATATACGCAACTGCTATTGATTGATATTTATGGTGACATGTTTTATGACTCTGAGCATGTAAACTTTATGAAACCCTCCCAGTTCCGCCCATCCCTAACACTTAAATCCTCATCCTGTCTATTAAGATGATTAGATACGCTGATCTGAGCCATGATCACATGCCCTTCTCCTCTGGAGCCACTTTATAGATAGAACCTGTGTTGGGCTGGAAAAGCCAAAGAAGTGCTATTGAACAGTTAATCCCATAAAGTCATCAGCTTACTCAATATTCCTTGCCAGTCAAGTCTGTGAACTGTTTGGCCAGAGTGATCTTTGAGTTTTTGTTTGTTTCTGCTCTACTTTCAGATCCATCCAACCCTTTCATCTCCAATAATCTTTACTTTACAATACACAAAATTAAGAGTCTATTTACCATCTTCATTATTAATATTATAGTTATACTGAACCGTTTCAACGTCCAGTCTTTTTTTCCATTATACTTCCTAAAATGTTTTTGCACATTAACCAGCGCTTTGAGAACATGGTAAATTTTCAGCACTTGGCTTCGGAGGAAATTGAGAAGAGACACATGGCTCCTGGTGTGACATCCTCATTAGTTAGAGAGGAGAAATGGTCAAAAGGAGAAAGCTAAAGAAGAGAAGTGGAAACATATATTAGGAGGGTTTGTAGACAAATGGACCAAGTCTTATCCACTGAACTAAACATCAATTGGAAAGAATAAGAAAAAAATAGTACTCATTACATTATCTCTTGAAATACCTAAAGGGTTACAAAATGTAGTAGATCCAGTTGTCTGTGTTAGACGTAAGTACAAATTGAACAGTTATTGACTGACGTGTCATAATATTCTATACTTCAAAATAACTCAAAGTAAGCTATAATGTAAAATTGACGTTTGAGCTTTAAATCATGTTGTAATGTTATTGCCTTATTAAAAACATACAAGGAGTGTTGAATCTTTCATTGACAATTGAGAAGAATCTCCCGTTGTAGCCATTTGGGGGTGCCCAAATGCTTGCTTCCACAAACCACCTCCAACTGAACCATTCTCTGCACCTTCACCACTCAGCTCCTCCAGACTAGCAGCAGCAGCAATTGGCAAACACCTGGTGGAACTGCAAGTCTACTAAGTTTATCATACAAACTGCTTTTCAGTCCCACTCTAATAATAATAGTAGAAAATGTATAATGGAGGTTATAACGTGCTGATGGTGGAGTGTCGGAAAGAATAGGTTCTTCTCAAAGAAACAGAGGCCAATTTTAAGACGTCAAATTACATAGTCGAATTTTATTTAAGATATCTTTGACATATACAGCATTTTCATAACAACTAAATATAACATGGTTAATTGATTGTGCTATAAAATGGCAATATGTGCCTGGAAAATGCATAATACCACCCTTTTGAGGAATAAACCTGGGATGATCAGTTGTAGATCAAAGTAATCATTACAAATTTAAACTAATATCTAATAAGGTTTAAAAAATACCTTGAGGGATTGGATTATAAAACTAAATTCCCTTCATCCATCATAAATGTACTGACAGTGTGTATGTGCTGCCTGAGCTGTATAAGGGAACTTGAATCAAAGATAAACAGAGAAAGCGGTATTTCATTACCAAATGCCTTTCCTCAGTCTGCTCATTTTTATCTGTTAAAATGACAATTTATAAACTCTGCCAGTCCATCTCAGTCTTCCTTTCTTTTGATATTACATTGAGAATCTGGGAATGACAAAGAAAAGAGGACGAAGATGAGAACTAGGCAGATGGCAGAGGTGAAAGAAGGATTGACGTTGTGAGGATGGGATATGCCAGTATTAAATCCTGTCCTTCTCCACAGATGGCAGAGCCCGATATGCCTTTGGTTATCTTCTGGTTCTGCCTCCTGGCGGAGAACCTGAACCACGCAGAGTCAAAGACATCAATGCCCGGACACACAAGCCCACACTGAACAGGCCTGGGCCATAGCCACTGGTGCCTGGTTGTATCGATTAGAGCAGTAACACAGTTATTTCTGTAGGTCTGTCTCCAACAACTGTCCCCCTTTTGCTGTGGGTGAAATTAGATGGCAGGAGGAGAGGAGTAGCCAAGAATAGGAGAAAAGAAAAAAGAAAAAGAAGACCAAGTGGGGAATTCTCTGGAAATAGGGTGCAAACTGGTGTTAAAGGAAGAGAGGGTGCAAAAATATAAAAGAAAGTGTGGAAGGGATTATAGAAAAGGCAGAGCAATGTGGAGGGGAAAAAATAGAATGGCCAGATAAAGGAACATGAACTAATAAAGAGAAATAACGCAAAACAAAGATGCAAGAGAGCGTTTTAGATTGTGGGAGGCAGGGAGAACGGAGAAAGAGATTAAGAAAAAACGTCCAGCAAGCAGACCATCAAAGAGTATTTCCCACTACACATGTCTAGAGCTATGGATCACAAGTCACTTTGTAAAAGAAGCTCCTGCTTGTGAGGTGATCACCAGTATTGACCAACATAGCTGGCATTTGATCACTGACTGCATCCAAGTGACCTATAATATATATACCGTATTTTCTGCACTATAAGGTGCACCACATTATAAGGCGCACCTACAATGAATGGTCTATTTTAAAACTTTTTCATATATAAGGCGCACCGCATTATAAGGTGCATAGAATAGATGCCACAGTAGAAGATGGGGTTACGTTATGCATCCATTAGATGGAACTGCGCTAAAGGGAATGTCAACAAAATAGTCATATAGGTCAGTCAAACTGTATTAATAAATTACAAACCAGCGTTCTGAAAACTCCGTTCATTCCCAAATTGAATAAACAGCTGTTTTACCCCGAGGTAAAGTAAGTGACGTGGTATTTTCGTGACAGTTTATCTTTTAACAACAGCAAGGTATAACATATAGTGGAGGGGAACTTTTTCTTGATTCAATAAACACATAAAAAACAGTCTGATACTGTTACGGTAAATCAAACGTTAGAAGAATCACAATATATATCCACTTCCGCACCATTGATTCGTTCATGTTAAATTCTCTGGCTGTTCTACTGCGTGACTGATCGCCTTGAGCTTAAACTCTGTGTCTTAAGCGTGTCTCTTAATAGGAGCCATTTTGGGGTCTTTACACAAAACCCAGCGTGCACCGCGCACTTCTTCTTCTACGGGGGAAAATGAAGTCGGCGGCTGCTTACCGTAATTGCGAGACCTGTTGTGGCTCAATATTGGTCCATATATAAGGCGCACCGGATTATAAGGTGCACTCTTGGTTTTTGAGAAAATTGAAGGTTTTTAGGTGCGCCTTATAGTGCTGAAAATACGATATACTGTATGTATATATATATATATATATATATATATATATATATATAATTGTGTGGAAATAAAACTTAAAAATCATAAATATTCCTCAAGCTAGAAATCTCTAGAGTGTTTTTATCTTCTGTTGTGTTACTTCGTATAATTGGAGACTTTTGGAGACATGGTAACGTATGCTGTCTTATGTCTTCTCACGGAGTAGTGGGTATAAAATGTATGTCTTATTTGGTCTTACAGTATAATTTCTGCAAATACAGGAATTCTTTTTAGGTTTGTCCAGGTGTGGACAGGTTCTAAGAGGAAGCACATTTTGTTAATATGGCCTGTGTGGAACTCTTCCAGCAGTGTCAATTAACTACCTCAGTTGAGCACCAATGACAAAACTGCACTCATGTGGGACAAAATTTACAACTACCCGGCCCTACAGCCTTCCTCATTTCAGCCACCATGATGGGCCAAGGTCGGCCAATTACCCTTCACTGACCAGTACACCCACAGACAAACTACAGCCACAGACCGGATCAGCTCATGTGTGTCTGAGTGTAGTGTAGTGTAGTGGACAGCGGCCTGGCATGCTAGATTCATGGGGAATATGTCAGCCATCAGCTTGGGCATTTCAAACAATGCCTCACAATGTGCTTGACAGCCCTGAAAAACAGCCTGGTGCTTGGAAACTGCCAGCCCATCATCTCAACTCCCTCATCTGGGCTCTCTCTGGCGCTCCCACTCTTGTTTGTGTGTGTGTGCGTGTGGGGGTGTTTGTGTGTGTGTATACATCTCTCGCCATCTCTCTCAATATCTCATTTTCTTCCCTGCCTCACCCTCCAAGCTCTCATTTCTGTCACAGGCTCTACCTTACATTTCCCCTCGCTTCTGTATTCTCATTCGGCTCGTTTCTTATCCTCAGACCTAAATGTTACAATTTTCTTGCTTCCACCCTCATCATGCAGAGGTGTAACTTTTTTTTTTTTTTTTACCTATTAATATCCTCCTGCGCTGCCTTATACAGTAAAAACAGCTGCAGATGCCTGCCCCCTCTTGTTAAGAGCTGAGCAGTAGGTCACCAAACTGCAAAAGCTATCACACACTATTGTAGACACATACATTCACGGACACTGAGTAGTTATGTACATGACGATATTATCCGGCTAAGCAGTTATATATCCTGGTGAGACACTAGTCCATAAAGCTGCAGGGACATGCAGTTCTGTTCTCTTCTTTGTCCTATTCTCTTCCACCCAAGTCACATGCAGTAACAGCCATCTCTGATTCACAGCACTTAATTTACACCGGCTCATAACAGGAGGTGATGGGCTCTTGGAAGTTGGAAGAGGTCTAAAGGGTGGTGTATGTGAGAGCAAAAGAGAGAGGGGAACAATTATGTGGGGTAGCAGGAAAGTCAGTGTTCATGAGAGAGAGGATTAGCAGCAAGCCAAACACTGCAGACTATTTCTGCATACTATTAGCAAGAGTGATGCCATTACAGATTAGTATGATGAAAAATTTCATGATGTGTTGCACTTAGATTGAACAAAAATTTAAATAGACAATTATGTAACTTTGTTGATGCCAAAACACAGCCTCAACATCCTCGGGTCACAAACTCTGTATTGTGTGTGTGCTCATGTGTGCGTGCTGCCCCGCCACCCCCTTCGTGTTTTGTCAAGCTCATGTTGAAAAGTCAGGCACAGAAAACAATCCAAAGAACTTGCCGACCCCAATCCCTTTCCCCTTATGAATATGTATCCTTCCCAAAACCGATCCATATCTGCAAGCTGAAAGTCTAAAACCATCCTCTTCACCCAACGACACCCCCACTTTTTCTGCTAAATGCACCAGACCAGCCATATATAAATCTGCTAAGGTTGACCAGACCATCCACAACATTTCTACATTTGCTGCTAGTGGAAGTCCTTTGAGGCATTTCTTATTTCTTTGCCTAGTGGATAATTGGGAAGTGAATGCTCTTTTACAGCTTTTTTGGTAACTTGTGACTTGCCTATTTGTCACTGAATGCAAGAGGAAAATGCAATGTAAACCCTGCACTGTTCTGTTGTTGTTTATTTTTCTAAGTTGTGGGAGAGGAATAACAAGAATATTTAAATATTGCTTATTTCTTTATTCTTTCATAAGTGTGTTGATTTCACCCTAAAACGCTTTGGCATGCGGGGAGAATGTGTAAATAGGCATGTAGGTGTTTTAGTGGTACACTATTCGGTCTCTAGACATACATTACTTGATATTGCTCCCTTGCCTAAGGCATTACATAGACGTGTGTTGTGGGATTTATTTATAGAAAACAAATAGCGCTGCATCTGAAACATAGACCCAGTGGAATGTGGAGACATCTACTCGAATGAGTAGCTATGGAATTATGAATGATGTGAACTGTGTTTGTTTTTTTCATAGTGCTTTGACATTTAAATGAAATTTATTGGTCTGGATGTACCCTATCAAATGTGACCGCCTTGGAAAGGTGATGAAATTATGTGCTTACTATCAGCATAGCTGACAGATATGCAGCGTCCCGTCTGCTGATATTTACAGCTCACGAAGGAAAACTGCCCTACACAAGAATGTTACACATTTTTTTATGGTATTTAGATAATTGAATGAATGTTAAAATGAGGAGAGCTTTGCACACACATCACTCACCAGTGCATGAATTAGAGTGTTGGAGGCCAGATCCTGTGTGACATATTTTAGAATTATGCCACTCAGGGCAGCACATTGGAGTCGTTCTGTACTTTCATTGAGATTTTGTTTTTCTCTCAACTGCTCATTCCTGAATTTCTGGGGAAAATAGTTTTTGGGTTTTTTTGCCAACTTTTCCTTCTCGTTTTGGACGCTGTGTAGCTGAACTGATTTTCCCCCAAAACCTTTTATACTTTGCTCCTTTGTTATGATGCATAACCAAAGCAACAGGGTGGTTTACAGCAGGGAGCAGCTGATTAACAATGCAAAAGCTGAAATAATACCACGACTGAAGTCAGAAATCGCAGAGGAGTTGAAAAGGACCAAGAGGGAGAAGGAGAAAGTTCAAACCATCTCTTCCATCCATCATAATGGGCAATGTGAAATCGTTAGCTAACAAGCTGGAAGAACTTCAAGCCTTGACAAAAACTCAGCAATAGTATATGGAATGCAGTATAATAAGTTTTACTGAGACATGGCTCCAGGATTATATCCCCAACTCCAACATCTCTCTGCTTCCTAGCAGACAGAGAATGAAAGAGCTGAGGAAAAAGGAAAGGAGATGGATTAGCAGTGCTTGTCAAAAACGGTGTCATTCAGGGCCCCATTTCAGAAAGAACGGATATCAACATTTGAGTACAAGGCTGCTACCCTGAATAAACCTACCCGGCTCTGTGATATTCAGGGTTTTGGGTTTCAGAACAGGAGTTATAAACTGGGTATCTCAATTCTGAGTCAAGTTACCTCTGATTTAAGTGTGAGCATGAGTATGTTAAAGGCCCTCATCAATGGAAAGCTAATAACGCAATTCACCATAGCAACAAGAGAAAAGAGGAAGCCAGAAAATGCACATTTCTCACCAGTGGAATTAGAAATTTTAGTGAGAATTTGATCAAGGGAGAATATCAAAATATAACGTGAAAGCAGTACTATTGCTGCTGCATAATAGCGAGAGCTAGTATGGCAAGTCAGCCAAGTCAGTGCATGAGTGTGATTAGTAGATATTCTTGATGCTACACATAGTTAACGTCCAACAAACGGGAAATAATTTTAGTTGCCTGAACAAAATATCAGTATCTTTGGACACCCATCAATATATTAATAGATTATGTCCTAAGTGTCAAAATGTGATATCGACTACATTTTTTTATACATGTTTTATTAGCCTAGTTGTACCTTGCTTAAATTGTTAAAATAATAAGCTTGCTTTATTTCTGTAGGCAGTATTCACAGTATACTGGGCACTGTCACAGTATGACGATAACTGATAATCCCTCTACTGTACAAGATTATAACATAGGAATACTATGCGGTTGCCAGAAGTAGACTTAAACTCAGACTCAATCAAACCTATTTCAAAGTCTTGAAATTCAGCCGTAGTTGTTTACATTTGATTTATCCTCATTACATCACAGAATGCCGTCTGAGTTTGACCCAATGTCTACAGACGAAAACTGTGACTCTCAGAAATACCATGGAATTTATAGTAGTAGGTCAGCAATATTTATTATTAAAAGCTTTAATGCACACAGAATTAAAGCACAGGAGTTGATCTTTTTTAAATTATTTAATTGGTTTTATCATGTCAGTGACACTTTAATTTCCCTTTGGGATCAATAAAATATTTTTTAATTTGATTTTAAATATGAGCATATGAAAGTGATGGATACACACGTGGCCATGATATGTGACATTCATGCTTAGATGATCATTCTTGAGCTTCAGTCTGAATGGTTCCCACTATTTTTTGTTCCTTCGGGACTGACAAAGTGTGGGACATCAGGGTATACTGCCGAGATGTTTAGCATTCACTGTTCAATGTGTTGTAAATGGCCAGCAACACCCTCTTTGAAAGATTCATATTCATATTAACAACCACCCTGGTAATACTTTTAGCTGCGTGCTGGGCCATTGACATTCTCTGTGTGTGTGGCACTGTGGCCACAGACCTGTCAATACACCAACGAAGGAGGCAGCAAGGGATGAGCAGAGAGAGAAGAGCAGAGCAGAGATTTAGCTGCCTTTTCTGTCATTACTTACTTGGAGAGGGAGACCCTTTAGACTTTTGGGACACTCTTCTTTTTCTCATTGGCAAATGAAGAAATTACACACAAATATGCACAAAGACTCATATGTGCACACTGTGCAAACCTATGAGACCCAGACCATATCAATAATATGCCCTATTGGGAGTTCCAGCAGTGCTGATATATTGGCATACTTTGCAGTGAGGCTGAACATTGTTTCAGACACGTATTTGTGAGTCACTGCACAAATTATGCTATGTTACCATTAATAGTCAAATTAGCTCTTCAGAAAGGGTACATCAGTGGTGAATTAGGACGGTTGAGAACACAATTTAAAGAATGTCATGCTATGGTATTTTTACCTTTTGAGCTTTCCAATATTATGTGCTGTTACCAGCCATGTCATAAATCACAATCACAATTTTGCATATTTTTCAAGGGGAAAGAAAAGGACACAATGTTTTCATATGGTGTTACATATAAAAACATTAAAAGTTCAATGTGTCACTCAAAATCAATTCAATGCCAAGACAGTGTTTTAATGTATGTAACATATTTAAAGATCGGTCATGCATCATGTACATTCTTTGTTTTCATATTCCTTGCAGGTATCCAATTGTAAAAACCACTCCAGGCCCTGAAGGCACTCACTCAGTATGTTTATATTGTTCAAAGAACAACTCTTTTCTACTTCACTAAATATCTCAACATCTGAAGTATTTTTTTTTTCTTTTTCGTCAAAGTGTTAACGTTCCTTTTGAACTAAAATGAACTGTTAATTGAGATTTAGTACAGCGGTGCACTGCACTTTCATCTCAATAATTATTTGTCAAGAAAAGAATCACATTTTTAAATAGATGAATTAATTCAAGCTCTCCAAGGTTTGCCAAAGCCATTGATGAGGAGTTAGCAGAGCAAAGATGACAAGTGCAGATCAAAATCTCTCACGTTGCAGTTATTATAAGTCTTATAGATAAAGATTATTACTCAATAAGTACATGGCCTTCCTACTGATATCTTAAAAGCTCAAATGGTATGTGAATAAAGAGGAATTAACACAAATGCACACCACTCCTCTCAGGTTTTATATTTAGAGAAGAAAATTCACCTCAAAGTTATCTGCTTCTTTATGTTTAACTATGACATAAAAAACACAACAAATTATATTGAACTTTGTTGCTGCATCATAAAATATGAAAAGGTTTTGGGTATAAATACCTTAGCAAGGCATGATAAATTACCTTGGTTAACTATATTAAAAGTGAGATAGTTTACATAGTCACTGTACCTTACTATGTATTGGTGGTTATAATGAGCAGCACAAGTGTGCCAAGTGAGCCAAAACTTTTGCTAATTGGTAACAACAACATGCCCCCAGTGGTTTGTGTTCACTTTTACTGTTTGACTGACAGGTGCCTATTAGTAAAAAGAGGTTTCAGAGGACCCACTAAATGTTATGGGTGGGAAGAAAACAGCGAGGAAGGTCACAAACAGGTGGTCTGTGAGTAATTCAGCGGTGTCTGTAGAGCAAGTTGCTGTTTCCTTGGATGCAGCTGATTAATTTTACCAGGCTTAATTAAAGCCTTGTTTTGAGACATACAGCTTATCAGCAAGATGCTGGGCGTATACAGTGCATTCATTTAACACCATCAGATATCTATGCTGCTTTTCAGCAGATCTTTAACTTTATTTCACCTTAAATACCTACAAATTAGGAATTTGTTTTGAGTATGAATCGCCAACATATTCGTGTTCCTTATATAGTATGTTTAACATTTTGTTCAGGCTTGAAATGTTGCAGTCTTGCATTCCAAGCTGTTCACTATTAGGCACTTGTAATATTATTGTTGAATATTGCAATTTTGATATGTGCTGCTAAATCACACTTTTCTTACTCTTTCTTTACCAGCATTGGGGTATCCCCACAACAGTCAGTGAGATTTAGCATCCCAGTCATGAAAATGTATGTTAGCCAATAGCATCAAGGACAGTGAAAGTCTCTCTTATCACAAGCATGAAGTGAATATAGGAACGGAATTCAAAATAACATAGCACATCAGATTCTGCACCCAAGTTATCTTCACTGATTGTAGTATTACGAGTGTCAATGTACAGTATTTCAATAATTATTGTGATACTGGAAATACAGTATTATTAAAATACTGTATAAGTAATACACAGTATTACATACTTACTATGTTATTTAAGGTAGCTGATAAGTGTGCTTCTTTCAGTCTATATTGCAAAATGTGATCCACAAATTGGTACATATACATAAAAATATTGTCAAAAGAAAAGAGGTATGTGTTTGTAATTCCACTGTTGCATTTAATTTCCTCTGCACTTTCCTCCATTCTTTGCCCCGTTTAAAACTTTTTTTCTCAATCTTGTTTTTAAACATTCGACATGGTTTCTATATGGTAATCAAACCCAGACACTCTTCCCAACTATGTAAATTGTCATCTTTTATCCTTGCATATCCTTATCATTTCATTTCACCTAAACCCATGAGCACAATGTTTGGCTGTTTTTTCACATCTGGCTATATAGTACTGATCATCCTCTTTGCACTCTTCTCCCTGCTGCTTCTCATTATCTCCCACCTGTCACCTATTTTTTTAAGCATAATACCATTTCATTGCAATAGTGGCTTGTGCATGGTCTGTGTTCCTTTACTCTTTTGGGTTCTTACTCTCTCTGTGCTTGCGGCCCATGCGGTGACATAATTTAATATTCGTGGTGTCATAGTATAGAAGAAGAAGGCTGGGGTTGTCAGCATGGTATGAGATCCCACATTGATTTAGTGCTAGCATCACAGTATGACCATCTCTTCTTATTTTATTAGTGGGCTACGGCCAACCTGAAGCTGTGACAGGAAGGTGGGGCAATGTGAGTCAAATAAACAGCTAGAAGACATAAAATGTCACTGGCAGCAGTATTTACTGTAGACTCTCAGCAAAACCACTTTAGCACTGTTACAGTAAAGAGATGATGAGGTAATTTGCATCCGTTGTCTCCATTTTACCTGTTTTTCACATCACTGTACACTTTTGCTTCCTCTGTCTGTGTGGTAATTTACTAAACAAGATGCAGTGTCTGAGAAGCAATGCGTTATGCAAATGCCCAACAGAAGCTGAGTGCTACAATCAGACCTTAATGAAAGCTGGCATTTCTTATTGGGATGGAAAGGGATTGGCTTTAGAGTTAGTGCCTCTATGTTTTATGACATTTTGCTTTATGATTATCACCTGATCCCAGTCCTGCCTCTTGCCCCTTTTGAAATCAATATTTTCAATTGCTCGGTGATATTTTAGCTCACTGGTGGTGTTCAGACATGTGACAGGCATGGTCACATAGTATGTGTGATATATGACTGGTTGTGTGTTACTACAAAGGCACAAAACTGCCCGTGTGGAATTTGAAGCATGAAAGCCATCCTTGTGTAACTGGTAGTTTTCACATACAGTACAGACCAAACGTTTGGACACACCTTTTAATTCAATGAGTTTCTTTTATTTTCATGACTATTGACATTGTAGATTCACACTGAAGGCATCAAAACTATGAATAACACATGTGGAAATATGCACTAAACAAAAAAATGTAAAACAACTGAAAATACCCCTTATATTCTAGTTTCTTCAAAGTAGCAGCCTTTTGCTGTGATTACTGCTTTGCACACACTCTGCATTTTCTTGATGAGCTTCAAGAGGTAGTCACCTGAAATAGTTTTCACTTCATAGGTCAACCTGCCCTGTCAGGTTAATAAGTGGGATTTCTTGCCTTATAAATAGTCATGAAAATAAAGAAAACCCATTGAATTAGAAAGGTGTGTCCAAACCTTTGGTCTGTACTGTATATGCCTCGCTTCCACTGAACGCTAACGTATACCCATACGTTAGCGTTCAGTGGAAGCGCGGTTCGGTAAGCCATGCTATGGTTCGGCGTATTCAGCATCTTGGACTGTCACAACCCATCTCAGTGGTCATTGGGCAAAAAGCAGGGTAAACCCTGGGCAGGTTGCCAGTTCATCACAGAGCAAGTCAGAGACACACAAGTCAAACAACCACACACTCATACCTAAGAACTAATTAGGAAGACCAACTAACCTAACAGGCATCTTGTTTTAACTCTGGGAGGAAGCCAGAATACCCAGAAATAACCAATGCATTCACAGGGAAAACATTCAAACTTTATGCCGGAATTTAAAGCTAATAATTCTTTCTGTAAGGACACAATGCTACCAACTGTACCACTGTGCAGTCCCAGTGTTGTTCTCTTTTAAATTACAAGAAATTTTGACTTCAATTTTGGTCGTATGTTTTCTTAGCAGTTTAGCAAAGGCTGTAAAGATTTGTTAATTTTTTAAGGGGTAATATATTTGAATGTCAACTGCATAGCAGTGAAAGTAAATATTGTGTTCGGTAATGAGGGAACCCAAAGCATGATTTACAATGAGAACATAATAGAGTGCTGAGATTTTTATTTTAAGAGATCAATCAAAACCATGTATCATCTTCCTTCCATCTTACTGCTACTACCTGCTTTGTAGTCTGTAACATAAACTACATAGCAAACCATGGCAGTAACATGAGTAAATGTGTAAAAGCCAAAGGTAGAAGAATACTTTTACAAGGCACTGCATTGTTGATCTTTTTTTATTTCTTGTGCTTTCCAACTGTGACAAATGAGACTAGCTAAGACAAAAGCATGTACAAGTCTACTTGGGGCGTTTTCAGTTATTTACAGATTCTGAAAGGGTGGATTTTAAGCTTTCACATAATGTCAAACACATGTAAATCAAAAAGGTAGTTAAGAAGATATGGCCATTTGAATGTTGGGACTTAAAGCACACAATTTCAGAGATAAATTATCATACATTCATCGCGGTGCGTTACAAATACCAAATAAGTTTGTCAAGAGGAAACAGAATTTTATGGATTTCCATTAATAGTATTTATGTGTAGGTATCATAATGACGTGTATAACTGTCCTAATTAAAACTTCTGTACAATTTAGGGGGCCATTCAGTGGTACAGCTGGTGATATAGTAGGTCACATGCTATTCAGTTGTATGTGCATGTGCAGGGAGTATACACAGAAAAAAATATATATTCTGTATCATCATGTCATGAGACACAAGGCCAAGCTTTCAGTTTAAGACCTCTGCAATTCATTAAAGCTGTTTGACTGTTCATGTTCATATGGCTGAGCTAGTGTGCTCGTGTGGAAATGCTTGTTTGATAAGATGAAACCCACCCAGCTATGAGGGAACTCATTAGGCTCCTGTCGTCTCACTTCTCGGTAGGAAAAATACCTGGCATCTGGGAGTTTATAGTCCCTCTTTTTTTACAGCGCTCTCTCATTCTTTATTGCTTCCACAAAATCCAAGAGCAATCACCAATCAATCTTGTACACTCACCTAGCCCTGGCTCTTCTGTTAACCATCTCTTGCCTTTTCCTGTTTTTGTTCCAGGGAATTCTTAGCTACCTCTCCAGCCACATTTAGATGAATCTGTTCCTCTTGATTTCTTTTTATACTCCTAACTCTCGTCAGGCTCATTGTTTTAGCCCTCTGTAATCGTGTTATTCATGGATTTTTCCAGTACTCCTGGCCTCACCTGAGTCATCTGTCCCTCTTCTGCCTCGTCTCCTCCACACTCATGGTCTGACTTTTTTTTTTAATTCCCTAGTGATTGCCTGTCACTGCTGATTGTGGGACTTTGACACCTCTCTTACCCCCTGCTGTCCTTTAACCCAACTCGTACCTATAATTTTCTTTTGTCACCATGGAAATCCTTCCTTCTCGTGGAAGTAATGTCAGAGGTTCAGAGAAGGGGAAAGAGTCATGAGCCAAGGTGCATTTTCATGACAATTCATGTCACATAGGAAAGGCAGCAACATAAAAGAACAATCAGGAACCAAAAGGACAGTGCATGAAATGATCCCTTTCTTTTCTTTTCTTTTGGATGAAATGTGCTTGTGAAGTAACGCTACAAACACCAGTCCTCAGAGGACATTTTTTTTTGGGGGGGGGGAATAAAGTTTCATTTTTTAGGTGTTGGAAGTGGTAAACTCTTTCATAAGAGCAAAATAAAGGAAAATATGTTGGCTTTGGCAGATGACAATAATTGTGAAACATTTTTTAACAGTTATACGAGGTAAATGAATGTTTATTTCCAAATTCTCACTTGCTAGTTAAACTAGGCAGACGTGAAATAGCTGCAAATTAATGGCATGCTACTGAAATCATTCTGATATCAATGACACTTTCACGCTCTTATATATTACATCTGAATGAATGTCTTCCACTGGTTTCTTTTTAGTCCAAATGCATAAAAGGAAGCAATTTCTATTAAAACATACAGCTGCCCTCTTTTTGGAATAATTCAAACCGGGCATAGCCTTATCCAATTCCAGCTACCCTAACTATCATAACAAGAAATCTCAGAGGAAACTTAACTCCAGATACCTGTTGTCGATCTTTTTTCTGATATATTACCTTTTCAATCAAAAGATCTGCAATAAGCATGCACAGGACACATACCATTATGTATCACTCCGCTCCTTTTAGCATCATATTGATTCACAGAGGGCAATCCATGTGTTCTTGGTGCAGATGGGAATACAAAACCAAAGGGGCGAGGCTTATGACTTACAGCATTAATCTGAGTAATGTATAATGTGCAAGGGGTTTTCCCTGTTTGGAAATTTCATACAGAGTGAAGCCAAGTGTTGCTATCGTCATGTATGCTCTTCAAAAACAGTCCTTTAAATACAAGGGATTTTGTTATGTACCATCCTTAATATATTATTTTCATCAGATTCTGCCAATCAAGCTATTGCTTAGAAGCAGTAAGTTCATGAAACACATCTGTTCTCAATACCCCACAGAACTGCGCTGCTGTAGCTCCTGTTCACGCTCATTCTGCAATCCTGTGTTACTCCTACAGTTCATAGAGGTTACAGGTTTGCTACCACCTCACACGTTGACTGGGGAGCATAACACTGTTGAGTAGACTTTAATCTCCCATTCCATGTCAAGACTTTTCATTTGATCGAAAGGCATAGAGGCTTGTAGATCACAGATCAAAATTATGATCTGAAAGGGGGTTGTGAATCTGACAGCTGCACCCCCAGTGAGGAATTCATCAGGCTTTTCCCTGGTCTTTTTTTTATTTTTATCATAGTCTTTTTTCCTTTGAAAGCCATACAAAACTTTATTATATACCATAAATATTAATTGGGAAACCTAACAAATCTGGGGTTCTTAACAATTTGTGAGTTTTTGATCTTTTGTAATGACACTGATGCAGACAAAGTGGCTGCATTAGCTTCCTACCTGCATTTGTTAAGCGATGTTAAGCGATTTGTTTTACAAATTCTTCAGGTTCCCCATGCAGTGTTGCTAACTCTGCGATTTTGTCATTTTCTTAGTGTGTAATTTGACACCCCGGACTCTTGCAAATAAAGGACTAGCAAAAAGTCGAGGATGTTTTAATAAAATCTTTTTCACTATGTTTGTGTCTGCAGATAATAAAGTGTAACTGAATTAAAATGTGTTATTAGCCAAATGAACAAGTCATATCACAAAAAAAAGGATAAATGGGCTAGCATTAGCCAAACATTCAAGTAGTTTCACCATTATTGAAACATCATTAGCAGAAACAATGCATGAGGTTTTCTTGAAGTGTGTTATGTGTTGAATCACAAAGGTAGAAATGTGTCTCTTTATGAAAAAGTATTTATCACTAAGTGTAAAGGCTGCCAGTATTAATCCATGTGTCTCATCCTTTTGGCAACACAGCATTCACTCCCCGCTAAAGGGTTTAATTGCACCAGATTTTTCTGTTTTTAACTCACTTAGTTTTCCTTTAACTCTTTTCCCCATACCTCTCTGTGCTTTGTGCTCAATCTTTTGCCGCTGCGGTCTTCAGGGTAATGGTGCTTTTCGTCTGGGGTCTGCTCCGTCTGTACATGGCTCTGTTTGGACTGAGAGGGTCATACTGGCCACACACTGCCAAGAGCTACTCATCCATCCACTCAGCCTTACCACCTATCAAACACCACCATCTCATTTCCTTGTCTGCATCCAAACTCTATTTTCACTATCAGCATTATTCAGTTTTGAACAGTTCAACAAGTTTTAAGTCTCCGCTTCACCCGTAATTCTCTCACTATTTTAGTACACAAAAGCAGTGGGCACTTCTGTGAAATGTGGCACAGTTCTGTGCCCCAAACCTTACAACAAAAATGTTTAAAAACATTTTAAATATCACACAAAACACAAAACAATAAGTGTTTTGTCTGCAAGCCGCACAACCCACAATGAGACCTTTACTGCCTTGAAGTAATCGACTCCACGCCACACGGTGAGAGAATGAAAAGCATGCCAAGCACAAAGGGAGAAGTCATAACCATTAAGCTAGAACACTAATACAGGAAAGCTAGGTTGCTGTTTTAATGTCTGGTGCACAGATATGTGTGCTTTCAAAAAAGTAGGGAGCTTTCTTTTTTAAATTTTTGCAGTAGGTGTTGCATCTTTTTGTGTCATGATCTGATTTGATGTTTTGATTTCGACTAATCAGACTGAGATGCAAAAAGAGAAAAGAGGTACCAGTAATTCATTTCATAGAATGATAGATTGTCAAAAAAACAGTTTTAATGCTTTTCCCACATCTTCCAAGTTCTTACAGACCCCAGACTGTGAATGCTTAGTTGTTTTGCTGCCTGTATATGATATTAGATATGTGTGCACTGGTGTGATGCAGATGGTGGATGATGACACACCTCCAGACATTTTTGTCCGTCGGTAAATTCTTATCGATGCAGCCCACATAAACTACACATCAGTGTGCAAGAATTGTTCTTTTACATGGGAAAGTGGAACAGATAAAAATACAAGGAAATTTTGTGTTTGTGCACAAGCACGGGTGTGTATGCGCAACTTCCCAGCATGGGTCCAGAGAGCTGCTTGTTTGCTGCTGTGGCATATGGTGTGAATCCAGGTGATGAGCCAGTCTCTGGTCCTTTGTGTGCCTTATGTGTGGGTGGTGGCATGTTGATAGGCGTGTGCATGTGGCTCTATTTCACTCTGATGAACATCTGTGCCCCTCTCTTCAAAGCAACCCTTTCTGTCCAGCCACATAGACAAATGAATTATTAAACTGGTGTTCCAGGTGACACTCAAACTATTTGTTACCTCTCCTCCAACAGGGTAGAACACACTTCTTGAAACAATCACCTGGAGTCCTCACCTGGACCCCCCACCTGATCCCTTATTGTCTCTGTATGGCCCAATGTTATCCACTTTGCACCACTGAGACTAATTTTTGCCATTATGTTACGACTGTAGCTCTTCTTTACTATAGCTCTAATAAACAGTGACTTTCAAAAATATTTGCGCGTATTGACTGTTTTCACATTTTGTCATATTGCAGCTACAAACATCCATGTATTTCATTAAGATTGCATGTAACAGGCCAGAAGAATCTAGTGCAGAACTGTGAAGTAGAAATAAAATGCATTTCAAACCAGATGTTTACATACTGGAAAAAATGTCACATGCACAATTTTTTCTCACTGTGTGAAGTGAAATCAGACGAAACCTCTTGTTTTAGGTCCGTTAGAATTACCAAATTTAACTTCTAGTTTCTTAGCGATTATTTGCTAATTGCCAAGAAACTTAGAGAAAACATTTTTAGAGATTTTTTGTAACTTTCTTTGAATTCAGCAGTTTACTTTCATTAGGGCCCTGCGACAGACTGGCGACCTGTCCAGGGTGTACCCCGCCTCTCGCCTGGAACGTAGCTGGAGATGGGCACCAGCAACCCTCCCAACCCCATTAGGGACAAGGGTGAACAGAAAATGGATGGATGGATGGACTTTCATTAGGTAAGGAATAATTGTCTTTTAAACTGTATGACTTGTTTCAAACCATTTAGGTTTCCTTACAATATTTTGCAGAAGTTCTGGCTGATTCCTGCTGACAGAACTAGAGGAATGGGCCAGTACTGGAAGAATGGGACAGAACCACCTCACTTGCACATGACTTTTCAGATCTACATATAACATCTCCATTGGATTAAGATCAGGGCTGATGATCATGCCAAAACATTAACTTTGTTGTCCTTAAGTCACTTTATAATTGCTTTGGGTACATGTTTAGGGTTATTATCCATTTTGAAGACCAGTCTATGGCCAGGCTTTTACTTTTTTGTTGGTGTGTGTAGATAGACATTTTCTACTACATATGTTTAGTGTAATAACACCATTTATTAGCAGCCCAAGTTGACATATATGATTCTATCCACTCAGATGCTGAGGAAACATATCTGCTAAAAAAATTTTAATACTGGGTGAGACTAAGTTAGAGCAAAGCATATTTATGTGTCAAGATGACTAAATCAAAGTTCAGATGGATATCCAGTTGAAAATAGGATGACTTGAAAATTGATGTCCACTGTCTCTCTCACTCCAATCTTATAAAGCTGGAGCTATTTTGCAGAGAATAATCATAATAAATGTGGTCTCTAAATTTTCAATTTCAATGTTGTATCCCTAATTATTTGCAGCTGTAGTGAAATATAGTACTGCAACTGTTGAATCTGGGAAGTTCAACATATGTTCAATATTGGCTCAAATTACATCATTTTTAGAAATCAATTTTTAAACAATTTGTAAAACTATCTTTTGCATTTTGTTTCATAATCATGCATTATATGATGCTAGCATAATTATATGCTGGTAACATATTATTATTATTACATAAAATACATTGAATTTTGACAAAATGTGAAAACAAGGGTTGTGAATAGGCGCTGAGTAACAGCAACTTCAGTTATTATCCCGTTGCAGCTTTACCCTTCTTTTCTTTACTTCCAGCTTAAAATAGCCATTCATTGTGTAAGTCCAGCCTCTGGGAATGTGACCGCTTCAGGAATCCAATAAGGTTGATTAAGTGATGACAGTATAATTGCAGTCATAGCATGGGCAACAATCAATCTCTTGCTTCTTGAATAGGACAAATGAGCCAACCTGGGTCATCTGCAAATGGGAGATAACTTTGGTTAGTGCAAATTCAGAAAAAAAAACTAAACACATCAAGTGAAAAAATCAGACTTGAAAGTAGATAAAATGTTCCTCAACTTTTACTCCACATCAGTAAATGTTCTTGAAATCTCCTTGAGAAACGGAAGAAGTATGAAAACAAAAATAATCACCTGATGCCTTGTGCTTATCAATCTCCTTATCACAGGCTAATAAAGAGGCTTCTTCACACAGAGAAAAAAAGACAGCAGCATCACAGTTACCAGAAATAACATTTTTGTACATCAGAGAAGTTTTTATATGGCAGACACCTGAAAAGCTTAAGAATATGAATGTGTTTGTATTCATAGGCACAAGCTGACCTGTATAGCTTTAGTCTTTGTTTTTCAGGAGCGCTTCCACACTGAGACGCATTTGAAAAACATTCAGATTAAAGCACTAACTGCAAACTGAATATTTAAATCAGTGCTTTGTGGAATTGAATTTAAATGCCTTGAAGACACAAAATTATAAACATTTCAGATTTTTGCAAATCTCTTTTGCTATTTAACACATGTTAAATGTCTCTTAGAGAAAAGGACAAAAAAAAAAAAAGATCAGAGAAGCGGTTCTTCTTTTGCACCAACTCCGAGTTGGGCCACTGGAAAGAAACATAATTTGACAGAAGTTGAGGACAGGTTTATGGGGAATGGCAACAAATCACAATGTTTCTTGGTTTTGAAGGATATTATACTAAGTAAGCCAAAACACTGTGGCTCAACGTCAACAGAAGTACAGATTGGCATTATAGCAACAATGTGTTTTAATTTTGTTTGAGTTTATTTTGATCTTACCTGTCATTTGGAGCACACCAAAACTCTGCGGTTTGTAAAACAGTTACAAAGTTCACTAGAGCTCCTGTATCTACAACAGTGGAGTAGTAAATCTCCAAGGGGACACAACTACCACTATCCGTTTCAATAGTGGGAAATGTCAGACAGCTACATTGGTTTGTTAATCGGTACCCATGTCCCATTACTCCTCTTTTTAGTTCTTAACACTAAGCTCCAACTGTACAATTGCTATTGTATTTAGGTGTCCTGTTCAATCCTATTATTCATCAATTATAAAAACTTATGCTCTTCAAGCATAAGTTTATGTAAGTTTTTGTAAAGAAGACGGTGAAGCTAATGAGTCTTTGGGACATAATAATGATGGAAAATAACTATAAAAGTATATATATATATATATATATATATATATATATATATATATATATATATATATACTGTATATAATATATATAGCTGCTAATTCCCTGGCCAGCATGTTGTGTCTGATCAACTCTTACCAGTCTACTGAAGTTCTAGTAAGCTTTGTATTAGACTTTACCATAGTCATGCCAACTGCCTCTAATAATGCTAAGTCCATATTTGGTTCCTTCATCTGTGTAAAAGTCAAGTAGTTTTTCTTTTAAAATTCACTGATGATCTTTTGTGTTTTCACCTGACCTTGGTCATTTCTGGAACAATTCAATTTAATATTAAAGAGCCATTCAGCTCTTTAAAAGGGTCAGGTGTATTACATATCTGACGCTGGAGCAGGGGGTGCCTTTCATCTTTAAAGACTTACTAAAAGAGCCATATTCATGCTTATAACTCAATCAGACTCCTTTGAAGGGAAATTAACTAGATATAAAAGGCCTTTCTCAAGCCACACAATCAAAGAATTAATAGCAGCTTGGTGAATATTTTAATATCTACAAAGAAACTACATTGGCCATCTGTTTCAATTTATGCCCTTATGCCAACAAGACAATGATTTTTAGATGCATGATGCCCATGAGAGACAATGGGGATGACCAAATCAAAAGATTACCAAGGATAGCTTGGATAAAATAGGTAAAATGAACATAGGAAACATTTTGTATTGTCACTGCAGCATGTGTGAAACATCAAAGAATATATTTGATGTTCTACATGTATTAGATACTCATCAGTTTTAACATCCACTTCGTTCCTCATTTAGTCCACCACTTCTGCTTTATGTTTTCCTTCTCCCTTCCACTGCTTCAACATCTTTGAAACGTCTGTCAATATTGACTTTATTTATTTAATTGACATCGCTCATGATGACATTGGGACCTTGCATAAACAATGATGAAATCCTTTGGAAACTCCTGTAGATGAACGCCAATGGGGCGGGGTGTAAAAAAGGCGAGCACTCATTTCTCGCTCCTGCCCTCCTCCCTCGTCAGTCCACTGGGAGGGGAAGCTTAAGTACTTTGGAGCTGGAGTGTCTGTCTTTCACACATCAAACGATTTGTTTTATCCGGTTCATATTCTCCCCTTCAGACTCTGCACAGCCTGATAGAGCTTTGATGATGAAACGCAGAGGACATCCGTGCATTATATCTGAATCGGCATGCACAAAGGTGCTTGTGTGTGCTCTTTTTTTGTGCGTGTGTGTATTTGTGTCCTCCATTGCAACAATGTAATTTCAGAGAAACTCATGCTCAGACGGTGATGTCCACAGCCCACTGTATTTTCATCACCCTTAGCCCTCAGAGAGCTATTGTCTTCTTCCATATCTCAAACACCATGTACGGCTTCGAACAGCATAACATTCAAACTACCTGCGTATGAGTGCCTACATTTGCTAATATTAGCCTTTTTGAATTCTTGCAGTGTGTCTTGTGGCATGCAAGTGAAGAAGTTTAAAATTAAGCACAATGCAATGATCCAACAATAATCTTATTTAACCTCATACTACATTAAAATGTCAATTTGTATGTGGTAGTACAACGTACATTTTACAGCCTTCATCTCAATACACACTCAGTATGTTCATACACTATATGTAACTAAAAATGCACATCAAATAAATGTACACCTAAATCATGCATACAGGACTTGATAATTTCACAAAATTTGATTGTAGGACATGTTTTATATATGCCAACATCAATGGAAAGATAAAAAATGAGTCCAGATAGGGGTAGGTTTTATCGTCTTGCTTCCTTTTGTTTAACTGATCTTTTAAAGCAGCCAATTACATATTAAAAATAGCTAATATGTCACTAACTAGTTATTAGTTAAGCTGTATCTTGAAACAGAAGGTGTGGTATTATGAGGCTCTTTCTCTTATTCATTTTTATTTTATTTATTTTTTAACTTTAGGTATGCTTACCATTTTTACGTAATTTTATCTAACACTTTGTTCACATTATGGAAATGTGGTTATATGTTTAAGACTCCTACTGGGTCACAAACATTATTATATTTATTTTGGTCAAAGTCTACTGATCTAAATGTAGTGTAGAAACACAATTATTAGAAGTGGAGTTCAAAAAATTACATACAATTATACTACATGTTAAATTATGGAATTTTTAGGAATATTTACTAGTCATTGAAAAACATAAAGTTGCAGTATTATGGGCCCATTTTATAGCATAATCAAGTCACTGTTACTTCCAGTTATAAAAATGCTGCATATATCAAGCATAACTTAAAAGACGTTTGTCTTTACAATTTGAAGTCTTGAAATTAACCTCTTTGTCTTTAAGAAGTTTTTTCCCTTTTCGACACTTCACCATCACAACAATGAATTTCCATTATAACAAATACAGCCAGTGTTCGGCTGAAAAGAAATTTGTATGATAAGCTCAACAGACTCATTAAGGTGTTTGCTAATTGCTGCTGTAGCTAGTCTGGAGGAGCTGAGTGGTGAAGGCGTGTCGGAGGGGCGGATGGCGCATTTTTGTAAACGATTAAACAATGTGAGTCCACACAGCAGGATGCAGCACCAATGTAAGTAGGTACGCCGGGTCAGCCGGTTAGGGTGTAGCACTGCCAGTGAACGACACAAAAAACACCAAACAGAGCCATGCTTGCTCATTGTGAGAGTAATGCAGGACAGAGAGAGATGGATTTTCGACATCATTGACTCACATGGCCACAGGGAAACATAAAACTGGTGTTTTAAAAATGACCCACTTTGGAATCTGCTTTCAAATGTTTTTTTTTTCTGTTCTTATAAAACGGCAAATTCATGTGGAAGCACAGCCTAAATGACAAAAAACTTAAAATCTAAAAACTAAAGACCCAAAGAAAGTGGAACACCTAAATTAGACTCTGTGTGCATGGTGCCTAAATCTTGAATGAGGAGTTCTGTGGAAACAGGCAGCACTTTGTATGAGAAAGCGTTGAGGCACCCCAAATGGCTCCCAAGAGAGATTCAAGGATTTCTAAAACATACATGAGAGAATCAAAGCAGCAAAGTATCATAACATGATACAAACCTCAAAATAATGGCCCCCGTAGCTATAGAGGAAATACTTAATTTATAGGGCTATAAATTAGAAAAAGGGTTAAAAAGAGCCTTTAAAAACACGTAGCATCTAAAGTCAAGATTTCTTTGAAATATGATCTCAAAGGATTTTAATGATTTACTATTTAGTTTTTATATTTGATGTGGAAATTATAAATGCAATTTTAACTATCAATGATGGCCTAAAACTGCAAAGTCACAGATCAGGACAAAAGCATTTTACGGAGACACTTCAGCCTTCACTTTATTTAATATATATTCTTATTCAACTTATTGTCAATCACTGCAGGCGGGTTCTGACCAGTGTTGTATAAAGTACTGAAATCTCAGAGTCAAGTAAAAGTACAAGTACCTCTCCAAAATATGACTTTGGTAAAAGTCGAAGTCACTGACTGAAATGTTACTTGAGTTAAAGTCTTAAAGTATCTGAAACTTCTTGTACTTAAGTATGGAAAGTACTGTAAAAATGGATGTACTCAAGTAATGTAATGAAAAGTACAAGTAAAAAGTAAAACAAAGCAAATGCAGTTTGAATGACATTTTTTATATTTTGGTAAACTTGTCAAATACACTTAAAATAATGTACCCAACCAAGTGCAGGCAAAATTAAACCTGCTAATAGATATACCTGCAGGCATCATTTAGTTAATAAAATTAGGTGCTTTACCTATAGCACAAGGTTAACTTAACCTGCTTTACAACTGAACCAGCTTCTTAGTAAACCCTCCAGGACAGAAAATACAAAGTTTTTGTAAGCCTTAAGTTTTCCCTTCAAGTAAGGTCAGTGCTGAAAATGAGAAAAATAAATAGTACAGAAAATGCGGCCAACATGAAGAAAAAGAGCTGTTACGATTACTCTACTTCACAAATCAGTGAATCAGTCAATGCTACAGTCAGTAGGTGGTGCACACAACTGGTCATTATGCAAAAGAAAAAAAGAATTGGGAGGGAAATGCAGCTTATTGGCATCTGTAAACCTGGTTTTGAACTTGCATGCCTTTCCTATATTCGTTAAATTTAGTCTAAATTGCTATCGCTATGGCTTCTGTCCCCCTTGAACAGAGGAGTCTAGGTAGCCTGCTACAGTCAACATTAGGCCTAAGCTAAATACACCACGTATGGAACTGAAACAATGCCAAACAAAGTTAATTTATGGTCAACGTTTCACAATACAGTAGTGCCTAGTGACCAAGCTATAGTTACTGAAACAGGAGGATTATAACCATTTCATAAGAAGTTACCTCGATGTGTTTCTTCAAGTTGGACGGGGAGTTTTTCTAAGATAGAATTTCCATGTGACTGCTACTGATTGCGAGACTTGCTTCGTGTTTAATGGGAGAAGCGAAACAGGTGTATCCTAATTAAAAGTAAAGAAATCAAGAAATGGCAAAAAATGTGGAATGAAGATAAGAAAGGAAGAAGATTACATGAAGTACAAAAGTCAGTTCAAATTCAAAGCATTAATGAAAGAAACAGAAGAGAAGAAATAATAATTAGTAGATTAAGAGTAGGTCATACCTACTTAAATGACATGCTTTATACAATAGGGAGGAAAAATAATGATAACTGTGAGAGATGTGGAGAGAAAGAAAATGTAGAACACATATTGATGAACTGTAAGTCAAATGAACTCGAAAGGGAAGAATTAAAGAGAATAGTTTGAAACATAGGGCATGAATGGAATCTTAAAAGTATATTAGGAAATGAAGGAAACATAACAGATATTCACAAATTAAGGAAAGCATTGTTTATTTATCTTAAGAATACAAAATTAAAAAATAGAATTTAATAGATGGGGCTGCACAGTGGCGCAGTTGGTAGCACTATTGCCTTGCAGCAAGAAGGTCCTGGGTTCGATTCCCGGCCAGGGTCTTTCTGCATGGAGTTTGCATGTTCTCCCTGTGCATGCGTGGGTTCTCTCCGGGTACTCCGGCTTCCTCCCACAGTCCAAAATCGTGACTGTCTGGTCGATTGGTTTCTCTAAATTCTCCCTAGGTGTGAGTGTGTGTGTGCATGGTTGTTTGTCCTGTATGTCTCTGTGTTGCCCTGCGACAGACTGGCGACCTGTCCAGGGTGTACCCCGCCTCTCGCCTGGAACGTAGCTGGAGATAGGCACCAGCAACCCTCCCGACCCCATTAGGGACAAGGGTGAACAGAAAATGGATGGATGGATGGATGGAATTTAATAGATGTGAAGTAATGCTTCTACACACTCATGTACAGTAGGTGGCGGTATGCACCTTAAAGTTGCTTGTGATCCGCCATAATAGAAAAGAAGAAGAAGAAGAAGTATCCTATTGGTGGTGATGAACAAGCCCAGGCAAGTAGGCTACGGACTTTGTTCGGTAGCCTGCTTGCTACTTGCTAATCAGTAGGTGGGGTCAAAACACTTGCGTTTCTCTCTCTCGCTTTTTTGTAACGAGTAACTAAACCACACATTGAAAATGTATCAGAGTAAAAGTACGCAATTAAGTTCGGAAATGTAGTGAAGTGAAAGTCATCAAAAATTTTCATACTCCAGGAAAGTATGAAGTACTCCAAAATATACTTAAGTAAAGTAGTGAAGTATTTTTACTTTGTTACTATACAACACTGGTTCTGACTATAATTCTGCTTCCTGCTGTTCGTATTTGACATCTTACTGCTGGCAGCTAAGACTGAATGACAGGTGATTTGTGTAACAAAATGAGCAATATAATGTTGACTATTTAATACTGGAATAATGTCTAACACCTGTCTTTTGTTTTGTTACAGCTTACCTGTGAAGCATTAAAACTGAGTTTGCATCAACATTCTATCGTTTAAATTCGGCAGTAATATAAATTTAACAAGGGAAGCAGACCTTTTTGTGTGTAGAATTATTGCTAAAGTTTTTAAGAAATTGTGTCTTCTAATTGTCTCTAATGCAAGTAAAAAATAACATCAAATAGATATGTAGTTTATTTTTATTTCATGAACGTGTGACAAAGACAGAAGTCAATTCATAAAAGGTGCATTACAGCTTAGATGGGTTTGGCACAGAAGCCAAAGACATCTGTATAGTTTTTAAAGTCACGTTTTGTCCAACATTCACCCTAATATGGTACTTTCTATGCTCTTGTTGGAAACTTTTTTTTCTTTTATATTTCCCAATCTGGCATTGAATATGATTTAGGGGTCCCTCTTCCTGTTTAGAACATCACCACAACTGATGTTGCAATCCTGATTTGGTGAAATCTGGGAGAGGGAGCCACGTCTAGTTTTCCAGGCTGAAAATGACTCAAGGCTAGTTATTATTTTGCTTGTGAGCAAACCAAGCTCAAAACCGATTTCTAAACTCATACCTTCAGATTGTAGCAATGGTAACACAACAACCGGACTACAAATACTATTCTTTGCACTTGCCTTTTAAATCTTGTATCTCTGCCAACACTGTTAAATAAAATTCAATACCATGCTCATTCTCAATAAACAAATGTTAAAATTCAAGATCTATTGTTTGTGTTAACAATAAGGCATTTGTGGAGAGGTCGCAAAGTTTGGGGGTCCTAAGCGGCTGCTTAGTTCATGTTGCCTTGAGCTGGCTGTGTCTTCATGTCATTCATCCGTGGAACATTTTCTGTCAGTCACTGATGCTATAGACAATATTAAATAAGTCCAAATTAGCTGTGAAGATGAAGGAGCAGGACTCCATCTTCACTTTTTAGTATAACCTAAAAATGATACTGAAAAGTTAAGAGATAAGAAGAGAAAGCAAGTAAAGTGCAGTCTGTCTTTTTTGACACTCCTTCCTCTAGTTCTGGGACTGGTATCTCCACCAGAGATGATGAGAGGTCAGATGATACCACTTACATCAGCTTAACCAAGGTTAGCATTGCTTTATTTTTTCTAACTTCAAGTAATTTTCAAAAAGCACTTTGTGTTGCATTTAATAGATAAAAAATGCTTTAAAAATAAAATGAGATTCATGAGTTGAGTGACATTTTATGCTATTGTGACAAAGATATTATTACAAGAACTTACAAGCTGATTTTGTTTAACATCATTTAACATCTGAAGTGGAAACAACCTGCTTGAAAGCTGACCTGCTGTTATTTTTGTTGCTGTAGCTATTACTTTAGGACCTTGACATTCCATTGATCACACAAGCCCCAACTTCATAACTAAATCTAATAAGAGCTGTTAATTTTCCTTTGTTGTCAAAGTTGGGTTCTTTGTTACACCACATGTTTGATATTTGTGTGACAGCATAGGCTTAGAATTGCCCCTAACCTAAGAACACAATCCATCCAGAGTTCTCCTTCGGGAATAGTGTTCAATTCACCCGAGGAAATAGTGGCTTGTGTGTCTCGCGCTAGAAATACCAGCTCATATGTCTTAAAGCTATCACTGTATAAGACACTACATCATGACCATGAGTCGGGCTCTAACTAAACCTGCATGGCCTGGAGCAACTACATGTGTCACAGCAGCGGGGCCGGAAATATCACAGTGCTATACCCTTGCCACCGCTGTACTTTGGCATGACAAAGAGCCAGCATTTTGGACGTGCACAAAATCACAACACATTTGAAGCCAGTCACATCATGGTATTAAACTTCTTTACCTCTGTGTTCCCCTCCCTCAACTACATTTTTCCATCCCTGTTTCTGTCAGAAGCCCATGATCAAATGCAGTCATTGAAATTCATTTAGTTCTACTGTACCCCAGTGACGATTCTTACACTTTCACATTCCTGCTTTCCTACGTTTCTCTAGCACCAAGAATCTCTCTTGCAATGTAGTTCATCAGGTGAAATGCTTTTTTTTTCTCTGCAAAAAACAATGATTTTTGGGGTTCTCAATTATTTGAAAATGGCATTGGCAAAAGCATAAAACCACTGCAAAAAATAATTTCACTCTCAATTATTGTTTTGATTGATTTATCTACTTTGTTGAAGTTAATATGTAATGGGGTCACACTGAAAATCAGTTTCACTACCATCACTAAGGCAACGTGAAAGCACATAGATACATTTATTGATAGACAGAGAGACACACACACTGGTCACTCTTTGTTTGATGGTGTTTGAGAACACTTCTTGTATAATAGACACCCTTGTTCATTTTCACAGCTAGAACTGAAAATAAGATGATTGACATTAATTCTATACTGGCTGTAATAATCTGACAAGTGAAGCCTTCTAATACTCCTTATTTTCCACTTATACATAGCTATACATAGTTAAGTGTGTTAGACATGAAAATAATTGTCAAGTAAAGCGGGCTTGGTAATTGAAATTCAGGTACAACTATATTTTGACCTGTCATTTTGGAGATTAGACTCTTTTCATGTTTTCCAATTCATTGTCTTCTGGAATTGCCTGAGAGCATCACAGTGAGAAGCTGGAGGTGCACAGACAAACTCAAACAGAAGATAGTAACACTAACAAATTATCCAAACATTCTAACTACTCTGTTAGATTTTTATAAAGGCACATTTGGCAACAACGATATTCTCGTGTTACGTCAGAAATGGTTCTACAGCACAAAGTCTGCAGAGGCCTGCTAATGAGCCATCATTTGATTCAGTTGTGCTGAATAAGAGTAAGAACTAAAACATTCAGGTAACTGGCCCTTGAGGACTGACTTTTGACACCTCTGTTGAAGGCTTGAGATCTCTGTTGAATTCTCAGACAGTAAAGTTTATGTAGATAGTGGTAGCAGAATTATGCTGCTGTTTAGGTTCTCTGCAGTGATAAGGAGGACATACTTTCATTTTTAATTAAATTTTCTAACTTAGATATAACAGCTTGGGAAAATAATCAGTGACCCCTTTAATAAGAACATTTGAGTAGCCTTTAAATTAGTCTTGTAGCAGGAGTACATGTATGTGGCATGTCTTAGTTATATCATGCCATGGAATTTCTGTGTATGTACAAAAAAACAAACACTGTTGTGGATTAGCAGAGACCACACCATTAAGCTAGTCTATATAAGACAGCATTGCTGGAGCATTGTTTTAAAGTTGTGTATTTTTTGCTCACTATAAAAATAGTGGGAAGTACCTCAAATAACTTTCTTTGACCTCATGACCTTTTCTAGCCTAGTAAAAGCCACCCTCTCGTTCTTCACTATTGGCTTTGTACAGAGGTTCCAGGGTCTCAGCTATTGAGAAACAATTGCTTCTTGGAGGCGCAGACTTTTAAACATCACTAATGTTTGGCTATGGTATGTTTTGCGCCAGTTTGACACTATGAAACTTACCAGAACTTGCCTGTAAACTATGCTCCACTGTGAAGACAGAAGAAAATCAACTTGGAAAAATATGACAGGACAACATTTTTGACACTTTGACAAAATCTTCTGCCTTATATTCCTGTGGTGCAATTCTCAAGAAAGTCTCATCCCACTATTGTTTCCGTGTGTTTTGATTCAAGTGTGGTAATTTGTAGTGGTGCTGTTAGGCAGGCCAGAGGAAGTTGTGATCAAAAATACAAAAGCTTGCCATCTACCGGAAAAAGAAGGACTGATTGAACTACATCTCCCATTATTCAGGGTGTTTGGAGATTCCAGTGACATCAATGAGATCTGGTGCACGGGAAAAATCATTGCTTTTTGATCCTGACAGCCCACCGGCTAAGGGAGCTCTTGTTCACACGTGAAAAGACTTTGAACATTCGAAGAAAAAGCTTGGAAGAAAAGCTTTAATATCACACTCTGTGTATCCGGTGATCATTACGGATAAAACCTGAGACTCACAGCTCTGTGGAATCTGTGCATCGATTCTTCAAGAAGAGATGGCATTGTCTCTAATTACATGGGACAAAGCGGTTCCCTTGCATTGCTGAAGAAAACGGTACAGGAACCGAAGCTCTGCGAGCCAACCAGCTGGAGGGATTTCTTATTCTCTCCCATGCTGTGGAAATTTTCTTCAGATTTTTTTTCTTACGTTTTATTTACAATTAAAATAAAAAAAGAAAAGAAAGAACTTCGGCAAGAGGGGGTTCTCCATGCCATCGTTGGGCAGTCTCCTTTTAGTACCAAATGAAATTAGTTTACTTTGATACAGTGCATGGTACACTCTAAACCCTGTATGAAATGTTATATTTGTAAATATTAAATGTGTAAACAATATACGTGTGTAATATCTTACAATTGTTCAACATAATTTATTTACTTTTCATTTTTGAATTTAGAAAAGGGTTTGTGATTGTGTAGCGTGGAGGACTTTCAAATTAGAACTCTAGCGCAGAAGTGCACAGCTACACATAACATTCATGAATTGAAAAGCTTTATCTGCATAAAAGCCTTCTAAAATCAAACTGACATGATCAGCTATGCCGTCTGCTGAGATGACTGTCACTGATGATCTTGTCAAGCTAAGAAAAGACAAAGTCACATCACAGTCAAAGCAGGAATACATAGTGATAAAGCTCCTAAAAAATGCCATTAAAGATTCTTATTTTAATCTGTAAAACTTTCATTAAGCATGTGCTAGAATAACAAGTCTCCTGTCTAAATCTATTCTAATCTTTCACACAAGGACATGAAAAAGGGTTTTATACTGACACTAATGAAAATAGGACCTAATCTAAAAAGTTCTGATATTTTAAGCAGCCAGGCTTATTCTTTGATAAGGTGCGATAGCTTGTAGCCAACTATCTCCAGTGAGCCCTTTTCTTCTGGTCTTAGGAATTAGTAAAATTATTAAGTAAAATTTACATCTTAAAACACAAGTAGAAAATTTTTGCGTGAAGTGTCAGTCTGTATGTCTCTCTTCTGAGTACAAATCACATTTGATCAAAACTACCTATAAAACTATGGGTAATCCTTTAATAATGCTTTTTTAAGGAAGATTCTATAGCAGTTATGGTTAAATTTAAAGTAACTGGCTACCATTGTGCAGGTAACTGGAATGTGCCAAATAATTAGCACCAAATTTCAGCTACAATAGAAAGAATGAAAGGGACCTGTACCAAAATTTTAATGAAAGAAATAATTTAGGAAGCCTTTCAAAGAGCAAGAGGCGAGTCTTTTCTTTGCATCTGAATGATGTTAGAACATTCAAAGACATTTTGCATCAGTGTGAGTCTGTCACTGAGGGTAAAATTAAACACAATTTGTCAACTGAAACATAACAGATTTAAGTGAGTTTACTTAAGTAGCGTCACCTCTTGCTTTGCCTGATGTAATATCTTTAATTTGTGTGAGACTTTTGAACAGGCTGCCTAGAAGTAACGAAATGCTGTTTCTGCAAAACAAAATCGAAATAACACTTTAATGATTCACTGCCAAATGAAATAGCTGAAACTTGGCTACCTGAAATCTAAGGATTTTTTTTTTTTTTGAAAAACGCTGCATGCCACTAATCAGTGATTGAAGGCAATTGTTCAAAGAAGGGTAAAGCTGTTTAAATGTTGATCAAACATAACTGTAAAGCATGATCTGTGAAGTGCAATGCAAATATATACCTGCCAACCTCAATCTGTTCCAAGAAAGCGCTACTCTTTATTATTGTTTCTTTTGCTGTCTGCAAGGTTCCTTCTGTGGCACTGAGCTACCATCTTTAGCTGCCATGACCTGTTTGTGGCCTCACAATGGGAATCATCTCAGCATGACCCAACTTCGGAAGCTCCAATGACATCACGTCTGTCTGCCACAGATAGGTTGAGCCATGACTGTAGCTCCACTCACCAGCCAGTATCACGATTAACCTACCCCTCTCAATTCATTCTCGCTTTCTTCTACAGTGGAGCTCCCTCAGCACATTTAAGTTAGCTTGACTCTGCTTAATTGTTCTGTGTTCCGTAAATGAAGACATTGCAGAACTAAATCCCAGAACAAGCCTGGATAATGCTGGCCTGCCCAGCACATTGGACAAGCATCATACAAGCCAAACATTATACAAGCGTTTGGAACAGTTACCGCGTAAAGGCGGACTGTTTAACTACTCAGTTTTAATTAACAGAGTAGCTAAAGTTTGTGTCAATTAAGTTAACATGTAAAGGCAGGTCTGGTGTTTGCTTAGCGGTACATTGATAATATAAAAAGGTTGCTAAAGTTCAGCTAACATGTTGCAGCAAGCGGACTTTATCTTCAGATGTATAGTTTTAAGACAAACTGTAGTAGAATGGCCACAGCTCTCACCCCCACCAAATTGTTGGAACAGAAGATTAAAGAGGCAGTATCCCACCTGTGCCCAGCATCTATTTCGGGTAAGGATCCACATGCAATGTGCATCACTTGTATGAGCGCTAAACATGCTCAAGCATTGCTGGCTTGTCACTGCCAGAAAGAAATCCTGAAGAGGCGACTAAGAGTGACTATAGCTAACAGCCAGGACCCAAGACCACCTCACTTTGTTATCAAAGACCTAGGGATTCCGTTAAGTAACCCAACATTAACGCTATACACCAACATTAATGCTCCTCCTTATTAAGAACACCTTGGCAAGTGTAGTGTTTCACCATTTAGCCACTAACAATTTGCTTTATACTCAATACAGTGATATTCACTTCCTGTCTGCCTGTATCGACCGACTTGCATAGTACGCTCTACCAAAACAACTTAGTCATCAGATTTTGACTATAAAACTGTTGAGGAAGGAGAATAACTTTTCTTGTAGGTTTTAACTAAGAAAACATTAAACTATCTTAGAAAGCAAATTGCAGTTGTACCACAACAGAGAGTACATATGGTAAATAAATATGGTAAAATAATTTTTTTCTTTAAGTAAAATTTTTCAATCACCAACTCTGTTGTCCTTGACTGTGCGAATTGTGACAAGCTGGCCGGTACGTTTTGATTTAGATGTGTATTAAAATGTAGCAGCTGCTTCTGCATAGTATTAATTCTCACAAGTTGTTGACCTCTTCTCCGAGGTTATAGAAGTTCTCCATGACGACCTCAATCTGTATTAACCATCCATTTCTTACAAGTATTTAAATGACAATTAATACTTAAGCCATCAGTTGTTGTGAGAACTTGCTCCATGCTTGTGCATTTCACACTAAAGACAAAATACCCATCCAACCAAAGGCTGACAGGCAGTCTACTTCCAGGTCCCATGAATAACAACTAGCCATGGAAAATGCTGTGTCCCCACTCAAGTAGGTGTCAGGAAGTCAAGTGGGTTTTGTGTTATCTCTTCGTACTTTCAGCTGCCTATTAGCATAGCTATTCAGACGGCACGGCCCATGGCCCACAATGGGAATAGAAAGTGGAAGCCAATCTCTCTCCCTCTTACTTTCCTCTTTATGTCTTTCACTCTTGAGTCCGTCTCTCTTCTCGCTCCCTCACTCCTGACTAATCCGCTAAGTCCCATTGGGGCTGGAAGTCGTTGAGTACTGAAGTGGCTTTTTGTCTTTTTAGCTTTGTGTTGGAAAGTGGGAAGTCCACCTGCTCTGAAGAATTCAAAATTGTAGCACAATTGTCGCAGTGTAGAGCCAGTGAAACATTGACTGAAGAGGGTATACCTATTTTCAGTTCTAACTAGTATTTTGCTAGAAAAAGAAAAAAAAAAAAAATTCTTCATTTAGGCCCTGAAATTCCCTCCATCACATGTTTAAACTCACATTCACTTAATGTCTGACATCACAGATTTTGAATTCACCTTTGATGATGGAAAAAATGCTGAAAAAATTAAGGTTTTACCAAAAGCTACTTAATATTTTCTTGATCAGGCAAATTAGATTTTTTTTTTATTTATTTATGATAGCGATTAAGCAAATATATATAGCTTTCAATGTATGTAGATTTTTATTTTTTATTAGTCAGCTGAAATGCAAACTAAGTTGTATATGACATGCAACAAACTTGTCCTCATTATCAGCAATCTTAATGAAGTGAAATATTTCAAGGCAACATTTCAACTTCTGAAGCACTGTAAATCCAATATCTCCAAAATCTGGGACTATTCACTTCTGGGATGTGCCTGGACATATTGTGTGCTAAACTGACCAACACTACCATGCTGGTTGAACTTTAACAAATGAGAGTTGAAAAATCAGATACCATAATATAGTAAAATGCGACCAGACTGGTGAGAAGCATGAGGAGGAGATACCAATCTTGTTATCCCTTGACATGGATTTTTTTACAATACCTGACAATGGAAAATGAGCTAAATAAAACATGGCTTGTATGATTTTTTTTTCTTATTAGTCTGGATGAGTACACTCATCCAGGTCATACTTTTGTTTTTTCTTATTTTGCTTCAACTCATTCCATGACTGCATAATATGTACAAATTGTAACTGTAAAGGAGGCTAAGCTGGTTTTCAAATCATAAAATGGTTGACTGATATAGCATTCAAAACATTTTGGACCTTACAAGAAACATTCAATCAGTGTTAAATCACCATCAATTAAATATACTGTGTAGAATCTTATGTGACTGCATCTAGAACGGCACATGCTGACAAAAATGATGATGCTTGTTTAATTATTGCAGATCTGTAAATCAGTACGTTTTAACAAATTCTTATTTCTTATTCAAGCTTATTGGTTAAATTTGCATTACAATAAACACATTTGAGATTTTTTTTTTTCTGATATCCTATTCCAAGGCAATGCTGATGAGTCTTGTTCATCTGTGCAGTGAGTTGCATACAGGAAGAAATGCATTTTTTTTTCAATTATTCATTGGCAACCTGCTCATTTGACTTGTGTGGTAACAGCAGTAGAAAACAGTTTCGAGGTAATCAGGCTTCTGCAATGGAGGATTCAGTTTTAGGTATGACCATAGTCAAACTGCTCTTTAAAAGGTCAGTGTGCAAGTTACTTTATCATCAGTTCAATGTAAGAATAGCAAATATCAACTTTTTTTATGTTTGTAAAAAGCATTTTTTCAGGACAGAGTCTTAATTTACCATCCTCTCCATTGATGACGTTCATTAAACTTACTCTTCTGTCATGCATTTTTAACAGGTAGTTTGGTGGCTCTGCATATCATTATGTTAGATGTCATTCATTGTGTTGCTGATTATTTTATAAGAAACAGAACCTGTTACACAAGCACAGACAACCAATCAATCTACAAACACTGAGCCATTTTATTTTGGTGATATTGATTTAGCCTGTTGTCACAGTAAACGTCCTTCTTATCAAAAGCTGTGCTTTTGTTCGTCCTCTGCCTTCAGCATTTTAGGTACCTAACCAGCCCTCTGCCAACTTCCCGAGAATGTGGTTCACTGTTGCTATACTGTATCGATCCTCCTCCCCCTGCTTTCCTACCTCGTCTGATGGCTTCTCAATAAGTGCATAGATCTATGATTGATTTTGCCATTGCATGTCTTCTCGCAGTCATTATGATATAATTTGCACAAGCCATAATAGGATCTGATGGCCGTGAGTGTTCACAAATCACTTTCCTATTGAACCACAACTGGATTCACGAGAAAACAGATGAGATCTTGTACCAAAGAATAGCACTCTCAACTCAAATCTGTTCCATCATTGCATGTCGTTTTCACAGTCAGAATGCTAATTTTGGTAACTTCATATAAGAAAATGAGATATGTTGGAAAAAATTAACCTTCTCCATCTGCACCTCATTCCCTATTTTTCTTCTCTGGGCCTCTCATTCTTTCCTCAAAATCCTCTGTTTAACATCATTCACTTTCCCTCCCTCTTTTCCTCGCTAGCCAAAGCCATGACCTTTTTGGCGGCTGCTTAAACAGATTAGCTTTTATTAAGAGCTATGCACCACTGATGACTGTTTCATGAGCTAGCACCCTCCTCTTGTGGGGGAAGGAAACTGGATGAAATTGAGGGGGACAGCTGGATGTGGAGAGAAGGGGAACAAACGGGGTGAAGTATAGAAAGAAATGGAGGTATTATAGTTTCAGAAAAGATGGCTTATTCTGGGGAAAAAGCCAAGAAAAAAATCCAAGGAAGGACACCAGAGAGGTCAAGTAGTAGAGTTATTGGACAAGAGGTACATAGAGGCGATGAAACACCTGACATAAGTAACAAACACAGAAATAGGAAGAGAGTGAGAAATGGAGGTCAGACAAAATGGATTGGTAGATGGGAGGAGTCATATGTCAGTGTAACTGATAGTGGAGATATTACACTGCATGCAGTAAAATGGAGAAGGATGATGTTAAAAGAAGAGACTAACCAGATAGTGAGGCTGAATATGTAAAAAAGAGACATGTATCAATATCTCATTACATTCAGGGTCCTTGAATGTAATGAGACTTAGAATGCTGTGTAGGTTTGGAAATATTAAAAAAGTAAAGATGGCATTAATCAAAAATTTAAACTTTACTATATTGTTGTAATGTATTGATCTTCAGAAGTGAGCACATATCATTTTTTATAATATTTAATGAATGAAAAAATAATAAATTTGTAAATGCTAGATTGCTTTATCAACTTTTTATGTCTTGGCTTACAAAGTTCTTTTTTTTTCCAATTAGACAAATACATTGAGTTTGCAGACTGGCACAGCGGGGTGTCATTTAGCAAACACTTGTATTGATTTGAGTTCAGAAACTATCAACAAGTAACATTGGGTGATTCATGAAACCATTTACTTAGATATATTCTAGCAACTCCCAGACTACAAAGCATTAGATTTTCAATTTGATAGAGGATCCTAAAGCATCCTCATTTAAACACCACAACCCTATTCATTGAACCTCATTAACCTGAACATTCTTAGTTATTTAGGTTGGTCTAATGCAGGAGACTGTAACTCCAGTACTCGAGCGTCAGTCTCCAACTTTTAGATGTGTTCCTGCTTCAATACACCTGAGTAAAATATTGAGGTCATTAGAAGGAATTTGAAGAACTTGACTGCTTACTGAGGAGATAATTCAGCTTTTTGATTCAGGTGTGCTGAACCAGAAACACCTCTAAAAGTTTAGAACATCAGCCCTTGATTCCTGGAATTGCAGAGCCCTCTTCTACTGAAATTCAATTGCTGCATAATTCTGCAAATGGGCACATTTTGCGCCCCTTCTCTGCATTTTTACTGAGTTCATAATTCAAGAAGATTTTCAGGGTTTTTGCAACATCGGTTATTTTGTTTGTTTATGTTGAGCAGTTACTTGTTCATTGATTGCATTCGATATCCTCTGCAGGAGTGCAGTGTGAACTTTTTTAACACAGTTCAAACCGGTTTCTCCCTCTGGTGATGGAGGAAGCTACAAAAGTGGTTTTGCCTTTACAGTAAGGAAATTTTGCTACAAATCCTGAGGTACTGCTCTTCCTTGCATGAGCTCCAACAGTTAGTGTGCCAACTTGCTTGACTTGCAAGTCTTACTTAAGAACAAAGTGGGGTTAATTTAAGTAGACTCAAAAGGATAAACCTATCCAAATATTTTTTTAATGGTGTTCTTTCATTTCAATATCTTGATCTGTTGGGGGGCGTGGGGTTTCTAAATAATTTTAATCCACACTTAAAGTAAAGAGTATAGGGCTGTCTTGCCTTCTCTTCTTTGATGGTGTTCTTAATTATAAATGCTCAGTAGCATACAGATTTTACAATAAGGTGTATTACTTGTCTTTGTTTGACCTGATAGCCTCACATCAGTTTACACAAAATAAGAGTCATAAAATACCTGGGACTTTACAATAGGATGTCCAGGGTATTTATCCTATCATGTCATATTGAATAATGACCCATTATTCCCTAGACTGGTTCTCATCACATGAGCTTCCAGTCAAAATGATAACGTTAATTTTGTTGAACTCACTCACAGAATTTATGAGACAAAGACATAAAAATCACATTTTTCTTGGAGTTTAAAGTGACAGCTTGGGATGCGATATGGCATAAAATTCCTATCCCAATATCTATTGTCATGAGTGGCAGTAAACATACTAACTGAGTGGAATAATTTTCTGTACAGTTTTATTATGAGTGTCCTTTGCTTTTCAACATTTGCTAGTTCTAAGGCCAACTAAATGCTACAACTGCATTTGACTGAAGACAAAGTTAAACAAGGTAAACGGCAAACATGAATTTTGGTTGTGAAGATTTGGAACAGTTTCAAGTGTTTTCAAAAATCAAAAATCTATTCGAAAAGGATTCGATCAATACTTGTTCAATCCTAAAGATGCTATCCTAAAGATGAATGTAACAATTGGTCAATTGCTATATTCTCTGTCAAAACTTTGTAACAAATTCTCAGTTCTTTGTTCACCACAGCACACAAACACTCGTAAGCAAAATAAATTTTACAAAGCGAACATTTCGTTTCAATTCCCCTGTTTTATTGATCCTGGAAAGTAATTAGTAAGAGTTATTATAAACAGAGAATGATCTCCAAAGGCAGTTAGATAGTTCAAAGCTATGAAGTTAGCGCATTGTCATATTTGAAAATAATTTTTAATCCTTTCCCTCGGTATCACATTTTTAATAACTATTAAAATGACTCCATGCTTTCTCAATTTGTTTTTACTCAATACCATTTATTATTCTGGTGCAACAAAAACAAAAAAAAAAAAGAAGAGCTCAAGGTCACATTTCATCAATTGCTGTTATGTGCCAAAGCATATTTCTTCTTTAAAACACCTTGACATTTTTGTTATAGAGCATTTTTCCCTTCCCCTTGTGAAATATGCTTCTCAATTCATCTGTGTGCGGGTGCACAGCAGCCATACAAAGTGTGTGTAAGTGTTTGCGCCTGTAAACCTGACTGATACCTTTTGTGCATGAGGGTGATGTACAATCTAGTAAATTGAAGCAGTATATGGAGTGGGCTATCGATGGATCAATAAATTGATATACAGTGTTGGTTATGAGCTCTGTCAGGAATATGTCATTGTTTTATGGACTGAATTTGAAGTATTTTCAGCACATCTTCAATATATATCCTCCCTCTGGATGCAATTAACATTTACTGACATTCTAATGAACACTTTTGTATATTCCACTGTGATTTCATAATCAGTGAGGCTTACTGCAAACAATAATAAGATTCCCCAACAGTTAAAGAGTCCCTTAACTGACTAAGCCCTAAAATGTCAGGTATATGATTTGACAATTGGCTGGTAAACACTGTAATTATCTCAAAAGATTTGAAAAAAAGAGGGGGAAAGAATCATTGTTTTTTTCTGGATTACTGCTATTGCAAACATCATATTACATTAACCGGTGGCAGTAAGTGAACACTGTAATACCTGTGAGGTAATAAGGGGCAAACAAAATAATTGCAAGAAGTAAAGACAAACTTAACAGAGCAAGTGCTGTAATGTGCAATGGCGGTGTTTTAATTATCTGAGCACAGAGGGGATTGGACACAGATTAGAATCAGACTGTAACCATTGGCGACAGTAAATCAGAAAGAGGCACTGGTCATTGATGTGACAAGGCTCCTGCCAGAAGGGCCTATGCAGCCAGATTTACCCCTCACACTGACAACTGTAAAAGGTATCTCACATATTGTTATAATGAGGTCCAGGCTAGCAGTCCTTTGTGCCCTTCACATGGTGTTTGGAGAGGACGGAAGAACAAACCCACATTAGCATTAGGAAAATTATAAATAGTGACCTACTGGAAATATTATCCCAAATGCAGGTTCTGAAAATCACAGATAGTTCCATGGTGTCTAATGGTTGACCATGGTAATGTAACGGTTTGAATTTATTTTGGTAGAGGTGTTTTGTGAAGCATTTGGAAGTTTCTTTAAAGATTAACAAGGAAAACTAATGCTAGAAAAGTTTCTTTTTCTATATCACAGACAAACTTCAAAACATGCGTAGAAGACAAAGCAAATACAATACAGTGCTATTTCAAATTAGGGTTTTCTAGCCTCGTCCTTACAACAACTTGCTCCAATGTTTTAGAAATTTTCCTGCTTCAACACATTTGTTTCAGATAATTTAGGAAAATTATCTAATGTCAGCTATACACGATTTCTGCAAAGCTGACGTGATGCAGAAATCATTACGTAAGCTATTAAGGAAATATATTTCATTACATTCAAACTCTAAAGAAACAATACAATTAATTGCCATAACTATGCATATGATACACAACTTTACATTATGATGTCACCAGGTGACACTGAACCCATCCAAGCACTAAACAGATGCTTACAACAAAGCATATCTGTATCAACTTTCTTGAGCTGAACAGAAACAAAACTGAAGTTATTATCTTTGGACCTAAAGAAGAACAATTAAGAGTCAGCACAAAACTTAAGCTATTACAGGTAGAAACTACTGATAAGGTCTAAAATCTGGGTGTAGCGATGGACTTAGTCTGAACCTCCAAAGACATCTAAAGAAAATTACAAAGTCAGTCTTCTATCACCTGAAAAGAACATTTCTAGGACTAACAGTGCCAGCCAAAAAATTGCATCAGACAACTGCAGTTGATCCAGAATGTTACTGCTTGTGTTCTTACTAAATATTGGTCAATAGAAACACATCACCCCACTGGCTCTCTGTAGCTCAGACAATTGGCTTTAAAATACTTTTGTTAGTTTTTAAAACACTGATTTAATGGCTTAACATCAAAATACATTAAACCTGTTGTCACAGCAATTATCCAGACCACTCAGGTCTTCTGACAAAAGTTTACTGCGCATACCCAGAATCAGACCCAAACTGAAGAAGCAACATTCAGTTTTTTATGCACCACAAATCTGGAACAAACTTACAAAAAAGTGAAAAGATGTTGAAACACAGTCTTAAAGCAAGACTAAAATCCAACTTGTTTCGAGTTGCCTTTGATAACACTAACTTAATGTATTTGACTTATATTTGATAACTATTATTGACGAAATCTATTGTTTGTTGCTTGTTTCATATTTGGGTATTGTGTTATATTGTATAAACGACACTGAACTGCCTTGTTGCTAAAATGTGCTATATCAATAAACTTTACTTTTTGAAACTTAATCAGTTTGTCAAAGTCCTGATATTAATTCATGAGTGCCACAAAACTTTTACTTCATGTTCTAATCTAAAACTTTTTAAAAACATTAATCTAAGTCTAAGTACAAGTCTAAGTCTATTCAAACAAGTACATTACCAGTAGCTAAGATTCTGTCAAACTAATGAATTTGCTTGAAAATGCATGTCCGTTGCAGACTGCTCGGCTATGGAATTGCACAGTATGTACAGCCAAACAGCTTACAGCCAGTTTTAAATATTATTGAAGTCAACTGCTGGCAGTCTCTGCGGTATGTTAATGAGCCATGAACAAAAAAACTTGTCTTGCTGAAGAAATGTCGGAGAACCTCACAGGCAGTGTACATGTACTGTAAATACACTGTCATTTTAGATTAGGAGAAGCTAACAAAACATAACGGCCTGGCTGTAGCCCAAACATTCTGAGCACCTGTTGTGAAAGAAAGTATTGTTCCTTTCGACTCCTGCCTTGCTGTTGAGCTAAATTTGTTTGAAATACTGTGTTCACATTACTTTTACTTTTAGCTTAAATAAACTGACTTAATAGTGTTTGCTCAAGTTCCAGCTCATGTATCTATACACAAAAGGACTGTGCGTTTGTGTTTGATAATGCTATATTTGTATACTCAAGCAGCATTGATTATAATTATTTACATCAATTTATATCTGCAGAGAAGTTTCTAAGAACAAAATGAAACAGACATTCTTCTGATAAGATAAACTGAATAATTTTGTAGGAAAATCTAACCCATATGAACAAGTAAATCTTCTTAGCGATGATCTCACAACGTGATTATTGTAAACTGAGGAAGGTTGGGACCTTTTCACAGCTAAAAAGGTTTGTGGTGACTTATAGGTTGTGTTTCATTTAATAGGTAAAGACATGAGGAATTTTTTTTTATAAATGGTAAAGAAAAACATCATCCAAGTAGCTTGGACACCTCACAGACATCCTCACTTGGATGACCCAGGCAAGGATTATCAGAACACTGGTTGTGTGCAAACAGCATATTATACTTTTTTATTCCCCTTGGGATTCACAACTGCCTTTATTGCTCTGATATCAATGAGCCTCAGTGTGCTGTGCAGAGACTACCCTAGAAAAACCCCCGGAGGCACCCCAGTGAGTTCACAGTGAGCCCTTGTCCCATTCCTTCAGTAAACCTCAATAGGCTGTAGGTATTGCACCTTTCTTCACTTATCAGCCTCCACCTCATTTCAGTCTTTCCAGAGGACTGAATTCCAAAAGCAATGCTTGCTTTGACAAATTTGATGTTAAAACCAAGTCCAGAATGTTGTGACAATGTGCTCAGGCAACATCGGCCGTCTGCCCAGATTCACATTCTGCTCACAGGCTGCCTCAACAGTCCTACTGTGGCTACTGTGATGGAGTTCAGTTTGTCTTGGGGCTTCTCTCCTTTCTGGACCTCTATGGAGCTGGTATTTGCTAATGTTTTCAAGACTAGTATCATGCATACTTGCCCTCTCACAGGACTTTGGTGCAGTATCTTAACATATTATCCAGAGAACCTCTTGTCTAAGATTTCCTAAAAAGGCAGGGATGCTCGAGTTTCTGTAAGCCCCTGGTTGAGTAAGTTGGAAAGGCATAGCAAGACATCATACGCAGACAGGCATCTAATTCATCTAGATTATCTTCAATGGCAGTGACTAGCATTGAAGTTTGTCCAAACTCCCTGCTGATGCATGACCACAAACCTTCTGAAGCACTTATTCACCACCTCTAAACCCTTTCTTCTTGAATTAGATGCATTGTCTTTCTGCCAAAGTGTGACACTCTAATTTTCCCTAAATCTCTGTAAGGTAGCAACACACTGGCTCTGATGGCCTTAAACTACTTTATTAACAGAGTTGGACAGATTTCCTAAAATTTTTACCAGTTACAGCTATAAGTTAATCCATTTAAATTTATTTGTAATGTAATTACTTAAAGGAACGCAAGTAATCACAATTGGCTGTATTTGAATTATCTTTTAACACATTTGTATCTATAATAGGTGGCTGATACTGTAAAGTTCAAGTTGCTATGTGATGAAACACTCATTGAAGGGAGTTACTGTATATCTACTGAATATGGTCCCTTCAAAAAGTCACTCAAAAGAGAAACCCATTTTCAGCATTTTGTCCTTTTGACTGTAAGGCCTTGTCCACACATGACCGGATATCTGATAAAGCGTTTTTTATGCAATTTAGCCTTTCATCCACACGTAACCTATGTTTAAAAGTACTAAAAATGATTAACAATGAAAACTCCGGCCAAAGTGAAGATTTGCGCATTCTCCTTCTTTTGTATTTGTGTGTGGATAACGGAAACCAGAGATATAGAGATAAATGCATGACAGACTGCAACAAATAATGTGGTGCTGACGTCACTGCCCACAGTTGGGGCGTGCTGTGGTGGCGCAGGGGGTTAGCCCCACATTTGGAGGCCTTAGACCCACGGATGTCGCGGGTTCGACTCCCGGTCCTGACGACCTTTGCCGCATGTCCTCCTTCAAAAAATGGCGCTGGCTGCCTGCAGACGCAGCTCCTGTCGTGTGTGTGTTAATCTGTGTATAAAAAATTCTTGCTGTAACTGCGAAATAATTTCCCTGCTGGGATGAATAAAGTGATTCTTCTTCGTCTTACTGTTTGTAACTGTTTGTACAAATAAGCACCTCTCTGATTTGTACTGATTCACAGAGGTGCTGGATTTGTATGTTTGTTCAGGCACTTTTTTACTTGTTTTTTATAGGACAAACTTTCTCCAATATGTTAAGATTCAAAGGAGAAGGAGCGCTTGGAGGTCAGCTGTTTTACAATCGAGGCACAATGCAGTTCAACTCCCACATGCATCCACATACTTGCTTTAACATAATTCCGAGTCAACATTGTCTTGTGTTTCATTAACTTTATATTATAACATGGAATTTAAACGCAGTTCGACCTCTCTGTCTGCTCACACAAATGAATCTCATGGTACCATGTTTAATTCCTAACAGGAAGTCGTGGTTACTTTGAGGGATTGCAAAACCTTGTAAGGCAAAGGTTTTAGCTTTGCCCCCTATGGGTTTGGCTTGTTTAAAACAGCATTCTGTGGTATAAATCAATGAGTTTGTGTGGACGAACACTTTTCTTAAACCATTCACTTGTGGGCGAGATTACGTTATAGAAATTAATATCTCGTATAAAACACACGGCTAACTGTGGACTAGGCCTAAATTAATAACTTTGTATGTCATACTCTCCATTTTACTAAAAGTGTTTCTGCCATGTGGTTCTATAGGTGTTACCCATCTCTTCTGTCTTAAATAGGATTTTTTTCAGGCTCTAGTTGCCTTTATTGTAAAATAAATGACCAGGAAATAGGGACAAGAAAGAGGGTGAATCTTGTAGAAAATGGTTCAAGACTGGCAATCAAACCAAGGATGCTGAGGACTACAGCCTCCCCACATGGTGTTCATGCTCCACCAACTGAGCCACCCAGCAATCTGTTAACCATCATTTAATATGGATCTTACATTTTTATTGTTACTAATATTCTCACACATACATGCAGAAATGGATGATGTCCTTTCTTCTTCTACATTACATGAGTTGGTTTTGCATCTTCTCAAAGACGAAATCCTTCTTTGAAGAAGCGCTGTTAAATTAATGTTTTCAGTTGTTCGCTAAATACAATGTAGTTATTTCTAATATGCATCCTTATGGAGAAAGATACAACTGAAAAGGATGAAAACAAGAAAAAAGAGTAGATCATAAAACCTTAAAAGAATTGAGAGCAATAGATGCAGCGGTTAACCAATAGGGGAAAAGATATAAAGGAACAAGTAATAAATGTCTTCAAATGAAGTAAAAATGTGACAAGATCTATAATTAATCTCGCAAGCCATACCAGTTCTTCCTGAATAGCTTTTCAAGCTTGCAAATATGTTTTTCTTTTAACTGTTATTAAGTGGAAGAGATGAAGCTGAGGAAACCGATCAGGTGGCGGAGCTACAATAATAACTTGGAAGGCAGAAAGGGACAACATATTAGAGCTGCATATTAGAGAATATAGGACCCTCTTCCCGCCGCCCTGGCATCTCCACCACCACTCCCAAGTGGTTAAATCTCAACAATATGAAGCATGTAAAGGGAGAATTCCCCATTCAATTTTAAGAAGTGAATTTCAGGCTCCGATGTACAATTCCAAGAGTAACTATAATTTAACCATATACTTTTCTCAGTTACAAGTGTTTTGACTTCAGTTTTTATAAAGACATTTCTTACTTGAGGGAGTAAGAAATATTTCTGTGAATCTGAATAGCTTCATAAGTGAGATATTTTTAGACACCACAAAAAAAAAAAAAAAACAGTATTTTTTTTTTCTCTATAACAAAGCTTCCCTAACTACATGTTATTACAAATACTTAAATTCACTCAGGTATCAATGAGTAAGGTTGAGTAAACCTTCTGAATACTTTATCTGCCACTACTTCTGAGGCAGACTCTGGGTCAATTGGTTTAGTCTACGATGAAGTCAATTTAGATGTTTCAGGCCTTTCAATAAACCAGCTGAGAATTAAGCCCTCTAACTCTGAGTCCCACAGCAGACAATCAAATACAAGGTCAGCAGGGTGTATTCATACTTGACACTATAAGTACTTGTCAATAGCCCTTCATTTGTACATAAAAACATAGATTTGCTATTAAATGCTACTTTCAGGTCACACATTTCACTTGACAGGTTAAGATAGCACGTCTTCCACCTCCCTTGCTTCATTATTGCATCATGTTTCTCTGTGTTAAGTGTCTGTTTTATGTTTGAAACATTGTTCTTTCTTTCCTCTGGCCCTCCTGTTCTCATCTCTGGTTTGCACAAAGGGACAGTTTTGCTCTCACAGTAGCGGGTAGACTTTGATGTGGGCTGACAATGTGACTTATGCCTCTGCTAAATTTAATCATATTAGCTAGTTAACCATGCTGCCACCATGTGACCCACTGACAAAAACCAAGCTCCCTTTGCACTCTCTTCAGTGCATGTACCCCCACCCCTTTCTGTTTCTAAGATAATCTAGCCTTGGGATTGAGGGGGAGCAGCAAACAGAATGCTCCTGGGAGATACAGTTCATGCTAATATGTGTAAATATGAGAGTTTTTTTATGACACAGAGGACCAGAGTTATTAAAGACTGGTTGTATCTGCAGGTTTTTAAAAATACATAGCTTGTCTACATCACCTAATATTCTTTCAAAATATTTCTTCTAATAGTGCTTTAAACTGTTTTTTATGTTCTAAACAACAGTGTTTTACTACTATAGTTCTTGTTTTTCTTCCATTAATCAATGCAAAAATGGGAAAAAAGCTTATTGTTAGCATTTATCTGTGAATTTGACAAAATTGGAAATGCACTGGAAACATGTAAATACCACTTCTTTCAGCATGGTCCCAGATCCTTCAATTACCATGGTTAATTGTTCCTGTATCAAGTAATCCCAACCTTTTAAAAAGTTATGTTTTCAAAATCCTCTTCTCCCCCCAAATTTATCTCACATGGATCCTATTTCATGTAGGAGCGACCAAAGCTTTTTCTTGGACTATTTTGACAATAATGTAACACAGGGCTGCTTTTCCCCTTTATGTCTCTGCGCACACTAGCTAAAAGAAAGCTAATATATATTTCCCCCTGCAGACAATTGTGTCAGGATGTCTATAAAGCAATGGACAGCAGGCTGGCTATTTAAGTTTAAGGCCAACTAGCATCATCTGATAACACAGTGTTAATCAGAATGGTAAAAGTTACAATTGTATGTGCAATAAGCACTTAAAAGAAGTATTGAATTGAAGTTGTTGTTGATAATATTGCTTAAGTCTATAATTTCATCCATAATTTTGTTTAAGATCAAAATAACAGTCAATAAATGATGCATATTACATTATTACAGCTGAAATACACTGTATGGTACATTATTATAGCAACACTTAGAATAATCATTGCTTTTCCTTTAAGCAAAAATGCAATATATTTATTGTTTTAATCTTTTTTTTCCAAACATCTTCAAATTATGACATCTTTCCTCAGGGTTAGCATGCTGCGAGAATCTCATTCTGACAGTCTCTAGTAGAAACAGAACATATGCCAAAAGAACTTCTCCTAGAGGGGACTAGAGGGACTGTAAAGAGGACTATTGACTAAGACTTATAAATGTGATGTCAAGTAAAGAAGAATTAAACATTCTTTTTACTAAATTATGTCACTAAAGCTTAATGTTTTTGAGATAAGGCTTTTTCTAAAGAGCTTTTTTCTTTTCTAATTATTTTCTTGTCATTGCTGGATTGACCCTCTATACATAATTAATGCATCTGAGTGCTTGATCCTCCACTGCTTCTGAGGAACATCATGTGTCAGTGGGTCCACTCTTCTACAAAGGAAATTTAGAATTTAATCTGCCACAATAACTTTAAGACTTTTTGGGATTTTGCAAAGGCAGCTGCTCGGTATTTTTAAATAAGCAATAAATATTTTGCTAGCTATCGCTTTCCTACCCGTATGTCGGCATGCTTGTTAAGCTAATTATTACTCACCATAACACCTTGACAGAGAATTCACTGAACTCTGACTTCAATGATAAAATGTAATTGATAAAATGCCTACTCATGTAAATGAGTATAAATCACTATATAAATTAATAGAAACTGATTATAGACCAGACTGAAGACAGAATATAGATGCTTTGGCATAAGGAATTAAATGTGCAGCTAAGTTTATTTCCATTTTCATCGTTTTTAGTTTTAGTTTTTAATTGTGTTGAGCTTTTGCTGGCCCCAATAATGGACGGGACAAAAATGACTGAACTATAAGCAGAGTATAAAAGAAGCTAGCAAAAATTAAAAATCCCAGAATACACAGCATTAACCCATTTTTATGCACAGCCAGGAGTCACACCGAGAATCTCAGTGATGTCATAGAGCAGGGGGCCTCAAATCTAGGCCTCGAGTGCCGGTGTCCTGCCATTTTTAGTTGTGTCCCTGGATCAACATGTCTCAATCAAATGGCTGAGTTACCTTCTCAGTGCAGTCAAGTTCTTTATAGTCTTGGTAATGATCTGATTATTTTGACCCAGGTGTGTTAAAGCAGAGACATCTACAGTACATCGTGTTCCAAATTATTATGCAAGTGATATTTACTCTGATTTTCTTAAATGGTCAATGCAAATGATGGTCAGTATAATTTTATATTATACTTTCTTCAGTATAAGATTTACTGAACAAAGCTCCCCATGAGAACAGTATTTTTTTCAAAAATAAAAAATTCAAAATGCACTGTTCCAAATTATTATGCACAGCAGATTTTCTAAGCATTTTTTGGATTATAAAGAACTGCAAACGGTCATTCTTTGAATGTGTAGCGTTAAGTGGTCACATGTACTAAAATCAAAAGCAATTTCAATCAAAAACATCTTAACAGACCGAGTTACATGTTAACATAGGACCTTCTTTGATATCACAGCACAATTCTTGCATCCATTTTACTTGTGAGTTTGTGGAAAGTTTCTGCTTGAATTTCTTTGCAGGATGTCAGAAAACCTTCCCAGAGCTGCTGTTTTGATATGAACTGCATTCCACCCTCAAATTTTCTGCTTGACAAAACTCCAAAGGTTCTCAATACGGTTGAGGTCAGAGGAGGATGGTGACCACACCATGAGTTTCTCCCCTTTTATGCCCATAGCAGCCAATGACACAGTGGTATTCCTTGCAGCATGAGATGGTGCATTGTCATGCATGAAGATGATTTTGCTACTGAAGGTACGGCTCTTCTTTTTGAACCATGAAAGAAAGTGATCTATCCAGAAAGTCCACAGCAGTTGTCAGGGAACAGGTTTGAAAATTAATCTTCATGTACGGCTGGGCCCACTGCAACCGTTTCTGCTCGTGAGCACTAGTTACAGTGCTCACAAGCACTGTGAGTGTGCTTGTGAGCACACGCACACTCACACTGAGCCCAATAGTAGGTTCATGCACCGCCATGCACCGCAAGCCTCTGGATCCTCCACCTTGAGGTTCCAGAGGCACCAGCAGCTTCAAATAACTGTTTGCTGTTTTTTAAGGGCATTTTAACAGCTGTTCTCTTAATCCGATGAATTTGTCTAACAGAAACCTTCCTCATTATGCCTTTATCTCTACAAACCCATCTTTGCTCTGAATCAGCCATAAATCTTGTCACACTACGATAACGTTTCAGTTTTCGTTAAATATCTAATGCTTTCATATCTTGTCATACGGCACTACACTATCTGATGATTTTTGTCAGCAGAGAGATCCTTTCTCTTTCCCATATTGCTTGAAACCTGTGGCCTGCTTAATAATGTGGAACATCCTTCTTAAGTAGATTTCCTTTAATTGAGCTCATCAGACAAACTAATTAGCCCAGCTCTCTGAAATTAATTATAGCGATTCAAAGAGCCCTGACACACAATGCTATCTATAAATTTAATAGCACAACAAACATGTAATCTTTATGACACTTAAGTCCAATTTGCATAATAATTTGGAACACGGTGTAAAACCTGCAGGATACCGGCCCTCGAGGCCTGGATATGAGGATCGTTGTCATAGAGCAGCAAAACTTGGCGAGCAACAGACTTGTTTCTCCTTGCTTGCAACTCTCCACAGGTTGCATTGGGGAGGACATGCACGTGAATGTCTTCAAGGCTAAGTAAAGACTGCATTTTGGAAGAAACCTTGGATTCATACTATTGTACAATCTTCTATGTGTGTACCCAATGTACTGTACTCAGTCGAAAATAAGACTAGCCATCTGAGCTTTAGCATAAAATAATCTTATTAAAAGCTTTTCCAGGAACAGATGGGTTGTGACTAATTATGTTGATGAACTTTTTTTTTTGCCACTACCTGAAGAAGACTGCATTGAAACTACAGCTCCACACAACTGATGCTGGCAGCAGTCCAAGCAGACACTTTATCCTTAGTTTGAATATTTCCCTCTTTTAAATCTAAGATTCCACTTTGTCTCACCATCAATAATAACAGTGAGCCTGGTTTAGATGGGTTAGAAGAGATCCAGCCTCTTCACTTGTGGTTAATCCCACTGAACTCGCCCACATTTCTTGCATAGGTTGTCTTTGTTACAAAAGTAATCACCTTATTCATTTTTGTACTGCAAATGAGTGGCCACTTGTTTATTCCATATACTCTGATTGAAATGATCTTTTTCCCTTAAAAATAATTTGTTTGTTCTGTTGTTAGAGCCACAGGGACAGGCTTCAAGGAAGGGTGGTAAGATTTGCCGAGTCTTTGTCCATATGGAAGTTTTGAGTGTCATTACAAAGGCTTTATTATGTTAGAAAAATCTAAAACTTACTTGTCCTTTAAACTGATAAGGATGGTTTATTAGGTTGTCCATTGAGAACATTTGATCACCATGCAGTTATCAGTATAAGCAGGTATGATCTTTGGAAGAGACAAACAAGTCCTAGGGAGTTGCAACTGATAGCACAGAGTAATTTGGCACAGAGTGTCCCTGCCTAAAAGTCCATGAGGGAGAGAAAAGACCTGCATGAAAGGTTGACACCGCTGTTATGAGCGTGTGTGCCTTGTACTTTGTGTGTATATGTCAGAGTAAATGTAGGAGAAAGGATGAGATTGGTCTTGATTACAGCTGATAGGTTTATTTGAGGAAGGTCAGGAAGATTTGGGAGAAGACCAAGACACCAATAGCTGATGGGGATGATAGAAGTTAATAAAACGCACATTTCTGTGTGACCAAAGCAAATGGTACTGAGCACTAAAAAAATCTGTTTTATCCGAATCCACAATGCAAATTATGAAACAGTAACTAAAAAAAAGTGAAGACAGTGTTTCAGCATCAATTCTCTTCTGCACTGGTGTTCTCCTTTCACGGGTCTTTGAGACTGAACATACCCACAAGTGTCGAGTTGTCACAAAGAGTCTGTTTGACAGCAGCGTAAGCCCCCCACGGCTCATCAGAAGTGTCAATCCAGAGATGCTGTATGCCATGGCAGTGAATGATAGATCTGAAGGTCAAAAAATAGACAAATGAATGACAGTTTAGTGGAGAGATATGCAGATTTAAGAATTATAACTGGGCGTCAGCCATGGTTGGTTACAAATAAAGATCCTTTCAGGATGTAATTGGCAGATATCTTATTATTCGCTTCTTTTTGTTGCCGTTTCTTGTCAGAAAGTTATACTGCATCTTAAGTCTTTGCAGTCAAAAAGCACCCTGAGCAGGGGTGTGCCGTGGTGGCGTAGGGGATAGCGCGACCCATGTTTGGAGGCCTTGAGTCCTCGACCTGGCCGTCGCGACTCCCGGACCCGACGATATTTGCCGCATGTCTTCCCCCTTTCCTGTCAGCCTACTTTCATATAAGGGACACTAGAGCCCACAAAAAGTCCCCCTGGAGGGGTAAAAAACAAAAAGCACCCTGAGCATCTCCCAACATGTGGTTCTCTTGTGTCCCTGCTTCTCTCCACCAGCTCCTGAGTGGAAGAATCTCTTCATCCTCATCATATTATTATCCCTCCATAGCCTGATGAACAAGCACCAATGACAGTGTGTATTTGATTATTGCTGCTGTTGCCCTCCAGGCACTCTGTGTTTGATTACACCTGCCTTGGAGGTTGCTCTTTTTCTGATTACACTTGCTGTTATTTCCCCCTTGTAATCACACCCATGAATAAAGCTCTTGTGTTTTTTTTGGCTGGGATTTGAAATGAGGGCTTTATCTACGTGCAAACATCTCTGGTTTTGGTGTTGTTTTGTTCAGTGAGTAAAAGGTGATTACTGATAGCTCTGAGGCTTGTTTGGGTATGATTGCTTTTGCCTGGCAGGCTAGCATTTAGAATAATTTGTGCCCTCAACAACCAGTGTTTATTTTTGTCAACATTCCAATTACATCAGACCAATCAGTGTGGTCACAGCCCAGTCGTCTCATCCCCACATATCAGCTGTGTCAACATCCTCTGTCATCTCGGGTTGTCACAGCGATTGTAACTCTATCACTCAATCTTTTTATTTGCTAATTGCATTTGCACTTCAGGAAACAACAAACACGGCCCTTGTCCCCGCTTCATTTTTTGCAACAGATATATTCAGTGAATATTGTCTAAATCCCATAATCCGTATGACAAATTGGGTAAAAAGTCCATGAACCATGTATTTTGAGGGAGTCTGTCACCATGGTGAGATAATCAACAACTTTAGAACAGCACCTCAAAGCCAATTCATTTTTGTCATTCTTTCTAGTAAGTAATAAAGTGCTTTCTTCTTTGATTGGAAGAGACAAATCTTATTTGATGTATTTTTTTAACTTGGGAATAAACGAGGAAATTTCTTAAGTTTAGTCTAACTTAAGAAAGCTAAAATTATACTTAGGCATGTTACATCAAGTGCATGTGAAAGCATCATATCTCCTCTTTTTGAAAGGATATTTGCCGTCATTATACCTAAACATTTAGTTTGGTGTACCCCTCATTATTAAAGCTTTTGATTGTTGCAGTGTTATTGCTTGAGAAGGATTTAGAGCTGTAAACAATTTTTGCATGAAATATTGTGTTGACTTTGATTTAAGATTTAAGTTGACTTACAGACCTTTAGAGATCCTATGGCTAAGGCTCACCAGTGGAAAAATAACACCGCCTTTTTGAATTCTTATTGAAAAATTGATCCAAGATTAGAGTTTGATATAAAGTGAAATTTAATGTCAGGGGAATTGATGCAGTGTAGCTTCCATCCTCCACATCACAATTTGTTTCGCCAGCTTCCCATCTCCAAATGAGCACATGAATGGGATAGAGTTTGCAAAAAAGAATGTGTATTCTCCCGTTAAGTTTGGTTTTTTATAGATTACAACCTCTGAGTAGAAAGGGCCAATTTCAAGCCCTGTTTGTGCGGATGCCATGTTTATAAATGAGAACCCAGGTTTAGCCGCCCAACCAAGTTTACCTATAAGATGCTAAAGTCTCCAAAGGTCATAAAAGATGGTCCCATAAATGTCATTATGGGACCATCATTCCATTACATCATGACTTGCTGCTAGGCTTTTAAAACTCTAGATGACCTATCAAATGAAAATATTGGATTCATTAAAAGTACTCCCACTTTCCAATCTGAACTTATCGATTTTCAAATTATAGCACTTTTCAGAGAAAGAAGCAAAAGGTTGAATTTCGGGATTAAAAAGGCTTGACATAATCCTGCCAAAGCAGGGATAAGGCCAAAACACAGGTTAACCATTAAAAAGCAGGGATGAGAAGGCTAGGAAAAAATGCTGCAAACATAGAGAGAAAGCAAATAAAATATAGCATCTCTTAACATAAGAAGCAATAGATTAGTGTAGAACAACAGAGAAAATGCTAGGTATTGTTTTAATCCTGTCTGTGGGAGTCCTCTAATCCCTTGTTGTGAGCATCACAGAAACACGTTGGTGTTTTTGTCGTTTGTTCCATGAGGGTAATCCCTGGCCTGCCTGCCCTCCAGTCTGGGGTGGTATGTCTATGCAACAGTAATGCAGCCTAAAGATATAACACAGTCAATAGGACACATACCACCTTCCAAGCAAGCCACTCTTTATAAAACTAAGTATTACTAATGGCACCATATACATTTTATTTTTATCTGAGTTTTGGTGCCCATCTCCAGCAGTCATTGGGCAAGAAATGGGGTACAACACACACACTGGACAAACAATCATGCACACATACACTCATACCTAAGAACAATTTAGAGAGACCATTTAACCTAACAGTCATATTTTTGGACTGTTGGAGGTAATGGAAGAACTCACGTATGCAGAATATGGAACATGGAAACGCCAAGAAAGTACCCTGACTGGAAATTGAATCCAGCACCTTCCTGCTGCAAGTTAACGGTGCTGCCAACCGTTTCACTGTGCAGCCTGTAAAACCACTTAGCAAAAAAAAAAAAAGTAACTGTGAATTTTGATTTGTTTTGTCTTTTATTCTATTGGTTGGGTTCAAAGTTTCCAGGACAATGCTTACTTTAGAAATGCAGTTCTGACAGAAAAGCATGTAGTGGGAAGAGCTTTTCACAGATCAATTTCATTGGATATGAGGTTTTGAGTGAAAGTCCAGTCACCCAGATGCCATTAACATATTTCCTCAAGGTAGATGACGCAGGTAGAAATGGGGTCAAAGCGCTGAAGAGCAGATTTTCCTCTTTACTCCTAGACAAAACACCCACATATCAGTATTTGTGAATGTTGGTCAATTTATCCCTTCGTCATTTCACACATTGGCAGTTTTAGTTGCTTTGTGTCACCTTTTTTGACCATGCATCAGTTTTAATGATCTTCCCGCAGCCTGCTATAAGGAAATCTAGTGACGTGAGGTCAATAAATAATAGATATTAGCAGTTCGTTCACACCTATTTTGATCTGATATCTGTCATATTTTATAAAAGTCACCTGACTCAGTGATTGGTATCACCAATAATGGAAATGGGTAATATTTCAAAAATTGTATGCAGTTAATGTGTGTGTTGTGCGCTTGCAGCCGTAAAGGACTAAATAGAGATACATATCTAAAATATTACTTTGTTATCTTTTGAAAAATCAATCTTTTCAAGTCTAATGTGGACATGGACATTTGGGCTCAAACTGGTCTTTGCTTTTGGAATGAGTTATTTTCTTTGTCTCAGATTTTCTAATTCACACAAAGAGCTCAGGAGGATTGCATTGATCTTTGACAGAAAACTCATCCCAAAATGCATTTGAACTAAAATAAAGGCACATTATATGCTACTTTTTACTCCAGGAAAGGGTATGTGCTACAAATGTTTTAAGGTGTAGCTCTGGCTTTTGTCTCGACTGAAAAAAACAAAAAACAAAAACAAAACGGACAGAAAAGGATATCAAACAATCAAAGTAAGATCTCATATGTAAAGGTTTTTGGGGTTTTTTGCCTTTTGCAAATGTTCTTTTTTTCCTATCCAACTAATTTACCATATTAAAACCAAGTCTGAAAGTGTTAAATTAATTTGTCACAAAGTTCTATTTCAAAAGAAAGCGATGGATGCAAGTCTTCTTTTGCTAAAAAGCCTCTCAGCCAGGATTTTCAAACCTGAAAAGATGAACTGCTCCAAGCCCGGTACGACCTTGAAAAAGCAGAAGAAATTGAATGGATGAGCAGTTTGTTGTGATTTCAAAATATTTTTTTTATTTCTACAAAATAACAGCTTGGTTTTATCTGTAACAATAATCAGCACTTTCAGTACATTCTGTAGGTTTTATCCTTAGAGTATTTTACAAATTACACCACAATATGCCAAATTTGTTTCCTATTGGGGGAAGGGAAAACACTAAGAAAATACCAATATGCCACCTCAGTGTCAGATGTTTGTGTCACAGCACAACTGAGTAGAAAGTGCATCTATTTTACCTCGCCTGAAATGCAGTGTGTTGCCTGGTGGCTTAAAGTGATGATGTCAGTGGGCCATAGTGGTTTATGAGATTAAGTCCCAAGAGGAAGTCATAGGCTTTTTAAACCTAGGACAAACAGCCTCTTAATTTAATTGAGGGTGCAATTGGGCACAAAAGTAATGATTGCCTTGATCATAAAAGGCAAAAAGGCATTGTGTACCTCAGTGTTGTTAATAGCAACAGGAAGAGCCAGAGTAGTTATGAGTAGATCCAATCAAACTGTGAGATAAGAGTGGGCAATGACACTCACTAAAGATAGCTCCATTTTTGCATTTTTCAAATCATGAATGGTTATGTTTAAAAGTTAGACAAATCAATATTTAAGACACTTGTCACTGGAAAACTTCAAAAAACCTCTCCTGACAGCTATTTGTGGCTTCTTCTCTGTGCCTCAGCATGAAAGAACAGTGGTTCTAGCATAAAGTGCAACCTTCCAACATGGAATCAGTCTATAGTGACATGGACACCCACACACTTTACAGATCTGTCTATAAACTCCCCAAGCAGCTCAAATCAATTGAAGCCTTAAAGGGGAATGGTACTGTGAATATTTCTGCCTTGACAGAGCAGAGCTTCAAAGACTTTCCAAAAGAACTTTGGGGCTTGACTGAAGAACATTCCATCACAAAAATCCATAATCATCAATTGGTACATTCACTTTCTGAAATCAAAGTTCTTTTTTTTTTTTTCCGATGCCATATCGGATGTTTCAGGAAAAAAAAAAATCCTCTATGGATAAAACAGTTTAATAAAAACTAATATAAAAATGCATTTTTGGATAAAGCTTCTGACTGTTCTTAGGGTGAGATTAACATAATTTCACAGCAGGATTTCCACAGGCTAAGACTTCAAATCTGTTCTAAAATCCCAGATCCCAGAAGAGAAGCATTATGCATTATGTTTGTCTCTTGCTCTCTTATTTTCTTCAGTATTTTGTTTTTTAAATTTATCAAATTGCTGTTTTGACAATATAAAACGTACAAGAGAACATTCATAATATTCATGTGTGGTGAAAGAGGGATCAATATGTTGTCGATCTGGGTTTTGACATCTTTGTTTTCCTCTTAGAAACCGGAAGAACTGGAGTCTGTGAAATGGCATTCGACAATGACATTTTTAATTTCAAGGTTATATGTGCAATGGTACCAGGGAGTACAGGATAGTGTCATGACTAAGTCATGACATTAATTAAATAGTTTGTCTCACAATACTGATTCAATACCAAATTTAAGGGATGTTGGCACTATGGTTTGACAACACTAAGGTTTAGCTGTTTTCATACGTGGCACACTAATTTGAAGTCTCTTTCAGAGGAGCTACCTGAACAATAGATAGAAAAAGCTGTCTTCAGATAGAAACCCACTTTATTTTTTTTTTTTTGCAGAGTTCTTCTAAAAAAAGTCACTACCAAGTTAATAACTGAACAGAAACATTTTGAGCTTTTAACTGTACAGATGTATGGATGACATTATTCAATAAAAAGAGGTAAATTGGCAAATGTAGTAAGCTACTAATGGTTGCCTGTCCTACAGTGCCCTACAGCCATTTACTGATACCAATGAAAGGTATGAAAAAATGTATGTACTACCAAAGAAACATTTACAACTCTGTGCTCTGCTCAGTAAGGATGCAAATGTCATGACTCATCCATTTCCTGTCTCCTGCCATGTCTCATGCTGCTCTCCTCCTAACAACCCCTCCCATTCCTGTTAATTACTCATTGCTCTCACCTGTGCTTCTGCCTATTTAAACACCTGCTCACTCAGTATGAGATTATCTGTTGCAGTTATGTTTTTACAAATAAAAGCTGAAAAAGTGTGGCATGCATTTTTGTTCAGCCCTTTGTGTGGATCCACGGTTTTCAGAATGATTAAAATCAACTATTTTGAGCTTTATATAATGTCATAATGTTCATGCATGTTTGAGAAATCCTTTAGTGTCCCATAGCAGCCATTCGGGGGTGCCTAAGTGCCTGTCCTCATCAAGCTCTGCCTCCTCAGAGGTGCAGTCTCCAAGCTGAGCCGAATGTGGTACTGAGTGACGTAAAGCGTGACAAAAAGCCATACCGTTATGAGGATTCAACTGCTTAGGAACCATTAGGCATAAGGATACCAGCACTAAAACTATTTTAGGCAAAAGAATGCAGAACTAAAAAACTGAGAATGTCAAAATTCACACAGAGAAAATTATAGAACCCTTAGTAACCTATTTAAACAATTTATTGGCAAAACAATAATAATAATTTGGGGCTAGTATGGGCCTCTTATCTGTATCTCTGATTACTTAGGCTATTCTAAATTTTATTGTGTCAAATTGTATTTATTTGTATTAGAGTGAAGGGGGCTGAACAAAAATGCACACCACACTTTTCCAGATTTTATTTGCAAAAGCATTTTGAAAACCATGTCTTTTCTTCTTCCCACTTCACAATTATGCACTGCTTTGTGTTATATTATCACATATCTCATTAGACAGCTGAGTGTTTCAATTTTAAATGTTGTTCTCACCAATCAATGTGACAAAACAACTGTGATTTCAGTGATCTATTGCCATACTCATTTCCCCTTCCTCCGCCTCACTCCGACCCCCTCTTTTGTCCCTCACACACACTTAAAATAAACTACTTTACTGCACCACTACCTCTGAATTTCCTCCAATACTTTATGAAACACCATTGTTTGCATAGTCTACAGAAGCTGTTTGACCACAACACAATTTAAACCTTGGGGATTTTGACCACGCTTCTTAATGCGCATGATTTATTTAACCATCTGATCATACACAGTATAACTAGCTCCTGGTCCAATAATAAGTTGAACCCTTGTACACTCACCATCTGCCTTTGTATCTGTAACAATATAGCACTGCATGCTGTTTTGTTTCTTATCAAGGCTAAGGCTGATGTACTGTACAGCTACTGTATACATGTCTATCCAGTGGTAAATGATATACATCAGTGGTCCCCAACCTCTGGGCAGCGGACCGGTACCGGTCCGTGGACCAATTGGTACCGGGCCGCGCAAGAAATAGTTAAATATTTCCGTGTTATGTATTGAGTCTGGAGGACTCTGTCGGTTGCGCAACATTGAGCCCACAAACAGCATAGGTTTCGGTTTCCTCCCTATGCGCGCACCCCCCCCCATCCTCCCTGTCCTCCCGACGCGCGCACCCCCACAACCCCTGGTTTTCTTTTCCAGATGCACCAGAGGAACCTCAAAAATCTCAAACAACTATTAAATATATAGTATAACTTTTTTCTTAAATAAATGAAATCGTCTTTTCAAATCTGTTTTGTGTATTTTTTTGTATTTATTCAAGTTATGTTTGTATAGTAAGTAACAATCTTAAACACTGGGGTGTGACAAAAACACCAGAAGAAATCTAACAGTCGGACAGAACAATTTTTCATTGCTCTGTATAAATTGTCATGGTTGATTCAGAGTCCCAGAAAATAAATAAATAAATATATAAATAAAACAATAGACTTATAGGACATTTTGGTACATCTTCACAAAGAAATATTGCTGTGGCTTCTTGATATTTACTGGGATTTTTAAATAGATTCCTAAGAGAGACCAGTAAACTATACATTTGATTGTTGTTGTAACATTTATGAAATGTATAATTTGAACTTTAGATAATTTTTAATTGCACATAGACACAAAAGGAAAATTCCTTAAGATTTAATTTACCACATGTAAAAGAGAGCTACCTTTCTAATGTCTTCATAATTTCCATTTCTTAAACATATTCTTGCTAGCCCATGACATCCACACTGCTTCTTTTTCTTGAAATTATACACAAAAGGTATATCAACTGAATCTATGCTCATCAAAATGTTATCTCACTTAAAAGTTTCTTTGTGCTCTGTGTAATGCAAATTTGCAGATTTCAAATAGGAAAATGAGGGCATTGCGTGTGCACAACACTCCATGAGTCACATTTTGGACTGTCATCTGTTTGATCAGAGACGCCCTCAGATTTCCTACATTTTTAAATGTGATCTTCAGTAGATGAATTTATCTGCAAAGGTCGGGGTTATACGTGTGTGGCTGTCTGAAGCCCACTCAGGTTTCCCAATGTGGACTGCGAAGGTCTTTCTTGTTTTCCCCGGTGATGTTGATTGGGAAACAGCTCCAGGCAACCTTCAGGCTGTGACTCTAACTCTAGGCTCCGACTCTGGCTCTTTTATCTTGTTTTAATATTTGAAAGTAAAAGCACATGGAGCATCCAAATGTTTATGCATGCATCTTTGTTTATACATGTGACTGCGTATGTTCTGGTCACTGACTGCACTACAAAGGTGGACATATAGACCCCAGATATGAAAACCAAAGCCAGTGCAGACATACCTTATGCCTCACAGCAGGGCACAGCTTCATTGTTTACAAAACAGAATTCAGAATATAAAGCAGTCTGGGAGAGCACTCTCCTTCATAGCAGAAATGTTACCATATAAAACATTTCCCTCATTAGTTTATAGTCTAGGTCTGTAGTTTAAGAGCTTTGGTTTTACTTTGTGTTTAACAGTCATGTAAAAACACCAATTGCCAAATATGTGATAACTTTATTTAATTAGATGCATGCAGTCATATTCAATAAATTAGAAAATTGCATAGTTAATGTATTTCAGGGACTTAATTTATTTTGTGAAATACATCAAGATTAATAACACACAGGCTGATGTTTAACATTTTGGTTTTTGCTGATTATGATTTTCCACTTAAACCTAGTGGAAACAAAATATTTAAGATTAGAATATTGCATAAGACCAATAAAAAATGATTATGTTCAACACCTTCTCAAAAGGTACAATCAATGTGACAAATAAGCCACATTGAAATGCATATTCTAGTTTATTTAAAGGGGCAGTATTATGTAAAATTGACTTTTGAGCTTTACATCATGTCATAATGTCATTTCCTCATCAAAAGCATACCTGGAGTGTTGCAGTGAGTCTTTCATGCATGTTTGAACAATTCTTTAAAAGGGGCAGGCCTCCATTTCAGCTAGTAACCTGGTGCTGAAAGATGTGAATTACTGTCGCTTTATTACATAAACTTAAATGTTTACTTTTGGCCGCAACTGAGCCTATACAAGAACAAAACGGCTCAAACTCAGGCTGCACACACACTTCAGTAGCTGCACCAACCTCTCCAACAACCAGCTTAGCTATCACTCCTCTCACAAGTGGCTCTAGTTAACTTTGTAAGAGCTGCAGGAATCCACATTTATACCAGAACAATCAGTTGACAGAACAAATATTTATCATCCGGTTTATAAAAGTTTATAAAAATTGTTTATTGAAAACCACAAGAAATCCTGTTTGAGGTTTTCCACAAGGCATGTAGGGAACACAACAGACACATTGAAGAGGATGCTCTGCTCATATGAAACCAAAATCAAACTTTTTTGCTTGAATACTGCATACAGAAGATTGCACGCTGCCCTGTTAGTATAACATCCATCTTCTTTCTGATGCAATTTTTATGCTATGGGGATAATTTTCTTCATCACGGATATGGAAGCTGATAAGCTTTGACAGAAAGATTGATAGACCTAAATATAAGGCAATACTGTAAGAAAATTTGTTAGATGGTGCAGAAAACTTGATACTAGGGCAGAGATTTGCCTTCCAGCACTAAACAAAGAACCAGAGCTACGACTGAAAGTTTTAGATCAAAGCATGTAGCTTTCTATATAACACAAATTAACATTTACCTCCAGCCTTTTAGCTGAAAGTTTGCTAAACCCAGTACGGTGCTTTTAAACACAACTGTCCTTCATAGTCATCTTCTCTTTTTTTTATTCTATACATGCTCAAAAAAGTAGGCTTGTACTATACAGGTGTTTATAATTGTTATATCGGCACATCAAAGTTTAGGACCTAGGTCTAGCCTGTCATTTTATTTTTGGGAGCTCAAAATGTACAGAGTCTTGTTAAAGTTGCAGTAGGTAACTTTTGAAAAAAATATGTTTTTGTTAAAACTGTTAATGTGCCCTGACAGTATAATATGAAACAGATAATTGGTAAAAAAAAAATAAAATAAAATAAAAATCTAGCTTGTCTGCCTCTTCCCTGTAGTCCTACTTCCATATGCAGAAATACATCACTCTTTGGTCAGAAAAACCAATCATAGCGAGGAGGAGAGTCTCAGTAGCACTCAGTAGCAAAAGATGAACTACTGTGTTTTCATTCTGTGTACACAAAAGCTTTTTTAAAGCAGAGTGTCTATATTTTGGTCTGTAGTAACTGGGTCAAACACCAGTGCCATTTTGTGACGTAATCAGGGCAAGTCAACCCCCCAAAAAACTAAGGCTGAGTACACAGAAGCGGAGAAAGTTGTGAGTGATTTCACTGAAGATTTGAGTGATTTATCTGCAGTTTTGGAGGAAGAAGTTATGAAGTGATGAGGAAGAGGAAGGTGGTCCTACTGAAAGAATGCAACCCTATTTATTGAGTCATATTGTTCAGGAAGCAATGATGATTCCTAACATTTCTGGGAAGGAAAGGTCCAATGGTGAAGGGTTAAAGCTGGACATCTGTTGCCTGCAAATCACTGAGTGGTAAGATACACATCTATGAACATAAAAGTCATTCTTTTTTTAATTCCAATTATTTAAATAATTGTAATTTTTTAAAGCCAATGCTTGGCTTTTTCAGAAAAACATTGGCTCCACAAGACTACAAAGCCAACCTGAAAGGAGATAATATGCCAAAAAGAGCTCCAGTTTCTAATTCAAGCTCTTTCTGGTAAGTATTGCGATGAAAACATTTTCGCAAATAAATTAGAGTTGTGTCTTACAAACATCCATTCATAATTTTCTAATTAGTTTGGATTTCACATTAGCTCCAGTTAATGGTATTAGCGTTTGCTAACATACTAAACAATAGATCACAAGCCAATCATCTTTTTGTTTTAACAGATATCTTGAGTTTCATGGTAAAAGAAAACATTTAGGCAATTTAGACATTTTGAGGCCTACATAGAGGCCTTCGTGGGCCTCTATGTAGGCCTCTAGGCTCCAGATCCTCCACAAGACTAAACAAAATAGAAAGAAAAAATGTCGGAATGAATGAATCTTTGAACAGACAAACGCTAAAAGACAAACAATAATGAATCTACCAGGTTGGTGGAGATGGAAAGGAAATGTGGTCAGATAGTAAAAATAAAGGGAGGAAGAAGGAGGATATAGCCCTTGGGTTAGTGTGGAGGAGGACTAAATCAGAACGCAAGAGTCACTGCCAGGTGTTTGAACTTTAAAAAAGGTAGCATTTGAAGATGAAGCATAAAGGATAAAGGTTTGTTGGAGCCAATGGGGATTTTACGTCTCTGTCTCTCTATCTCACTCAGCTTGATTGAGCTTCTACCTGCAACTATAGTCACACACAAGGTGCAAAGCAGGATGAGATACCTTTACTTGGAGGTGTACAGATTGATTTTGAAGTATACTAAGCCTGTTAAGATTTTTACTCAAATAATGTCTGCTGAAATAATGATACAGCAATTGAGTCACTACCATCAAAACAAATTAGTTTCAAATTTGTTTCTTGTTAAATAAATTCTGAGCAAAGTGGTTTTAAGTGTACTGCTGGGTGTTGTAAATCATTGTATAATAGGTTAATCTGAGGAATATTAAAAAAAAATCCCTATTGGAGTCATTTAGTTATTTATAGCTATAATCAGTTTTAAAGTGCATTGTGTGTTCTTTGCTGAACGTACAATAGTCAGTATATCAGTACATTTATTTATTGGTTCATTCTGTTCTCTATACATTTATGGAGGACTTTCAGACCTTCCCTGACACTGATGAAATTGTAAAAATGAGAAAAAATGTAATACTGAATCAATTTTAAAATTCTATACTTTTTTTCCCCACTCTGTGTTTACCTTTGATGAGACGTCACAGCATCTTAGTGTGCAGGCTTCAATTAGGTAGGAAGAGCTGTGGGAGTTTCGGGAAGTGCAAGAACGGTGTGAATACAGAGCGTGGCATAACAAGAGCACGTCTCAAACAATATTATTTATCTTTCAGAGAGCTTTCCATACACTCTGCGTGCACACACACACACACATATGCACGCATACTCGCACAGAAATCTCAGGAGGGATGTAGCAAAAGCATTAGTGAGCTGTCTCTATTCACTTTCATCTCTTATCTCTTTTTAATACATCCTCCTTTCTGGAGTTTTTTTTTTCTTTTCATGATACTCTCACTTTCTCAGCTGTTATGTTACTAGTTCCAAGTGTTTTTGAAGAGGACTCGCAATCAATCAGTGAATGGCCGTGTGTAAAGCTATAAAGACCTTACAACCTCGGGTTACCATCAAGATGTGAAAGGACAGTGTATGCAGCTTTACCATGTGAATGTACACACTAGTTCATGTCAAACCTTTGCTCTTGCATTATCTTTCCACCGCTCTTGTCCTGACTAACACAGCCAGCTGCCTCATATCCATTAAGAGGTTCTCTGCAGCTTCATTCCGTCACAAGTTGTCAGAGTGCACTGAGTATGTGTGTGTGCTTACTTCTGACCATGTGGGTCTCTTTCCTCAGCTTGAGAATGAATGTGTGTTTAACTGTGTTTAAGTGTGGGTGTGTGTCCTTCACACTGCTTATGCTTCATTTGTCTGCTGAATGAGACCAGAATCTTTCGCTATTCACTTGAGGATCCTGACGAATTCTCTCTCTGCCAGTGCACTGCTTCAGTAAGCACTTTTAATGGTAAGCCGATATTGTGTGTGGCATGTGTGCACTGAATTTGCGCAGGCATATGGGTATGTTAAAGTAAATTTGTTCTGAAACTTTGGTGCTGCTTTTCTTTCTGCTTGTGTGTGTGTGTGGGGGGGTGGGCGCGCGTGTGGGCGTGTGTTAACATGCAAGGACTTTTTGACTTACTTTGGTTGGTAGAAGTACATCAAAGAGTTTAAGGTCAAAAGGGCCCGAGAGAGAAAGATGAGAAGGCCAAGCTAGAAATATTGAGAGAAAGTAAACTAATTCACCTTTTGCTCCCTTTATTTTTTTTTCTTTCACTACTCTCCCTGCATGTTTCACACACTCTAATTTTCCTCCTTCATCTTGCCCTTCTCATTACCCCTGAAACTCATTTTCCCACTTTCTTTTTGACATACATGCACACATAGCCTACTCACATTCCCTTATATAAGTTGTAAAGATCACACCTATAAATGAATAGGATCTTCTCTGGGGAAAAGCAAAGAGAGAGAGTCGGCTCCTCTTATCCTCGCCTTGATTTTCTAAACATCCACTTTTATGGCTCTTCCTTTCTTGTATTGCCGCTGCTGTCGCTGACTCTGGCTATGATGCTGTTGTAGTTGTGTTATTATGCCTAAATAGGATCCTTGCTGGGAAAATTGGCCCGAGTTCACCACCAGGATAAATGACCAAAAAGGCCTTATAATAGGCAGACATAATGGCCCGTGAATGTGTGTTTCCTTGACTGTTTGTATTTGAGAATATGTGTTCACCCTGTGCTTTGTATGTGTTCACTCATCTGTGTGTCTGTGTGCACTTGATAATGATATCCATGAATTATGCATGCAGTGTGATGCTTTTCATTCAATTTCAGATCTTATTTTCCCCCCAAACAACATTACAAAGGCGGGTCTCTGGGCATTTGGCTGTAAATAAACTTGAACTAATAGACTTCAACTGTGGGCAGCACCCGTCTACAACACACTCACCAGGGAGCAAGCTTAGCAAACTGGCTACAGGCGCTGTGCGCAGGTCAGCTCTTATGCATTGCTCTCGACTTTTAGGGTACTAGTGAGGTGAAGGAAAGCAGATCCAACATAAGCCCTAGTGAGGCACTGTTGCTCCATAATATATAGAAAATAAATAAATGAGGGGAAAAAGTCAGAGCATAACCAGAAAGTTTATTTGCATAAATTAGCATGTTATATCAACACAGGTCTGCATGCCTTCAGCAGGAATTGATAATTAAATAAAAATAATTCATTTAATATAGGTTGATTGTGTCTTCCGGGTATCTCTGTGAACTTTCCATGCATGCAGGGTTGCAATTGGGTGCACAGGTGTGTGTCATAGTGTTCAAGTGGCATGAACTATCTTTTATGAATTGCAAGGGGAGTTGGAATGAGGAGATATGTTGCCATACATGACTGCCCATATTTCCCTTGTCTATGGTCTGTGACCTTGTCCTCTCTCATCACTTTACGCTTGTGACTGCACAGTGGCTCAGAGCACTACCCCTCCTCCTACCATGTCTTTCCTTCTCTCTCTTGTTTTCCCTTTTCTTTCCTTCTGTTTGTTGTGGTGCATTGCTTAGTAATGCCTTAAAGCTCCCCCTTTTAGTACCCAGGGCACTCTATTCATTAATTATAACATTTTAGGTGTGTAAGTTTTGACCTGCCATGCATGAATGTATATGCATGTTTATCACTGTGTTTGCAGAGTTGAGAAAAGTCAATAAATGATTTTTCAGCAAATGTTCACCTAGGGCTTTGTTTGAAGCAGCATGAATCATGTTGTCATTACCATTCTCCTTTAGGACATTGTTTTGTTGGCTATATGGGACTGTTTATAATAATGGTGAGCAATGGAATCCCTTTGTCATTTCATATGTGAAAAAGTAGTTGAACTCTGTTTTTTCAAATGACAGGTTGCTTATAGGGGGATTTAAACTGGGCAGGGGTACAACTAAGATTGCTTATGTGGATAAGGGATAGAATAGTGTGCCTTTGTTTCAACTCAATACTGCTGTGGGAGTACCGAGTATTGGGTTGCTTTTGAGGACTAACTGGTTGTTATATAGGCATGACAAGAAATCTTTCTGCATTCTAAAAAACTGTAAAACTCTCAAAAACTGTACATTACTCCCTCCAGGACAGAGGTCATACACTGCCCTAAACAGAGAAGCTAAATCATCTGGGTGTTCTGTTGCTAACTGAGTTTCATTGAATAGTAGGGGGTGGGATAGACAGATTTGCACCTTATCTGCAGTAAAACAGGTGCTTAGCCAATATTTTTTGAGTTACCCAATAGTGAAGTTCTCATTTTATTGGTTTATCCACATTCTAACCCACACCTCATATGATCATGACCAATAGATCGCACATAGTAGTAGAAATGATCTTCCTCTGTAGGTTAGCCACCTTAGAGATAGGTGAGACAGAAAGGCAGGGTGAAGTAAGACTAGGGCTGGTTTCTGCATTAAAATAAGTCAGGTGTGTTTAGTGATGGATTGTCGAGAATGTCCCGGCTCTAAAAGTCGAATATAACTGATACCTGTGAGCAAAGCAGTCTTTGGGAGTTGTGCCACAAGAACCGGCTCTCTGAAAAAAGCGGAATTTCCCTTCACTAGTTGTGTTATTTGAGCCATCTGGTCAGAAGGCCTAAAACTGTTGTCCCTGAAGCCAATGTAGGGTAAGCAGAAGATAATCAGTGAATGACCAAAATTTCAAGATGCATCTCACACAAAAGACTTTGGGGAACATCTCTGCCTTTTACAGATGTTGCTCTCATTTTGGTTCCATCAGTTAAACTTTAATGAGTATTTAAAGCTTTATGAACTTAGTGGCACGTAGGTAAAATTTTGTCACATTAGAGGGAATATTTTTTAAAGGGGGGAGTGTGATGCATTTTCCAGGAGCACTGTGCTATGAAATTCAAGGATTTCTCAATTTTTTTCCTAAAGGATCACCAAAATGCAATGCAAAGTACATAACGTTTTTTTTTGTTTTTTTTTTTCCTCAAAACTGACTATCCTTTTACATTGTGTTATTAACTTGTAAGACTTGTCTGTTTCTTATTCTGTCCAAAAAAGTGTCTTAGTTCAGCAGAAATTATATCAAGTCTTCGAGATATTCTCATGTTTTTCAAAATCAACATGCGTTATGGTTTAATTTAAAACCTTCCGCTGTTTTGAAGACTTGATTTTCTTAGAGTCTTGATGTTTCAATTGTCCAGTATGGGGATTGAACCCATGACCTTGGCATTATTAGCAACACGGTCTAACCAGCTGCGCTAACAGGCCATACATAGTGTTGAGTTTTCATTGATTTAAGAACTTACATGATCTTACCACAATGAAGATATAAGAAAAGTGCTCATATTTTAATGTTTTTCAAAAATATACCATTCGTAAAGGTATATTTTCCAGCCTTTTGTTTATTTTGAAGTGTTGATTGTCTGAAAGACTTTAGATTTTATTTGACCGGTATGGGGATTGAACCCATGACCTTACCTTTATAACCACAATGCTCTTACCACGCCACCTGAGGTAACGCATCATTACCTTACATAATGATAGGTTTTCATCAATTTAAGTAAAACTTACGTGATCTTGACAAAAGTGTTCATATTCTAATGTTTTTCAAAATCATCATGTGTAGTGGTTTAATTTAAAGCCTTCCGCTGTTTTGAAGAGTTGATTTTCTGAAAGACAATACGTTTCACTTGGCCCGTATGGGGATTGAAGCCATGACCTTGGTGTGTGCATGACAATGTTGAGTTTTCATCAATTTAAGTAAGAAATACATGATATTCACAAAAGTGCTTATATTCTAATGTTTTTCAAAATCAACATGCTTAATGGTTTAATTTAAATGCTTTTGCTGTTTTGAAGAATTGATTTTCTTGAAGACTTAATGTTTTAATTGGCCAGTATGGGGATTGAACCTATGACCTTGGCGTTATCAGCACCACACTGAATTACCCTTTTTTCCATTCTTGTCTCAATTACAGTGTGTGGTGTTGACCAATTGTGGGCCTATTGTGCAAAGGCGATAATTTATTTAATAAAACCAGGCAGCACACAGACACATTGAATATTTCATGAATCATTCATCAGAGGTTACTGCTGTGAAAATGTTAAAGCAGAGATAACAATTGTAAGTATTGCTGTGTACTTGGCTTGCTTTGTGTAGAGCAGCGTTTCCCAACCCTGGTCCTCAAGGCACACTGTCCTACATGTTTTAGAGGTTTCCTTGCTTTAATGTGCCTGATTCAACTGATTGCAGTTCAACAAACGCCTGTTAATCAGTCATCAATTGAAATCAGCTGGACTGAACCAAGGAAATACCTAAAACATGCAGGGCAGTGTGCCTTGAGTACCAGTTTGGGAAACACTTGTGTAGAGGACCTTACTTTGCCACTGGCAGCGTATAGCCAGAAACAAAAAAAAAAGTTTCTCTATTTTTGTCCTCATGCCTGGAGTGATGTACACACATTGCCTGTATGTTGTATGGGTTTTGATCTTCTAAGTTTCTAATATCTCTTTAATTGTTCCAGTCGTATTTCTTTGCTATTTGTTTTCCAGCACCTAACTTGGTTTATCATGCTGCATATGTATTTATTTATTTTTGAATGTTTTGCCCAGTCCTTTTTGTTCGTATTATTGAGTGGAATTTACCAGATATGTCTCCCAGGTTTTCTAGGGCCCTATAATTAAATTGTCTACATAATTCTGTGATAGACTGTTTTTAAAGTCTTAAGCATTTAACAGAGCTACAAATACGTATACATGTGCACACATTGTATAGTTTATGTTTATCATATTCCTGACTGTAGGCAGAATGACTGTGGTGATGTCCTTGGTGACCACCTAGTGACTCATTTATAGCACAGGAACTTAGGACTGGGGTCTTGGCAGGCCACTAGTGTACACACTTACTACACATTACGCTGAGATTTCAATTAAAAAAAATAAGTCTTTCAACAGTGTTTAGCTCCAAGTAATGCATATCTTTTAGGTCTTTGTACACATACTTGAGAAAAATTACTTGTTGAAATATCTTGGTTAATTCTACACCACATAAAATAGATTTGGTCAAACTTCAATCCAATGTAATGGATGAGTCCTTCCTTTTTAATCTTGGGGAGAAAAAATGCACTATGCTGTTCCAAGTAAATTTTACTTTATGTGGTTCTAATCAGACTCTGTGCTCCTTTGTGATTAATTTGCATGAGCATATTGAAGAACTCGGCGAACGTGAAATACAAGAGACAGTGTGTTTTCCATAAGATCCTTTATATTTTTGGGTGTTTGCAATGTTATGCATTACATGGAAAGTATTAGAACTCAGTGTAAAACCTAGGGGTTATGCTATTATAGTTTCCAAGTAAAAAAGAAAGAAAGACTTAATACACTTATTCTGCCCCTGAACAATATGCATAATAATCACAGTAAGCAATTTAATTAATTAAACTTTTATATATATATATATTCTCATTTTTGTGCTGCTTGCCAAATCAAAATAGGTATTTTTCTTTTCAGTTAAATTGTATGCATAAAAACCATTACCATTGGTGGAATAGTTAAAATCTATGAAAGTAATTCCTGGAAGAAAACCAACTCAGAAATGTAATCTTTTTTTCTTTTTTTTTAAATGCTTTAGCCACTTTGCTTCTGTGTCAGCTGGATTACAACGTATATATTTACACGAGCACAGACTGCTCTTTTTAATCTCTCAATTTTCCTTGACTCTGTTTACATAAGGCTGTTATTCCAGTCACACTTCACCATCTGGGAGATTAAAGACTCAAATATAGCCCTGTTGCAATATTGACAATATTGATCATAGCTTTAAAAACAACACAGCCAATAAAACAAGATAGAGAGCATTCCAGAAAGGCTTACCACAAACTTTATTTGCAGGGAATCCTATTCCAGTCCATTTTTCAGGATTCAGGTTGAAAGAAAAGAGAAAACAGCAGTGAGGTCTAAAGGGACTAAATGTTTTGTCTGATGTTTTTAGAAACCATAAAGAACATCACTGAATGTACTTATTTATACATGTGCCCTCCTTTTCTTGTTGTCTTTCTTTGCTATTCCATGATGTTCTTACATAGGACTCTACATTTCAGCCACTAAAGACACACTTCAGATGTGAGTATTAGTGGCAGTTAAAAGTCTCTCCAGCTCGCAAAATATATTATTAATATTAAGGGTATAAATTCTTCAAACTAAAAGTATAATATCCCACCAAATATTGCACGCAAGAAGTCATTTGCAATTGCAGCATTGGTCACACTGATACTGCGAAGACAGTGATTTGATATATTGTGCAACTCAACGTATAAACAAAACAAACATTTTATGCTTCGTCTTTAGCTGCAGTAGAATGACCTTATTGTTCAAATTTGTGGACAGCGCTCCTCAAACAAATAAAGAGGAACACATGCACTTTACCAGTGTGAAGTGCAAAAAACAAGCAGCAGAAGACAATTGTTCTTCCCTAGGAACTGCTTACTAAAGCATTGTTACATTTAGCACTGCAAGCAGGAAAAGATCTTCAGGCATGTGGGCATCTGGACTGGACCCAGTTTTTGGTGCCCTATACTTTGTAGAAAATCTTATACTAATGCAAATAACTTGTTTTTTTGTTCAGAAATTTCCTACATAACATAAAACAGTGTGAAAATAAATATCCTCTGAAGAAAATAAATGTACACAAATTTTAATGTTCACATTTAGAGCATGAAATAATTCTGCCTAATCAATGCCAATTCTTTTTAACCAAGCTAAATTTTACCTTCAATATTGAAGGCACAATCTTTGTCATGGACAACTGAGGCTTGTACTTATTTCCTGAGAATGATCTTACCCCTTGGTGTTAGGCAATTAGAAAGCAACAGGCAATTTTAGCTTCTTTTTTCTTTGTACCAGGTAATGTTTACGCTCTGTAGACACCATTTCAGCTAAGTAAGTTTGATATGAAGCAAGCAATATACCTGTGTTGAACATTGCTGACAACGATTTCATTTGATTCATTCTTCAACAACCGAGCAATTTACAAACAGCATGATTATGGGGTGTCTTCTGGTTCTGGATTCTGTTTTGCTCTCCACTTTGGGTTTTTTGTTTCGCTCCATGTATTTAAATGGTGCATGGCAGAACAAAGTTGTGCACTTTAGGTTCTCACATAGCAGTTCTGCATATTTAAAGGTTTAAAGCATTGCTGCATTAAACCTTGGTACACTTGCAGGGCAAACTGAAACACCCACATTGTAAACTTGTATGGCCACTGTAAAGGAAAATGATTATTTAAGTGCTAAAATACTTACAACATGTGTAAAGGTATAGCCAACACTTTTATTTGGAACAGTTTTCTGTTGAGCATGGGGGAGCTGACAATAGCAGACATTTAAACGGGCAGGCCTTTTCCTCCCCCGCTGAAGACAGAGTAATAAATTTACATTCCGATAGGGGGCAAGAGACTTCTTGGCGCCTCTCCCCGTGCCAGACAGAGATGAGCACGAAGTGGCCCTCTTACTGAGATAAAAACCAGACCTCTGAGCGGCAATGAGGGAGTTTCCGGGGTTTCTCTGGGGCCGAAAACAGGTCTCTGATTGGTTGAACAACGGAACGCCTTCGTTGCATAGATTAAAATACGGAAACACCCCTTTTGTTTAAAACGAAGTGTAAAAAGAAAGAGAGAGAGTTTTTTCTCCACGTGGGCGCCTTTGTCTGTGTGTTTCGTGTTTGTTTTTTGTCTCTCCTTGTGTGTTGTTATTTTGTGAGAAAATGCATATCTCTGTATCTCTGCAGCTTGGTTGTTCATTGCTTTGTATGGAATTAAACTCTGTGATCTGTGACGTCAACACGCTTTGTTTAGTTTCGTTTTACAGCTGGCCGCCGCTCGCTGAGAAGAACCCGGCTGTGTTAAGGAAGAGACGAGCCAAACGTTTTGTTCAAAGTTTTAATAAATTCTTCCTCAATACCACCTAATAAGTACTCTGGTAGATATGTATCAGTTTTTAACTATGAGATCTGCAGAAATATGTGCAAGTACTTTTTTGCTAATCCTTTGCTTTCTTGTGACAATTGATCATTTTTTAATCCACATGCACGATTTGTAGATCAGATCTAAATGACTTAAAACCAATACTGAAACATCGAGCTGCAGGTAGTGAAAGGCTGAAGACTCCTGGAAGAAAAGGTCAGCAGATATTTTTAGCAAAATATAAAGGGTTAATGTAATAAAATATGCTTTCAGAAATATCTTATACAAACATGTGTCTCACACAAAGGGGCTTTTAGTTGCTGTAATATAATCTTTCACTTTAATGTTTTGATTTTCTGTCCATCTTTACGTTTCACTTCGATATATCACACCTAGGTTCATCTTCTCACCTCTCTTTCAATCCTTTCTCACCCCTCAACGTTTGTACTCCACGTCATTGCCTTAACCACCCCCATCCAGCCTTAACAGACTGATGCTCTTTCTCACCTTTCGCTTCCTGCATGGCACTGCAGGGCTTCTTCTTTCTAAAGCACATTATTTTAACCTTGTGGATTTGTATCTTGTATTTCAACACTGGCAGTTCTAACCGCTGTGTCAAAATTGTGTGAATCATCTTCTGCACCACCCCATCATTTTATGTTACTTGCAGAAATGTTTCCTTGTAATTACAGACAAGTGTGAAAGAAAGCCTAACTTGGAACTCTCCATTTGATGGGTAAAATTATTCCATATGTAAAAGGTCATATTCTACAAGAGACTTGGAGGTTGTACTGCTTTAGGTTGAAAAGAATACCAAAAAAAATGGATCCAAAGCAAAGTGATTTCTTAGATCGGTCTTACTGCCAGCTTTAATATTCTGTAAGGCTGGAAAAATGATGACAATCCTATTTTAATCTAAAGAACTCATTTTGTAACTGCAGATGGTCACAATCAAGCCTAATCATTGCACATTTTACAAGCACACAAACAAAACAGACAGCAGATGAGATAAAATTATTCTACTTTGGTGCAGATGGTGTTTAATGACAAAAAATAAATATATTTATAAAAATATATGTTAAGATTGTTAAAAAAAAAAGTATGACTTCAGATTTGTATTCTTGAAATATATTGTGTGCGTTTATCTCAACTAATTTAGTCAAAACATCCCAAATTTACACCTAATTGCCACAGATGCCTAAATACTTGATGTTGATTGGTATTAAACAACAATACAGACCTGTGACTAAACATTTATTGAACAAATTTTGTGGTTTTATTTTATTTTTTTCTAAGCTTGTGTCAAATGAGAGATTTAGAAAGAGATTGGACATAAAGCCATGATTAACACCAGAAGCTTCACTTAAATTTTAAATAAACATAGGGATAATATTGTCCATCTCTTTTACAAGGTAATAACCATCCATCCATTTTCTGTACACCCTTGTCCTTAGTGAGGTCAGGAGGGGTGCCGGTGCCTATCTCCAGCAAACGTTTCGGGCGAGAGCCGGAGTCACCCTGGCCAGGTCGCCAGTCTGCTGCAGACAAGGTAATATTTATGAACTGAAGAAGATCAAGCCTTTTAGGTCATGGCTCAAAAGCTGTGGAAGATCTGGCCTCCACATTTCCTTTCCTTTCCTTTATTTAGTTAACCAGGTAAACCCTGTTAAGATCTAGATCTCATTTTCAAGAGGGACCTGTGCAAAAAATTTGCAATACATAGCAACCTGGTTACAAGATAAAAACAATTAATACATATGCACAAGTATAAAACAATAAAAACAATGACACTGTTTCATAGAATCTTGTTGCCTATTTTTAAGAACTGCTCGAAATAAGTCCAGTGAAATAATTTCCGACATCTTAAGTTCAGACTGCAACTGATTCCACGCTGTGGGGGCCAACACACTGAATATCTGCTTCCCTTTTTCAGTTCGAAAGCATGGGACATGCAGAAGAATAATGTTATTGGAGCGTAGAGAACGAAAACTGACAGTTCTATGTAGGAGAGTGCATAAATATGCTGGCGTTAGACCGAGTAAAGATTTATACATCAGGATCATTAAATGATTGTTTCTCCGTACACTTAAAGGAGGCCATTCAGCTTTTGCGTACAAATCACAATGATGTGTTAGACGTCTACTACCGGTTATAAATCTTAAAGCGCAATGATACACAGTATTTAATGATTGAAGACATTTGGTCGAAGCATTCATATATAAAACATCTCCATAATCCAAAAGTGGCAGGAATGTCGCTGCTACCAATTTTCTTCTAGCTTTGAGTGTAAAACAAGATCCATTTCGATAATAAAACCCAATCTTCATTTTCAATGTCCGTAGTAGATTTGCTATGTGATTTTTAAAAGAGAGTTCATTATCTAGAATAAAACCAAGACATTTATAATTACTGACAAACTCGATTTGTGCTCCTACAGCAGTGGTAAGCAATAGGGAGGTTTCTGGTAGTTTTCTAGCATGTGAGAAAACCATTGCTTTCGTCTTATCCACATTCAAAACCAACTTCAGAGTTTGTAAGCGTGTTTGAACTACATTAAAAGCAGACTGCAAATACTGTATTGCCTGCGATAGTGATGCAGAATAGCAGTATATTATTAAATTGTCTGCATAAAAATGGTAAAAAGCATTTGACAGATTGTCACACAAGTTATTTATATAGAGAATAAAAGCGGACCCTGCATGGACTTTTGATAGCTTACAGACAACTTACTGCCTTAAAAATCACTTAAACATTTTGCTAAAACCTTTCATTATGTCACAGGAAGATAAAGTTGTCACATGCACAAGCACACAGTCTCTATATAGAAGTAGGTATAAGACACTATTTTTTTTAAACAAGGTACTACTGTGACCTTAAAATATTAACATGTTTTAACAGAGTTTTAAGAAAAGTTTTAAAAGGAGTATTCTAATAAAAGTAAAATAGAATATAAGACTGTAGCTTTATTTTATTGGTCATTCACAGTGTACCGAGGGTTCTGAACCAGAAAACAAAAATTATGTACAAGAAATTAATGATCTAGCCAACATTTCAAGCTTTGGCATGTTTTACACATCTTTTAAAGACAAAATTAAAATATTTCTAATGTGAAATTGTGTAATGGTATTGTAACTAATAGCTCCCTCAACTGTAGTCAAGACATTTCACATCAGAGTAAGTTTCTAGACAAGTGTAAATTCTCAGTGGTGGAAGGCAAACGGTCAGAGGGAAACCTTGTTTTCCTTATTTTAACGATTTGAAAGAGCGGGAACCGAAAACATTTATATCCATACAATGTAATATTTGCAGGTATCAAACATCAACACTTTCACAAGAGAGCGCTGGTAAGGCTGTCAGTATTTTCTCAGCCAAACAACTTCCATAGTACTGTGGTACAGCTACAGTGTATGTCATCAGCCAGCTGTATTAATCCAGTGCATGAGCTAAGTTTGCCAAGAGTTGGGCAACTTTTGGATTTTTCCACCTGCAACAGTGTTTAATATGGCAGATTTGTATGCAAAGTCTTTACGTTGTTTGTTTTGAGGTAGAAAAACCCTAATTCAGAGGGCAGGGGGCATGAATACTTTTCTAGGTGCCAGTTTAAGGGGATAGATATGTGAAAAATTAACTGTGACTCAGTGGTTTAGATAAATACGACCAGCTGGATCAGACCTGACAAGGCGAGGCAGTTAGCAGATAACACACAGGCCACCTTACCTGTACTTATTCACACAGGCATGTACATGCAGAATGTGCTTCTGTTCAGAACAGTGTCTGGATAATTTTAATTGATAATGAAATGCATCGATGGAATAACTATTCAGGACATAGATGAATTCTGTCATTATGGAATTATGTACAATGCATCAGTGATGTATCTATTTAGGACAGGAAATAACCTAGGACAAATGCAATGTTGTAATCTTTTTAATGTCAACTGTAATGTATAAAACTGAGGCTGACTGTTAATGCATTGCCTTTTCTTGCCTGGGACTAGTCCTTGTTTTTGAGAATGTACCACCTGCCCCTTGATTATACCAAGACACAGCTGCACTTCAGAAACTTACAATAAATTATCCCTTTGTATGTAAAAGGAAGAGTTAACATTTAATATCCATTAAAGAAGTCTTGCGTCATGGGGATATTATCATCCTCAGTTCATGTTGGTTTAAATAACTAAATCTGGTTTAAATTCTGTATCCATCTAACTCTCTTTTAGCTGTCAACTGCATTGACTTTCTGCAATGTAGGACATCTACATATTATCTTCAGGGGAATTATTACTCAATATAACTTCACACAATCTGTCAAATCAAAACAGTGACTTGCTGAACATAAAAACATAGCCTTGTAATCTCAGTGGCCAGTAAAAAAGTAAAAAGACCAACAAGATCTGATTTAGATAGTAAAACTGTTATACCCGCATTAAGCACAAATAAATTAAAGTTGTCTATCAAACATGTTCTAAATTTGGCTCATTGTCTTCTGTAGGTTTTACAATGAAGCCGAACAAAGGGATTCACAGTACTACTTGTTATTGCCAATATTTGTACCTGTAAAAGTGTTTACTTTTTGAAAAGATGTGAGTGCTAAAGCATTAATAGTACAAGGGTACAATTACTGAGTAGACTAGTTTTACTAAAACGTTGGATGTTGAAGCAGTTCTGACTCAAGACTTTGTTCAAACATATGGTCCATTTAAAGACTTGCAATAAAATATTTAAAATGAGGAAAGGAAGACAAAAAATGCTCCAGACAAGTGAGCGTGGCCACAACTTATTCTGTATGTGTTCTGATTAATAACAAAAGAAGTGTATACAAGGAATTTGACAATGATCAATGAGGTTAAAATAGGAAAAGAAAGTGGTTCTGAAAGAGCAAAGGCACTACATAGTTGTTAAGCACTGTGCACATAAACTGTTAATGTCAGGCGGAGACAGCAGTGATATATGAAAAAGAAAGTAATCGATATAATGGCATGTGCAGTATGTGGGAAAATCACGACAAGTAGTTGTGGGTTATTATTGCTCTTATAAATGCAGTGCACTCTACTACAATAAAAAGTGTTTTCTCAATTAAAACACCTTTAGTCTAGTAATTAGACTTCTGACTAGCATCTGAGAGAAACTACAGACTTTCACTAAAATGTCATTCATTTAAGAATGAAGTTCCAGTAAACTAACCAATGGGTGTTGGTGGAAAGTCAAAGCACTATAAAAAATTAAAGTCAAATTTAGGGTAACCAGTTTTGTTTTATCATCACACACAGACAATGCAGAACATGGGCTACAACTGTTCTTCTGATCAAGCATCTTACCTGGTCTAAAGGAAAAAGAATTGGAATATCAGAAAGAGTAGGATGTTCATAAAGAGATAGAGTCCAATTTCATGGCATCAGATACAACTATGTTGCAAAGTCAAATTTCTATTACGTTGTTTTTTGATGTATAAAGCATTTTCATAAGAACGGAAGGTAACAGTTACTTGACTGTGATAAAAAAAAATGTCACTATCTGCCTGGAAAACACATAATACCCCCTTTTTAAGTATTCCTTCATTTCAAAGACTAGAAACAAACTCAGTGGTTCAGACAAACAGACACATATTTGCTCTCTTCAGCCTCACATTCTCATCGTCAAAGATGAAATATATTGAGTTGGAGGTACAGACAGTCCCACTTGATAAGCGCCTCATCCATGCGGAAAAACATCTTCCACATTCTCATAATGTAGACAAAATGCCATTTACATGATCCATCGCCTCGAGATAATGTCTCCCTTTGTGGGCTTGGAGGTGTCTGTATGTGCATATGTCTGTGACAGTCAAATAGGAAAACGAGTCCTTCCCTTGCCTTTATTGTTCTTTCTGTTAACGTGTGTAAGACTTCTAGGGATAGTATAAAAAAAGTCATAAAAGGTGCATTATTGAAAATATTACACATAGAAAAATGTAAGACTATGCAACACAAAAAGTATATTTTTCCCATTACAAATAATATATTTCTATATATAATGTAAACATAGCGGGCTTTGGGAGAACCGATTTTATACTGTTTGTTTGAAACATGAAGATTTGAACTTTTTATAATGTTTCCAAAAATGTTTTATTTATTAATTTTTACTAACAAGTAATAAAATACAAAAAGAAAATTCTGCCAGTGCGTGGAGACCTCATGTAAATTCACTGGAGATTACATGTATTTATCAAAAACTGTTCTGGGTGGTGCAACATAGTTAGATTGTGACCACTACTCTTTTCTACAAAAGGGTTCAAACATGTCGCATTGCCTTTTGTTAAGGGGAAACAAGTTTCCAGGTGATTCTTTCATTGCATCATGTAGAAAAAAAATACTTTCTATAGAATTAAAAGTATTGAAAATAATTATATCGCTGTGACAGCTTATTTTATATATATATATATATATAATATGTGACCTCTGAACATTGTTGATTAAAACTACATTTCCAGCGGATAGCACACACTTAAGAGTTGTTTCAGAATTCTGAATGAAGCGAGTGCAAAAAAAATAATCATAACTGGAAAAGTTGGCAAAAAGCAACAAGGCTAGGTCTGTGTACCATTATGAACAGATTTGAACTCACATTGAGGAGAACTGAAATAATATCTAATGATTGTTTACACAAAAAGGCACTCATGAAATCCTTGAGTAAAAAATATAGTTTCAACTGTTTACCATCAACACAGATTTGAAACAAATATGTAGTGTGGGTTCATTTATTTTATTCAAAATAGAAGTACATAAATTATTCCAATTCCTATTTAAATGATAAATCCATATTTATTGTAATTATGAGTTATGAGTGGGACATCTTTATAATAACTCTGTGTCTGCTGGTCCTTTTCAAAACAGGAAATGTTTTCTTTCTAGTATCCTGGGGAAAGTTGAAACTTCGGTAGTGTATGGCTGTGTGTGAGGGAGGGACAGTGCTGTCTCATTCTTCACACAACCAGAACAATCTCTGATCACTCTGCCGTGTCATTCAGAAGACTTTACCATTGGAAAAATTGTGAAGGAACAGTTTCAAACCATTGAAACCATTGTAGTATTAACTTTAAATATATATATATTTTTTTAAAAAATCATTTATGACAAATTCAGGTTTAAAGCAGATTCAGAGTGAGACAACAGTTCCAAGAAGAACTTCAGGGTTATCAAGAAACAATCTGATGTGCAATAACAGACCTGACAAACAGGTGTAAAGTTATTTAGAGTTTTAACATGTTCGTATTGGACTTTTTCAGCAACAAAAACAAACATTACAACAACCATTTTATTACTGGTAGCATTCAACTGTGTATTGTCTTTCTGAATGAATTTGAAATGGTTAAACATTTCTGTAAAGACAGAAACTGACCTTCAATATACTTATTCAAAGATAGATTTGAACAGCTGAAACTTTTGACAGTAATGCTGAGAAAGGCTTCATGTTACACTGAAAGGATCTAAATCACCCTTTCATGTCACAGATTAGGCTCTTGAGATTGTCCAAAATACAATGACTATGAAGGGTTACGATTTACAATTTAAAGCTTATAAAAATGTGAAAAGAAATGTTTTTAAGTATTTTTTTTTCCAAGGCTAAGACTCAGTCAATAGAATGTAACCTAGTTGCTACTTTGCTGAACATGTCTCAGTGCACGTCTCTGATCTTGAGTTTGGAATACGTTGGCTCCAGACAGTGATGTTCTAATCTAGAATTTTATGAATTCCACATCTTCTGGAAAGGAAAGCAAGCAGTATTTTTCCTTAAAGCTATCTAATACAGAAAGACCACTGCCTTCAGTGTGTGCTTCTGAGAGCTGAGTCAGGGTGATGAGGTGTGCAAATAAGACAAGAAATACTGAGGAAAATTTGGTTGTGTTTTGGTCACCACAACATCCTTTCATCTTTCATCAACATAGTTTTTTAGATTGCTGACAATTCTCAACTAATCAAGAGGAACAGCAAACCATCCAACAACCTTTGAGAATAACCTCCCTGGGCAGACAGCATCTGTGTGAGCCACAGTTGACGATCTTCTTCGCCAAGACACAAGGCCCAGTGACGTGATGGAAGCTAGAGTAAAAACCTGAGATGTTGCAAAATGTAAACAGAGTCTGACATCCCTATCCTTTGCTATGATAAGGCTGTTCTTCTTCTAGTGAATTCCTATTTTATCTCTTAAACTTTCCCCAAAGTTCAGCCAAATGTTTAGACAATTTGATTTACTGGCACAAATTGGGAGTTTACTTTCTATAACCCATGCAAAGGTTAGACAAATCTGTTAAATGGGCCGATCTCGAGGTTACACTAAGAGAGGAGGATAACAAACATTTAGAAAATAACACGAGAGAAAGAGCCATCGGGTACTGTTAGCAGAAAATGTATTGAATTGCTTTAAAATAAATAAAAGTATTTATTTACATATCTGTGGTCTGTGTTAAAATACTAGAATTGATGGGGGACCTTGAAGGCCTGAGGGCCTTCTGGAGCTGCTGTTTTAATTTGAATTAAATTTGATATTCATTTTAATTGCATTTTTTTGATTTCTTGTTTTTAAGACTCTATAGTTGTGGGTTTAAATAGCCTTTCACGGGCGATCTCTTCCCGTAAAATATAATTACCCAGTAATATTTTTACATTCCCTGTTAACTTGATGTCTTTTAGTACAAAAACCTGGTGGACTGCCTTGGCACCCTGACCACCGGTTTTAGCAAGTTTCTGAGTCAGTGTCTGAATGTGTGCATAACTCTAGAGTCCTTGGACTTGATGAAACACTACACAAATACAGGCCATTTACCATTTATCTAGTTACTGAATCTTTTATGACCAGATGTGATGCAGTTTATCATTGACGTCTTAAAATTAAAATTCTGTAAATAAAGATATTTCAATAACATAAAATCCCCTCTCATTCCTTCCAGTGTGTCCAATTTAGGCTTCCTAAAGGGAGAATTTGCCCTTGAGAGTAATATTTTGGTTAAGACTTTAATTCTGCTTCTCATGCATCATGTTGTAAGCTTTAGTAGTGAAACATTTATCAATTGCTCTCCACTCAACTACCCTTACTTTTGTTGCATTTTGAACAATTATTGGGGGGGGGCTAGCTCAAACTGGAAGAACATTTTTTATTGTTTTTAATGTTAACATGGTTACCAGAAGAAAAATTATATCTAGGTGTAAACGGCATGTTTTGTGAGACCTGTTTTCCATTTAAATGAGTAAATGGACCACCACTTATTTATTTTCCCTGTTCTACTATATACCAAGTAGACCCCCAACCTAAAGAACATATGGACCCATCACATATATTTACCATTACACTGTTAAATTCCTGTAATGGGAGGGGATGGGTCAACTTTTTCCCCGTAATGCAAAAGGGAAATCCATACTGTACAGGCCTCTAAAATACTTAAGTATACTGAAGCTTTTGTTTTAAAATAATGACTCCCATCTAAAAAGATTACAATGAATCATAGCCAGCCCAGCACTTCATAAAGCATAAACTACATTGTAATCCTTTTAGTCAATTTATTTTGGAGCCAAACTACCAGAAAAATGGTCATTAATATTCACCAAGAGCCAATCTTAACATTGTATTATATCAAAAAATAAATAAATAAAATTTTAAAAATCAGTCAAGATACTCTTAATCAGCCTTGTTCCTCATTAGTAATAACTGCATGGTCCAATGTTGCAATCTTCTTGCCATTTCTTGAGAATATTTAAATATGAAACAAAACTTAATTTTTTCAACAGCAAGAAAGTGATAAATACATTAACTGTTTATTGTATTAAAGTATTTGTAAAAAAAAATAATAATAAACTGCATTAAAGAACATATTTTTGTTTGGAAATAAAGACTGACTCAATTTATATGCAGCAAGCAGATGAACTGAAATACATTTCAGTTATTCTGGCTTAAAATGCAAATAATGATAGGTCTCATTTTGAGCAAATGTTCAATTAGAAGCTTTTCACACTTATTTTTAGCCTGGCAGGTGTTGTTCTTGGCTCTGTTGCTTGGAAATATGTTCAACAACCCTTCATAGGGAAGGTTCTTGGAGGGCTGACCTAAAATGAGCACACATCCCATTCAGGTTGGAAATATTAAACTGAAATAAAGATTTTATTCAAAGGAATTCAGTGAAGTGGCTTGGCCTGTGAAATTAGAAGCTGAATTAATAAATCATTTACTAACTAAACTTTGTAAAGACAAAAGAACCCATTTAGTTGTGTTATTAGATAAAATAAATTAAACTGTTGGAAATTTTAGCTTTTAGCCTGAGCTTGAACAATGTAGTTCAGAAACTCAAAAGATTTTATGTGAATACATCTAAAAAAATTGTATAATTATATTGTCTTATTATGAATACAGCAATTGTGCCACTCAAGTAGCACAGTTAATTTCACTGACCATGTTGGAGGCCAAATTAATGACTTGGTATAATATACTTTGAGAGGGCTTAAAAACAAGATTAGATTTTTAATGCTATCAATGTAAATATATTAATACTGAAAATATTGAAAAGGTTTTTCTACCTCCCAATCTGGTGTTTTAACTATGTAGAGGGGTCTTGTGTTTGCTGTGGACAAAACTCCCCTTTCCAACTATCCACTACTGTTATAATTGCCATCAGTTTGTTTTTTTACTAGTTCAACAATTTTTCTACACCACAGCATCCCTAATATTTATTTGTTTCATTTTTGAAATTTTAGCCTATTTTTATCTTTATACACTATAATTACTAGCATTTAACATTTCAGGGTTTTTCAGTTGATCAGCAAGCCAAGTGTGCCTGACCCATGCAAACCAAATAAACTGCTGTTTATTATAAATGAATGAAGTCTTCTCTTTAACGTATTGCTCAGCAGCTTTACACAATTCTCTGTAAACCATGTCCTTCACTCTTGTTAAAGGGTTAGCCTTTTTCTCCACTCTGCCCGAGAGAAACGCTTTTGCACATGTCGGTTGGGTTAAATTTGGTGCCAGACCAAGGGGAAAAGTCTTTGGTCCTGGCCTTTGCTTCTATACCAGGCAGGTGTGAAAAGGTGTCTCAGGCTGATCGCACATGTTTGCCTGTGCTGTTCTACTGTGAGAAATACCTGACAGATGACTGCTGCACATGCACCTGCCATGTGCAACGCAGATCTGGAAAAGCAAAGTAAAAAGAATGCATTGTAATTTGATAGGCAGGTGTGATGCTATCTATAATTAGACTGGTTTCTGGTTTCTGGTTGACTTATTTCCCTTTAATATTATGTATTGCATTCTTTAGGTTGCCAAAAACATGGAGGTTTTGGCCCCCTGTCACCAAAGACCTTATTCTGGATATTCACCTTTTTGATTTTTATTTCATCTATTTCATCTCTCCTCCCGTCTTTCCCATTTTCCGCCGCACAAAAGAAAGTGTACGGCTTATGTAACTACCATTTTGAGAGGGCACATTGGGAACAAAAGAAATGACAATCATCAGACAGTGATTATCTTCACAGCTACTCTTCCACAGGATAAAGCTAATACATAATGCAAGCCTCTCATTTAACCAGCCATCAGTGGTCCTCTCATCCATTATAACCACAGCCCGATATGTATTTCTCAACTAAAAGGTGATCGAAAGCATGATGGGATTGAGACAGTCTGAAATGAATGCAACTTTGACCCACATCTCCAACCATTCTCCTAAATTAGAAATCCATACTTCATTTCTTGGGCAAGAACCTCAGTTTCTGAGAGGCTGATGGCTGATACTCCTTGATAGGCACTCAGTCTGTGTTCAGGCCAACTGGTGCTCTTTATGCCACCAGACTAACTGGTGAAAAAAAGTCAGAATAATAGAAGAAAGGATGAGAGAAGGGTGGGCTGACCTTTAGATAATCATCTCTGAGCTGGGTTAAGGATGCACATCTTTTTCTTTTCTATTTTTGCAGAAGAATTGTGTTTGACTTCCATATCTGAAGGGATTAGACCTTAAACCTAAATGCCCTAAGGTAAAAATCCCCAAAGTTTAGTTTATGAAAGGGAATATGTCTTAGTTCGATTTGGTTGTTGAAGATTGATAGTGGCTGATTTGAAACTTGAAAAAGAAAGTGATGCGAGTATACAATGAAATCCCATGCATATTTAAGACCTCACAATGCGGTAGTAAAAATAACTATTAGGTGCAACATGTTTATCAAAAAACATAGAACATCTTAATTGGGTGTATACATGCAAAAGATGAGTTATGTCTGGGAAATAGAATGGCAGGATAAGCTTTGAACACATGATGAAAAGCACCTGCAAGAACCAGCAGCAAAAGAGCAGGAAAATCCATGAGAATGGCTGAAATCTTTCATGTTTTGGAAAGCAACGCTGCTCCTTTAGTCTTAATTGATAGTTAATAAATTAATTTCTCTTTGCTCAGGTACTGCATAAGAATAATCAAATAATGAGCAAAAGCAAAAACCCCTGCAAACTTGTTATAAAACATACTGATGGCAGAACTTATGGGTGTATTTCTAAATTTTAGAATTTTCCAGTAAGAACCTTTAGTCAGATCACAACAAATCTGACTAATGAGTCAAAGGAATAATCAGAAGTGTTTTCCTCGATCCAAGGACAACTTGTGTAGAGCTTGGGAAAGCTCTTGAATTAGCAAATTAAGTTTTTTTCATGACAACAATGAGTAACAGATTTAAACACATTTGTTCACCACTCAAGTATCCACAGCTGAAAAAACAAAACAAAAGAAAAACATCAAGAATAAGCAACATATTTGAGTTTCTCCATAAATAAGAAAAATAAAAAGAGGACATCTAGAAGTTGTCATTGTGAAGCTTTTCTGCTAAATAAAAAAAATCATTTCATTATGTGTGTTCAATTTCTATTACTCTTGCCTCCACACTTTGTTTCATATAACTGACTGAGTCTTTATTTATTTATCTATGACTGAGAATACCACTCCAATTGTTTTTATGTTCTAGAAACATGATGTGAAATAAAAAAAATGCTACTTAGAAGCCTCATTTCTAAGTAGCATATTGAATTAACTACTTAGAAGCCTCACTTCAGTATCATTAATACTACAGTGAACCCTCGCTATAACGCGATTCACCTTTCACGGCCTCACAGCTTCGCAGAGTTTTTCGTGCAGTTTTCTTTTTCACAGTGCATTGTGTTCTGCGTCCTGATTGGCTGAACAGTCTCCGCGCTTCTTCTCTACCTGTGTGTCAATAACGTTACGGTATTTAAATATACGGCTTGGAAAATGCTGGCAAATATTTTTGCAAAGAAGAAAAAATAGCGACAACAACTACCGATAACTATGTTCTTCTCTCGAAAAAACACACCTGCACCACAGGCTTCAGAAGAAAAAGACACCAGAGAGGAGTCAGGCCGCAGCATCACAGTCAGAGGAACAGTGAAATACGCGAGTCACAATTTGTCCTATTGTATTTCATATTGATGATTACAATGATTATTTTACTGTAGTTATTTGTAAGAAAGCGTTCTACTTGTTAAAAAAAATGCTTAGGCCTGAAAACAGGCTTTGTTCTTTGGTTTCAATGTAGAGTATTTAAAATTATGCTTTATAATAATTGTAATAAAAATAAAGGTAACTACTTCACAGATTTCACCTATCATGGGTTCTTTTCGGAACGCAGCCCCCGCGAAAAACGAGGTTCACTGTATATGCACTGAGAAACATGTTGTGCCTCTTTATTTACTCTGCTGTATAGTTTTGTAAATATAGTTGCTTTCACTCAGCAAAATCAATTTATGTTTGGCTCAATGGTTACATTCAAATGTTAACATGTAAATGACGATTCATCATGTGTCTGCAACTACCTTAAAAATTGTCCATAACTGTAATTAGCTCAAAATTTTAAATTATAATTTCTTTTTCCCTTTTCTCTGAGAAAAAACAGATTCCTTTAAATAAGACCATTTGGTTCTTAAAAACTGAAGACTTGGAAATAATTATTTTCAATTAAAAACGGGACTGTGGCTTAAAGCTGAAAGACCTTTTTTATTTTAGAGAAAAACAAACTATTTGGCTGTCAGCTTTAGTTTTCTAATTAGTTTTCAAACCAAGATTTTGACATAAAAATATTTAGAAACCTAATTAAATACTGTATTTTTCTCTGCTTTGCTAAAGAAAGAATTTTAACCAATAGAACAAATTAAACATGTGGTTTTAAATTAACTCATTAAAAACGTTTTGTTAATTTATTTAATCTTTCCATTTAAAAATAGAGAATAACCTTGTTTATGGATGATAACACATTCTTTACTTGATTTTTATTATTATTATTATTATTATTATTATTATTGTTTAAAGGCTTTGACATCATTGAGCTTAATGATGGGAAGTTTTGTATTGTTTTAATAGATTATCACCATATTAAATGAAAGATGTGCAACCTGAAATGTGGTCATTAACCATTTAGTCCTTTAGTGATAGGCAGCATATGATTACAAAAAAATTAATTATATTTGTATGTTTTTGTGGAGTTTGTTTGTCGGTTTATTACTTCTGAGTCTCTAAATCCTCTGAAGGCGCCTTCCACCACTGAATTTTCAAGATTTAAAGAAAGCTTTAAATGTAATAAAAGATACAATATGTTTGAGGCACTAAAGCCAATATCAGCTCAAAGCCATGACCCTAGTACTTTCCTAGTCTGGGCTTTAAAAAGTATAATTTGTCTGATTTGAGGGGGATTTTTAGCAGACGTCCTAACTCAGTAAAACAAAAGCCTGCCCATCTTCATCTTCCCTCAACCTCAAATCTTGCTAGACTAATTTTACCTTGGGAAAAAAAAAATCTAAACTGTGTTGCTCTTGACCTGCTTTGCTACTAACAAAGAATTATTTTAAGCTGATATTCACACACACACAAAAAAATTGCATATTGTTCTCAGTGAAGTATTTCAGTCAGTGGTATATGTTAGTTTGACTGGCTTACTACACATGCTAATATAATTCTCACAATAAATTCATGCTGACTCTCGTTATTTCTTGTAAGAAAATCCATAACAACTGTGGAAAAATCCATTCCTGGATTGATGAGTCCATGCATTGTGATTCTCATGTGCCTCTATAAAGTGGTCCTAATGCCAAAAATTATAAAGTATTAAAAAAGCTATTTTTAGTTTCACAAAAAATAAATACATTTTAACGAATCACAAAATGTGTCATAAAGAATTTCTCTGCCCAGTGTAGAATTCTCCAGTTCAGATTTAATCAAAGTGTTTCAGATTTTAAACAGGATCAAATGCAGTGAAGACAAAAGGCAAAAAAAGAGCAAGATCTTTAGCATCAATAGGAGGCTCTGAAGCAGGTGCTAACTCCAGGAGATAACGAGTAGTCGGTTTCTTTACCTCTGTGGGTACCCAAAATGACGCCGAATAAAAGGCTTCAGGTGATGAAGACATCTATGCTTTAGTAACTGGGTTTTTGTCAGCAACAACAAGAACTCTTGCTTACTTTACAATAAAAAAAACATATGTATCCCAATTAAAGGTTGTTTCATTTAAGCTTCAAATCATACATCAAAATTTGTCACGTCAGGAAAGGGTCGAATACGCGTATAAAATTAAGAAATTGACCTGATTGGAAAGATGCTGAACTACAGTCAATAAGACACAAATATAGCCCCTATGTTTAATTTTCAAAGGACTTGTTATAATTTTGATATATGATGTAACTTGAGATCAATATTCTTTGACAAATGACACCAAATATTAAACAACTTTGGTTAAATATTCTTCTAATTTTACTTCACATTCAAAAGTGATAGTTAATAGTTAATTCAACCCTTTGAATCAACTATTTGATCTTATCATTGCCTCAATGATATCAACCTCGATATCCATCTGTAATCTACAAATTATATGAGGTTCAAGAGTTTTTGTCAGACTGTAGGCTAATAATGAAACATGTGTCATATGTCAGCTCATATGCATTCTTCACTTCACCGGTTTGACTAGGATTTAATTAGCCATCTCTTAAGTAGGTATGTTGACTAATATGAATTTGGTTTGTATTCAAAACAGAAGGCCATGGCTACATCCTGCAGGGAGAAGGTAGCAAGCACTGATATGTGAAAAACCTGATATGCACTTCAAACAGAAGAAGTGTTCTAAAAGAATACATTTTTGAGAAATTAGAGTTTTATATTCTAAGCCTTACACACAGCCGGCTAGCCTTCATTTAGTGAGTTGCTGACAATAAGGTCATAGTATTGCAATGTATAATCATCATAATTTAGTCATAGTCACAATTTAATTGATTTTAACATTTATGGACTTGTATTTTGTAACTCTAGTATGTAGCATTTAGTAAGTATGTTTTAACACAATAAAACAAGTTTGACTTGTCTTAAGAAAAAGAAAATGAGAACTACCAACCATTTAATAGTTCATTCAGAAACAATTTATATCCAACACTGCTTGATGTTTAATAAACACATTTTTGATATTGATTTTTTAAGCATAGAGAGTAAATGTGTCAGACCCTTGTGAACGAAAGCAGAAAACATGAGTCAAAAGGCCAGAGGATCTGTTGAAGCTGAACACAGAGAAGCTTTCAAAATTGATTTACTTTAATATCCCTAATGAAGTGTTATGAAAACAAAACGGCTTACGGTGCCTCCGTTTTGTTAACCTGACATGCCATATGGTTCATTCAAACAAACCATCTGGATTTTTATTTTTATTTTGTACAAAAAAAACAACACTTGGAAAAGAAAATAGACTGGCAATCTTAAGCCATAAACAATATTCTCAGATAATCTAAACTATACTCTTGACAAATTTTAAACTTGTCAAGAGAATAGAATTCTGAATAAATCAAACAACTGAATCAGTTTATGACAAAATTGAAAACAAGATATAGAACTACTTACTGGCTTGAATTGTCCATCCAGCCATCAATTTTCTGTACACCCTAGTCCCTAGTGGGGTCGGGAGGGGTGCTGGTGCCTATCTCCAGCGAACGTTTCGGGCAAGAGGCGGGGTACACCCTGGACAGGTCGCCAGTCTGTCACAGTGGCTTGAATTGTGAGAAAGATTTATTAAATGTTATTTAATTCCTTCTTGATATAAAACAAAACATCTACTTTTCATTTGAAACTTCTGCTACACAGACAGAGTATCTCTGTAGTAGCCACAGGTCCACCGGCATTTGAAGTTCCTCACACTCTGCAATTACCAGACAATAACTCGGGTAAGAAAAATCTAAGAAAATCTTTGTTTATGAATAGGTTTGTCTCACAGCCAGTCTGGCAGATTGACACCTAAGTTTTTAACTTTTATTATTAAAGATGGCTTATTAGAAAAACTGAGCAATTTATAAAAAGCCCAGTAAATTTTCTACAAGTGTGACTGCAGCTTCAACCTACGACTGATCAGTGCTTCCACTGATGTCTTTTTTTCAATAACCTTCCTCTCCCTCTTTTTAAAGTTCAGTTCTAATAATAGGACCTCTAACACAACACTGTATTCAATATTGGAGTATCTCTGTCAGACCCCTCTGATCCAGTTCTGCTGCAGCAATAAACCATACAGTGTGGCACATTTCATCGTACTGTGTAATACAAGTTATGAAAATTTTATACTGCGTTTACACAGTAACACCTGTTAAAGTCCTGTAAAAAATTTAAGATAGCACTTTGTGCGCTAGGCTTTATATACACCCTCCCAGCCTCCCCAGATTGAAACTCTATGTTTGCTATGTCCTGTAGAGTGTGAGGCAGCTCACATGTGCAGTGGTACAGCTTGAGAAACTTTATCTTTGGTGTCAAAACCCGAGACTTCTTTTCCAACTCTAGTTGAGTGAAAGAGAACTATTCAAATGTCTAACAATAATAATTATGACGACAGGAATAACTAAGATCTCAAAAAGAACCATGATAAACCAATTTTATCTTCCAAAATTGAAGACATGCCAGACTCCAGTAATTCTCATTGCATTGGTCATTTCAACATTCTTGCCCAACTTACCTAGACCTGATAACATGCTAGACCTTTATCTTGTTGATTGTTGTTATACACTAGGTATGTGACCATTATATTTAACAGGCAGAATGGACTGATATAGTTAAAATATACTCTATTGCTCAAATACAAAAAAAAAGAACTCAGATGAGAACTAAAGTGCATAGATTGCAATATATAGCTGTACTTATCTGGCTAACAACGAACAATGAACTGTCTCTGAGACCTGTTAGTTTGTCTTAAAGGAGCCCTCCTATCTGACCCTTATTATTTTTATTAATTGCATGCACGTATAAACTTACACAAAGCCTGATGTATATTTAACAATTTCACTTATTGATAAATGGGACGTTGCTCTATCAGCACATAATTTAGCTTAAAGAGTAAAACTGGCACAAATACTTTATTACCTAAAATACAAATAAACAACTTATTCAACGCAAAATACTCTATAAAACACACTATACGCCATAAATGAAGTGCCAAATGGATTTTTCACAAAGTAACACGTCCAAAGTGTGTGGGAAATTTACCCATTAACTACAAGTTCTCTGGCACTTCTCACCTTTTGGTGACTTTTATCTGAGACTAAATGAAGACCTTTCAGCAGAGTTATTAGAAAATATTTCCATGAATAGAATGCCTATTATTAAGAAAAAAGAAGAAAAGAAATTTGAGTTAATCTGGTCTGTAGAGGATATGGGCTCTGATACCTTGGCAATGGGAGGCAAGGCTTATGGGGGTCTCCCTCTGTCCTTTGGTGGATTGGGCATGTAGGTGCATCCTGGGATGGTGGGAGGTCTGACATGGAGGGACTGGTGGTGAAACAGTATTTTGGGTTGTGGGGTGAGAAGCTGGGGGCACCTGCTGGGAACCTATTGGTTGCTGGAAAGGGCTGAGCTGGGGGGTTCCTGGTTACTGGAGTTGGGTGGTGGGCGACCGTTCCTGGCCGCCATGGTCACAATGTTCTGGGCTTGGCCTGCCCTACACAAGAGGTCAGTGAAACTGGACTAATGTTGAACACCCAAAGGGATGCATTTGATACTGTCAGGTACAATTTGGTGCTAGTACAGGGTGTGCCAGGAGCATGTCATCCTGTCTCTCCCTGTACCCCTTTGGCCTTGGGACTACTGCTCCTATACCATCCAAGTGTATGGCCACTCTATGGGGCTCTCTACTGTCCATCTGCCTGGGGCTGCTGGAGCCTTTAGGAGTCAAGGCTACCTGCCATATCTCAAGAAGTAGTGTAAAGATATCAGGTCACTGCAATATCTTGACAATATCTATGTTTTTCTATTTTGGAGATTCTACTACAAAGTTACAACAGTGATTGTTCTTTCACGTAATCCAATTTCGGTGAAGATTCAGTTGTCGGACAGATGGTCTGATATTAGGCACCGGCACAGAGACCAGACATTTGGATTCTTTGCTTATACAGAGGAGCTCATGGCTAACCTAATGACTCCAACATGCCAAGAAATAGTAAAAATCAATACCAATCAACTACAGTTGGTAACAGAGGTCTTCTGATAGGCTATATTTGATTTCTTTTTTTTTTTTTAAATCAAATGGAGTAATGTATCTTACTAAAGTCCACTGTTCCAGAAGCCCTACTGTTACTTTTAAGGTAATTTTAGAAACCTGAACCACACTGACATCTCATTAAAACCAAAATATTTACTTCTGTCAACCATTCCAAACATGCTGCACATGCTCACTAAGGACTTTAGAGTGTGATGTTTTTCAAATTGCTTAAAATTAAACTTATAATATTCCATTACTTGATATGGCTGCTTTTAGTAACTTCACAGAAATCATTGCAAAGCTGGTTATTTATTCAGCATAACACGTGGTCCAGAGCCCACAAGATGAATACCACATAAACTATGCAGAGTTGAATCTGAGAGCAGTGAACATAATTTGCATGTAAATCTCTGCCTCACTATCTCCTCCTTGCGATCTATCCACTTAAATAAGTCATATACAGGTACATCTAATCCCCTATCTTTTGATTGTTTTTTTATCCATTGTTCATTTTTTTGTTGTTGTTCAGAATGTTATAGACCGTCAGATTTAAGACACATAAATCTCTTCTTGGTATTATCGATAATGATTTATAATTGTGAAATTCCTTTATTGTTCTCAGTATAAATGCACTATGTCCAACAAGGAACCCAGTAAAAGTGATGCACATACTCCGAAGACATCACAAGACTTAGTGTTATACAAATTCCCCCAATTTCTTAAGTTTAACCACACACAACATGTATTTTTCAAAATGTTAGTATACACAGCAAGAAAGGAAACAGATTTAAGTATTTCAATGAATACTCAGTATAGTCGGGAAGGATCTATTAATTGTCATTCTTTCATTCGTCAATTATCTTTTGCGTATCTGGTAGCAAATCTAGGATAGAAACCCAAACATCTCTCTCCCTCTCTCTTGTTCTTGGGGATCCCAAGGCATCCCTTCTCCTGGCCAGAAGGGACGCATAGTTCCTTCAGCTGGCCCTGAGGTGTCCTCATAGTCGGCCGCGAATGGAAAACCACCAAAGGGATGTTTTCGGGAGTCATCCTGACATGCTTGATTTACCTCAGTTGATCACTTTTGATGTGGAGGACCAGAATCCTAAGATGTTAGACCTCTTTACCCAATCTCTAAGGCTGAGTCCAACCATTCTACAGAGGAAACTAACTTATGCCACTTGGATAACTAATAAGCTGCTGCATTGTCCGTAGAATCAAACTCCAACACAGAAACGTGCAATGGAAATGAATAAACAAGAAACATTAAATTATTACTCCTCTGTATTATTAGATTTGAAATTCTGAATATTTTTTTCCTCCAATAAACATGAAATGTTCAATGGATCTTAGATGCTCCTAGAATTCACTTACTTTCACATCTTTTTTTAATTGTTTCATTTGGAATTATTTGAGTCACATTTTCTGCTCTCATTTTTGAGAGACAAGAAAAATAAATTTCATCATAATATTCAGTCTTTGAGTGTTCCCAATTCAAAAATAATTCATTCCTGTAATATCATTCATCTCAATTTGCCCTACACAAGAGGTCAGTGAAACTGGACTAATGTTGAACACCCAATGGGATGCATTTGATACTGTCAGGGACAATTTGGGCTAGTACAGGGTGTGCCAGGAACATGTCATCCTGATTTAGGTGTCCTGTAATGGGGTACCAGCATCAGTATTGGCTGTGACTGAATCTGGCTGTACAATGCTGAGATTACCATCATGCACACACACACATGCACAATTGCAGAGACACAAACAGTTGATATGGGCATGCATCTACATAAAAAAAACCTCTAATTGTGAGCATGAGAAACAGAAATATAATCTGATAAATATGCACATGAACAAAGTCCATGACTTCACACACATGTGCACGCATGCAAGCACATGTGTGTGGACACCCTGTCTAATTCGATCAAGCTATTGACTTACAGGGACTTTGTGAGATAAAAAAAGAAAAGAACAGTGGGAGAGGTGCCCTAACATTTTACAACATTACAGTGAAACCTTTGTTCTCCAAAGGAATCAGTGGAACGTGAAAAAATTTAGTACATCACACAAAAATATAGCTAAGAGATGGCTCATCTGTTTTTAAGGCGAGCGAGTGCCACTGTGAACTGCCACAGTTTCATTTTATGGCATTCCTATAATAATTGTAAATTAACATAGATTCTACCTGACTAGAGCTAAGTGCTCACACATTGTGATGCTAACACAAACATGCAAAGATTAGTGCCAGCTTCTTTTGTCAATGTAATTTTTCCTAGTTAACCATATTCTTTGAATGGGCTCCCTTTTCAATTTACAGAATCTTGTGTATTCAGGGTTTCCCTCAGTGTAGTATTACCCTGGCGGGCCACCAGGCTTTATTTATGCCTCCACCAGGCTTAGCATTGTTAATTTATTTTATGTATTTATTTATTTTTTTAATGATTGCCTTTTTTTAAAGACATTATAGTTGGTGTTTAGGTATTAATCTTCCAGTCTTCTAATTGATATTTTCAAATTTCCTGTCAACTTTAAACATTTTTTAACTCAAATACATGGCGGGCAACTGGATGAGCACCGGGATTAGCAAGTTTTCTGGGGGGAACCCTGTGTATTCATATCCCTACATATTTTTCACATGTGTAACTTTCAAAAACAATTGGCAAATAGAAATATTTCCAATATTTATAAAACCATATTTTGCTGCAATCACATCCGAAGGTCTTTCGTGGTATCTTGACCAGCTTTGTACCTACAGTAGATTACCTGATTATTCCCCCTCCCCATTCATCTTTCCAAACTAGCTGAAGCTTAGCCAAAGCCAAAGATGATGGAGTGCATCTTTGGCTAAAAATTCTTAGTTATATATTTAGGCTATTATTTAGTAGTTGGGTCTGAACTTTGACTATCTCATTTTAAAATATCGACATGATTTGATCTGAACTATTCAATTGTATCTTTGACATTATGGGTTAGGTCAATGTCCTGCACGAGTGTCAAGTCTTTTGCAGCCTCTAAAGGGTTTTCTTCTGTTAATCTTGTATTCAGCTCTGTCTATTTTAGCTTCTTGGATTTTCCAATGAATTCTGACCAGTTTCCCTGTTCCGTTAGAAGAAAAGCATCTTCATGCTGCCAGTAAGTTTTGTGGTGGGGATGGTTCAAGGTGGTATGGAGTCTTAGTTTCTCTCTATACACAGCATTTGTATGTCAATCAAAACAAAGATTGTATCTTGTGAGAGAACATTCTTCCATGTTTTGTGTTTTCCATTTGTGGCAAACCTCTTACACTTCCTTCCAACAACAACTTTCTTCTTTTGTTGTCATTATCATAATATCACCACAAACCATTATGATTTAATTAGAAGTCTGTATTGTCCACCCCTCTAAAAAACTATTTATCCATGTCTCACTTTTTGAAAAAAGTGACTTTTACCTCAAGGTGTCTTTAGATACATTCTTAGAATTTCTGGTTGCACATATTTTTGTATGTGTCGTTTCTGCTTTGATTGATAGAAATGCACTATTTTTCTTTTTTAATCAGAGTCTTCAGGTAAAAGACATAGCACATGTCTGGTTTCACACTGGGCTGTAGACATGGCAGTACCTCCATTATTAGTTCCTAATGAACTCCTTTGGGTTTGTATGTGCATACAAAGTGTTTGTGTGTGAATGTGACAGAAAGTGAGGTGGGAATCACTACAGACATTATTTCATGAATTTCATTAGTTAGGCGAAAATAATTTCCCTGCCAGCTAGGATTGTAATTCATCTATTATTGTTAATCCAAATTTAATATGTTGAAAATTACTACAGGGACAATATACTGGGGAATTGTGCTTCTGCAGTGAGTAAAAGTATCTTCCTGCTCTTGAAGTTTTGTGATTTTTTTTTTTTAAATGAAAAAAGCTTGTTTCCATTTCTTTCCTACTGAAATATATCATGTCTTCCCTGTTCATATTGCACATTATCACAATTATTTTCTGCAGGCTTAGGAAATTGTGATCATCACAGATTATTCAGTAATGTATATTCTTGCTTTGAAGAATGGGAATATTGTACACCGTTTGATTTCACTGTTTAGTTTAATGGCCATTTCACCCTATGAGCAAATAAGCAAAGCAAAGCGGTACCTGGTTTAGCAGTTCAGTATCCAGTCTCAGGTTCCAGTTCAGGTGAAGAGGAAAAACCAAACGGTGTCCTAAGATGGCGATGCGATCATTCCTCTCCTGGCTCAAGGTTACATTCTAATGAGAAATATCCAGGTGCAGGAAAAGGGAAACACCAAATAATCCAAAGTCACTCTTCAGACTATTACCGCTTAATTTAGAACTAGTCTCCATATCCAGGCCGGAATGCTGAAGATGCAGCCCCTTTAAAAGCTGAACCAGTTAAACTAGGCTTCCTGTGCAACATCCACTTAGCTAGCGAATGCTAACAGTTCAGTGCTAAAGCGCCTCAAAATGCAAAACAATATATAAAACTACAGGACAAACTTGGAATTGAAACTGTCCAAAATAGTCCAGGAAACTTACTGTATTTAATCACTCACAGCTGTGCCATTGTCTCCTGCGTAAGTCTTTCTCGGTCGCTTTATTCAAACTTCGCCGCCATTTCTTCTTCTTTTCTATTATGGGGGATCTCAAGCAACTTCAAGGTGCATACCGCCACCTACTGTAAATGAGTGTATAGAACATTAACCCACTATATATATATTTTTTTTCATTTTGTAATATAAATAAAAAATGCTTTCCTTAATGTATAAATATCTTCTGTGTTTTCTTAATTTCTCAATAAGCATTTAGACTCAATTTCTGCCTGTCCTTCTTACTATTTTCCTCAATCTTTCCCTTTCATGCTTATATATTTTACAATTTATCATGTTCTAAATTTTCTTTCCCTCCACGACCTTCACATTTATCATTATTTTTCCTCCCAATTAAACATAAAAATCAAAGTGCAATGTATGTGATTGAATCCGAATGTGAGTCTATAGAGCCTACTCTGATTCTGCTCTGCTTTAATATTTTCTTGGTATAAATTTCATCTTTTTATCCTGAGATGCGCCGAATAACATTTGTTATGAATTTTAAATAGGCTGAATTGTTTTAATTTCATAACAGTGAAATGTGGTAGATGGAAATAACTGTTTAAAGTTTCTGTTTTATATATTTAATAAGTTAATTTTAGTGAGCCCTGTAGCCATAGATCAGTTAGACAAGTAGGTTCCAAAAGTCCATGTTTATTAATTAGGAAATACAAGTATGACTGCCACTTCTGTCTGTCTAAACACTGGCTTACAAGCACTTAAGGACTGTCAAGCAAGTTCCGTTTAATCAGAGGTCTTGTGAAAAATGTGGCCCAGCACATAATTAGAAAACACCATCTCTCTGAATCAATCCAGTTAGGCATCAGAAAATGATAATCCCTGTGACAGTGATGTACAGCTAGTTGTCAAATACCTGGGTGAGTTTGTGCCTTAGGCTTGGTAAGTGCTAAATACGACAAGCTACGTGTGCGTGTGTGTGTGTGAGCAGACTTATGTGCTTGCTTTACTTTGTTAAATTCAAGATCCCGCTGAGCACATCTATTACTAATAAACAACGCTGCATATTTTCCTACTTTATTAATCATCAGCATGCAAGTTTAGGGTTTTATGTCCTGATGTTTTAAAAAAGGGATTAATCCGCTTTTATGCCCTTCATCACAGCAAGACGCGCCACCTTATTAAGTCACCATAGGGACCCAAACTTTTCAAGCAGGTTTAAATTAGTGCTTTCTTTATGTGTTTGATTTACATCCAGTGATTTAATAGGGAGTGAGTGTGAGGAAAAAATAGCTTACATCAGCAGCTAGGAAGATCTTTGAATGCAGGACTGTTTTTTTTACTACTGATTAAATCATACCCTTCCTGTGCTCTCTCCACCAAGCTATTTGTATTATGCCAAATTAGCCACATCTTCTTATTGGAGATTAATCAAAAAAGGAGAAGTCAGTACAGCACAGATACTTTTGATATTATGCCAGTGTTGGTCCAGCTGTAAAAATGTGCATTGCAACACTGAGCACAATAAAATCTGAGATCTTTATTAGGTCCTCAGTGCTTGGTACATGACAAAAAATCTTTGAGAATTTATAATTTCTTTTTCTTGACTTAAGGTTACACAACCAATTTTGTAGATTTATTTTCTTTACGCAGGCAACAAGGCCCTGTAGGAAAGAAGACCTTGACACAAGGATGACCAAAAACATGAGAAAATTGACAAAGTGATTTTTTATAAGAAAAAATGATCATAAAATGCTTTTAATTCAGCGTCTTTCGTATATGTATATATTATTTTTAAGATTTTCTAATTTGTTTGATTTTTTCTTTTTTATAAATATATTTTTCAAAGCGTGCCAAAGACTATCATTCTGATTTGTTCTACTGCTCCAACAGTACTTTGATAAGAAGAAATAAAAAATACACCTCCATTTCAAGTAAATTCATATTTCATCACAATTATTGTTTACACGCCTCAGTCATAATTAGATATGCACTGAGAAATCAGCTGGTGATCCTGATAAACACAACATACAATCCTATTTCGGTGGGAATTGATAGCACCACACTCTAGAGGACTCAGCTAGCTATCATCAACATTAGCGAGGACATGCTCTGTTTTTCCCCCCCTCTTTAAGAGTCAAATAATGTTTGTCACTGAATATGCTTGATTAACAAATGGCAGTCTTTGGGAAATCTCACAGATAAGGTAAGGGTCTGCTTTCTCTGTAGAAAATACACAATGACTGTCGTTAGTAACCATGGCAAGTGTTGCAATTGTTAATACAAGGTGCTAAAGACAGTTTCGTATATGAACTATGCAATAATGTCTTCATTTTAAAATATTAGGAAAATTCTGCTTACCTGCAGAACAGCTCACTGCTCCCTCAAAAACATAGAAAAACATCTCTGGTCCTGTTGTACAGTTCTGAGCAAAATCATGGCACCCAATTCCATTATTTACTTTTTTAACATATCAATGTCTTATTGAAGTGGTTATATCTGGTAAAGAACAAAGGACATCAGCAAAAATATGTGTTCTAATTGAGGAAAAGGTCAGGAAATCCTGGTCCATCAAAGCTAGGTTAGGTATATTCTTTGTTATGCAGAGACGTAGCTACTTATATAACTTCAGGAAAGATATCCCATCTTCCTTGTACAGTCTATTATGAAGCAGATTAGGTTATTTGGTGACTCAAAACTGACCTTTAGAATGAGTGTAATTTGGCATTTATCTCTCTGCTAGGCTATTGATCAAAATGTATGTTATTAAAATTATGAGGAACGCTGATTTGCACTAACCGCAGTAAACCACTCAAACCCCCTTTCTATCCACTAAGAGGGTGAACACAACTACCCTTTGAAAAAGAAAAGTGGCTAGAATTTGAATCATTCATTCAATCTTGCACACTAATGACAGATTTATGCAGCTACCTAAGTCACATATTTCTCCCATACGGGGCTGAGAGTATGGGTAATACCTACAAGGTCCCCATCTGGATGTAAATGTGCCTGTTCTTTTAAATGAGCAGCATTACCAGCACAAAAAAGCCATCAGAATCCTCACACCTCTCCCTCCCTCTGGCAATGTAATCACTTTGTGCATTGGATATTGCATTTATTTTTTAATATTTCACTTTCCCCAGTCTGTACATCTCTCTTTCTTACTCAGCTTGCTCCCCTGCATGCATTCCATTTTCATTCTCACTCTAAATGGCATTTCTTCCCCAGAAATTAGATATCAGCCTGGCTGTCCCTTATTATTTCAACCCAGAAGTGAGGACTCTTGTTACAGGGCAGAAACCGCACTCTCTCCTGTCGATCTTATGCTCTCTCTCCACCCTATTCCTCTCCAACACTGCCTTTATCTGCATTCTAACTTCTCTCTTTCTCACACTCACCCCTCTGAAGCCTATCTTGCTCCCCTACATTAACTATCACTTGCATTAAATCAGATGGAACACATTAAAAGTGGCATGCATAGCAGACAATGGTTTTTATGATTGCCTTTTGTGTTCGGCCTGGTTTTGTGGCATAGCCCCATAAAATGCCATTTGTATCACCTCATTTCATAAGACCTTATTGCGCAGAGGAAACAAAGAAGAGCGTGAGAAGACAGAGACAAAGCACAGTATGGTATGTTATGTGTAGAAGGGAGATGGAAGGCAAAAGGAAAAATTTGAGTGAGAGTGCAGCAAAGTGGAAATGAGGGTTTGAAAGAAAGAGAATGAGAAAACAATGAGCAGAAAGTGAGAGAAGTTGAGGAAGAAATCACATGAAACAGTTTCAAAGTCCAACACAGCTAAAACAAGGTAGGTGGAAAATTCAAGTTTAAGAAAAATTGAGCCTCAGTAAAGACCTGGCACAAAGTGAGATGACTTGATGACACAATGAAGAGGAGCAAAATGAGTTGAGGGGAGTGGAATGAAAGTGGAGGTAAGAGTTAAAAAGGGAAGGAAGAGGTTAGAAAAAAATCATAATGATGTGGAGAAAAATGAGCTGGACTTTTAGCTGACTCAGCATTGACGGGTGATTCCCAGTCCAACCCTTGAGCTTCAATTTTGTTTTGTTTTGTCTTCTCTTAGCAAGAAATCCTCCATATCTAATTGCGACTACATAGCGTTGAAAACAATTAAGTGTGAACAATGTTACTGAGCAAAAAAGACTCAAATATAACTATTCTCTATATCAGTGAAGAGTTTAAAAAGAAATTCTTCACTGGAGCACAGTGATGTAAAAAACCATTCAAATAACAATACACTTTGTTAGATGGTGCCCAAATAATTAATTTTACACTCCTCTGTTCAACAAATATTATTCCAGAAGTGCTTGTCTTTATTTATGCTCTTTTTGGCTGAATCTTAGCTGGCCGTCAAGTGTTTTTTTAGAGGAGAGGTTTCTATTTGTACAGTTTTATTCTTTTAGCACAGCTATTCACTTCATATCAGCCGTTACAAGAGCCTGTGCAGGTTGAACTTAATGATCTTCAGTATCGGTGAGGTGTTTAAAACTAAGTCAGATGGAGCACATAAATGTAAGAAACCGTTTAAAAGGAAACTGTATAGTGCACAGCATTTAAAGACATGTCTACAGTTTGTTCAGGCTACAAACAAACTGTAGACATGTTTATAGCCCAATTCACTGTCACATTGAGCTAATGTGACAGTGAATTTGCACAATTCTTTCCTTTTGATTTATAAACATCTCCTTGTCATGGAGCAAATTATAAGAAATGTTGGCAGCTTTTGGAAATCTCATAGTTTTAAAAAAAGGTGTGCAGTCTCTAGAAATATACATGAAAATTGTTGCTATGGTAATGTTAGGTGAGATAATTGTTAATATAAAATAATTTAGTCTTTTTAAATATTTTTTTAAATCCTGGTAATACAAATGTCAACGGCCACTCGTGATGGAAAGGCCAGAAAAAATAGCTTTGATTGCTGTTCTTATACCTTCTGGTCAATTACAGGTAATTATAGTTCTTAAAGTAAAATTGGGATCCAAAGGTCAAAAGCTTTCAAAAACCGGCTACAAAATTCTGGTGCTTGGGCTTCTGAAATAAAAGTGAGAAAACAGTTGACAAGACCTTAAAAGAAAGAGAGAAAAGTCAAAGATTCATCAATCAAATGCTATTCATTTTAAAACAAGCTCAAAGGGCAACTAGTAAGTTATAAAGCAAAGGAAAATATATATCAAAGAGACAGAGTGCAAAGATAAGGACACCTCTTCCCTCCACTGCCTCCCTTCCTCCCCCTCCATTAGTACAGTGAGCATATTGGGCTTATTAAATTCTAATTGTCTGTAATGGCCGCCCAGGATCTCTGAGGCACTATGTGACAGGGCGAGTGTGAGCGGAGGTATTTGTTTTGCTAATTGGAAACCGTTCAGCTCCCTTAAGTGCTCTGCTGTTTGCCGCTGCTCAGGGAGCGCCTGATAAAAACCAGCGGATAGATGGATGGATAGCACAGGTACCGTGGAGAGAGGGAGAGAGAAAGAGATGCAGGGAGAGACAATGGGCGGGAGGGCAGAGTGTATGAGGAGCACCTTGGGGGTATTTACCGGTGAGAAGGAATATGAAAAATCAATGAGGACATAATGAGCTTCATTTAGAAAGTTGTCAGACAATAGCAGAGAGCTGTTTAGCATGCTGGATACACTGTGTGAAACAAAAGATGTTTACACAACAGACCCCATACAGTACGCTACTGAGGTTCGCTAGAAAAAAACAAAAAACATCTGCATTGGCTTGAGCTTACTTTTAAACAGGCCCTTGTAGAAATGGTATAATACTATGCATTTGTGATTTATTGTTTATATATGACTGTGTGCTTGTGTGAGCTTTTATACTGATCTTCATCTGTATAGCAAGGTTTGTTTATTTCCCTTAGTGCTCGGGACCTCTCTCACACCCCCACCACTCTCAATATCTTGCACGTCCTTGCAGCGTCCTTACACGCAGCATGCCTCAGAAAGCCATTTAGAGTTTTTTCCTTGGTCTGTGGAGTAGCTCTCCATCCACGTCCCTTCCCCATGCCCCCATGGCAAAATAAGAAGTGCAAAGAGGTGCAAAAAGCTTCCACCACGTTTCCATTTGGCTTTAGTTCTGGAGAGGTTCGCACTTGCATGTGGGCATACACACACAGGATTTCAGGTCATGGCATCTCCTTCTCACAGGTACACAGAACCTCAAAAACATCTGTTTTCTCTGATAAAGATTAATATAACTTATCTTGCTCTAAGAGATTCATTCTGTTTTATTATAGAAGTATACTTAATTTCAGACAAGTGTTACACCGAGGCAGATGTCACAGCTGGACAATGGGAAAGCAGTGGTGGTGTCCTTTAACCACAAAAAAACCACAAAAAAACAAACAAAAAAAACTTGTTAAAGTCATTCTGACCCTTCAGTGCACATGAAACGAAGTGAGGGTGGTCTACTCGACCTCCTCCAGGACCACGCGCAGGGCAAAAAGATTACACAGGATCCACTCGACCCCTCCTGGGACTGCAAGAAAGTTAGATGATTTGTATCAGAGTTCCTGAATAAGCTCAACTGTGAAGTAGGCAGATGTTGCGAGACAATTGCAAACAGGTCTTCCTGTGACCACTATCCACCACTACCCACACACCCTCATAAAACACTTGTGATTGAACATTTTGAATATTCACCCTGACTTCTTCCTTAAGAACTGTTGTTTTAGTAGAAGGAGCCCAGGTAAATTACCGATTTATTAATTTTTTTATGGATGGTTTTTATAGCACTTAATATTTTAATTATTACTTTTACTGCATGATGACAATAAAAAAAGATATATTCTATTCTATTTATATAATCATGGCAATTTTGTTTTTTTGAGGAAGATTAATTAGGAGGAGCTTATTTTAACTAGAAAATACTCAAAGTCAAAATGTTTCATATTAAGATAAATAATTATTTTTAACATACTTTAACATTGCACTGATGTTCAAAGTACTGGAGAAGATTTGATACTTTTGTATTATTTACCTATTATGACATGATTCAGATATTCTTACTTCAATATCTTCTGCTTAATTATAAAAAATTTTCACAAGCCTGTTTTTTTATGCCTCCCATGACCACTTGATTTTTTTATGGAGGTCTTTTTTGCACATCAGAACTGAAGTTTGCAACATACCTTTTAAATGTAATCAGGCAATTAACATTCTATCATTTTCACTTAAATCAAAATCCAAAGGCTTTTATTTCTTGATATTCTTGTTTGCACACATTGGACTGCACACCAACAAGATTAGGAATCTCAGGTCCCAGACCGTCTCACATTACTTTTCTCTTCAGTAACACAGTGCATGCTTTCTGGAAGGTAACATCTCTTAATTAACAAAAAAAAAAATAGATCAGCACAGTCTTCATCCATCAACCCTATCCCTGCTAGAACAAAAGATAAACAATAAAACAGCTTTGATCATAACAACAAAGCACAACAAAAACAAAGTAAACGAGCAGAACTCTATAAATTTCAAAGTCCTTCCACAGGCACTAATCTGTGACTTGCGGAGTCTTACTCTTTTGTGTGGAGGGTAATTTATCTTCTGCACTATACGTTTTCTCCCTATAGATTTGTGGCAAAACCACAATGCTGGCTAATGTTGTTGTCCCATTAGAAACAAACAGAAGTGGGTCTGATTGCTATTCCTCCTGTCCCCCAGAGCCTTTTTAAGTGCAGCCATGTTATTTTTGCTTCACTGTGTGTCAAGGCTTAAAACAGGATTGGTACTGTATGACAGGCTGTTTGGCAACACCCAGGCAGGTCCCATGGAGGTTTGTCTGAGCTATTGCTGGGCAAATGCATATGGAGGCAGCAGGCGTGAAGATCAAGAAGTGTGTAGAGAGAGCATGTGTGCATGTTGGAGTTTGATTTCATCCTTCTTTTTTATCTTCTACATGTATTTTGCATCTGATACTGCATTCATTTTTTTTACTTTTTTGCAAGAAACCAGCAGATGTTTAGAGACAACCAAACAAATAAAATAAACAATCAAAATGCAAGGAATATATTTTTTGTAGAGGCTATGGGGAATGTAGTCCTTTTAATTGAAGAAACTGGAATAACATCACAACATATGGACTGAGGTGCTGTGAAATAATCAGCTGGAGTTGAAGGAGGATTCAAACCATACTTCCACTATGCCTACACCATTATTTTCTTTACGAGAGTGCCATAAAAAACTCAAAGAAATTCACAAAATCCAAAACATTAGGTGAACAAAAGTTAATTTTTAATTCTGAACTGCAGTAAAATATGGTATGTGCACCTGACCTCCTGAAACAACTGACACATGGGGAAAAAAAAGGAAAACAGCCCAGTCAATCACCCCTAATTCAACTAAAGATGAGAGTGCATAAGTTGGCCAAAATGAGTCAGATTTAAATTAAGGCTTTAAGTAGACGCCTTGACCTTATTCTAAAAAAAGAAGAAAAAAAGAAAGCATGTCAACAATGTATTAAAGAAATGTCAGTATATATTTATCAAATACAAATGTGTCATACCACTTTATTAGACCAATCTTAATTTTGTGGACTAATTTGTTTTGATTTTTGCATGGGTTGCAAAATTGGATTCCTTGGGTTGCCATTGACCTTTGGTTTTAATTTTATGCCTAGATCCCCTTTAGAAGTACGTTTATAGAAAAAATACTTATATGTCCTATACTTTTTTCCTTCACTCTGTTACTGTAATTCAGGTCTCTGCCTGTTAAACTGTTTCTGATGTTCTGTTTTGCTTTCGATTTCACCTTTTGATAGTGACTTTATAAATGGCTGGACTGAATCATTTAGGTAATATATCAACAAGTTTCTGTGCAGAGCTATCAGAGAAGTATGTGCAACTAGGCAACAGAAAGCGGAGTTCATCCCAGTTTGTTTGGCATAGACAAGCTCCTGAATAGAGATAACAAGGGTGTTAGCTGTAGTTGCTGCCAAAATAGGTAGATGAAAATTCTTTAGTATTCCTGTGAGATCACAGCCCTTTGCCAAGATCAAAAAAATTGTGGATCCAGACAGGTTAAAGGGCAGATTAGGGTCCCAAATGTCCCAAAGGCAGTGAAGTATCTGTTGTACCAATTTGGGACTCTAAATGCAAAACTTTGATCCTCTGTTGTACTACTTTAGCAATCATAGTTACAGTATACGCATCAAAAATTCATACTCCACTTTGTAGAAGTATGAATCCTTGTCTCTTATGTCTCCTCACAAGAGACAAGGATTTTACTAAGAATTATTTCAACAATTTTGGTGCCAGGATTTGAAATATAAGCGACCCACCACACAAAAAATAAGAAGAAGTCGCCAGGGCACAAAACAGAGAAAATGAAGAAAAACAAAATTTTACTCATAATGTACTGTGGATAAAGAAAATCAAATAAAAACCTGGAACACAATACATTAGGTAACACAAATATGATAATAAGCACTGTACAGTACAAGAAAGGGTTTTGTTACCCATATGTGACAGGCCATAAGAAAAGTAGGAACGTGTTGTCAAAATACACTAATTTCAATATGGTCAAAAAATCTCTTCATCCTGGCATCAAAACTACTTATCAAAATTTTGTATCTTTTTTGAAATTTATATGTTTCCATTAAGCAAATTTATTTTAGAAATGTCAACTTGCACACATAGAGTAAAAGTGTTGGAGTGGCTCCCTAAGTGGTGGGACACGTTGAACCTTGTATCTTATCATCTCTCTGTCTGTAATGTGTGACACTTTACTAAAGCGTTTTAAGAACCTTTATTGAGTTTGGGGCAGGGGTAGTTATTATCAGCTACTGCAAGGACAGCTAGGAAGATAAATAATTGAAACAGCATTTTAGCAGAGGCGTGATGATTTCAGGTTGTTTTGCACCTAAGGCACCTCCCAGCTATTGAGTTGATCAAAAACTTCTTTGCATACTGAAATATCCTAGAGTCAAATGTCAGGTCACCTGTCCAAGGGCATTGTCTAAAATAGTTTCAAGGGACAATAAGTACAAACACAGCAGAAAATCTACAATAGAATGGCCGGACGCTAAAAGAGTCAAGATGGGGTTATGGTCCAGTAGTAGTTTATATCTCATCCTGTCGCCATGACAACTTAGAAACTGAAACTTATCAAGACTTACCTTGCTACTTTGCTTGTGATGATGGTTCTAAACATACTGTATCATAGTTTTTGAATGCTTGATTAATTTTTTTGTTTAATAATGACATTAAACTGATGTGTGTTTTTACATTGTCTTTAGTAAGGAGTAATTAATTTTATTATCCAATATGTGAAACCCTAAAATTGAAACGTGATATACATTCAAGAATCCCACAAACAACAAATATGTAGCACACACATGGATAGCTTACCGTCGCTCTTGCACATATGGCCCTGGCCAGCATGTTCTGCTAGATCGCGCTAACTGCTTCACCAGATGCCTGTTGGATAATCTAGGTGCCATCTCATAAAGTTCTGCCAAAGAGTGTGTGATTACTTTTTCCCTGCCAAAATAAAAACCTAAACCACAGTGATCATGCTTTAAATTTCTGCACTACTTTAATTTCCTGCCGTTTGAGTATTTTCCCACACCATCCTGCTCCACCATATCTTATTTATTTAGTTATTTTGCAGAGACAATGTGTAAACACATTAATCTTTACAAAAGGAAGAGATGCTTTACATCAGATTTAGCTACAGCTACTTTCCCCATCTGTAGCCCTTACTCAACATAATTTTCATTTTTACTTATCACACATCTGACTTCCATTCTTCCTCATGCTTCCTCTGTCTGGAAATCCCTCCAACATATGTGCCTTGCTTCCCCTGCCTACATTTAATGCCTCCAAGAAGCATGTGTGCTGCCTAATGTTGAATCCAGATTATTCTCAGTGCTTATTGTTTGCCATTTTTTATGTTCAATCCAGTGTAGAATTTGATTGCCACCAATTGTGCGGATGACAGACAGATAGATTTAACTAGAGAAGAAAGAAACTGCATAATAATGTTTGGCACAAATTAAACCATCACCCAATTTGGAACTAAATAATCTCCTTTCCTGTCAGTAAGTAAAAAGTTTGTGTTAAATGTAGCTTTGAGTAATTTCCATTAATGCTACTTTATATGCGGCACACATAGACACACACTCATACACCTTCAGTCACCCACGCCTCTCCATAAATAAACAAGTAGCCACTTATTTACAGCATTTGCTACTTAACTTGGCAGTCCACCACAGTGACAGCCACACTGTACATCTAAGTGTCCCTTAATCCACCCTCTCAATTTTTCCCACCTCTCCTTCTATATTGAATAGTAGCTCTCTCTTTCTCATTATGTCAAAGCTCCAATTTTTCTTGCGTTCTGTGTTCTTGGTGTGTGTAATTGCGCAGTCACAAATTCATGCCCAAATGGGATCAGATGGCTCTCATACAGTCTTAGTCCTGGATGGGTGACAAATTGTTCTTCAGGGAATGGATTGCTAAAGATCCTTATGTATATATAACCAGGGGATATCAAGAAATCCCTGTGAGAATGTATGGAGATGTGTGTGAGTACCTTGTATTTTACAGTCAGAGCTATGTGAAAAATAGAAATAAACTTCCTTGAATGAGTTAGGTCTTTAAAACAAAGTGAGATAAACTACAGAGAGACTTAAAGTCATAGCCATTGTGTTTATCTCTAGATGTGTAGCATCTATGGCTCTGGAAGTTCAGTGGTTCAAATATGATTTCTGAATAGGTATCAGAAATTTTATGATGAACAAAATCTTTTCATTTCATATTTATAACTTACAAGCAAAAGAAGTGGCACTTCATGGCTACATGTTTTTTATAAGCAGGTAATATGTTTGACAACATAAATTCTTTGAAAGGAATTATCCAAATTCACTATTTTACACATTTTAAATTTCCATTCTGGGCCCCACTGCATCTAGAAACAGCCAAAGCCCTACAAAAAATACTCAGGCATTTTCGGGAAAGAAGTTTTTATTTTTTCCATGTCTGAAAAATTAGCCATTTCAATAACTGCCATACCTCTACTAGCAACTCAAGCAAGTGTTATTAACTCAACAGATTTGTTCCAACCTCCTTAAAAAATAAAAATAAATTATGATTAAAAATACCTCCCATGCTCTATCCCTTACTGGCTGGATCTGAAATAATAGCACATATATCTGACATGATTGGATTACTATTTTTAATGCAATTTTGCATCCATGAACTAGCATTACCTCTCTTAATTTGGGTCAGAAAATTAGTAAATTATGTCCATTTGTTTATATCGTTTTCAAAGCATTTCAAGTGTTTTACAATTATAAAGCCGAGAGAGCAGACAAATGATGTTGACAGGGAGGCAGGCCAAGTGGAAGACAGAAAGGAATTGTACTCAGTGTAGTTCAAATGAAAAATATCAAGCGGTATTCAGCCGATGACTGTAATTTAGCCAAAGCTCTTCAGGGGTACTTGACAAGGCATATTAAACAAGGCAACAGCTTTTTTGGAAAGCAAAAAAGTGACAACATTCGTTTGGCAGCAGTACTTGGACAGAATTGCCTGCCCCACTTCAGTAATGGGCAGAATTTTAATAATTAAGAATATTATCTCAGTGTTTCTGTTGCTATCTTTAATTACAACTTACAATGCACAAAGGCCAACACATGAAAGACAAAAGAGGATGCAATAAATTATGACCAATTGAAAGTTGTAAATTCAGTTTGTATAATCTGCTACTTAGGACTATAATCACCAAAAATGTAGATTCATCTCACTGAATTTGAATGTTATTAAAAAGCTTATTTATCTGACTGATATATTGATTGACTGATTGATTAATTAACAAAGAGCTTAATAGCAACAAACTAAGGTGACCAAAGCAATTCAACATAAAAATTACAGTACAAAAAAACCTCCAAAATCACATAAGAAAATAAAGCAATAAGATAAGTCCTGAGCTTAGACTTTAAAATGCCCGCGTCTGAGGTAGAGCAAAGGTATAAAGGGAGATTTTTTCTAGAGCTGGGGTGCTGCCACTGAAAAGTCCAGAGACCAGAGTGCTTTAGTCTAGTCCTTGGAACATCTAATGACATTGACTTGATTACCTCAAGGGATACCATGTACAAAATGACTTAAAGGTTCAGATAAATAAGGTAGAGAAAGGCTATTATGAGGAGAAAGTAGACACACATGGTGGACACAATGGTGGATTTGACAAAAGTCGATTTGTTTATTAAATTTAATCACCTGATCAAATATTACCCCTAGGTTTCTGACAGTAGTATTTACCTTGAAAGACAGAAAATAATGATGTCTGTGGTGGTAATGTCACCAAATACATTCATGTGAAGTTATATCTTTCCCTTTGTGGTAAAATATAAGGGGAAAAGAAAAGGCAATTCATTTCAAAAGTAAAACTTAAATGATATAGCTTCATTATTTAAATTTAGATGTAAATTCAAATGTTTATTTCTATAGATTTAATATCCAATTAAATTTATTTTTTTTAAAAAGAATACTGTATAAAACCACAAAAATAAAATATTTTCCTTACAAAAACATATTTTTGGGAAAAGATTCTGAACAATTTTCTAACAGTTATTGACTGACAACACACAACGAGGGTAAACCACAAAGCAATTTAATGGAAAATTGAGTAGAAGAAAAAACTTTAAGGAAACATACATATTCACAATGATGACATCAGTAGCATTTTGAAGCCTCGCCCATATAAGATTTTGTGGGATATTTATAAAATATGGACAGACAATCAACTAGAAGTGAGTTTTAATTTTTGTTTAGAGTACTGAAATGTATTCATGTTTTAATGATATTCTAATTCATTGAGATGCACCGGTATGTCAAAGCAACGCTCACCATTTGTACTCATGTTCCTGCAGCTTTCTTCAGAACAAAACAAAAAGTTACTTTGTCAACCAACTTCTGCATAAAAAGATAGAAGAAAATATACACACTCGTTTGACATGCAGAGAGCAAGTCTAAAAGACAAGGTTGGACAGAATAGATGTGGGCAGGTTCACTGATTCTGATGTCAGAGGTAGTCTGAACGTTCTCCGTGTCTATCCTTTCTCCACTAGACCTTACATGGCAGTTCTCCTCTCCGGGGTGTTCTATGAAGACAGGAGGGAAAGCAGGAAGAGAAAAGAGGAGGAATGGGGAGGCGGTGGGTACAATGGCAGGTACTAAGGGATTGTTCCAATGCCCTTGACATGAGGGAAATACCAGAAAAGAAAAGGAAAAAAAAAATCAGCTGAGAAGAAGGTCTTAGGGAGGAAACATTGGAGAGCTTAACCTGCTTCTGAAAAGGGCACTTATATTCTTGAAATATATGTTTGGGGGCATAAATATGTATAAGTATTTGAAGATAAGATAGGGGTTCAAAAGCACAGAGATTTGCTGGAAGTGTAGCAAAACTCGAGGTATTCATTTCTAAGGTATCAGTTGTTTGAGTCAACTAGATATTTTTAATGTTATTTTTCTGTTCAATTTCAGTAAGCGAGTGCATGTTTTCACTGCCACAACCCAGAATGAGTCCCAGACCAGCATTTTTTTTTTTTTTTTTTTTTTGGAGAGCAGATGTTTTGCTCTCACCTTGCCATACCTCATAAAGCGTGATGGCTCAGGACCCTGGGGCCAGTCTGGCACACGCAGGTTTGCAAGCACAAACGTGCACCAACACAGAAACACAGAGATATGCATGTATTACATAAACACACATGCACAACTGCCACCACCTCAGACCAAGGCACATATAAACACTCTATACATTTGCAAACACAAAACCTGAGAAAGAGACAAAGACTTGGTCTGAGTTAACACTGTGACACAAGTGTGAAGGGTAGACCAATATGGAAGTGTGAATGCCACGAAATATAAAATTACAGGAAGGGAAGGCGCTCACACAACATGAAAGCTAAAAATCATAAATTATTCAGTTGCATGAAAACGACCCTGGAATAAATAAAACATGATAAAAGTACCAGAACCGAGTTATTTGACGGACATGAAAACATTCTTTCATCATCACTTAATCCTGGAATTGCACCACTCAAGGCAGCAGCATGTTGAAGTTGGTATTTTTTGAGTTCCTCTGTTTCTGGCAGAAATGTGCATTTTTTGGTCAGTTCTCTCTAATTTAGGATGCTGTGCAGTTAGAAGGATTTTTTCCTGAAGCTTCTTTTTTCCGCTTTTGGTCATTTGTTATGATACATAGCCATAAAAACAGGGTGGTTTACAACCGGGAGCAGCTGATTAACATTGCAAAAGATGAAATAATAGCTCAACTGAAGTCGCAAATCCCAGATTACTTGCAGAGCTGGAGCAAAGATAAAAGAGAGAAGAAGGAAGTTCAAACCATCTCTCCCATCAGTCATCTCACATTTCCCATAAATTATGATGGGCAATGTGAGATCTTTGGCTAACAAGTTGGATGAGCTCCAACTTATTAGTTGGAGCTCATCCAACTAACATTGCATGGGATAATGTTCTGCATTATCCCATGCAATACACATGATTTTAAATTTGGTAGTGAAGAGACATCTCATGGTTCCTCTAAATTTCAAATAACTAAAATACTGTAGCTGGGATGAGGGGGTGTTCATGTTATGTGATAATTACTGGCCTGTTTGAATTTCTTCATTTGTAAAGCAATACACATTTTGCAATGTCTGAATTCAAGAGGCACCGAAATACACTCACCTCTACTTCCCAGATCCATATGACATAATGAAACCAATAAATCATAATTTGCCAATAACTTAATTTGTTTTTTCCAGTAACTTGTAGCCCATTTTATTTTCATAAAGCACCACACATGAAATATGTTCTTTGTTTACTTGACTATCACACAATTAATTTGGATCAGGCTGAGGATGAATTATTTATAGAAAATGAGAACTCTTATGAAACACATAATGAACCACAAAGACTTCCCCTTACCTATTCATAGGCATTTGTTTTACATTAGTGCTTTGAAAATAATCCCCTAAAAAGTTTAAAGTATGTTTTTTTTAGATCACTCATAACACCATTTATATGCAAATATTCACCTTCATTCATGATCTTAATTCCAGTTTATAACAGAAAGTGAATACAAGACAAAAGTAAATGGATACATACACACTTAAAATTGGACTGTCTTGATGGAAATGTGCTTGGTTTGACAGCGAAATGACAACAGTCAGGACTACACTGCTGTGATTTTCATTAAAACCACAGGAGGAAAATTCCTTGTAATCATGGGAGCATTTAGCCCAGTGATAATCCACAGTGAATTATGCTGAATTGTAATACTGATGTCAGCAGCAAGATGGCAGAAAGCTTGCAACACTAGCACTCAGAACAGCAGTTGCATGAGGTATTTATCTTAATCACTGTTAATTGACCAACCAGTCTCAGATCTGATAATAATTTTTAAAGAGTCTTCGCTTACCCACTCTATCACTTAATTGTCAGTAAATGGTAATAATTTTACTGAAATGCATTTTGATACATTTTGATGTTAGCTTGGTCACAGGGGGGAGAAAACACATCAATCAACAACTGATTTTGCTGTGTAGTCTATCACACAGGGGGAGTGTTGTTCACCCGGGAAACCAAGCACAGTAAGACCACTCCTGCATGAATGTGACAGCATATTTCAAAACATATACAGTACAGACCAAAAGTTTGGACACACCTTTTAATTCAATGAGTTTCCTTTATTCTCATGACTATTGACATTGTAGATTCACACTTAAGGCATCAAAACTATGAATAACACATGTGCAAATATGCACTAAACAAAAAAGTGTAAAACAACTGAAAATACCCCTTATATTCTAGTTTCTTCAAAGTAGCAACCTTTTGCTGTGATTACTGCTTTGCACACACTCTGCATTTTCTTGATGAGCTTCAAGAGGTCGTCACCTGAAATGGTTTTCACTTCATAGGTGCTCTGTCAGGTTAATAAGTGGGATTTCTTGCCTTATAAATAGTCATGAAAATAAAGAAAACCCATTGAATTAGAAAGGTGTGTCCAAACTTTTGGTCTGCACTGTATATTAACAAAAGAAATCGAGAAACACTAAGGTCTACTAAGGTCTTTTATGGAGGAATCTGTGTGCATGTGTAAGGACAATAGGTTTGAGGTAAAAGTCCTGGGTCACCCAGGAGAACAAAGGCATAGAGCACACATCACCATAAAACGATGGGAGACACAGTAAAGAGTTTTAAAATGGCTCCTGTCGAGTTTTGAACCAAACTGAGTTAGGGAAAAAAAAAACGTTGTCAAACTTAAACATGTGAAGCAACAAAAGAGCAATAAAAAAAGTTTGTTTCTTTTACCAGAAACAAAACTTTTCATCAATGGGTGTCTAATTTAGCATTATTATTCAGGTTGGTAAATAGGCTTAGCTTTGCAAGGCACCACAAATAGAAAGTAACTTTATTGACAATAAGGGAATGGTTAGAAGGCTATCATCATGTTCTGCCTACACTCACACCAGTGTAGGCAGCTCAATGAAAGCACCCACTATACCTTTCATCTCTATTTGTGTTTTTAGAAGAACATGTACACAGAGACAGCTCAACACAGTGACAAGCTCTATGTTTTTTCAGGCATTCTGCTTTCATCTTCAAATATATTAATCACCTTAGGTCTATGTTTCTTTTTTCTTTCTTCACTATTTAATTTCTTCTTTTTTGGTGGATGTTGCTGTCCAGCTACATTCCAGGTTACAATGGAAACCTATGGAGTCCCAAGGAGACACTGAAGGAAAAAAAAACCCAAAAAACTTTATTGTACTATTGTACGTTCTGGTGTGCACCACATACTATCTTGAGTGCATTGGAACCAAATATGAAAAGCATGTAAAACACAAACAAACAAAAAAAACCAACACACATCCTTGTCCCAATTTAACCAAAACCGTTTCACCAAACCATGATGTGGTCTGTAAACTTACAGGGAGTCACATACTAGTGCATATATATATAATATTTCAGTTTCTTCCAGACAATTTAAAGGAAGCAACCAATTTCAGGTAAGAATGGTTAAAGCTCCAGCCTAATATAAGGTGGGTCCATGGGCCTAGTTTTTTTAACCTGGGTGGATGAGAAAAAAAGACATGCTGTGTCATAAGTTGGTGGTGTGAGGTGGTGAGGCAGATGCAATGGAACCAGGTACAGCAGTAAAATGATATTTTAATGATGAAAATAGTCCAACATAATCCACAAAACTAGGCAGCAAGACTGAGCGGAAGCCAGGGCTCAACGCCAGTAGCAACTGATTAAACGAATGGACAACACGAAGGACTGAGCGCACACTAGACAAGGACCTGACGAAGAACAAGGAACACAGGTGGAGTTAAATACACAGAGGGTAATCAAGGAAACGAGACACACCGTGGAACAATCAAAGGAAGGACAGGACAGCACGGAGACTCAGAGACACAGAAAACAATAAATAAATACACAGAAAAACTCGGAACATGACATGCTGGTCTTCTATCCAATTAGAAAATAAAATCTTGCTTGAATGAAAACAACTGAAAATCTGTTGGTCAGGGTTTCGATTCTAATTTTTGATCCAGCCATCGACAAGATCCTGTGACAATTCTTGATGGATGTTTGTTTGAGCTCTCTCCTTATCAGAAATGGCAGACTTTAGGCAACTGAATAATTCCCTTAAACAACTTTAATAAAAGTTGTTTTATTAAAACAACTTATTTTAATAACAATAGAAGAGGTTGTTAATAAGGGTTGATATTGAAGTCATTTTAGAAGTTTAAGATTAATCAGCTTTTGCATTCCAAAAATTTGTTTTGTGATGTATTTGGGATTGTTGTCCCATTAACACATATATTGTGCTCAAGACTCAACCATTTTACCCAATGAAAATTGGTTAGCAACCAACCAAGACTCAAGAGTATCACAAACTGGACACTGACTGCAAAACAGTCTTACACAGATTTACATCATCATGGACCAACAGAGTGTCAACTTAAAGAAGTCCAAATTCAAAATAAAAGTAATAAAATACTTTCTTTTAATACTTTAATTTTAACATTTATTACTATAAGAATTAATATATAAATGATATTATTTAAAGTATGAATAATAATAATAGCAATAATATATATATCTTTATATATACACACACACACACATGCCCACAAGTGAATTCGCAAAACACAGATTTGCACATACACCCTAGCAAGGACCTTGTCATTACTCGCTCCATCAAAGTAGATTATATAGGCATTAATTGAGAGTGCAATCATGCTCTGAGCCCATGGTTCAAAGGAGCTGATAATAAGCTGTGATAGGTCCAGCTGATGGAAAAAGCCAGGCAGGCTGTCAGCATGCTCGGGCACATTCTGGGTTTGTTGGGGTGTGCGCAAGTGTGTATGCATGATGGTTTGCTTGTGCTTTGTGTTCGATCATTTTTCAAGACTAAGATTCTTTCTCCTGTGAGGAAACTTAATCTGTGCACCTGGTTTAGTTTATGTGCTTCACACACACCCCTACAACATTACCACTCAAGCCACAGTTAGACTTAAACTCTATGCATGTATGCATGTGAATTCACTTGCATTAGGGTGTAATGCAAGTGTCCACTCCAGCCACTAACTTGTCTCATAGCCAACTCTGTATTCCTGGCATCGTTGTGGTCAATAAGACAGTAGCATGCAATATTAATGAGAAGCTCTACTGTGGTTGTTAAGAGCCCTGGACAGGCCAGACTACTGTTTCAGAAAGAACTGAGAACAAGGAGAGAGCCTGAAACACAGAGGTGAGGACAAGTAAGAGAAGAACAGATAAATAAAGAACGCCAAGTAGGAAAGGAAGTGTAAAAGAGGAAGCAAGGTGACAAGCTAGAGGACTGAAGATATTACAGGAAAAGCAGAGCAATAAGGGGGCGCAAAAGCCGCTAAAAGACAGAGGACAGACAAAGGTCAACAGAGGCAAAAGGCAGGAAAGGCCAAAAGATGACAACAGCAATAAGAAAAGGAAAATTGGAGACATTAAACTAGGCAGAGGAAAATAAGAAGTGGATGGAAGACTGATTTAAAGGATCAGTGGGTGAAAACAGTCACAGATTCAGAAGAAAGAAAAGCCAAAAGTGAAACTGAAAGTGGGGAAGTAGCTTAAATGGGGTGGAAATGAGGGAAAATCAAAGGTTCAGGGAGGGATTGTGAAAACAGTTGATGCAGGAAAGTGACTGGAAAAGTGAGAAATGCGAATTGATCAATGCATTTGTAATAATCAACATGGTGACAAACAGATGAGGAACGTGAGATAGAGCCAAGTGTGTTTCCAATGAAACTCTCGCAAATATTAAGATGCATGCTATTAATCACAGATGTTGCCTGGCAACCTTGATGCAAATAAAAGTATGCAGTTCATGTACATGAAAGAATATATGCTTAGTAAAAATACTTTCAGCCTAAATATCTCATAATCTTGCTTAATAAAACATTGAGCCAAATTAGCACTTTTTCCCCTTCCTTTTGCACTTTGCTTTTAGTGTACAGTCCTTTGCAATGAGTTTTTGAAGCCAGTTCTGCATAAGGACTGAATTTCTTTTGGAAGTCTCTCATTTCCTTTATTACTTACTGTATTCCACCCTTTGCTCCAACTCTCTCGCCCCTGATGAATTCGATCGAAGCACGCCGAAACAATTTAAGGGTCGGCGGGTGGTAATTTATTCCTACTCTCTTGGTTTAACTATTGCACACCAAAGGAATTGGTAACCTGAAACTCAAGTTCTGCAATATTTCCAAGAAACTGGAGTAAAATTATGGCCTTTTAACCATGACTTGATTTGTCTGCAGAGCTTTTGATGGAAGCTTCTGAATAGCTTCTTTTCTTCTTTATTGGGTGACTGGTCGAGCTTTTATGGGCTTGTTTTTTTTGCAAATAGCAGGAAAGTGGGGATGTGGGTTTAAACATGCAGTGAATCTGCATTTGAACGATTTAGTTTCCAGTTAGAATTTTTCATATTTGTCTGCCAAAGTTGTTTTCAGTCAGGGAGAGTTATGTGTGGAAAAAATATATAACTCAAACCCATTACAGCTTGCTTTCAACGTCAAGTAACACTGAGTGAAGTAGACTGGGGCTGCACTTGATGATGCATTATCAACTCTCGAGTGGGTGAATTGCGGCTTTGACAGTATTCATAGTCATTTCAAAGACAAAGTAATTGTTAATTTGAGTGCAAAAAAAGAATTCTGTCCAGTTTTTAAATCCCAGAATTCTGTCCTTGAACTGAAGTAGTATTTGTCCCAAATGAAATTAAATTATTTTGATGTAAAATTGAAAAATTTCAAACCGTACATCTATTTGTTTTGTAAAAAAAAAAAGAAAAAAGAGAAAATGTCTGTGTAGTTCTCAATGGTAGATATTGTTTATCATGTTTTTCAAAAGCACAGGAAAATATACATACATTTAAGTCAAAATTGCATCAGTTTCACCTTCACTGTCAGTTTGAACTTTTAAGTAGATTCAGTAAGGGATTCAGTTTAAGTGCCATAAATCTGAGATGTATGCCAAAGATATGCACCATTGATAAGAAACTTATAGGTATTGCACAAATGTTGCAGCAATGGCCCAATAATAGTATAACTTTAATTGATAGTACAATTTTTGATAAACCAACAGGAATGGCAAGAAGGGAAACAGTATGTCAGAAGCTTAATTTCTCATAGTATTTTACTTTACATTTTCTTTATTCTCCTTTAACAGTTAAAAACTATTGTAAGGAGATATAGGAAAACCTACAAGTATCAAAACATATCTACACCGATGTAATCCAAACATTTTCTTTTTACATTTCACTCTGATATGCCTTTTTTGTCATAAGACTAATAATCCTGTGTGGATTACTAGATGACCTGTGATAGACTGGCAACCTGTCCAGGGTGTTCCTCAACTCTCGCCCAATGACTGCTGGAGGTACCAACTCCCTGCCACAAAATAAATGGGTATAGATGATGCATTATTGGATGGATACATGGCAAAATTAGCAGAGCAGATTGTGAAAAATATCTTATAAAAGCTAGTTAAAATAAAAGGGAAATGTAAAACCCAAAAAATCTCTTCTATATCAAAAACATAACAGAAAGCCAACTTGGTTTCATTTTAGAAGTAGTGAATTGGAATTTTCCTTGATATATTAGATATTATATAAAAGATAACTTTAAACATTGCAATTGAGGTTGAAAACATTGTGATTTTCTTACTATCTATCACTTTGTTAGAGAGGATGTTAAAACTGTGCCACAAACGAGATGCGTTGTAGACAGATTTCAGAATTACATTTTTAGATAATTTTTATACCACAAGTACTGAAGCTTCTGTATGAGCTCTGGTAGTTTTACAAAGAGAAGAAAAAAAAACATTCTATCTACTTGTGCTTTGAGAAAAATCACCACAATGAGAAAGAAAGAAAGAAAGAAAGAAAGAAGGAAAGAGGCTTTTGTTGCAGATATGGTGTTTGAAGAGTTTCTAGTGCTTTGCCACTTAGTTTTAAGATCTTGTCACCAAGCACTGACAATATTTCAAGCTGCCCACAGTTATTTTGAAAAAAGAGATAATTCTACCTTCCTTAAAAGATACTAGTGGCTTTGATAATCCAGGTTTTTTAGAGTCATCTAGGCACTTGTAGTTGTCAGTAAGTGCCTGTCTGTCTAAAATTCATCAAACTTAAATCTCCTCAGCTCTTCTTAACAAGTCAACATGCTTTCTGACTTTACTACATAATAAATGAAAATACCAATCACGCATTAAAGAACATGTCCAAGTAATATAAGAATATATGAGGAATACTGCCACATTAAATCTGAGCAACTTATTGGGATTGCCTTTCAGACTTAAAAGTTGTTTTCATATGTGTCATGTAAAGACTAAAATTGGCTATGAAGACTTTAGCAAACACCAGCAAGACAATCAACAGGTCCCATGTTTATTAGTGTTTAAGTGATTAGTGATAATTGCCCGAAAATAAAAAAAAAACAACAACTAAATAATCTTAACAGCCAATTTAATAGGGATTAGTAGTACACTGTATAGCTTGCAGAATATACATTTGACTTTGCCATGTTGGCACAATAAACTTGTTGTTTGCGACACATCTAAAATTTGCACAACATTGGCCCTCAAGACCTGGATTTGAGGACCCCAGAGATAAACGTTTGAAAAGAACACACAGCAAATTTACATCCCCAACATATCACCCTATCCGGTAAAACATTGTCGGAGAGAAAGACCTCAGCTCGGGTTTACATGTCTGGGCCAAATGCTCACCTATATTTGACCCAGAGACAGATACATTTTTCTATCTGTGCAGCCGCAAGCTGCAGAGTGGATGGATTCTTTAGCAGCAAAAGTAGAGCGGCAGAACACAGACATCTTGAAGCTAACATCTTTACTTCAGAGATAACAACATCCACCATTAAGAGGCTTCTGAAAAGAAAACAACATCAGGACTACTTACATGATTGGAGGCAGGTACTTTAAGTCTGCATGAGTAGTTTTCAGTTTCCTGGGGTGAGTTTCAGAACTTTTATTGTTTTCAATCTGGGTTTGCCCAGGTCTGCCTGGCATGGGGCTGTACTGTTGCGACTCTACTGAGTCGTATGCTCTGTGCTGACTAACTGCCTCTAGTAGCTGTAGCACCTAAAAAAAAAATAATAATAATTATATCGGCCTTTCATCGGCTGAAAAAAAAATCCTTATCTACAGTATGGATTACTATCTTGCACTTTTCCGTGCAAACGTCACTGTTGCTTATCCAATTCAGCAGTACTTTTTGAAAAAAGTTTTCCTACTTTTTCAGAATACTTTACCTCATTAAATTTACCATATTCACTATTTTTTTCCCCTATCTGTTCTGGACCCCACAGCTCCTCTTCTTTCTCTTATCAACCTGGGAGATTTTGGAGCCCAAAAGCATCAATTTCCACTAACACAATCTTCACCAGACACCTATTGCTCATCTATTTTACCTCTGATGGAAAAGAAAATACCAGCAAGAACATAAGCTACAAATCATCCACAGCATAAATTGGCTAAGTCATGTAGTCCACATCATAGTGCAGAGATATCCTTTGCCATCAGTGTTCCAGTCTACAATTAATCTAAAATGTCTTTCCTTAATCACCCATCGTGTTGCCCTCGGTTACAAAGCTGACCTGTTTCAGAACAGATTGCCTCCTGCTGTCTGACAATGTCATTATTGTGTGATTATCGAAGCAGTTTGCAAAACACTACCAGTGAAAGGGTCAAGTTGTGGCAGCAAGTGAAGAAATGTCTAATAAGATGAAACTGTGTAATATGTCAGATATAATTACAAAGAATCAATTTAAACTTGACGAGATTTGTTAATCAAAATGGCTCAGATAGATTTCTGCTGCTAATTAAGATAGTTTTGTTGGTCTCTTTAATAAAATATACATTAAGCATTCAAACAAAATTCAGGCAATCATATTGCAGCAAAATTTAAAAAAAGAATATTATCAAAAATAATATTTGTTTCAGTTAGATTCTTGTTACATAAATAAATGAGATAAAGGACTTTAAACAAAATTGTTGTCTTATTATTTACACAAAAGTACAACTACAACAAAACAGATTATTTTAAATGTACAGTACTGTGAAGGAAGATTGTTTTTTTTCTGGGAGAGTAAGACAGGTTTCTGTGGTGTGTGCTATCTCTGCACATTAATAAAAAAAGTTAAGTAAAAGAAAAAGATGTGGTGGAAAAGGTTGAACAAGAAACATAGGTACCCACAACCTAAAATGTTGTGGGTTCTACAGGCACTGACCTTTTCAGGTCAGTACCTGTAGAACCCACACAACAGTATATTAATTTGGCTGAGGAGAAACAAAATCCAAAAATGTCTTCTCAAAGTAAATTTTGGATATCAAAGTTACAAAATCAAGAAGAATGTGGAGGGAGAGTCATAATCTGATCACCTCTTTGCCATACCTCAATGAGGCAGTAATGCAGAAGAGCTGACTAATTGTAGATTGCACAGCATTATCATGTTCTTTCATTTCTCCAGTGCTTTAAACACCATCCAGCCTGGACTTCTGAGGGACAAGCTGGAGCTGTCAGGAGGAATGGACCACCACGTATCCTAGTGGATCCTGGGCTACCTCACTTACTGCCCACAGATTGTGAGAACACAGGGCTGTGTCTTCAACAGGCTGGACTGCACTATAGAGGCCCCACAGGGAAATGCACTGGCTCCGTTCCTCTTCACCCTCTACACTGCAGACTTCTCCATCAACTCCCCAGGCTGCCACTTACAAAAGTTCTCTGATGGCTCTGTCATAGTCATTGACAGTGTGTCTGTCTGCAAACCTCAAGAAGTTATGAAAAGTGCCAAAGATCTTCCACGATACCATGAGTGTCTGAGATTGTGAAGACAACTCCTTGCTGCTAAATGTGGTGTTTTAGATTTTCACACACTTCATCTGCATTTTGGCATAGTTTTTGTAAAGATAATCAAGATTGTTTAACAGGGCATGTGTTCTCAAATTTTAGTTACTGAGGTTTGAACAATTTAGCTTCTGGAAGATCCGACAGTGGAATTTGTTAATCTTAGGTTAATCCTTCTTGAAGTGACTGAAATAAATAAATATGCCACAGTTTTAATTTTGTGACACATACATTCTCTATTTTGCTGAGGAACCAAAAAGTAGCTCAGTTAACAACAGCATCCACTGAAGCTGAGTACCATCTATCTTCACAGCTGTGACAGCTGGATAAAATGTGGATCATTCACTGCCAACTTCTTCCTTTTGGTTTGAATGGGTGTTAGTGTTCTTAAACAGGACTGCAATTAACATGTCATTTCAGACAGTCACTCACTGGCTGCTGATCATTAAACCAATGAGATGATACTATGTTGACTGACAAGAAACACAAGTAACCTTATCTCAGGTTCCTTCCATCCTGTCCCAGCTTGTGTTTATATCAAAACAAAGGAAAGTACATGTGTCTTAATTAATTTAATTTGGGAGATTTGAACCACTGAATGGAGGCAGTGATGAGAAGGAAGTTTAACGTGGACTGTGGATGGGTTGATGATAAAATCAGTGAGAAATGCCCTAGACACCTGGTTCCACTTTCTGTAAGAGTTAAGCTGGAGGCCACACCGGCTCATCATGCCTTCAAGGAAGAAAGGTGAGGAAAAAAAACACAACGTCAAGATATGAAGAAATCAGTATTAAAAAGCATTATGGATAAATGGCATATTGAAGAACATTTTAAACATTAAATGAATGTTTTAGGATAGAGGTAATCGAGTTATACTTGGTTGAGAAACAAAAATTGCCAATTTAAAAATGATTGCAAATTCATATCTGCACATGTGAAACAAAGTCTTACTTTTGACAGTGTAATAATATTTCTAAACTTTCAGTGACTGAAAGTATCTGGACATTTTTAAACGGCCTAAATTTATGAAACCTACCAGAGTTCATGAGTTAATGATAAGAGTGTGGCCTAAAGCTATACCTGTAATAGCGTAAGTATTTCAAGTTGTGTAATAAGAAATAAAATTGCTATCTGCACTGCAAGTTGTGTATTATCAGCGTCGGTATAATGGATTTATGTTAACCATTTCTGAATTTTAATGGGGAAACTGGGAAACAATTGAGCATGAAGTAAATGAAGACAGACTGTGGTGCCTGCGCTGCCTGCACAGTTTGGTCCGTCAGTCGACATCAAGAAGGAAAGTCTCCTATTTGCTTATCTTCCGCAGCCAGCAGGCCCACCATTGACTGAACAGCTGCTGTTGCCCACCCTCATTTGGTGATATTTGTTATTTCAATTCCACTCCAAACAGTTTCCTCTTCAACATAAGAAAGGGAAGAATCAAACTTAAGGGAACAAGCTCACCTTTTCACTGAGAAATGTGCATTCTGTTTGCCAACGGAGGCTATTTCTAATGCTGAAACAAAACAGGGATGTGTGTTTTCATATACACATGCTAAAATCATTTTTCACACTACCTACAGACATTCACTAACAATATGACACTTACATAGTGACATTCTGTGACATTTTATTTTACAAATACATTTGGTTTCAATGGCCTTAACAAAACCAATTGCTTATTTAAACATATTCTCTGTGGAGAAACAGATGTTCACGGATTATCATAAACACACAGCGTCCGCAACATACAATTAAGAGGTACAGTGGTAAACATTGCATTGTGTAAATTTATTCACAGCAAGATTCAGTCGAATTACAGCTCAAATAAGTAGATACAGCTATTCTGTTAATCATACAGTGTCCATCCCCAAGCAATCCCCAACTGAATTGCTTACATGTGGGTTTGGGGATAAATTTGGATATCTGGATTAGCTTTGACATTAGTGAAGGTTAAATGCTTTGAGTCTGGATTAAATTGTTTACCCATTTAACTCATACATGAATACCAAATCTAGCTTTGCTGTAGCTTTATTGTAAAAAGGTAGCATTGTAAAGCTTGTCCAGAGGGAACTAAATACACCTAATGCAGAAATTGTTTTCTTTTCTATTTTGACAGTGCCAAAAATACTTTGGTAGCATGAGTATATTTATAAATAACAATTAAGTATTTCTTTATATGCAACTCTAAATGCAAACATTATTTTGATTACGGTATATTATAACACATGCTTACCAAGACTGGTCTTATAAAAAAATTGATCAACAGCAAACAATGTTAACAGGTAGTTTTTCAAAATGAAGCATAGAGTTTACAGGCATAGAAGGAAAACATCATGTAAAATTTTGAAGGTGGAATACGCAAACAAGGCACAATGATAAGTGATGACTAATATCATCATGTGATCCACGAATAATATTTTAAACACACTTCTCACAAAATGATCTACTTCTGTAATCGTATGTTTTTGTGGCAGACTCAAATAGGCATATGCACTGATGTCCCTTAACACTAATGTAAAAAAATAATAACGTTGGGTGTTTTATTTTTTTATCTTACTGATTTATATTTCATGTATTCTTCTCTTCTTTACTGTAGTGGATATAAATTATCCCTTGCCAACTTAAAAGATTTCCAATTACTTAAATACTCATTTGAAATAAAGTTTGGGACAGAATAAGCTTGGAGCTTTGGTTGAGAAAGTACTTTTGGATTTCCTTTTCACAGATTTGCTAAAAGAAGGTAAGAAACAAGAAAAAGGGAAAAGACATGCAGAACATGGCACACTTCCAACAATCCAATCAATGTTACTAAATTGTTGGTGCATTCAGATTCTGTGAACAAAGTGGATTTGATTTTTTTTAGACATAGTAGAGTTGGTCCCTCTTTTGGTGCTGCAAGAACAAATGTTCTTCTATTTCTTTGGGAACTTTTTTATGTGTTGCTACTGATAACGTTTGTATAATTAGTCAGAGATTTTCAGTGGTATGGCTACCATACTGACAAATGCTGCAATTGGAAGTAGGTATTAGAACTACTCCTTAAAGCTTCAATAACAAATCTTTGCGGTACTGGGAATTTAGGGTGGGGTTTCTTTATCTTTAATATTAAACAAAGTAAACATTTCTATAACCCAGTCTGTTCTCATTAGATTACATACTTTATGCAAAAACCTTACAAACTTGAAATTAACTTGTTTAGGTGAAAAATAGTACAAAAAACTTTTGTACCATTTTCCTCCATCTCTCCATTTTATCTTTCCTTGCAACTCAATATTAAACATGTCTCAAGCTAATTATTGATGCATTTCCACCCTCAACTCAAACTCCTCTGTCATGTCTAAAACAAGGCTCATTCACAGGGTTATATGCAGGCTAGTGGGTGTTTCTATGAGTCTCCTACCTTCCAACTCAGCAGGGTGTGGTTGATAGGAAATCTCCTCTAGAATCTCATCATCTGTCCCCTCACTGTTCTTCAGACTGCTCCTGTGTAGTCACCTACGTGGGACCTCTGCTGATCTTCCCCCGCCTGTCCACTCTCCAAATCTCTCAGAGACATAATTTATCCACTCTGCCACTCCCCCACGCCCTGCCAATCACAATCTCAATGGAAACACTTACTTCTCCTGGAGATCAATAAGAACTTTCCTTCTTAATTATCTCATCCAACATTCACCTTCAACCTCAAAGATATTCATCTTTCTGTTCTAATCTAATTTTTCAAGAAACTTTCTTGGTTTCCCATTCCATTGCTGTCGTTGTTGTTGTTCCCTGCACCTGTCCTTTTGCCCAACATTATGACATCATCAGTCTTGCTGTTCTTGTACATACCACTCTCACATACATCTCTGCTATCTATGACTTTCCCATGAAGTGCCACTGTTTAACTCTTAGCTCCCGAAACTTATGTTTTCTCTTGATCCACAATACGGAGTGCAATTCCTAATGACATTTTGCACACTTCCTCAACAATATCAAAGAAAACATGCATTTAAAGTTAAAACAAACTATAAATCCCTGGTTGTCACCTCTTTTTCAAACCTAACTTCAAAAACTTTCTCACAAATCTTATTAGTATGGCTCATTAATTCTAGTAATAAATGATTGAGCCATTGACTCATTATTTATTTTAATATAATTATTACAGCTCTTTACATCACCCTTGTCCTTTAAAAATTACTGCATATTGGTACCACCACGCTTATTTTTCATTTTTTAATTATCTTCTCATGTTCAGGGTTTACGTTAAACATTTGGGGAAAAGATTTCCTCCTGTCTCTCCCAGACATCTCCATAACTGTATAAGTAAGTCATCTGGACCAATCACGTTTTTGCTCTCTTCATAAATTCTCTCATTTCCTCCCTATTTATCCATCATATATCCTGTGTCTAACCCTAATCCATTCAATTATATCTCTATCCTCAGTCTGTCCAACAATTTGCACATCCGTTCATCTCAATCCCTCTATTTACCCATTTTTGTCTCTACCTTGCTGCCTCTCTCTTTGCTCTCTTGCTACTCGTACATACATGTACCATCGCCCTATACCACTTTTTCTTATCTAACTTTTTTGTTTCATACTCATATTTCTTTAACAGGTTTTCTTGTATTCTTTCATCTGTCTAGACTAGAGTATAGACAAAACACATTCCTACTAGTTTTCCTGACCTAATACACAACCCTTTCCAAGACACCTGGCAACTCAATCTGGTTGGAGCCTGTCTTATTCCCCATTCTTCCTTCTTTAATGTGCTCTGGGTAATCATTCTTTATTTTCATAGCATTAACCATAGCAGTTAGCTATAAGTATCAGGGTAAACTAAGGTCTTAAAATGTTTTAAAACATTTAACAATTGCAGAATAACTTCCATGTACCAGTTTAAATTGCCCCTCTTCCCTGGCTGAAACAAAAGTGAGGGAAATATTTATGGCTTAAGCATTTCTGTTAATACCCTAATGCCATGAATCAAAGTTATCATATTGTTCATTTTGGCCTAACCCTATATGGAAAACAGTTAACCCGTGTCCATCTCCACTCCCATTTGACACCCTAAAGTTACTTTCTAAATTATTCATGCCTTTAGGAGATTGGTATAAAATAACTTTTTAATTTTACCAATGTGTTTCTTCTTACTGGAAGTGAAAATAATAATAATAATAATAATAATAATAATAATAATAATAATAATAATAATAATAATAATGGAGTATTAATTTGGGTCTGCCATCAATTACATCGAATGATTCGACAGGACCAAATGCCCAATATCATACAGAAATTTCCTCAGCATAACTGGTTTCCATGGGAAATATGTCACTTGACATTCTTTTTGTTGCTGTGCATTTAAAAAAATTTCTGACATCCCATTTTGTGAAGTTGTATCTATTTGTGATATATGAATGTTGATACAAACCAGGCACAAGGCTGACATGGGGAGTTCAACAGAAATGTTGATGTCTTTGTCTAATCCTTCCTTAAATGTTGTTTTTACAAATAATATTTAGGTTCCTATTACTGTGGAGGTACCTCAACATGTTTTCCTCTGGTCCCTGGGATAGCAACTGGGAGTTGAGATCAATAACATTCAGGAAGATTATACGCTTTCTTTATAGGGACTTTTGAGGTACGTAGCAGCTAAACACCTACACTTTGGCTGCCTGTGCTCCTTTTCTGTGCCTCTCTGGAGACATGTGCCATGCTGTGTCTTCTCCCAATGGTTTTTTTTATGGAGGCAAATGTAAAAAGCATGCCAAACTGGCATCACACGGTTGTATTAAGCGCTCTCCTGTGAACTGTAGAAACTACACACAAAGGAGCCCTTGTAATAACTTAACAGGTTTCTTCCTGGCAGAGTAAAATAGAAGACAAGAGATATTTCTGTGTGTGCATTCAAACAGGACTCTTTCACCTCAATGTGTGTGTGAGAAAAAGGAAGTCTAATCTAGCAAGCTTCTGCAGTTGTTTGAATACAGTTGTTATTGACGTCTATTAAATGGTTCAATACATCTTTAGGAAACCTAATTTGCAACTTCTTTATATCACTTTCGTTCCAACCATACTTGGTTTTGCCAAGTCCAGAGGGACCACTGATTGTACATCAATAGAAACAATAACAAAGGCGCAGTTACAGCATGTCTTCTCCTCCAGTAATCAGAAGACTAATGAAAAAAAAAGTAATTGCATTGCATTTTTTTGTGGGTGTTGGGAGATGAAGAGGGGTCGCCATCCGACACATAGACTTGTCTTGAAAGAGTACTAATATCCATCCATCCATCCATCCATCCATCCATCGTTTTACCTTTCTTTACATTTCTCCATCACACAACTACCAACTTCAGTAATTTTTAAAAATAAAATAGCACAAAGTAATACATAGCATTGCTGAACATACATATTATTGCCCCTTAAAAGATGTTGGGAGACAATCCGACTGACTTTGGCCTAATTTTAAGGAGCAAAAGCTTGCAGACGTTCCCTAAAACACTAGCAGTGGTGATTTTACAAAAAATATATGCGGTCTACACATTCCAAGTTATTATTAGAATTTGTTTTTATATCAGAAATCCTGTACTGATGTAAAGTTACCCTACAATGACACACCACTTCTGCTAGTCTAACACATACAATCCTAAGTTTGAGGTGGTAATGTTTACAACGTGTACATTTTTAGAGAGGAAACCCACTGTATATGTCATTTTAAGCTGTTGGGTAGAGGAGGGACATTTCCAGGGCATTAACTCCAACTAGATATGTTTTTGTTTGGCATAACAGAATTCTGTATGCACACTCATATTTTGCTTATGTGCATATGAATCTGCATTAGAAGACAATGCATGTTTGCTACCAATTTACAGGGAGTCCAAGAAGCTGTGCTGTTTTACATAAAAAAGATCACCGATGCGTATTCAAATTATATATCCCACGGGGGTCATTAAAAAGCATGTTTCGAAGGAAGCAACAGTCTGACACTGCTGTTAATGAGCTATGGTTATACGACTTTATTAAAACTAACACTTGTTAGTCAGTCTCCATGTGGACAACCTTACCGAGGGTAAAGGGAAAAAAGGACAAAATTGAAGGGGAAAGTAACAACTTCTCTTTTGCATATGTATAATTTGATATAATTGTAGATATGTGCCAATAAGCTAACACTGCAAAGCGCCTCAAACAGAATTTGTAAAATGTATTGTGAGTTAACTGTTCGGTGTCTGTACCAGCCCTGGTATTTTGCAACAGATATGTGCTTGCCAAAATGATAAGTGATATTAGACACTTGACAGCACTGTAATTCAGTGCTTTGGGAAGCTAGCCATCCAACGGCCAGTGACAGAATCCTAATTGTGGTGCAGCAGCTGAAAGCCTTTTGACAGCCATTTTAATGCATTAGTGAGAACCACTGTGCTTTACTTCCATTAAAACAATGTCTCTCCAGCCACTCCTGAGCGGGCAGAGGACTATATTCTAAATATCATGATGAGAAATAATAAAATGCCTCTTTCCCACTGCCTTTACATGCAGTTGTTAAAATGTATTGGTCTCTAAACAAATAATTAGGAGTAACTGATATTATATTGCTTGATTGCTAACAGCTAACACAGCCTCTTAAGCAGTAAGGTCTTGATTCTACATGATATTGATATTTGAAAATGTGTGTGGGTCATACATTCTAATTGAAGGGTGTAACCAGAGGGGCTTAAAGACAAGCGGGTAACCCGAGGCAGACGCCACTTTGCTTTTCATGCGAGTGGTAATCAGACTTACGACTTCCAGTGACACCTTATGACTTGAATTCTTTGTAGTTACATTTGTTATCTTTCCTTCTCTGACAAACCCATTTCTTAGCAGATCGCTTCCTCATTTCCTCCATCTGTTTGGGGGTCTCTTCTCAAGACTTCTTCTGTAAATCCCCTCCTCACTCATTTGGCCACCCTCCAGGAATTACCATAGCTAGATTTTTCAAACCTCCCTCATCAGCATGTCCACCCTCCAATGTTCACCACTCCACTGCTCCAACCTGGAAACAAAGCTAACACACTCACAAACCCATTCATCCATCCCATTCCACCTTCAACTCCTGTGGATATGAAACACACTGCAGGAAAACCAGGAATAAGTTGCCAACACAAAAAAAAAAACCCATACATTTCTGAGAAAATAGCTATTTTTGTTTTTCTTGCTATATATCTTAGTTGACATAATGAAGAAATACACAGGCGATTAATATATTGTCTTTGTTTCGGTATTCACATACTTTTACTATTGGTTCCAGCCAAAACGCTGTGTGTGAAAACTTAAAATCCACACGTTGACAATCTGTAAATAACTCAAAATGCCCCCCAAGTAGATTTGTTCATGGTTTTGTCGTGCCCACTCATATACACTCACCTCCTCCTGGAACACTATCTCCTCTTCTCACAGTAAGAAATCTACTCTCCTTCTATATTACTTTTTCAACCTTCAAACATCTCAGGTCACTATTGACCTCTCACTTTTCCTCCCAGAGTAGACCTGGACTTCTGCCTTATTCCGAGAAGAATAATGAACATGTTTTCAAATAAACCTTTCTAACTGCTTCCTGGTGTCCAATATTGTTGAATGCACTGGAGTCTCCATCTTAACAAGCATGACAGATGTGAGTTCCTGTTAACTGACTTCAACCATATGATGAAGCCATATGTTAAACTTCTAAAGCTCTGTCTTCCAGCTCCCATGTTGGCAGCATAGATCACTTTACCTGCCGCAAAGCTCTTTTTGATGTACTCACGCTTTTCCTATCTGTGTGTTTGTGTTTTGCTGCACTGAGTTTTACTATATTCTCTTGAGGGAGAAACGAGGATAAAGAAGAAACATCTGGTGGGGTCATCTCAACCTGTTGTGCAGCACACATGTTGCCTGCTCTGAAGTCATTGTGGACCAAAAAAAACAGAAAATACCAGACTTTATTTAAGAGTTTTTAAACGCATGTAAACGCCTCAATCTGAAAAGGGTTTCAAATGCATACAGAGGAGAGAATGGATTTTCAAACACATTGTTTGTGCTTTTATGTGGGATTTCTGGAATGTTGGTATTGATTTTGCAAATCTGTTTTTATTATTAAAGTAAACATGGGTTAACATAAGATCTTAACTTGGAAGTTGTAAGAGTTATTACCTTCTAAAGGAACACACATACATTATATGGCTAGATTGCTGAATATGCTAGAAAAGTCTAATGTTGGCCATTGTTTTAAAAACCTAGCCAGTGTTCAGTGTTTACTCCCTATCATGTCTTTTTCAGATATTAACATTTATATTTGTAGTTTTTGAAGCATTTTTGGTCAAGTTTTATTTCCGCTTTTCGGTTCATTCATTTTGTCTATTTCCGTCAAACCACATATGCATGCAGGGCGGATTATTAGACTAAATATGTTGTTATTACAAGAGCAAAGATGGAGACAATTCTGAAATTCCTCATTAAAAACAGTCTGGCTTTCACTCTGAATATTCTATCTCAGAGTTAAATATTTCTTCCTTGATCACTGGCTTCCCCCACTGCCTCAGTAAGATCAGAAACATTCAACCGTGGACCTGAGATGCTTCAAGGAGATTCCAATCTCTTCAGCAGTTGGCTTTGTTGCTACCAGGAAGTCTTGCTTCACTGAGGAAAAAGGTCAGCACTGCAGACATGGACGTGTATTCATCCAGTCCCAGTATGGGTTCTTCGGAGTCAGAAGCAGCTTCGGGTCAGGTTAAAGGTTGGGTGAACAGATGCAGGGAGACAAACCTGCAATACTCATCACATGTGAAATTATCTATAACCACTCATGAATGGCCTTGACATTGTTTCGTTGTTTGTTTGTATCAAATGGAAGTCTGACATGGCTGTCTATTCGTAAGTCCATGCTGATTTATTATTATTATTATTGCAGAGGCATCATGCATGAATGAGGCAGTTAAATTTTCACATGCCGGGGCAAAAAAGGAAAAGGGAACTCCTCTCCAACAGAGATACCTTTTGGAATGTGAAAAACAATATTTGAGAAGTAGTTTGACATAACTTTAACTTGGTTAGGTTCACGCCAGCTGATCCACTTCAGGCTGTAAAATCTAAAGTGGTTCTTGCTGTGTGTACCTAAAAAGAAAAAAAAGTAAAATTTTCACTAAACTAATTTCATTATGGGTATATTTTGGTAAAGTAACTTATATTGACAATAAAACTTGTAAAATATTAATGTCATTTCACAGGTTTTATTGAATTAAAACTCTTAGTAGCTTGAAAGCTTGGATTTACTTATCTGACTAGCATTTTAGTGGTCTAGTGTAATGCTTTTTGTATTAATTAACATAAAATATAACAGGAAATAGAAGGATGCAGTTTAAAGAGAATATAGTAAAATTTTATTAATGGCAAAGAAGGTTATATTTGTGGGGAAATAGAGGAAAAACATCTCTAATACAGCTTCCAAGAAAGGGATTTGGAAAGTGATTCTGAAGTCCAAATGCTCTGAGATCTTTGCAACCAAGTCTTATTCCCAGGGGCGTTAAATGCTGCTGCTTTGTGAAATCCTTTTGTCTGTCAAACGCCCAAGTTGTCATTAGAGGCTGGTGTCCTGACACAAAGGCCATGACAGTTTAACATACAAGCCATATTTCCATTCAATTGTCATGCAAATTTTTAGTGAGCCTTTAAAATGTCACCAAAAAAGTGAATTAGGCGTTTTTCCATCCACATGTTTGGAGCAAATCAACCAGGCCACGAAAACCGTTATTTCGTCAGGTGCTGATGAAATTTCAGCTGTAATAAACAAGGTACTCACAAAGAGGTTGCACCAGACATTTTTGTTGTCCATCATTTTGACAGACATAATCATAGAAAAAAAAGCCATTGCAATCTATTTTTACCTGTCACTTTTTAAAGTGAAAATGACATATTTAATTGCATTTAATTTTCATTTGTTTCCACTAACATTCAACAAGTAAAACAGGGAATCCACATGGTGCCATCACACATCAATGCAACTTCATATAAATTGAAATTAAACGATCACACTTAAATTACAGACATGGTCATAAATTGTACACCTAATTGAGTGTAATCTTTTTGTAGCTGAAAATTTTGAGCATAAAATGAGACAAAATTTTAAGATATAAGACTATTTATCTAAAATGTATGATTTTGAACTGGGGGAAAAGATGGGGTAATGCAATTTCATTGATTGTTCTCTGCAAAATGATCATCATTTAACAAGTAGAAGCAGCACTAGACTGAGCAAATAACAATTTAAATATACATGCACTTTGGAAAATATGCACATCTGATACTATTCTCAAACCTGAAGCATAGCTAACTTGCCATTACCAGTAGCCAGTCTGAATCTTATCATGCTGACATTGTTTTTTTCTTTATTGCTAAAAAGACACCAGGCCTGAGCAGCATCCCAGATTTTTTATCAGCGCGGAAGAGAGGGTTTGTTTTCCAGCTTTTATTAGTGTCTGGTCTTTATTTGTTTGCACTGGGCATTAGACGCTGACTCTGTTTGAACACAGGCTTTTATTACAGAAAATGTGATACAAGCATTATTTTCTTTGTAATGCATGATGAATCCAGATGAATAGACAAGTTCCAAAAGAAAAATAACTTTTTAAAAGTTTTTTTGTGAAAATGTTATCATTGAATGATGACAACCCTTAGTGTTTATGTTAGCTATTGGCACAAGAAAACCTAAGGTTGTACCTTAATGTTTACTACCTTTTAAGATGCACTTGTTTAATAAACCCACTGCCACTGTTCATATTGTCATATATGAACATAACTATCTTACTTTACATTTAATATATTCTTTATCATATTATTTTATTTTATTACATTTGCATTTGATTTACATATTTTCATCCAAATGTCTGCAGGGAAAGATTAATTCCCACACTTTACATTAGCTCGCATTTTCTTGCTCAGATAAATATTTACATTCCTTGTGTTTTTTAACCCAGCGCTTTATTTGAAGTGAAATTGGACCATGATATATTTCACGAGTTGACTCACCTCATTCTTTCTCATGTGGAAAATCAGTGGCAGAGAGTCAGCTGTCAATCAAACAGGGTGACTTGCCTCTGCCTCTAATGCTTATCAATAATGAAATGGGCATTTAACAACACCACTTTCTCACCGCCTCTCTTTTTCCCTCTCACTCTCTATCCCTGTTTCTTCTTATAAGATGGATTATTTTGCAATGTTACAAGCATCCAAGGTGCAGCATATGTCTTTATCTGTTGCTTTAAATTGCTTTTGTTAGACTCATCCTTTGTTAAATCACATGGAAAAAAAAAGTCATATATTGGTATTGGAATGTGAGCCAGGGACAACTATGTACTCTGGCGTGCATGTAGACACATTTTAGGCCCTCACACACGGCCAGGGTTTTCAACAGGTGTATGACTTATGGACTTATAAAATACAAGAAATCTATTGCTGACTTTTACCTTACGTTACTTATTACCGAATGTGATCGGCTCAATTAGAAACCACAACAAAATTGTGTAACATAATAAAATGTAGCAGTACCCAGTGTTCAAAACCTTTTCTGGAATGTAAATCTGAAATTATGACTTCCGAACCACAGCCTAGAATGCATGTTAGAATTTTAACACAAAATTGTTACATGTCCCTTTGCACTCACCCTTTTGTGAAGAATGGCATCAAATGAAATAGTGCAACACTGTATTCAATAGAGATCACTGTGTAACAGTCGTAATTGTGTGGTGTCTCTTTAAGATAGCCTAAGTTATAGTAAGTGATGTTATAAGTATGAGGCATTGCTCCCGTCTGTCAGCAGTGCACTAGCATTATCCATTATCCTTAAAATAAGCATCCATACTAAATGGACTAAGTCCATGTTATTCAACATGCTTTGGATTCTCCTCATGCTATTGACAATACTTCAGCTAAGCTTAGCATTGATGCTAATTTTTAGCATCAGAACGCTGGGTTCCAACCGACGGGCACACTTTGGCAGGCCTCGTTAAAATTTCTTCAGAAATTTTCTAGTTTTTTATTTATTTAGCAAGTTTAGCATTCTGAATGGAGTTAGTCAACGTAACGGATACCCCAAATACTACTGACAGCTTTTAGGCAAAATTTTGGCAGATTTTAGAATATACACTAATTTTAGCATACTGAATGGAAAAAGTCCATGTTAGGGAACATTCTTGTAATTCTCCACAAACTATTGACTACATTGTAGGTTACTTCAGCATTGATGCTAATTTTTAGCATCAGAATGCCAGGTTCCAACCAATGGGCACTCTTTGGCAGACCCTGTTTAAATTTCTTCAGAAATGTTCTAGTATTAGCTACTTGTTATTAATTTGGTGAAAATCCCCCAACTACACATTTCCTGTAAGTAGTATAAGATAAGTAGTATTTCAAAAGATCAGAAGAAATCTTATGTTTTTTTTTAACAATAACAACATAGTTGTTAATCTGTTGCTAAGAGATAAGCACGTTTCCTGGTAACAAAGTGCCACAAAGTAAACATTTGATTTTTCCTTTTGCAAAATTTATCCACTGTAATTTTTTTTGTGTCTGAGCAGATAAGCAGTATTTCAAAAGAGCTTATGTTTTATAAACAATAATGTTGTCATAAATTTGGTGTTAAGAGATTGGTGTTTTTTTCTGTCAACGAACTGCACCAAAGTTTAAATCAGATTTTTACTTTTGTGTTAAATGTCTGTTTTATAATATATTTACCACCAATGGCAAACAAAAAAAAAGCATTTTCACTTTTCTGCAAAATTCTCCAACTGCACAATTCTTAAGTAATATAAGAAATGTTGTATTTCAAAAGAGCAGAAGAAATCTTATGTTTTTTTTAACAATAACAATATTAGTTGTTAATCTGTTGCTAAGAGATGAGCGTGTTTTCTGGTAACTAAGTGCCACAAAGTAAACAAAGCTTTTTACTTCAGCTAAATTTACCAACTGTAATTTTCTTTTGTCTGAGCAGATAAGCTCAAAAGAGCTTATGTTTTATAAACAATAATTAGTTTGGTGTGAAGACATGAACATTTTCTTCTGTTTATGAACTGCCACAAAGTAGATTTTTACTTTTGTGTTGAATGTCTGTTTTATGACATATTTACCACTAATGACAAAAAAGAAAAACATTTTTACCTTTTTTCCATATTCACCTACTGTACAATTCTTCTTAAGTAGTAAGTCGTATAAGATAAGTAGTATTTCAAAAGAGCAGAAGAAATTGTATGTTTTTGACCAATAACAATACTTATTGTTAATCTGTTGATGAAAGTGTTTTCTGGGAACAAAGTGCCACGAAGTAAACATCTGCTTCTTACTTTTGCAGAAGTAAAAATCAGAAGGCAGTGCATCAACATTAGGACTAGTGGTGCACTGCCCACATTAGCAGCAGTTTTTTCCCTAAAAAAAGCTTTTAAGCTATTTATTATTTATTAGCCATGTTTAGCACACTGAATGGAGGAAATCAACGTAACACAACGTGCTAGCTATATCCCACATGTCACCTGCAGCATTTAGCCTAACATTAGCATTTTGGCTAATTTTAGCTTTATGCAATAATTTTAACATACTGAATGGAGTAAATCCATGTTATTCAACATACTTGTGACTCTCCACATGATATTAAGTACATTGTAGTTTACTTTAGCATTCATGCTAAGTTTTAGCATTAAAATGTTGGGTTCCAATGGACTGGCAAACTTTGGCAGGCCATGTTAAAACGTTTTCAGAAATCTTCTAGTTGCCTATTGTTCCTTATTTTGTATTCGTTTTAGTACATAGATTCTTTTTAACGGCTTTTGATGTAGATGTTTACAATATCCATCAAAGGATGTAAAGAGTACTGAGAACATGAAGAAAACAGAGTTGAAAGAGCTAAAGATTGAGTTTGCATGACTGTCACTTTGATGTATTTGCTGTTGGGTTATGAGTTCAGAGTGAATTCTGAAGGATTTAAGCAACATTGGCCTAGCAGTCCTGGCAGTATTTCATCCTACCGCTCCTAAATCACTACCTCATTTGAATTTTCAGGGGCATATTTGTACATTTCACATTTTGGCAAATTCAAAACAGTCCTTTATATTTCAGTTGGCATGCATTAATTTCAACAAACAACTTAATTTGCAACAATGTGCAATGGCTCCTCAGTCTCCACAAAGAGAATATAAATTGACTATAAGGATGAAATGAAGATTGGAATGAGTATTGAGAAATATTGAAAGCGAGAGAGAGAGGGAAACTACTTTAATGCTGTCTTTTCACTCGGGCTGGCAGGCTCCTGTTGGTAATTATGGCACTTGGTTAGCGTACAGAAAATTTCTGTCCTGATTACATACAAATGTTTGCAGTCTGAGCTCTGCAAACTAGGAAGTACTCATTGGAATATATAGGTAGATGTGTGTGTGGAGGGAGAGCGGGTGGTTTGTACCTAAGTGAACTAACTGAAGTATGAAAATCAAGAGTCCTTCTATTAATGTCATGCATGCCTGCTTTGTGAGCTTTGTTTGCTTTGGATGAGCCGGCTCTGTTCTTTGGAGACCAGCGAGAGCCAATATGAAGACGCGCACAGAGCAAGTGATAAGGAAGTAGCAACAAAGGAAGGAAAGTGTTACAACAAACTTGTTGAATGGGGTGGTAGAAAGGATGGAAGGTAGTTGACAAATTAAATACACAGAATGGGAGGCACAATAGATCAAATGATGTATTGAGTGAGATAAGGAATATATTTGAAAAAGTAGGACCAAACGAAACAAACTGAAAATGTTTAAAATAGGCCCCCCGGAATCTGATTTGAGTGTGAACCTAATAACTGACAGATAAGGGGAATGAAAGGTCTCTGATCTGCAACCAACCTTTTAAAAACATGACCGTACAGCAACTCTGCTTGAACTGCCATATCAAACACAAAAACAGATGCTTAAGTGTGAGTGATACTCACCCTGTTTTGAATTTAATATGCAAACCCATTGATTTAAACGGGATCATGTGATTTGGGTTCTTTTTTTTTCTTTTTTAGCATGATTATCTTTAGATTTAGGTCAAAGGAGTTGGAGCCGAATAAGGGGGTAAGGAATGCCACTGCGACTTCAAAGGGGTTCAGCATGATGCAACTAGATGTAATGTAATAGCAGACATGAGCAACTGGGCCTCTAGAAGCAGGTATTTTAACAAAGGGGAACAAATTCTGCTTAACAACATAGGCAGAAATCTCTGGCTGTCATTATCTCAATCTGATCCTCCTGATATTCAGAATTAGATTTGGAACATGGCTTGATTTAAATTCCATTACGAGAGCTCCTCTGCAGCTCCTTTTCACAAGACCACATGTCACAAGATTAACATTAGAATGAACCGAAATTGGGGTGCAATCTTGTGACACCAAATAAATTGCCTCCCTTGATGAGAAATAGAATGATAACATGAACTTGTCGTTCAAACAATGAAAGTAAGGGAGGACTCTTACTTTCCAAGATTTCCAAGAATAGAGTTAAAAAGGTTAGGTAAGGGAGCAGGGTGAAAACAAGTAGAGTATTTTCAAGAGCCCAAGAAAAAAAAAATCTTATAAAATACTTTTTCTATGTGGCTGTCCAGAGGATGGAGCTTCACAGGCAAAAGCTTAAAGTAGTTAAAATATCAACTGGCGGCATGTTGTTTAATTATAAATGAAATACTCTTTTCACCAAAACGCCTCTGGTTATTATGTTCAGGAATTAATTTGCAACATGAAAAAGCTGTTATCACTTGATGCTGCCTGCATGAGGTCCTCTCTCCTTAGAGATAAGCCATCTATCAGTAGTTGTCGGAAATTATTAGTTTCTCCATCTGCAGCTAATGCATGTTAAAGTAAAGCAAAAAATTTGGCAGAGAGGGAAAGGAAACACAAAAACTGCATTGCATGCAAACAGAGATTGGCATTATTTGTCATGCCCACATGTATGACAACTCTTTGATGTTAGGCACATTGCAGTGCAATGTTTTTGAGGAAAGCTGACCTGAATAAGCTCAAGGAGACGCTTTTGTACATTTATTTGCCATTATTTACTGTGCGTTATTTTCAAAGCATGAGGGGAAGAAACCCAGCTCTTTGAGATAAGCAATCCTTTGTTTTTAACCAAAGCCCCGTGTTTGAATGGGAAAATGTTCCAAATGAATAGAGTCAAACGAAAGGGTTTAGGCAGCCGCAACACTATCAGGAATCAAACCAAACCTCAGGACCTCGACTGTGCAAAAGAAAATTCTGAAAACACAATGAACGTTTTATTGCTTTGGACAGAGTTTTTCTCTTCCCTTCACACTGAAGGTGGAAGAACTGATTTACTATTGATATTCTCGGCAAGACATAACCCAGGGTGCCCTGACTGAAGCATCAGTCGGAATAGTTAGATGCGTTACAAGTGATCTGAAATCAAAATGTTTCACTCTATCGCAGTCACTTTTTGTGATTTGTGACTTTGAAAAAGAATCGTGCAATTCCAAGAGCAACAGTTAAAAGCAATTACACAAGCCTTGAAAGTGTTTGCTGCTCTGGTCAGGATCTGTTCAACCTCTCTCAGAGTGAAGGGTGTCTACATGAATTTTACATTTCTTTACCTGTATGTCATACTTTCTTTTTCCTGCTAAAAAAGAAAGCAGGAGGTTGTTGAGGTTGTTCTTTAGTCAGTTGGCAACATATAACTGGACATATTACAAGTCCTTTACGGAGACAAATGGTATAGGCAAAAAAAACCTTGATACTAGCTTTAATTTAACCTTAAGCCACATTAAATGCATTTTCTGGTCTTTGGGTATGTAGAAAATGTACAGAAATTTGAATAGAAAAGTTCATACTGTTTTTTTTTGTGCAGGAAGAAGGATTTTTTGTTGCTTTTGTATAAATTACCTTCAGGAGTCCACCATATCCATCCTTCTGGTCTTGTCTGGTCATTTATCCCTTTGCTTTAATTAATCTTGACTATGCCACCTTTAGAATGGCTTAATATGTAAACATATTAGCTGCTTACCAGTGTAACCTAGAAATCAGGCTACCCTGAGGGACTTTTGCTGCCTTATATATTGATTTATTTTTTTCTATGGATGGAAGACGGAGCAGAGACCTGCAGAGCCTTTCAAGCCTGGGAAGACTGTTTCCACTGGTAAGCAGAGTAGTGCTAGAGTCACGGCGAAGGGCTGCTTTCTTTAACTTTACTGCTGTATCATTGAAACAGGACTGGTTTTTAAAGCAATGATCTCCATCATACCACAAAACTGGGTTCAGAGCAAATATTAGGCTTTTGGAATACATCCAACCTCCGCCATCTTGAACATCTGTGTAATAAAAGTCCCTGGAAAAAAAACTGTGAATAAATTAAACCAAAATATGTATATTTTCATGCTGTATCTATGTTTAATAATTTATTTTTGTTGGGCACGTGTAATAGCTGTAAGATATACAGGTACTTGCGTACAAAAAGCCTCACAAAAGGTCATCTGGCTTTATGGAGGGAGAGTGATTGGATGGATGGAGGGCAGTTCTCCATACGCATACCTCATATGAATTCTCTTTCATGTGGACTATTAGCATCAGGTAACCCTGTAGCCTCCTTCTTTGATGTTGGCATAGTTATCAAAGGATCAGGAAGAGAGGAAGGAGAACGACATAGACGAGAAGTGTACTTAAACACGGCTTATAACTAACTGCATGTGAATGAGGAGACTTCAAAATGAGAAACATATGGAAGTTAACATCAGATCACAACTTGCAAAAATTTTTTAAAAAAAGACGTCCAGTAAATATCAGCCTTTATGCAATAAATATATACTTACTGTACTTATTCATACAAAAATGGAATAACAATTTTCCCAGTATGAACGTCTCTATTTTCAGCTGTCAAGAGGAAGCTTAGTGAACATTTCACACATGCTGGGGAAGCTGGAAAAGCTAATCTGCCCATTATGCATTTTAGTGGTGTCTCATGACCCAGCACTTCAGACCTGTTTCTCACACTCTACTTTGTGCTATGACTTGTTTCTAAGTGGAGAGCTTCGATCCACCCCAGTCCAAGCAGCACAAGTGCTGCAGGGTACAGGAGATTTTGCTGAAATGCTTCCATCCTGCAATGGTAATCCTGTGGCTGCAAAGAGGGAGTGAATTACAGAGAGAAGGGTGACAGAAAGAGGGCCTGAAGCTTGCTTGTTACAAAGGAGGTTTTGCAGGTTCAGTCGAGTGTGAACAACAGATACGTTGGTTTAGGAAGGAAGCTACCAACACAAGGCTTCTGCCTCAGACATAGCTGCACTGATGTGTGTCATTAAATGCAAATACGCGTTTATTCACTCCGCCACTCTGAAGTCTTTTCATTCATTTATTCAAATGCATGTGACAAATGTGTCATTACCTGGGCCAGCCAGAGTATTATCCAAAGCAGAATTTTGTAATTATTATTATTATTATTATTATTATTATTGTTGTTGTTGTCTGCTCAGATGTTCCGAACTCCTCCAAAATAGACTCAGTCTAAATAAAGTCAGTCCCTCCTAGTTTGCATTTTTCCCTGTGTGGAAATAGCAATAGCTCATTTCTTTCTTTGAAGAGTGAGATGATCAATTTATGGCATAATGTAATATATTTGGAGGCAGTTGATTTAGAATACAATAAAATAGACTTATGTGATAACAACATAAAGTATGGTATCTAATTGTTGAGTGGAAGAAAATAACAGGTGGCATGCATTGTGCTGATACCCCTCAAATCAATCCAGTGCAATCAAATGCCTTCAGTTGTCGCATAATCAACATTCTGTGTTTTTCATTTTTGGTATCACTAAATCTGTTCTGTGAAGCTCAGATCTGTTCAGATTAGACAAATGTTGAATACTTCATATTCATATCCTAACCCTATCAATGTATAAAACAAGTATGTTCTTAAATTAGTAATCATTTCATAAATATTTTTATTTCACAGTCATGTGTGCAATACATTCATTTGTAAATGCAGCAGAATTGTTGAGACAGTTGATTTGAATTTCTGTGTTTTAGTTTTGCAAATGTCTCATGGTGTTTTATTACCACAAATTTTATAAGAAATTGTAATATTTGTGGTGTGGCTCCTAGATGGAAGAGTTTTTTGTATGGTAGAGATTAATGAGGATTCTTAAATGAACAAGTAAATAAACAAAATAATGCATGAAGTTGATAAACAAATGTTATCTTGTGCATTTGTTGCAAAACAGAAATGGTTAGCTAAACTGTATTTTCTAAGGATACTATTTAATTATTTTTGTGTAACTTTGCAGAGCTTTCACATAAACGGCCATTTGTTTTATAATTATTGTGAATAATAAAGATTATTGGGATCAAAAGAGACCGGCTTGGCACAGGTGATGAGCGTGTATGATAAATACAGTGAGCCTTGTGCACCTGTTTTTCCGCTCTCTTTTCATCCATTTGTGTTCTGATGCTTTAAACAAGCATGCATTTTGATTATTGTGACGTTAACCACAGCTGCATTAAAACAATGACTCATTCACCAAAAGCTGCAATTATTGGTATTAAACCCTAATGCACCTAACCCTTTCAACAGAGTGCTTCACCAAGTCAACCATTCATTTCAGGAAAATTATGCATGCTTACACACACTGTGTGTAATTTAAGTGATCCACTTGTAGCACTTTGTAAAAATAAATAAAAAAAAACAAACAAAACAAATACACAAATGCATGATAAAAAGTGGAACCATTACATATATTAAAAGGAAATTTACAGGTTACACATTGGCTTTCATTGTGTGATAAAACATTCAAATGAAATGGATTTCATGCTACAGCCTTTGATCTCTATCTCCGCTTTTCAGTTTTCCCCTAAGGACCCCACCACTCCCAAAAAATGGTTTAGTTAAAGTGTTATTAAGCGGGAAGCGTGAGTGGGTGGTGATATTTGGTTAAATGTGGCAGTAATCAGCTTAATGCAGAGTTAAAGGGCCGATGGGACTCTGGCCAAATCTCTGGGCTATTAAAGTTGCACCATGTTGTCCCCCGCAGTGACCTCATCCTCAGCTTTAATTATGGCAATAGCGTCTATCCCCTTTAGCTTCTCTCCTGCGCATCTCACATTCTCACTTGTTCTAAGTTCATCTCTTATTTTTCTCCCCTTCAACTCTGTCTTCAGCCCTCTGTTTATTTTTTCTTCAAACCTTGCATAAACTGAGGCAGCACTAGTTCTCAGCTTTGCCATCTGCGTCTTTTTCGTATTTTTTATATTTCTGATAGCTCGGTTTTTACACCCTCCCCTCCCCTGATTTTTCTCTCTCTGTTCTAACCTCTCCCTGCCCATTTAGTGTCTGGCATTTTCTTTCCTTTTCTGTCTTTCCCATCATCTTTTTTGGGGGGGGCAGGGGGCTTTTTCTTCTTCCATGTCTTGTTGCATGCTTTACACTGTCTGTCACTGCTGTCAATGTGTGTGGGAAATGAGTGACAGGACTGGAAAAAAAATATTATTGCTGATTTGATTATTAGGAGGAAAGGCCAGTGGGAGGTCTAGGGGCACAATGATTGTTCAGGTTTTATTAATTATAAGAAAAAGGGAAAATACGCTACAGTAGTTTATGTTTTTCTGTTTTATATTCACAAGATTTGTTTTCCACTTCTTATCTAAAATCTCCTGACAGTTTTTGACTGCCTTTCTGCATGCCTGACATAGTTCAGCCTCCATCCATGTCTCTCTTATCCACATTCAAACTGATTCTTTCTGCAAAGCTTTTACTGTTTTTTTAAATACAATAAAATTATATAACCTGTCTATCTAATTCTTTCCACTCCCTTGTGCCACTTTACTCTCTCCGTACTCATCCTCCTCAATCCTTCTGTCAAACTCTCCAGTCTTTTTCCTCCCTGCCTCAATCACCTTCTTCTTCTTTTTATCTTCATTTTATTTCCCCTTTGTTTTATTCTGCCACAGGCTTCACTTGCCTCCTGTTACAAGGCACTATCAATATTGCAAAGAAAACCACAGGCTGCAGCTTGTGTTCAACCACTCACATAAAGTCCAAATCCCTTCTAATTCATCTCCATGGACCCTGCGTGCATAAACACATTCAGCCGCTATCTCTAAGCCATGGAGAGAGATGAACACAAAATTGCACACACATAGACTTGAAGAGCAACACAAGTAAAACACACAAACAAATGCCAGTGCACACTGAAAATGCACATACATGCACAAGTTAAACATGCAGACTGTGGCTCACAATCATAACATCGCTGCCAAACATCTGTTGCCACATCTATAATTTCAACAGAACCCCAGTTTGCCATTGAGATGCGCACACTGCCAGCTGGGCTTCCACTTCTGCCAGCCTCACATCTGCACTGTTCAGAGGACAGGTTGTGTCTACTGGATGTGTGCGTGGGTGTGTTTAGGGTGCGTGTGATAAGGAGGGAAAAACATCCATCTGGTTACTCTTTTGCAGACACTCACTTTCTGTCTTTGTACATGTAAGTACCTAAATATTAATGTATGACACATTTGTTTCACGCAGTCTCCAGATTCCTAAATATTCATCCCTCTGCTAAGATGCTTGGATCTGCTTTAATTACATGACAGGTTCATTCCTGAGTTGAATGTTGTGATGCTTTGCAGTTTTACATTCGGATTCCAGCTTTCATTATAGTGCAAATATGACCTACCCACCTATATGTAATTTACACCCTCTTCCCATGAGTCTTTGTACTTATGTGGCACCTAAAATAGACCCAGTCGTGAAACAGTTATGTTCAGTTTACTAAAAGACGTTTTATTTTAACATATTTGAAATTTGCCTTCTCTATTTGAGTAGAAAGACTAGTTAAATAAAAACCTTCAGATAGGCCTCCACAAGCCAACAAGTACAAAAATGACTTTAAATTTTTTGCAAATAAATTATAATGGAAAGAATTACTAGGGATACACAATATATTGTTGTCAATACCGGAATTAGTCATATTTAACAAATCTGATATGATTCGATGTGTAACACTGGGCCGGTATTAAAAACCAATGTTTATTTCCATCTTGTTTCCATTTCAGTATATGTTTGAGGAGATTTTACGGGGTGAGGAGAGAGGAGGGTGTGTGCTACTTGTTCAGTCATGTTATAATGATAGTGATGCAGCACAGGATTATTATTGCAGCAGAGGAGAAATGTAGGGGGTATCAACATTTTTTTACATCGAAAGTGTAGGGAAACATGTATAATACAAATATTGGTAAATACTGCCATAACAGTAGTATTAATACCGGATATCAATATTGGCTCAAAATTTCATATCAGAGCATAATGCAAATTGTAGTATAATTTCAGTATGAATACAACAAATATCTGGAGGCATGTTTGGCAACATTAGGGAACAAACAGCATTATAAAGATTAAGAAAGACACCCTCAGGAATAAAGTTCTGAACAAGTTTAGAGCAGGATTAGGATACAGAACAATAGACCAAACTTTGAACATCTTACTGAACACTATTTAGTTCAATATCTGAATATCTGGTACAGAAGTGAAAGAAATATTGATGGGACTAATGAAATTTCTGGAAGAAAGCATCAAAATATTTCAGGTTCATCTTCCAACTTAATCTTGAGTAAAAAGTTTTAGATTAAAGTGAAAATCAAGCACAAATTTAAAATAATTTGTGTAAAGACTTGAGAGGTGATGATCTGAGGTGCTGTCCATTCACTATGGAGATTTGACCACTTTACAAAGAACAAAAAGGAAACTATTCAATCTTTGCATATGCTAAGACTAAGATTGGAGTCAAAAATGGTTTTATCATAAATGAATGTAAAGGGAATAAATATAAATGTAAGGGAGAGGTTTTACACATAAAAAATGTTAAAATGATAATCTTTTGTACTTTGTTTCACAATCATGGAAAATGGTTTATCACATGCTGTAAGTATTGCACAGATTGCAATTGTGGTTACAAAAATGACAACACCTGAAAAGTGTTTAAAGTATACGAATAGTTGTGCAAACCACTCCTCCACAAGAATGTGTATGCTAACAAATAACCACATGACTCTATCATTAATCAACATCAAATGCTAAATATTAGAGAATTTCTTCTTCAGATGCCAGAAACGCTCATGTTAGCAAACAGCTGGCTTTGGACATTAACTCATGTTGTGCTGGCTGGCGGAGCTGTGTATCTTTGATATAAATGTAGTTGTTTACATATCTCTTTAGTTTTGCTGCAATGGATATTTACATAATAAGGTACAGCATCAATTTGGATCAAAGTGTATGATTCCAACCATCAGTTCTAGATCCTGTCTGTAGGAGTGCGTGGGTATTCTGAAAGATATCAGTATTGATTTGATATCTCAGCATTCATAAAGTTCTTGCAAAGATTTGCAGGCTCAATTCCGTTTTAATTGGGCCTTTAGGTGGATCTGTTTGTATTTAGTTGCAAAAAATTTGAAATATTATGTTCCATGACGTGGTCTTAATAGAATTTTATGATTGGCTTATTTCAACAAGTGAGAGGTATAAGAAAGCAAAAAAGCAAGAAAGCCTGGCTGGGGGTTGACAGCACAAAGAGTTGCAAAAACTGTAAAATTATACTACTTTCTTATAACTATCACTGATTTTCACATGAATGTACAGTTGACATGGCATAAAGCCTTAACTAAACACACTGCAGGATTTAACTGGGACACCAAAAATGTATTTGGAGAATTTGAAAAGTTACAGGTCAAAAGTTAAGTAGAGAAGGCCTACTTTCCTGTTAACCCAGTGGCTCATCATTTACCCTGCACTGCATCATGGAGAGCTGAATAGACTAAAGCAAAAAAAAAAAACTGAGATACAAATAGCATTAAGCCACATTAAAGAAGATTAGGGCAAGCAATCAAGTGTTGGTTACCATGGAAACAACAAGCCTAAACTGTTATTAAGTAGAGCTGCGTAGCTATAGCCAAGACTAAGATTTTACAATGAGGATAAGCTAAATGTTATCTGCATGGCACTCGACCCCAACCCCCATCCTGCTGCTTTATGGGTGTAATTCCAGATCTATGTCCCAGATAATCCTTGTCCGCTAAATGTATTTATGCTTGTTCTGCTTATTTATTGCAACACAGGCAGGGGAAAGATTTTGTTTCAGTCATATTTTAACACTAAAGGAGTGCTTGTGTGTTCCCTACTAACTGGCGATCAACAGGGATTTTCCAAAGAAGTGAATTTGTGCCCAGAGGCCTTGACGAGAATTGCCCCACTTCCTGAGAATACAAACAAATAAAAGGAGAGTGAGCTGCTTTTCAGTCCTCAAATCAGGCTTTTGAAAAGCAGACGACTACAGAGGAGGTCAAAAATGGAGAGTAAGGCCAGAAAGGATCACAAAGCTTCTCACTATCACATGTAGGGAGCTGGAAGGAGGGCACAGCCGTATAACTTGAAAAACATTATTTCAAGCTGAGGATTCAAGACACATTATGTATTAATTATTCAGTCAATAATGCACTTAATCTTGATGTAGATTTGTGTGCTACAGTTACATACAATAAATATATTTGTGTTTTTTTCATTTCTCAGAATATTCTATGATGTTTTGTTTATAATAAATTATCATTTTTGTTTGTCTACATATTTATGGCTGTTCAGCAGCTTTTGAATGTTTGATCTTGCACATCAAGTTCACGTAGACTCATTAAGCAACTTAAAAGGTAAATAAAAATAAGCAATCATGAGGCAGGTGTATGCTGGTATGTGTTTATACGGTCTATTACAAAATTTTAAAAAACTGTCCAGCAAATTCACTTCTGTTTATTTTATGAAAGCTACATTGTTTTTCATTTGTCTCCAACATGGTTAAACTCCTGCATTTCTTTGATCTTAAGAACAGTGTGAGTGTTTCTATCAATATTAGCTGAGACACATTTTTGCAAGTTTAGAAAAAGATCACAATAAAGGAAAATAGAAAGAACTTCCTAAGTTGCACAAAAAGTTACAACATCATGGACTGCTTTAATTTAGTTATAGCGTACTTTTCAAAACAGACAACACAAAGTAAATGGGTTCTCTTTTTTATTTTACACTGATCAACACATGTTATAAAACACGACCAGTTATGCATGTTGTGGGATAGTGGGATATGTTGCAACACTGCTGCAGCAACACCATCTGATGCCATATGGTGTATAATAGTATGTATGTATGAACTTGAACCAAATGTTGCAGCAATGACACTATGTATAGGCTATGCCTGGACTGGTGAAAATAGTTTCAATCTGGCTCAAAAACCACAATAAAAGGAAGGGAGGACGCAACACCAGTAACCATTTTAATCCCTGTTAGCCTGTTAGCCCTGCCCAGCGTGTGTGCACTGCTGCCTGATCTGTGTAAGAGTTTTCTGACTGGAATGGTTCTCTCCATGCCACTTTTAAATGGAAGACGCCAAACTGCCACGTGGTCACAGGACACCACCCACCATCTGACACCTCAAAAAAACACAGCCAGTAACGTAACTGTTAAAATGTGATTCTATTAGTAGTTTACCAATCTAATATCAAGTATTATGATTTTAAATAGTAAATACAAAAGACAAAAGCTAATTGAAAAACAGTCAAATTCTAAAAACACCATTTTAGCCTGATTTGCTTTTGCTTTTATATTTGTCATGTTTTTTTTGCTTTAATCCTCAAAGCACTGAAATGTATTTGTATTCTGTCAAGGTTTTTCACTGAACACACAGAGCATTAAGTGTTTTTTTTCTTTGTTAATATTATATAGTTGTAAATATTGTAGGAAAGGTTGGGAAAACACAGATTCTTTAAATAACATGGATCCTCCAACACTGGGATTCAAACATGCTCGCTCCCACCATCATGGAAGTCATTAGGGGCGCTGTGGCAAACCTGCTTTAATAACATTATTTTCTGTTTGTTTCATTGTTTTTATTGCTTTGAGAACAATTGAAATGGTAAACATTTGATTAAATGTATGGCCCTATTAGATGTCTAGGCTCTACTGTAGTAGTCTCTCCACTCTGGCTTGTGTGCTCAAATTATGATGGAGTAATTAATGTATTTTCACTGCTGCTGTCTGAACATGTCTCCTAACATGCCAATGAGTGGGAAAAGTGTCTCACCTCGGTGGATGCTGGGCTGATGGAAAGCCTGAAAAAAAAAGGTGGGCAGCAGCGATGCCTGATAAAGCAGAGTGAAGCAGGACATTTTGGAGCTTTAATGGACCAGTCAAGTAAGGCATGCCTAATATCTTTTGTGGAGTGTGCAAAGCTCTACATCTGAAGCAGCTGCAGAGCTTGTGTTGACTACCTGCACTAATTCACAGGTAACTACATAAAGGCCAAGAAAGATGTAGAGGATTAGAGCATCCACAGTTAGTCTCATTTCTTTATTCCACTTATGTTACGTACTAAAGACACAGTATGTGTCAAAGCTAGAGAAGAAAAAAAATCTCATCCGACTTTCATGACATCATTGTTAACAGTTTTACTTAGAATAAACCAAAATGTTTATTCTTTGTTATTATCTTGTTAATATGTCAACCTCTCACAATTCCCAGGTGCTCATCATCCATTACACAGAAGTGTCGACACTGCTCATACAGGAAGGTGTGTCGGCTTGTACAAATTGAATTGGGAACATTAATATTCCACTTGGGCCCCTGTGCACCTGAGCAGGCCTCTCACACAGTGAAGTGGAGAGAGACATATAATGTTCTGTCAGCATATGTGCTGGGTATGTCCATCTGTGTGATGGCCCCCAAAGCAGCACTAATTTCCCTCCCCACTCCTCTTAAACTACTATGGAAACCACTACAGTCAACCGGCCCAGTGGGGAGGGACAAAAGAGAGAGTGATAAGCAGTCTCTGTGCAGCAGTTGCATGTGTACTCCATGCACATGTGGATTTCAGACCTGTTTGCGCATACATGGCAGTGTGTGTTTACATCTTTATTACAGAGAAGGATGCATGCAAATCCTGCCCTTTTGAGACCATGTGAGTTCACCAGCTTGTACTAAAGGCTGCCATATTGCAACAGAGGTCACCTGTTTGCAGTCTGGGGACTGGTTCATTTTTGCACCTTTCCTTCCTCATACCTGATTAGCCAGTTTCCCCAGAGGCACCTTATCCTTACTGCCATCTGCTGGTGCAGCATCCATGCTGATTAATTAACAAACACCACTATAAACAATCTTGCTTCTCAGGAAAACAGTCATCATGTAGTACATCTTCAAGGATAAGTGTCAAAGAAGTGTCACTGAATTGCCTGAGTTTTCTAACCACTAACTTCATCTCACTTTCTTCTGTCATTTTCTGATAACGTCAGAAAAAGTGGGGAAAGAACTTCTAATTTGTAACACTATTGAAACGTAAACCTGTAATCATTTGACATGATGTGAAACAAACTGAGGATTATAACACTTAGTTATTACCCTCAGGAGAATTTTTGATGTTGGTTTGTAGGCATTTTAAACAGGTTTAAATGTTGTGTACCAGCTCTTAGCTTATTAAGGCAAGTTGAAGAATTTGGTTTTAAGGCACCTTTACAGTAGAAGTAACTCTAAAAACCTCACTTGTGCATCAATGACTCGAAATATCCATATCCTTCCATAAATGTAACATGTTTTTGACTAAATGTTGTTATAATTCGTTGTTATAAACTTGTCTTTCATTGTATTTTACTTCAGGTTTTTGTGTAAAACACTTCAAATAAAATTTTTATGAATACATCTACGCACATACAAACACTGTAAAGTAAAGCCTACTGAATCTAAAATGAGAATGAAATTATTTTATTTTTTTGTGATTTGTGGGCATAAAGGGAAAAGAGACACTCCAAGGAGGAACAAAGTAGGAACTAAAATCAGCCACCTAACACGCAGAAGGCATGATCATTAAACATCTGTCCACCCTTTTGACCTCCTCAGCTTATGTCAAATAAGTGCAGTTAAACTGTAGTGAGATTGATGGGAAGATAAGGATTGTTGCAAGTGTGTAAGTGTGTGTGTGGGTAATCTCGTCTGGTTTATTGAAATGTTGCTCAATGTGTGGTGTGCTGTGGTTCTGGGAGCCAAGTTGGTATTTTCTTCTGTGGCATACTTGGCAGAATGGCACATACCATGAGCATATTTATTCAAATATGTTTTTAACCACAATTTAAGAGCAAATCAACTGTAATGCTATAAAAATGACACTACTTTGCGAACTGTATGTAGAGCACAAAAGAAAAGTTTTGTACTACTAATATTGGGCTAGGAAAACACGGGTCAACCACTGGTTTCCAAGCTGATAGAGCTAACAAACAACCCTTTATGTTAATATAAAGTAAGTATGGTGTTAATGACCTTAATATATTCACGTAAGGTTTTCAACAAATTCAATTTTAGGATTTTTCAAATATTGATTTTTTTTGTTTGTTTGTTTTGGGGGGTTGAGGGGCAATATTGAGGAGGGGACTGAACACCCAACAAACATGAGTTTATCTCTGTTTGTTTCTGTTGTTTAGAGAGCTGTGGATTGTTAGAGTAGCTTGCTGTTGTGAAAGATGTGGACCAACGAAATGTTTGTATACCATCTCTGGGCAGAGTTAGCTAATTCTTTTGTTTTATCATTCAACAGCATATTTGAGTTTGATGACAGTGGGGATTTTCATTGGGTTCAGACTTTTAGGGTGTTTGAATCAGAAGTTCTAAAACTTTTCAGCTTCTGACCTGCAAAATAATAGCAGAACAGATTCCTGACCCAAACATCTCAATAAAGTCGATCAACGCATTGGTTTTGTCTATTTCTAAGTGCTGTTTTTACCTCATTAAACACAACAGAAATATATTTCATCATCATAATTTTTGTTTAGTTTGATTTAGAGGATCTCGAGAACCCACACTTGTTGATCAATGACCCTACGCAGGGTCCTGACCACAACACTGGGAGTCAGTGGTCTAAATAACAAACTCACCACTTTATCTTAGATTTTGTGAGTCAAGATGCTTACCTGAACCCAATAGTTGACAGTTTCAACTAAGTAGCAACAGGTAAACATTAAACTATATATTTCTGAAAATGTTGTTGCTTTTTTACAGATAGGAGTTCAATAAAACACACAAAACAAAGTTAAACACCAGTAAAAGAGCATTGTTTTTAAAAGTCTGGAATATAAGCCTTACTCTTTTCACTGGAGCCCAACTGGAGTTCTGTTTCTGTTTGATCAGAGAAGAAAAGTTGTGGCACTTTCTTGACTAAATTATCAAAGAGAATCTATTTAGTTTGATATAGTGTGCAAAAAAGAATGGGATTTTTCTTTAGCTCAGCCAAGAAAACTGTATTCATCCTTGTCTGCCTGTACAAAATATTTAAAACATCAAGAAAGATTGGAAGACATAATTTGATGAATGTGTTGGTGTTAAAAACCCTTATTTTTTAAGACAAATAGCAATAAACTGTTTTCAACCCACTTCCAGTCAGATGTTTCAATTAATGTATTATTCAAATTGAACGTAAACTTAATGTTGTGTTTTTACTGCAATGTGTTTTTCTTTAACACTCTTGTTTGGGGGATAATTAATAGCATGGCACACAACCCCCGCATTTTAATTAAAAAAGAAGATCCTGGTGCATGAGTTTAACACACAGGGTCAAAATTATACAAACATACTCAAATATGAAGAGCTCTGGTAAAATGGCTTTTGTAATGTCATAATTAGGGACAAACGATTTCAAACCTTTATCTACCTTGAATGTCTTTTTTTCTGGTATAACTTCATTAAAAACAAACCAATTAGTTTTATAGTAAATTATGAAAATATAAACCTGTAATAAAACACTTGTGCAAGTGTTCACACCCCTAACTAAAATCTTCACTGAAGCATCTTTTTGAGACAGTTTCAGCATTAGCTTCTCTATGGTTCAGATGTGCTGTGACTTATAGTGAATCTGATTATCGGAATCAGATTTTCCAGAATTTTCCACATTAGCTCCCTTCAAATACACAGGATCAGAAACACCTATTTGATTAAAGGTGTTATATCAACATACATGCTCAGGAAAGGGTGGACAATGACACTGGATTCAGGTGATCTTAAACAGGGGGATGTGAGACATGTGAGAAGAGAATGTTGAGGTGGGGCACTGAGGAAAGGAGACTACTTACCACAAAGAACACAGAGGGGACTGAACTAAAGCACAAAGGAATAACAAGACTAACACTGACTTAAGAAGACAACCTAAATGCACAAACATAATCTCAGAAATGACTAAGAAGCTAAACACAAAGCAATGAATTAACATGGCAGGATCTAAGTGATAATTAGCACAGAAAAGCTGTGGACTATTACAATTAACTCAGAAGTGATCAAAATGGGAAAATCCAATTATTATGACAGTAATTAGAGAAGGTTCTGGGAGATTTCAGCTTGGTTCACCAGACTTTACGATAGCAAAACTAAACTTCTGGGCCATAAATCCAGTTGGAATCTTTGGGACCACAACAATGCTCATCACTAGAAGGATACCAAACCCACTGATAATGGTGGTGTTAATTCTTCTCAGATGGAACTCAGGTCTTTGTCAACTCTACTAAAGCCATCTGCTGTAGCCATAGCACAAAGTGCGTTGTCTTGTCACACTGTACTTTCGGTAGTTTCTTCACTAAAATCCAAATGAGTTGTTTCATAATTCGGAGAGAACAACTTTCCCTGGATTTCCAAGAGAAATCACACATTCTATGAACATATTTTTTTTTCTCAGAGGTGGAGACTATCAAATGTTTTGTTTTGTTTAGGGCCCCTCATAGGAAAAATCTTATTTATTTAATGATATCAGAAATGTCTAGAAGCGTAAAAATACACAGTAATTGTGAGCAGCAGGCAAAAGATAAAAAACAGGAAATAACCCCAGAAATAAAAACAGACAGACTAGTAAACAGATATAAATTCATAAGAGAACAAAGGATGATTACCGGCAGTGTAATTACTGAAAGAAAAACAGCATCAATGTGCTGGAGGAGGACATCGATGCTGTGGGAGAGCAGGGAATTGAAGAAAAAAACTGAGGAAAAAATAGTGAGTAAAACAAGGAAACCATTACTACAAAGACATTGGAAATTTTAAAACAAAACAAAAAAAAAAAATTACTCAGAAACAGGTGAAACAGGGATCAACAAAAAGTAATTAGAACACAAGAAAATCCAGACTACAGAAAGAAAAAAAAATAACTAAGATTAAATTGTGATCAGTACGTCAAAGACTTGAAGTTCATCCAAAACTACTAAACTGATTCTTTTTTCTGTTTTGCCCATAAACAATCATGTGATTAATATGAGAGATTTCCAGACATTGACAGAAATATTATGTGATCATTCAAATACAGTTGTGTCTTCCTGTTTTAGTGACCATGTCAACAAAAATATGTTTATTTTTGTTTTCTGCCTTCAGCATTTTTAAAATTCTGTTTTCTGAAACATCTTATGCCCTCTTTAAAGTCTGCTTCAGGCTATACAGGCCTTGAATATTTTTACTTCAGCTGCACTACATGTGAGTCGTTACCTTTTAGATGCAATGCTCTGATTTTGTTGGTGTTCAGTGGAGTAATTTCTGAAACCTAAGGGAAGGTTCCTTAGTCTTTGCCTATGGCTATACCCTAGTAAAGGCAAATATTTTTTTTCCACTGACATTGTGATCTATGAATACTGCAGATCAAATCTAACAATTTTCAGTTCAACATTAACAAAATGCATCACTATGGAAAAGGAGATTAATGTTCTTTGAGGGGAATCATTTCTTGAATGACATGCTGATGATTATCCTGAGTCCACAGGGTAAAGTTTGCTCAATAAATCTGATGGATCAAGTCAAAGAGCATAAAGTAGATGGGAATAAAAAAGGCAACCATGCTGCATTATGCATGTCAAAGGCATCACCAAAAAAAATTACAAATTATGACTTTCTTCAAACGCCTAGTAGAAAATTGGAGTTAGACATCAATAGCTGCAAAGCTAAGTAAATCATTTGTAATAGTTTTGGAGTAATCACAAGTGAAAGATGCAGCAGCTCATGCCATAGACCTGAGTGTTATTGTTCTGGAAAAGCATATGTCAGAGATACTGTGTGTACATTTATTAAGTTGTTATGATGATCCATGGACATCTCACACCTGCCTTGCCTACCTGAACAAACATCATTGTTTTTTTTTCTACATTTAAACACTGGTTCTGCATAAAGCTTCCTGCCAAAGACGTGGTAGGAGCAAATTAAAGAAAGTGTTAGTAGAAGGACCTTTGATTTTGTTGTTGTTGTTATTCACATTTTTGAAATGATCTACATTTTTTTGTATATGTTTGTGCCTTCTTTGAAAAAGTCCTCCATTCATGGAACTGAAAGGACACTAGAGTTGAGAAGTGTAATTTTCTGCCATTGAATTTTCAGAGAAGCACTTGTAAAAATGTTATGCATGTTATGAAGACTGAAATGCTATTTTCTTTGAAAGAATAATGTCCTATTTCACAGTAAATATATTTTATTGCAGTGAGCTATTTTAAATATACACACCTTCTTTTTCCACTAAGGTGTGATGTGTACTTCTTGTGTTGGACGGTTCTAACTCTCTCCTAAAAAGCCAGCAGAACTACTCTCCTTATCAGAACCAAGTGACTGATAATCCATAAATGAGAAGATTTGGTAGTATGCCTGGTAGTCTTTTGTGAACATCTGATTCTTGTGCAGTTGATATGATTAGGGCCTATAGCAAGATTCTTTAAATATCCTAAAGGCTACAGGTTACAAACACAACAGCTCTAATGGGGACATCACATGCCTTTCCTGCCAAATCCACATCAATATTTCATATTTACCACAGTATTTATCCACTTTGTGTATTATTTATGAATGTCATTTAATGTGTCACAATGCACACAAAGGATTTTTATGTGTTGTTTATGGTTTTTGTAATCGTGCCATTTAGATAATGTCAAACCATAAGTTCCTCTGGCATCTCTGTAATAGTATTACACTCCCATTGACAAGGCTATTCTCAGCAAATAAGTGTTGCTTCTTCTCAACACTCTACCCTTAATTATTCATATGGAGCTGAATAGGACATTGTTTATCAAGGCTTCGGCACCAGGAAGCCTTGCACTCTGGTCTGTATTTATATGGGGTGTACGTGAGTGTGCGTGTGCATGTGTGGTACGAGTTTCACAAGAAAAAAAAAAGGTATTGAACAACCTCATGCACAGGCAGCCAAGTTTCTAATTGGTAATTAAAATACCTTTGACAAACTAGCCCTCAGTGTCTTCTTGCTATTGGTATGGTAATGAGGGTTGAAGAGGTAAACTGCTTTCCCACCAGAGGGAAACAGGAGAGTGAAGAAAGAGTATGTGTGTGCCTACCATTGTGCATATGTGTGTGTTTGTCACAAATCCTCCACTTATTTAAGCATGCAGACTTAATTTGACCCAGCGATGTCTATATACAGACACTCTGACACTACAAACCTCAGTGAGGAACATTAACATCAGCGCTGCATAACACCTTGACAGCAACAAATTGTCATCTGGTTTGAACAGCCTAATTTATTTGAGATGCCTTAAAATATAACAGTGATTAAATTAAAAAAAATACACTTTTTAATTACACAACTTCAGAATTTTGGGCGTATATTAAACTTAGTGTTTTTAATTTGATTGGATAGTATTTATCTGACAACATAGAAAGTGAAAAAGTCCCTCAAATGAAAACACAGAATATAGGTATTTTTAATTAAACTGCTATGCTACATTTTTAATGTAATTAAATCGTCCAACTACTTTTATAATCATAATTACTTTGCAATAGGACTGTAGCTCTCTGTTGTGGCTATATGGATCATTCAGAAATATAATTTCTCAAAAAATTTATTTATTTTTTTGTCTGGTGAATCAAAACATGGGAAGAAAAGGGTCTTGATGTCCAATGCTTCAAAATTGAAGCTCATTGCGTTCTCTTTAAGCAGTAATTTATGATTCGCATGATTTCAATTTACACTGGCATAAAACAAAAGAACTAAGAATTCATTTATAGGAATTGAACTGAAGTGAAAAAAGGGTAAAAATAAATGCACACTTAAGATTTTTATTTGTATAATAATTTAAAAACTATATATCTTTTACTTCAAATTCAAAATGCACTACTCTGGTTGTATTATTTCAATATTAAAGCAGAATGGATACTTTTTCAACTCACTATATATGAGGTATTGCATATGTAAGTATGAAACACGTAATTACTGCTAACAGGGTTAAATGTTAATCTACATTCACAATTTTCCCCAATAATACCAAAATAATGCTTTAGAATGAGTTCTACTGTTTATTTTTTTGTTAGTGTCATTTCCCAAAATACATGGCATTTCAAGAGTTGCTGCATCTCATCATGCTTAAGAAAGTTAAAGGCCATATGAGTAATAACAAAGAAAATGGCAATGCTTTTATACCAGGGGTCTTTAGGTCTACATGCAGACTTTCATAATTACAGAGGTCAGTTTGGAACAGACAGAGACAGCAGCTGTTGCCTAGGTGTTGCAGATTATGTTTTTTTTTTTTTGTTTGTTTTTTGAAAGAAGGCTGTTAGGGGGTTAAGCAAAAGTTACTTTGCATTTCAGTAAGAAAACTGTTTTGCTACCGTGTTCATTTTTAGAAAACAAGATAAGCAACAGCAAACAATCATTTCAAAATGTTGCATGTTTGTGTTTCCCTGACATCCTTGATATCAAGCAACATCTTTGCTAACTTTTAAACACTGAAGAGACACGAGGAAGACCTTTCCTTTTTTTATTAACACTTTTGCTATAACCTTTCTGCCCTGCAACTTAACATCTTCCATATCTTTCTCCTCAATCTCCTACCTCCTCCCTCCCCTTCCACACGATCCCGATCTGTGTGCTTCTCTATGCCACCTCCTTCTCAACTACCTCTGCCTCAGTTTACTCCCCAATTACAAAGCGCTGTCAGCAGGGTTGTCAGTGTTGCACTGAGGAATGCAGGATAGGCAGACACATGGCTGTTTGATCATTCTCTGCACATCCCGGCAGAAAGCCACCCTGGATAAGCACACACTTTACAGATAACGTCCTTGTATCATTTAAATGTTAATAGGCTTTCTATGGGCTCAAACCTACATTTATTATTGTGCAAATGAGCCAATTTCAGCATATCTGTGCCGTCGTTAGAGCTGGCATGTTTAGTTGTCTGAACATAATTAGAATTATTGTGCTGTGAGGAAGAGAGAAGAAGATGGTGGGCAAGAAAAGGGAGGGAAAGAGCTCATTGCTTGTTCTATGGAGAGCGGGACAAGCTCTTTGGTGAAAGTTTCCTTTTAGAGAAAAAAGAAACATTCTCACTTTCCCTTTCATCACACAGACTTATGGATCTCCCTAATTTTCCATCTTCTTAGATTTTCCTCTCCTCAGGCTGGATTATAGGCATGGTTGGGCTCTTTCAATGAATTATTCTGGTGAAAGTGGACGCTGGAGCCGCAACAAGAAACTGTCTGACAATATTGTTCAACTGGGGTTGTGACAAGTTCAATAATGTTAAGTCAACTTTATTTGTAAAACACATTTCAGCAACAAGGGAGGTCATAGTTCTTCACATGATAAAAACATATAGCACAATAAAGAAACAAAAAAGAAACCGGCTTGCAAGATTACTGTACTGATCTGATCTTTATTATATTGAAGATCATTTTATTGTTGTTGACGTCACTACTGTTAAAGATTTTGTATCTTTTATTTTTGACAGATACACACTCGTTGGATTTTCTTATGGGGTACAATATGCTTGAACAGGTTGGCTTTTGCCCAAAGCATGCCAAGAAAAAAACATCCACACCACAATGCCATTGTCTCTGAAAAAAAGTGAGTGTCGAGTTTATATTTCAAAAAGCATTGGTATTTAAAAAGTAGAGGTCTCTGTTATGTTCTTCTTTATATATTTTCTGCCAATTATGGAAGATGGCTGATTGCCCATTATCATTCCTTTCTGTCAAAACTGAGTCATTCCTCTCTGCTTTCAGACCATGCTCTGGACTGGCACTTGTTTGGAATTGGCTTATTATTAATCAAATTGAACATTATGGTGTTAGATTAAATGTAAACATTGTTATGACTGAAATGAATTGGACTTACGTGACTTTTTCCAGTGAAACTTTTTTTTTTTTTGCTTAGGAAAATGCTGTAATGTAATTGTAAAACACTTATCTCATGCGTAGTTTGTAAAGTACAATTTGCTCACTTAACTTGTTGATGAGCTGTAGTTCAATTTTCTAACGCCTACTCCCTCCTGCACTAACATTGAAACCGCTTGTTCTAGCAACATTTTTTATTTTTTTTTACTCCAGTGGGACCTGGGTATTCCTAGTACATGCTTGAGCTCAGGCTTTTACATTTGGGCTTGTATTTCATAATGCAAGTGAATTTCTCAAAGCTGCCCACAGAGACTTGTATGAAATGACTGGAGAGAAGGATGCCTGATCTGCCATGCTGACATAGCAGCCAGATCTGAATATCTGGCAGATAATCAATAGATGAGTACAACGAAGAGAGATGCTGTCCAGCAAGCATGAAATCCAAGAAGATGTATAAAAGATGTTTGATTGTGTAAAGAGGACAATATCAGATTATTTTGTCAAAGCTTCAAACCCTCAGATGTCAATCATTCCCCTGCCTAGCAGCAGATAACCTCTTTCATGCTCTCCCCCCTCCACATTTTTCTGTCTGGAGTGCACTTGTCTATTTTTCTCCTTTGCACTCACCATTTTTACGCTTACCTGTCTCCTGCTGTCTTTTTCAACTCCACTGTCTACCTGTCCATCACAATTTCTCGATTATCTTGTCACGTTTCTCTTAACTTCTCTACTTCATCCAACTTGTTCAACATTTTGCTACCTACCCATGACATCTTGTTCACTTCTTGTTTCCAAATCTGCTAAAATCATACATTTACATCTCCACTGCCTTGATATCTTTGCCGTGGCTTGCACGGCAAAAATATCACATCTCAGACACATCTGCTGTCGCTGATGTGTCTGAGTTCAAATCACTTGTCATCACATTTTCTCTGGTTCTCAAGACGTTGCAGCAATAACCAGCCCATTGAAGGCCATCTGTTAGCTGATCTGACAGTGTTGGAACACTGGCAGTGGCCACGGGCACTGGCAAAGTCAGCTGTCTAACTATGGCAATGAAACCACACACCCAAGTAGACAGCCAGCTTTCACACTGTGTTTATAAAGAGTCCGATGTTCCTTTTGGGTCCCCAACAAGAAAGCTTTAGCTGGAATGTGGCTGGAATCGATCCACCGCCAATGAAGTGGATCGATACAGGACAAGCTCCAGCACACATTTTGTCATAATGTCTTTTCATCCTCCTTTACCCTTTCACTTTCACTGCCTCCTAAAGCTTCTTCGCAGGAAAAGAACACACTGACACAGTTTCCGTTCTGTCCTTCTATTTCTACCAGGTTAGCGAGACAAAAAGGTGTGAAATCGCTTACAGCCTTTGTGAATCGCTTATGTGTTCTTGTGTTAATGCAGACTCTGGGAGCCCAACTCGTGAGAATACACAGGTTGGTATGTACCATAGACTATGAAAGTTGGTGCCAAAGATCATGCAAATAAATAAATAAAAAAATTAGCATCTCAACATTATGTAAAGTATGTTGAAGGAGAGCATTAATGGTTAATACTGTATGTCTTATAGCAAATGATGTTGCTATAAGTGTTCTTTAGCTATAGTCAAAGTAATATTAGCATAATTGTATAGTTTACTACAAGATCACATATCACTGAACAGATGTTTGTAGTTCACTGTTTTTTGACAGACTTCGTGTTTAAATGACACTGTTATACTATAAATGTTAAATTATTATTTAAATTTTTGGGGGTGGCAAACAGAACAATACACATTGTTGTTTCCACTTGTAAGATTCAAATCCACCACCATTCCTCACAGTGGCGATGGTGTGTTTCTGTTGATATGCAGTCCCAAATGCTCCTTTTTGGTCTCATCAGCCCAAAGAACGTTCTTTCGTTTGACCATAGCGTCTCCCACATGCCTTTTGGCAAACTAGCTTTGATATCAGTTTTCTTCAATAGCGTCTTTGTCATTGCTGCGCTCTGATAAAGCTTTGACTGATGAAGAACGTGGGCAACAGTTGTATGCATGTATCACTCAATTTGTGAGGACAGCCTGAAATAGAGTTATAGGTGTCATGTTGCTTCCATGTCTTGATGATGGATTTAGCTGAACTCCAGGGGATGTCCAGTGCCTTGAGAAATGTTTTTGTGTCCATCCCCTTGCCTAGACTTTTCTATACCCTTTCCTCAGATTTGCTTGGAATGTTCTTTTGTCTTCATGCTGTCATGGTAGCCAAGACTACAGATTAACCAGTGAATGGACCTTCCAGACACTGGTGGCTTTATACTACAATCACTTGAGACACAGTCACTGGATTCTGTCTCTGTTCCACTTATTGTGACTACTGGCACCTGTTGGCTGGACCTCTGTCCAATTAGGTCTATCACTTTAAAGGGGGTGAATATTTATGTTGTCACATATGTAAATTATTTATGTTTGTCATCATTTTTCACTCTTAATTTTAAGGGGGCTTTTGGTTTTGAAAATAGCAAAAAATATGTTAATTTGTAAAAGCCATACAAAGAGTAAAACATCCATGGGTGTGAATACTTGTTTCTTTGTCAGGCATTGTACACAGGCTTTCCACATTGCCACTAAGTACACACCAATAAATCCAACATCTAGCAAGCCAATAATACACCCCACAAGGCTATCCTAACCTATTTAGTTTACTTGATTTGACAATTAACTTGCCAGTGGAGTTGGTGAGAGACTGCATATTGATTTGCCTTTATGTAAAATTGGAACTCACATCACAAAACATTATAATCACTCCTCCTATAATTATGTGATTTACAAGTGGTTGCTTTTAATCCCAGGTCAAACAAATGTAGATGATGGTACATATTAAAAGTGTGTTATTGGATTGCTAAGACAATAGCTGACAACCATATCAAATTGAATTAGTTCAGTTTGTTAGAGTGGTGCATTTTTGAGCCCAACCTGCTATCAGATACTGAGACTTATAGCTGCTGTCCAAAGTAAATTAGTTTTGGTGTCTGAAGCATTTCAATATACAGGTGTGCATTATGTCTGTTACCAAATCTGGTTGCTCTTAACGCATAACCTAATTTGGTGGAAGTGAAGTAGCTGAAGAGAAATATCAACATTGCTGTCTGAGCACATTTGGACACAAAACACAACAACAAATCTCTGACCAATCAGACAACACTTCACACAGAACATTGTTGGAAAAGTTTGATCCTGGCTTGCTGTTGAGACCTACAGTTTTTGTCATCAAATGAAAAATGTTGGGGGCTTGATAATTGGCAAACATTTTGGGGAAAACTTGGTCTGATTTGGAGGCTTTTAATGTAGCTCTAAATCTTTACTTAAACATCCTGTCTATGAAGATGGCTTAATAAATTACAGACCTCTGTCTAATATATCTTATTTTAAATTAAGTAAATACTGTAGTTACTATCCAGGAGTGTAAGTATTTACACAGTAACGACACATTTGCATAGTTTTAGTGCAGTTTCCGAGCTCATCATAGCACTAAAAGCATTGGTGGAAGTCACTAGTGATATACTCATGAGCCCTGATAATGGACTTGTGCTTGTTCTTGTCCTGTTATGTAGATCTCACTGCTACAAATCTTAACATATTCAAGAAGGATACTACTTAACAGGGAAGCAGAAAACTGCATTATCCTGAAAGACATTTTTCAATTCTTACTTAGACTTCAAATGTTCGAAATTCATTTGGGTATGGATGAATGAACCAGACATAACTACCAATAAAAACACTCTACAGACAATTTGAGACCAAGTCTTCATTTTAAATCCCATTAGGAACATTGTTGCATTGTTCACTTGCGTTTGTCATTTGTGTTGTTACAATACATGTATTTATAATGTAATGGGGTGCTGCCTTTCAAGCACTAAACTCGGTAACTACATTCTCCCCAAGTTCAGCAATCATATGGCAAGAGAGTGATTTTTTTTTTTTTTTTTTACACAAAGTACAGCTTACTTAATTTATTTATCTGTAAATCAAAGTCCAATTTTTGACAGGCTATTTGTAAACTGACAGGGTGCAAAATAAAAGGCAGGAAAATAATTCAATTTTAGCAGCAAAACTAGAAAAATATAAACACATTACACAAATCGCCTGACATAGAAATCAGCCACCAGCATGCATTGCATAATTTAAATATTTTTAGAATATAACACCCAATAACTAGGATGATTTGTTTTGTAGCTCTTCAGTCAGAATACCAAATACCATCTAGGACTCCAGAGTGGGCAAGTAGGATTACTCATTGAGTAAAGAACATCAGAAATAATTTAATGAAGAATATAGTATTTCCTATTCTTCATTAAAGAAGAATATATACGCTTGCTGAAAATGTCTCTATGAGAATCAAAAAAGGGAGAGAGAGAAAAAATTGTTTGCTATTTGGATCAAAGCTTCCAGAGTTATTTTCAAGGAAATAATTTGCAGAATTCACATCATCTTGTGACTTCTGAACATCATTTTTATCCATCTGGCACTTGGCGAAGGTCAAGGGGAGTGATGGAAAGAGGAATGTCTCAGCTGACTAACATGGTCTTTGGCTACAGCTGTATTCCTCCAACCCCACATGCTTTGCTTGTGATATCTGGCCCCTAAGAGGCACATATCTGTCTTTGATTCAAAGATGCTGCTACCCTCTGGGTGGTTGGTCGCTGTACAAAGTCATAACATGGCACAATGGGTGCCTTGTTGTCAGATGATTAGGCAGACGGGGTGTGTGTGTGTGTGTGTATGGGGGTGGGGGGTGGGGGTGGGGGGCTTGTATTTGATATATTGTATGGACCATTTTCCTAACACATACTATGATGTGAGGATCAACTTATGGGTTATGGTTTAAGTTTAGGACTCAGGTGTGAATTGAATTAGGGGTTGGGGTTTGGGTTAGGCATGCACTGGTAGTGATTAGATTTAGGGTAAGGTTCGAGGTTAGGCTGTGTAAATAAGTGAAATATGAATGGGAGTCAATGGAAAATCCTTTTGAAGATAGAAAGACATTCTCTATGTGTGTGTGTGTTTCTGTGCGTGCATGCAGGCGTGCATGAGAAAGGGTATATGCGTGCTGCCTAATTTGTCTGACAGTGGTTTCAAATAACAATGCATGTCAAAGCTACTGAATAAGCCATGTGACTGACAGCTTTTTTTGTCTTCCAGAACTTATCATGTGGCAATGTCAGAGTGTTGACTGTGAATTTTCCGGAAGGGGCAAAATTGGGGAAAAAAAATATATTGAGGTTTACTGAATTTAAAAGGTTTTTTTGCATGTCATTTTCTCTTGTCTGAAATAAAATTGCCCTGTTCTCTAAAAACTAAGTGTCGATGTATGCTTCTAGATGTCTTTTATGACTATGACTAAAATTCTACAGCTAATAACTGCCTATGTCAAAAACCAGGGGGGCGCTCATTGTCTTTCACTTTGGCACCCACATGTCTTTTCCTCTATCATTCACCATCCTGCCAAACTCTCCATTAACACGCATTTGTTGAGAATGATCTACATTGTTTTTCCTCCTTGTTCAGTTATTGTCTTATCAGAAAAAAAGTGAAACTAACTACTGAGAAAAATTAATTTTATATTTTTATTAGTCACCAAAGGCCAAACCCCACTTTCTTTTTTACTTAGTGCATGGGTTGCAGCATCTCCTTTGGGTGTTCTAAAATAAAGCAGCAGAATATGAGGTTGGACAAGAGTAAACAATAAGTAGAAAAAACCCTGTGTAAATGCAGAACAGACTCATGGTAGGGTTAGTTTTAAAAAAAGGTGAGTGTGACTAATTAAATTAGACAGAGCATGGCTTGAGGGGAGCTAAGGATAAAGGAGAGAGGGGGGACAGGATGCAAGGGGTGTGGCTTAAGAGTATAGGCAGGATATGTAACAGCATGTCAGGTCAGAGAAATGAAAGCCCCAGGGGTTCAGGAAAACAAAACATGTCCCACTCAATGAGGGTCGAGTACAGAGATGAGATGGAGATGTGCTCCAACCTTTGAACTGCAACCTCTGTGAGTTTTGGGAGAGGTCACGGAGTCACATTCTACTTCTGTATTTGGAGCATCTTGCCCTGAGGGATGTTTTCCTTTTATTTATTTATTTTTTTAAGAGCTAACAAGAATGTATTTGCAATCAAAGAGACAGACCGTTTGCACATTTGATTTTTATGTGTAGCCATTAAAACAAGCAGTTTGTTTTTTTTTACTTTACAGGTGGCCTGTTTTGCCTACAACCAGCTGGCAGGTTTATGTTGGGATTGTATAATCATACCATGCTCATCTGAAATGAAAATTTGACAAGAATGATTTGTTGTCCTTGTTATACCAAAATCACTCTCATCCCTTGAACTTTATTATATTTTGTAACGTAAAAATTGCAAACATGCATCCCAGAAAGATTTTATCTGATTTATTTACGCACTGGGGTACATAATTGATCATTTTAAGGAAATTGATATGTGATTCTCAAACTGTTTCACAAATGAACTTAAAGAAGTTTTATGTCCATTTATAAACAAACAGACACACTGCAAAAAATACCCTTGTCAAAATAAGTTAAAAAACAAAGAAAGCATAACATTTTTGTACACTAAGTAAAAATAAATATTTAAAATAAATAAAGCTAGAAATTTGTGTCTACTGAAGAATTATTCACCTAAAATAAGCTAATATAGCTTGCTGAAAAGTTACTTGTACGTTAGTTTTGTTTTATGTCAAGTGTACTAAGTTGTATCCATTAGAAACTAGACCAAAAACACTTAATATTTTTTGCTGTATCACCCTGTAGAGTCAATACTATGAAGAACCACTTCTTTACCTGCTTTGTTCCTAGAGACTGACATTTTTACCCACTGTTCTTTGGAAAGTAGCTCAAGCTCAGTCTTGTTAGATCAAGAGCATGTTTGCACAACAGTTTTCAAGTCTCTCCACAGATTTTCAATTCCATTTAATCTTGACTTTCACTGGCCCATTTTGGCGCATCAGTATGCATTGAACAGCAATATTCATAAAACCTGTGGTTTGCTTGAATTGTGTTTGGGATCATGCAAGCAAGCAGTTTCGCAGGCAAATACAGGTTAAAATGTCTTCATAACCTTTAAATGGGATAATGTAATCATACATACACCCTCATCGTTCAGACTGGAAAGATTAACTGAAGAAATTGACTTTTATTAGTTGTACCAACATATTTAGCTGTCTGTAGATGAAGACCAAAGATAAAACTATAATTTAATTCAATATTGGCCTGGCTTTTTCTGTGGTTTTAAATTGCAGAGAGCACAGATGCATACTTGACTACTTTTGAGTTTTAGGTTTAAAATGCTGTAAGAAAGTGGAAAATATCATAACAAGACATTTGTTATGACATTTGTTATTGATTTCTCACAGAATATAAAAGGATATACCAATATGCCCCTTATTTCCTAAATCTAAAGTCACCACAGACTTGTTCAGCATTGCAGTTAATCCTAGTTTTTCTCTGATGGCTTGTGAAAGCCCAATCAGAATGTTGGACCAGGTGAGCAGCTCACCTGCAGGATTATTTTAGTGGGTGCTTTAAATTTAAATTGTTACAATTGTCTTGATTCCTCATCTGTTGGTAATTGATGAAAAACAATCCACCAATTTCTGTTATTGTCCTCTAATTGATATCTATCTTTCTAACAACTCTGCTTTCTTGTCCCTGTTGAAGAAAAACATCCCCACAACCTGATCCTCTCACCACCATGTTTTAATGTCCCTGCTGAAAAAAAAAAAAACAAACCATGCCTTGATGGTGTCACCACTATGTTCTATGGCAGGGATAGTGTATTTGGGGTGATGCGATGTTTAGTATTCATTTATTGCATCTTGGATATTTTCCAAAAAGCTTCATTTTGTTCTCATCTGACCAGAGTAAAGTGAATGAAGTGAATGGCTCATAACTGACCCGTCACTCGAGTTGTGATCTCTGCAGCTCCTCCAGAGTCTTGTCTGCTTTTCTGATTTATAATATCTTTGCCACACAGCTTGGATTGAGGCCCATGTATTATTTGGTTTGTATGACTAAGATTATCTTTCTATTTGCAAATGACTGAACAGTGCTCCTTGAGATTTACAAAGAAACGGCTTACTGTTTTCTTAAGCTTTAAACTTTGCTTTAAAGCAGAAGTTTTATAAAAAAATATGTTTTTCAAATATTTGTTCAAACTACCACTCTGTCATGACAGTATAATATGAGACAGGCAATCTTTGAAAAAAATTTGACTCCCCTGCCTTTTACTTCTGGTCCTGTACACAATTACAGGACCTACTGGCTCTGATTCAAAAACAACCAATAAGAGCCAGTAGGAGGGTCATACCGCTGTCAATCAGTTTTGTGTACACACTGCTCACATCCTGTCCTTTCTTGTCACTCGGTTAGAACTTGCTCATTACAAAGGAGCCTGTCATTTATGCTCAGGCTAGTTAGCATGGCCACAGATGAAGGCAGATGAACAATTTTCAAAGTTATCTTTTTGCCATTAGCACACTGAGCAGTGCATACAAGAGGTTGACTGACAGAACAAAGACACTCCACCTTGTATTGAGTCGTCGTTTTTGACCGGGAGCCGTGCAATTCTTCAGACGGCAATAGCAGCACTGAGAAGGTGAAGGAACTTGATCGTTTCACAGATTATCTGTCTCATACTCTCACAACATGGTACTAGTTTTGACAAATTTGCAGAAAACATTATTATTTTTTTATTTTAAAATAAAAATTAAAGCTAATATTGTGACTTTATTCCTGACTGGAATACTGGTCCACTACGCTCTTTGTGATGATAATCATTCATGAATGCCTTCTGCAAACCTCTGCTGCTTTCACAGAACAGCTGCATTTATGCCAGGACTAAACTACACATAGGTGAACACAATTTATAAATTAGGAGATTTCTAAAGAGAAGTGATAGCTACATTATGTCCATAGCTATATCTGCAATGGGGCGATGGATAGAGATATATGCCGCACTTTTCAGAGCTTTATTTGTCAAAATGTTGAAAAGCAAGTGTCTTTTTGTGTCCAATCCACTTAGTTATATTGTACTTGGAACATGACAAAATGTGAGAAGGTTCAAGGAGTTGGAGCACTTTTCCATGTAACTAATATATCTAGCTGTCACCATTAGTCTTCATTTGCTATTCCCTTGAAATATTAAATTCAGTAAAGTACATTTATATGGTCAAACTTTCTCCAACAGTTTAACTGCTTTCTAAATTATTCCCTCTCAAAGTCAAAAGACACTATTTAACCTGTAAAATGCAAATTTCAACTCCCTTAGGTGTAAACCTTAAGAGGAACACTGCATGACAGAAACTCTGTGTCTAAAGTAGCTGATAGTGACAAAGACCATCTTGTTAAAGATAGTTCCATGCTTTTTGTTCATTGTTCACTTGCAATGACCTCACCCTTTTCCTCATTTCCTCTCTTTATTTCGTTACTTTTTAATTTGTTTTACATCTCCATTACATGTGTTAGCAGGAATTTATGTATGTTCAAAACAATGAGATTCCTATTCGCATTTTGTGCTAAAATGAGAGCAGTTGAGACTGCCTCATTTTGGTAGCACTTTGTCTTCTATATCCCCAGGGCTTTTTCATATGGATGGAATTATTATACTGTTGACACGCAGCAACCCTGCTACTGCAGAAATATGCACAGTCTGAAAAAAGGCATACAGTAACTTTAATATTTCAAAGCAAACATACATGTTATTGTCAGAAAACAGACTGTTACATTACTTTGACAAAATTACCTCGCTGATATAGTGCTAAATACAAACACATGGGGGTGTGCATGTGTGTGTAAAATGGAGAGAACTAGTTGTAATAAGTTGTTTTCTTGTATTTGAGTACAAGTGGAATCTTCATATCAGGCCTGACACCATATTGAGTGCCAAAAACTTTAAACATAAAAGTTTAATTGAATGTCTGAAGGTTGTAATTTGGTTGCAAAGCAGATTTAGAAAATAATCTGTAAAGTGTGGAAGAAAGTCAGTCGTTAAAATGCAGAGCCAGCACTGCATTAATGAGACTAGATGAAAATAGAGTATAAAGACCTCTCTGTGTCTCTCTGTGTGACCCTCATATGCATGAGGAATCAATTACAAACTCAAGACCAAGTTAGGCTACACTTATTTATGACATGATCTAAGCCTTGAAAGACTACAAAAAATAAATTCATATAGAACAAATAAATAAGGATCGAAGAGTAAGAGCACTTCTGCATGGCCCTCTTATATATCTACCTGTCTTGATTAGTATTCATTTGCTATTCCCTTGAAATATTAAATTCAGTAAAGCAGATTTATATGGTCAAACATTTAACAGTTTAACTGCTCTCCAAATTATTCCCTCTCAAAGTAAAAAAAACAAAAAAAAACACCCTGGAAGCAACAAGAGGAGTAAATGGACAAAAAGCAAAAACATAAAAACAGAAGTAAAGTTGAATTATTATTATTATTATTATTATTATTATTATTATTTATTGAAGGGGTTCAGTGGGGAGACAAGCATTTCAGCATCAGCTGATAGCAGTCAGATTAATCTTTAATATTTTTTTTTGAAAGAGTCTAAACACTTGTTACACTGTAGCTACTTCCATAGTTAAGTCATGTCATCTTAAGCAAATAACTTAAACAAATAGCCAAACACATAAATAATCAAACAAATAAATAAAATCCTCTAAAGATGAACTCTTATGAAATTTTATTATACCTTGTAACAACTATGTACTTCTTCAGATTTCTTCTATGGTATAAATACCCATAGAAGTCCAGGTTACAACGGCATGTCCCCTCCAGTTTAATGCAAAAGTAAAGGTGGCATGATGCTTAACAAAAATAACATTGTCTTGAACTACTATGATGTTTTTAAGACTGGAATTTTAGACTGGTATAAGTCTATTATGCGATCAGAAATATTTCAGTGTTTCGAATCTATTGGACATGTGCGGTCATATATGTTGTGAAAAATGTGATTCAATTAATTGTTGCAGTCTGTTTTTTTTTTTTGCTGTGGATCTTAGATGGTGGTTTTAAAGACCATAATATGTTGTTTGTTGTTTGAAGGCCAGTTCTTTAAGCATCATTGTGGAAGTCTATGCTTAGCTGTGCACACCAGATTCTGCAGAAACACTGATTTTCTTTACAGCTAAAGGGGATAACGAAAATGCACCACAACTCGGGTAAAATAGAGATTTACGTGCTCACACCAGTGTATGTAAATTAAATGAATTTAAAATAAATCATGTTCTGAATTTCATTTTCTTTAAACATGTTGTGGTGTTAGTGGTCTTTATTTGCAGAGTTCTGACAAGATATGTAGCAAAGGTATTTATTTGAACCCCTGGTCAAAATGTTTCGTTTTTATCCAAACTGAGACTGTCTCAATGCTGCCAGCTACAGGTAAGATACTTACATGGTGCAAACTCTCCAGAAAACTCCAATTTAACTATTGTGACTGTAACTTCTGCAAAGCAAAAACTCTCTGTCACTTTCAGAGAACAGAGTGACTTATTGATGCACATGAATGAAAACTACAAATAGCTTGTTTGGCATGTTAGTCTCTCTAGTACCTAAGAAAAAAATACATTTGGTTGAAATTACCATAACTCAAGCATATTTTAATCAAGATATGTAGTAATTTGAAGACATTAGCACTGATTATTGATTTGCAACTACATAAAATATTCCCCAATCTTAAATTCAAATTTGACCCAAATTATTTTTCTCTTGCATTTAAAGGGAAGCAGATAATAACTCTGTGTGAATGTTGATCACAATAGTGAACAGTTAGGATAAAATGTCGTAGCAACAGAGATCATGCAGTATCAGAAAAAAATATATATATATGTTCATAGCTGACTCAAAATAGGAAATCTCAGATTCGCTCTTTCACTCTGTCTTTCCATCTTTTTTGCTAATCTCCTTCAGGCTACACTATCCACATGTCTGTCTTGTCCCTCATCTCTTTTATTTGCTTTTTTCACCTGGTCATCTTCACCTCAGCCTCATTTACACTCACTCCTCTTCTCCGGGGAATGTTAACCTCAGTTGTCTGTTCATTGGCCCCTGAGGCAATGATTAGAGAGAAAGCAAGAGACGATCGGATGGAGGAAAAGATCTACGCTGTAAAGGTGGATGAGTTGGGATTTACTCAGCATGTCTGCAACGTGCACAGGCTGAGCAAAGGGAAGACCCAGCAATTGACCCTCTAAGTATGGCTTGAATGAGTATACAAAATAAAAAAGGAAAATAAAACCAGAAAGAGACACTCATGGTCTAATCTAAACAGTGAAAAGACATCAGTAAGAATATATCTGATTGATCAAGTTGAACATCATAGATAACCAGATAATCAGGCTGATTGTGGAGACTGGAAGGTATATTTACCAAGTTTCCTTTGGTAAAACACTGCCCAAAAATGGACACTGTTGCAGTTACCTTCTGAACCCAATTAAACCCTGAGCCTTTAATTAATTTGCTTTACTTTTCATTTATTTATTTATTTACATATTTTCACACCTATAATCAATTATTTTCAATTTGATTAACCTAAAAAAATAGCCATATTTTGGGACTTTTAGGATCTAATATTACAAATGTATCAACGAGGAGAGCAATACAAAAAGTTACATATTAACTGGAGAAGATCTCAGACGACAATGGATATTACAAAAACTGTGCATTTCGCCAGAATTATTGAAAATCCCAGCGAAAAAATGTGAAGGAGGCTACCAACAGGCAACAATACTGAAGGACTTGCAGGAATTCTTGTGTTGTATATTTCACAACCTTCTCCTTTTATCGTCCATATGTCTAAGGCTAAGGAGGCTTATGTCCTGTCAGACATAAGCCTTTGTTTCCACAGAAAGTGTGTGTTGCAGTCTGATGAAACTAAACTTGATGTCTTGGGCAACATTTCTAAGAAGCATGTTTGGGACAAAATCAACACTGAGCATCACCTAAAGAACATGGTTGTTGTGGAAAACTGATAGACTAACTCCCAAGAAAGACTCAATGATAAAGGTATTCAGGTTGGTAGCACTTATGTTTCTCAGTGCAGTTCTGGAGGATAAGAATCACATTACATAAAAAAAATTAAATGAATCACCACTGTGTCATATTTAGATAAAATCCTGCCATTTGAAAACAAATGTTTTTGGGATCATCACGCAGGAAAAAACCTGCTGTCCATGCAACAACCATCTAAAGCTCATCCTCCGAAAAAGCACACTGTTTCAAAACTTGAATACTTCAGCATTGATTTGGCATTACTAAGAGAGTTTTGTTTTTAGGTTTCATGTTTTTCTTTAAATAATAACAAATGCATTCTATTATTTAACATGAAGTTTGTGAGAACAGCACTTGCTATAGAGGTCAAATATTAAATTAATTGTGTTCTAGCATTTGAAGAAAAACCTTTTTATGGTGCAAAAGTGAGTAAAAATTCTAATCTAGTCTGAGACTTACTACTGTATATTTAGCTATACTTATGCCACTAGTTATACTGCCCTCTTCACTGCTCAGCTGTTCATAAAATATAAAGCATATCACCTCAAAGGGTTTGAAAGGGTCAAGTTAAAGATCATCACAGCTTTGGAAAATAATAGTAAGAAAAAAAGGTAGTTGCATTCAAAATATCTGAATTTATGGAAAACTTTTATTGAAATGATGATAATGCTTCCATTACAAAAGACAATATAAAAATAAAAGAGGAATATTAAAATAAGCACAATTGTGCATTGATGACATCAAGTCACAATGACAAAAAGGGCATTACATACTAAATGTGTCAATTATATATATATATATATATATATATATACTGTTTAATATTATTTTTCTAACAGTTTTACTTATTTTAGCTTCATTTCTAATTTATATATTCAACCTCACTCTAGCCTGTTGGACATGATCTTTTTTTCAGATCAGCAAACAATTGGTTATCTGGTAAGCTCACCATCCCATCTTTCCTTTCCCTGTCTTTGTTATCCATCCCGTCTTTTACTTCTATCTTTTCATCAGATCCATACTTTTTTCGTTTCCTACTTTCAGGCAGCTTATCTTGTTTTTCACATGGCCAGTTCCTCTTACTTTGCTGTTATATCCATCTTACTTGTTCTAACTGCTTATCTGCTGTATATTTCTCCCTCCTTCTTCCCTTTCCTTTGGCTCACCAGCAAACATCCTTTTTTGTTCCATTTTTAAGCTGTTAGACTGTAGGCTCTCAACTTTTTTGTTTCTCCGTTGGCCTCTTACCCTCAATTCTTTCCCCATAAAATATCACTCCTTCTTAAGCTACTTTTTTTTTATCACATTTGACCTGCTCTGATCATTCCTTCTGCCTTCCTTCCAGCTCTCTCCTTCGTTCACCCATCCCCCTTTCCCCTGAACCCCTTTCCTTCTGTCTCTCCCTTGCTGGTTCCTGACCTCCATCCTCCCTGTGATCATCCCTACAGAGTTCAGGCCATCTGTTCCTGCAGGAGAACCAAGTGCATCCAAGCCTCTAATGCAGCCAGGTTGTTTGTATTTAGGCATATGTTCATCAATTTATCTGTATTGGTTGTAAGTGTATATCTTTACTGCTTTTATTATGTTAGATTTGTTGCATATTTATGAAATTTTGGGTGGTGTGTATGATTAGAATCATGCAGCTGACTTCATATGGTCTTTTTTTCTAGATCAGCAACAAACAAATAATCCATTATCTTGTAAGCATGCCAGATAATGAATCAGACACACCTTATCAATCACTGCTTGATAAATCAAATAACTCTGTGAGACTAATGCAAATGAAGTATATGGAAATAATTACATCTGATAAAACGGATACCTGTGTGCTCTTTTTCTCTAATTCGGTGAATAAGAATGTGCATTAGTTAGTGTTTGCTTATGGGGATTCATATTCATCTCTGTGTGTGTACATGTGCACAAGGTAACAGTGAGAGTTCAGGCCCTCTGTGCTCTCCCTGCTCGATTAGGAAGTAAACAATGTTTATTCAGGAGCAGCTGTCTGAGGGAGATGAGTGTGAATGCACCAACAAATACACCCCAACACGCAGACACACAAACTCACATTTAGAGAGATGAAGATGAAGGCTTGAAAAAGACTAAGATTAGACTTGATTAGTGGATGCGATGCCCAGAAAGCAGGGCTGCACATGCAGTTCATGCATGCAGTGCATACAGATTTAACCAACAGACAAAAGAAGAAACTGATGCAATATGTTCAAATTCTTCTACTGCTATAACGACAGTCACACATAGGAAAAAAACAACTGTAAGCAAGTTTCATTTTAGCAGTACTGGGAAATATTGACATCAAAAATCATGGAAATAACTTGAAAAGAATGTTGAATATGAATTGTTCACAGAGAAGTTAAGTGACCAGATAGTGGCCACTAACAATTCGAGAGGCACACTAAAACTTAGAAGTCGTAACATAGTTTCAGGATTTTCGTTTAGGCACACCTTTATGTGTGGTCAAAGATGAAATTTTAGTTTGATTATCAAGCAAATAAATAAACATAAATGTCACCTGCACACTTAAGTTAGAAATTGGTTTTCTCTCTAAAAGTGCCAGTTCCAAGAAATTCCAGTGGTGCAAAACGAACCTTTGTTACGTTTAAGTTTACTTGTAAGTCTAACCAACAAAACAAGCATGAATTGCTTTCTTGTCCACTTGTCTCTCCCTTGTAACGCTCCTGATTCTCTTGCCTTGCTGCAGTAGCAGCTGTGTGTTTTTTTCCTCGGGGTGATTCCTCTGCTATAAGCAAGAAGGCCTTCTTTGCAAGAATGACCCAGTTTATCAGACACAGCGCTCACACTGTTGATGGATCTAATTAAAATCTGTGTACAAATCTTATAAAGAGCAGTGGTAATCACATTTACTGTGTAAGCTTTCAGTTATTCTTCTGCTGTGTTAAACTGAGATAATCTCCTGCATGCAGTATAAAAATTTATTCTTCGCCAAGTTTGATCCTGTCACTCCCTTTTTTGCTCATGTATTTTCCTTGATACGTTGGTTTAGACTGTTTTCTTTGTTTTGCTGAATAACAATTATTTTTAAATCACTTAGGTGGTGTTATAAAAAAATCACAAATGTAAATAGAGCACCAAAAAAACTACAGATGCTCTTCTTTGGAGTGTTTGAGAATTATCCTGAAAAAATAAAGCCTTTGCTTTGTCACAAAGAAGAAGATCTGATTCAAAATCCCTCATGTGTAGATCTCCCTATGATCCTCATATTGAAAAACAGCAGGGCAGCCAGAACCAATTCCACTCCCTGGTCTAAATGTATTTTAAAGGCATGCATTTGTTTAAACAGTCACTGCTTCCCTCCTTGCACCCCTGCTATTAGCACACTTTGCAGAGCCACATTATGCTGTGTGGGGTGTGCCTCTGTCATGTTAAATGCTGTTACCAGCTCCTCTAAAGATATTTCTAAATGAGGCTTTAGATTCTGAATCCAGAGCTAATTTGGCTGCATATGTAAATTAGTTAAGCTTATCAAACTTTATTTGGATTTCACACAGCTTTGAATAAAAGTCAACCACACAATGGCGTGCATTCGGAAATATAATTCTTATAATTCATCTACGGTTCAGACAAAAAGATTTTCTGTATGCAACAGTCACCATTTTTTTGCATTCATACAATGAATTGTGCAAAATTACAACAAATATTATCTCACAATACTTTACAAAACAATTCGTTCCGATCATATAGAATTATCTTCCATTCAACTTCAATCCAAATCAGTCGACTACATTTTAAAACAGAAGTTCAGCACCGTGATGAAATTCATATTCAATTACTGTGCCTTGAAAATGTATTTATATGTTCCCTAAATGATTTCTACTACTGTCACATGATACTGTAAGGACAAATCTCAATTTATGTTTTCAGGAATTGATGTAAAAAAAAAAAAAACAACAATACAAATTGCATTAAAAAAGTTGAATGTAAGGAAATGCCACATTGAAAGGAGGAATCATATTTTTTTTCTTACAAATGAAACTGAAAAGTGTTACATGTATTATTTATGCAGGTCCCTTTAATCTGGTAAACCGCACTAAAACCCAATTCAGTTAAATGATTTAAAATATTCCCATATAAATAAATTCAGCTCAGCGTAAATTGTTCTCATAATTGTGGCATCAGAAAGACAAGAAACACAGCAGACAACTCGGAGATAAAGTTGGGGAGAAGTTTACAGCAGGATTGGAATCTAAAATAATATTCAAAGCTTTGAATCATGGAGAAGGACTAATAACCTTAGGAAAACAGGAAACTTCAACAGATATAAGTTGCCGTTGCAATCGATGCAATGATAAGGAAGACGGTTGCCCGGTTGCTCACTGTGCTGATAGTCGCACTAAATTCAACAAGTTTGTCTCTTCTCATCAATAAGAAAAGAAAAACATTTCTCATTATTTGCAACATTTATTTACCCATATTGTGACAGCATGTGGTTTCCATTTAAAAATTAAAATCGAAGCACCTGCTTATCCTTATGTGTAGACAGTAGCCCTACTTGCTTTAACTAACACAGAAATGAACAATGTGCAACCATGAAGTATCTTGGCATGCTCAATGCTTTTACTGCTCTTTCCCCACAGGAAATCTGTGCTTATTAATACCATAATACCTTGGCTTTGGCTCAGTCAGCTCACTTGACAAAGAAAAGGCTCCCTCCATAATCCAGATGGCTCATCTGGAATTACATACATGATCATCTGCTTTCTAAAAACTCATCTTCAATAATGTTTTAGGATATCTACATTCTTGGACTGTGTGCCAAAAAAAATAAAAAATAAATAAATAAACAAAATAAATAGAACAAAAAACGTAAGCGGTGTTTAGCTTTGAGACCATTATTAGCATACCTCCTGTGTATGTGAGATACAGTACATTTGTAAGTTTTGATTCATATTTTAAAATAAGAAATTGTGAATGCAAGACAAAATGATGTTTGGAGAGTTACTGCTTTTTGTAATCTTGCTTACCTAATTAGGGAAATCTAATGTCTATTCAATGTTTTCTGGTTTCATTTAGTTTTTTTATGTCTGTATATTTGTTTGCTATTTAGCCACATCGCATTGAGCCTGGTGGCGCTACTAGGTCTGATTTGTTTCTCTTTATTATTCTATGCTGTTCTGTCTTGCATTCTCTATTTCACCCTAACTCTTCTCCATGTAAATATGAGCTTGGAGCACAACTGAACAGTCTTAATTAAAAGGATTGTTTGCAGAAAGGCTAAAAGTCCTGATAACATGTTTTCCGACCGTCTAAACTGAATGTGGCTTAGTGTGATAGCAGCTCAAGCTTAAATTAAAAACCAGCGTTTTGAAAGGCATAAAGACACAGGAATGAATGAAATGTTCACTGTTCCAACCAGCGGGTATTTACATAAGCAGCTGCCAGTGATTAAATTTGACGAGAAGAATTGACAATTTTAGCATTTAAGCAAAATATGACAAATTTCTCTCTCTTCCAAGTTCTTTTTCACAAACAAATAAGGTGTTTTTCTCTATATATTTTATTTGGCTTAGAGCAGGGGTTTACAAACTTCATGTTCAGAAGCTTAACTCTGGTTTCCAGGTAAGGCCAAAGGTGCAATAAAGCCAGTGATTAGACAATGTATTTTACTGAATTTAGTTGCATAAGAAACATAATTTATGTCTACATTTGTTTGTGACCCTAAGTTACTCTAATTTTATCTGGTATTTCAAGTGAAACCTAAATCTTTCTGGCTTATATAAGATATAGATTATGAATGCCATTGTATCATTTTGTTTCTCATGAGCTAATTCTAGTTGGGAGCTTCACCTACTGATCCATTTTTTAACAAGTTGTTTTGCTTGCCTTGCTTCTTCAACAAGGCAAGACCTAAGAGTTTGAATACATCCTCAAAGGTTTTCTTCAATAACTTTTTTTTTCACTTAGACTTGCTATATAAAGATAGTATCTTCTTTGGGAAAGTCTTTTAAAATTCTAGTGAAAGCACTGTAATTCTTCCAAGATGTTACTGAAGTTGTAGGATGGGAAGTGAGAATTTTGTAGCTCCTCTGCATTAGTATTGTTGATTGAACAGTAGGTACTTATTGAAGCACACTTATTTTACACCAGAATCTTAATGTTGACCCTGCAGTGATTTTTACATAGGTCTATAAAATATGAACTATCATTATTAATGACCTAGCTCATGTAAGCCACAGAGTTACATGTAACTCTGAATGGCAGCATGAATAAACCTAATTTTTCCGGCACACTTTGATCGTCTTCTTTTTACTCTCAAGAGTCAGTTCTAAACTGTTATTCTGTTTCTCTGTTTCTTTTCTGGTTTTTCTTCGCTTTCGTGCACTTTAAGTTTCACACAGTTAAGATACACAAAATTGCTGATCCTTGTCTCTTTATTTACAGCAAACATTCTCCTGGGTAAATGAGATTATGCATGCTGGCACAGTGTCTTGAGCAGCAGAAGAAAAATATTCTCACAGGTGAAAAAAAAAAATTAAAAATCTTCTCAAAGATAAACAAAACAACACACAAAATTAAGCACACACACGCCCACACATATATTTATACACAGCTTAGGAAAAAATTAAGAGCGCACTGCATTGAACCCCATTGAAAAGCTTGTGGTTATTCCACCAATTATTGATTTTCTGAATAACAATAATTAATGTTTGGATTAATAATGAATAATTAATCCAAACATTTTGCCTGGATGTTTGGAGACATGCAGTAGTTCACAGAATAAAAGATTGTTCATTTTACTCAAACATATATCTATAAAAAGTAAAATAAGAGAAACTCATCATTTTAAGTGATCTCTTTATTTTTTTCAGAGCTGTATATATCCCATTACAGAAACCTGACAATGGATGAGGTTGCTAGGTCAACAACAACTCCTCAAGCATACTAACCTACTCTTAAATGTAGCACATCCAGCTGCCATTCCAGAATCTGTAATCTCTGTAAGGCATAATATGCACATACATGGCAGGCATAAGAGACGTTGCCACATTATACACAAATAACAGCATCAGATTAATCAGTCTTTGCATTAGCCTGGCACTCAAAGTGCTGAAAACTGCAGATAAAGTATATACAAACAAATGTTGGGGATTTCAAGGGATAACATTATCTGTCCAACTGCAGTCTCTTCAGCTGGTGTTCCTCGAGGGAGAAGAGTTCACATTGGGATCTAGCAGCCTTTTCAATACTGACAATAAAGTTATTACCTAGGCTGGAGGGATTCAAGAATATTAATCCTTTTTAAAGTAAGCTCACAGATTCAAGGCTTTTGCCCACAACTGTTGCAAAGTCTGGAATCTAAATATAGTAATAAAATCAGCCTAAGCATGTGTGAGCCATGTTGACATTTAGGGATGCACATTTGGCTTTAAATCAACTTTGCTTCTTATACCGCTGAATGTCACAACATCCCATACTGAATGCTTTTGCGTCTTAATAACTTTGCCCTTTTCTTTTTGCCGGTTAGACATAATGCATAAATCAATCTGTTGGTTCTGGTAAGGTTACTCATTCATAGATTTTGCCAGCAGATAATGGCCTGCAGGTTGCTTTTGAGGAGTGTGTGGAGAATGGTGTTTCACAATGTTTACACAACTGATATTGACCCTGGATTATCAGCAGTGAAGAAGGTTGTTCTATTAACTCTCCACAATGGCATAGTAAAAGGACGTATTTTTTGTGCACATAAATGCTCTGCACTTATACAAAGTATTGTATGAGTAAAAGCTGAGAGCCATAAAGCCACAAAGATATATTGTAATAACTTTTCTTGATTCATTTTTCATATTGTCACTTTCCTTAAATAATGGCCTAAGGAATTTTTGCCAGACTTGATTTTGGAAAAATAATAATAATAATAATAAAAAAAACGCCACTTCTGTCTTTCCACAATATTTAGGCAAAAAAAAATAATAATAATAATTTTGGCAAAAAAAAAAGAAGAAAAAATTCAGGCCTTTATTTTAGGAATATGACAATATACTTTTTGTCTTGTTTGTTTACATTCTGTCAGCTAAACACAAAATCAGTAAACGTATTTGTTTTTAAAACACAGTGCCCTGTCAATGATATCTATATAACATTACTGCAGTACATTTTCTGATGAGTGAGTGCAAAAGACAAAGAAGCACTTCTGCTAATTAGTCAGTTAATTAGAAAGTACATTTAATGATTAGGTTGTTTCAATAATTTTTCATGCTGTGTTGGTGGGCCACAACAATTTAGAATGTTTATAGCGTTCACATATTTTATAAGGGTTTAAGAATTTCGTGTAAATCCATAACTTGAAATAGCTTTATCATGTTCGAGACTATAATTATGGGTGAAGAGAGGATGAATTTGAATATGTGGTTAACAAAGATGAAATTATGGGAGCTAAAAAATTATCTTGTGCACTAAGACAGTCAGAGTTCACAATCAGCTAATGGTCAGGAAATGGTTTGAAGGAGAAAAGATTAAAGTCAGTGCAGCTTTGTGGATATTGAAGTGGGTAAGCAATTTAAGGAATGTTTCTAACTTGTAGGTTAGCGATAACAGTCTCTGAAGGAGTAAATCTAGGAGTGCCTAGCGTGACGGAGGACAGGCAGGTGATGGTGAGTGTTCTGTTTATCTCATTCCAGTAATCAAATTTCAAGATCAGACATTTTGGATCTTCCTTGTAATTTGGACCTCCAAAGTCAGACTCTTTCCTTGATTTATGGCTCAATTCCTAGTACCGTTTTCATTTTCTCGTGGATGTCCTGTTGTTGTTTATAATGGGCACCACAGGTAAGAATGTTGTATTAGTTAAAATATAACATACCTTTGGCAAGTTATTGTGGAGGCTGGTGAGTTTCCAATGTGAATGTTGTTGACCAATGATTTAAAGGATGATGATATGGCAGAGAAAAAAGGTAGGCACAAATTGGTAATTCTAGAGCACATGAAATAGAGAGTAATCAACAACATTTCTAAGAAGCCTCAACAAGAAGGTGGTCCCTGGCAGTAACTGGGAGTCCTGACTGACTCCCAGTCCTGACTGACTCCCAGTTAGTCAGGACTCGATGATGTCTGGACACCTTCACAAGAGATCAGTGCTTGATAGGAGAAAAAAAAAGAAAGAAAGTGCATCTTTTGGGGGGGTATTAGATTCATAAGCAGCTCAAAATACTTTCATAAACACTCTTATCCAAATCTATTTTAGTTGCTTCAACATAAAAAACTGAAGATTAACTAGATGGGTGCAAATGCTAAATCAAAATGTGACATTAGTCGTTTTTCTAAATTCAAGGGTTGAGAGTTGATTACTCATTAAGGTGCCTAATCTAACAGATAAAAAAGAGAAAAACATATAAATACTTCAAAGTCATAAATATAAAAGCTGATTCCAGATTTCTTCCTGACAGCCAAGTCAAAAAGTTAAAGTAAGCACTACCATGTGTCATACTAAAATCAGATTCTGACCCCATAAAAATGCAAACTCCACTTATGCTTTTTATGTTCTTTTTTTGTATTATTTTTTTTGTTTGCTTTTTTGCTGTTACCTGCAGAATGCTGTTGTGATTTTACTTTAACCTTGCCTCAAGTAGCTCCAGTTTTTGTCTTCTTTTGTTTTAAGTAGAGGGACTCATGGGTCAAGATGAAGAGGATGTTTTCTCTATCTCTCTAGGAAATATATTTAGTCTTTGCATATTTAAGCATCTTGATCAAACTCAGAATTTGCTTTGTTGGGAAAATAGGGCAATTACAAAACACAAGAAAGCTGTGGACGACATCTTTGTTTACCCTTTTACTGGTACTCTTAGAGCAGTGCTTCATCGCAAAGAAACCTATAACAATGCATTGGGCAGAAGCGATCAATGCAATTTGTGTGTTATCTGGTCTGCTGCTGTTGCAAATGCTACAGACTTACCTTCAGTGTTAAAATGAAATAAGTAAAAGTGGTCCCTGAAAAAATTTTTGACTCATTGTGTATCATGGTTGAACAGCATCAGGGTCGTTGAAGTCATTGGGAATTAGAGAATTAAGTAGTTTGCATTGGTTAGCATGAAATACAAAATTATGAGCATGATGCTGCCAGAAGCTGCTTTGTTTCTCAGTGTCTAATTTAATTTATTTTATTTTAATCTGGCAATATGAAAACACAGATGAAGTTTGTTGACTCAAATAAGACTAAAATAACAAATTGCTATGATTTTTCTCCCTAAACTTTGGGGATATTTCCGATCAAATAGAAAGTAACTTGCCTTTTCTAACCTCTAAATTCATGTCATAAAGCTGCCTCTTAGCCCATAGAGTTCTGTAAGACCTACATGGAGATTTTGTTTCCCTTGTTATAACTGGGTGGGTCCTAATTAGTTCAAGTTCATATCTGTCATGAAAACAAATGTGCTTGCTCACTAAAGGAAAAAAAGAGTTTTACAATAATTATTTTAGCCCTATAAACTCTTTAAATTTGGGATATTTTAAAACTAGCTCTAGAAAACATCTAATGCCACTTCTGAAGTTATAAAGACATGGCAGCCTTACTTATACTTACTTGTATTTAACTAAACCATCATGTAACCTTAGAGTTTTCAAATGCCAAGCCGACTGTATAATAAACTATATAGTAAAAACTTTATAAGAGAAGAACAAAGGTTTTATGCCCGTGGGAATATGTGCTTTCATTAACATGAAACAAACACTGTGAGATGTATGAGTCTGTCAGAATGGCATCTGAAACATTTTGTATGCACACACACACACGTAAAGCACACAGATGTGTTCAAGCAACCAGACCTGGTGTCACATGGAGTGACTTGCAAACAAATGAAAAGACAGGCAGTGATGGGTAAGGTCATGTCTATGCATACATACACACGCACGCACGCACACACGTTTATCTCTCTGTCTTTGTGGGGACTTTCCATTGACTTCCATTCATTTCTACAGCCAAAACTCTTCCTTAAACCTAACCGTTACTAGTACATTCCTGACCCTAAACCTAAACCAGAAACATCGCTTCTTCTGAGGGGGCCTTGGTGTTGGACCTCATAAGGAGCAGTGGGTCCTCACAACATAGTAAGTGTTAGGAAAATGGTCCTCACAATGTATCAAATAGAAGCCAACTCACACACACACAAACATTTTCCTGTTATGGAGTTGACCGGGGATGCTACACCTGCTTCAATCCACAGGAGATTGCTTTCTGTCACTCATGCCCCACTGCAGACAGTCTAACATACTACATGCTGCCTTTGACTAAGCATGTTTGTCTTGGTTAGTAGGAAAAGTGATTTCGTGCTAAGAAAATTTCATACTATTCCATCAAACCTCAAACCTTATGCAACGTTTAATGCAAAACTTATGTCTCTCTTAAGTAGTCAATTTCCGACAGATGAGGAAAAACTGCTTTGGTCAGTGTCAGTTTAAACTGCAAAAGTAGTCATATTGTCAGCAATAATGCTTACTTTTGTAATAGCTGACAAAGATATCTAAAACAAAAGAAAACAGTATATTTCCTAAAGCCACAGTTCAAAGTTTCTAAATTTACATGTTGTTTTACAGTTTTTGCTACATAAAAAGACAAAAAAGAAAAGTCTGGTAGCAGCTACTATTACATTGTTTCCCTGCTGAGAAAGACATAATTCTTTTCATCTCTAACAAGGCCCAGGGAAATGTGAATTCTATGCAGAGAGCAACAAAGAAATCCACAGACTCTCGTAGTCTCTCTGTTTTGACATCTACAGGCAGAATGCCACAGCTCAGCTAATGGTGTGGTAAGTGATAAAATGTAGGTTTATGAGGGATTAGTCGGCTCGTTGTGTGCAGAAGACCCACATACACAACACACACACACCCACATCCACACGAGATTCCCCAAGTTTAGCGGTGCATTAGAGGTGTTTACAACAGCTTTGAGTGGAGCTTACCCAACCAGCACCCACCTCCTCACCACCACCATAACCCCATTCGCCCACATCCACATTTGCCACACATATCTCCCATAGGTCCAACACCCCTGCTGTACACCAACACAGTTATAAAGAAGAAGTCACAGATGGTCAGGTTATTGACATGATCTGAGATCCACAATACGGGGTACTAAATTCATAAAGCTTGGAGGAAAATGAAAGGAAAAATTATGTAGTTTAAGGAAAATAAGGTAGGGCTAAGATAAAAGCTGGTCAATGCAATTTGTTTTATTTGTAAATATTGTTCACATTTTTCAGAGGAAATTTTCAAGGATCACATTGATTCAAGGATATCAGATATTCATGGTATACTTTTAAATACCCCTAGTGGAGCTTGACTACTACTCCTCCTGTCTTGTGTCCTTTTTCTGTTTTGGATTGATTTTGTACATTTTTTATGCTTTCGTAACACCTAATATAAAGTTTTATGTTTTACCTAAAAGTTACTGTCCATTTGGGTTGTTCTCTAGCCTACAAAAACATACAATTTCTTTCAAAGCCAGCTCAAAGATTCCAGAATCCAGGCATAACTGTAGAAGGAGAAAACACATACAGAATATCCAGACTGACGACAACAAAACAGAGCAAAGGGCAAATAGGGAAAGAAATTATATTAAGTAGAATTTAATTGGCCTTTCCCGTTTGCACTACAGCAATCTTTACCACATGCATTATTGATCTGTTTTTAAAGTTCCACATAGCGTGCATTTAGTGAGGCCGTACTCTTTTGTAATTTGACTGTCTGCAGTTGAGAGTTACTAAAGAAGAGCCTGCACAGCGGCAACAAAGCCTCACAGTTACAATTATAGATTTTGATTCTACAGAGGAGGTGGTATTCTTTAATTTCATTGTTTCTAATCACAAAGAAAGTGTTCTTTTGTTTTTGTTTATATATATATATATACATATATATATATATCCCCCCCCCCACACACACACATATATATGTGTGTGTGTGTAAAATACATTAAGTGATGTTTTTCTGATGATGCAACCGCTTGATATTTCTTTATTTGAACACCTTTGCATCTTTGAAGGCGTGAGTCATAAAACTTGTCCTTCTTTCTCTGAGTGGGATCAAAAGATATCTAGCATGTTTATCATCAGATTCACATTCACATGCGAATACCACAAAAACACCTTTGTGTTTTATGTAGGTTCTGCGTAAAAGGCCAAAATGTGACAAGACACTGTGCAAATTGACTTTCTGTTAGTGTGGGGATGAAAACGCAATCCTTGTAGGTATGGAAGTAATACTTTTACCATACATGCTTAATTTTAAGATTAAGATTAGAATTAGGTTATAACATGAAACAAAAAGGTGTGACTACGTTTCAGGGCTAAACATTCAGCAGGCGTAAGGGACTATAGTATTCATTGTGCCAATGGAGTATACTCATGGGAATAAAGAAACAAACTTTCATCTCCCTTTCTATCTCAAGGCATAAACTGGATATTTCACTATATATTTTTGTATCTAAAAGAAGGATGTGCTTGATATCGGACACACTAAAACAGACACACACACACACACACACACGCACTTAGCTTAGAGCTTAACAGTGGAATCTTCTTAAATCTATACTAATCCATGAACTTCTGGGTGTGCCGCCTCCATCTCTCATGTCAGAGGCAGGGTGTTTGAATTGGCATGTTGTTTACATTAATGTGAAACTCTGTTGAGTTCTGCAGAAAATTTACAAAGAAAACATTTATTTTAATTGTATTCAAATAAACATTGTTTTGACTTTTTTTCACGCTGAATTACACACACAAAAAATGTAATTTATCATTTTGAATCTAAGCAACACATGAAATACCAAATCACCCCCACGCCTACTTCCAGGGAACGCTTTGCATTTGGGTATTCGCTCATGTGTGTGAACTCAAACGAGATTGTTTGGGTAATGAGGCAGCAGCTGTTGTGCTACCAACTGCCACGAAACACCAATCAAAGATGATTATGATGTTGACAAAGTTGCCCTGCAGATAGTACTTATTCATTCCCAGCAGGAAGGACTGCTGTTTTAAATGGAGCCCCAAAAATAAGGTTTTGGAAAAATTTTACTGAGTTTTTATGTTCTGATTTTGAGTAAAAGACAAGCAAAAAAAAAAAAAACTATCGTAGATATGAAAATTAAATAGATATTTGAAAATCACAAATGTTGACTTTCTTCCAGTGATTTTCTAACAGCTACAATATGTTTGTTATGTAAAATTGACTTTTTTGAACTTTATCAAAAACATACCTTCAGTGTTGCTTTTATTATTTCATGCATGTTTGAGAAACGCTTTAATCTCCCATGGCTGCCCTGCTCTCACCAAGTACTTACGTTTTAAACAAGTTCCCAACTTCTTTGGAATTGGAGCTGTAAGTGACCTCAACCACTTTTATTAGCAATGAATACTTATATCAGATTACGTTAAAAATTGCAGTGAGTTACTGTAAAGCAGGGGTGTCAAACTCCAGTCCTCAAGGGCCTGTGTCCTGCAACTTTTAGATGTGCCTCTGCAGCCCCACCTGAATAGAATAATTAGGTCATTAGTAAGGCTCTGGAGAACTGATCTACACAAGGAGGAGGTGATTAAGCCATTTCATTCCAGTGTTTTGTACCTGTGGCACATCTAAAAACTGCAGGACAGCGGCCCTCGAGGACTGGAGTTTGACACCTGTGCTGTAAAGCTTTAATCAAAAGACACACTGAATTCTGGAGTTCAGTAGACCTTCAATTTCCTACAGTTGGTCTCAAAGACTTGTTAGTCAAAGCTGAGGCACATCACTGTCATCACACACACTGTAACCACAACAGCCCCAGCTGTAATTTGTCAAATTCTTAGTGTAAAGTATGTGAATGTCAAAGATCAATTCAATGCCTACTACTAAACAAATACAAGTCTGCAGCATAGAAGTACATTGTCCTCTGTGTGTTACTGAGTGAGACACTCCATTCTCTACCAGGCAGCTGAAAGGTTTTCACTCCTTACAGACAAAAACAAATTGATCCACACATATCAAATTTTTCAGTGTGAGCCCTGCGATAAATAAAGTCATAAGTTGATATGTACAAAAACAGCTGAAGTCAAACCTTTAATGGTATTGCATGTCGATGCATGTCTGAGATCACGAGAAGCTTCACGACTAATGGTCTGAATCTTAAAAGCTTTGCACAGATATGTAGCTTAATCCTCAACACATGTTGTTTTGAGGATTGATACATTATAGTACCCACATAGTCAACAAAGTATAGAGCGATTATTATTATTAATACTTTGCACTTTCAGCTTAGTTTTTAACCTTACCTTTGGGCGCCAGGTAATTTGTCGTACCTATAACAGTAAAGTACAGTGGTAATAACAGCTTGTTTGATTATCCTTCTTTCTTTTCTTCCCCAGATCTTAATAGAAATTATTCTCAAACCTCTATAGTAAATCTTTGCTTGTTATGTACATTAGTTCATTTTTTGACCCTACTTGCTCACCCTGGGTGTTGCTGAAAGTGATGGGAATAACCAGGTTATTACTTAAGGCGTTAATTTTTTCATTAGTGAGTAATCAAATCACTTTTTCCATTTTTACCACACTGTGTGCTGACAGTAAGATTCGGCACATTACTTTCATTCAGCATACAGTAGGCTGAAGCAGTCTTCACCTGAATGGGATTGAAAGAGGAGAAAACTATTGCATATGTGCTGCTGGTCAGCTGAGGAAGAGTACTTGGTTTGTGCTGCCATCTCGAATTTCATATCAACAGAAATTTAAAACTATATATCCCTGCTGAGAAAAACTTTGACATATTATTTAACCCACTGTGTATACACGCAGACATTTTTTCTCTACATCTACCGCCGAGTCGCATCCCGTCTGGTTTAACTTTAATTCGATAAATGGTAGAAACACATAAATATGTTGTTCCATACAGCATTTGTCTGCTGTTCATTCATTATTCATTTCTCTATCTGATTTATCTGGTTCTAAAATAAATCCACTCCTCTTAAGCTGTAAACAGATACATGCTTCTCTCTCAGACATTTATTTCTTCATATTTTTATTGCGCTATCCTTTGTAAAGGAATCACATTTATTTTTCACAGCGTAAATTCACTGTTTTTGCCTCTCCATTATGAAGCTTGATAGGATATTTGTCCCATCCATTTCCACAGCAATTATTAGCCCACCTGTGTTGACATGGTGTTGCATCACATGTTGTTGCCTGCTTTCTCATACTTATCATTTCATCTGATAATAAAAGAAAAATCAATATGAAATAAGGATATGTCGTTGTACAAACACAGGGAAGCCAGTCCAAATCTCAGTGGTTGTATTCCTGGCAAAAATAAGCACAAAGCACAGCAATTTTTTCTTTTGTTGTGATAATACTCTCAATACTCAATGCCTCATTACTTGCTCTTGTCCATGACATTTTTTCCATCTCTTTTTATTAATTTTGACATGCAGTTGGACATTTTGGACTCAAGAGATATAAATGCCTTTAAAAAAATCTAATCAAAACAATTCAAGTCATCAATTTGAAACAATGGGTTTTACCCAATTCTAAACCGAAGGTCCAACCAAAAGAGATATGAAGTAAAACAAAGAACAACTAAAAGAAAAAGAACTCATGAAGGTTGCCATATCTGAGAAACCTTGTCAGCATTTCCTCTGAGCCAAATCTTTCCTTTTAAAAAGGCCATAACATCCTTCAACCGGTCCTGCTGCTGGAGAGTGACGAGCTTTTCAGGCCAGTAAAATTCTGCATCATGACAATAATAAAGTAAAAGCAATAACATCCACCTGTCATTGGGTATAGTGACATCCTTGCAAACACCAAAAATGGCCACTGGTGGACAGGATTTTAGTGCAACACAGAGAGCACATCAAAGTAAAGAGACTAGTATGTCTGAAGTAACAGGCAGAGCAAAAACATGAGTTAAATCACAATAGGAGGAATTAAAACTGTTGCACAGATCATAAACATATATTTAGATTTATTTTTGGTTATCTTGATTTTGACAAATTAAGTCTGTATGCTGTCTTAAGCTGAATAAGGGAAAGTCTTGCACATGATGAAGTACAAATCCGGTCAGTTATTTGTTGTGTAACCACTACTTAATTTAATTAGCAATAAATTCAGTAGGAAAGTTACTTTTGTTCTAGGGTCACACAGGAGGATGATAAGCATACAAGTTTTAACAACTCAAGTTTATTTTTCTTTCCCCACAAACAAAATAATAATCCAGGTAACACTAATTACCTTAATAAAATTAAGGTATAAAACTTAAATTGTCCACCCTTATATAAAAATATCAAATTAATATATAGAAAATTGAGGATAGTTTTTTAAACAGTAGCTTTAAAGCTTATTTCAACAAAATAAATTACATATTCCAGTTAGTCCTTCAACATAACAGTTCGGTCAGTCAGTTCAGTCAATGTGCACATAAGTTGTCCGTTGTGAAAATGTTCATGAACAAATAGTTTGTGGAATAAAAAAAAGATTTGGGGCCCAAATGTTCAATAAGCTTATCTGTTGTACACGCAAAAACATCCAGCAGCACCAGGCCCTCCGTCTTTCCAGGCTTCAGTCCGAGTCACAAAGATGGCGGCGGGACCCTCCTGCTTCTGGAACCACTGGCTCGTTCAGGTATCGGTCGTCCAAAAAAAAAAAAAACCCAACCTGCATGCAGAGCGTTAACCGATCAGGCAGGTTTACGGAAATCATAGAAATCTTTCAACTACTTCTCAGTGAAAATCAAATTAGCGTTTAAAACAAACCAAAAACGCTCAGTAATAAAGAAATGACTTAATAAACATCACTTCATCATAAACAGTCTCATTTCACAGAGCTATGCTGCTTACAGAGCGACACTTTATACTCGGGTTGTTTTTTTTTTCCAGTTCGAAAAAAACTGAGCAACGTTTAGCTCCAGCTAGGTAGCCATTCTGCGTAAGTAAGCAGCTGAAAATAAAACAACAGACTCACCGGAGAACTCTCAGAACAGAATGTACATTATCCAGTTCAAAATAAACAGATTTCTTTTATATCACAGCAGCACTTATGCAAGTAACTTCTCTACTTCTGCTGAAATGTGCTTAGTCTGCATAGTCTGCCATTTCTTCTTCTCTCTTCTTCTCGTACCGACACAGGAGAAATGTGGGTCTAGTGCCCTCTACAGGACATTCTAAGAACTAACAAACACATTAAACATACAGACAGATCAGCATAGTTTATGGGGGTTACAGTCGCAATGATCCTCCCTCCACCCCCCCGAGTTTGATCCCGCTGTCAATTAGAAGCAATCTTTTTTTAATGAGCGATTGCTCAAAACAGTAATAGAAGTATGTATTTGTGATATAAGAGGATATAAAAATCAGTGGCGTATGATTTGACACAACAATTGGAAAACAATTTGAGTTTGAGATTTTGGAGGCCATAGATCTATTTATAACAAAATTGTCTGACTACATGACTTGAACATTTGAAAAGAAGAATGTTCTCGGGCCCGAGGGTTATAAAATCTCCAATGGTAAATTTATTCATTTTGACTCAAAAAATTTCAAAAAGCCTTATCCATAGCTGATGGAGCTTTAGAAATAGTACTGTTTAAGTCTCCTCCAAGTACCAGGAGTTGTGTATTTAAGTCATAAATCATCCAGAAAATGTTGCTGGCAAACAGATCATTGTCAAAGTTTGGAGCATAGACATTCACCACAACATGAGGGTACCTACAGCAATTAAGTATTTCCCATTTTAAAAGGAGATCAGTTTATGAAGAGAAAAATGTATTTCATTGCTAAATAAATTGCATGACATCTAGCTCCAGAATCAAATTTTGACTGAAACAAATTATTTCCCCAGAGAGTTTTCAGTCTTTTCTGGTCTCAGATTCACAAATGAGTTTCGTAAAGAAAAGTTACATCTGTACTGTAATTTTTACATCTGTTACTGTAATTTGAAACAGTTTCAAATGGCTGAAAACCGAAGATCTTTTCATCAGACTGCTTAGACCCTTCATGCCCCAGGACATGAATCTAATTTACAAAATGCAATACTTGGGCATCTTGAGCTCTCTGTCTTCTTCTTTTATGTCTTTTTTTTATGTTTTAATAAACTAGTTTTGGCATCCTCATCTGACTCAGTCAAGATAGAGACCACAGACTCACAAAAGACAATGAAAACTAGTGCAATGGGCTCCAGACAGAACATGATCCTGGTTGATGTTGGTTGATCCTGGTTGACTCGGACATGATCCTGGTTGATGTTTTTCTCTTTGATCTTGGATTGACTGTTCTGGTTTACTGGATATCACAGATGCCTCTACCTGTTGATGTGCTACTTAATTATTAAAGTCTGCCAATCCCAAAATCTGGCTTTTCTCCAAGGGCCAATCACATCTTTCCAAACATCATGATGAACTTGCTTAACATTTTAAAAGATATGCTCAAGTCACAGCACTGAAATATTTGTTGTTGCACAAAAAGAGGAAAAAACCTGTTTGTACCAACTCTTGTTATAGAAGAGTTTGCAAATTATTGTTTTATCTCTTTCTCTCAGAAACAAATGGCTGCATATTCTGCAGGATTTTTTTCTGCTAGAGAGGAATTTGCTGTTCCATCAGTTAAAGTGACTCACCCAGGTCCTGAAACAGCAAAGCTTTACCAAACCTTTTCTTCTCACAGGACCAGTTGATATGGATAGCAGTTTTCTATAAAAAAAAACAAAAATTAAAATAAATAAATAAATCATCATTTTAAACAGGATTTTATATTCACTAGAGTATGTGTTTGTGGTTTTAAAGTTTGTTAAAGTTATTAAATAACAATTAAATATGTGTAGATACTTTTTTACCAGATTTGAAAATTGTTCTTCACTTTGTGCACGCCACACTTTTTGGGGATTTTTTGTAAAACAGTTTGCACACCAAAAATCTTTATTTCCACTGCATAAATAAGTTCTCTGTGTTAATTTATCACATTAACTTCCAACAAAAATATCTTGTAGTATTACAAATTACAAATTATCACATTATTTGTAATGTGATCAAATGTGTAAGGCGCTGCAGATATCTGAATATCTCCTGCCACTTAAAAGTAACAATTGGTGTTGATTTACTGTTGCACACAATTGAAAATAATTTAAAGATTTTTAGTTTTGTTACTGTATACCTGTTTTAAAAAATGTCTCAATTTCAATTGATGGAAAAATTGTATAGTGACTAGAAGCAATGAGAGAAACCAAGTAAATTTAAAGGAACTCAAATGATTCCTGTTCTCCGAGCATCTGTACATGTGCTTGTGTGTGTGTGTTTGCATCTTTGAAAAGGAAAGCGTGTGTGTCGATGGGACAGAGAGAACAATTTAAAGGTCATTGTCACAATGAGGTCTTGTAAATAGTGTGTATCACACACAGTCTGACCCAGCATAAAACCAAAGCAATTAAAGCCCAGCCCTAGACAGGGAAATCGCCACAGCACAGCAGTAAAGTGATCCAACATGGCCTCGGTCACACAGAGTAAACAGAGACTGGGAGAGAGCCTGAAGCTCCCTGGCAGTAAGAGAGGGGAATAGGTTATGCAAATGACCATGGCCTCCAACAGAAGAGAGTCAATGGAGTTCTTCTACGCTGACGGGAGCAGAAAGTTAAATACGCCAAGAAGTCAGTGGAGCTCTAAATGCCTCCTTTCCTTTGGTCTGTATGGCTCTATCTTCTCCCCGAACTGTTTGACAAAGATTTGATTTCTTTACCTCTCTTTTATTGCTAGAAATCTAAACTGGAATTTTAAAAAAAAAGAAGACAAGATTAAATATTTTGATAGTATTAGCACTTTCAACCTAACTTAAAAATTAATAATTATTTAAACTCACTATATAAAATTTGTCAATTACATATCACTGAACAATCTAGTAATCTGCTTTTTATTCAACACTGTTATCTTTGCTCCTAGTCAGTGGCTGACTTGACAGAGAGACAAGAAGACTTGGTGTGTGGGTATATTTTCATGCCATTCTGGTGGGAGAGACTTGGCCTCATTTTCAAAGACTGGTGCCAGATGGTGGGAACAACTTGCAAGGCAAAGGAGGGGGAAAAAAGAAAACAAGCTTGACTCCATAATGCCAAGACCAGATGAAGAGATGTAGCTACACACAAACACACACCCGGACGCATGCATCCTTTCCTGCATCCTGGTCACAACTTCTACTTTTAATAAGTTGCTTTGAAAACATAATAGTATACACTTGGCTTTGTAGCAGAATGGATACATTTGATAGCAATCAGCACTCAGCTTTAAATTAGCCTCTCCGTTTTGATATTAAAACAGCACTGGGATTTTGAGTGTCCTGTTGATGTTCTAGATTCCAAGATGTTAAGTGCATATGTGTGGAAAACTATCTCACTGGCTTTCGTAAGTAAACTTTGTAAACCTATTATAGCAAAAGTGCTGTTTCACAATTTACTCTGTGATTCACTGTGCCAATTGGTATCTCTTGTAAGAATCTATCAAAAGCTTAAATGTAGACCATCTTTTTAAATACAGTATCATTTAAAATACTGTAACTTTGAAAAGTTTGAATTACTTTTCAAATAATTTAGAAAAGTACCATTTTTAATTTTGATGGATACCAATAGTAGTTGGTATCCTTGCTATGAATATTTCTTTACTAAATTTTATATGTATAAGACAACCCTTCTACAATAACTCACAAGGTTGGAACATCCAGAAAGCAGGATCTTGGTCATTCCTTTATTCTCTTAGCTCTCTCTTCATCCTGATTACTATTACAGCTTTCTATGACATTTACATATAGGGGCTGTGACTGGTCATTGGAAATGTTTTTTTCTGGTCAAATTCTGTGTTGATTTCACCACATGTTTCAGGTTCTTGCTGAAAATGTACCTCCTTCACTACTTTATTCACTGTATGTGGGTAAATATGGGCCCCTGTCCAGCTTAGTGGACGGTGACTTCATGGAATAGTGCCACTGTGTCATGTTGAGTAATTAAATTAAATTAACTAATTAAAAACCCTGAAGCTCTGATAACTCAAAAAAGCAAAGTATACATGAAGAAAAGAATACTTCCTATACCTCTGCATTTGTCAACTGTTGGGGTAAAATAAAAAAACTTCTATATTTACATGGTTTCTGTCTTGCATTTCCATGTGCAAAAGTATTCAGGCTCTTCCCTTGTTACAGTCAATGCATTTTAGAGGAACTGTCATTTTACCAATTTGTTTTTGCAAGGTACTGCAGAAATAAACCATTGATTTATGTAAGTATGCATGTAAAAATTGAAGCAAACATCCTTTTGCAACTATCCATTTTTCTGACTTTTCTGATCATAGTTTAATGACAAAACTGATCACACCATTAGGGTGTGAAAATATGCAATCTGCTAATAAGCATTGTTTTGTGCTGAAGTGACACAGACTTATTAAATCACAAGGAATTTAAGAGTTTGCTTATTCCTACAAGCCATCACATTATTTTGTGAACAGCTGGTTTTCTAACCGTCTAAGTTAAGGTGTTTGTGTTAAAGATGTGAATTGATCACATATTTTGTTAAATAAGAACAATATTGAGATGAAATGAACAAAAACAAAAAAGATACCCAGAGGGAACAGATGGCACTCACTACATTTAAAAGCCCTTGCAATCTAAAATAAAGGTTTTGAGGTCCTTGATGGCAGCAGTGTTGTTGTAAGTTAACATATGGTGAGGCCAGACAGCTTAGACCTTATTTGGACCAGTAAAGAGGTACAAGTCAGGTCGAGATGCCTGAGCACAAAGATTGTGCTGACATGACCTCACAGATGATCCCATCATGCATGCAACCTTGCACAACTCAGCGCACACCCCTCCTCCACAGAAGACAAGTCATTTACTACACACATCTTGTTTTGAACAAACTTTACTGTGTCTTTTATTCTGCAAAGGATTTGAGGTGTAAGGTAAACTTTTGTTTCTTGAAAGACTGGGATGAGACAAATCGGATGAGATAGACACCATCAGTGTAATGTGTTAATGTAGCTTTTAGATTTATTATGTTTGTTTGGATGGATGGATCTCCCCATTGTGGACTTTTTACCTCATACGCGTCACTGAACAAGTAAATTCTAAATGTTGCTTTAAGCTAAGATTACAACCAGCTGAAAAGTTATTTTTATCCTCTTATCTATATAAAATACTTTCAGTGCTCCCTTGCACTTACTGTACTTGTTTTTTTATGTTACTTCCCTATGCACATTAAATAAGAGCAATACTAATCAGAGTGGCCCATCAATACATTAATTGAAGCAGAGAGATCACATCTTGAAGGTGTGACCCAATGGAAATTAGCTAATTGTCCAATAATATTGATCAATACACAGAGACTGACCAGCTAATAGCTTCACTTAACCAAACAAACAGTTATATTTCATTGCACAGCCAGTCATCTCAAGGATTGATCTGACAAGACTTTCAAGTCATCTTGAGGGGGAGAGAGGCCATATTGAAGTCTTAAAATAGACTCAATGAGATGTCTGCAAGGATTTAAAATCTGTTCCAAAATACGGGACAGATCACTTTGAAAATAAGTCCCTTGATGTTGACAGTTGTTTAAATGAAGTGAAATTATTGGTCAGATTCTGGCTGATTCTGGCTAAAGCGCTAAATAACAAATCAAAAGTAACTATACTGATCTATTAACACAATAAATGATGAAAACATGAGACACGATCCCATTAATCAGCCTGTTGCATGTGTCGTGATACAAAAACAATTTACTTTGCACTGCGGTGATTTTATGCACTGCAGTTTTTGTCCAATATAATATTAAATTTAATGTAAAGATGTTCTGGAGGCTTTGGGGTTTTAATAAGTTCCTCCTAATGAATCTTCCTCAGGAAAACAAAGTATATGGGTCCATTTCCTCTGTAAAGTCAGACATTTTGTTGTAGAGCTTTGTATCAAATTACAACACATAAAAACAAGGCAAGTCTCCTTCTACCAACAGTTTGTGAGTCCTTTTGTGTTTTTTCATTTCCTTTCAGTTCCACATGAAGTATGTTCCCTTACCCAATTTTCCTCCATGACAGCCAAAACACATCTATTTGTGTGGGCGTAAGAGTACTTCTGGGAAATTGCTTTAACGAATACGGTATCATTATAAATTTTTGAGTAGGAAAGTCTTGATTAAAGATTTTGATAATACACATATACACTTTTTAATGTCTCTGTGTTTCATTCTGGTGTGCAAAGCAGACTGGAGAAGATCTTGACAAACTTTTGCACACCTACAGATTGAAGGAGAAATCATTATGAATAAAATCATTTTCAGTTAAAGTCGATTTTGAATTAAATTGTGGCCCCGCAAAATTGGAATTGAATCAAAAATATTAGTTTCCATTAAAAAATAGAAAATAAAAAAATGCAGGCTGAATGAGACCCATTTCTTGTTAGGACTTTTTAGCGTCACATAATAATAAACAATAAACTTGTTACTTTAGTACCTCTTGTAATTGCATGCAAACAATATCAAACATTGGCAAGTTGGAAGAAACTGTCAAACATAAAACATAACTTATGTTTGATGAAAAAGCCTTGATGAAAAAGGGCTTGATTAATTTCTAGTTTTTAGTCTCATTATTCATGATCAATTTCATGTTTTCATTTGGGAATGCTTTCTCTTGACTTCTCCTCTGTGCTCCAGGAAAACGAATGCAGCAGAAGCTCTCCTGCTTCTCTTCATTGACTTCCAAGTGATGGAAGGAGATGAGTTGCATTTTTAAATTGTGTTCATTCCTTTCTTTTCCTCGGTCAAATACTTTACTCTGGCCATGCTATTAAAATCTGCAGGTATTTTTGTTCCCATTAAATGAATTATGCCCAATACTCTAACTGACAGCTCTGCATTAAGTGTGTGAACCCCGATTTAACGTTGTTCTAATTCCCCTCACTATTATAGCAATAAAACATTCATCACAATAATTACCCAATTTGAAACCTAATTAGAGGTAATTAATTTGAGAGAAGGAATGTTGTTTAATGCATAGAATTTTTAGGAAATCTTGCCAATCAAAATCTTCATAAGTTTAAACTATTTTGAAACTACAAAAAAAAAAAACAATAAATAAATAAAAATATGTTGTTGAACATATTTATGTGGGTCACCTGTCCACTGAAAGAAAATGACAGTCATCTTGTTAATGGCTGTAATGGATGACGCAGGTGATTACAGCTGAGAGTGACCATTTTTCTTAGAGAAATGATAGACAGGTCACTAAATTCCCTATTTTTACATTGTTAATGCTGTAAAATATCTTGATAGAAGCTGTCAAGCTTTTCAGAATGAAGCTATCAGTTCTCCTTATTGCTTTTCTGGTATGATTCCCTCAAGGCTATACATATATATTTGATGATTCAAAATGTCTTGGTGCTCTGCATTTGCCTAAAAGCTGTTTTCTCCATTTTATTTTTGCAGGCCTAAGCAACACTAGACAGTTTTCCAGTATAAAGGCAGATTCACTCTGGCATGAATACATTTTGAATTAATTCAGAGAATTCAAAGATTGCAACGTGAAGACTGAGCCCCAAAATTTGTAAAACTACTTTGAAGTCTTGTTTGTCTGCATTTGTATTACCAGGCATTCAAAAAGGTTCTTGTGAACAAATATAAGACAAACTGGGAAACATATATATATAAAGTATATATACATACACTGCTCAAAAAAATAAAGGGAACACTTAAACAACACAATATAACTCCAAGTAAATCAAACTTCGGTGAAATCAAACTGTCCACTTAGGAAGCAACACTGATTGACAATCAATTTCACCTGCTGTTGTGCAAATGGAATAGACAACAGGTGGAAATTATTGGCAAATAGCAAGACACACTCAATAAAGGAGTGGTTCTGCAGTTGGGACCACAGACCACTTCTCAGTACCTATGCTGTCTGGCTGTTGTTTTGGTCAGTTTTGAATGTTGGTGGTGCTTTCACACTCGTGGTAGCATGAGACGGACTCCACAACCCACACAAGTGGCTCACGTAGTGCAGCTCATCCAGGATGGCACATCAATGCGAGCTGTGGCAAGAAGGTTTGCTGTGTCTGTCAGCGTAGTGTCCAGAGGCTGGAGGCGCTACCAGGAGACAGGCCAGTACACCAGGAGACGTGGAGGAGGCCGTAGGAGGGCAACAACCCAGCAGCAGGACCGCTACCTCCGCCTTTGTGCAAGAAGGAACAGGAGGAGCACTGCCAGAGCCCTGCAAAATGACCTCCAGCAGGCCACAAATGTGCATGTGTCTGCACAAACGGTTAGAAACCGACTCCATGAGGATGGTATGAGGGCCCGACGTCCACAGATGGGGGTTGTGCTCACAGCCCAACACCGTGCAGGACGCTTGGCATTTGCCAGAGAACACCAGGATTGGCAAATTCGCCACTGGCGCCTTGTGCTCTTCACAGATGAAAGCAGGTTCACACTGAGCACATGTGACAGACGTGACAGAGTCTGGAGACGCCGTGGAGAGCGGTCTGCTGCCTGCAACATCCTTCAGCATGATCGGTTTGGCAGTGGGTCAGTAATGGTGTGGGGTGGCATTTCTTTGGAGGGCCGCACAGCCCTCCATGTACTCACCAGAGGTAGCCTGACTGCCATTAGGTACCGAGATGAGATCCTCAGACCCCTTGTGAGACCATATGCTGGTGCGGTTGGCCCTGGGTTCCTGCTAATGCAGGACAATGTTAGACCTCATGTGGCTGGAGTGTGTCAGCAGTTCCTGCAAGATGAAGGCATTGAAGCTATGGACTGGCCAGCCCGTTCCCCAGACCTGAATCCGATTGAGCACATCTGGGACATCATGTCTCGCTCCATCCACCAACGTCACGTTGCACCACAGACTGTCCAGGAGTTGGCGGATGCTTTAGTCCAGGTCTGGGAGGAGATCCCTCAGGAGACCATCCGCCACCTCATCAGGAGCATGCCCAGGCGTTGTAGGGAGGTCATACAGGCACGTGGAGGCCACACACAATACTGAGCCTCATTTTGACTTGTTTTAAGGACATTACATTAAAGTTGGATCAGCGTGTAGTGTTATTTCACTTTAATTTTGTGTGTGGCTCCAAGTCCAGGCCTCCATTGGTTAATAAATTTGATTTCCATTGATGATTTTTGTGTGATTTTGTTGTCAGCCCATTCAACTTTGTACAGAACAAAGTATTCAATGAGAATATTTCTTTCATTCAGATCTAGGATGTGTTATTTGAGTGTTCCCTTTATTTTTTTGAGCAGTATATATATATAGTATTTGTAATTTTTTATGTATTCTATGTAAAACCTTTAACAACAAGGCATAGCTGTTGGTGTTGGATGGGCTGGTGTTATTATTTTACAAAAAGTCAATCTATTGAGATTTTTTCACACTGCCACCTCTCTGGTTTATAGGAAATTATCAGGAAAAATTGTGTGAAAGAATATTCCTTGTTAAACCTGGAGTCAGAAAAATTGCCAAACTATTTTGAGATGGTAGAAAATCAGCAGCAGCTCAACAAACCACACATTACAACTAACCAGTTTAATCTATCTGTCAATCATCACACTTCTTAATAGATGAGCTATGGCAGCAGAAGAACATGCCGGGTGTCAGCTAAGAAACCATAAAGTCAAGGCTACAATTCTAGGTTAATCTTTGTGATCAGATAGGAAAAATGTGGCCCGGTTTTATGACTTTCAATTTCAAATGTAACATTCAGATTGTATAGTCAGATTTACTGAAAAGGACATGGCGTTATAGATCCTTTCTGCCTTGTAGTAATGATTCGGGCTTGTGGTGGTGAAGATTATATTTTCTTGGCACGCTGTGTGCTTCTTCTGACCACCGTTTAAACACCTTGAAAAGCCTGAGTATTGCTGCTGATCTTATTCATCCCTTTAAGACTACAGTGCCATCTTCTAGGTTAAGTTTAGCTATTAAATTTCTTTCTCACCAGAGTATTGTGCCTCCCATTGAGCAAAATTTCAAAAGCTTCACAGAAATGTATTGGGGCTTCTGCATTGTTTTAATTATGAATATTGATGTTTTTTTAACATTTCTAAACATATCACAAAAAGTGGTAGAGGGACACTTTATGCGATCAGTCATAGAGCGTGCCTGTGATAAGCCCTGATGCCCTTTTTATCCCTAGTGCTCTGACCCTAGCTTTAGGCATAAACACAACATTCCCTACAGTCTTGCACAGATGTAGAGAGACATTTTGGGTTTTTTTCATTCAGCCTTTTCTGCAACCTGTTCAGACAATTGCCCCCAAGTCTTTGATATGTCCATACACAATGACTATGTTAGTTCAAAATCAAACAAATTTCTACACCTCGGTTCTTGCATTCATGTTAAAAAAAAAACTCCACACATATCAAAGGGTAAAAAAAAGAATCACTCATCATTCCATTTCCAATATAGTGTCCTGTTGTCATTTGCAGGCATGCCTATCCATTAGTGCCAGGGAAATTGATGGGGTGCATAGAGACTTGCATGTGTGTGTGATGGGCAAACAGGTAAAGCAGAACGTTCATGGCTCCATCTGCCAGACTTCCGTGGCTAACTTCATTAGTTCTGCTTCAGTCACAGTTGGAGACCCCACAGAGTGAGGGACTTAGTCACATTTAAGCCACCCTGAAGAATGTGAAGAATCAGTTATGTTCTTAATATCTATCTATCTATCTATCTATCTATCTATCTATCTATCTATCTATCTATCTCTGTCTGTCTGTCTGTCTGTCTGTCTGTCTGTCTGTCTGTCTGTCTATACATAGAAGAGTTAAAGGTATTTATTTGTCTGCAGAGGAAAGCATATGTGAAATGGAAATGTGGACAGGGTTTTGCACCACTATGCATGGATTTCAGGCTCTTGCTGTGAATATTTTTCATGGAGATGATTAAGGGTTTATTAGTGTGGGGCTGTTCATCCCCTTCTACCTGTTTGCCAGAATTTGCAGCGGCTGTTGCATGAAGTTCATTGACTTTATAAATAGGACATGCTGGGTTTTGGCTGGTAGGGGGGCGCATCCAGCTTTGTAAATGTTTGGTAGATAACAGATTGTGAGTTTTTTTTTTTTTGCTTGTGTGTTTGTGAGAAGAAATGTCTGGTTCTGAATGAGGTGTAAACAACAGCTAAGGAACCCTCAAAAATGTCTCTGAGGTGTTTGACCTTGTTTGACAAATTAAGTGGCAACAAACTAAATCAGCTTGTATTGTGTCACCACAGGGGGTTAATGCATCAGAACACAAGTACACATAGAGGAAAAGGGGGTTTGCTGGAGGGGTAAATAACTGACCTTGGTGGAGGGACCTGTAGAAGGGGCTAAAGATTTGGGTAATGACAGAAAGGTCTTCAAAACTCATATAATATAATTTATTTGTTCATTGTTTATTTCAAGGAGTGTAAATGATGTTAACATGCTATGTTCTGTAAATGTTTGTCACAATAAGCTTACCATTTTTTAAAATATATTTATTTAATTTCATTGTGATATTTATTTGATAGGCTATTTACTCATTATTTAGTAATAACACTATTCACATTTATTTCTTTTGTTATGAAATGGCTCTCTATAATAACACTGTCTTTATTATATTTTGATTGGAATTCTTTTGATCATATATTTCTATACAACTGCATATAAATTTCCCTTTTTTTGCTTCGTAAATTGCCTTTAGGCCTCATTTGTAGTGAACTGGTGCTTTATGAATACATTGAATTGGACTTCAGTGAATGTCTAATTATTGCTCATTTTAGTTTGTGGGCTGAAGATGGTCCAGTTCATCATTTGATAAACGGTGTCCAGAGAGAGAGAGAGAGAAGGAATACCCGGCCTTGTCACATTAACCTTTAGCTAAGTGAGCAGGCTGGCCTTCTTGCACCTCTTCCTCTGCTGTACATTCACTGATCCTTTCTCTGTGCAGCCAAAGCCTGTTCTGCCAGTCCCAGGCTGCAAGGACTAGTGTACTCAGTAGCCATAATCTGCTGAGCTATGCTCACAGCATCCTTGGCAACCTGTCCTTGGTAATGCAGTTCTCCTGGGAAACTGTACTCGTTCATCCAAGTTACATATTGCCAGAAGAGAAGCCGAAGGGTAGGAGGAAGAATTAATTGGATACCATTTGCCTTCTTAAAAACTCAGTGTATAATGAAAATTGTTGTGAGTTGTTAACAAGGGAAGGCATTTAATTGATAAATAATTTGTGTTACATTTGATTCATATGGTTATTTTGCAAAAACCTTCAGATGAATTTTTACTGCAAAACCAAAAACCATTTATTGAGCGCTGCGGAAAAGTGAAAAGTAAGAATAAATATTTTTTACATTTGAAAAAGCAGCCACAGAACGTTATGAGTCTCCCACCCACAGGGGAGACTCATGTAAAAGTTTCACGTTCTGCTTTACCCACAGGGAATGGGCCCCTGTGGGTGTGAGATTAATACGTTCTACTTTGATTGATAGAAAAGTTCATGCACCTGCCCTGCTTTCATTTCAATGAAAGTTGCAAAAAGCTATTTTATCAGCACTAGGGCTATTTTCCTGCAACTAACCTCACTTGAATAAGGAACTAGGAAGTATAAGTCATAAAAGGCAGTGGCACAGTCTGGCTTTCTTTGTTCATTTTAATGATATAGTTTACTCATGCTCAAACAAATTTGTAGAATAATACCACACTCAAAGACTGAACAGATATTACCGTAAAATGTGTAGACTGGACTGGACTAATCAAAATTTAGCTGAGATTTTTTAAAACTTAGTTTAAACTTCATGAATATCTTTATTTATTGGAATTTTTGTTTTGTTTTGTTTTTGTTTTAGCAGCATCGTCTTAGAATTTAATAAACACGAAAATTGTATTATATGGACTGAACCCAGGACTGATTACATATTCTTTGAAATACAATGTGTGTGTGGGGGGAGGGGGGTGAATTGTTGTCTGAAGGTCAAGGTGAGCCCCAAAAGATTTGCTTTTACAAACATTAAGGCTTTTGCCATGATGTTCCCAAAAAAAACAAAAGAATTCAAAGGAAAGTAAATAAGTTAAGAACTTGAGCTATGTATAGTAATGTTACACATGTGGTTGCCCCATACCAGGAGGTGGTTCCCTTCAATATGGGGTGGAGAAGCACAGACCGCCAGACAGTAGCAGAGCAACCTATCAGCCTGGACAAGGACTGAGCACCACCCAAATGACCCAGGCACAGACCCTAACTCTGACCCCATCTGGAGATGGGGCCAGAAAGGGTCCACATGGTCCAAATAAGCCAAACAACTAGAGCAGTCCCAGGTTGAAACCATCCCACCTCCCACCCCCACAAGACCTGACATGACTTCCCCCATAGGGCCACCCACTACCAGCCAAGCAGAGATGCCAAGAATCTCGCTTCCACAAGGGGGAACCCACAGGAAAGTTCTGTACCCCCAAAAGCTGATAACAACACACCCACATAGTGAGAGCCTATCTCCCGCCACACAAGCCCCCACCACAGAAAGGCAATGGTAGCCCCTGCACCAAACTCAACACACCAGACACCATGCAACCACACCTGAACCCTGACCTAAAACCCACTTCAGGTGGGGTACTTTAGGTAGACTTTAGTTGCTTGAGTACAAGTGACCAAAGAGACATATCCACATTAGTTTGTGTCAATGGTCAAATAATTTGAAAACTACAATGTAAATTATGTAAGATTTTCTCCTAACATGGAAATATATGCTTAAAAATGAACAATATCTACAAACAAATAAAGGTTTCAAACTTGTCTTAGATGGTTTTTTTTGTTTTGTTTTGTTTTCTTTATCTCCATGTGCTAATTAGCCTAGAGTATGTGTTGTGTTGGAAACACTGCACTCAGTTACAGAGGGATCTTTGTAATTGGTAAATAAGACATGGCTGCTGATGTCACTGGGGTTTGACCATGGCTCAAGGGAATTGACAGTGCAAACACAGACATACGAACACACAGCTTTTAGATAGCCAAAGACATCAACAAAATTCTTCCAACATCAGGCCTGTGGGGGTTCAAGAGATTAAGTACAACATGTAACCTTGGAGACCTGTCTCTGGTTGCCTCAAAGACGTTTGCTCTCACTGCCTCTGTTGGGTTGTTCGTTCTCTAGAGTTGCCATTACATTTATTATTACATTTAAAAAAGTTATTACATTTAAAAAAGACTCAATGTGTGGAACTTCAAAATACTGTCAGCCAGGCAAGGACAGATTTCAGGTTGCCTGCTCTTTCATCGTCTTGCCCCATTATTCACTCATCAGAACCTCAAAGGCAGAGTGGAGTTACATACAAAGAGGAAAAATGGAAACGATTACCATTTTCTTTTCAATCCAAAAAACTGATTTTGTGAACAGACAAAAAATCATAGACAAAGTCACAAAAAAAGGGGTAAAAAAAGCATTTTGAATACATTTTTGGGGGGATTTATATAAAAACCAGCAGAATTATGGCTACCTGCCTCATCATTTTTACCATATTGTTACAATAAAAACTCTAAAATAGAGATATTGCCAAATGAAACAAAAGATTTTCTTTTGACTGCAGATGTTTTTTTGTGAAATATATGGAGAACATCGGCAGGATATGTAAAGTTGGCTTTTGATATGCTGACTTCATTTGACAATAGTCTGGGAGTTATGGGCGTTTGCTCACAAGGATTATGGTTTAAATTGAAAATCTTAATTCATTGTACACAGTTGATGCAAACCAGAGGTAATAAATAGGTGAAGATTTTATTACAGCTTTTGTGGTTATTGCATTGAATAGATATGCCCTTGAAGGTTATAACATTTATCAAGCACTTATGTCAGAGGAAAAAAAGAGACAGTAAATATATTATAGCAAGAAATGACTGCGTTAGTACCTTTCAATGAGACTATTACTGATTGTGCTCTATAAATAAACAGTACATTATCTGCAGAAAATAAAATATCTGAATCTACTCTCAGTGACACACTTACACAAGCCCCGACTTGTATTTGAAACAAGTCATCAAAAGAGGCTGAGAAAATTAAGACTTATTCACTGTACATTCAAGCTTAAGCTTCATGCAAGATGTCCCTTATTCTACAGGCAACAGACACTGCAGATCTCTGTTGCAGTTTCTCTGTTGCAGTTTCTCAAAGAGAAGGCAAGGAAAAGCCATGCCTTCTCTTTGAGAAATACTATTATCGGTGAGTGTCATCCTCGCCAGTAAGGTGAGTGTGCATATTTAAGGCACATGTTCCTTAGAAACTCACCAGCGTTGTTTCCAAGCAGCAGGCTTCTCTCTGCTTAACTGGCTGATTTATTGCAGGTAACAGCAATCAGCCACAACATTAAATCTAGCTGCCCAATATTGTTTAGGTTTCTCTGATGCCACCAAACCCCCTCTGATCAATAAATGCATGAATTCAAGGAGGACAATGGTGGTATTGTATACCCATACATTAGTATTCCAACTCTACTGTTCTGTCAGGACCTTTTTGTAGCATCACAAATCAACTCAGATGAAAGCTGTTAGCATCAATCTTCATAGCACTGTGTAAGCTTTACACAATAGTGGATAAGCTTCATCATTTAAAGTACTGGATTAACATACTGAGGCAGTGCGCCCAGACCATCTTTGATTTGATCAGGCATAGCATTATGACCACTGACAGGTACAGTAAATTATTATTGATCACCTCTTCATCATGTCACCTGTTAGTTAGTGGGACATACTACTCAGCAGGAGAACAGTTTGTTCTCAATGTTGATGTGATAGAAGTTGAAAGAAAAGGAGAAGAATGTGAATTTGAGGTTGTGTGAAGCGGCCAAACTCTGATGCTTTTTACATTATCTCCCAAACTGCTACTCTTGTGATATTTTCCCAGTCTGCAGTAAAAATTACATACATACGTGTCAGAATAGACCAGCGATGTCCAAAGTTAGTCCTTAATGGTCACTATCCCGGAGGTTTTAGTTCTCTCCCTGATTCAACTCACCTGGATCAAATAATGGCTCGTTAGCAGGCCTCTGCAGAAACACCAGGGGGAGAACTTTGATACTATATTATGTGATTGATGATAGCTGGATAAGACAAACACGTTTTAACTACACAATATGCAACATTAGTTGTCTCCTTGGTGGTAATTACTACTACTACATGGAACCGCTAACTATGGCTGCAATAGGAACAGACTTACCAAATTTGGACAATGACAGAAAAATGTGGCTTTTTTTCAACGTTTCTTCATTATAGACATTCAAATAGAGCTGGAAATTATCATAATATCATGAAAGCATGAATGTACCTGGTGCGCAGACTACTGTTGAATAGTGTAACCTGGAGTACCAAGTACACAGAATTTAAAGAATACAGACTATCTGAGTAATGTTGCTAACTATGTAGTTTCCTTTATGACCACAGAGTGTCCATCCCCTGATTACTACTTTCTGTAACACAATGCACCATGACAGAAAGCTCAAATAAATCCGAACAGTTTTTTCTGAGTCTATGATGGCTATGAGCGGACCAGACTATAATCGCCTCCACAGTCATCAGATCTCTCTTCAATAGAATCATTCTTGTCAAGTGGTGAAACAAGAGATTTGCATCATGAATGTAGAGCTGACAAAGCTGCATCAACTGCATCATTTTATCATGTCCTCATAAACCTATATCTCTCAGGAATGTTCATAAGATGTATAGCTTTTACACAAATAAGCTCTCAGTTTTGTTGGCTGAAATAAATTTAGCTTATTTAAAGCTGTTGTGCCATGTGCTTATCAATGTTTCCACATTATACAACATTAATTTGAAGACCGACTTGGCTGTCCACTTGGTGCAAAATCTATTTCACCCATTGGTGAAGGTGCTGCTATAACAATATAACAAGATCAACATCACTATCTCATATTGCATTTCAGTGGTTTTATTGCTATGATTAATAAGTTCAATCACAGTAAAGTTGTGGCCTACAAAAAGGTATGTGTGTGACCTGTTTATACATCCAACATTGCTGTTTTCTTTGGTTTGTTATGTGTTATTTGTCTCCTGTGTCATTTTGTGTTCACACATGCTCCAACACTTCAGCTGCCGACCAACACCGGCACCTTTTCAGAGGGCGGATGTGACTTGTTTTCTCTTGTCTCCTACAATGTGTGAGTGAAGTGGAACAGGGGTGTCACACTGGGGCCTCCCCATTGTGACTGACAGTGTTAGTGCGCTCAATTTATTCCTCTGCTTATACCTTTCAACTTCTACGGATTTCAGAGGACATATTTCTCATTCATACAGAAAAATTGCGATTTTCTTGTTGGAAACGTAATCAGGACTTTATTTAATAATCTTCCTGATGCATTTGCTGACCAACGTTTGAAAGACTTTAACATTATGTTCCATTGTGCAAATATACGCCAATCTCCTATTAGTGCTTGTTAATATTAAAGCACCTGACTAGAATAAAAGTAAAATGCTTCTTTTGTTCTACCCCCTCTTTTACCGAATTGTTCCTTTTTATAAAATCCCAATGAAAACATCTTGGGAATGAAAGAAATAGCCCTGAGCTATTTGCCCAGAAGCCCAGAAGGAATTGCACTTTAGCATCTCTGTGAAAAAACACCATTTCACAGAAAAACAAGAAAATAAAAACAACTACTGTTCTAGTAAAATAATGGATTATCTGTCATTTTAGTGTAGGTGTAAAATTTTGGGAAGAATCAAAAGTCATCATATTAAGCAGTTATTGGATCATAAGATAATTTGACATAAAATTTTAGCAAAAATATATAACTGCGCTTGGAAAAAGAATATTTGGCAACAAGTTCTTAGTTTCAGGAGATAATAATATGTTGTTAGTCACATCATGTAATTTAACATTCTATTTTTTTAGCAAGTGACAGTGTGTTAATTAATGAGTTTTGAAAATGTTGGCAGGTGTATTCTAGAACTTTAAACCCCCCATTTTCAATATTTATGATACAAACAAAAAAAACCCACTTTCTTACTGTAGCTTCATTGTTGCTGCACAGTATCTGGGAGAAATATAAATGTGCCAAAGCCAATTAAAGCATATGAAAGACAGTATCTAACTCAATATCAGAGCATGAGCTCCCCCCGGCTTTATCAACACTGCAGTATGTGTGCTCTTTTTTAAGTCATGCAAATTTACAATACAACTCAGCTTGAAACAGGACAGAATTCAAAAATTGTAACGCAACATAACATTGAAATCAATATGTCATATTTAAAGTGAAAGTGAAATAACTTGAGATCATTTGAGGACTTTGATGTGCTGGAAAGCATATATTTTGGGCTTTGGGTTACATCAGTATCGACAGGGCCGTATCACCAGAGAGGCAGGTCTTTCTTTTTTGATGATTATGTAGCAGTTAACTTGTCTGGCTAATGCATGGAATCTGAACTTCAAATAAAAAGTATGAAAAGAAAGTTCAAGATCTGAATGGAAGTTTTCTGTGATCTCAACGGCATGTCAAACTGATAATGAAAGGGCCACAACCTCATGGGAAAGATGCATTCTCATTGGATTTCAGAGATCCAAGTAAAAACTATGAAAACAGCAGAATAATTCCACTCACTTTCATACACAGATTTGATAAAATGCTGCAAACATGTGCAGTTTTATTTACATTAAAAGATCAGTGTATACGTAAGCTTGAGAATATGAAAATTCTACACTCTAATACAATTAGCCAAACAAAGGCTGACAGGTGTGAGGTGGGTTGTAATATAGTGCTACAGTCCTTTCCTTATGTATTTAAAAATGTAAAACTTTTGGGTTAGCAGTTGGGTAACCCAAACATTAGGCGACATGTAATGTGCCAATTCAATGCTATGAAGCTTACCAGAAATTGCTTGCACTGTAAACAACAATCCCCACTGCTAAGAGAGAAGTGCCAAGCTAAACCAGATGGTTGTTAATGTGAAAGCATTGCCAACATGGTCTGAACAGCTTTGTTCACTTCCACTTGCACTGCTAAAACTACAGGCAGTCTACAATTCTAAAAAATGGCGTCATCGTTCACAACTTATCCTTTTCTTTTTGCTAATTGGCACACTTTAAACTCTACCAAAGAAATCCAATGCAATGGGAGAAATCTTAGATGGAGCACTGAAGGGAAATTAATATTCTGTTCATTTCCCTTCTTGAGAATTGAGCAGAATTGTGGGGAAGGCAATGAATGACTATGCTGGTCTCTTCTAATTATCCTAAAATGTGTACCTAAAATAATTTTTAATAACATTTTTAACAAATGAATTGGACTGAAAGCGATTTATCTCTCCTTAAAAAATGTTTATTTTTACTTTGAGAAAAATTGCTGTAAACTATGGGGCAGTTACAGAATACAGGTTTTATACAGGTTGGCAGGTGCAGACCACACATGGATAGACATGCACATTTGCATGAGCATGTGCGCATGTGTTGATGACAGACTGTGTGTCTGGAGGCCTTCGTCCTTTTCTTTCCCTCTCCCCAGGCAGAAGACCCATGTCTCGCCTGCCATTTCTCAGTCTGACAGCTGAGAGTTAGACAGCGAAGCAAGACAAGAAGGGAGTGGAGAAAATGCAGGGGAAAAGTCTGAGTGTAAGGAAAGAAGAACAGAAGAAATTGGCAAAGAATACTGCATGCAGATAAGTCAGGTATCTCTAAATCTTCTTCCTATCTGCTCCTCCAAGGGGAACCAGGTGTTCTCCTTCTGTGGGGGCATGACTGGAGAGAAAAGCTTACTTTCATGTTCTCTTGGCATCTTTGCACCTGCTTCCACCGGGTGGGTATAGGTGCAAAGAGGGCAGAGAGAAGGCACAAGATAAGGTAGGTCCACAGAGGTTACAAGCTTTGTAGTTACACCACCCTGCAGCAGACCTCTTTGCCCTCATGAACACCCTCTCCTTTCGCCTGACGCATCTTACTGAGATGAATGCCAAAATTTGAGTCAGCAACTCGAGTGTTTCTCTTTTCGACAGACCAAGCTTTCTGTCTTTTTTTCTTTTGAGCCAAACATGTCTCAGTTTCAGTAAAATCTTACAATCACAATTACATTTGCTTATATAGAACTAAGGTTTATACTTAATCGCCATTCTTGCATTCACAGTTTTTTTATTGTTATTATTATTTCTATTTTGATTGTAACTGTTCAGTTCTACACATAAAATCATTAAACCAGGACTGTTGTATGCATATTTGCCTTGTAGGCAGCCAACTATTGCTCTCAGCAATGTTTGTTCTTCTATAGTACTCATCCAGACTATGTGGTCCGCCTGTTAGTTTCTGACAGCCATGTTGCGTTAGTGCTTGAGGCTAATATCTTTCCTCCACTGGGTTGTTTCCCCCTTTAGGTCAAGGCCTGACTCAGAAGCCTGATTCCGTCACCCCAGGTTACCAACTCAACACTTCCTGTTCAGAATGTGGAATGAGAGGGTAGCTGGGGGCAAAACATTTTAGGCGCTGTGTTACTGGTAAAGAGGAGTTGGGGAAAAACAACTGTAATCCAGCTCAAATGTTATATTTATTCTTATTATAAGACAGATTCCAAGAGTGACAAATCTAGTGTGTTGTCCACAAAAAATAAATAAGACGGCAGAAACAAGAGTTACAGGCTTCAGAATAAAAATATTATAATGATGGTCATAATAATAATAATGTTACCCTCTTTACAATATTTCATGAAAGTAACAAAAGCATGTAAAAATAAATTAATAAATGAATGATCACGCAACCTAGTTTATTTTTCTTTTACCCAATAAATATGTTTTTTATAGTCTGTTTTGTGTTGTTTTTGATCATTTTCTCTTGAAGTTGCTGACCAGCTTTTTATATGAATCTAGTGTTTTGATCATTTTCTTTGGTGATGAGTTCCACGTCTGTTTGTAAAGCCTCCAGTTTGAACAGACAAACCTACATGATCTAAAGAGAGAGACATTCAATGAAAAATTAACTAAATAAGCAGTGGACTCAACAGTTTACTTAATATCTAATAAAAAAGTTAACAATTTTAGCCATGTTACCACAAAGTCATAGTACTAAAATATAGAATTAGAAAATGTGTGAACACGTCTTAATGAATTATCCATGTAATGTGAAAGAGATATCGGCTAGTCTGAGGATTCATTTTCATCTTCCAATCTCTTCACCCAAACTGTAGTCCAGGGCAGGCCCAAGCATTTTTGGGGCCCTTGGCAGATTTTCATTTGGGCTCTCATACCAACATATCAACACAATATGCTTCATCTAGGCCAGGGGTCTTCATATCCAGTCCCCAAGGGCTGTTGTTCTGCAGCTCTTAGATGTAGGAGTTGATTCAGCCATTTGATTCAGATGTGTTGGACCAGGGACACATCATCCGGATTTGAAGAACCCTGATCTAGAGGTATGATATAATTAGCTTATGTCATAACATGGTTAATATAGCTATTTGTTTAAAATTTCAGACGTTTCAAACTAAAAAAATGCCCTAGTTTGCATTTTTAAATGCAGTGGTATTAACTTATTAACTTAACTATTTGAGAGTAACAACAACAGACAAACACTGAGTTTGTCCTGTGATCGGTGGGTTGCTGGTTCAAAGCCCATTTCGTCAGTCCTGTTTTGTCCTTGGGGAAGACACGTCACCCGCCTTATCTGCTCCTGGTGGTCAGAGGGCCCGGTTGGCACCGTTGCATGGCAACCTTGCCCCAGGCAAGTAAATCCAGGCAGCCTGTCATGCTTATAATACACTGGGGGAAACCCTCATTATAATTTCTAAATATTATCATTAATAAACCTGAGTTTGTAGCTTAAAATATTTTTAAGGCATTAAAAACATTTTTATGGAATTATAAATACTGAGGTTGAATTAGAAGTTGAGATAACCAAAGACACACTTACGGCTTAACTAATCGAACATATTGTAGCTACCAAATGCAAAACAATTTCCAAGTTAAAATTTAGCTTGTACTTTGTCACCGTAGATTGTTGTTATAAAGCACTGTCAAACGTGGGACGTTCCCAGCCAGCTCAGTCTCAATGATATCATACATGAAAGATGCCAAGCTACGACTTAAAGTTGACTAATTTTTATCTGTCATGTTTTCTCATTTATTTTGAGGCACGACATCTACCTCTTACAAGCCAGTCACTGCTTGCCCATAAACAACCACACAACCCATGTGTCACACACAGTGTCAGACCTGTCTGAGGTAAGCTGAATTAAATGAGAAGCTGCAGAACACTGTTTATTGGGTGGAAAGATAGCAAGCACTCGGTAAAATGCACACAGAATATCTCTGGGTCAATAGGGCAGGAAGGCTGTGTCTCAGGTCAATAGGTTGTTGCAGATAAGAAAAAATGAGAAAAAATTGTAGGAGAAATGGGCATAGCTGGACACACTGTAATTGCTGTCTGCTCTGGTCTGATGAGGTGGTTGGGGAATAGAGTACAACAATGTTTGTGTAAAAGTGTGTGTGTGGTGTCAGACTGACCAATGTGGCAGCCAGCAATAAGGAGGCAAAAGGGGAACCTTGCATGGGCGTGCAGTGTCTTGCACATATGTCAATAGGATGTGTGATGAGATGGCAATGGTGAAAGGTGACAGACCGGAGGACAGAGAGGCTAATGGGGTCTCTTGAAAGTCTGTTTAGTTGGAGTAATAAAATGCATGCCAAAGAGGAAGAGAAAGGATCACAAGCTCAGACAGAGAGTGAGGTCAGCCCACTTGGTCTTTCAGAATATGAGATGGACAAGATGATTATGCTGATATGACTCTCAACCCCTGTTTGCCCCATTCACAGCAAGCTATTATGTACTCACCTTTCGACAGGAAAACCTTTCACACCTTTCTTCAAAAATTTCAGCTATGCAAGAGGTAATCTGTTGGATTGGACCTCACAGGCCAGCATTTGTTCTCGATAGAAAACTATAGCCATGCTGGGAGTACACCATTGTTTCTTCAATTAACCTCTTTTGATACATACAGTACTGACCACTGCAGATCAAGAAACTCCCCCACCCCCACACAATAGTTGCAGTTTTGGAGATGCTCTCATCAAATTAAAAGTAATGAATATATTAACTCATTAGAATCACACTTTTAGACAAGATTTCAAGTTTAGATAAAGCAAATTATGAAATCAGGGCTAAGTAGCAAGGGCAAATGACAATTGAACCCTAAACGTTTCTTTATTTACTCTCCTAATCACCCTGTTGTTCCAATTTGAGGTTTGTTCAGTAACTATGCTAACTTGCCACCAAAAAGTCCTTTTGCAGTAATAAGTATATCATTTCAACAACGGAGACATTTTCTGATCCCATTTATATCAACCCAGTTATGCCCAATTACATAGTTCAGCATATGACCTCTTTTTTCTTTCTTCAAGAAAGTTTTCCAGTCTCTTGAAAGAATTATTTTGGGGTGAGGTTTTAATCAGAAACCCAAAGGGCCCTAATTCACAGAGGCAACCAATACATCAGTCATATGAAACGGTCACATGTGTGTCTCTGCTCTTTAAAGAAGGCTATCTTGTGATGGAGACAAACTCAGCTCTGTTTTTAGGACATTAAGTGTGGGATTGCTGTGTCTCCCACATGACCCCACACTTCACTTGCAGCTGATCCAGGACTTCTCTTCTCCTGCTTCCCCTGCTTATCTCTATAAGCATGTGCCAGGCCATCTGAAGATCACGCTGGAGTGAAGGAGTCAGATTGGGATCTTTTTTTTTTTTAAGTTATTGAGGTCAGGGAATGTGGAAAGTAGAGCAAGGCCATGGTGATTACATCTTAAAATTCCATGACATTTTTCCAGGACATCTGAATGTCTTTGCAAAAATAAGAACACAGAAAAATAACAGAAGTAAGAACAAACGTCTGCACGTCTATATAAAATATAAGTTATAATTGATATAATGGTTCAATAAATTGCAAACAGAATTTTAAAGTTTGACTGGAAACTGGGTAAACAATACATGACACATTTTCAAGATGAACACAACACACTTAAGGAAACTTCAATAACACCATTTATTTATCACCACTTTATCTGTGTATGTGTGTGTGTGTTTATTGGGGTGTTTATGCATGTATTTGCCATATTCACCTATATATGGAACTTGTTTCTGTGTTATGCATATGTCTTACTCATATAATTGTAAAACTTTTGAAATCTTGCTGGATTGTGATAGTTTTTCCATCCTGTACATCACCAAATATTCTGCTTGGAAAAATACAATACAAGTCAAAACAACTTAAATGGTGTCTTTGCAGCACACAACAAGGCCTGGCATACGTAAACAGTGAAAAGTAACAATCGTTTAAAAACATTAACTTAACTATAGGTTGGTGTAAGGTTTTTAGAATATTCACTCCTCCTTTTAAATAAAACAATACACATCTTGATTTTGTAGCACTTTGTATTATTAGATTGAGAGACATAATGAAGTGTAAAAACTAATCAATGGTTACACAGTTTTCAGAAAAAAGTATATTGTATATATATATATAGTTTTATATATATATAGATATAGATTTATATTCATTTATAAGCTTTTAAAATAGTACAGTAAACACTTTGCACACATGATAAAAACCACTGAGTGTGTCTGATTGATTATGTATAGGCCAATGGCATCAAGAGAACCAGATCTCTGTGATGGGTCATTACACTTTCTTTGCCGTCAGCTCAGGAAGGACCTTAAGAAACGATAAGAAGCATTTGGAAAATATAAACAAACGTGAAACATTCATTTTCTGGTATTTTATTCCTAAACTTAAAAATGAGATTCAACATTAACACAGTGATTTGTCCAAATCTCCTTCCTGAAGTGGCTAGCTAAGCTTGAAAGAGAACTAAGCCCAACTTTGGACCACAAGTTCCTGTCTAAAACTGTGATTTTGAATATTCTAGAGTCTGCACACTTTGAACCACACAGAAAGAACAACAGAAACAAAAAAGAGAAGGTATATAAAGACAGTCAAGTCAAAAAACCGGAGATACAGAATCTATAGTACTGCACTTGTTTGCTTTTTTTTAAATTCCTGTACATTACTTACTCCTTCACGCTTTTTCTCTCTTTATCTGCTTGCTCAGTCTCTTGTTGTCAGTCTCCTTTTCCACCCAAAACAGTCTCTGTACAGCTGGCTTAGTGGTGATTGTAGAAATAGCTAAAGGGTTCAGTGTGACATTGGTTGAAGTTTGTACAGAAGCATTGTCTCTCGATGTAAACAGGCACACACATATTTCTAGAGGCTAACTCCCTCCCAGGCAAAGGGGGAAATAACACCTCTCTAATTTAATTAGTCCCCCTTACTCACTTTGATATTTCAATTCCTTCACTTTGTAATCTTATACCATTATAATCTTCATGTGGTCAAGAGTTTCATGCCGGTCTCAGTCCTGCTGAGAGAAATAAGGCCTTGAATTGCTCCTTGGGTATCAAGAGGTTTACAGCTACTCAGTAATTATTTCTCCTTTTTCCTCCCTCAGCAGCCACCGCCAAGGTTTCGTTACAGTTCGCCACCCGAGAAAATGAAGTTTTGCCAAGGTTGCTGCTGTCCAGGTTGCCGTTTGTTTTTGTTCTGTTTCACTGTCTTTAGCATCAGTGTTGATGGTGTAGTACATAAATTCACGCTGTCTCCGACAGGTCTACGTGGAATGAGCTAGCAAATCCTTTTGTGGGCTGAAAAGAAAAAGAACACACACTTGTTAAGACAAATGAAACCTTTTTTTTCCCTGCAGGCTTTTTAGTGCCACAATCAACTAGAAATATTGTCTCTAGAAGGATGCATACCACAAAGGAATACGTGAAGTTATTAATACACTCTAATCGCTGGTCCTTACAATATACTACTGTAAAGCTAATTTGGGAATGGCGTGAAAACACATCTATCAGTCAGGATAAATTGTCAAAACCGTGTGGCTGCTTAATGCATGTGTAACAGATACAAAGAGCTCTAATTGCTTCATTAATTATCAATAAATGGGTCATTAAACATTTACTAAACCTTTTACAAGTGAATCCTGATGATCAAAGGATTACCACAGTAGCGTTCACAGCTATTTTTAAATGCAAACAAGAGGACTGTGGTTAATAGAATTTCTGCTTGAGATTGCCTTCAAAAACTAAAAGAATTCTAGATTAAAAAGATATGAGATAAGGTAAGCATGAATGAAACGAGTCAATTTTTCCCACTGCAAAGCATACATCATGAACAGTCACACAGACAGTTTTAATTCGGAGTGAGAAAGACTAGAGCCTCAATGCTAATTACTTTATAAACAAGCTGATGTGAAAGTGAAGGAATTGCTTGTCTCTGTTAAATCACAAAAAAGACGACAAAACAGGTTATTGTGCTCATCATTTACCTGAGAGACAGCCCACAACCAGCATGCAGGATCATGGATGATGGTGGTTAACATGGTGTTGAGATGACTGGAAATGACTTCCCCACTGAATGCGTATATCAAATCCATTTTCTACTCTTAGAGCTAATAGAATATTCATGTAATGTGGGAGCTTTGAAAGAATAGGCAGCTTGAAATGTTCTGCCCATCTACCTTTTTCTTTCCTTTTATGAAACCCATTCAGCTTATTAGGAAATGAAAATCCAAATTTTATTCCAATGTATATCAATAAATGTTACTCGGCAAAGTAAAGCCACTATATTTTCTGCTTATTTCCAACATTGTTGAAAAGAAATTGCGTCTGTGACTTTTCTAGCTGGAAAATCTTGAACTTGTGGTATGAAGTCTTCCTCATCATCCCTCTCTATGTCAGGTATTGATTCACAAGTAAGCAAGTATAGACACTTGGGTTCTTTTCAGAGCAAAACGGACTTACTCCTTGTAAAGAAGAAGAAGCGTGGGCTGTGCGCTTCACCTCTTGAGCTATTCAGTAGGGAAGTCAGAATGCTCATGCTCAAAAATTATGATGAAAAAGTGAAGATAGATATCCTTTGTCCTTTTCCTTTCCTTTGTGTTCAGTCAAATTGCATCTAGTATTTAACTGCTAGTAAAAGTACATCTCAAGAAACCAGAAAACTTTATTTCAGTAGTTCAGTCCAACACTTGAAACTCATTAATTACAAAGATTACCTAAGATAGAGCTATACTGTTATACTGACATTGTTATGGCCTAGTTTTGATAATTATCCTTCAGACAGCTACTGACATCCTCTACATGAAGGGTAAGGTTCAAAAGTTATGTATTTAAACATGTCAGCGGAAGACAAAAGTGTAATTTAAAAAGTTGCACGAATAACAGGGAAGTTTTGGAACAATTTAAAAATTTCTGGATGATCTGTATGTATATATATATACAGTATATATATTTATATATAAACCAGACATATTTATATCCAGGATATGGGCTACAGTTGTTGCATTCTACGTGTTACACTACAGACGTCATCAGAAGGATTTCACCTTATCAGAGGGGAAAAAGGGATTGAAATTTTACCCACTGGTTCAAAGTTCTCTTTTCATCCATTTATTTTTCATACTGGCTTAATCTTTCTGGGTCAAATGGTTGGTACCCATCTCCCGGATCCAGTGGGTGAAAAGAAAGGAATACCCTGGACAGGTTGTAAGTCCACTCGTCTAAAATTTTGAAAACCCAAGTACCCTAGCAGGCATGATTGTGGAGGAAGCCTGAACACATGGAGAGAACCTTCCAACAAAAAGAGAGAACATGCAAGCTCCAAACAAAAAAACACTGACTGCAGGGCCTTGCTACAAACCTTGCTACAGTGGTAAAAACTGTTTTGTTTTTTTTAAGGTGAAAATATATATATTTTTTATTTTTTACATTTAGAAAAGTCTCCAGAAACAAGAGGAAGAGTAATAAGACCCAGAACCCAGTGAGTGAGGATTTGGTTATCAGTGTCATCTGTTGGAGATGGTACGCTATGTCTTAGCTGGTTAGAGATCAGTGCAAACATCAACCAAGACGATCTCCAGCACTTCACATTTTCATCTGCTAACAAGTTTTATGGAGAGACTGGTTTCAATTGCCTGTCTACAATGCCAAGAGTGCAAATAAATGCTTTAATGACAATGGTAACACTGCATGACTGACCAGCAAACAAACCATTCAGAATCTTTGAAGTACTGTAAAAAGAAACATGAGAGATACAAGATACTATTAAAGCAACCTGGGCTTCCCTAATATCACAGCAAAGCCACAGCCCGATCGCCTCTACACCAGGCTTTAAGGATGCAATATTTAATGTAAAAGGAACTATAATCATATACTACATACTATACTGTGCAGGACATGTGCAGTATATCTTAACTTCCTAAGATACTAACTTTAGGATTTTTATTATCTATAAACCATACTCATTAAAATTAACATAAATACTTGAAATATATTACTCTGTATAATATATCTATATATCAAGAGTTTCAGTCTTTGAATTGAATTACTGAAATAAATTGCCTTTTTAATGATGTTCTAACTTACTCAGATGATCTTGTATGTCAGTGTGTGCTTTGCACATGATTCATGCAAGTGTTGCTGACCTTTACTAATATGAGCATCAGATAGGAAGGATTTTAAAGGGATGGGTAATTTGGAGAAAAGAAAAAAAAAAGTGGCCACAGCAGAATAGCATGAGTCAAATTTCATTTTAATTTATTTCAAAATAAGTCCTGTGATTACAGGCAGTATTTAGGGTTATGGAGGGGTTAGGTTAGGTTAAGGATTTTATGTAGGTTTTGAAGAAAGGGGGTATGCAATTAATACATTTTACACTTGAAAAATATCATATTACAAAAAAAAATCTACTTAGACAAAATACAAGAAAATATGAAGCCATATTCTTGAACACCTTCAAAAGCAGAAGAAATAAAAGTTGATAATCAGCATATAATGTCCAAATCAGAATCAAGAGGTATAGTCAAAGTCCCCTCCTTTAGTTTCTATACTGGACCAAACCAAAATCGTAGGGTCCCAGTGAGGTTTCATACTGATACTCACAGAGAAAGGTTGGTTTGTACGGTAGGGTCCCCCTATCATACTCTTTCCTCTCTAGCGTGCTGGAGCTGTACTGCTGCTGTTGCTGATGGAGGTGATTTTGAAGGCTGTGGTGTGACTGTGATCTTTGGCCGTCCTTGCCAAAGGTGGAGAATGACCTATCGTTGGACGAGGCGGTGGAGGAGGTCATTGTGAGTTGGTCGGATAGGTTGACGGAGCAGGGTACCTCAGTGTCGGGTAGCGTGGCGTCCATGCCAGGGACGTGCAGATTGCTGCGGTAGTCCGGCCCTTGACGCCCATCTGATGGCACAAAGGACGGCATCCAGCAGCGGTCAGAGTGACCCAGGGCCTTGCACTCCTCTGTGCAGTTGGAGAACAGGTCAGCACCTGCAGAGAACATTCAAACAGGTCAGTCTAAGTGGAAGCAAAACACATAAAGATTGAACTTTATAAATTGGCATTGAGGTTTAGAAGATAACAAAAAGATGGAAGAATAAGACACGGTGATAGACTAAAGAGGGCAAATATTTGGTAGTGGATAAAAGCCAAACTGAAAGTGAGATGATAAGAAGACACTGAGAGAAGCAGTACAAGTTAGCAATCCTTCACCAGTGTCAAAAGCAGGAAATATGCAGCAGTATTTACTCGTCAAAGGACAAAGCCAGAATTGATGAAGAGAATTGTTTGCTTTTCTCCTCACCCCTTTCATTTAGAAAGAAATAAGCAATCAAAGTGATGTGAGGTAACGAAAGCACTTCACCACCCGCACCACCCCTCCCATCTGACATCCTCTGACTCTCATTTGATTGTGAAACACCAAGAGATAAAACATGAATTCTTATTTTATAATCCTAAAAAATGACTATCACTGTAAGAAAATGTGACACAAAAGTGAACAAAATACTCAGTTGTTTAATTCCACTCTGTCAATCATCTTTGGAGAAAATGACTGACTGTAATAAACACAAAAGCTACAGCCAAAAAATTAGAACAGCAGAAAGATGATCAAATTAATATCTGAAATTATATAATGGAGCACTGAGCCATGAATGGGGAAGAATATTAAGAGAAGTAGCAAATTGAAAAACAGAGAATAACCAACATAAATGGCCAGAAGTCTGTCTGCTACATGGCTGGACATGATGTTTACAGATCATGAAATTGATCTGTAAACATCTAAATACTAAAACCTAAACAAGTAATGGTTAAACATTAAACCAGAATTAAGAAATAGCACCTTTTTCTGTCTTGCTGGAAATGTTGTCACAACACAGCCAGAAATTAGGTGGGTATAAAATGTGATTATAGTTGTTTGCTAGTTGAGACTCTAGCATACAAGTAGGCAGCTTTTCACAACAATGCTGATGAGGGAATCATCAATACTGATTCCCATATTATGTGATGGGAATGGAGAATTAATGCAGACATCAGCTTACGTCAGAATATACTGTCAATCAACAGTTAGATACAAATGAAGACAATTCCACATTGGTGTGATCATCTTACTGAACCTGATTCAGCGGTGAAAGTTTCAGGTTTGTTAAACGTGGAAGGGTATAAATCAAACTTTTTGCAACTTTTCAGTTCTAGTAGTGCTGTGACACTACAACACTATCAGAAAATCCATTTGATGATGATACTGATAAATACTGTGATGAATATCAGTTGTGATAAATGAAGATTTTTCTCACTCAAACTTTTTCTCATGTACTTCGAGCACTCTCTGTGACCTCTAACATCACGGGCATTTGTAACATTTGGGGGTTGTGGAAATCTACTGCATTGAAATTCTACCCAATAGGCTGGATACTATATTGGCAGGCACAGTGTGAACTTAAATCATTTGAAGTATATTAGCCATTTCATTGCATTCCAAACAGTCTGCTGCGAAATTAATACTGCTCCAATGACTATAGCTTTGCAATATATACAGCCCAATTGCAACTTGCAGCCCTAATTGAGAAATAATCATCCATCCATCCATCCATTGTTTATATCTCATTTTCCCTACATGGGACATGGTACCTCTCTCCAGCAATCATTGGCAAGCCATGGTTATAAGCATTTTTTTTTTTAAATACTTGACTGATAACCAATTATAACTGAATAAGTTGGTGATGATAAAGACAAGAACTCTGGACTCCCCATTCTAAAAATGTGCCCATTAAGAAAGCAGATTAAAACTTAGAGTGAAAGAAACATGGGCAAATTTTAAGGCAGGCTTAAGGTTGATTGTGCACATTGAATCATTTTTTACTTTTGTTTCTTATTTCAGATTCGATGCTACTGCTCTGCTTGTCTATGTATTTCAGACATGCCCCTTCTGTCTGATGGCGATTTAACAAGCTTCAAACTAAGACAGTGTGGAGTTGTCCATCATGCCCTCAAAACAATAAACTCATTCAACTTTTACCGCAAACTCTTCGGAAACTTGCTGGACTGCATATTTTGCTTCTAAGACTATATCTAATGTACATATATCTGCAGATATTGATCAGCAAATGGGTAAAAACATTTTTATCTCATTTATAGATCAATTAACAAATTCAGTAATCAAAAGTAGTTTCACCTTTTTGAATCCAAGCACAGACTTAAATGTTAAAGACAGAAGTAGACCGAAACCAAATTTTAAAAAATTCAAAAAGGAATATCTTTACAAAACAAAACCAATGAACATATTAACTTTGATTTAACTCTTGGTGACATCCATTAGATCATTCTAATTTTAAAACTCTTTCAGCAACTCCCCAACACTTTTATCTTCCATTACATTGTCAAAGAACTGCCACTGTGACTGATTCTGTTTTCTGTGTTTGTGTGCATGGTGTGAATCTAATGTGGCAACTAATTGAGGCCCCCACGGAGTGCAAGAAAGGCAACAAGACTGCACAGTGGACATAGAGCCAGTGCAGACACACGGCTCACAGGCAGCGAGGGCCAAACAGGCTCCGGGTGCTATCGATTTCACAGACAGCAACGACAGGCGGGAAAAAGGCGACAACACAGCAGGAACCATCAGGAAGACCTGCGCAGTCACAGATGGATAGAGTGATGGTCAGATCAAAACAGATGGAGACCAAAGAGGGGTTAAAGAGGCGGGCAGAGCAATGAAAGACATTGATTTAAATGAAAGAATGTTAAAAATATCTCACAACATGTGCATTTTTCAGTAGTTCTACCCTATCTTGTGCACATATTTTCCACATATCTGTAGGTTTCCTCTTTGAAAAAAACTTTTTACAGTGCCCAAAATGAAATGATTACCTTCCATCTTTTTTCACATTATAACCACAAACTTCAGAGTATTTCATTGGTATTTTATAGGATAGACAAACACAAAGCAGGCGGAAAGAAAAGAATACATGGTTTTCATTTTTCTGACAAATAATCTAAAGAGGGACCTGAAGGGGAATTCAGTCCCCTAACCCATGTCAACACTTAATTGCTGCAAATACAACTGAAAGTTTTTCCAGGTATCAAGCTCAATCATATTGCTTTGTGGTTGTAAACAATTGTCAAGACTTGCCACAGAATCTCAGATGTATCTAAGTCTAGAATGGCTGGTCCATTGTGACATGTTGTTGCCTTAAACAGGCCCGGATTGGCTAATCGGGAGCACTGGGGCATTCTCTGGTGGGCTGGTGTGCAGTCCTGGTAAATGGTCAATGTACCCGTACTTGTACGTGTTTATCAATTCCAGAGTCACACTACATTCGGTCATTCACCCATTCACATACACATTCACGCGCTAATGGTGGCAAGCTACTGGATAGTAGTCACAACTGCCCAGGACCAGTATGACAGGGCACCGATGCCACCAAGACTTTATCACCGCCACCAGCAGACAAGGTAGATGAAGTGTTTTGCCTAAGAACTCGACAAAAGAGGTGAACAGAACTGGGATCATAACAACCAACCTGCTGATTGCAGGATGAACTCCTACCGCCATCACCCTAAATCACTGACAATGGGTTGATCACATATGTTGATACTGGTTGGTGGTGCAGTCATTGCTTGAAAACTGTTAATGTGCTTTGAGTCAGAGACTATGTAAATGCTGATAGAACAAACTGTTTCCTCTCAGCCTCTTCTTGTAAGTTACATGAACATAAATGCATCCCATTGTACCCCATATCCTAATTCAATATGCCTGAATTAAATAAATGGTTCATTAGCAGGCATCTGCATTCACAGCTGACATGTTGAGAAGTTTCAAATGTGAGAGAGCTGTGTTTTATCTTGGACATAACTCAGACTTGTAGGACACCAGCCAACTTCAGCCAATGAGGACTGAAGTTGAGCACCACTGATCTAAACCATGTCATCACGGTGCATGCTTTGTGAAAATGTTTTTTCTTGTTCTTTATAATCATGCAATAATTTGTTTTGCAGTACTACATTAAATCTAATAAAAATTAAGTAACATGACAAAACATAAAAAATGTTTCAGAGGGTGTGAATACTTTTGAAATGCATTGTAAATATTGGACTTTTGCCTGTAACAGTTTTAAAATGGTTAAGAAATTAGAAAAAACTTAGGGGCTTGTAGATGTAAAGACATACCTTCCTTATTTCATCACAAGATTCAGGGAGAACTCTTTGAACCTACGACCTGCATCTACAATACTATTATTTACTTGAGTAAACATGAATGAAAAAGAGGAGATGTTCAAAATCTCTCATACATAGTTGGCAGTTGCTTTCCTCTCTTTTCTACTGAACATGTTGCATTTTATTTTTCACTTTTTTTAAGACATCTCATACATATTCAGATTTTATACCCTTCTCCCATCCAAGAGTTCCACACAATGAGCCCAAACAGGACCTTTGCTGCCAAAGGGTGAGTTAGTTTTCATCCCGACCTAGCACACAAGAAAAGCCACTCAGTAGAAGCAAGAAGGGTGGCTGAAAACGTGGAGAATATATATGAAGATATCTCTACAACTCCAAGAGGATCAGCACAGTTAATGCTGTTCTGGGCAGCTTTTGTAAATGCCAGCTATGTTTTTGAGAGCCATTTCCTTCAACATACACTCTAATTCACCTTTTATGCTGATGTATATTTATAGCATCTTTAAAGGTTGGATGCATATAAATCATTGCATTTCTATAATGCCCATCAAGCTGCTGGCCTTTAGCCTTTTTTATAGACTTCCCACAAATGCATGCACTCTCCTGACATAGAGGACACTGACCTCGGGTCCTCCTGTCATCTCTTCGCTATTGTGCTGCCAAGGTTTTCTGGAACCTGCAATGTGTGTGTTCTTCTAAATTTGGAAACAAATCAGCAGAAGGACTAAAGCACAGGTGCAAAACTAACAAAGGCCCAGGCAACTCTGGAGAAGGCAGGAACACTTGCACCTGGACGTGACAAAGCTGTTGCTAAAACCTTTACTGCTCTTTTCATCACTATAAAGAAAGACACAATAGTTCCCAGCTTATGATTCAGGACTAAACTGTAAGCATAAATGGCATCATTTTGGGAGTCTACACTCCATTTGACTCTGTGTTTAGACTTGATAAACCTAAACTAGAAAATTCTTCACTGAACAAATATTCTCTAAATTAGAGATTTTGTTTTGTGAAAACATTAAAAAAAGAGATACTTTCCAAGAATTTCTTGAGCCTTGGGCACCTAAAAAATTTAGACAAGTTACAACATTACAAAATGTTGTTTAGATTATTAATGTTGTTTAAATCTATGTCTAGCTACCTGTATGGAATAATTCTTATCAGTTGATTATCATTGGTAATTCTTATAACAAATGTAATTTTTTTTATTTTATTTATTCTTTCTATTTTTTCTGAGAGGCAGTGTTGTGTGTGTGTGACAGCAGAAGGAAGGGCTTGCCCAGGGCACCGTACACAAGCCACATCTGAATGAGTATATTTTACAGTCACATTTATTTGTAAATTTATTCTGCATCTATCAGTGCCAACTCTTTATCAAACTTAGAAAATGTCACATCAAAGCTCCCAATCTACTCAGAGAAACTTAAAAATAAATATTATTAACACCTAGGTTTGGCAGCCAACTCCCACTTGCATGAAAAGTACTTCCTAAACGTGAGGATATGTAAATATACATGAGTAAACAGATAGACAGGCTGTGCTCACATGAAACCGAGTGGCTGTTGATCCCCATGATGCACCTTTTCCTCCTCGGGCAGGAAGAAAAACAACAACCAAAACAGTGACTAGCAATGACAGGCCCTGCCAGCAGTCTCTTCTCATCGTGACCTCAACAGGCAGGAAGAGCACATGCTTGTTCCCTTTTTACACACACGCACACACACGCACGCCCACCCCCACATGCACACGATCTCCGAAGAGAAGGCGCAAACGAAACCACACATTATAAACACAATCTGTGTGTTAATAAGCAATCAGCACTTCGTTTTTTTCCCCCACTTGCTTATTTTCTACATTACATCTCTGCATGTTTCTAAAATCCCATGTCGGTGCCATTTGACTAATTGCGTCGTCTGATCATACCTCCAACGACTTGGATCGAGGAAATGAGGGGAAAACAAATTTCAGGGAGAAAAAAAAAAATCAACTCCATCTTGATATTCACTTTGTGGGTATATTGTACATATCTTTTTATTTTACAAGCACCCAGTTTGTGTTTGTTTCTTCCTGCAACTGTATCAGTCCATCTGCGTCTTTTCTTACATCCTCTGTCTCATTTTCTGGCATATTTAATTTTCACTACTCATTTCCTTTTTCACCCTTTTAATCTCTTTCCCTCATCCCCACCTAAGTTACCCCCATGTTAGAGTTTGTCTTTTGTCCCTGTCTCTGCTTTTCATCTTGTTTTCCACAGCTTCAGAAAGGATTCTGATGCAAGACATGACCATTTTACAACAACAAAGGAGTAGCACAACTTCCTGGTGAAGTCTGGCCAGCAAAACTGTAATGAGTAAACCAGAAACCTCCGTGGACCAAAACACACCAAGATGGCCTCCACTATATCTACTAATGACAGCCAGATAAATGGTTCCCAGCTATAATTTTTACTGTCTGCATCCCAGTATCTGAGCCAAAGGGAGAGCCAGGAGAGCAGCTTCCGTACAAGTGTCAGTTTGATTAATATTTCCTCTTTTATACTGTTAGAGCAAAACGCTCAGGATGCCCATTGATTATTGATACATGCTTTGTGTTCTTTATAGCACTCCTCAATAAATGCAGCAAGCTGGTGTGCAGTGATATAGGATTTGCTTGGTTTAATACAATTAAGTTCAATTCAGTTTATTTATATTTTGTTCAAATTCACAACAAGTTTCTTCTTGACGCACTTCACAAGAAAAGTCGTTCCAACGTTTGTTTCCTGTTTCCTAAAAGGCTCCATAACCCAAATAACAGCAAACACAAGGTCATAAACCCTGTAAACCCAAAAGTAACAAATTAAATTCTATGACGATTTTAACAATCTTAATTGTCTATATATTAAGGTATATATATATATACCTATATAACTTGGGTACATGGGAAGCCTTTTATCATCCTTACCCTCAACAAGATGTTTTAATACATACACACCCCTACACACCCCCACACACCCCCGCGACACACACATACGCACATAGCTTAAAAAAACAAACTACAACCAGCGGGTTCTTTCTGTCTTCCTGACAGTCTACCATCATCAGGATGTTTAGTTAATAAACAACATTCAAAATGGCCACAGCAAAATGATGCACACTAAGACAGTTTGGTTAATTACTAAAAGATGCTGCTCTATAATCTAATTGAAAATGCTAGCATTTTGATAGATGCCCAATACATAGTTGTAAGTTTACACTTTTTTCACAAAAGTCCTAACTGGCAGTATTTTCACTGTCTGAGCCTAATAAATAACTTATTTTAAAGGGCAAGGTTGTTTACAGAGACTTCATAATCCATTTTATTTGTTTTTGGTTTGCTTATTTATTTTGTGTATTTAAAATGTCTTCCAATTCCAGTGTTAAAATTAATTTATTGATCTTAGAGAGAATGTACTTTCATTACTATGCCATTATCATTATATTAGTTGAAAACAGGTCTCAAAACGACAATATTATAATTTATCACAGTAATTTCTGGGACAATTTATTGTCCTGCAAAGTCTGACAAGCGCACACCCACATATCAGTGGAATATCAGTGGTTCAATGAATGCAGTCACAGTATTGCGTTATCTGAGTATTGGGAAAACACTAGTCCAGATCACATGCCAGTCAATCAGTAAGTCTGAATCTCATGCCGCACTATGATTTGGCATCAGCTCCTTTACTGATTTCAGCATGCAGGGTGGTTTTACTGATGGTAAGAGATTTACTTTCTGATTAATTTGTCTAATATTTACAAAGTCTGATCACTTGGGTCAACCAGAGTGCACTGACATTTCATTTGTAGGTGGTCAGTCAATTCTTAAATTTAAAATAAAATAAAATTGTCACAGAAAAATAACATACCCATTTATGACTAGGAATTCCACAGCACCAATCCCAATATACACACAGCAAGCGTGAGAGCAAGCGTTTATGCATACACAAATGGCTGCCACGGGAGATTCACGAATTTCTCAAACATGTATGGAAGAATCAAGGCAACACTCGTATGTTTTTGATGAGGGAAATAGATAATAACACCATATAAAGCACAAAACAATTTATTTTACATAATAGCCTCTCCCCTCTTTAAAACTGAAAACTAAGGGTCTCTGCATAGTTTTTGAAAGGCACATTGCTTCAACTTGGCAAGCATAAAGGGTTCATATACCCATTATTTCCATCATTAATAAAGATTTCATTGTTTGGAAACATTATTCCTGTTATAAGACATTTTGGATCCATTCATCATCTCACAACTCTCTTGATTTCTTCTTAACAATTAGAGCTTTTCAACTTTCTAAATGCTACGAATTACATTTTTTTTAATCAGTCACACAACTTTAACTTAAATCTTTATACCTTTGCCTACTTTCTGTCTTTAACTTCTCTTTATATTTTAGAACTGGAAGAAAGGGGTGTATCAAAGCCCTGTTAGCTAAATTCCTCTGACAGCGTAGTGACACGGGGAACTGCAACTCAGTACACACCACTAATTCATAATCAGCCATCTAATACACCGTTACCACAGTGATTTAATTGTACCATTTGTCACGGCTGTTGTTCGCACCAAAACAAACGTCATGATAATGATCGTTTCCAGTCTCCTTCCCGTCTCACAGCCTTCCACAGCTGATTGAACATTTCGAGGTGTCTATTTTTGTTGTTTTTTTTCTCCCACCTTAATTCTTTATCCGGTTTTATCTGCCAGCTATTTTTCTGTTTTGCCTGCTCACTTTGCTATCTTTTTCTAGACACAGGATGAGAGAAAACGGTGCCTAATTTTGGAAAAAGCAGGGTGGAGAAGTAAAAGGTGTGGCGCTCAATCAATACTGCTCTGGCTCCTGATGCAGCGGTGCCTCGCTCCAGACACCAGCTTTCAGAAAAGCCATTTGCTCACATTTTCAAGGTATACCAGCCTCACAGGCAGTGTCCCTTTGATTTAAAACGACATCAGGAGACTTATTTTCTAAAGTGTCAGACGAGCGGCCGAGCGGGAAGCTACGACAGGTGTAGTTGATGATATGCCAACTGGAAATGGTTTCCCCCTTGATTTGAAATATTCTGAAGGTGCACCAAAAGGGGAGAATGTGTGGCACGTTCCCATATGGAAACCTTGCCTGTAACCCTCCTTTGATAATTGCTATGCAAAGGATCTGGAAATGAATTACTGATCAGTGGAGTGTTACAGAGAGTCAACGTGTGAGGGAGACAGAATGAAGGATGAGACCCTGACAGAAAACCAGGAAGAGAATATATGTGTGTCAGACAAGCGCATGCACCTCCACACCAAGAATGAGAGCATGCATATATTCATATGGAATACATTTGAGCTTATGTATGTGTACATACAAACAGTGTGCCTGCTCAAAAAGTCACTTCAAAAATTCCTTATTTTATTTATGGGGTACGTTTTACTTACTTATTTGTTAATTTAGTTGTAATTTCTTTTATACTGGCTTTTGCGTTTTGGTTACCTTAAGAACACAGTCAGAACAAAGTAAAGTGTCCTGACTTTACTTTGTCAGGACAAATATTTTAATTTTAATAAATTAAAATATTTGTTTTTTGAGATTAGATTACAGAACAATTCTAATTGCATTGTGGAATTTAAATCCATATGTCATCTTCACTAGTGTAATTGAATGCAGCCCATAATGATTTGCCAGCTACGTGATTTGCCTTTCCTCGTGTTTTGCTGGTAGTGGGAAGCTATTTATTGACAGGTGTTAAGTCATTCAACAGTTGAGGATAAGACAACTATATGTACGGTGAACTCTGCTTTTAAAAATAAACTTGATAGACGACTGTTACAACAGAGGACCAACATTTAAAATCTAAAGCCAGAGAATATCAAAGTTGGAATCAGACATACCAACAAAGTAAGAGAAACACAACAAAAGAGCGGAACACGCTTTTAAAATTCTAAAATTTTGTTTCTCTTTTTACATTGCTTTTTGTGTAGACAGGGGGAAAGAGTTCAAGAAATACTCTCAGTCAATCAGATGTAAAAAACCCAAAATGTACTGGCTGTAAAGAGCGACACAGATAGAGGTTTAACAACTCTGAATATAGAACTAATACATTATAGAAGTAGCCTTTCTGGCTACTTGGAAAACATAGAAGAAGCCTATTTTATATGCAATTATGCTGCATGATTTACAAAAGTGTAAAACTCCTGGTTTAAAACCAATATGACATTTTAAATGTAACTGCATCTCAATCTTTATTGGTTGGGTGAAAATCAAGACACTCCACTTTCTATTAAGTTAAGAAATTATTCATTATAATCCAAAATGTATTTATTAAAATTGAAATATTTTGCCTATTATTTTATAAACTGGTCGAGACCTACACCAACAGGCTTGAAGCTGTTATTACAGTGACAGGTGCTACTATAAAGTATTGGTTCATGTGACAGATACAAGTCAAAATACAATGACATTTGCAATTATAACTAGAATAATTATGGAAAAGTTTAGGAGACATGTATAGTTTTGCAAAATACTATATGTTATAAACCCTCTGAGAAAATCAACATTCCCATTGCTTTCTGTTAATAAATTACTCTGAGACAACTGAGTGTCTGTGTTATGGAAATACTGTCCATACTAGGCACAGTTCCAAGCAGCACCTTCCACTCTCTCCTCTTACACTTAATACATTCAGGCCCTTTCGGAGCACCATTTCAAAGGAGAGTGCCGTTGCAATACAGACATTATCACATAGACTTGCTTTCTTTAGACATAACACATACAAGCACACAAACACTCAGGTTACATTTAGGTATCAGGCACACTCCTACACCTCAAATCAGACAGTGCTATACCTTTACACCCACACAGACAAACATACAGTGCCTGGTTTTGTTTACAGAAGTGTGTGAAACTCAAGTGTCCGTCTTTCCAAAATACCAGTCGTGTGGTATTACCTCCCGTCGAGTGGTAAGCTGTTCTCTTCTAAATCCAACATGAGGAACAAATGTTAGTTTCCCTTGTATGAAATACACAGTCGAAGCACCAACTGTGTATACTCCCCTGCGTGTGCCAAATGAGCAAAGCACTGAGCCAAAAAAGAAAGAAAAAGGCTGAAGAAACATGTCATTGGTTCAGAAGTATAATGCCTGTCACTGTGCTCCAAACGCTAGCAAATTGGAATTCAAGACAATTTTCCACCTAAAATAAGTGTTATACTACAGTCTCAGGCATGTCTTGAAAAATCATGACAGGGCTGAGTTCTTCCTAAAGTTGGAGACTATGTGCTAGAATGACATGTTAAGATGTATATTGGATATTCTCCCTGTTATATCCTCACTTTCTTTTGTTCCTTAGCCTATGCAAAAACAGTTTATCACATGTAATATCTTTAAACACACAAAAAATACATATGTTTAAACATTAGCCCCTACATCTATTTCACTAAGCAATGAGCTCCTACAAAAAAAGAAGGGAGACTTGGATTTCTTCCAATGCTGCATTTCAGTTGCGCATAGTTTGACCTTCCCAACCTGTTTTATGAGCGAGGGCAGGGAGTGACACCAGTGCAGTATACCCACTCTTTATTTAGGCTCAGTTCATTAATAATGTCAAACACTGCAGAGCCTAATGAGAGGCCCATTCACTACCCAACAACACCTATTGGATCTCCTCTCTATTTGTATTCCCTGCACCGCTACGATATTTGGCAAGCTGTGGTCTAGACAAGGGTCTTACATGCGTCACATGGAGCATTCCCTTACAAAGAAAGGGCAGTTCAATATGAAATTAGATTTTGTATTGCTCCACTTTTTTGTCTGACTCTAGCATGATCAATAAACAGGTACTAACTAAGTAGAGTTTGAGAGAGAATGAAGAGAGACTTAAGATAAGATCCGCTAACCTTCTTTGGAAAGAAGAAGAATCTATCATGCTGTAAGGGCAGATAAGGAATGAGGGTCTGCAAATGAACCCGAAGTGAGAACATAGATGGGGATCTGTAAGCTAATTCTAACATTTTGGCTTTATTAAACTTATGCTGAACATACAAAAATCTGGTAAATCAAAAAAGAAAAGGGTGTAAAATAAATAAGTGTGCCTGAACAGCTGAATCTAGACTAAAGGTCTCTGAGGTCAAATAAAACACACGTAAGAAAAGCTATATATATTTTAAAAGTATTGTGAAAAAAAAGTGCTTTTGTTATCAGTCTTTCTTACGGTGGCAACCCTTAGTAAAATCTATTGCAACAGGCTCTCCTCTGAAATCATTTTATTAATTATAAAACAATACCCCAAGCTCTGAATATCGTGCAGAGCAGTTTTTAGAGGATGCAAAAAAAGACAAGTGGATACAATTGCAAGCCTACAACGACATGGTGGTCCACCAAAAGCATTAATCAGAGAAGTAGCCAGAAGAGCCATGGTAACTCTGGAGGCACGTTGGGAAGGGTAAGTTGCTTAGCATTTGTACAACATATTGACTCTAGGGTTGATTGAAATGCTTCTCATTACATCAATTCAGCTTTCATGCGGTTCATTTTCTCTTGACTGAGCCTATTGATTTGTGCAACTAAAGCTCTGTGGGCCCCACACAGCCTCACTGCAAGTCACTGTCCTTTCAGCACCACACTGCTGAAGAAGCAAATGCCAGAGGGAAGAGATTTCCACTGATACTCTTTTTGCCAGTCTTTTTGCAAGGCTGTAAGTTACAATCAACACATCTGGGGCCTGTTCATACCAGCCAGTAACCTCTGAGCTCAGGGCCTACCCGCACATTCTGCAAATTAAGGAAATGAAAAAATCAACGATCCGCACCAACAACTTCACATTATCCTATTCACAATTGCAAACTCACAATGCTGAAACGGATCAGGGAGGTGTGTAGGCGTGGGAACGGGTTTGCGTGTTTGTGAGAGCAGAAATGGCGGAGTAATTATTATGAGATGTGGATAAACTCACCGGCTGAGTGACCCCGGTTTGTTGCGTCGTGGTCGCTGTCGCCCTGTTCACTGTCGCCGTGACCACTGTCTTTAGAACTGACAATGTCTGCCTCTTGAAATGCAGAACTACAAAGAGGTCCAGAGAGGGAAGGGGGAGCACAGACAGAGGAAGAATGAATATGGTTGTGAGGCAAAAGACACAGAGTGTGGAGGAGGATTAAATGAGAGGGCAAAGAGACAGAGAGGAAGAATCAGAAGTCAAGACCACGTTAATGCGGTCACGGTAGCCATCAAGAGCCTAAATTGGATGTTACACATGGCAAGTAATGAAATCCAGCATTAGAGCTTTAATAGACGCCGCTGTGTCAGTTATGGGACTCATGCCAAATTGAAGATGAACGTTATGGATATGTTGGGAACAGTGCAGGCTCTTAAAACCGCAATTAACAATGTGGATACTGATGGGTGTAGTGCTCATGTTAGAGCTGGTCCGAGGCTGTAAGGGGCCCTAAGCAGAACTTGATTTGGGACCTGTCCAAGTATCCTCAGTCACCAAATCCAAACAATATTCTCTTTATATACAGACATATAGTCCATGTTTAAATCTTATACATTATGCATTTAACATAGCTACTGTTATAACAGTTTCAGTTATGCCACTTTGAAGACATTAACCTTTTCAACAACAAAATAATTTTGTTGTTGATATTTATATACACTGCTCAAAAAAATAAAGGGAACACTTAAACAGGTGTTTCACACTTAAAGTGTTCCCTTTATTTTTTTGAGCAGTATATATATATTGTGTATGTGTGTGTGCGTGTATGCTCTGGTACTCCTGGGTGTCCCCTGTAGGCTTTACAGGCCTTAAGCAGCTTCTTTGTTTACTTATACTTTAGGCTGGCTCTGGTTCATTTAATAGATTTAGAAAGAGACTACGCCAAACAAGTTAGCATCCCATTTGCAGCTTATTAAATGTCACTTCATTCAAAAAATGATCTTGATAAAGATTTTAAATTATACCTTATTGTTTTCACAACCTTAATAAAGGTTTCAAAAATCATGAAAGGTTGGGAAATAATTTTGTTTGGGTGGTGGAGTTTTTAAGATGGACCCCATGTAAAATGGCATCCAGGCAGAAAAAAAGAGATAAAACAACCCTTTTTTGTTTACAAAGTTAAAAAATGGTTCACAGTTCACAAATAGTATTTTACAAAAGCTGTCCTTTATATAAAGTAATTTTGCTGAACTTTGACCACTGTAGGTAGTGTAGTTTTTAAGCTGAGTCCGATGTAAGATGCTCTGAAACAAGAAATCCTCTCAAAATTGCTATGAATTATTTAAATACTGAAACAAAGACAAATAGAATATGCAGAGAACTTATTATAATATTGTTCAGTTCTAACATGGGTAGTTTGTTTTTTTTTTTGTTTTTTTTTTTAACTAGAGTAGACTCAATAAAATGTAGCGAAATAGCCCTTAAGCCAAGTGCTGCATTTGGAAAGTTCAAATTGGATACTGACTTCAGTCTCATGAAGGGATTGTGGATCAATGAGAGCCTGTTGAATGCCTTGTGATGGTGGATTACAAGACATTGTGGTGGTGACTAGGCCAACATGAAATGGGATGAATGTATATGCATGCATCACATCGTGTGTTTTCCACTACCTGTTGACACGCCTGGGTCTGTCCACCAGATAGCTGAGTTCTGCTCGTTGATGTTTTGTCTGGAAAGCCAACAGAAACACAGATGTGATCACAACCGATGCAAACAGGCAGATGATTCAAATGCATAATCATAGATTAAGACTATAAAGATAGAATGTGAAACTGAGTCAGGAGAAGCTCTGGTGGAGCGACGTGGGTTACTGATTATGTGTGCATTCACTTGGTGAGAGTCGGCAAGAGGAGATGAGAGCAAGGGTTGTGGTGGGGGGAGTATATTAGGGAGGCGTAAATGATTGAGACGCCTGATGCTGAAACTGAACAACCTTTGTTCACGGTGCTGCCGTGCTGTGTCGTGCGCGGAATACTTAACACACAGAGGACTAGGGATGTGACTGGCTGGTCTGGCTCAACGAGAGCCAAGCAATCAACAAAAAAAGCCACCAACTCTCTTCAGAACCATGAGCAAAATGCACAAGTGGTGCCACTCTTGGGGGTCATAAAGCCTGATATGCATAACAACTTTTATACATTAATGTTAGATAAGAAATTATAAGCTTATAAGTGTCTGAATTCACATAACAATTCACCCAAAACTTATTATAGTAGTCGTATAGCAAAATACCAAAGCAAAACTCACACTGTTATGGGTTCTGATTTCCAATGTGCCCACCCGAATATTTGTGGTTCCCGTCTGGCCTGCCCTTTCTGGATACGCCCCTGGCCCAGCCTGAGCTTGTCTCCGTTTCTGCATCAGACTGGATTCCCCAGCAATACCTTCCTGTTGCATTATTCCGGCTAATTGTTGTAATGCTGCACAAAATAACTAGCTTCACATGCGCTCATTGATTGTACTTAGGATAAGAAATGAAAAACCATGTCTAAATCTACACTTTAATATTGTCAAGAAAGAAAATGATCATAAAAAATAACACAGATTATTCTATATGTGTTGTTGTCATAAGTTAAAATTCGAGTCTTTTTAGTGCAGTGTATTAAACCTGATACTACAAAAGTCTATTGGATAATAAAATACCACTTGAAACTTAACAACTGACATGTCCAATCACCATTACACATAACAATGATTAAAGGCCACTGAGCACAGTAGCCAAGTCAATTGCAGAACCCTTTTTCAAAGACTTTTACTTTGCGTGATCTGGCACTTTAACCGAAAGCAAAGGCAGTTGGGAAGGTTAGCCCGTGAAAAATGCGGTTTTCCACACTTAATACATTTTACGGATGAGCGTTAGGTTGATTCTGAGGTCACTGTGTCTGCTGTCTTACCTCACTGGATAGAATGCTGCCGTTAGATATAATGTCCGGTTGCTGATCACTGTAGCCGGTCACTATTGCCCCGCAGGGGTTGGTGTGATCAGCGTCGTTGCTGCGGGAGGGGCTGCACGGCTTAAGGAACATCAGATCCGTCTTGGCAGACTCCGGTGTCAGGCACACCTGGTAGCAATAGGAGTTCTGGTTTTGGTGGTGGTGGGAGCCAAACCCGCCTCCCACGCTCCCCACCCCAGACTCCTCCACTGGCACCTGTCCAACGGGCCCAACTCCCGTGGTCACGTTGGTGCTCTGAACCAGCATGATGTCGGATTTACTCAGTTTCTTCTGCTTCCTACCGCGGCTCTGCCTGCTGCAGCAGGAGCCACAGCACAGGCAGCAGTCGCCGGCCAGCAGGCACGTGTACAGATTGAGCTTCTTGTCCTTTTGACAGCGCACGGCCAGCACTATCATGGCCAGAAGGAATATAAAGGACACGGAGCCCAGGGCGATGATGAGAATCAGGGTGAGATCAAGAGAAGTCTCTTTAGCCTTGGAGGCCGAGCCGCGGTCCCCACTGCGGCCCTCCACCACGCTGTCCACTAGTATTACGCTCACACTGGCGGAAGAGGAGAGAGGAGGCTGCCCGTGGTCCCTCACCTCTATCAGCAGATCGTAAAAGCCCTGTGGGTCCCGCTTGGGGGAGATCCTGCGCGCCGTTCTCAGCTCTCCGGTCCTCCAGTCCATGCGAAACATTCCCATCTCATTACCCCGCAGGATGCTGTAGGACAGCCGTGCGTTTTCGCCATCATCTGCGTCCATGGCCACGATGCGCGTCACCAGGTATCCAGGCTCCGCAGAACGCGGCAAGTGTTCTTTAGCCGTGCCGTTTTTACCTAAAGGGGCTATAACGCTGGGAGCGTTGTCATTTTGGTCGACTATGATCACGTTAACGGTGGCATTGGAGAACAACTCGACAGCACCTGAGTCCTTAGCCTGGACCATGAAGCTGAACTCTTTCAGCTGCTCATAATCGAAAGAGCGCAGCGCGTAAAGGTAGCCGGTGTCTTGGTTTATGGAGACATAAGTGTCAACAGACATTCCCTGGATGTCACACTCCAATATGGAGTAGGTTATTAAAGAATTCTGTCCTATATCGGGGTCCAAGGCGGTCACTGCGTGAATGAAAGCGCCAGGCACATTGTTCTCATTCACATAAACATCATAAACAGCCTGCGTAAAGCGGGGCGCGTTGTCGTTCTCGTCAGAGACGTGCACCTTAATTGATTTGCTGGTGGCCAGCGAGGGCTGACCTTTGTCTGTGGCCACGACTGTGATGGTGTATGAGTCCGTGTTCTCCCTGTCAAGCGAGCCGTCCGTTACGATGGTGTAGTAATTTTTAAACGACGACTTCAACTTGAAGGGGACGTCGCCCATGATCTCACAGCTCATCTGACCATTCTCACCAGAGTCTCTGTCCGAAACACTGAAAAGGGCAATAACGGTGCCCGGAGCGTGCTGCTCGCTCACAGACTCAGTTACGGTGCTGAAGCTGATCTCCGGTGTGTTGTCATTCACGTCCACAAGTTTGACCAGCACTTTGCAGTGCGCAGGGACGGCGTTAGCCCCCAGATCTTTCGCCTGGACGTTGATCTGGTGCGTGTTGCTCTCTTCGTAGTCCACCTCGCCGGACACTTCTATCCTGCCCGTTCTTTCGTCGATGTTGAACAAGTCTTTTATCCGTGGGGTATTGTGGCTGCTAAAGGAATAAATTATTTCTCCGTTTAGTCCCTCGTCTACATCCGTGGCGTTTAGCTGGATGACTAGAGTCCCCACGGGTGAGTTTTCCCGCAGGTTAATCGTGTACACGGACTCATCGAACGTGGGAGCGTTGTCATTAGAGTCCAGAACTTTAACTACCAACAAAGCCGTTCCGGTCCGCTGCGGGACGCCCCCGTCCACAGCCGTCAGCACATAGCGATGGACCGCCTGCTGCTCTCTGTCCAGCGGCTTCTCCAGCACCAACTCCGCGAATTTGGTCCCGTCGCTCTGCGTCTGCACGTCGAGGGAAAAATAGTTATTGTTGGTTATAGCATACGTGCTGAGCGCGTTGGTGCCAACGTCGGGGTCGAAGGCGTTCTCCACGGGGAAACGAGTCCCGGGTATGGCACTCTCAGATATTTCCACGAAAATGTCCGGCTCCGGAAAACTGGGCGGATTGTCGTTGACATCCATCACCTCGATCTCGACTCGGAACAGCTCCAGCGGATTCTCCAAAAACACCTCCAGATGCAGCAAGCACGGGATGGTCTGCTTGCAGATTTCTTCCCTATCTATTTTCTCTTTCACAACCAGAGCGCCGTTCTCCAAGTTCACCTCCAGATAAGGTGTCCGCGAACTTGGCACCGTCTGGAACCGGCGAGCGGAAAGTTTGGTAATGTCCAAACCTAGATCTTCTGCGATATTCCCAACTACGGTGCCAGGCTCTTGCTCTTCTGGCACGGAGTAGTGCAGCTGACATAGAGCTCCATTCAGAATGGAGAGCAGAAGTATTGACCAAATCATCTCCCCTCTCACTCTCCAAGTGAATATCAATGCAGGGGAAAAAAAGGGGGAAAAAACTGGGGAAAAAAAAGTGTTATTCCTTTTTCCTACAAGATATGTGCATTTCCAATCTTCCCTGGCAGGAAAAAAACAGCAAAACAAGCTGCAACAAGGCTGTCCGAGTCTAAAAATCCCCTCCTCTGCCTCGGGTCAGTGGAACATTTAGTCGTTTCTGCTTTGAGAAGTGCAGCCATTTGATCCGAGCTTCCTAGTTTTAATCAATTCTGCACCCGGTCTGAGTTTTTGGTATCAGCGCACACAGTCGCAAGCTTCAGCCAACATTCCTTGTGCGCAGAACGAACTCCCCCCTTCACTGAAAAGTCAGGAAAAAAGAACATAAAAACTTTTTAAATCCTTGTGTTGAAAAATATTGTAAAAAAAAAAAAAAGTAAATAAATAAAGAGGTTAGATTTTTTTTTAAATGCACGAACAATGAGACTTTCTCTGTGAGGATTTAATCACTGCGCCTTAGCGCTCAAAGCGGATGATGCTCTCATCTCTGCTTCTGGAAGCCGAGTGTGAGCGGCGGGGTTGGTTTTGCGCACAGCTCCTTTCCCCAGCAGCCAATGATATTCTTCAAACATCGGGTGTAATGGCACCTGATTGGGGCTCTGCGATGCCAGCTAGAGCGCACGCCGGGCCATCATAACAAAACCAGTTAAAGAGCCGCTGCGCTCCTCTTTCCTCTCTTTTCCTCTCCTCTCTTCCACTCTCATCTCCAGGCGCAGTCACGGTTGTGGCAGGGGAATCAAAAGTGTTCCGCACCCAGTAAATTAGTTAAGTTTGATATCAGAGTTTATTACTAAAACATTTATATATATATATATATATATATATATATATATATAATTTTAGGTGTCAGACGGATGTTTTCTCTCTCTTCCTATTATACAAAGAGTTATCAGTTTGTCAGACCGGATAAAGATAGAGTTTGCCCTTGACGAATCATCCCGCTGTTTGATATCAAAGTGCTGCTTTGATACAAACACATGAGTCAGAGCGCAATAAGAATCCCCAGGCACAGCCAAACATGTAAAAATGCCTGCGCAAGTAAAGACAGTCCGTGACGCAATAGCTCACTGTGCAATGTGACCATTGATAGGTTTATTTTGAAAAGAAGTCAAGTAACATCAAATAATAATATGAAAACATAACCTTTCAAATAAACTCACAAGTAAATGAACTTAGATAATTATTCTAACAACCATCCTTCTCTCTTTCCGACTCTTTTAGACGAGTGTCCATTTGGCCCCTTATAAAGAGCATGAATGAAATACTCTAAAGTCAAATCTCAAGATGTTATCACTGCAGGACCATGTCAGTAGTTTTAATTCAGTGTAATGGGTCGTTTATGTTTCAGTCCTGCCATGTTACTAATACCCTGCAGTCTATTAGTTCCCCCCGTTTGTCCCCATTCTTATCATTAGTCCCCCATCCCTCGGCATCACATGCTGCCCTAGGATAACTCAGTTGCATCATCCGCTAATTTAATTCATAAAGAATAAATTAAATATGCTAATGGCATATAGGGGGTCTAACAAGTTGCAAACAGTTTGGTGATGATGATGGTGACAAAAAAGACAAAAAAAGGCATAATTGAGTCTAATTAGCATAAGTCTCAAATTCCTAATGTAATAGACGGGAGCACCGCTATATCGGCCATAATGCAAAACGACGTGTCCATTGTGTAGTGGATTAAACAGCGATTCTGCATCTTGCCATACAAGTCAGAAGAAACAAAGAGGACACGTTAGATGAATTTCCACCCATGTCTGAGCCGGAGCTGTGTGACTGAATCGAGCTGACACCAGAGTCGGATCTCAGAGCTTCCCTCTCTCTCTTTTACTTTCTCTCCCCGCTCTGGTGCGCGTTCTCGTTCCCCCACCTTTTGCGCGCTCTGTCGTTGTCCCGGTCAGAGTGTTACAGAGATCAACGTCGCCCCCTGGCGTTAGTCCGCTTTCTCTGGAAAAAAAAAAAAGTCCTGGGGAGGAAAAGGGTTCTTAACAGGAACATAAAACTAAGCATTATTCAAGGTAAAAAAAAAAAAAAAAAGGCGCAGAAAAGGTGCTGATTGTTAGAAATGTAATAGTAAGGACATACAAGAAGTTTTAACTGCATGATCCCAATTAATGCAAAGATGAGTTGCAATTAATAAAAACAGTATTTATGTCTAAGTGGAGAAAACAAGAATAAAGTGTAATATTACAGTAGTACATTGTGGCCTCTCAGCAAGAAGATCTTGAGTTTGAATTATTTTCTGGGAGGAACTTGCATCTCCTTACGCAGGTGTGGGCCACAGGTGTGACAGCAAAATTATTTAGTCGCTATAGCACATGGATGATGGTTGAATTTAGTGTTATGTACCGCACATTGCAAAAGTATTCATACCAAATAAGTATTGTTCAGTTACATTTCAAACACAAACCAACATTTCATGTTATAGACCAACACAAAGTAATTCATAACAGAGAAGATGAACAAAAAAGATACATGGCTTCTTCAGTAAAGATAGTCTGAACGTCAGTGGATTTGAAGTTTCTTTGGCAGCACAATTGCCACAGTAACCTGTTAGATGCATTAAACTGGGGCCAAGGGGAAGCTCTAGAATGGTCCAATCAAAGTCTAGACCTGAACAAAATCAGGAATGTGTGGTAAGGCTTCAGATATGGTTTTCAGATGTTTTCCATCCAATCTGAGTAAGACTGAGTGGTTTTCCAAAAATGAAAAGGCATGTGTTTCAGTTACTGCAAAGCTGGCAGAGACATACTGAAGCCCAGAGATTTAGCAGCTGCAATCCAAGCCAAAGGTGGCTCTACGAACTGTTTACTTTGGGGGACTGAATATGCATGCCACACTTATCAAACTTGGCACACAAAGGAATGCAATACATTTATTTTATATTGGAATTGTGTAGGTTTACCACATACTATTTTTAAATATATTAAAAATATATTTCAATTTGTTTTTGCATCATAGCAAAACATAGACAATTTTAAGGAGGTCGGGGGTCATTATATTATATTGCATTATATTATGTTGTAATATAATGCAATAATGTATTATGATGCAACATACTACAGTATATGACAATTTGTGATTTCTAAAATCATCATTAGAGAATTAATTGTTTTGATCCACATTTAGTTTGTCCCTGAACACAGAAGCTGAATTGTTGTAAAATCCCATTATGAGTTGTTTTATTTTTAAATAGCCTTGGTTCACTTTTGAACTCTTTTTCTAACTTTCACTGTGATCTTTGGAAAGTACCTGTATGGTTTTCAAGGTACAGCTCAGCACAAAGGTGCTTTCAAGCCTTGTAGCTGATTAGATATAAATCCTTATTGAAGTTATAATTATGTGGCCTCAGCAAGGCCATTTCACCTACATGTGTCTTTTAGAAGTAGCCGTCCTGCTGTAGGGATAACCAGCAGTGTAATAGTCAAAATGACGTGACACAGAAGGGATCAAAAAAGCTACTCTTTATCAAATCTGATAAAACACAATGTCCATGGATAAAAAGAGTAAGTGCAGAATATCCTATGAAAAATGAGGGGCAGGTCAAACAATAAAAGACTGTGAACCTATCTAACAAATCTTCCCATCAACCAAGAAGGTTGAAAGGACCTTCTCAGGAAACAGAGGGGCATTTTAGGGTTGGCTGTCCAAAATAAATGTGAGATATGCCTATTTATTAGCTAATTCAACACCACCCTCACGATGAGTTTTGGCAGGTTGCAATGCAATTAGAAGCCTAGGAAATATACACCCAGCACCCACTATGTTGCAGTTTGCTAGTACCATTTGGACCTCCCTTTTGCCCTCAGAACTGTCTCAATTATTCATTATAGAAATTCCACAAGTTATAGGAAATATTCCTTAGAGGCACTAACACAACACCACACTTGCAGATGTGCTTACTAAAAATCCATATCATATAAATTTCTCATTCATCCTTAGAAGTTACTTCATATGTCTACATAAAGTTTTTTCCTCGTGATGCCATCTATTTTATGAAGATTGCCAGTTCTTCCTGCAACAGAGCAACTTGATTATACCATCCCCATTGTTACATTTCCCTCCAAATGTAACGATGGCCCTTATGGCCAAAAAGTTTCACTTTAGTTTCAATATATTTTGATGTCTTTCAGGCTGATTTCCATACTCACCACAGTACCAGGATTGCCCTTGTCAAAGTGTTCAGTGACATCCATATAAATAGAAACTGTGGAAGAACCACAGTGCTGGTTCTGTTGGACCTCAGTGCAGCATTTGACACTGTTGACAATGACACATTACTGGAGAGTTGGGTAAGTCTCTCCGGTTCAGTATTCAACTGGTTCAGATCTTACATAAAGAAAAGGGATTTCTTTGTTTCAGTAGGTAACTTCTCATCGAAGTGAACAGAAGTCAAGTGAGGGGTACCCCATGGTTCAATCCTGGGACCCCTCTTATTCAATATCTAGCTTAGGTTATAAAGGAAATTTTGGCCTAGAACAATCTAGAGTCAACGTATAATGCAGCATACACAGAAAAGCAGCTTTCAGCTTCTATGCACCACAAATCTGGAAAAATTAAAAATTAAAAAAACTGGAAAATTATAAAACAGCAGAAACAGACTTCCTTTAAATCTTGGCTAAAACCCCACCTATTTAGAGTTGCTTTTGTATAATGCTAAATAATAAACAAAACACCTACATTTTGATATGTAATGACAACATTTGAAAAAATGTAATGCTTCAATAACTGATTTCTGTGTTTTTATGATGCAAAGCACTTTGATCTGCCTTGTTGCTGACATGTGCTATACAAATAAACTTGATTGATTGATTAGACCAGGGGTGGGCAACTCCAGGCCTCGAGGGCCGGTCTCCTGCAACTTTTAGATGCATCTCCACTTCAACACACCTGAGTCAAATAATGAGGTCATTAGCAGGACTCTGGAGAACTTGACTGCACTTAGGAGGTGATTCAGCTATTGGATTCAAGTGTGTTGGACCAGGGAGACATCTAAGAGTTGCAGGACACCGGCCCTCGAGGACCAGGATTGCCCACCCCTGGATTAGACCGTAGGACATGCCTCCAAAAATGAAGGTCTTTGTCCCTGTGTGCATTTACAAACTGTAATCTGAATTTTTTATATTTCTTTTGGAGTAATGGCCATGTCAGTACAGCCCACATTTCATTGTGAATAATGAGACTGTCTTACCAGCTTCAGACCTCGTCTTCACAAAGTCTTTAGCTTTTATTCTGGGGTCGATTCCCATCTTGTCTACACTTTCATATAATTGTTTGAAAAGATGAACGCACCACCTTCAATAATCTGGAAATTGTTTCCAAGGATGAGCCAGACAAGTGTAGCTTTACAATTCTCTTCTTAATATCTTGAGTGATTTCTTTTGACATTCCTATTGTGTCAAAAAAGACATGTTCTTTTAATTTGGTGCATGTAAGTTTTTGGTTTGAACTTCAAATTGCACATTGCAATTGATTATTGAGCTATATGGACATGATGGACTAGTTGCCTAAAGAGAATCACCGATGTTGAGACTCCATCCAGATCCTCCGAACCAGTTAGAGGATCTGGAACCAGGACAATATGCTGATACATACTGTCCTGGTTTTATGAACATCTATATTGTAAATACTGAGTCTGTAAAATTGGTTGCAAGATTGAGAGTTTGGGAGAGAAGATACAGTCTTTTATTCATTGTGGTCTGGTACATTCTTAAAAAAATCAGACATATTTTTGTTTGGGATTTTAGCCTTACTCCATCCTAAAGTTTCATAAAACTAACCTTGCATGTTAGTAAATATTAAATGTGGAACAACTTTAAGTTTTTTGTCCCCTCTGGGCTTCTATACATCTCTAGAAAGTGAATCACTTTTATTCTAGGCCCTGGCCAAATTAAAGATTGGAACTAAACAGATAAAAATCCAAAGCTGAAATTTTACAAAATATATAGCAAAAATTATTTTTTCTAAAACATTTATGAGTTTCAAATGTCAAGTATTACATTCAAACATTATAATATTTTGTTGAACTCTATTTGACTCTGCCTTGTTCTTGTTTTTTTTTTTTTCATGCACCAGAACATAAGCATATTGGTCATTCCTCTCCCAGTCTTGAAGCATTCATAATTTAGTAGCTCTAAAATAAAAAATGGCACATAATTTTTGACTAATGACATCATAACCAGCTGTAATGTGAAGAGCTAACAGACCAAACCCCAGTGTGTAGGTAAAAGCTCAATAGGCCATTAAAATTTCATAATATGAACAAAAAGGCAATTAAAATGTCATTAAGGGGGTTAGCACCCATATGATATGCAGTACCTCAATCCTTTTTACAATACCTTTTGATGAGCCACTAAACTACTGCTGTTCCACTGGAAACCAGTTGCAGCCAAATAAACTAGTAAATGGTAAACACTTTGGTAGTGTGCATTGTTTTGGAAAATTGGTCCAAATTTGGGGAATATTATGGAAAAATGAAAATCTTGTTTATGTGAGAGCAATGTGAAAACATGCACTCCTTGACACAGTCCTTCCTGTGTTGCTGCTCTTATAGTTGAGCTGCAAAAATCCTGAAAACAGTCCAACTGAACATTGTCTTTTGAGACATTTGTTAGGGGTGTAAAGTGATTTGCACAAACACAGATGACACAGTGTGCATTAAAAGCAGAAAATATTCACCCTTTAACCCCAGATGAGTATGATCAGCCTCATTTGTACCCTCATTTGAACCATTTGTGCTCCTGCTTTAAAATTGCAGTGTGCAGCGAGCTTGACAGTGCCATGCAAATGGATGGCTGTGTGCTCAACGTAAAGTGAGTGTGTATGTGATCAGTGTCTGCCCCAGACAGCTGCAGGGTGACTCCCTGCCCTGATGGCCATTACTCAGTCTGATGGATGGGGGGATAGAGAAAAGGGAGCGTTGGGGAGACAACAGGGGAGGGGGTGATTGGAGTAAATGGGGGCTCAAAAGAAAGAACAGACAGTGCATCAGTGTAGAATGAGCAAGGAAACACAAGGGAACAGAGGTAACGGAGGAACGGGGGGCTTCAGGAGGTTGAAGTGTTAAAGTGAGTTGAAGGGAAGTGAAGGGAAAAAGGAGGGGGTGGAGAAGGGCTCTAGGGTTAGATCTGGGCATGACAGCAGAAAATGGTGCTGATAAGGAATGGAGGAGGAGGATGCTACTTTAGTAATTGGTTTATTTTCATATGGAAAATCCATCTCCATTTCTGTAAATACATTAGTAACTGTCAGCTGTAGTTTCAGCTCTTGCGTCTTACTATAAACCGGGAAACAGAATACATAAAGGAAAGTGAATTCAGAATAACAAAGAGGTAAAACTTATTCACATGGTTTATTATAAAGAATACTTCACATTGATCTAAAAACCACACATTGAGGCAACATACCCTTTAAAAATATATATTTTTGTTCTTTTATTTCATAAGTACAACGTAGCATTCTGTTTTTTTATTTAAATCTGTCACCAACAAGCACTCTTTAATATAACAAATAATAATAATAATAATAATAATAATAGGGGGCTGCACAGTGGCACAGTTGGTAGCACTGTTGCCTTGCAGCAAGAAGGTCCTGAGTTCGATTCCCGGCCCCTTTCTGCACCGAGTTTGCATGTTCTCCCTGTGCATGTATGGGTTCTCTCCGGGTACTTCAGCTTCCTCCCACACTCCAAAAACATGACTATTAGGTTAATTGGTCTCTCTAAATTCTCCCTAGGTGTGAGTGTGTGTGTGCATGGTTGTTTGTCCTGTCCGTTTCTGTGTTGCCCTGCGACGTTAGCTGGAGATAGGCACCAGCACCCCTCCTGACCCCTCTAAGTGACAAAAGTGTACAGAAAATGGATGGATGGATAATAATAAGAATAAGCAGCTCCACCAGTCAGCCTTAACATTAACACACTTTTCATAGACAAACCAGTGATATGTGATATTTGCAGTTGATCCTTGAAACCCTGCTATGTATTATTGAATAAAATTAAATAAATTAAAAATAAAATAAAGCACTCTGGATTATTAGAATAAAATAAAACAGAATGAAGGCCAGTGAATTACTAGGTTATAGTGCTTTTAAAGTTTACAACGTTTTTTTATGTTTATTTTATATAGGACTTCAAGTGATAGACCAACATAGCAGTGCATATTACTTAAGTGGAAAGAAGAGGTGTATGTTGTTTATATTTGTTTTGTTTTTGTATTTAAAGCTCTTTTTTGTCATTTTAAGAGACTGAAATTTGATTTCACTTCTTATTTGGAAAAATGCGTTCAGTCGGAGTTGAAGGAGAAAATCTGTAAACATCCATCCATCATCTGTACCCTTCTATATGTTGGGTCATGGATGAGCTGACAACTATCTCCAGTGGTCATTAGATGAGAGGCAGGATATACCTTGGACAAGCCACCACACATACACATACATACACACCCCTGCACACCCCCACACTCACAATATGTCTTTCAATTAAGGACAAATGCACTTTTTCCTAGCTTTGGAAGATTTTAAGCAAATAATAGGATCAATCAGAGCAGCATGAAAATTCATAATTGATCGTGTTAACAGTGCTATTGTGGCACCCGAGTGGTGTACCAAATAACTGCAGGAACTATGGACAGAGTTTTAAAACAGACCAATAAAATTTACAATAATTTATTTAAAAGGTGAATAATTAAAAGGACGCATAGGCAGTCCTTGAAGGCAAAATCAATAAACAAGTCTGTGACATAGACTCTTTGCTGGCCCAAGGGGGGGCGCGGTCCTCTACTGCTCCCGATCCTTTTGGCTCGGTCCGACCTGGCGAACCTCGGCAGCGATCCAGCCACTCCCACTCCTACAGCAGGCCGCCCAGTCCTTGACGGCGACCAGTCGGGCGACACGCTGCCCTCAACAGAGATCAGACGGGTGGTACTCCTTAGTGACCAGTCCTCCCGTCTCTAGTCCTCTGGTCCGCCTGCGCCGTCCTCCAACTTCAACACCAATAATCAGCCCGGGTCCGTCTGCTTCTCTAGCTGTCTCACTGTCGATGGCTTATCCCTCTTCCCGGTCTGCATGCTGCTTAATTAGATGCAGAACACCTGTGCCGCTGCAGTGGGGCCTCTCCGGGTGTACGTTGCACGTGACCCCAAAACAACCAATCAAAAACATGCAACACAACACCACAACTAAATCTAAGAAAAGTAAATAACTTCAAAATATAACAAGCAATCCAAAACAACAATATAAGGAACAAAAATTTAACTCAAAAAGGAAAACCGAGGCCACATTACCACACTATCATGCCAATTTTCTATTAATAAGGATCTATTTGCAGAAATACAATAAGGTATCTTGGATATTCAATCAGGGCTATGCAGTTAGTAGCACTGTTGCCTTGCAAGGTCCTTGGTTCAAATCCCGGCCCGGGGTCTTTCTGCATGGAGTTTGCATGATCCACCTGTGCATGCGTGGGTCCTCTCCGGGTACTCAGGCCTTGTCGCATAGTCCACAAATATGACTGTAAGGTTGATTGATCTCTCTAAATTCTCCTTAGGTGTGGGTGTGTGTGCATGATTGTTTGTCCTGTCTATCTATGTGTTGTCCTGTGACAACACAGAGACCTGTTGCCTTTTTAACAGTGGGTTTCTTCGCTCTTATGTAACTTAAAGGCAGATGAGTCATTCAGTTTTAAATGGCCATTTTGCCAGTAGATGTCAGTAAATTCTCTGAAATGGTTGAGAGTTTTACAAAAAATATATATGTATCTTTTCAAGTTATATTTAAGGATAGTATGACCTGACAAACTTTTAATTCCAGTTTAATGTTCCCATAATATAAAAACAACTACAACAGGCATAGCAGACAATCAGTGGTGCTATCTACAGTTTGCAATTAAAATATCATTACACTATCTGTACAATTTATAAATGCCATTCACTATGTCCCCACCATTTTATTGTTTAACAAATTCTAGATGACTAACACCATACCACTGGCTATTCCAGAAAAATAAATATTCTAAGTTATGTGCTGTTAATACCGTCACACTAAAACAGCTCAATAAGCAGCCTGTATCTGTCTTAGCTTGACCTTTCTTTCTGATGTGCACTGCTTGAGGTCTGTTTGGTTATGCAGTGATTGCCTCCTTTTCTGACCAGCTCATTTCACTGCCTCAGTGTGTCAAATGAACCAAGCCCTTTGATCAATCTGCTAGACTTCTTGCCCATGGTGGCGCTGCACCAAGAATCCCTGAAGGAAATGATACAAAAACCTCTGAAGAAGACAGTGAGTACCAGTTCCTTCTTCAGGAAATATAAACAAAAATGGAGTGGCACCAGATTTTAGCAGTAATCGGATCTTTCTTATCTTTGGAAAAGACAAGCCATTTATCCCTCTAGCTCCAAACACACACTCTTTTGTTTTGGTTGTATTTACCCAGAATGCCCTACACTTTAGTCCACTTCCTGCTTTTACAGTGGTTTCCATTCTGCTTGGCATTAATATGATTTGAACTGCAACAGTGTTCACTTCAACCAAACTGAGACCCATGTTTCTAGGCGGACCAGAGTTAGCTTTTGTGGTCAAAATAAAAGTTCGATTGCGCATTAACACCTCCCAAAACTAACCAGACTTTTTAGGTAAACAAACTAGCTTGATTAAAGTAAACTAAACAGGGCAGTGTGAATGCACCCTTTAGTGACAGATTTTATATAATGCCATTGTATCGGTTAAATTCAGTAATAATTCAATACATAAATAAAACAAGTTATTGGCAGCGTTTCCTCTGCTAACCGCCACAAGAAGAAGCTACGGTGGCCTGCGTGCATACAAAATACCGGGCTCATTAGGAGAATTTGAGGAATAAGTATCAGAGATGGCAGTAGTGCAGCAATAATGGATGCAAGCTGCCGTTAAAATCTAAAGAAGAAGAAATGGACGAAGAAGAAGAGGAAGAAGGCAAACACAGTGGAGCACGGAGGAACCGATACATTCACGGCCACACTGTAAATCTAAAATTCTGCAACACCACTAATTTTACGAGAGAAATGGACAGCTTGGCAAAGCAAACGCGATTAGCAAAATGTGCCATGCTGTTATCAAATACACTGGAATCACTACTAACCTTATAACTTACTTGAAAAGGCAACATGGAATCAGTGTGGAGACGCCTATCAATTCACCGTCTTCAGACGCAGATTCACGTCGTTCTTCTTCCTTTAGCTCCACGCATGGTGAGTATAGCATTTCACCCTTTTTCAGTGGACATTTGGCTATTCACTCCACTCGTGCAAAATCCATAACAGTTGCTATAGCCTCCTTGAATGCCATTGTTTACCTTCTGAAATTTAGCGCATGCGCACAATGCTGGAGGGCAAAAAGATTTATTTTGCCATCCATAGCCACATTGTAGAACATTTCCGTTAACTCAATAAAACCCGGAGATGTGGGTATTATTAATCCAAGGCAGTGCACCACAGCAAATGGAATAATAAAAATATTGAAGGATAACTCAAAACCACTACGATTCTCTTTTTTTCTGTCGGCTATGCTACTCGCTGCCATAGCAACTGATAACAACGCCAGGATTCAACACGAAAAAATAAACATGTCCCACACAAAGACATGACATCTTTTTTTAAATAAATTACCCTCATATAAAATAACAATTCACTAATAAATTATTTTCATTAATGAAAAAATTGTCATAAACTATATATTTTTAAGCTAAGTTAATTTAAACCGAGATGCATCGTGACGAGGACATAAATCTTATCTAATTGAGTCGCTGGTTGATGAGGAGGATTTTTAAATCTATCGGAATGTAGCTTGTGAATCCAGATGTGTTTCGTATTGGGTATAGATCAGAGATTCCCATCCCTGGTGATTATATCCACTTTGGTCATGGCAAATAAATTACTCATTTGCCATGACCACCAATTATCATCAATTTCATTGTTTATTTACAATATATTGAGGGGTGCCACAGTCAGTGGTTTTTGTTACTGCGAAGAAAAAGTTCATCCCCTTATTGTGCATGGCATGATGTGGATTCTCTGTTCAGCTTGGGTATTATTTAAGCTGAATGAAAATTAATTGAATTTGATTATATCACTATTATAATTTAAAAACTGAGAAGTAAAAATAAAATGGGATTTTTTTGACACCATCTGTCAAAACTACGGACATCGAGAAAGTCTAATGCAACTTCTGACCACAAGATATTTATCTGGAAGAGAACTCATGTACCGACTCCCTCAGCCGAATCAATCAATGGCTTACTTCAAACCAGCACTGTTTGGCTGCCCCAAAAGTAAGCATAGCTCTTGGCGTTCCAGGGACCGGGAGGATGACCAAGATCTAAGTAGCTATGCAAAAACGATGGACCCAGGTTTGAACCAGCGCTGAGCCCAGTCCTACAGTACAAAAGGGAGTATAGCCTCAGCAGCCACCTGATTTTCATAACACTGACTCCCTTCCTCAGTTTAAAAACTGCTTTTTGACAGACAGTGGTTTGTTGGTTTATTGTTTTTATCTTATTTTTAACTTGTATTTACAGTGTTCTTGAGTGTTTTGAAATTCACTTTTAAATAAAATATATTATTATTGCGATTACTATCATTATGTTCATGTGTTAATTTTGGCCATAAGGAAAAACAATAAAGGTTCAGGATTCTAATCTACTGTGATGGAGAGTTAGAGTTTCACTACACAATTTGATGAGAAAATGCTTATTTCAATTGCTAGAGACTTAACACTTGATTCTGAACTGGGGGAAAAATACTTGAGACTTAACTTGGACTGGCTCTTCAAGAACTTTAGACTTGACTTGGACTTGGAAAAAATAGCTTTTGAAGATCCTTGGCCTCATGTACCAGCTCTTATGAAAAGGTCAGGTGAACTACCTCATGCCGCATCCATTACCAACCCACCTTCTCTTTCTCTCTGAAAGAAGAAAAATGAAATTCGACAGAAAGGACAGAGATTTACAATGGCAAAACATTTCTGCTGATTTATATGGTATGTGCACATGCACATACCATATATGTGCATGTCACTTCATCTTTCTTGAAGTGACATGAGCACCGATTTAGATTGATTGACAGCTCTCCTCACTCTCACAATCAGATGATATAGTTGAAACATTCACAAAGGAGGATTGCTTTCTATCAAACGCCTTTTAAAAAATGGATGAGTCCTCTAAATTACTCGTGTGCCTACCTGCCTCACCCCAGAGCCCCAGTTAGAAAATAGATGTTTATGTTCAATATCCTTTCTTTTTTCCCTCTGCTCCAACTTTATCTCATCCCCCAACATGGCCTCGCTCAATTCTGAAATTGTTTTCTATGTGGCTAGCATAATGAGATTTGATCAATCTTTATTGTCTGTGTGTTTGTTGGAAGTTGAAGTGGATTCCTGTGAGGACTTCTTCTAGATATTCATATAATCAGCTAAGCAGCCAAACTAAGTTTGAAGACAAGTAGGTAAGACAACAAAAATATTTCCTGTCTTTCCATATATGCTAGCATATTGAATACTGTGCTTCATGAGTCTAAATGTTGTGGAATTAAGGGGATTTTGTGAAACCTAAATTAGGTATTGGGGCATGTTGGTGGTGGTGGGGGATGCATTAGGTATAAATCTTGCAAATCAGTCCTCTGGGAGACTTGGCCCAGACTATTATATTTTCTAATTCTGACAATTTCATACATATCCTGGCTGTCCTCAAAGGAAACCTTGCAAAATAACAGATCTAGAGATACTTATATATGTCTTTTCAGGGAATATTAAATTTAGCCCTAACATGCTCAAATGATTTTACAAAGTCAGAATCCACCAGATCCATAAAGCCCTTAAATGACCACTCCTTCAAAACAATACTTATAATCTGGGGTGGCACATCCGGATTCAGAGCCAGGAGAGATCAGAGAGAAATAGCAGAGGGAAATATTTTTTTTTATATCTTGCCAAATCAGAAGTATATTAAAAACCATAATGTTGCTCCTAAAATAACTTAATTGATCTGTATTTGTTATTAAAGGAAGAGAATTATGTTTACAGGGATAACAAGATTGAAATTTATATCTATAAGGAATTTTTGGTATTTGTGAACTAGTTTGACATGACTTTAAGTTATGCTGTGGAGATGGTAGAAACAAGCCTCCTCTTTTTTCAAATGTAGTGAGACACATGAGAAGTCAATGACTTATATATCAGTATCATAATGTAGTTGTGTGGTTGGTTATTGGTACCTCAGAAGCACTATCTTTGACTACGTTAGTCTCTCTTAAAGAACATAGGGCTTTGTTTTTTTACTAGGCAAATTATTTTCATGTTACGGTCAGGACATCTCTCAAAAATCTTTTGTCCAGCTCGATCTGCACCACGTGACTTCAAAGCACTCTATTTCTTACTGGTTTGTTAGTATTGGGATGAAATAAAATTCACAGTTTTCAAGTATTCCAATTTGGGCTATGGTAATGACATAAACATCTCATAAGCAAGACTTACTTATGTTGCATTTAAGGATCAAAACCATCTTGGAATAAAATTTAAATGTGTTGTGAATGCCCTAATAGGTTACATGATTATTTGTGGAATTAATCATTATTTTATTCAGTTAAAAAGAAGATACAGAGTGTGACAGGGGCATAAAAAATTCATAGGCTAATGGGCATAGTGATAGAGTATTTAATTCAGCATAAGGTTTGTGACTGTTGGTATTCAGAACATATGCCAAAGTACTAAAGCATTGAGTTTCCAACCTCTGTGGCAAATGTATTCTCTTTCCTCTGGGCTTTTATGACTGTTTGAGCTCATCTTTGTTTATTCAAGCAGTGTTGCGTTTGAACTTTGTGACACTGGATTGGTTCTGCAAGAATGTGCAGTATGTAACGCAATATATCCCCAAACCTCATAATCACTGAGGTACAGCTTGCTTTTTTGCTGTTTTAAAGCCTCAAAACTCCTGGCAGTCAATTAGGGGCCGTTGTGTGTGTCAACCAAGCGAGGAGAGTTTTCTTGCTGATATTATGGTTAATTAGCTGAACTCTACTCCCCCAAGACAGAGAGGGAGATGACGAGGTGCTGTTGTGGTTTCACTTGTGTTCAACATAGAATCTCTAAAATACACTGCGTAATCATTTCTTCAATTTTTCTTCAGCTGAAAACAAGTAAAACAAATAGTGTTTGTACTGTTGAGACCAACATGTCTTTCAGAGACGACTGGATTTCAAAGGTTAAATTCTTTATTTCATCAGATGTAATATTTGCAACACAGTGTAACTGCAGAAGAACAAAACTTGGCAGAGTTTCCAGGAGTGTCATTGGTTTATTGATAGGTCAGTCTGTTGCAGTGCCTTCTAGAGGCAGCTAGTCAGTGAAATAAAGTATCCTGATTATTGTCTGATATGCACGTAAAACCAATTTTCTAAATGGAATTTTATTAAGAGGCTGTACTTAGCATAAAACAAAAGAACTCAATTACTGTTTAAAAAAATAGCATGAACTTAAACAGTTTTATAGTGAACATGTTGACACATGTCTGTGCATTTCTGGAACACAGAATCACCACAGTCCAAAATAGTAATTGTCATAGTCATAGGTTATTAAAAAGAACATATAAAATCCTAATATGGTTATTTATTTCCCAAATTTGTGGGATTGTTGAAACACCGTAGATATTTTGGTCTTTGATGACATGTCTACACCTAAATATTCCTAGGAACAGGCTCGAAAAAGATATTAAAAAATGGAGAGCATTTGACACAAATACAGCTGGATGTTGTAATAAATATCTGATAAAATGTTTTGTGAATTTTTTGTCTGCAAATTTAAAGGTGGGTAGAGAGGTAGGCTATTATGTAAAATCTACTTTTTTTGATCTTTACACATTATGATATGTCCTCATATAAAATATTCCTGGAGTGTCTCTTTTTTTTTTTCTAGCATGTTTGTAAAATCCATTCGGGTTTGCCTAAATGCTTGCTCACACAAAGTGGTATTTCCACAAAGCAGCATTGTTTGAATTTGGTAAAGCAAAAGTAAATTGCTAGTACAATACCCACATGACAAAAATGTTGGATTTATTTTTTGTCAGATTCTTGATAAGTAGAGATTTCCTTCATGTAGAACATCATATCGTGAGAAAAGTAGCCGCTCTGACATCTGTCGACACCCAGCGCCAGAGGGAAGCTTGAGAAGTCACAGAAAGGTCTTAGTCATCATTAATGTCTGTCCAGCACTTAAGATTTGGTCTCATTTATGTTCATTCTCCATGGTAATCAAATGTGATTTGGTTGCTCAACATCTGTCTCTAAGCAAGCGTCATTCTGTTCATCTTCACTCTCCCTCCTTTATAGGCAGTTAAACTTGTAGTCTTTCTTCCACATGGTTCACAACTTTTAAGCAGAACTCTGAGTGAGTGTGAACACTGTTAAAATGATGGAATCCTACCAGTACTTATTTATTTTTAAGAGACAAGTAGAACATGATATGTTGTCAGGAAATCAGCTGAACATGTAGCATAGTCTATATATTTTGTGGTTTAGTTTATCCAGTGGGATTCCCATCTGAAAATTCAGATGATGGAGCAGATAAAGCTAATGCTTCCTCATCACCTTCTTCTTTCTGACCTTTACTTTCATTAGAATCAGATCAGAGGTTTGTGGAATCTCGGAGTAGCTGCAACTCGTGATGAGGATCCATTGCTTTGATTGAATGGTTGATTGGCTGGTAGACGGAAATCTGGGATTTGCATCGAGGAAAAAAACATTTGTGACCAAGTCTGTTTTTTTCATTCAGGATTGTAGAGGTTGAAACATTATACCAGTCAATGACCTCATTTTCCCATTTAAATTTCTTAACTGTGAACTCCATGAAAGTGAGATTACAGGCAGTGTTTGGTGACACTTGAGATTTAACAAGAGTTTATTTGTTTTGTCACTGAAAATTCTTGTTAATTGCAGAAAATAGTTTTGAACTTTCTTTGTGGAGGTTGCCCCCATGACTCCAACCCCCTCCTCCTAGAAGGGAGTTGGAGAAAGTTCAAACTTTAAAGAAAGTTGTAAAAAGCAAATAAGTGGAAAAACTTGAAAAATTATAAATACTAAAAGAAAAACATACATGGGAAATTATCTCATGTTCAATCGAGCAGTGCTAAAATCTGCTTAAAATAATTAATTAATTTTATGTGAATAAATTCTGCAAACTTTAAGGATTTTCTGCTTTTAGTAATAACAACATTCTTCCATGAATTATTCCAAGGAGGAATGATTCAGGGAATTATATGCCTGGTTCCTATGATCTCCAAACTTCCATTTTCTATATAAATGTCTTGTCTGGGAGGGGATTAACGCATGAAATATTGCATGTTTAAATGTAGTACATTTTGACACAACATTAATAGCTATAAACTACATTATAATGACTGGCCGCGATTCTATGGAAGGGTCATGGACAGATACTTCAAAACTTAGTGTTTTCAACCACTTAACCTGTACATATGCTGACATTTCTGGACTGGTTGAATCTATGTCGTAAGTTACATTTTGACAAGCTACCGTTTTTTTACTCCCTGCTAATTTATTTGTTAAAGACAGTTTATCTCCTGACTGAGAGCATTAGTATTTCTCTATCAGGTGTTTTCTAAGCTCCAACAGGGCTTTACAACTGTTTTGAGGTCATTAAAAAGCTGGTATGTGACCTATATGGTTCGGAGCAAGGTAGCCTGTCAATTGATGAGTTTGATGGATGCTGTGTATGACTATTTTGTCAGGTTGCCAGTGCATTAGAGAAACATATAATTAAAATTACACTTGATGTTTGAATCCTTCTGCATGATTTTAGTTCATATATGCACCACAGTTTCTTGACGTTAATGACAAATTCTTATTGACTTTATCCCACATACTGTATGTTCTCAACTTTTTCTGAATTGTTGTTTTCTGCAGCACCCTTTGTTTGTTCTGCTTCAGTTAATTAAAAAATCTTTTGGTTTTCACTACCTGGCTGCCTCCCGTTTCATAGCCGTGTATTAACCTTCAAACATGGACTGTGATGTTAAAAGGCTGATTGAGGTCTGAGACCTAATTATAAGTTATTTGAGAGTTCACATTTCTTTCAGTGCCTCAAACTTCACAGCCTGCTCCTTCTTTCTTAATCTTGCTTGTGATGTTGACACAGTGTTTTATCTTTTATGTTGTGCCTCAACTCATCCTCAGCTGACTTAATTTTCAGTTGAAGCACCCAAGCTGCACAATTGGGGGAGGGGTTGGTGCAAAAATACTCAAACATTCAAATAGTACAAAGGAAAAGGTCAAATCTATACATCTTGTCAAACAGCAGATTGTTCGTGAGAGACAAACACAACAGGTTTTCCACAGTCCTCAGTTTTACAATTTATTGGGTTATAGCTGTAATCAGGTAAACAGTCAATTGAAAAATATTAACAAACATTAAATAATGTTTGATAATGTCTTAAGATGTTACAGCCATCAAAATCATCTGTTCTCTTGGGATAGGATATGACAGACCACCACAGAATTGCACATAGCTGTAAAGTGGAAGGAAATCACACAGTTAAAATAGGTTATGAATACTTTTCCAAGGGATTGCCAAGCTTGAAAGACTAACAATGGTTTTCCTCACAATCTCTTGGTAAATGGTCATCAGTTCAAGGTGAAGGAAAAACATTGATTTACAGCAAAGTGAGGAAAGAGTTTCTTTTCACACCAGCCGCATTTGTTTACTTCAAAGCACATTTCCTTTGGTTCATTTGGTTCATATAATCTTATCAAAGCAGTAAAGGAAATTGTCAATAAGGCAATATGACTGTGAAGTTCAAAATGCACTCTATGATGAAGACAGACATAGTAACAGGGAAGATATTTAAAATTCCATAAAACTATTGCTAAAAAAATAGAAAAAACATTAACAAAGCATAAATACAAGTAGACTAGAACTAGATTGTTAGAAAAAAGGTTAAACGTAACATCTGCAATATAAATTTATAGCCTCAATATTTCTTTAGTGGATTAGCAAATCTGTGCCTCCACAAGTGGCACAAGAAGTGTGGCTTAAAGAGGATAGCATGGGACTTGGAATAAGAAAAAAAAGGTTTCAAAAAGAGAAGAGAAAATGATGAAATGAGACTGACACACTGTAGTTTTGGTTGAGTGAGTGAGAAGAAGGGCTGGAGTACAAAGATTCAGGTAGACAAGGGGCAGTTATGTGTGGAAAGAATTATGAATTCAGCAGACATACATGCTTTGAGGGACATAAGGATTGTGTACGGGCAGCTAGTAGGTTTTTGCATTTACTTTCCCAATATACACCCATTTATCCAGCATAAACCATCAGCTTTGTTAAACCAAGGAAAACACATTTATTCCCTATGTTGTGCTCTCTACTGCTCTTCAACACCTTGGTTGTGGGTGTGTGTGTGCGTACCTTTGTGAATGTGCGTGATTTCCATGACTGTAACAATCACCAAGAGGGTAATCCATCAGCTGTCAGTCGTACTGTGAGATTTAATTAATTACATGGAGGAAGACAAGGTCAGTGCTGCACATCGTAGTGGACAACTAGTCTAGCCTCTCCACATGGAATCAATAAGGCTTTACACACACCTGTAGACACCTGTGTAGGGAGTTATTAAAGAAGTGGTGTTGTGCCTATTGTGTCTCCAGCAGACTTGGCAGATGAAATGGATGTAAAGGATGTTGGCTTGGTTTAAATTCACAGTAGGGTGGATGGTGAATGAGCTGTAATGGAGCTAATGGATCTAAGAAGTTAGGGGGTGTTAAAGAAGAGATAGACATGTGAGGTGGGTTAATGTAGAAAGTGACAAAGATTTTCCCCCCAATTTGAGGAAATAGTTTGAGTACACTGATTTGCATGGACTTTCGTCTCTTTTGTGCTCACAGTGTTCTATGCAAAACATAATGGTTGCTCATACTGTGCACCATTTCACACAACATATTACTGACATTTCTGGTGTTCACTGATGCTTTCCTTATCAGTCATCCTAGGAGAGTGATTAAAATAAAATGGAGTAGCACTTGAGGTGAGCTTGCAAGAACTTTATTATGAAGTGCAAAGGTATGAAAACACTTGAGACACTGTTCAATGGCAAGCATAGCAAATACTGAAAAGAAGAGTGGGGGTTAGGGGACGGTAGCGCAAGAAGCAGGTTTGAAGGGGACTATGCATTATTCATTACGGTACAGCACACAGCTCATTGATTTAATGGAAATACGATTCTTATCTTTAGATCTCAGAAAACAAAGGCCTTATTTCTCTGCATATGTCACTGTCTGATTGGATAATCCTCTGACTGACAGGCAGAGATAGTAATGTTATTCTCATGTATACAGTTTTTGTGTGTGTAACCACATACTTGCCTTTTGATAAATCGGCTGCTTTATTAGAAATTATTCTAGAATGCTTATAAAATACAGTTTGTCTTGTTTAACATAATAGCAAAAACATTTTAGGCTGTTTAAAATAGAAATATTTGAGTTGTAAGGAGATGTGTAACATTGTTGGAACAATGTTGGAACATTGTCATCAACATTGTTCCACGAGTGCCTACAATCTTATGCTGTCTCAAAATTGACACATTTTTTAAGGTAATAACCACCTAAATCCCTCAGTGTTCTTTACTTCACTATGAATTTGTCAGAGAAAAGTTAAACAATGAGTCACTTTCACATCCATTACATCCTATCCGGTAATACAGCATTTTGAAGTTACCAGACAGGTACATATTTACAGTGACTCTAAGTACAGTAGACTTTTTCTAATACAATGTTCGACCCCTCTTATCACTCGGAACTGCCTTAAATCTTCATGGCATAAATTAAACAAGGGGTAGAAAGCATTTCTTATAGAGCTAGATGATAGAATTGTGCAGCTACTGTAGATTTGACAGCTGTAAGTGATGCAAATCTACTGCTCTACCACATCCCAAAGATACTGTAATGCATTGGAGTCTGGTGACCATAGAGACTATAGGATTACACTGAACTCATTACCATGTTCAAGAAAAAGGCATGAGATTATTTGAGATTGATGCATTTTAACTTTGGAAGTAGCCATTAGAAAATGATTAAACTCAAGATGGGTCATAAATAGATGAACATAGTCCGCAACAACAGCCAGATCAGGTGTGGCTTATAAACAGTCATTGCCAATGCTTGAAATTGGTACGCCATCCATTCATCCAACACGCTTATCTCAACATGCTTAGTCGTGAGGGGTGCTGGTGCCGCTAGAGGCGGGTTACACCCTGGACAGGTTGCCATTCCATCGCAAGAACTTAGAGAGATCAATCAACTTGACAGTCATGTTTTTGGACTGTGGGAGGAACTGGGAGTACCTTGAGAGAACCTAAGCATGCACAGGGTTAACACGTAAACTCCATGCAAAACTATGCCAGGCAGGGTTTCGAACCCAGGACCTTCTTCCTGCAAGGCAACAGTGCCACCACTGGGCAGCCCTGAAATTGGTACTCAGGAATCCAAAAGTGTAAAGCGCTTTGGAATTTATAAGGCACTATACAAATACAAGCCATTTACCTTTTAAACTCAGCTGGTATACCACATATTCTTGTTTAAATTGTGACAGATCCTCTTCCCTGTTCATTCAAGTTTATTCTATGACGAGTCAGTTGTACAAAATACCCACCTGTCCATCCAGCCTCCACTGATTACTCATCTTTAGGTCAATTACTCAACAACCCTTTCTCTCCATATAATTCACTCCAAGATCCTCGGGACTTTTCTAGTTCACCTGCTTCTTCTTCTATGAGTAAGCACAGGTGTAATGGTCAATTTTATTATCTGCTCATGCTGTGATTTTCTTATAAAGGCTTCTTGCCTTTTGTGTCCTGTTGAAATTATTGGACCACTTTTCAGTAGTCTTTCAAACAGCACCACAGAGTCACTCCTCTGTCAAGATTTGCTTAAAAATATTGCCACTATGGGATATGGTCTTATACTGTGCTACTGTGTGTCTTCTGTTTTCCCACAACTGTGTGTTTGGTTGTGTTAAGATTACTCTTGTTTTCTTATTGATTTCATGCTAATTTGTTCCATTTATTCGGCTGCATGGTTTGTTGCTGTTAGTCTTCATTTTTAATACACCCGCACCCCTCTTCCCCGACTTCAGTGCCTACAGAAATTTGCTTATGATGCCGCTTTTCCTGTGTTACTCATTATCTTCTCAAGGGAATAGATGACACTTCTCATCTTTACTCTGAAATGGAGAGTAACGTAAGTCAGGTCATAGGGTTTCTGCAGTCCCTTTTCAAACTCTCTTTATTATTGCTGTTTGAGCTTATTTTTACTGCAAAGTTTTCACCTTTTTCTGTCTTTTAGGAGTTGTGTTCACAAATTTGATAGTGTAGCACCAAGCGTTCTTTAAGTTGCAAATTAAAATGTTTTTTTTTTTTTTGTATCTTATTTGCCTTCCTCGTGTAATTCAGATCTGTGTCACACATTGTGACACAATTTAAAAATGTTGTTTGTCATTGCCAGGAAAGACGCAACCTTTGCTGTCATTAAGTTTGTTCTTAGGACATTTCAATAATACAGTTTATACACAAATTTGTTATTCATCTATGACGAAGTCTAGATTTTGTTTATTTAAAAGCAACGACATGATAAATTTATCAAATTAACAGTTATAAGGAAACATACATATTTATATGTATGTATCAACTGAAAAACAAACATCTATTATAGGTAAAATCCAAGAAATAAAACAGCTTGAATAACTTGGTTGTGAAGTTATGCCTTCCTTCTCCCCTCTCTCCTCTAAAAATTATACTTTATAAAGGCATCTTTTAAAAATCATAGCTGTGCTAGCAGGATTTTTGTGACATGTATTTATTTTTTGGCCTTTAGCTAATGTCATACACTACAGAGAGGTCATAAAAGTATCAATCATGAGAAAAGTGCAAATAAAGTATTAAATACATGAAGTAATGGACTGAAGTTGGTCATTTTTTCAAAATAAATAGAAAGGCAAAATGAAAACTCATCAGAGAGGCTGCCAACAGGCAAACATCAACCCTAAAAGACTGTCAGGAAGTGTTGGTAGTGTCACTGGTCTAAGTAGTAATATTTCTTCCAAAGAAAGCATTAAGACCCTCTTCAGTATCCTGAAACCTTGCAGAAAATGTGTTATGGTCTAATCAAAGCAAACTAAGAAATTCAGGCTACAATTCAGAAAGTGGACTCTTTATCAAATCTTTATCAAATAAACACCATAAGGATTTTGATAAGTCCTTATGGACTTATCAAGTCCATAAGCATCATGGTTTGGGATTCCTTCAAATAAGTGAAGTGAATATTGTAAAAGTTGATCAAATTAGACCGGTTCCAAATATCTGTCTGTTTGGCATTAAGTCTTTGCAAGAAATGTGAGAGAAGGGATTTTATTGGTCAAGATCATAGTGAATTCAAATGTGGAGTACACCCAAATTAACAAGGGATATATGTTCTTCACTTGAAGAATGAGTACAGATTTAAATTGGACAGATAATATTTAGGGTAATCCAAAGAAAACGCCTGAAAAAACCCCAAAAACTTTCTACAGAACTTTCTCCCAGCCCAAGATGATTTCTTGCTTCAGTTGGAAGAGTAATTCATTTGTATCTATGCTGACAAAGTTAACTAACTTTCAAATGACTTTCATTTATTTTTCCAGGACATAATTTCAGCAATATGTTAAAACTGGACAATGCTATGTTAATTGTATTGTCATTTAATGCATTTGAAAGTACAAACGTACTGCTTAATTATTTTAAAAGTCCCAAGATTGTCAAAATTGCCTACTTTTAGTTACTTGGTTGGTGTGTTTATGTACTTTTGTAAAATCTCTTTGGGGGTGTAAATGGGCATTTGTTGACCTTTCCTAGAAAACTTTCCTAGAATTAACATATTTCCTAAAAACTTGTCTTAGGTCATGTCTATAACAATGACCTGTTTTTCCTTATTTCCCTCCGTGAGATCCTAGCAAAGTTGTGTTTATTAGGATTTGACTTCGTTCTGACTTTTCGAATCGCAGCAGGAGTTTTCTAGTACTAATTGCATCAATCACCTTACTGAACTCTGGTTACAGAAAGTGGTCAGACTGAGCCTGTGTCAGTACTAATTCAAAGACATTCTGCAACTTTCCTCCGCACCCCTAGGGAGGCTCCCCTCAGAGTTTGTACACCCTTGTTTTACATGCAGAGAAAAAAACCTACATATCGCAGCATGGCAGAGGGGAGTATGTTTCTCCATGCTTCCTGTGCAAGTAAACAACTTGGACTATTTAGACAGTTCAGGGATTTTTTTTCTTTTGAAAATACAGATGCATATATTTAGGCAGTTCATTCCATCATAAAGTTTTTATGAAAGCATACATTCTGTAATAGCAGGTATTCATCTGCGTCAGCATTAACAGATCATGTTAGATGTTTAGCTGCAGGGGGGCTCAGATAGTCGGGGAATGAACCAAAGCCAAAAGCCAGGGGGCAATGCCCAAGTATCCATCTATTTATTGCAGACAGAAACACACACACACACATGCTGTAAGCTACACTCTATTTCATCCCTACACAAACACACATGATGGAAACACACTCATCACCAATCATGCACTCACACGGGCTTACTGAGGCGAAAAAAGCCAGCTTCTAAACCTCAGAGAAGTAAAATTATTTAACCCCCTCAGTCCTGTAGGGTAAAACCCAGGGTGGAAACTTATCCTTTTTTCTCTTTACACTACCTGTAGGCTTTCATGAAATGAGGCTTAAACCTTCCACAACAAAACAGATTTAACTTTGATTCGAATATCCCTTTTACCTGTGGTTATCCAAAACACCCTGTGGCAGTAACAGAAAAGAAAAGCAATGTGTATTCTTTTTTTTAACAATTTGTCCCCTGGTGTAAGTAACTCTCTGAACTTCAGTCACTTCTAAAAGTGATTAAAAAAGTGATTAAAAAATAAATCAGGAATGGAACTATCCATCCATCCATCCATTTTCTGTTCACCCTTGTCCCTAATGGGGTCGGGAGGGTTGCTGGTGCCCATCTCCAGCTACGTTCCGGGCGAGAGGCGGGGTACGCCCTGGACAGGTCGCCAGTCTGTCGCAGGGCAACACAGAGACATACAGGACAAACAACCATGCACACACACACTCACACCTAGGGAGAATTTAGAGAAACCAATTGACCTGACAGTCATGTTTTTGGACTATGGGAGGAAGCCGGAGTACCCGGAGAGAACCCACGCATGCACAGGGAGAACATGCAAACTCCATGCAGAAAGACCCCGGCCGGGAATCGAACCCAGGACCTTCTTGCTGCAAGGCAACAGTGCTACCAACTGCGCCACTGTGCAGCCCACAGGAATGGAACTAATGGGGACTAAATATACAATTCCAACTCACAATAATGGCTGGAATGATCTCCATGGATATATGGATGCAGTGTGAGGAAGATTTGGGTTATAGATTTGATGGCAAAAACACATTCAGGAAAACAAAAATTGAAATCTTAAGACAATTTTTTGTCAGATTAAAAAAGTAAGTCCTCAAACTTAGGAGCTAAAGTTTGAGGACTTTAGCTCCTCAAACTAATGATAAATGGTAAACCTATGATTTATCACCACTAAATGATAAGTTTCATTTAGTGATGGCGTCTGCTGCCCCAACACATTAGCTGGGAATGTGTGAATGTCAGTATTACAATAGATTTGATAAAATAGTTTCAGTCAGGTAATCCTTCCAAATTAAAGATACACTTCAATTATTAGATAACTCTTAATTTTTTATTCCCACTCAGCTTGCCATATATGAGCTACACAATTTTTTTGCAAGTTAGTTTTATATATTTATTTTACTTCTTTTTAGAAGTTTTGAAGACGTTAAGGCAAGGGTACATCCAAAATGTCACTTTCACTGTGCAAGAATGATACGGAAAAAAAAGTTGTGTTCAAAAACTGTATGTTTTGCTTGTTTAAATTACTTTACTTTATTACTTCTCAACAAATTTTCAAAGATACGTTAAGAAGCTTTTTTTTCCTCTGTGTTTTTAGGGTTGCTTGTTTAGCTTTTACTAGGTTATTTAAGCTTATATGTGATCATTATATAATTAATTACTTTAATAATAATTGTAAAACTATGCATTCTGAGATTTTTTGTTTAACTTAAAGGTTTTTTTTATTTTTATTTTTTATAAAAAAATAAATAACCAGTTAAGAAAATTTATATTTTTAGGCATTGTTAGGTTTTGTTAAGATCATTTCTTTTTATTTGGTTTCTTTTTCTTTAATCTGTATGATTGCTTAATTACCAAACAATATTACTCTGATAACACAATTCCCTGTCAGCAGCATATAAAGATGTATGGTTTAAGCAAGTAGTGTTTCAATGTTTTGTCTGTATGCCTCTGATATTATAGTGGTGTGAAAAATGTTTTCCTTCTTCCTGATTTTCTATTTGTTTGCATATTTGTCCAGGGAACACTGCAGTGGTTCAGAACATCAAACTAATTTTAAATATTAGTCAAAGACAACACAAATAAACACATGATGCAGTTTTTAAATGAAGATGTTTACTGTTAAAGGAGAAAAAATCCAAGCCTACATGGCACTGTGTGAAAAAGTGATTTCACTAAACCTAATAACTGGTTGGACCACCAGACAGCAGTTCCATTTATCATAACAAATTTTCTGGGTCGTGAAGCAGCCAAACACATCACATTACCACCACCATATTTTACGGTTGGTATGATGTTCCTTTACTGCAGAAGTATTATTTCTACGCCGGATGTATCAAAACACACACTTTCCAAAGAGTTCAGCTTTGTCAGTCCACAGAATGTTTTCCTAAAAGTCTTGAAAAGAAGTCTTGTAGAAAAGTTGAGACAAACCCTGGTCTTCCTTTTGCTCAGCAGTCTTTTTTGTGTCTTGAAACTCATGCAGGCCATTTTGCCCAGCCTCTTTCTTTTGTGGCGTCAGTGTCCTCTTTGTAAAGGAAGAGTATATCCTCAGCTGGAATGTCAGGTAGGGAATTGGTGAAAGTAGTGAGCAAAGTGACCAAGTATCCAGAACTTGAAACTCAGTGATCAGTTCAGGAGAGGTCACTCATCCACTCAGTCCTTATTCATCAGGGAAAGGTGTCAGGAGAGAAGGGGAACGAGCAGGCAGCTGCAGAGCTGCAGGTGTGGCAAATTTAGACAAATAACAATATGCAGGCCGTACTCCTTTAAATATTCCTGTTTTGCTGCTAAGGAAGCATCTTTAGTGAGGGGAAGACTGGGATGATCTCATGTTATTTTGACAGCTAGCTTTTTTCTTGTTTGGACACAGAGTCACTAATTACCATATCCGTGACTACTCTTCCTGGCATGATTATTCAGGATTCTTTTGTGTTTAAAACCAACTGAAAAAAGGTTCATGCAGTTTCCGAATTCCAGTATTTTTTCCTCTGGTTGCTTGTGAACAAAACATGCACTTTACTTATCCTGTTCAACTCTCCTAAGTCTGCAATAATTGCAAAAGACTTGGCTTGTTGGGGACTGTTCTATGACAATTTGCTCAGGGCCTCAAAATCCTTTGGTCTGGCCCTTTCCCTAATCACAATCAATATTTTGTTTGGATTCGGTTGATCAAGATTTGTTTCTTTTAATCTTGCTTTCTGTCTGTGATGTTGCATTTTGACTACCACAAATCATAAACAACCTTTTCATATTGTACAAGCTACAATCTTGCAATATGCTAGGATTACTATGATATTGTAATATTTTACAGTATACAATAATGGGTGCAATCAACTACAGGTTTACTATCATAAATTATGAGATCAGGGAATTTTTTAAAAAGTTTACTTAACTTAGGAGTATTAAAATAAATTGGACTGAACTGGAGAGCTGTAAAATTTGTTCAGATTTTACTGTTGCCAGTTCAGTATAAACAGATATGGCCTTGATTGTAAAGTTGTAATATAAATAAACTTAAGAAAAAGAGATTTACATCCTTTGAATTAATTTATTTGCTAACCTCACAAACAGCAACTGTTGACATATTGCCCAGCTGAATTAACCAGCACACCAAGACGAATTGGTGTTGTCACTACTTTCTCTTTGTCATCCCGTTTAATCTTTTCTTCCATCGGGAGCAGATGTTGAGATCCACTCAGCAGATAAACAGAATCTCTCATCTGGACTAGGAAGAGCCTAAATCAGCCTCTTCTCTGTCACTTTGAATGTTCTGTGCCATGCTTTATCCAGGCTGACACAGGGAAATACAGTTGTCTTTCCAGCAGAGCTTATTAAAAGTGACAGCCTAAGAAACTAGAGAAACCATCTCTGAGCAGACACTCAACTAGCTGTTTCGTCATATGTGACATGCAGATTGTCTTTGAAAGGAATGAATGAAAAGGAAAATTTTAACTTCTAAGCTTAAAATATGAATGATTTATCTAATATTTTGCATCAGCAACACAGACGTTTTTTCTTATTATATAAATGTGGAATACTATACAGATAGCATAGCTCCTTATAAACTTCTCATCATGCTTTCAGAACTACACAAAGCTTTGTGTTTTACACGCAGCTACTTGAAGTCAGCTTTAGAACACCAGAGTTTAAATAAACTAAACAAATCCATCTAATTTTCTTGAGTATGGATCCTTTTCTTTTGTTCCTTTAAACTCTTCAACCTAAAATGGAAACACAGAGAAAGGACTCTCTAGAGACAAAACTGAGCCAGTTTCTGTATTAATTTACAGTTGTTTTGCTTTGTTTTTGATAAAACTGGCAAAGGCCATTGAATTTTCCTTTTTAGTTTCTAAAAAAATGCATTCCTCTCATTGTGTAACAAACCCTAAGCCAATTAAAATATTTTTGTGTTGAACATTCAGTAGAAGTTTTTCATCTTATGAAATATGTAATGTCTTTGTTTTGAATTTGGGTGAGTGGTGAGTTGGTGCATCTTGGGTGTCTATTTTTTCCAATCTCAGTCTTGTTTGGTATGTTTGTTTTGACAAACCAATAGTGTAGGACATCATGCCAGTCTCCATATGTAGTATACATTATTACTGATTGTAATATTGGAAAAGCTTAGATGCCTTGCAGAGTAAAAGTCTTGACAGCTACCCAAATAGAAAGTCTCATATTTTTACATTAGCTCATCAACTTTAGTGCGTGCAGCTACTAAACTACAAATGATTAAAGTTTGATGACGTTTTGTCATACATGGATCTCCATACATGACAAAGGAACTTTTGCAAGCATATGGTACACAATTTAAGACATAGGTTTGTAGACATACTGTATCTTTCCAATTTTTTTCTGAAAGGCCATAGTCATCTTCTAAAGAACAGTTATATGCAAGTATATGAACACCATCCACAGACACTTTGCTGTTCACAAAGGAGGCTGGTTTGTGTCCCAAAAGTAAAGGTGTTTTTGTGCAAAATCTGTGTATTAACCCCAGAACAGAAGCAAAATAGCTTGTGAGGATGATGGCTGAAATTACTGAGAGAGTGCTATTATCCACAAGTAAATAAAGTCATCTACAAACATGGACTAAACAGACATTCAGAACAAAAGAAACTATTATTCCAACAGCAATCTAAAAAGCCTGGATATGGTTTACTAATGCCGTCAGGAATAAATACTTAAATTTTAGGAGACATGTCCTGTTACTAATGTAAAATTGTTGTTTAGCCACAATAACCACTATTACCTTTAGAAGATATCAAGATAAAAACTTACAAGCTGCACAACAGAATCCCAGCTGTGAAGTATGGGAATTGCAGCAACTTCATTGCCACTTCTGGCATTCATTGTGATAGAAAAGTAGCATAAACAAATAAAAAATATTCAATATGTTCACTGGGAAAATAAAACACAACATTGCTATTTTTCCTGTCAAGTGTTTCAGTCCTCACGGAGGTGATGGGAAAAATATACTTAGTAGTAACATATGTTACTTAAGCATTTCGAAATATATATAAATACTGTACATCTACATTTTCAAATTCAAGTTTGGGTTTGGCTTCATATGGTCTATCCTGGCTTACCATAAGCATAATCTGGCTAAAAGTATCCACCGAGTTCTATATTTTATGCAAATAAATTCTCTTTAGTTTGATAGTGGGAGTTTCCTTTTTAGAGATGAATAAAGTTAAAGAATGGGGATAATGAAAATGGCTGTTATAAAAAACTGTCTGGGCTTTTGCCACACCATAAGTGAAAAACTTTACTAATACAATTTGTTTTGATAATATTTGGTCACCCCCACTGTTTTGTCCTTGATGCAGTTTGATTTTCATTGCCTGTGGGCATGTTGGAGAGAGACGTTGTAAATGAATTTTACACTGTATCATTACCCATTTCTGCAGCTATAAAATCTGAGACAAAGCATCCTAAAAAGGAAGTGACAAGTTATAAGGCGAATTTGACAAATAGTGTCAAGCAGCACTTATGTTTAAGAAATGGCATCATATGTAGACTCAAGATTGCTTTACATATTAAACACTTCCTAGTGCTGTCACATAGGGCTTTTTGCTGTTTACTCCCTCACTTCTGGAGAGTCTAGTGTTGATTACAGTTTAAAACAAATGTATATGTAAGAAATTAATCTGTTTTTCTTTTTGAAAAAAGGCTCATTAAGCTATATTACCTACTGCATTAATGCAGCAAAACCGCAGAGACATATGGCTAGTCCACCCAGTCTCACTAAAAGAGAGTGAGAGAGACATACCCCTCTACACACAATTGATACATTTGTGGGAAAGGTTTATATGTGTATTTATGTGAGGGTGTTTGCTTGTGAGGGAGGTAGAATCAAGTCAACCTCTAATTACCTAGCTACTCATTAGTGCCCAGGTGCCACTTGCCAGTGGCAGAGGCTAAATCTATGCAGGCAGCCAAGGTGACATGTTAATGGTGTAATTGTGTTGACCTGTGTACCCTGTTGGTTGATAATTACTTTATCCATGTATTTATAATGTGAAGAATTAAAATGAGAAGGGGTAGCTGATGTTTGGAGAATTATCATTTCTCCAGCTAGGTTCTTGATGTATGAGTTTGAAGAAGAGTCAGTGAATTTAATTCATGAATTCCATTTATTAATACCACAATACATCTGGTCCATTGTTCTTGTTATCCTTATGGGCTAGCATAGCAAAATTGCATCAAACAGTTTGTAATTCCCTTTGTTAGCCTCTGTCTAAGCTATGCCCTAAAGAGGGCGCTCCCTAGTGTGTCATTTCCTTTAATCTTAGCTTTGAGGGTGTTTCCTAACATGTCATTTCCTTTAGTTTTGCGCGCATGTGAACGCATGTATGGGCTTTTGCCACACCGTAAGTGTGGCACCTCTGAAACAGAGTTCGGAGCTGTTCTAGTAAACATAATCACAAACATAAGTAGCATCATCACATGGTTAAAATTCACAGGTCTGGGTTTTCTAACATTGTGGGTTTCTGCGGGATGTGAGTTATGTGAGAGCAGGCCTAATACAATTTTTCCCACACACACACACCCGCACACACCCCCACGCACACCCACACACTCACAAACACGGATGCATATAAACTGAATGGGAGCTTTAAGACACTGCTTTCTTGCAGACAACTGTCTTGTTGTAGAATAGCTACCTTCACAGTTCTCATCAGGTATTTCAGCTCCCAGTGAAATAATAGCTTGATGTAAATGTTTAACATTTTATATCATTGTTATTTTAGTGAAATAATAATATGAAGGGATTGTATTCTCCACTTACGTATATGAACAATGTCCGAAAGACTAATGTAGCTTAATGACGAAGACCGGCATAAATGTAAATTTTGCTTTAAGAAAAAAAAAAAAAATCATAATTTTTAACATTACTGAGCAAAAACAGCTGCTAGCTTCTGTTCTATTCATTGACATCTATTTTGATCAGTTGCATCGGTCAGTTCTCTCGCCAGGTCTAATTATGTCCACTGTATGTCATATCATGTGATACAAGTTCTGAGTGTAGCCAACGAAATTCCTGCCATGGCCACGGATGACATGAGATTTGCAAATTTTGTCTGCACAAGGGACAGCAACTTTTCAGAGGCACATTTATTGCTTGCTGACTCAGTGGATTCAGATTCAGAAGATCTTGTCACTGGGCAGACAGGTTGTGTGGAGGATGAAGGTGGAGAGGAAGAGGAGTCCTATTATTGCCAGGCGTGAGATGAAGATCCAGTATTTAGTGTTGGTTTGATCTGGGAGAAGGAGATTCGGGACACAACATGAAGAAATGAGTCCAAAATGAAGCTTGGCGATTACCTGGGAAGGAGATCACAAGGACTTAATTAGATTTGACTTGAAACACAGAGGGCTTGAGGTAACCATTGAAATTACCACTCAGGCATTAGATGAGTGGCAACTAGCTCCTCTTATCCTCTTATAGATGAACTGATGAATTGCAGGTGTGTAGGAGCACACCTGAGGGGTTCTGCCTTCCAGCCTACCTGCTGCTCCAGAACCCAGAAATCCTTACACTTATAGTTTGCTCTATGTTGACATTATTTTGAATGTTTTAGGAATTATAGCTTCTTGAATTTCATATGTCCAAGTGTTTTCCAAAAGTGGAAATACTCACAGAAAAACCTCTGTAGAAAAGTAATACTTTGCATAATCATAATGGTATAGTTGTGAGACTTGCATCCATTTTCTCATTTGATTCTTGAGTCTATGTCTCTATTCCGCAGTGTACAGTAACATAAAAACAAACAAAAAAATCCAGATAAGGGATTTTTTTTTTTTTTTTTAGCTCTGTGTGTTAGAACATCAGTGCCTACAGAATAATTACAGCTGCAAAGGTTTGACTGCTTAGGTTAATTATAAAGCATGTTACCTTTACAGAAAGACTATTTCAGATGTGCATCTGTCTCGTAAGTTTAGGTGTTTTGGGGGAATGTTAAGAGTAAGGACTTTGAGTGTCAAGCTTTATACATTAAAAAAACTGACCATCCAATGATATGGAAACATTTTTATTGCATCATAAAACCAACCTGTTGCTGTTTCCATTTAAAAGAAACACTGTGAGATATGAGGGTGAAGGAAGGTGCCTGAACCCCTGGTTTCAAAATGCACAGCCTATTGGCTAAGTGGATGGGGTACTGTGAACCATAATATATGGCCTGGGGTTTCAAGCTGTGTGCCAACAAACACTGAGCCAGCTGTCTGCAGGTTTTCATTACAACCAAAGTACCTACCGACTGTTTGGCACTCCTTCAAGTAGCAGGGAAGAACCCTTTAACAGGATAACCTGCTGAGGAGATCAGTTAAAGTGAAAGTCAGCTCTTTGTGACACATGGCTAGCCACTGCAGTGTATGGTACTATGTATAACTGTGGACCTTCCATACAACAACAGTGCTGTCATAGTGATAAATGTAACACTGCTGACCGTGATGCAGAAACAGCTGGAATTATAGATTTCCATGGACTCCCTGAAACTGTGATAAAGGCCTCACCTTGGATCAAATCCATACAGGCCCAGATCTCTTGAGAATGCTGGTTAATCCTGGCTAAGGAAATGCTAAGGAACTAAAAATACCAAGATATATGTTTACATGTTTAAAATGCTTGAGGACTTTCTATTACTACTTTAAGAAGCATAAAGAAAGACAAAGTGTAGAATGTTTTGTTTACTTTTTGGTAAAATTATGTTGTAGAGAGTAATGATAATATAGAGTTATTATTACTCTATATTGGTGTCCCTCAGGCTGATGACTTCAACTTTTCCACAACGCGGCCGCTCGTCTTTAACCAATACCTCTAGACATGAGCACATCCTGCCCGCCCCACCGTTTTATCCTCTTTATACTGGCTTCCTGTCAATTCTCAAATTGATTTTAAAGTTTTATTATATGCTTTTAAAGCTCTTAATTGCCTTAGCCCACCTTATTTATCTGAACTTTTAAGTCTATCTGTACATGGCAGATCCCTGAGGTCATCAAATCAATATTTGCTAGATGTTCCAAGGACTAAGCTAAAGCATTGGGGTGACCGGGCTTTCTCAGTGGCAGCACCCCGACTCTGAAACAAACTCACTCTAGACCTTCGCTCTATGTCAGACCCAGACATCTCTAAATCAAAACTCAAGACTTATTTTTTCAGTCAAATCTACGTTGTAGCATAGAGGCATTTTTCATTTTTTGTTCTTGTTTTATGATCTTTTACAGGGATTTTTACTTTGAAGTGCTTTGGTCACCTCTTTTGGTTATTATCAAATGGTAGATAAAACAATAAATCAATCAATTAATACAAAACATGAATCATCTATAATCTTAGCAGTACTTTCTAGGTAGTGGGTGCATTTATTGCCTCCAGGAGCTGGATTGTGACACTACTCAACTGTGTTTCTTCTTGGTATAATGAGCTCTTCAAGTTACCCACTGCACCTATTAGCAAAATATAAACTAGTTTCATACTGTTTATTATTATTCTTTTATCGTAAATGTGCTAATCTTAAGTATTGGCTTCATAGGGCAGGGATATTCAATCTGCATTTTCATGTTCCAGCACTTTAATTTTTTTTATTGTTCTTCCACATGAAAACAGTTGCATTGTAAATAATTTTTCACTGGAGGCATGTTTCTTTTAAATTTATTTATTTTTTCTTTTCAACTACAAAACAATTAAGTTAATGCAAATTAGTTACATAATTAAATGATTTTGCAAAAGCTGTTTCTAACTGTGTCATTTTTCTAAATTAATAAGTTTCATGGAGCTATATTAAATTGTTAATTATTATTTTAAAACTGTTATATGCTTTGAAAAATTTATTTTGCATTGTTTGTTTTACAGACCTCATTAGTTTTTAGACTGCAAATTAGACTCTCAGACCACTTTTTAAGCATACCTAGATGTACAGGACTGCATACTCTTTTGTCTTTAGAAGTGCCTTAATCCTCCATGGTAAACGTTCTACAATATTTCCACTATTGAAGTATATATTTATTCCAAATATGCTCTATTAGACTGAGATCTGGTGAGGTTGAAGTACAGTTAGCTATAGATTGTGTCACAAAAGGATGCAGGAAGTCAGCTACAACCTTGAAATAAATTATGGTGATTACACAATGTTCAACTAGTTCAAAGAGTCCCAAAAATATAATAATGACCAATACTTATTTACTTATGAATAATGTAATAATTTTGGACATCGCAAATGAAACCAGTAACAAAATGGCTTGCTTATAATTTTATTGTATTTTTATTAAGTCAATAACACATTAACATTCTGTCAATAACTGCAATCAAAACATCAACAAAAAAAGGACAATTTAAAGGTTATTTCTGATACAAAATCTAGAATTATGATGAAATTTATTTGAATAGATATATGCATTAACAATTTAATTTATGGGCATGCCGTGGTGGCGTAGTGGTTAGCGCGACCCGTATTTGGAGGCCTTGAGTCCTCGACGCGGCCGTTGCGGGTTCGACTCCCGGACCCGACGACATTTGCTGCATGTCTTCCCCCCTCTCCTTCTCCGTTTCCTGTCAGCCTACTATCATATAAGAGACACTAGAGCCCACAAAAGACCCCCTGGAGGGGTAAAAAAAAAAAAACAATTTAATTTATGATGGACTCTTATGCAAATTATTACTGCAAATTACATTTGATAGTGTGATTTGGATGAGAACAGGGGTCATGTTTTATCAGTGGCAATTAACCAATAATGCAGTCGGAATTTTGAGGAATTATATGCTTTCCCTTTCAATCAGTCTATATTCAAAATTGTGTGACTCTATGCTTAAGTCAAAGTGTCTTTACTAAACCCAGTTAAGATAGAATGGTGTTTCTATAAATAATGGTGGAATTTAATTGTAATGTACACAGATTTCATGATTTCATGATACTTGGATGAGTGGCCCAGCACCTACATAGTGCTGTAGAGTGCAGAGTTTACCACTCTATTTCACATGATTCATAGTAGGTGAAAGAGATGTAGCTCTGTTTAAACACTGATAAAAACAGAGTCAAATTTACTTTATTTGCCTTTCCTTTCCATGAATGTATCTTGAATCAAGATACTACATCTACCTGAGTAGACTTCAAAAGCAAAGTGTGGAACACAGAATAAGTCAGAGTGAACTAACACAAAAAGGTGAAGGAGAGCATAGTTTTTTGGATGAGAAAAAACAAAAGAAGAATTAACATCATAATTTTTGTCAATGTAAAAACATGTGTTTGTTAAAAAAGTAAACAACCAGAAGGTACCATTTATCCTACCTTATAAAGACAGCTGTGGACAGGATAAGATTACAGCAACCTCCTAAAGAAGCTGTCACTGCCCTGAGCTAAACGATCTGCCTAACCAAAAAGGCCTAGTCTTGCTTCAATGCTGATTTCAAGTCAAGTTCATTTGCATAGCACATTTCAGCAACAAGGCATTTCAAAGTGCTTTACAACATAAAAACATCAATTATGAAAAAGTAATAAACATTACATTTTGTCAAATAACATGAAGATCATCAAGAAAATACACATCAAAAAAGTAAATAAAAGTTTGACTTACTACTAATCAAAGGCAACTCCAAACATGTGGGTTTTGATCCTTGATTTAAAGGTGAAAGAGTCTATCTCCAGATTTGTGGTGCATAGAAGCTGAATGCTGTTTCTCTATGTTTGGTTCTACTTCCGGGGAATGCAGAGCAGACCAGAACCAGGAGATCTGGTTTTAGTGAGAACACAAGAAGCAGCATCCTGGATCAGCTACAGATGTCTGGTTGATTTTTTTTAGGCAGTCCTGTGAGGACATTATTGCAGTATTCAATGTGACAAATGATAGAAAAGTCTACACGTGAAACAAGTGCCTCACTATTGCATTTCTAAGAAACGAACTGTCCAGCTTGAACACGTAAGAGCTTTGCTTAGTGCTTTACAAAGCTTGGAAGATGATGATGACAATGATGATGATCATGATGATGGTGAGCAAGAGACATTTTGGCACAAAATTGAAATGAAAAACATTGCTAAAAAGTATTCTGACTAGAATGAGAACTTGAGTATTACAAATGTGAGATATCTAACAGAGATCAGGCTCACAACAGATAGGAAATATGATAAACTGCTAAAGCCAGATGTGAGATGTGATGCTGATATTTTAGCTATTAGGAAACAAAACAATGTCATCCCATAGAAAAAGCATATCTCATCCTGTACATGTGTTTGTCACATTGTGTATTTCAATATGTAGGTCTCTGATGTTTCTTTTTCTGTGCCTAATTTAAGTCACAGAAACATTAGAATTATGTACCACCAGGTGCCGGCTGACTTTAAATTTCATTCCTCTGTAGTTTGGATTGTAATGGACTGCAGTGATGCATCTACTCTCGTAAAAGAAACAGATGCGGACCATTCATAACTCGGACACTCTAATTTAGACCTAAGTTACAGTTGTGGGATTTTGCTATTACATTCTTGAGAAGTAGTTGGAGAAATAAGGACTATATGCCAATATGCAACCTTTGTTCAGGTTTTCCCAAGAGCATGCAAAGGAAGAGAATTGTGCAGCTGCATAAGTGTGCTTCATCCTTGGGAACAATTTACCGATGCTTCAAGGCGCATCTGTTAAAATAATTATGCACAAGTATGGACATGAGGAGAATGTCCAATCACTACATTGCTTGGGAAGCAGATGAGTTCTGTGTCCCAAAGTTGAATGTATTTTGGTCCAAAATGTGCAGATTGACCCCAGAACAAAAGCCAAAGAACTTGTGAAGATGCTGGCGGAAGCTGGTGAGGTTGGGTCATCATCCACAGTGAATGAAATGTGTCCAGTACAGACAAGGGCTTCTTCCAGTGCTACCAACTGTGCCACTGTTATGATAAGTTATTATGGGCTTACCTTAAGAAGCTGTAGCACACACAAAGACAGACTTTACCCACTTTTGTATGAGCAATCAGTCGCATGCACAGTCTTTGTAGACCACATACATGTAACATACCCACTTACTAGAGGTGTAAATTAAATTTTTTGCTGATGCAGTTTAGCACTCCTTATTTAGAATCTTTCGAGATCAGGCCCATAGTGTGAAATTTTTGAAGTTTTTATTAACTGTGATTTTCGTGTTTCTGGCTTAGAGATAATAAAAAAATATGACAGAAAAATAATCTTCTGTGACATAATTATACATTTTCCAAGCCAAAACTGACTTTACTTGTTGGTTTTGTAAACTATGCACACTGTTTTAGGTTTGTACCATCAGGCCTATTGTTCAAACAAATCTCAGCTTTATATTTCTAACTGACCTTGACTGCTTCAGCATTGAATACACCACTTGGGGACTTAGGGACTCTCTGTCATTAGAAGCTGTTACACAGTAAATCTCGAAAGTAGATTGCAGCGCAGTGAGCTGTTGCAGGGTTCAGGAAGGTAGCACCGACTGCAGGATTGACAACATTGGCAGTTAAATTAAACAGGCGAGGGGAAATACAAATATTTGACTGGGATTCAGTTGGCTTTTGATCAAACTTGATGAGAGGTGTTATAAGCTAGGCAGCATTGATGGAGAAGGGGAGGGAGGTAATAGGATGGGCAGTTCCCCTCTGTGTCACTACGGTGACAAACAAATTTCAGGTTATTAGCAGATAATGCAGTGGGTAGTAGAGGAGAAAGGGTAGAGTGAATGAGATAAAATAAAGAGTGAGGGAAGTAGGCAAATGAATACTGATATGGCATACCAGTGGGAGTGAGGCTGATCTGAAGGTGAAGAGAAGACAGGGAAGCAAGGTGAAAGCTGATCAACGATGGCGTGGGTGACACATTTGATGCAGCCACTAATCATTTGAGTTGTTTTGATCCGACTTGGATTTTGACCCGATTGAAGAGATGAGGTGAAAACACACTAACTGGCACACAGATGACCTGAGACCACTGAAAAGAAAACAAGGAGTTAAGCTTTTTTATTAAACTACTATTTTTTTAAAGCTTTTGAAAATGTGTTCAAATGATTACATTTTAGATTTAAAACACAGCAAATAAATTTTCCTCTTAATTTGAGAATGACATATTTGAGCTGCAATAAAAAGTGTAGAAAAGATTTTTTTTTTTAAAAAACATAGATAATCACAACAGGTTAATATCTGAATCTTGGTCTTGGACCACAACATTAAATAAGTAAATATGGCAGGAGTATATTTAGAAACCACACCAGAGTAAATAAGGACAACTAAAACTTTATTTACGGGAGTTAATCAACAGCAAGAAGGTAAACCTGTTAGGGAAACCCTACAACAAAAATGCAACTAAACAACATGTTTTAAATAAAATAGAAAACAATATTTTCAAGGCCACAAAATAATTAGATTTTCAAAGATATTGATGCTACAACTGCACACTTAGAGCATGTAAAACATGCCTTTGTGCTGTATTTTTACAGTATGCAGTTTTTATACAGTAAATAAAACTTAGAACAAAAATAATTGAAAACATTTGAAACAGAGAGAGAGCACAATCAGGTCTAGGTCATTTAAGCAGCACAATCATCCTATAATTGAACAGAGTTGATTGAGAAGATTTGCCTCTTAAGAGAACTACAAACAGAGTGAAAGTGAGGCTGATTTAAATTGCAGTCACAGCCAAAAGTTGGTTTGTTTCTGCTCATGATTGTTTTTTCTTTTCTTTCACATCTGTTTGCACTATGAAAGAGACCATTGTTTCCTTTATTACACTAAGTCCCACTTCTTTCCCTTTATTGATGGCAACTGGAGGTGTTGTTCATATCATGAATAAATTACCATTATGGAGTTTGTGTATTTTCTTTGGGAATACAACACATTCAATATTAAAATAAATAGGAACTAGACACCAATGCACATAGCAGTAAAAGTATTCTACTCTAAATCTATCATACGGTGGAGACATTTCTTCTTCTCAGCCTCCTTCAAAGATTTTATGTTAAATTTATTTCTGGATTCTGTCTAAATCATTAACCAAATAATTTTCTTTTAATAAAGTAATTAATTTGTTGATTTAGAAGAAGTTAATCTTAAAACCATAACTGTGGATACACAGAACTTTGGCCATGAAATTGAAGTTTTGTGCAATAAGACCGCCCACAAGGCTTTTGAAGATAATAGGTAAATTCACTTAGTTCCATTTATTTATTTAGGACTAATTTACAACACATCATTTTTTACGATAGTCATTTCATCCATCCATCCATCCATCCATTTTCTTCTACTTATCCGGGGTCTGGTCGCGGGGGTAGCAGCTTAAGAAGGGAGGCTCAGACTCCCCTCTCCTCTGCCACTTGTTCCAGCTCTTCAGGGGGAATCCCAAGGCGTTCCCAGGCCAGCTGAGAAACATAGTCTCTCCAGCGTGTCCTGGGTCTTAACACAGTCATTGGTGTTAACACAGAGCAACAGTAGACTATTCCTTCTGTTGCGTTATCAACTCTACATCAATCCCTCACACCGAGCATGCATGTCCAGAGGAAAAACTGTACCTTCAACAGGATGAAATCTCCAGCAGAACCTGGCTCAGTACAAATGCCCATCTTTCATGACTGACCGGGGGTTTCAGAAGACAGTGCAGAATGCGCAAGAAGAAGCAGAAAAACTGATGTACGAGTACTTTCTATTAAAGTAAAAAGTTGATAGCGGGAGAGGGACAATGTTTTGTTGTTGGCAGCATTATTTTAGCCAGTGGTCTCCTCCAGAAATGTATCACAGCCAAACAGAACCCTAGACCAGATGTAGCTTTTAGAGAGAGAGAAACCCCCCTCCAAAAAACAGAGATGACATAAAGCTCTCTTCACCATGACGGCTAAAACAGCTAAATCGAAGAAGTAGTAGAAGAAGAAAGTAACAGAGGGAGGAAAAGTACACCTCCAGGCCCCTAAGCCTAAAGCAGCAGAAGTACATTGATAGCTCAGGATAACTTAAGCCCTTAAAATGAGGCCTGAGGTGAACCACGGAGAACCATCTTTCTTCAATAAATCACTCTTCTTCCCCTGCTGAACCATACATCCAACAACTGGGAAAACGTCACTCTGTTTTTAACTATAAGCTATATCAAAACGGAGAGTTTTAAGCAAAATCTGCCTCCCATTCTCCTTTTAGAAATTCCTGGAACCACCAGTAAACCTGTAGTCTGGGAATAAAGTGCTCCATTAGTTAACTATGGAACAATCAGATTTCAGATGTATAATCGAACTTGATTATTAATGGCCTGTTCTTGTGAGATTCAGATTCTTAGTAACCTCACTGCAAACTACAACTTTAAGTAAAAGCTGCAAATTTGAAGATATAAAAATTCTGCTAACACAGATTGACTTTATTTCAGGTTAAAATGATTAATTGCAATAGATGGCAGACGTAAGCTTGAGAAGAATGAATCCTCAAATCAAATTAAAATGTATTAACACAACATTAGTTAAAAGGTGAATATCCAGGTTATTGCAGCCTCATTGTTTCACATAACAAACCTGCGCCATTTTAAGAGTAAACCCACTGTATCTGTCTCTCTTGACTGTTTGCTTGAAACATATTCTGTCCCAAAAGAACTTGTTATGAAAGCAAAGACTGTAAAGGTGAAAGTAAACAGAAGAATTTCAAATGGTGGTGCAGCTCCCTAATTGACACCCAGCAGTGATGACATGGCATCACAAAAAAAGAAGCACAGCTACAAACATGAGCATTCCAAAACCTTTCTTTAAAAGGGTTTCATGGTCTCATGTGTGATAAAGAGTGTGCTACATAATATTAGTAACAAGTATGTTGGGAGGTAATGGTCAAGCTTTCAAACTTTCAAAAGAAAAAAAATATGTACCAACTATCAAGAACAGCATTATAGCATCATGCAGTTTGAGTAGGACCAGTATTACTGCAATGCACAAACTGGATGAAATGGTAAACACTACTTCAAACTTTTAATTATTTTTTTTAATATCTCAGATAAACACCTACAACACAAATATTCTACACAACATGTGTAGTCTGGGCTCATATCATTAATGATGGAAAACAGAAGCACGTGTGTGTGTAATCTCCCTCAGGCACATTTTGTTGCTTTCTGCAGAAACAGTGACTGGCAGAGAAACAAATGTAAGCATCAACATTCTCTACCTTACCACTTTTTCAAGATGTGCACTCACACGCACACTGTGCGGTGGCATGATGATATGGAAATGTGTGTGCAAATTTTACAGCACTTCCTTTCCAAGATTATGCATATGTGTGTATTCATACATATGCATGTACTCGTCACTATCACTGATTTTGTCTCCACGCCCGTCTCCGGCTCCATGCACTCACCAGCCGTATTAACATTAGCCTTTCAGTATGCCACTAGGATGGCACAGATCTCAGCTAGAAAAGAAATAAGTATTTGGATAAATGAGAGGGAAACAGGTCATCGTTGTCAAAGGAGGATAAGGGTGTGAATATTTTCATGCTGTGAAAATGTAGGAGAGGCCATTTTTTTCCCCAGGGTGATGATAAAGTGACGAGTAGAAGGAAAGCCGAGCAAGAATTCTTTTTAAAACATACGGTTGAAGAAGTGGCAAGACTTAACTGAATTGTGGTTAAGTGCATGGCTTTATGTCATCGAGTTTGACTTAAGTTTGAACTACTCAAACAAAGTGAGTTTACAGCCCAGCATATGCTGGTCTTGAATTATGTGTGTTTATTAAATTGTCTATATAATTTTGCCACATAGTTTTCTTTCAATAAAACTTGTCAGAAAGTTTAATGGGCTGTACTGATCTTGCAAAAGAGCAAATTTAATGCAAGAATATATAATAATGTAGATTTTTACAATAGATAGTTTATCAGGTCTGAATTTATATTGCACTAATTTTTCTCTATATTGTTTGGTTTACTGGTTCCACAAAGTTGCTTAATATGACATCTGTTGCCTCATACTGCAGGATATCTTTTCAATCTTCTTGTGAACAATAGAGCTAGTTCCCTCGTATGCCTTTTAGATAGAGCTGTAACAAAATGTACATTAAATGTAAAAACCTATGGAGTCATTATAAAATAATAGCAGGTAATGTTTCATGTCATATATACAGTTCTGGAAAAAAATAAGAGACCACTTAAAATGATCAGTTTCCCTGATTTAGTTATTTTATAGGTATAAGTTTGAGTAAAATGAACTTCATTTTATTCTATGAACTACTGATGACAGTTCTCCAAAATTTCAAACGAAAAGGTAGTATTTATTTGCAGAAAATGAGAAATGGTCAAAGTAACGAAAAAGATGCATTGCTTTCAGACCTCAAATAATGCAATGAAGAGTCCAAAAATCAATATTTGGTGAAATAACCAAGAGTTTTTTAATGGGATTCAGTACAATGGTTTCTTAATTTTTTCCAGAACTATATATATGTATAACATAATTTTATATAAGATATATATATATATAATCTGAACACCTTTAGGAATATTTGCTCTTGTGGCAGACTGCAAAAACTACATATGTGTTTTCATACCGTTTTCTTGCAACAGTTTTATCTCATCCTTCTTCTATAAATATGAGACAAATACCCGCTTTCTCGGCAGATTGTCCCACCTGAGCTGCAGATCTTTTGCATCTCCTCTGCAGCTCAGTTTGGGGGGACAGCCATGTCTTAGTAGATTTTCAGTTGAGCCACACTCTTCATGTTCATGGATTGAACAGCACTCACTGCGGTGTCCAGAACTTGGGGCCCTGCTTTGATCTTCTCCACAACTTTATCTCTGAACGGACTGGTGTGTTTCTTGATCTTCATGATGTTTACTTTCAACTAATTATCTCTAGCAAAACTCTGAGGCTTTAACAGAATGATATATAATGATATTTATATTGAGATTAAATAATTGGACTCTTTTTACTAATTGGCTCTTTAGATTATTTCTGCAGGTGAATTTTATATCTGATTTAAGGGAACTGAATGCCATTGTACACCAATTGTTTTCTTATTTTTAATATTAAAACCTTTGTAAATGATCAATTGTTTTCCTTCAGCTTCACAATTATGTTTTCTTTGTGTGGGTCCCTTATATAAAGAAATGGAAGCAAATGGAGGACAATAGAAAAAAGAAAAAAGACTTTTGGGTTGTAAATGCGATGTCTTCTGTCTCAGTTTTCAAAAGGTGTTTTTAATCTGACAGATGAGCCTTGTCAGAAGGCATATTCTAATGTATTGAGTATGACTTCATGGTTTCCCACACACATACTTAGATAAATAAGAACAAATAAACAAAAAAAAAAGCTAACCGAAAAAGCATTCCAGTTTAAGGTGTTAAATTGAAATCCTCTAACCGTTTGAAAATCAGACATCCTAATAAATCAGAATCTTCAAACACTCCTGCTTTAATATCCTTGAGCATAAAAACCTGCTAAAATTTGAAAATTCAATCTGTTATTACTACATTTTTGTTCTGTTTGTGTGCTGATGCTTCCTGTTTCTCTTCTTCTTCCCTGCTCTTGCTGAGCTATAAATCCCATATCCACATAGAAATATTTTAACCATATAGGGTAATACAGTAAAAAATACATTATGATTAACAGAATAATTCTAAACAGGAGTGTCAGAAGCGATGGAGTCCATTAATTAGCAGAAGTGACAAAACAAGTCCTCTCTGGGTTATGTCAAGGTTTAATTTGATTTGGAGATTGATTCAATCATCCCGATTGCTGAAATAATTTGAAATCCCACCCTAGGTTTCACCATTTACTGATTTTTTTCTCCCCTCTCTTTGTAACTACTTCCCTATACCAGTTGAAATGTCTCTTGTTTACTCAAAAACATAATCATTTTAAAGTATACAGAATGTTAAACAATTACATGGCTGAAAGTGTTGAGTCATTATTTTTCTTCATTCCAACAGGATCTTAAAAGGAATAGAACTCAAGTACCATGCCAGCTGTGGTCTTCTTCAAATGTTCTTTTGAAAAATATTTAAATGCATTACACTCAAGGTTTCTCAGGATTGCAGGTTTGATTTCAAGTATTTGTTTCAAATCCATGTGTGGCAAATGTGTTTGAAATATGGTGAAAGAAACCTCAACATCTGAAAAAAATTGTTTTTGCAGATTGCATGCTGTCATGTGGCGTTAGTGATTTCCTTCTCTTTTTTTCTAGCATAAAAATCTGGTCACCTGCCAGATTTGTTTCTGACATAATTATGATCCTCTTCTCAAGGACTGTTTTCTTTCAAACCTCTTTGAAAAATACACTCACTGACAAGTCATTGCAGCAAAATGTAAAAGAAATAGTGAATTAGCTTAAAAAACTTATAAAAACCTTTAATGAATACCTAGAGCAAGAAATGAAAGTAAAATGAGTAAATAAAATGGGTTAATGTGAGTGCCATGGCTTATGAAATGGAAAAGAAGTGTGTTGAAGACTGCAGTCGCATCAAGTGGATTTACATAGAAAATATTAATATCTAAGAACAGCCTGAACACAGTTCTGGTGATGAGGGGAGACTAAAGCTGCCATGGGTTGACATTATACAAGACCTCAGTTCAACTAAGAAACTTTCTTAGAACAGATAATTTTGAAATGAATGCATCACATAGTATATGTGATTCTGATGTGAAATTCACATGCAGTCGTCATTGGCTTGAAAACCATATTCTTTTTAAAAATTATTTATTTGAACATTTCTATTTTGGACTGATAACAAAAACAAAATACATATTCAATATGTTTATAAACAAGAACTGCTTGCCCAGCTTTGCATTATTGTGTCAAGCCGGGCTTACGTTTTGCTCATTTAGTAGAGCATTCAAAAGAATCTTCAAGTTATTTTCCTTATCCATTTACTTTCACCAAGTAACAAAAATATTGATTTTTAGACCTCAGAAATATTCTTTGGAGTGTTGCTTATTTTACCAGAACCATCTACTGTAAATAAACCTTACAGTTCCTGAGGTTTACTGAATTCATTTTGAGAATGTCAGTTTTGAAAGATTCACTTTAAAAAAGGCCCAGGATTTAAGAGGCTAAAGATGCTGTCTTAAGATGACAAATCTGTGGATTAGATGTATTTGATCTAATTATTTTGGTCTATATTAAGGAGAACATAAAACAAATTAAAAACAAACTGTAATCTAGATTATGTAAAAACTGAGACCTTTGACCTCTGGTCCACCTGAAAAACACAGTTAATCAGCAGTCATATTTGTAGCATTGTGTACTTATGGTGTTGATATTGTCCGATTCTTTATACTTATGGTGTTGATATTGCCCCTGGTACACTTTTCCATGACACTCATTGAGTGACTGATTTGTATTTACAAAATGCAAATCAGAAATGTTTTTTGAAATCCAATTTGGATACCCTCTTGAAAAGATCTGCATGCTCAGAAAAATATACTTTCATGTAATGATGTGATCACGCTATCATAGTAAAGATGTTGTCATGCTTTGTTCTTCACTTGAGAACCTTGTTGTACTGCTCCACTGTGCCCCTCAGTCTCTCACACCCGAAAACATAAGATTGCACAGCCATACACACAAACTCATGACATAGATTCACTTGTTCACACAGATAGAAAATCACACAAACTAATTCATCCCCTTGCACAGGCACAAATTCATATACACACACCATGCCGCGCCCCACTTCTGTTTAGGGAAAAAAGTAATTACTTTCTCTCCCTGCCTCAATGCCTTCAAAAGCCTCAGTGGGGCGATTCCCCAGTGAGCCAGTGAAATTCACTTAAACAGCTTTTGAGAGAGTAAGCAGTCTTATTGTTGCGTACTGAAACTTTGATTGGAAATAAAGAAAAAAATGAAAGGCGGAGAGAAGGGAGCAGGAGAATATTGGTAAATAAAACTGTTGGGCAGTATTATTTTTTTCATCTCTCCCTGATTTTTTTTTTTTTTTACCTCTCTGTGTCTTTGTTCTCTTTGACTAAGCTAACGACTGTAGGCAAGCAACAACAGCAGGTAAAGAGAGGCTGTCTAGAATAGAGCTTTCTTTTAACACTCTAGCGGGACCTTCTTTGTGTGTGTCTGTATGTGTGGCCCGTGCATTTGTGTGTGTGTGTCAGCATGCACTCACAATGCTTCCTTCATTAAAAATACACGTCTCCTCAATCTTTCACAATTCATTTCCATCAGAAGTCTTTATGAGATCATAGTTTTATCATATGGTGGCAAAGCCTTGACTTTCAGCTGTTCAGTGCGTTCTACCAGCATTATCTTGTGGTGGACATCATCACATTTTGCAAACAGGTGGAGCAATATGCATTGCTTAAAAAAGTTTCTATACATTTCTTCACCATTTTTCGTGTTTCAACCACAATAGGCTTTATCAGGATTCATGACATAAATAAAAGAGTTTAGTTCTTTTAGTAGCTTTTATGCTTAATCAAACATGGAAGAAGCATCAAGCCTTAAATTTGGAGTAACCTTTCTGTGTAATCCTCTATTCTGGCCCTGCCTAACTGTCAGTTTGGTTTGGTGATGTTGATTTTATTTTTTTAAATTCATACCTGTGTGCAAGATATAGCCAGCTTGTTAAAGAATAATAAACTTAAGTCTTTTTTTTTTTAAATGTCGTGAGTAAAACAACTAAGTTAATATTACAGGCCACAAACACTTTTCTTGAGCAGGTCATGTTGTTCAAGACCATTGACAATGGAGCCATTTGTAATGTTGACTTCTAAATTTCTGCTCATCGCTGTGGTGCTAACAGTTTTTGCAAATTCCCCATGCGACCCTTGATAATATACACATGCACACATTTATGCTTTTGATCACACTGCACATCTTGAGACAATTGAAAACTCCAAAGAGATGTTTAAAGCAGTTTGGAGAACAAAGAAAACCAACGGGGACTTTATTAACATAGAGAGTCTGACTTTATATAGGTGTTGAATATGCAGTTGTGTCAAACTCCCTGAAAACTCAATATCCTGTAGGTGCGTAAGCTTGCATTTCCTTTTGTTTAGCTATATTTTATGTGAGAATGTGCTTATGTGTGTGCCAAGGCATAAAACTTACTTGCTTTATAACACACCCAAATACAGAGACACTAATAGGGCTTTTGAATTATGAAGAGAACAGAGATGTGTGGCCCCCTTGGCTGCTCTGGGAGCTGGTAATCCCTATGTATGTGGGAGCATGCCTCTACTGTCTCTTTTCATCCCTTTCTTCTTTGTTTCATCTTGCCATCTAGTGAATCTTTCAAAGAGAGAGGCATCAAATTTGTGTTTTCCTTGTGTGACTGACTGTGTTTTAAAGGATTTTATGAAATGACGTCACATTAGTGACATACATTCAGATTAGAGCACAGCAAAACAAGAGGAAAAAGGGGCTAAATGTAGATGCTGTGCCAATGGGTGAAAAACAGTATGTGGAAGATGGTGAGGAGGAAAATCTAAGCATTAAAACTGGAGAAAGAAACACAATGAGTGTAGGACAGAGATGTTTAGGAGGAGACAGGCTCAGATTTAGTTGCAGGAGAGGTGAAGAGCTGAAAGTGTAGGGGAGATATATGCGTGAGGGTTAAGTTTGCTTTTTTCCATCTTTCCTTCCCTTTGATCTCACCGACTTCATGCCAGCAAAGAAAGTCAGTCAGAAAAAGAGAAAAGGTGAACAGGAAAGAGAAAAAGACTCATAAAGGAACAGAAAAAAAAAATGAGAGGCAAGGTGCAAATAAGAATTTGGGTAAAAGAGGAGAAGATGAAGTGCGGCGAGACAGTTTGGAATTCATCAAGAAGTGGAGGCGAGGTGAGAAAGAAGTGAGATAAAGAGAAAACGCTTGAGGTTGGAAATAAAACGTTGAGAATGAGCTGAGTCATGGGAAACATGTAGATAGATGAGACGGTGGGGAGTAATGCCGCGAGAACGAGGGTGAGGAAAAATTGTGTTTCACAGCGCTAATTATGAGCCAAAGCAATAAAAGCCAGTTAGTGTTTGAAATCAAACCAGTTGGTGATGGCACATTTGGGAATATGTGTGAAAGAAAATGGTGTTGAATGGCTGTGAGATGTTGGAGGACCATTGTGATGTCTTTTAACATCCTACATTATGCTTGATTAATGGTGAGGTTAAATGGGTGAGACTGCTATAAAGAAAACAAATTGTAAACATAACGTATGTCTTTGAACTCGAGAGGAATGGAATGGAGAGTCCCAGTGTTTGAGAAAACACGTTGGATCATTGATATTAGTATTGTGAATTATCATTCTCCAACGAAAATGTTAAAATCATCGGACACGTAGACTGACCTTGCAAATATATTGCTATTAAAAAAATTAAAAAAAAACTTTGAAAACTGCAGCGCTGTACAGTGTGGTGAATGTTGCATTTATAATAGAGAAAAAAATAAAAAACTGTCAACGTTGGGACTAAAGTCTATGGTACAATTCTGTCAGTTTTAGATGACTGAAGAGAGTTTAATTATTTAGGATTTTAATCAGTTTCCATAATATACAGCTTTCCTCAACAGGTCTGTATTTCTTTTGGCTGCTTGATGTCACATCCAAGCTGAGAGGATTGTGACTCAGAGGCGGGAACAAAGTACAACAAACCATTATTATTGTGCACATAATAAAATACAAGAAATCATATGTCAGAGCTTTGTGCAGCAGGATCTGGTGCCACTAGGGGGAAAACCAAACCAATCCTGATTACATTAGTACACTCAATGCCGTGACGCCCAGAAAATGATGGACTTCAGCTATGTAGAGGTTTTCTGTGACAGAACAAGGAGTTTGAATTAAAAACGATAGCAACACCTGCTGTGTTTAACTCTGAGGTGACTTTTAATTAATAGCGCACAATAATCAAGACATTTAAAGGTATCGATGCTTCATTATTAATGTTTATATTAAATGTATTAGGACCGCTGAGCAGGATATATCCAAAAAGATTTTAAAGCAGGCTAAATGGAGGCCAGTGGTGAATGTCATCAAACTAAAAACCCAGGCAGAAAGCAGCGCTGCAATACAAAGTGAGGGACAGGTATCCGACTTACCACATAAAGGAAACAGTTTGACATGAACAAAATAAAGCACACAAATAAGAAGCTTTTATATCTTCTTTCTTAAATTATTATTCCTTAAAAATATTATCCACATGCAACTTTCTCATCGGAAAGTGCAAATGTTAATTTTCTGGGGAGCTGTTTCTGTCCATATTTTGGTTGTGTGATTAAACACAAAGTTGACTTGCAACGTTCAAGGTGGCAGCTTGCTGGTGTAGCTCTGTTACATTTATTCAGATCTAAAATGTTTCAAATGTGTGAAAAATACTTCTTTCTCCCACCACTTCTTGATAAACATTTAATCCTCCTATTTCTGGAGTAGAACATTTCTAAGAATTTTTCCCACTGGTTTTGAATTCGGGACAAGTTGAAGAACTCTTTTTCTGTCTGCAATAACTTTTTTCCATATAATCATAATGTGGTATTTGGGTTTATAATTTTTAGGAAAGAGATTTTTATTGTAAATGCCACATCAGGATACATGAAAAAAATCATAATAACGATAAATGAGTCTTGTTTGTTTACTTCTGCCTGTGTTTGAGTGTGTGACTAATCAATTAAACTCTTGGTCTCAGGTATGTGACAATTTGCCCTCAGTTTGTTGGCACATCTGACAAACAATTGATCGGCTAATAGAGCCGGGGAGCTCTTTGATGTTTAAACACGTGTTTCTGAATAGATGATACTGATGGGACATATGAAGAAGAAGGCTGCCACCGTAATCAGGATGCCCTGTCAGCTTCAAATGGATTAGTGCTTGATTTGCATGGCGGCACTTCAGAGTTCAATTGGAGTGGGGTTGAGGGGAAGAAGGGAGCGGGTTGGAAGGCAGAGAAAGGGAAATGTATTTCAAAGAGGCGTTGCATTTGGTGAATTTGAAAACAGGATGTATCCTTTGCTCATTAGCGAGAAGGAAAGCTGTTTGAAGTTGAAATGTTTGGCAGTGTTGGCAGCTAATATGACAAGAAAGCTCCATAATAAAATTTAGATGCTCATTTTCTAACAAACCTCGAGGAATTCTAGAACCATACAAAACAAGCAGCTGACAAATATTCTATGGCTGAACATTTGGAAAGAAATATGTATTTTTATGCCTTCAGACTGGTCTGTGCTTGGGTTCGCGGCACTAAAGGGCTTTAGCTGTTTGACACAAGCTATCACTGGAGCTGTAAATTATACACAGTGTGAAATCTTAACATTCCAACACTGTGCCATCTGTTTACTCAAACATGTTTAGTATGCAGTGCTGTCTCTAGCATGCTACATTACCCCAAACCTGTGAAAATATTTTATATTTTTCATATTTTGCTTTTCAGATTTGGGTATTTTTGATAAATATGACTTACTTTAAAGTCAAAATAACTAGAAAGGTGTTGAAACTTAAGTGTTAATATTTACTAAGAGGGCAGGAGGAGGCTGAAATTATTATATTGATAGTCAAATACTTAGCACAAGTCAGAATTTTTATTTTATTTTTTTTATATACACACTGTAACTTGGTTGTGCTTGGTTTAGTCAAGTTGGATGAGATTAGATGAGATTGGTGATCTGACGGCAGAAGCACTGCCATGTAGAAATGGCGGATTAGGTACAATTTCATCACATTCATGTAGTTGTAGCATTAGCAACACTGTAGGGCTCATTTTAAACAGAATTCCCGGCAAAGGTGGCATATGAGGTTCTGAAAGACATGTATTTCCCGTTGTTGGTTCAAATTGAGGTCAGCTTGTATCTATATCAAAAGCAAAGTGCACCAGAATTTGTTAGAAAGGTTGTTTTGTGCCAACCAGGGTTCACTTGAGCATATTCATACCTGCACAAAAGCTCTGGACCAACGGGGGAAACAAATCTGATCCATTTAATGTAGACCAAAAGTGTCTGGTGTGAATACATATCAAGTCAAACTGAAATATCTTGGTTTATTTGAGTCCACCTAAGCCAAAACCTTGAGGTTCTCCATTGTTTCTGGAAACAGAAACATTATAGATTGATCAGAGCTACTCCTCACGGCCCACCAATTTTCCAAAGATCCTGCCCTTAGTCATGGCGACAATAGTAAGGAGCATGCTGCAATGGAGACATTCCTAACTTCACGAGAACCAACCCAGACATCAACCAGCTACGGTGAGACTTGATGATGGAGAAAGTCCAAGTGAACATTAATTATATCAAGCTAAAAAACTGATGAGACAGAAAGGATATACTGAATTAATTACTGCAAAGAAAATATTTCACATCATAAGAAGCAGAACCATAGTTTTAACTGATCACTATAAAACAGGCCAGTTTGTTAATTAATTTTGTGATTCTACGATGAGCCATTAATGAGTCATAATGTCAAGCAAATTAACTACCATCACAGGGGAAGGTTGGTGTCAACAGCCAGAGTAATTTGACAATTACAAAGTTATGTTTACCAAATGTCAAATGGTAAGTGAAATTGCAATGAAAGCTGATGATACTGCTTGTCAAAGGAAACATACTGTATTTTCATGTCTGATATGAGTTTTTTTCTTTTTCCTAAAAGGCTTTGCTAGAGCTTGTTCTTGAGGGATTGGATGACACTTTAGATGAAATACACAAAAACATTCAAGACATTTAACTTGGTTTTTGATCAGACTAAATACTTTCTTTGCAAAGGTTGTTTAAAAAAAATGTTCCAATTCAGAACATGCAACTTTCTCGTGACTTTACAAGGTTTTTTTTAATTGCTTCTTTCAAATTTATTGAATTCTTGCCTTGCAAAAGTAAAATGAAATTTGCAGTGCAATAATAAATGGATCTAAAAATTTTAAGGAGTTTATTCCAGTCAAAGAAACAGATGAAAGAATACTTAATATGGGTGATGTTATACTCTATGAAGCATACAATTCTCATCTAAAAAAGTAACTTTCTAAAAGATGTGTTGCAAAGTCATCAGGTACGTCCTTGCAGTTACACTGTGGAATATCTTTATTTTAAACATTTAAAAAAAAAAATACAATCTGGTAGTATTCTTTTATTTATTTTTTCAAATCTCAAATTATGGTCTTTATTATAGCAATAAGCCAGCATGCCTCAATGCATTGTTGCACCTAAATTATTCTATTGTAATAAGAAGCAGGAACGCATCACCGAGCCCGCCGTGTTATATTTGATTGGGCACAATCATTTGATTTCAGATCAAAAGATTTTTAGAACCCATATTATGCCATGGGTAACACAATACTTGATCCTTAGAGGGCAACTGTAACCACTTTTTAAAGCACAAGACCTAAAAATCTTGAAAGTATAAAATAAGAATCACTTAAGTTGCATTTCCATAGTTTTTGAAGCTAAATAATTTAAACTGTGTTGTTATGGGGAAGAATGAAAACTTTCTCAATATTGTTTCCTTTTTTTTTTTTTGGAAGCACACTTTATGTATAGAATGGCCCAAGTACCCATACTTGTTTAGAAATTGCACATTACATTCAACAAATCAGTGTTTCCATTGTGATAAAACAATGAGAGTGAAAGGGATAAGGACTTCTGTCTACAGATTTTGCCTAGCGGAGCTCCACTGACAGGCTATGATGAGGCAAGTCACTTTATTTCAATCTGGAGAGACTCACACAGTCAGGGCCTGCAGTCTGACGAGACTGATAGGCGATAGGGCCCGCACGCTGGCGGGACTGATGGCGAAGCAGCGTGATGGACTGCGAGGCCAAGCCGGCAGGGCTGAGGGCCTGTTGGGCCCTGCTAGCTTCCCTAGGTGTGAAATAAATGTTAGAGGTGACTGTAGCGGCCTCTCGGAATGGACAGCCAGATGCAGGGAGTTCCGAACGGGTGCAGTTTAATCTTGACCTTTCTTGTCAGACACCGTGAAAACTGTAGCATAAATAAAGGATACATAATGTATAAATAAACATGAATGTTCACAAAACACAATTGCGCACATTCCTACCTCATTCTGCTTTCCAAGAGCGCTATTTTACAAATTTTCTTTTTCTTCAGGCTCTAACGCTGACTCTGCGTGGTTAGCGAAACAGGAAGTGCCTAACACAAAATACGCAAAGAAGAAATCTACCGCTCTTCAAAATAAAGCACAAATCAACCACTAAGTGTCACTGTGGGACCAATGAACAAAAAGAAGAATTTCACCATTTAGTAGCTATTTACGGTGACTAGGGCTCCACCACCAGTAATTTGGAGAGATGCTCACCTGCAGACATTGCATGTGGAGCTTCGAGCACAGCTGAAAGATTTGGTAGGATATAGGATGAGAAGGCCGGGGATGACCAGCGGCCGAGCTGAAGGAGAGAAGCTGAAGGGACGCCTGACGATGGCGATGTGGCAACGCCTATTCTAAAAGAATGGCCCGAGAAGTGGCGAGGGGGAGGATCTCAGCTGAGATCAGTCTGAGGTGGCAGATGAAACGGCAGCGGTTGTAGTGGTCAGGGAAGAATTTAGTATCGAGTTAGATAGTCTCTAACTGATTGAATACTTTAGATGCAGTGTGAACTCACTCCGTACCTGAAATCTATAGAAGGCTAGGAGGAAAGCGCATGAATGGAGCTCTGATGTAGGGGACGAAGGCGCCGGATTGGTGTGCAGTGATAAGATTCCCAAGTGATGGGAATGAGATGGGTTTCCAGCTATCAGGATTAGAGGAGCTATGCTTAGAAATCCCTTGAGAAGAAATTCACAGCGGGGTTCGACTAGACTAGATGACCAGACTAGACTAGATGATGTGGTAGGTTGCTAAAGCTTAGCGTGAAAGTTGCTTCCAGCGAGCAGACTGCGGATGTAGGAAAGAACTGAAGAAGGGAAGCTGTAAGAATGCTTTGCACGGAGGCAGATGTGGGAGTTATAACTGGACCTGGAGGGACAGACTGGCTGCCTGTGATCTGCTGTAATATGATTAAGTTGTACGGATATACGAATCCTGCTTAACTAATTAATTAATTAATGCAACTACGGATGAATGCGTGGATGTAATTCTCAAAATCCTGGAGTGTTTTTATCTTATGCTGGGGGCAATGAGACGAAGTTGGATCGCTAAATAATAGGGGCCTGTAAATCCCCCAAAAGCTCTTTAGAGAACGCAAGGAAAAGGGTAGAACAAGTCAGGATTCCTACTGCGCGGTAGACTAGAGCACGTACACGAGACCGAGAGTCAACGTCGGGCCGGAGTTTAGTTTCCTGCCAATGAGGATCGCCATACGTCCTGCTCCAACGGCTGGTAGCGACCGACAGAAAGAGAATACCGAAACGCTTTTAGGTAATCGGCCACATAACAGGGAAGTTAGATCTTTGTGAGCCATATTGCCAGCGACAGTCCGGCTTGGTGGTAAGCAGTCGGATTATCGGGGAACGGGAGGCTTGTTTTATACGAGCGAGCTTTGTGGTCAGCTACGACTAGCTCCAGCGGTAATTACTGACCATCCATTTACCAGAAGAACATTGGCTGGTTTTATCCCGTCGCGTGTATCGAACTGACGGCTGTACAGATGACGCTGACCACCTAGCGCGCATGTCTGCGTACCAACTGTGTGTATGCCTCCTTGATATGGGTCGGAACCAGTGGATGACGAGGAAAGAAAGCTGTCAGAGCGAGCGGCGATGTGAACTATGAATCACTTGAAAGAGGACTCGTGAAGTTCGTATCGCTGTGCAGGTGAAGCTGACTGTTCGAGGGTGGAGGTTAAGATTGACGACTGGAAAGTACGCAGATGAGATCCGGTCTGGCTGCAATGAAGCTGCAAAATTAGAGAGCCTACGAGCGGCTTCTGACGATCAGACTACTCGGGGTGCGACATTGGCCCGACTGAGGGGGAAGGAGAACCATCCTCCCCGCTTTGTGCACCAGGAGCGGCCCCGTGATTAATGGTGCTGCTAAGGTGTGTGTGCGTGACTGTTTCTCCCCGTGTATGTCGGCTGCCTGGGTGGCTTGTGTTCCTGATTGCTCAACTGAGATCGTCAAGCCATCTACGGTCAATGGCTGGGATTGCGGTTGTTGTGGATGCTGGACCTACTAATGAAGCCATTCGTGTGTTCCTGCAGCATTGTTACGTTTCCACCTGGTTCACCAGATGATAAGCGTGGATCTAGGTAGGCTGCGTCTCTGCTCTCGGGTAATCTACCTGCTGGGTCCATAGTTAAGGTATTTTCTCTTTCAGACACCTGATGACTGCACCATTTTGGAGCTGCAGCGCTCGGACGCTCAGCCATCTGTGTGGATGGGCTGCTTGCATGGATCTGGAGTAGAAGGGGCAGCACGGCTTTTTTTTTTTTTTTTTTCCCAGAAAAGAGAAATTGTAAATAAAATATTGCCCATAACTCCGTTTGTTTTCAGGTGCGTTTTATATGGAACTTTAGGCGGATCCCCTCTACTAGTCATGAAAAGCTTAAAGAAAATGGTGCTGCGATTAGGAGACCAGCGGCAGCTGGGGCGGAGGCCAGAATGAGCTGAAATGCAAACTGGAACTACTGACAGAATTTGGAGCGATCTTAGCAACAGAGGGCTACGGCGGCCTGAGCGGGAACTAACGGAACGAGCTAGTCGCGACCCTGGAAATGCCAAGACTGACCGGCGATAGGAGGCGTGGTAAACGTGAGTTAAAGGCACTGGTACTCTGTCAGAGACGTAAAGCGAAGGGAAAATGAACGAGTCAGGAGCAGGTACGTCTTACCTAGACGACGCCCAATGGGCGCAGATGAAGCTGCGGGTTGATGAGGCTGACAAGCCAGCTGCGAGCCGAGATAGGTGGAGGTGAGCGTAGCGGTCTGATGCGACGTCCTCTCGGAGGTGAACTGGGAGAGACGATCGGGCAACGGATCGAGTCCATGGTGGGGCGAGCAGGAAGAGCCGACGTGCGTCGGTGCAGCCACGGCGGATCGTGGAGACAACCAGCGCTTGCTGCGGGGGACAGCGCCAATGAGCCGCAGCAGCCTATGGTGAGCCGGAGCGGGGAACCGGGCAGATAGCAGAGGACTGCGACGTCAACGAGGGGAGGACGGAAAATTCCGGCTCGTCGTCGCCGATGGAGACCGAAGGAAGGCGTGATGAGGGCGGTTAGATTGGTGAGGAGTGGCGGGGAGTCGACAGGAGCGCAGCTGGCCGGTGAGGGACACTCCCTGGATCTGGGCGGACGGAAGGCAGCTGAAACTTGTTGACTGAATGACGGAGAGGTAGGAGAAGCGTTCACGTGGGTCGAAGCACGGCTGACGAGCAGGAAGACCCCAGGGTAGCTCGGACTTTTGAAGGTGTCTTTGGACGACGATTGGCTGGAGCGGCGTGAAGCTCCGGTCCGGATTGGCTGCGGTCGGGCGTAGTGATTAGATGATGTGGTGAAGCTGGTCGAGTCTCCCAGTTTGAATTTTCGCCAAGGCTCCATTATTAAAGCATAGAGCACACAGGACATGAGTAACTTCAACAGGATGGAAGGAAATAAAACGATTTCATTGGACCTGGGTATTTTTTTTGTTTTTTTTTACTGACCCCAGGAGGACAGCCAGTGCAACAGTATTGCTTAGTTTAAAAACTTCATTTACATATGGATAATTTAGGACTAAAGTACTGTACAAAACACTGAGTCTATTAGAATAAGACAGTCCTGTGTGCAGCCATATTCAATACCTTTAAATACTGATGAAAAGTTAGTTTTTATTTATGTTTTATTTCAGTAACTAATTTTGCTGAGTGAAACAGTTTATAGATGAATCAAACACTCTGATGTTTTTTGCCTTTATTTCTGTACATTTTCCACTTAGAGCTAATTAAAACACATTTAGGATTACAATATTACTCCAGACCAATAAAAAAAAAATGTAGAAATGTGAAAAGCATGTTTAATACCCACCTAAATGTTATTTTTAAAAAATTTACATTTAATGTGACAAACACACCTCATTGAAATATATCTTCTAATTTAATGAATATATCTTTATTTGGATGTTCATGGTCACCTAAATCAAAGGTTCTATACTGTCAAAGAAGCATCAAGATCCAATTTTTCTATATTCACAAACAGAATAAGTATTTGAACACACAAGCATGAGGTATAGCCAACTTAGAGACATGAAGACACTTTAACAGCTTTAAGTCTAGAATAAAACAAATGAATGAAGTTGGTCTACAAAACTCAATAATATTTTGATCCCTCATCATATTTAGAACATTCAAATGCACAGAAAGCGTTTGAAATGACATAATGATTTCAGCTTTGCTCTTGCTTGTACTCCACTATATAGTATTTCTGAAAAGATGAATGCTGTTTTTAGTTGCTGCCAGGTTTTTTCATCACATTGTAAAAGCAACATAGGGGAGGGAATATGGTTCCTCAACTGCTCTCCCTTGAGAGAGCACTGACGTGGTCTTTCCCTAGAGCCACCAGGGACACTGGGTATCCTCTTTTCCCCACTTCAGAGAGTGTTTCCTTTCCCTAAAGACGCCTCCATGCCCACGCTCCATGGAATAAGTAACTAGGGCATCTGGGGTGGGGGATAATCTCACAACATAGTTAAATGAGTGTCTGTGGCTCACTACACATTATTTGGAGTAATAGAGGATGTGTGCAAATGTAGATGTTTGTGCATTGCACCATAAAGACAGTACATTTTAGGGGGTGTCTAATTATGAATGGGATGTTGCAAACCCAAAGGTAGCTAACAGCCATAACAGTGTTTAATTACCAACTGGAACTTATGATGAATGCTACTATAGATGATGCAACAACAACAAATTGACATACACATCTGTGCTTTGAAAAAGTGCATATCATCTTATTATTTTTCTTTTTTCATGCTGTGACACCAAAATGCTGCTTTTCACCAAACTAATGTAAGCATGTAATACATTTTTAATAAATCCTTTTTTTTTTTTTGAGTCTGTTTGGAAGTCTTTTGGACTCCAGCAAGTCATTATTCACAAATGGAGAAAACATGGAACAGTGGTAAACCTTCCCAGTTTTGGCAAGCTAACCAGAATTATTCCAAGAGTGAATTAATGGGTCCTTCAAGAATACCTTCATATCAGTAGTCATGATACAACAAACTGAAAGAGACCTGGCAAGAGTTTTATGTTCAAAACCACAGTTAACCAAAAAGAACACAAAAGCCCTTTTACATTTGGCAAAAAATGTCTTGATGAGTTCCAGACTTTGGAAATAAAACACATCTGTTCATTGACTAGGCAAAAGTCTAAGGCTAAGTCCAGTCCTAGAGATCAACCAACTTGCCTCTTTTAGATGCTCCCCTTTCCTGCACACCTGAATTGACTGAATTCCCTCATCAGCAGGCATTCAGCTCTACAAGGTCTGGTAATCAGCAATTCTTTTGATTCAGGTGCCTTTGAGAATGGATGCATCTAAAAGCTGCAACTAAGTAGTTTTCCTGGACTAGCCTTGGTAATGCCTGGTCTAAAGTTTTTGGAATATGTGTGCCAGAGAGACAGAGCTCCTATTTTAAAGGGTTAAATGACAAAGTAAAAAAAAATAAGTCAGATATACAGTATACAGCAATTTTAAAACAACTGAAGTTAACATATCTACTTGATTGTGTTATGAAGTGGCACTGTATGCCTGGATACAGTGATACTATAAAACTGCCCCTTTAATAGAAAATGAAGTGTGAACATCAATCTGAATTAAATGTAGCATGACATTAGGTGACATGAATTTAAGTTGTTTAGGCTTATAAGCCCTCCTATGTGACTTTTAAGGGGCTATTATTTTTTCAAGCAAGGACATATTGTTTTGTACAGCTTTTCCCTGAGTAAATCAAATCTTTTTTAAAATGTATTTTCTATTTTTATTAGTGATAGGTCATCCAGAAAAACCTTTGTAGTGAATCAAAAGAGCCAACCCCACTTTTTTTCTTTTTTTTTTTTTCGCTGCTCAGCTCTCACTCTCAGTGGCTCTTCCCTCATGGCAGTGCTATGTTTTGATTGGTGGATTGTGGTTGTCTCCTTTGGAGAAAATCTTCTTAGAAATAGGGCAAATACTAAAAGGGCATAGCGAATCAGCCTCTTTGAGGCATTCAATTTCTTTTAAAGCCAGACTGCACAGAGAACATATTTTGGTTAATGAGTTTGGTTCTGTTTGGCAGATTTTTTAGCAGTGTTTTGTTGTTTTTTATTTATTTTTTTGTTGGTTTGTTTTTTGTTTTGTTTTTTTTATTTTTGTTTGTGTATGTGTGTTAAATAAATATTGAAAGTTTGATTAAGATATGACACAAAAGAAAGAATGCCCACTTACGTAACAGAACAAATACATAAAAAAAATGAGGCAAGTATAAGGCTTCTCATAAAAACATTAAACTCAGAAGGAATTATTAATATACAAAATATTCATATTGGCCAATTGAAGTTAAAATATGAAGCTACAGATGATGATAAAGAGCCATTTCAGAGCCGAAAGAGCTGCCTCTTTGGGAGTTGTGCCTAAAAAGCCATGCTTTCTTAGGCGAGCCAAACTTTCCGTCACTAATTAAACAGGTTATCTTTGTTCGGTATTACATTTTGTTTGACAATCTGAAACATTAATGATTGACCAAAATAGCAAAAAGAATAAATCTGTAAGGGAGCCAAAACGTTTTCACAGCACAGAAGAACTTAGTCTTTGACATTGACTTTTAAACAATGTAGCATAAAAGAAAAACTGTTGAGATTGCTAAAGGCCATTTGCTTGAATTCAAAAGTACACTAGCACAGGCACATTATCTTATAATCACACTCCTTTCAGTTGCTTCTTTTCTTTTTGCCTCATTACCTTTTGTACACTTCTCTGCATTTGTTTCATCTCACCTGCTTTATCTCCTAAGCTGTCCCTCTTGCTGTGTTTCACTCTCTGTCCTCCTCAACCATAATGGCCTTTCTTACGCTTTTTTCTTCTGTCTTTTGTTGAGGGAGATGTGGATGTGTGCGAATGAAACAAATGAATGAAGAAATACAGAATAAGTAAAAGCCAGCGGGAGACGCTGGAAATGGGAGAAGCTGCAGAGAGGACGAGGCCAGCGGCATGAAGCGCACTCATTTTCCCAGCTAGTCATTCGGTAAGTCAGTCAGTCAGTCCGAACAGACTGCAACCCCACGGTGGCTTCCTCCTAGCTCTCTATTTCATGGATGTTGAAAGAGAGGCAGCACTCACTTTACAAAACATGAAAGAACATCTGACATGGCCAAGTGGCTTTAGATTTATTCCCCTTTTTGCACTAACTGCCAAAATATTGACATAGGGAAAACAAACAAACAAAAACTATATTAAACTCTATGTATTATAGACTTAGCCCCTTTTGAATTATGAATTTTTTCTGGAAGGGGCTCGCAGATCATTTTCAGGTCTGTTTTCTTGGAACCTTTACACAGCAATGCGTGTAGAGTCTGCAGCTGGCCATGGATCACCAGTCTGAACCTCTTTCCTTTTACCTCCACAGTAAGGCTCAGGGCTAAACAGGCTCCAGAATGCCTTTTTAGTGAAACATCTGGCCTCAGGGCTTTCACAGACTTTTAGAAGGTTTAATTGTCCTGCAAATTGTATTGGTCGTAGGTGCAAGTATAAAACAAATGTGCTTTCAAATTTTCTATAAGTGATTAAGTCTCTATGTTTATTTGGATCAGTGTTGGAAAGTACAGGCAGTGCGTAATACATGGCAAAATGTGATAAGAGACATTATAAATCACTTATTAAAAATCTTTATGCAATTAAAAAAAAGGAAACGCATATAATTGGTAGATGCTGAAAGCAGCTCAGTTTCCTGGAAAGGGAACAGCAAGTTATTTGCAGAGACAAATTACTGTATATGTGGCTGTGTACTTTTTCTGAATGTCATAATTTCTATAAATAGAAATTTTAAATATCCTTTACAGCTAAAAATGTTTGAGTCATCCTGACTTTATTTGAGTGATCCAGCTAAAGTACCTAGGTCAACAAAGATCACACTTTATTCCTCTCCATATCTCCCAGTTTATGAACGCGGGTGATGCAATTTTCGTTTTCTGTACCTTCCCACTAGGGTCCACCATGACTGCTGACATCCGCATACAGCTCAGACAGGGGCAGAGGGAGACAGTAAACACACAGCACATAAATGATGGGTCAGATCACAAGGAGCAGAAGAAAAGAAATGACTTGCTCTAAAGAATTATAGCAAGTGAGAAGAGAAGATTTTCATGCACTGTTTATAATGTATCTGATACAATACGACACAAAAAACGCATTGCCATGATAGAACAGTTTCTCTTTCTTAGTTGTTTTTTCCCCTTCTGAGTGAAATGTACTGTACATTATTACCTTTTGAGGCTGTTAAAATTCTATGTTTCTGAGTGGATGGCAGTTGTTTGGCTAAGTTAAAAATAGCATACATTTTAGCATGTGCTTGTCTGCCGACTTCAAGTGTGTTGTGTTTGTGGATACAGAGAGGTATGTCAACAGCTTAAGTGGTACTACAACGTTGGTTAGAAACTCAATGAGGCAACCCAAGGTTGATGACTCTGGATATGTGTGCATTCATGTAAAACAGATGTAGATAGCACAACAGGAAGTCAAGCATAAGCTTCCCTCAGAAAAAGATGGAGAAATCCGTTCCACCATATCTATATGTGGCTCTCATGACTAGGCCTGTCACAATAATCAATAAATCAGTTAATCACATAATAAATTAAAGCAAATTCAATTATTTCCATTGGCATGATTTATCGTTTATCTCTTTTTCATCTCTTTCTACCAAAAACTGGATGATAAAAGTCTTCAGTTTGGTGCTTTGGTCTCAACTAGCTCCTTTTTGAAGGACAATTATTTTTATGAAGACTTCAAAATTCATTTTATTTGTTGTTTTGTTTACTTATTTTGTATATTTAAAATGTTTTCCAGTTCCAGTGTTAAATGTTCATTAGAGTTTAAAGTTTATGGATATTTTAGAATGTGCTTTTGCATTATTATTTTGTCATTACCATTATATTATTTAAAAACGGTCTCAAAACAGCAATATTATCATTTATCGCAATAACTTATAGAACAATTTATCGTCCAGCAAAATTTGTTATCGTGACAGGCCGACTCAAGACTCTAGAGGTCCATATAAATAGAACTTCAAGATGACAGTTGTCTGCTTAAATATTATAAGTTGATTCATGTCAGTTTTATGTGTGTAGGGCCAAATGTCAAATATTTAATTTTTAAAAGTACTCATCAAATGCAGAGAAAGCTAGAATATGTAAAAGTTTTTGTTAATATGTAATTTTATCAACATATTCTGCCAAAACAGTACAGTGAGGACATTCATGATCTTGATGTGGCCCAGAATTCCAATGTAAAAATTATTTTAACTCCCCCGTTCAATGCACATACTAAATGATCTAAAACACAAAATCAATTTGATACAGCAGACAGAAATAGTGTTAAGGATTAAGTGTGTGTTTTGCTATCTAGACTTTAAAATGCTAAATGTGGGTAGTAATGTAATTTTTGCTGTTTTTTTAAAGAATTTATTTATACAAGCTAGGATGAGTAGCGCATATACAGGCATGATTGACAGAGCAAAAATTCTCATTCTGGCGCTGAATGATTGGTTGTTTCCAGTTACTAATGGAAGAAGGATTTTTTTCAAAGTTTATCTATCACATATTACACTGTCACAACAAAGTGACACTTTCGACAAATATATAAAATAATATATTTATAAAAGTTACATAGTGCATCTTATTTTATTTTTTTTTTTACAAAAAAACTGAATTTTTTTCATCATATACTTCTCTTCTTGACCCCTGGTTTTCATCCTGTTTGAGGGCTTAACAACAACAAACTTCCACATTTGGTGTCAAAATTTGGATGATGTGCTTCATAGTAGGAAATGAACCATAGTAGGAGTTAACATTGGTGTAAAAGCACAAGCCAAGTTCAAACGATGAATGTGTCACAGAACTATCTGAAGGAGGGTGCATTCAGGAGGAGTTCCCTTAGGGAAGGAGCAGGTGCATTCAGTGACCACAGATGTGGATTCTATTACTGGCTTGCTGCAACAGTGCTTCCAGTGTGACCTCAGTGAAACAGTAAAACAAGGTAAAATTTGGTACCAGATGCAAATCAAAATGTATATCCTTTAGAAAGGATTTGCAGCAACAACAGAGGGTGAGTCTCAGCAGAATTCACCCTTTCCCCAACAACCGGAAGAGGAGATGTTGATCAAGCCCAGAGACTGGGGAAAAACAGTGACACCTAAACTGGAGGAAGGTCATGACATTGTGCAGTGCATAAAAACATTTGAGAGGCTGGCAGTTAATTTTTTTCTCATGTAAATAGAAGTACCAGACGACCATTCATGGCATTGGTGACCAAAGTCAATCCTCAAGTGCATGTTTTAAAAGAGTTGGACACCTCTGATCTATGAACACAAACATTTTGTGCATCAGTGGCTTTGCAATTTCCTGTCACACAGCAAATATAAACAGTAATTGCACTATGAAGCACATTTCCTCTGTATACTTTCAGAACAGCTGCTACAAATAGACTGTAAAATGTATATTTAGTTTTGACTAATAAAGCGTTAAGATCTAATTTATAATCTTCCTCAAAGAAATATTGGAAGTAATTTGAATTTCTAAGCAAAGATCATGTTATTGTTGCTGTCGTTTCACTGGCAACAGTCAAAACAGGAGACAATATAGTACTGGAGTGAATAAATAACAGAGCAATTGACATTAAAAAGATTTTTTACTTTACCACAAATGTTCAAAGTATGTGATCATAATACTCACAATATTAAGCATAATATTGTGTGTGACCTTAGAAAATTAAATAGCATCCGCATTCCTTTAAATGTGGCTTTAGTTTACTCCTTGTATGAAAGGCTCTTGTATTACCAACCTCACACTTATGCTGAGCAATGATCAACTCCCCTTGCAAGGCCATTCTGGAAAAAAAAATAAAACAAATTATGAGGTTTTCAAAGGTCTAAAACAGTTTTAGAGCATCAGTATAAACTGAAGACTAATTCAGTGCAAGTTTAACCTTACACACTTACAAGGACACTAATGACATGAATCTTTATTTATTCATTTGCCTCATCTTGCTAGCTTTACCACCCCAAGCAAACTTATGAATGGTTGCAGGTTTAGTAGATTGCTTTTGCATAGAAGGTAATTAAAAACAATTTAGACGCACCTAAGACAGGGTTTAAGTGTCACCTAATGGACATTGTTTACTTGGTAGACAGGCATTAAGAGCTTGCATTGTGGTAGATATGATGCTGTGTACATTTATCAATACAAAGATGCATCATATGTATTGTATTCTGATGGCTTATCATGCAACCTTTAGTTATATTTGGATTTTGGAAATATGAAGAAAAAAAAAACATACTTATGACGAACACTTTCAATCTACCTCCAACGCAACATAGGCTACTGCTGTTTTGCTGAGTGAAGAGGCACTCAACAATCTCAACAATAACTATCACACATTTTAGTAGACATGCAGTTTCATTAAAACACTCCAAATTTGTGCTATTAGATTTCATACTGAAAAATAATCACTTGAGTTATAAAACACTCGTGTTCTGTATCATTTGACTGAAACATATTCAAACCTCTATGCTAGATAGACATTGTACAGCTCAGTTACACAAGAGTTCAGTTCATCTACTACAAATGGCCACATTTGCTATTTGCCCTTATAGGCAAACAAACTGCTGCTTTGCTTTATAACCTGCGTCAGAACGTGATACCCCATTGATATTTTTCTTTCTTTGGATTAAAAAATGTGTTCTCATCTTGTTGCTGCTAAAACTCTTAAGTAATGCATTACTTTTCCTGAACCACTTTTTTGTAAGAACATAGCTTACCCTGTAGAAAGGAAAGCTTCATCCTCACCTTGTCCAGATAGGTTCACAACACTATGTTTGGCTTAAAGCTCACTGAAAGTGAGTTTGAACCTCTGGACCTCTGCAGTATCGCCGAGTTCTGCCTGGGGATATCAGACAGTGTATGATATGAGCCAGATGGGGCACTGACATTTAGCTAACAAAGAGCATGGTAACGTCACCCCTAGGGGGTTGTAGGTGAGTCGATTGCAAGTCATGTTGCCGTGTGTCAGATGAGCTGCTGACATTTTTTGGTTTTTATCATTATCACACCCACAGCTACTCTCAATCTCTCACCACAAAAAGCCAACCCCACATTGACTGGCCTCTCAGTGCATTTACAACGAATCACAAGATCAAGCGAGAGCTAAGGAGGGGGGAAGGAGGTTGAAAGCCAAGTTCATATTGCCTTGAATTTCCTGAATACGTCCTCATGCTTTTAAGAGATTGGTTCTGTTCTTTCAATGAATTAGGCTGTATAGCCACCACTCTCTTCGAAGATGCTTATTTTTTGGTAAAATACTGAGAGATAAGATCACATTTGCAGCCAAGGATATACTATGTAATAATAAAGTAGATTAAATCTACATTGAGGTTCTTAATAAAGGTCCATATTATAACCACATGAATTTTGTTTCCATAAATGTCTTTATTTGTAAAATATTGAAGAGCTTCAAATGTGGTAGTGAGTGACAAGAGTTAGACTAAAGGCCCAAACATACTTCCTCTGAAGCCAAATAGTCGATGCACACGTGGTTGTAGACTGTTTGTATTCGCACACCTTTCAAACAACAGCACTGACCAGCCGAGGCAAATCCCCTCCTACATCTGTGTATGTCACACACCTGCAGAGGTTCCCCCATCTATCCCTCTACCTCCTCTGTTTTGCTTTTATGATACGGTCAAAGAGCTAGCGCCACTCTTTTCTGCATGCAGCCTCCTCTGTGAACAACTTTACAATTTCCATGCAGGAGGTTGGTTAACCACCATTTTTCAGTCCTCTTATTATAGTAGTAATTTAGTGAAGAATGTATGTTATTTACTGCATCAAAAAACAGACATAGGAGTATTCATGTCTCCTGTAGATTCTGCATAAAGCACAGCAACAAACTTCTAACCAATCACACAAGACTTGGTACAGACCTCTTCTGAAATAGTTTGACCTGGGCCTGGCTTTGAGTTTGGCAGACAAATTTCTCTCTGCGTAGGTCAGTTTCAATGACAGCCGATTTCAGCACGTCAGATGAAGACTGTCAGGTCATTAAGAGGTCACTGGAGCACTAAGAGTAACAACAGCCCACCTCATGAACAGTATGAAAAATCTCTGCCTAAAATCACACAATCATAGGACTTCCTCTGTGTGATTTTTGGGGTTTGCAGTTACAACCGCACTGACACATCTATATGTCAATTAAACATTGGATGTTCAAGCTTATTTTCAGTCCGCTCAAAAACCTACAAACAGTTTTTGCTTCATTCCTCTTTAATATTAGACTGTAGCTCATAGGTTTGGAAAAAATCGAAAACCTTTTAAATCTAAATTTACATAATTTCATTTACATAACAGTTGTAGCTGAACTTAAAATATTAATAAATAACCACACCTATACTTGCTATATTGCAATATGTAGGCATAACTGCATCATCCCTCTTTGTCCTATTACTTTGCCATTTCCTTCTAGGCATGTGCTGACACACACTTTGTTCTGCAGAGCAACAGCTGAATAATTTCCATGGACTTCCTGGTGCATTGGACACCAGAGGCAAATTCATAAAAGGAAAGATTCATGGCATTAATTCACATGATTTCATTAAAGATGGGTGATTGCATTAAGTCTATTTGTTACATGGCAGTAGTGGTGTGTATGTGCATGGGGGTGAGTGTGTCACTCTGATGTGTAATATGATTTATGGGGTTCCCAAGCTTACTTTGTTACTTAATTAACTAGAAAATGGTTTTACTAGAATTTATTTTCTGTTTAATTTTTGTGATTCTGTTGGCCACCAAGGTTTAGAATCATTTGGAGTTCTCTGTCACTACATGTGCAAACTATTGTCGAAACCTCAATTTCAGCTGTAATTAGGAGCGGTATTCCTCAAACATCACCAGTATGTCCAATGGGATGTAATATTCCCAAGCGAAACTGCCCATTAAAATTGCAATTAAAGGTATTCGGGAGGAGAGTGTTCAAAGCCCACACAATAGGACATTTGAATATTATTCCCAGAGAAATTTCTTATAATAATAACATCAACCTTCACAATTACCCCTGCCTTGTACTAATTACAGACAATTAGTCACAGAGACAGGTAGATATATCACAGTCTTTCATCAACTATTAGTTTCAGCTGATTATAGAGAAGCCGTACGTAGCAACTCCTCACACAGTTCTCCCCATAGGCCTAATTGAGTCTTCGATGATTCTATCGTTGTTTGTTTAGCCCTGATTACACCTGGGATAAAGGCTTCAATTAAAGTGAGAGCCATAATGATCTTGTCTCAAATGCCAGCCGTGTATGATGACCAGCCTTGTCAGAAAGGTCACCAGTGCTCACAGCGGTGCATTGTGCAGTATCATCTTTTTTCTTTTTTCTTTTTTCTTTTTAGGGACTAATGTCAAGGCATCTGAGAGAAACAGGCCATGTTGAACACCAAACATCATAAATACTTAATCATAAACTGTCTTTGGAGAGACTTCTGGGAGGAAGAACAGAAAGTTAGTCATTCAAAGGTACTAGAAAAAGATATTTACTCGTTCTGTGTTTATATCACACAGCGCCTCAGGGTAACAGCAGTACCAAAGCCTGATTAACATGCTGACAACAACGGCTGAAAAGGTGTTTATGTGTGAGTGTCTGCGTGCGTGGGTGTGTGGTGGAGAGGAAGAGTGCTCTTGAACGTTTCTCATTTGTTTCTCTTGTTTACCTGTAGGGCATCGCACCAGAGCAGAAGCATGAATTGCTCGCTATTGACAAATCACCCAAAGCGGGCAGTTGCATTAGCTCAGCTTTTAAAATTGCTCACTTCACTTTGATTGCTTCATCAGTATTTTCACAAAAAGCTTAGCGGAATGAATAATGAATAGTGTATGTTTATCTTTACTTTTTGGAGGTATCAAGGACAAAGATCGGAGACTAAGATTTTGTTCTTTTTCTTCAAGTTACCATTCAGTTTATTTTCAGGCTTGTTTTTGTTTTTTTTACTGTGTCTGAAATAATAGGGTTACAGAGAGCTTTGTCTATAGCACTGGTGGCAGGCAAGAACCTGATTAGGCCACATAGGAAGTGTGCTTTTCATCTTCTATTTCCTCAGATTGCATCAGTTCAACTTGTCAGTGACACATCCTTCCTTGCTGAAAACACATAGGGTCTAAACCAGCTTTTCCCACCTGTCAAATTATTTCCTTTTTTTTTGCAATAACATCATTGTCAAATTGACACCCTGCACATACCCTCTGCTGTCAATCTACCTTCTTGTGACACCATGTGGAGCTGTAAGGTAACCCTCTTTTTGCCTCTCTCTCTTTACATTTAATTGTCATTGTGAGAGCAGGAGACATGTGAATCTATCATCATTCTGAAAAACATCTGCAGACTGACTTTTTCTAGCACTGGCTTGATTATATGTCCCCATCAATAAAAATAATGGATTTGTCCCCAAGTGCGTTGCATGTTCTTTCCAATGTGTACTGTGTCATTTAAGGATTTATCAATAATAATGGTCTGTTATTTTTGAGAAAAGTCAAATTAAACTTTGATCTTACATTTGTCCAAGTGCTTATTAACAGAATTCCTGCTTATTACTAATAAGAAGGCAGCATTTTCATGCTTTTAGGCCCTGTGATAAAGAGGACTTGCTGAAGTGCAAACCAATAACCAGAACGGGGAATAAATGAGATTTAAGTGACTTTATGGATAGCATAGTTGTTGGTGCTCAACAGGCTGGTCTGAGTATTTCAGAAACTGCTGATGACCTACTGGGATTTTCAGGCACAACCACCAACTTAGGTTTACAGAGAATAAACTGAAAAACAGAATATCTAATGAGCAGCAGTTCTATGGATTAAAGAGGGTCAGAGGAGAAGGGACAGACTGGTTTGAGGTTACAGAAAGGCAGCAGAAGCTTAAATAACCACTCCCTACATCCAAAAAGTGAGGATGATGAGGTGAGAATTTGGCATAAATGGTGTGAAAACATGGATCACTTATGGTAGCAAACTGTTCCAGCTACCAGTGGTGATGTAATCGTGAGGGAGATCTTGTCAGATCTTTGGCCTTTTGGTACCAACTGAGCATTATTTAATTGCCAAAGCCCAAATGAGTATTTTTGCTAATCAAGCCGATCCCTTTATGATCAGTGTTCAAGTCTTCACTTTAAAGTAGGATGATGTCCAACTTCAAATTTTTTTTTTTTGAAAATAATCTCAAAATGTCTTTTTGAACATGACAGTCAGTTCACTGTGTTCCATTGGCATCCACCACCAGATCTCAGGCTAACAGAGCACCTTTGGGATGCGGTGAAATCTGAGATTCACATCAGGCATTTGCAGTTGATAGAACTGCCATGTCATGTTAATATAGACATTTTGTGTTCATATTAAGCTGTATTAATGTGACCAAAACAAAGCAATATCTTGGCCCAATATAGCCACAAATGTGAAACTTTCATTTCTAGATTAAATGTGGCAAATGTTTAGCCTTGAACAATTCAATTCAGTTTCTTGATATAGGACCGATTCACAACAAATGCTGCCTCAAGGCCTTTCACAAAAATGGTCAATTCAATCAAAATATACAGTCTCAAAATTAGTCACAAAAGATGCAGTAATCTCCAGTTTATCATAAAAATTAGTTTTAAAGTTTTACACCAAAGTAAACCATCAAGTGACTGTCTTGCAGCATTCACTCTCCATGGATGAGCATGTAGCAACAGATGACATGTTCTGTTTTTTTGTCAATGAACGATCAGCCTTTTCGAGCTGCAGAAGAACTCCACCGTCAATCACGGTTTTCTCACATATTTTTTATCAAGGTACTACAATTCTCAGGGATATTTTATAACTATTGTTAACCAAGTTCTTACTCTCACTTTCACTGCAGTGAATGAAAGGTGATTTGGTCTGTTAGAAAACATAGCGAGGCACAATCCATACAGATGGAAATATTTGTCATTGATCTCAGTAAGGCTAGCTTTCCTTTTCTTGTTTTCCCTTCTCCTTCTCTGACAAATGTGTGCCGTACTTAGGCTCCACGAGCAGTTTTATATGACTCACCAACTGAAGATTTATTTCTTCCATTACCTCACGCCCTTAGTGTCTTAATATCAGTAGTTTCAAACTTGCACAAGAGCAGTGAAAAAAGGACACACTCGTCTTTTTTTGTTTCCCTGTGCTCACACAGTTTCCTATCTTAAAGCAGAACCTTGAGGTAAAAACTTGTTTTTGTTCTCTACAAACGTGCTTTCCCATCCTCCCTCTCTCTACATCCCTTGTTGTCATGGCATGCTTGGGAAATGTGGCTGACAGGTTTGTGTTTCCGCTAACACATTTGCCCTTTGCATATATAAAGCTGATTCTCCACGGTGTGCCGAGTGACGCTTTTAAATTTGACAGGTATCAGTGTCGGGATCAGCTCATCTGAGGGCATGGCACTGCTCGCTTCTCTTCGCTAATTCTGTTAAGCTACTGGGACTCCTAATAAGGAACAACGGCGCCTTGATGTTTGGCCCTCTGGCGTGTATATGAGGTTTATTTGTGGGCGGCATGTGAAGACAGACATGCAAATCTACAAGCACGAATAAGCGCACACCTAGAAAACAGGAATTTTCTCTATCTTTCACATGATGACACAAACACAGTTTCACAGAGCCACAGGCATAAAAGGAGGCAGAGAGATTCTGGAGCATTCATAATAGTTTTCAGAAAATTAGGCCCTGTAATTTACCTGGACTAAACGCAGCTTTTTGGTAAGTGCCAAAGCGACCTGCATTCCACTCCTCCACGTCTCTCTCTCCTCGGTGCTTACTCCTCTTCATCCTCGCCCCTTCTTGGCCCAGATTGTAATTGTCTCCTGAAAGAGCACACAGTAAATAAAGCTAATGCAATATTTTCTCTGGAGTTCATCTTGTGATGCAGTGCTCTGCTTGGCTTGTGGGAGAGAGTAAGGTTTTTGAAATTGAACTTGGGGGCTGGTTAGATGAATAATGGCTTTTCTGAAATAGTTTTCAAGGTTGGGATTCGATGAAAAGGACACACTTTCACATCTGAGGTCCATTTTTTGTAGAAAATACACATCACCTAAATATGGATTTTAGTTTTTCGTTTTCAGCTTTTTAAGGTTTCCAAGCCCCTTCTTTGACAGCGTGTCTTTGATTTTGCTTCTCTCCAACCTTGTGTTCCTTTTTGGAAGAGTTCCCCTCACCTCCATCAGCTCCTCAGTCTCACCAAAGCCGCACCCGAATAGCCCCTGTGACATCTCCTTCACCATTTCCTTTGCTTCTTTCTTTGCACCAGCCCTCCTCTTCTCTACTTGCCATCATTTTTCTCTCATCCCTAAGTGCTCCTTTCCCCTTTCCACCCTCCAAGTCAGCTTCCCACTGCTGTCTCTATGGTGTAGGGATGGTCACCATGGCAACTGTCAGGCAAATGAAGGGTGGCACATAGGACTGCTTTTGGGTGAGGTAAAGAGGCCTCTGAAAGGTTTTTGGCATCAACATGGTGTGGCAGCGCTTTATCAGACAGCACTGACAGTTCTCTCTCACACTTGCGCCAGTACAATGTGTGGGGATGACACAGAAATGCAGCTTCAACATAGAGCATGAATGCACATACACCTACGTTCTCACACACTCTCACACATGCTTAGTAGGCACAAAGAAGCTCTCAGTACAAGAGCATTACAGCTGAGAGGCTTACCAATGGAAAGAGGTTTTAAGACTACCTGTGGATTCTCATACAAAAAGAGCAAATTAATGCAGCATTGGCCATGATGGGGACACAATTGGGCAAGGGAATTTCAATAAGTTACTCTGCATCAAAGCACAGAGAGTGAATTATTTCAGATAAATAATTGAAGAAAATGGAGAAAATACTCTTATTTTATACAGATTCCACAAACACCCAAATTCAGATCTCAGCATAGTCAAATATTAGATGTCTTTTTAAGGAAGAACTGTCAATCTACAGAAAGACATGTGCCGTACAGTTTATACAGCTCTGGAAAAGTTTAAGAGACCACTTAAAACAACCAGTTTCTCTGATTTCACTCTTTATAGGAATATGTTTGAGTAAAATGAACATTGTTCTTTTATTCTATGAACCACTGACAACATGTTTCTGGAATTACCGGTACAAGCAAAAAATGTGTGTTTATTTGCAGAAAATGAGAAATGGTCAAAATAACAAAAAAGATGCAGTGCTTTCAGACCTCAAATAATGCAAAGAAGAAATGTGTATTCGTGTGTATTCATGAATACACATTCATGAGCACGTATTCATGTTCATGAATACATGAACATGTATTCATGTTCATGTAGAAACAAGAATACTAATGTTTTAACGCAGGAAGAGTTCAAAAATCAATATTTGGTGGAATAACCATGAGGTTCAGTACAGTGGACTAAATTTTTTAGAGCTACAGCATATATGTACAGCACATAATGTACAAATATGCTCTACATTTCATCATGTACAGCATATATGCTGAAATAAATGATCAGAGGGTTTGTTCTGTGAAAGCAGAGGTAAAAGTGTCAGCAAGTCTTAAGTATTCGTTGGCAACTGGAAAGAGACAGAGAGAAAGCTGCAAGAAAGTTTAAAGAAAACACCTGCGAGATAACTAGAATTGGGCAAGCATAGTTATTCACAGAAGTGGGTAAATGGCAGCATATAGGTGCTGGGGTAAAGCAGATAGGTGCTGGGGAGGTAGGCGCTCCAACAACGTGCCAGACATGTTAATATGTGATTTTTCAGCCAGTCAAGCACTAATAATCCATAATTCCATCCTCATGCCATCCATCTGAATATATCAGGAGTCTGTTTTTATTAACCTTGAAGACCCTTGTGTTAGTGCACTGTGAATATGCAGTATTTGCAAATTCACTGAGATGCCCCCCACCCTCCCATCACACACACATACACACCCACACAACGGAAATTCAATTGCACCATCTAAGCCTAATGACTGGAGTTTATCTGTCCATGGACATGTAAAATGGTTGACCAGCCATCTTTTTCTGCAAGGCCTGACTTGTTATTGCCAGGCTTTGTGACAGACATAATAACACTGAAAGTGCATGAAGAGAATTTTTATAACACCCCGAAATAGTAGTTTTATACTAATGAGACAAACAAAAAAAGCACATATATAAATCTGCCAAAAACTAAGCCATATATTCAAACATTTTTATAACATACAGTTTATTTATAAGACTTTGCAAAAGCCAGGGAAAAAAATACAAAATGAACAGAGTTATTAAACGTGGACTACAAGAAAGACAAACAGTTTTGTTGTTTTAGAGGATGACACTGACATATTTTTTACATGAATGTCGGAGTTAAAGGAAATTACAAGGTGAGACCTGGGATTTTTTTTATATAAATGCCTTACTATTAGAGTCAGGATATTAGTTTTTTGCAGATGTTGAAAGCCTGCAAAATTACAAAGCTCAAAATTCACACCATGGGGATTATTTTCTCACACAGAGGACACAGTTCCAAAACTGTCTGAAATGCCTTGTTTGTAGTTGGAGCTTTTCTTGCTTTACTAAACAACAACACAATGAGACATTTGCATAATGCCTGTCTAGAGGCTACTGTAGCACAGCGAACTAAAACAAAAACGAGCAGATGTCTTTTTGAGCAGGGTGAAAGATAGGGTATGTAAGTACATGACAAATTCATATTCAGAGCTGGATATCTTTTATTAACATTCATGGTCAGCCAGTTCTTGACTTTTATTTAAACCAGGGAAATATCTTTTGGTTTTCTGTAACACATAGATCTTGTCAAAAGACCCCAATCAACTTTCAGTCACATTTAGTTGTCAAACACATGACATCTCTTCACCTTTTCAACCACATCAATATTTAGATGGAAGGCTACAATATCATTAACATGCTTATTCTGCCAAATTTGGCTTACCACAGTGATATCTGTTTTGTAATTGCTTAAGCTTCTAAGCAAAATTTTGTAATACATTAACTGTAAGAGTGAAAGTTTATTAAATGTTTAAGTCAGATGTTTAGACAATTGTATGTTTTTTTTTTTCTTCTTTTTTTTTTTACCCCTCCAGGGGGTCTTTTGTGGGCTCTAGGTGTCCCTTATATGACAGTGGGCTGACAGGAAACGGGGAAGGAGAGGGGGGAAGACATGCGGCAAATATCCCGGGAGTCGAACCCACGACGGCCGCGTCGAGGACTCAAGGCCTCCAAATATGGGTCGCGCTAACCACTACGCCACCACGGCATGCGCCGACAATTGTATGTTTAACCAAAATCCACAAGCGTTAATTGAAAGTGGCATTCTCTACTAACTAGACTTTACATCAAAACTCAAGCAACACCTAGACCTCACGTAGATATGAGTACCTGGTAGTGATGGGTCGGTTGCGAATGTTTCAGCTCTTAGAGTCGACTTTTTGAAGTGAACGATTGAGCTGGCTCCTCACTGAGAGCTCTGAAACTCCCATTACTAGTATCTAGTAAGTGTATCAGGAGACCTACAGTACGTATTCTGTGTAGGTTGAGACTAAAAGCTAGACATGCTGTGCCTGGTTGAACCAAACTGTTAAAATTGTTTCTTTGTTGCAGCTGTGACGTTAATCGCGTCATTTTGTTCTTAGCCTCATGTCTGCTGCCCCTTCTTGTCTTGCAAAATTATTGTGATTGGTCTGAATTTCATGAATGTGTTTATTTAGTATGTGAAAAACAGCGCTACTCAACTTCCATAAGTTGCTGATCTGACTATCTGTACAGGGCAGGACAGATCTTTGGGTAGCACAAATAGAACACTAGATTTTCAGTCAGAGAACAGATTATGAGGAGCAATTGTTCAAGACCATGAGGAAGCACTGAAATATTAAACTCCTCCTGCTTGGTTCTGGTTTGATGCAGCTGGAGAATGGCTCACCAATGACTTCTATTCAGTTTTTTTTTTTTTTTTTTTTGTATATTGATAAATAAAAATAAATGTTCCAGACTGTCAATTATTATTTCCTCCCCCTCTGAACTTGTGCTCTCGTAATAGTCGATCCTCTCTGCCATGACTGCAGTGTATACTTTGCTGTTGTAAACCACACACGGGAAAATACCGTGACCTATAGTGCAGCGGGCGGGGAATCTTGGCTGGGTGGGTCTCGTAGACCATGAAAGGTTTGTGTGAAAATCAACAAACGAAAACCACATGATCGCTCATTGACACTTCGACATTGGTCCAACTATACTGGGCCCTTTAGCAAACTGATTGGTTTGAAAATTATCTAACCTTAGAAATAAGGTATTGTAAGATCCACAGAAATGCTACTGTTGCTATTGATGTGGAATGTAGTGGTTATTGTTGGAAATTATCCTTCATCCTCAACAACTCATTTTGCTTTTTGAAAGTGAACTAAACCATTTCACCATTAATTTCAACAAAGTACCTTTTCAGAGAGCAGACTGAGGAATATGTTTAAGAACCTTTAGATAAAAAGGCATATACTTTATGTATGGACTTAACATTGACCATTGTCTAAATGAGGGTAGCATGTTGACTTAATAATAAATTCATATATACAGTAGATAGTGTTGATGCTTCTTTATGCTTCTGAGCTTTAAAGATAACTTGGGAATAGATGCCAAAATGGCTACCATTGTGGCTAAGTGGTGTGATGTGTTGATTACTTACAGACAACCTAAGGAGTGGGACACAAGATTATATTCCAAAAGTATAATTTCCAAAAAGAAGAAGTAGAGTTAAATCTTGTTGGAAAACAGCACATGATGACGCAATATGGATTATAATGCAGAATGTATTTGAATAATGAAGAACAGGACACTCATTTAGCATTATTGCATTGAAAGGAATGGTGAGAGGAAGGCTTATAACAAACATTTTATGTGTAGAGCTACAGTATCTGTCACCATGTTGTAGTGCATGATTTTTTTAGTTATGTGATGCCACCTTTTATGTGCAAGAGTACAATATAGGATTTGTGGGTTGTGAGCAACAGCATGAGGTTTATCTTTGTGACCTTGTTACTCAACCATCAAATAAAAAGACCCTGTGATTTAAGGTACTTATTTTCCAAAAAAGAATAGAAAAAAAGGCAATTCTTACAAGTAAACTTGTAGACCTAACTTGTAAACCGTGTAAATTGGAAAAAAGGTTTTTGCACTCAACAATGGGAAGAAAAACATTGTTTGGTGGAAAGATAAAAATGGCACGTGTTTTTGAAGTGGGCGGCATGACAGAGATAGACATATACTTTTGAGGTCTTTTAGAATAAAATAAATCCTAACTTTAAACTAAGTCTTGATAGTAGAAAGAAGATTGTTCTTTTAAGATCTTACAATCTTTAAAAGTCTGAAAAGTTTAATGCATCTAGTTACAGGAAACCAACAGAAACAGACACTTTTCTGTATACAGTAGAATCAGTCTTAAGCCAAGATAGTTTGAAGACAATATAGCTTTTGGTTAGTATAAAACTGTGTCCAATTTATGATGACATAACTATTATGTTTGCCAAATGCAGGCAGGTCACAGGCAGAGGTAAAATGAAAAGTTTGAAAGATGACCTACTGTGAAAGAATTCAGAACTGAACAAAGGTCCACAAGCAGCTTAAGCTTAATTAAATTAACAAACGCTAGAGCACAAGTGGCAAAAGAACCAGGTAAACTTAACCAGAAGGAATGTAGGACAGTTGATGCAGAGTAAAAGTAGGGAAGCTGAGGGAGACTAATTAACAAAATAAACTTAAAGAAAGTTTAACAAAAAACTAAAATACACAATCACAAAACATGAGCCACAAAGAAGCTAAAACAACAACAGCAACAAAAATAATAAGATTTAATCTAACCACAATAACTAAGAGGAAAGAAAAACCCAAATGATGAGAAAATAAACACAAACAAAACCCAAACGTGTATGGATCATGACCAGAATACTAAAGCCATGCTATTATGGTTTCCCTCAAGGAAGCTTAGTTCAGACAGCAAACATTAAAGCCATAACAACCAAGCATTGTTACGAAACAAAGATGGGAAGATAATAGAATGGGCCCAATTTGTATTAAAGCAATGTAGAATTTTATCAAGCATTTAAAATCAGACTTGCATTTTGCTGGAGATGTTTGATCTCCAGCAAACAAGAATACAAAAGTGTAAAGCCCATCCTGAAAACAAATGGGCTTTACACTTGTAATATGACAAATTGCACCTGTTAGTTGTACAATGTTTGAGATATAACCTAAGAGTTGACAAATCTAGCATATTTTCCTTTTGGAATAATGAATTTATGGATATCTGGCTTGAAGATCCCGTTCTGGATATTAAAAGTTAAAATGGTTTGCCATTCATCTCACAAAACTCAGGATACAATAAGATATTATGGCTTTCTTAAAGTAAATAAATATAAAAATACTCCAGTCTTCCAAATGGATCTTTGGAGGAAGAACGAGTGGATCCAAGAGATTCAGCAGTCTCCCATTTCCAATATAAATGTATTCTTAGTAAGTGCAAATAAAACACTCTTTTACAAACCGAAAATTACAAAAATTAACATAACATTTTCTGGAGCTGTTTTGTTTGATTTTTTATGTGTAGTTATATTATGCACAGTTTTATTGACCAAAGTATTTTAGTTAATAAAAATCCAAAGTTTATGAAGCACCACTACTGTGACAACAAGTCAGGTTTTGGTCTTCCAGGAAAAACGTGCAGTTGCAGAGAAAGCCTGAAATTCATGTTATTATCTGTGGGACTTTGATAGGTGGCAGCCTGTCCAAATTGACAAAGTAGGAGTGCAGTAAAAGTGGATTTTTAATAAGTATTGCTATGTCTAACACCATATAATACCTGATTGAATCTCCTCACAGCTTCAAGCTGTGAAATAATGATGATGGTGATGTGCGTGCTGGTGTCATGTCTGTGTGAGTACTTGAATATGCGTGTGCCTTTGCTTGAGCACACACATTTGGGTATATATGCAGAGTTTAGGGGATTGAAGGGATTTGTGTGGCTATATAGTTCACACTTCCATAAAGCTCAAACATTTTGCATATGCATCTGCACATTTTTGTACTTTTTATGTGACAACTGCCTTCACACTTGTGCTTCTTGAGTGTTTCTGGTTGTTTAACTTTTCTTACCAGTTTTGTATTCCAGCATGCATGGATGACTTTGTATCAGTGTGTGTCAAGTGTGTGTGTGCGCATGTGGGAGAAAAGGAGAGAGGGAAAAAGAGAGCACGACAGTGAGAGTAAGGATGGGGAATGAGCAGTCTGTCATGCCTGAGAGGGAGCCAAGCCTGTTCAAATTGCCTTCTGGCTTCCAAACCTCTCATCTGCAAACTGGCACTCCTTCTTCTCTTTCTCTCTCACCCCCCAACCCATCCCTTCTCTTTGCTTTGTATGTCCGCCTCTGTCTTTCTTCCTGTTTTGTATGTATGCCTCTGTTCTGTCCTCCCCCATCTCTTTTCTTTTACTTTCTTGCTGTCTGTTTTTTTTTCCTTCACTGTCAGCTGCTGTCAGTTTTCCATGATGATGTATGTCTGCACTCAAAACAACAATGCTTTTAACTTTGTGAACAGAAGCATGTTCATATACATTTTTACAGTCAATCGCCTGGGCATGACTACTCAAACCAAGCTTTCTATTTTATTATTTGGTTGAATGAGCAAAAGAGCTGCTGGTCATTTCACCGCTTGGGCATTTCATACATTTTGTAGTTTTGAACGACTTTACACACAATTTTCACGTAAAAAAAAAAAAAAAAATAGGGCAACCATGTTCCACAGGAAGTTTCACACAATTTTTTAATTTGTTGGGAATGTTTTACAAACACTTTCTGAGCTGATCATATGAAGTATTTTTATAAAATTTCTGATTACTATTGTATATGCAAAATAGGTTGACAATGTATTTCTGTTTTATCAAAGTTCAGAAATGTATTATCCTTATGGCTATCAAGACAACTTAATTCAAATGACTCCTCTAAGTTAATCAAAAGTAACAAACTACTAAAGGAAACAAACTGACACACAATTATATAGTACACAAGTAAAACATAGTTTATTTAGACACAAAATAGATGCAGGAAGGGTCAAAATGGCAGCACAAGGATATGAAATGGAGGCACTATTTGGCACAAGGGGTGAAGTGAGTTCAAACCACAAAAGAGTTAAACCGAAGTTTGTTTTTTTATTTTTACAAATATTCATGGAAGGGCGGAAAACAAACATCTGGATGTTGAAGCTCTAAAATAGTTTTAAAGTTTTTTTTAATTGTACTTATATGACACCCTGCAATCATCTTGTAAGACATTACTTTTTCTTCTGCAAAATTCAAAGCTTTGTAAATGTTGCACATTGAAAAAGCAATTTGTGTAACTAAAGATTTAAGATTTAAAGATTTAATCCAGTCTTAAATCTTTCAGATTAACAACGTTTAAACAAACATAATGCTAAATGCAAAATACAGTATTCAAATTATAATTTCAAGTTTGACCTTTGTAAGAAGGCAATTTTCCCCTAAGCCTCACAAGTAGCAACAGTTTTGGGACATTTTGAGTCATTTTGAACACTTGCACTATTGTAGATTTAACTTCATGTCAGTGCAATCTAGACTCATTAGCTAGACATACAGTATATATGTATATACGTATATATACAGTATATATATATATATATATATATATATATATATATATATATATATATATATATATATATATATCTATATATATATATATATATCTATATATATATATATATATAGATATATATATATAGGACTCTGAAAGCCTTCATTGCAAACTCGATGAGGCTGTGGAAAACCACCCTTGAAGCCAACTGCAAACCACTTGCACAAGTGTCCATCAAATGTGGCATATACCAAGGAGATGCTCTGTCCCCGCTACTGTTCTGCATAGGCCTGAACCCTCTCAGCCAAATTATCAACAAAACTGGCTACGGATACCGACTCAAAAATGGGGCCAACATCAGTCACCTTCTCTACATGGATGACATCAAGCTGTATGCCAAGAGTGAGCGAGACATCGACTCACTGATCCACACCACCAGGATCTACAGCACGGACATTGGGATGTCATTCGGACTAGAGAAGTGCGGCCGGCTGATCACCAAGAGGGGGAAGGTCATCTGCACAGAAGGGGTCTCACTCCCAGAAGGAACAATAGCAGACATAGAGGACAGTTACAAGTACCTAGGTATACCACAAGCAAATGGCAACCTCGATGAGGTCACAAGGAAAGGAGCCACAGCTAAATACCTCCAACAAGTAAGGCAAGTCCTGAGAAGCCAGCTCAATGGCAAGAACAAAATCCGTGCGATAAACAGCTATGCCCTGCCAGTAATCAGATACCCTGCTGGAATAATTAGCTGGCCAAAGGAGGAGATAAAAGCCACGGATATTAAGACTAGAAAACTACTAACAATGCATGGAGGGTTCCATCCCAAATCCAGCACCCTGAGACTGTACACGAGCCGCAAGGAAGGAGGCAGAGGACTAGTGAGTGTGAGAACCACAGTCCAGGATGAAACAACTAAGATCCATAAATACATCAGGGACAAAGCCTCAACAGACAATGTGCTCAGTGAATATCTCAGACAACAGGAAATGGAGGTTGAGGTGCCAGAGATACCATCATGGGAGGACAAGCCCCTACATGGGATGTACCACCAGCAAATAACCCAAGTGGCTGATATCAGTAAATCCTACCAATGGCTGGAAAAAGCTGGACTCAAGGACAGCACAGAGGCCCTCATCCTGGCCGCCCAGGAACAGGCCCTAAACACCAGAGCAATAGAGGCCCAGATATACCACACCAGACAAGACCCAAGGTGTAGGTTGTGCAAGGAGGCCCCTGAGACAGTCCAGCACATAACAGCAGGGTGCAAGATACTGGCAGGGAAAGCGTACATGGAACGACATAACCAAGTTGCAGGCATAGTGTACAGAAACATCTGTGCAGAATATGGACTGGAAACCCCGAGATCAAAGTGGGAAACACCCCCAAAGGTGATGGAGAACGCCAGAGCTAAGATCCTGTGGGACTTCCAGATCCAGACAGACAAAATGGTAATGGCGAACCAACCAGACATTGTCGTAGTGGATAAACCACAGAGGAAAGCCGTTGTGGTAGATGTAGCAATACCAAGCGACTGCAACATCAGGAAAAAGGAGCATGAGAAACTAGAGAAATACCAGGGCCTCAGGGAGGAACTGGAGAGGGCCTGGAAGGTGAAGACCACAGTGGTGCCTGTGGTCATCGGGGCCCTCGGGGCAGTCACCCCAAAACTGGACCAATGGCTACAACAGATCCCAGGAACAACATCAGACATCTCAGTCCAGAAATGTGCAGTCATTGGCACAGCCAAGATACTGCGCAGAACCCTCAAGCTCCCAGGCCTCTGGTAGAGGACCTGAGCTCAGAGGATAGAAAACCACCCGCGGTGGGTGAGAAGGGAATTTTATATATATATATAGATATAGATATATATAGATAGAGAGAGAGATATTTGTGTCAAGCTTAAAGCAAGCTCTCCCCCTAATAAAGAGAATTTGTAATGATATTCTCATTACTTATTTCAGCAACTGAAAAACACTATGCACAGCTGTACGTTGAGGAGAAATGTGGCAATTTAATGTATTGTGCAATGAGAGCTCATTAAACCCCATACTATTCTAACAGACATTTTCACAACAAACCTTTGCAAGTAAATTTCCTATTGAAGTCAATGTGTGTGTAACCCAGCAGACAAAATGCACTTTTAGTTTTTGTTTCCTGCTGTCACTTTTATGGCATTATTAATATGCTTTCAGTAACAAATCTGTCAACATACTGCACCAAGAGAGACAGAGAAGATTTGATGTGCTGCTATGAAAAGGAAACTAGAGAATTTCTAATGATTAAAATTGCTTGGAATTTATATATATGTCTGGGGAACATTCGGTGATTCAGCATTGGAACTTTGAGGACAGATGCACTGAAAATATAACTTTGGGACATGTCTCTGTGAGTTATTAAAATTGGTATTAACCGACCAGTGCCGTGGATGACATCCATAGCAATAATTGCTTGCTCTATGAACTTGAGTGAGTGAAAAGCAAAATGAAAAAACTATTCCCTTTACAAATTTACATTAGCAAGTATGTTGTTGGTTAACCATTAATTTGATGCTCTTTTCTATTTTGTATGTAGCATTTAGTTTAGTCTATAATTTAACTGGCATTCTGACTTGCTGCAGGCATCATATTCCATATGAATCTGGAATTCAGAATATTCAATATTCCATTTTTATTTCAGTTTTTATGGTGGCAGGAGTGGACGGTGAGAGGAGTTTATCCCACAATCAGTGGGTTGCTGGTTCGATTCCCGCTCCATCCGCCTTTGTTGTTGTGTCCCTGGGCAAGATGCTTCAGCTGCCTTGCCTGCTGGTGGTGGTCAGAGGACTTGGTGGTGCCGGTGCAGGGCAGCCTGGGGGTTGTCAGCGCAGTCTGACAGTAGCTCACCACAATCAGTGTGTGAATGTATGCATGAATAACTGAATGTAGGGCAAAGCTCTGACTGAAAGTCCGCCATCATACCCCTCCTCTTTAAAGGTGGTTCTGGATTTGGCCCAAATTGCTATTGCACAATTTCCATCCTACCTTATGGAGCCAAGGTTCTAGAGAAGCTCATCCAAAAATGTTAAATTAGTTTCTGGAGTAAAGTAAAACATTGCCTGGAATGTAATCTGAATTTTGGAAGGGTAGCAGACATCTCTAAGGTCCTTGATGATGTAATTACAGTGAGTCTGTAAGCAGCTTTGTATTGTCACCTTTACTGACCTCGCCAAGGCATTTGACTGCATCAACAGCTGAATCCCTGCCATTCACTGCTGACCCTTTGTGCTAGTCTTTATGCAGCTCTGTACTATGATTTAATTTATTTCTACAGCCTTGTGGCTAGCTCAAGTTTGTAAATGAGAAGTTGTTCTTTGGGTACCTGGATAAAAAGGTGGGAAAAAAAACCCCAAAATAAAAATAAAATGTTTAACAATAGTTTTTTGTTAAAAGCATCTTGTTCCTCCTTCTGTTTTGTGTAGGTTACTCAATGCTTGAAATGTGCCCCTCTGAATGTAATCAAGAAAACGTTCATACTACATAAAGTCATCTTTTATTCAGTACATGAGCTATATGCGCAAAGCTTTGACTGTGGATAGATTTTTAGATTGTTTGAAAACATAATTACATCATTTCCACTTGTTGCCAACACTTGGTTTGTAATGCAATACTGGACAGACAGCTTTTCACAAATCAAACAAATTGTGTAATTACACTAAAATGTTGAAAGGATCTGCTAAAAGCCAGCTTTTAGTTTTGGCATGCTTTTTCCAAACTCATTCATCACGTATAGACTTTTCAACACCATTTAATGTCAGCCATTCAGCTTTTATATACTGCATGTGTGCATGAGCGCGTGCACATCTGTTGATATGCTGCTAATAACCCCCATTTGTTTGTCCTTCGGTGTAATGGCCTCCATAAATCACATCATATTCTCCTGAGAGATTTGCCACCGGGCCTTTCTCACCCTCTCCCACCCTCATCTAGCCTTGTGTCTCCCTCCGCTGCTCTTCTTCCACCACTGCTTCACATCCTCACATGCATTCCCGCTTTGTTTTCTTTCATTTATGCATTTCTTACCCTCCTCACTGCTTCCTCCCCTTCGTTCAAGGCTTCTGCTTAGGCCTGCTTGATTGAACCTTGTTTAAGAAGCTTTTATCCCCATTGATTATCACATTAGTGAGTTTTTAGGTTTCAGTTGCTGCCTTCAGAACTTGGTTTGCGTGAAGGTTGTCATGGGGTTGAGAGGTTAAACCAGGTGAAAAGGCCACATGTTAAATGGAGTGATTCTTTTTGTTTTTGAGGAGGTGCTCCAAACAAAATGGGTCTTTGCTTGTGTGTGTGTGTGTGTGGGCGCGTGTAGGTGGGTGTGTAATTCATGATTGCCCTTGAATACTTTGTTGTGATAGAAATCTGAGAGGCTTAAAAGCTTCATGCTGTTTCAACCAGGGTTGTTTTTTTGCACCGAGTAGTCTCCTCACACTTTCTTTTTCTATCTTACACACAAACACACACATTGCTGTACATCTTTGTCCCTGGGAGTGTGCTCTTTGTATAAAACTTTTCAGTACAAGGGACTTATTTCTGTAGACACAGGCACACTGATAGAACACATCTCTCACATGAATTTGTTCACAACCTAATGCTATTACTCAGCCCATTCAGGATACCCTGTTATCAGTTGAACTGCACGCACAAACACAAAGAAGACACACAAATTTTCACTGACACACACAAACACTGACACGAGATAAGCACATTTACAGTTTCACCTACGCATACTGAGTACCTTATACACTTCAAAGTGGGTCAGCCTATCTCTCATGCAGGCTCTGGGTACGGCATAAAAACCAGGATAAAGAAATATTTACCGCACCTGAACATATGCTGTCAAATACACCTAAACCTTCCAGTTGGGAAAACGAGGAGGCTTTTGAAGATTGTCAAAGCAAAGCAGAGGGGGAGACCAACTGGTGGTAAGGCATTAACTCGCCTAATCTTTTTCAACCCACCTTCTTGTGTTCGCTAAACCAGGAAAATCTGCCTTTTAAATATGCTTTGACCTTTTGTAATCTATGTTGAAAGAATTACTTCAGTTACATGACACAAAAGTAAATATTGTTGCTTGTGGTGGTGATTTTAGTTATGGACATCTCACATCTGTTTATGTTAACCATTTTAACCACAAACCAAATGTAAGTAGAAAAAAATAAGCGTTTTTCAGACTTTATGACCATGTAATATAAAGATATACAATCTACACTAAAACTGCAGTAGTTAATGGGGATATTTCAAAGTCTTTTGCAGTGATCTCAGTATGCCTGTAATTTGCTACTGTGGAGAATTATTCTTTGCGACAAAAACTATTTGAAGGACTAGAATTCTAGCATCATTCAGTTTCAACATTGCAATTTATGCTCTAGTTCTGACCAGCATAGTTTATTTTAAGGTTATAGATGTTAACCTTCCGATTTCTCCAAACAAATGTCATCAGAATGCTCCATAATAAAGGAAGCATACAGTGATTGTGCAAGTTTCACTTTTCTCCACTAACCATGATGCCATTAACGAAGCTATTTTATCATCGATATATGATTGTGCCCTCCTGTTTTAGTGGGAATGACTCAAAAAGTTTGCACTTGTAAGACTTCTAGTTTTTTGCTTCCAGAATTTGAAGGTGTATGGCCTTTAACAATGTATGATCATGGAATTGACTAATATGTAAATTGACCCTAATTGATCCTAAATTCAGACCAGATGATTGTCCGCAATGTCGCATTACCAGAAAAGGTTCAGAAATGGAATTGATGCCAGAAGATGCTGTCAACTAGTGCAGAAATAATCAGGAGATATTGAACGAGCCACTATCAGCTACAACTAGCATATTTAACAAAGTGAGGCTCTGTACATTGAACTGTTTTCGTAAACTAGCTATGTCTCCCAAAGATCATAAATGAAATCAGAGACTAGATCATGAAAAGTTGATTAAAATTAATTATTGCAATAATAAAACAATCAGAGACTCTCATGGTCCTGTTCCTTTTTGAGGTACATAATCTAGAACTGATTTAGAGGTTTACTGTTGTTAGCATACAGACAGCTGAGTAATTAATTAGGGCAGCAGCACAAAACCATATAGTAGGGTTATTCCACAAGCCACTTTGAATCCATGAGTTTTTTTTTGGTCCAGCCCACTGACGAGTTCAATAAAAGAAAAAAAAATCAGTCTCTCAGAAATGTCTTGTCTGAGACAGCTCAAAAGATTTTGTGATCATTGGTGCACATAAAGTGGTCTAACCTGATAAAACAGTTGACTTTAGAGCCACCTAAGACATTTCTTTAAGTCCTTAAATATCCATAATGGGATGAAGGATTAGATCTTTTTTAGATGGTGGTACAGATGATATCTTCAGCAGAAGTAAAACTGTATGCAATCTCAAGTTAAGAAAGATAAAAGACTTTAAAACAAAAATTCATTTTAAAGTGAAACCTTATATCTCACACATTTCTCACAACTTAAGCACTCAGGCCTAAGGCAATGTTATGAAGCCTCTATCAGAAAAAAAAAAAAAAAAAAGATCCTCATATTCAGTCCGTAACCACTCCACACCTGTAAGGCCAAACCGAACAACCTTGGGCTTTAATGGATAAGAGGCACTAAAAGAAATCCTGAAAAAAAACATTAAGCTCTTAACCTTACCACTGATAGAGATAAAACTTTAAAAAATAATAATAATAATAGTACTAACTCTAGATCAGGGCTATTCAACTTCAGTTGTGAAAGGGCCAAATAAAAAAAAAAAGTATGTTTGAGGGCCACAGGGAATAATTCATAAGAGAAAGAGGGGACAAAACCCAACATGTTTTGAAAATAAGAAATATAAAACTCATAAAATAATCAGTTTTGCCCTTCTTACCCTGTTGTCATTTTACATTAATTTTTTTTTATTATTTATTTTTTTTTTTTTTACATTTTTAACAGCTTCCAAATGACCACCACCTGGTTTGATAACAGATTAGTCTTAACATCTCTATCAGGCATCCCTTCACAAATGCAGAATACATGATACAACCAACCAAGATCTGGCAAACTAACAGATACTGTATTTCTGTAATATTACATATAAAACATGGTTTCTGCAACCCTTTGACTAACAATGTAACACACCTTAACATGACACTAGTAACTATTGCAAACATCAATAAAGAAGTTCCACTGAGACCACATATCCTCATGCAAAGTGGAATATGAACATAGTATAAGAGTGATCTTTATGTTTAAAAGTAATCTACTACTTTCAAAACAGCAAAAAAGCAAATCTCGAACAATGAGCTTCAAGTCAGTGCCATATTTAAAATTTTAAAGCTAAAAAAACTGTAGCACATTAAATATTTTGACTATCTTAACAAGGCTGTGTAAGAATTATACTGTGACTAAAATAGCTGCTTTTTTTTCCTTTTTTGCCATTAAGTTTTTGACTGAAAAATTATACTGCCTTGATTTAGCTAATTCTGTGTAATTAGATTCATGTGTAATAAAAGCAATTCCAAGGCACTCATGCAACTTCTCATCAGTCAGGGTGGAACATGCCCCTGTTTTAATGGCGATTTATCATGAGAAAAGATTGATTTACATGTATATGTACTAACAGATCCAAACACTGTAAGTGTGACCAAGGTCATTTTTCTTGCTGGCGGGTATTGACATTGGCTAACATGTTTAGCCCAAAGGATCTCTGCATCATCCAACTGAAAATGCTGCTTTAAAGCAAAAGATAACTGGAAATCCACAATTTCCAACTGAAATTGGAAAGGTGCCTTCAGGAGTGTATAGCAATAATTCTTTAGGCAGAAACCACTCCCAGTTCCAAATGGAAAATGTTCATAGAGGTGTGGGATGCATCAGATATAAGATCTGTAATGAATGTAGTATTTTTTTCCCTCAAAGCACAAAATGATGTCCACATCAACTATGAACCTTTCCCATTAAAATGTCCAAAAATGTCAATCCAAAGTAAACTTTTGGCATAAACTCTTGAACATGCCTGTAGTTCAAACTCAGTGCTGCTCGAATTTTTTACATTTGACACAATCTCCTTATGGAGTTCAATCCAAACCCTCCCTTTGCTGAGCCATCTAACACCATTATGAACCAGGAGGTCTGTGTGCTCTACAGATGCTCTGGCAAGTTGCCTTTGGAACAGGCGGTGTTGTAAACTGGAAGTTAAGAGAATAAAATTAACAGCGCTCATGACAGTTTCCAAAGTGTTTTCAAGATCACCACTAAGCTTTGCACACAGCATAGATCAGGGACAGGCTGGGGAGAAAAAGTTCCCTGGGAGTTTCTGACAGACGGCACCACCTTGAAGGTTGTACTTTTTAAATTAATCCACCCAGTTACACATTCCTTTGGACTGGAATACATTTGTTTTATAGCTACACAGTTTTTATGTTGAAAGTTTTAGTCTTTCTGTTTTTATATACTGCATATTTCCATGTGTGTGAGTCTATTTGCTCTAACTGCCTGGCATTTTGCTGCTGTTGCACATAAATGGTCATAATGTGGAGAAGTGGTGATGGTGAACCCAAAATGCAAAGGCAAGAAGTGGATTTGCTATTTAATGGGAACAAAGATGAAAAAACAAACTTACAAAAAGCACAGGGATCCAGAGCCAAACAAAAACACAAGAACCTGGACACAAAGCCAACAGAGGGAAAAAAGGGGAGGAAAGCACATTCTGTTGGATACTATTCCATTCTATTGGACTCAGAAGCTGACACATTTAACAGCTGCAGGACACCGGTCCGTGAGGCCTTGAGCTGAAGAACCCAGCTCTAAACTATGAAGATATGAAATGCCAAAGAGGCAAAATGACCAGCCCTATTCGTCAGGACTTTGCTGTTCAAACACAATTAACAATCATAATTTCTTGTTTATCTGCGTAAACAGTGAGATCTGCTTTAATGGCCTCACCTTACATTGTCTTCCCTGATCATTTAAAAAATGTTATCTTTTTTGTGTTTGTTTTATGACCTGTTAGTGGAAGAATTAGTGGCACTTCTATCAGCCTTAAGTGAAGGTTGCTTTCTGCTAAGGGAACAACTGAATAAGAAAAAAAACATGCACATTGTTATTATGCTGATGGTAGCATTGGTACTTGAGCGCTGTTCTTGCACAGCCTGGCATAACTTGCAGTCCAGCAAATCGTGAAGATGAGGACATGTGCATACAGTATAATTTTAAAACCTATTAAATCACCATTGAGTTTTACTGCTCTGATTTATTTAATGCAGAAGGAGTCCCCATAATGAATGAGGACTTTCTCCTTGGTGTAATGTCTTCAATGTCAGCCAGCTGGCTTGCAGTGTATACATTGGACTATGAGTACCAACTTAAATGTACTTATTTTGGACAGAAGAGATTTTAATTCTAAGGTGGCCAGCTTTGCTTTATGACCAAGTCAAAGTTCATTATCAGGTCAACACCCATCTTTCGGACAATCTTGATAGCTGCCGGTGTTCCTGTTTGTCCTGGTGATTTTCTACTGCTCACTTTCTTCCACAACAAAAACATAGTCAATGTAATATGCACGCAACATCTGACCCATCAAATATTTATGTTTTATAGGGCCGCCTAAAGCAAACACAATCTTACATCTTCATAGGAAACATTCATCTCTTTGTCAATTTTACTATGTACTGGAATAGCAGGAGTATGATGCAATTTTGAAGCTTATTATCCATATGTGGCTTGACTACCAGTAAATCTGCAGCTGACAATATGCAAAACTATCCACAATGCATGTTATGGGAATATTAAAGTAAAGGGATAAAACAGGGAAAATAGGCAGTGGGGCAATAGGAGGCGAAGGAAAGTCAGTGGGTTTATGAATTCTGCTTTAATGGAACCACATTATTCACAAGTCCTTCAGGGTAAATCCAGCTGTTCAGTTGTAGCCCTTTGCTTGTACTTGCTATTTTTTTGCGCCTCTTTCTTTTCTCTCCCTTTGGTCTACCTACCCCTCTCTACTGCTTTAAATCTCATTTTTGTTTTTAAATGCTGCCATACCCCACCTTACTATCCTCTTCAGTCCTTCTTTCTCTCTTTTTTCTCTTCCATTCCCTCATCGGCCCCCCTCCCTCTGTGCTGTCTTTCTCTTAATCCCATTCACTGAAGTTGAGTGACAAACCTAATTGGAGTGCAGAGAAGGTCCAGTGGGAAACCAGACATGAAGCAAAAAAAAGACACTCTCTTCTGCAAAGAAACATGCAAGACAGAGAGACAGAGACAGTGATGGCCAGTCAAATAGACCAGAGGGAGAGAGGCAATCAAAGGAGATTGAAAGTGAGAGAAGTTTGTGTGAGAGTCTATCCCTGCATGTGTGAGCCTATAAAAAATAGAAACGATAGCTTGGAAGTAAGTGATACGTTGTTTAGAGCTGATATTCAGATTCCTGATGTTAGGTTTGTCCCTGTGGAAGCCATCAGTCAGCCCAATTTCGGGTTTGTTGTTGACTGCTTGGATCTGCTTGAAAAGCACCACCTTCAGTGACAAATGTTGATAAGTACAGCTTAGTCCCCAAAATGCAATTTTGTTTTTGGAAAAATACGTACACCAATTGATCACAATATCAAATACTATAGGGATATTGGGACACTTTTTAAACATTGGCTATCTAATGTGATGGAGCTGCTGTGTAAAGTATGGTAGATTCACAGTCTTCTAGGCCAAGACAACCCTAAGTTGTAGCAGCCAAATGGATTTTACATAAAATCAAGAAAATTATGGGCAACCATATCCTCTTTATGAAACTGTCATAGAAAAACAGTCTTCAGTCTGATTCGTCTTCAGAATCTCTGTAATACAGACCGCTACAGGACATCGTTCCTGCCTATAACCATTACCAGTTACAACAACTCTTTGAAGAACCTTGAATTAATATGAATTACAACACCACTTAATTGAATTTGAATGATCTATCAATAAAACACTTGAATGATCACTAAGTAAACCTTAGACAGAAGGACATGTGATCTTGAAAAAAAGCACTAGTCCTGAATGAATCCCACTGAACAACAGAACGATTAAAATTAAAAGGTAAATGATCTTTAACCAATGCTCTCTAAAATTACAAAAGATTGAGACTTCCGGTGGACGCGGAGCAAGATGGCAGCATAAGTTCGAGCTCCCTTGTCGAAGGAAAAAAGAAACCTCCCTAATCCAAGGAAATCAGTCAAAATACAATTTTAACCAGACACGAAATGAGTGGAGGACGCAAGCAGAGAAGTATAAGGAAGAAAATGGCAGAAGTATACAACCCCGACGCTGAGGAAATGGAAGAAGAAAGCGGCGACTCGAATCAGCTACAGGCCGTGTTGGAGGGGCTACATAACATCACGGCGGAAATCCGAGACTTTAAAAAGGAGGTGAAGGAGAACCTCACACAATTCAAAGACGAATTCAAAGAGGAGGTGAAGCGAGAATTTATGGGCTTTAAAGAAGAAATTAAGAAAAAAGAGGCACAGAACGATGCAGAAATACAGAAACAACAAGAGGACATGACCGAGGCGAAGGGCCGCATAGCAGAGCTGGAAGAGAGCAACACGGAAGCGAAGGCCGCCATTCTGAACCTCTTAAAACAGCAGAGAAAACTACAAGAGAAGCTAACGGAGTTGGAAGGACACGGCAGGCGCTGCAACATGAGAATTTACAACGTGGCTGAACAAGAAGGTGAATTAGTCCAAGAAAGGGTGGAGAAGCTGCTACACCGTGAGCTAGCTCTACCGGCCGGAACCGAGTTACAGATCCAGCGGGCTCATAGAAGCTTCGGAAAGAGACCTCCACCCGAAGCTAATCCCAGGTCCATAGTGGTTAACTTTCTTAAATACAAAACCAAAGAAGAAATCCTGACAAAAGCATGGAAAAAGAAAATCCAAGTCGAGGGGAAGCGGATATTTTTCGACCATGATTACCCCACTGAGGTAATAGAAAAACGCAAATCCTACTCCGAGATTAAAAAGGCTCTGAAAGACCGAAAGATCCGCTTCCAGACGCCAATGACTAAAATACGGATTCACTGGTCAGACGGGATCAAGATTTACAACAACGCAGAAGAAGCTGCAATAGACATGAGGAGACGAGGGCTGGAGATGGAGAACCAGAATGACACCGGACCTTCCCCCGAGGAGAGGAGCCAGACGGCGGCATCCTGGCAGCGCTTCGGGAAGAAACATGGGTCGGGCGACGGGTCCTCCGCTACGGGCTCTGGCCAGAATGCGAGTAGCCGAGCGAGGGAACGGCTGCAGGAGTTTCAAAGAGGAGGACACTGAAGACGCGGAGGTAAAGGGGGCATAAACTGCTCATTGAAGAAGGGGGATGGAAGAGACTACAGTCTTCTCTGAAGTTTGAATAAATAACGACAGGGAGATCCACCAAGCAAGGGACTGTTGGACTCGCCTAGCAGGTCGGGGGAACCCAACACAGGTTTGCCCAAAACCACTAGGGGGGGGGGGCCCTCTTCATAAAAGGATACCCCCCTCCCTTTCCAGCAGGGGGACAGGGCCTCTTGGGAATATGGCCTATTTTTAGTCGGGAGTTCAGATTTGTTTTTAGTTTAGTTTGTGTTCATAGTTCAAGTGGAGAGGCTGAGATTCAAACCAAGATATACAAACAATGTCTAAGGTTGTAACTGTGGTATCACTGAATGTCAATGGTTTAAATAATATCAAAAAGAGAGATAAGGTCCTAAATAAATTTAGAAAAGAAAAAGTACAAGTTATTCTCTTACAGGAGACACACCTAACAAAAAAGGGCATGAAAAGTACAAAAAATTAGGGTATAGAAACTCATTTTCCTCCTCATTTGGAGAAAAGCATAAGCGAGGAGTTATGACACTGATTTCAAATAGTGTAAAGTTTGAATTGTTGGAGGAGATTGGGGATAAAGAAGGAAGATACTTAATGATAAAGGGCAAATTGGAAAACCAGTTAACCACACTACTCAATGTATATGCCCCTCCAGAAAGTGACAAAGTACTTTTTAAGAAAATATTTGATCTCATTAACTTGGAAATAGAGGGAATATTGATATGTAGCGGGGACTTTAATGTGGTGTTAAATTATAGGATGGATACTACAAGCAAGAAAAATAGTAAAAAACAAATCAGTAGGTACATGAACACCATGATGTCAGAAATGGCAATTGTAGATGTGTGGAGAGAATTTCACCCCTTAGATCAAGATTATACTCATTACTCAATACCACACGGTATTTATTCCAGAATTGATTATATACTAATGAACAAGAGAGAACTACACAGAGTGAAAGAGTGTAGGATTGGAGTTTCAGACGTTTCTGATCATAACGCAATCTATCTTAAGATTCATTTGGACAGCAAAAAGAACAATACTCTGTGGAGACTAAATGAAGGCATATTAAATACCAAGGGACTAGTTGGTGAAGTAAGAGAGGAGATAACCCGTTATAAAGAGGAAAATGATAACGGTGAAGTGGACCCAGTAATTCTTTGGGATGCTCTGAAGGCAGTAATACGGGGGAAAATGATTTCTTACACAGCATTTATGAAAAAAGCAAGATTAGAAATATACAATAAACAAATAAGAAAGCTAAGAGATTTAGAACAACAACATAAACAAACAAATGACCCAGACGTATTTAATGTGATTAAAGAAACCAGGAAAGAAATGGATGAGAGTTTATGGGAGGAGGTAGAAAAGAAGGCTAGATTTACTAAACAAATGTACTATGAAGGGGGACCGAAAGCTACAAAAAATTTGGCTAGGCGCGTTAAGAAACAACAAACATTAAGTAGCATACATAAAATAAGAGATCCACTATCCAATACAATCTTATATGAACAAGAAGAAATACAAGGAACATTTGAGCAATATTACAAAACTTTATATGCACAGCCACCATCGGCAGGGGAAGAGGAGGTGAGTCATTTTCTGGAAAAATTGGATTTACCAGCAATAGGCACAAAACAAAATGCGACATTGACTTCTCAAATTACAGAGGAAGAGATTACAAAGGCAATTGGCAGGACCAAAACAGGAAAGTCACCAGGGTCAGATGGTTTAGGGGCTTCTTTTTATAAAACCTTCAAAGAACAATTAACACCACTGTTATATGACTCGTTTAATTATAGTCTCAGGACTGGCAAGATGCCTCCATCTTGGAAAGAAGCCATTATTTCCGTAATTCCAAAGGAAGGTAAAGATCAAGAATACTGCCACAACTACAGACCGATATCAGTACTAAATGTAGACTATAAACTGTTTTCCTCTATCATAGCTAAAAGAATGGAAAATTTAATGCAGGATTTAATTGATGAGGATCAAACTGGTTTTATAAAGGAAAGACAAACACAAGACAATATAAGGAGAACTCTTCATATCATAGACCATCTGCAAAGAAGAGAGGAACAGGCAGTTCTGATAAGTATAGATGCGGAAAAAGCCTTCGACAGTGTTAATTGGAACTTTTTGTATAAGGTCTTAGAAAAATTTGGATTTAATGAAACATTTGTAAATTGTATTAAATCAATTTATCAAGACCCAACTGCAAGGATTAAAATAAATGGCAACCTGTCAGGAAGATTTACTCTGGAGAGAGGAACAAGGCAGGGATGCTGCCTCTCACCGAGTCTTTTTGCACTGTTTATAGAGCCGCTAGCTCAGATGATTAGGCAGGAAGAGGAAATGAAAGGAGTGGAAATAGGAGGGGAAGAACATAAAATAGGGCTGTTTGCAGATGACATTTTGATTTATCTAATGAAATGTTTTTAAAAACAGTAAGTTTGCTTGAGGAGTTTGGGAAATTCTCTGGATACAAAATCAACGTGGAAAAAACACAGGTCCTAACAATAAATTACTCCCCGCAGCAGAAAATAAGGGATACTTATAAACTTAAGTGGAATGAAAAATCTATAAAATACTTGGGGGTGAACATAACCAAAACAATTGACAAACTCTATGATGCAAATTATTTAGAAATAAACCACAATATTAAGAAAGACCTGGGGCGATGGATGGACATTGGCTTGGATCTTAGCTCTAGAGTGGAGATAATTAAAATAAATATTTTACCACGACTGTTATACCTGTTTCAGTCCCTGCCACTGATTATCCCCCAAAAACAATTTGTAGAATGGGACAGATGGATTTCAAGGTTTATATGGAACGGGAAGAAACCTAGGGTTAGATATAAAACACTTCAGCTCCCAAAAGATAAAGGAGGCCTGGGTTTACCAGCCCTAAAAGAATATTTCTGGGCCGCACAAATTAGACCCCTCGTATGTTGGTGCAATGATGACTATGTTTCAAAATGGAAAAATATGGAAATAAGTAGAAAAGACATAGAAGTTAAAAATTTAATAGCACATAAAATACTCTTAGGAAAACTAAGCAATAAGCTAGATTCAATAACTAAAACTACGATTGAAATATGGAACACAGTGATTGATAATTACAATTTAGAGAAAGAAACAAAGAGTTTGAGCTGGTTTGCTTGGGACCCGAGGTTTAAACCAGGTATTTATGATACAGGTTTTAAACAATGGGCAGATAAAGGAGCCACAGCAATGTGTAAATTGACTGAAAAGGGCAATCTGCTGAGCTTTAATAGCTTAAAGGGAAAATACGATCTGGAGGATCAAGACCAGTATAGATATCTGCAAATAAAAGATTATTATGAGAAAGAGATAAAAACCAACGTAAGTGAAATAATAGAGATATTTCATAAGGCCTATGAGGGGAATAAATTGCGGGTTATTTCAGCACTATACCAGGGACTGATGGCAGGCAGGAAGACATCTACTATGTACATCAAAGAAAATGGGAGGACGAATTGAAGGAGCTCATAAGCGCGGAGGAATGGTTTAAAATTTGTAAAATGCAATGCACGGCCACCTGCTCCCGTGTGTGGAGGGAATTTAATTGGAAAAACATGATTAGATTCTTTATAACACCAAAGATCAAGTCCGGGATGGTATCCAGTTCACAGCCATGCTGGAGACTCTGTGGCCAGACTGACGTAGGCCACACACACATATTCTGGTCTTGTCCAAAGCTAACCACATACTGGCATAATGTTAGCCTTATCTTGAAAAACATATTGGGATACGGAATACCCAGATCATGTAAAACACTCTACCTGGGATGCCTCACACACGATGTAATTCAAAAGGACGATGAATATCTGTTAAAAATATTACTTTCTGCATCAAGGAAAACCATCACAAAATTATGGTATAGACAAGACCCTCCTGCAGTGGAGCAGTGGCTGAGCATTGTGGAAGAGATTTTCGTAATGGAGAAAATCACATATAGACTAAGACTGCAGGAGGACAAGTTTGATGTTAAATGGGAAAAATGGAGCGACTACAGACGCAGGCCGAATGCCACTCTTGTATCCAGCTAAATATGGACACGGTTGCCCAACATTGTATATGAAGTTGAATGTATTGATGCCTCTCCACTGTATGTGTTCAGAAATGTTCAATAAAAAATAAGTATAAAAAAAAAAATTACAAAAGATTGTAGATGTTTCAGAACAGAGGATGTCATTCAGGTTTAGACTACCTGCACTGCCTTAAATACAAATGCACCAATGAAAAAAAAGTTAGTTTAGTGAAATAATTAGATGTCAGAAGGTAAGCTGAGGAGTTGACTAAGAATCCATCACAAAGGAATGGCAAAGTCCTCTGGTTTTTGTTATAATCCATGCTTTCAGAGGCTTTCGTGATGTGGGCCACTTTTTTCATTGGCTGCATTTTGGATGGATACATTGACATGCTTGTCAGGCACAAAAGCTGTTTGAGGCAGCTAGAAAGTCTGGACCTGCAATGCAGTTAATGTAGGTGCTAAAATCCAAGTCTTGTGTGTGTGTGTGTGTGTGTGTTCATTTGACTGTTCTCTGTGTTTTTATTGGTTGTGACTGGTGTAGTCCTTGAGTGCAATGTATTTAAGGTTGTAGATCAATTGTTGGGTTAGGTATTAAACTTTCCAGACTTGATAATTGTTGATAAATGTTTTGTCTAGTTTCAGGTTAATGCACCTGATGATATAAAGGCTCATGTTCTGCACTGGAGCATAACTTTCTTCCCCTAACTTGGTCTTATCGCCACGGCTTTTCAGAGTGTGTATTACATTCAAGGCCGAGGGGGGAACCTTCTTTCGCCTTTTGAAGTTTTCAGAACTGTTTGCATGAAATCAATCGCAGGCACCTTTCCCCAAATCCTTCACTTCAAAGTGTTCTGCTGTCCCACTGCTGCTGCCAAGCCCTCCCTTCATTTTCATCTGTGCCACTCAAAGATTGGCTTCTTATGGTTCTTCAGGATGATTCTGTATATGATTGCATATTAATAAAGGTATAACGCTAACTAACCCTAAAAGTAAGAATTCTTGCTTGAAAGAATATATATATACTTTCTGTGCTAGCGTTGTGCCTTTAATTGAAGATTTGTGTCTTCCTGTCCTTTAATAGTAATCCTTCATCGGTCACATATTTTGATGTAATTGGTCTCCTGTGTTTTGGTAAAACATATGTATTGCCTTAAGGCTCAGGATGTGTGTGTGTGAATGTGATACTTTGAAACAGGTGCAGCTTTAGCTGAAGTCTAAGAGGAAGAAAACAATGGGTGGATGGCACAAGTTCACAGAGAACAATTCCCACAGTTGATGCACAAGCTATTTCACGTCTGTTTCATGAATTATTAAACACAAAGCTAGTTTGTGTTTCCCATAACAAAACAGGGACAAGAGGTAAACTAAAGGAAAGATGAAAAGGCAGGCTGAGGAGCTGAGAGAGATAGATTTCTGTCAACTATTCTGTGCCTCATTAAAAAACGTGATCAGTTTATAAGGTTACTATTATTCCTGCTTTCACAAGTACTTGAAGAGGGGTATTTCACTGCTTACTTGCATGTCCACTCTATCAACAAGTCAACCCTCACCAACCACCTGCAGCAAGACCACCTAGCACTCCCCACCACAACAGCCAGAACTCAAAAAGACCGAGGTAAGGTGAACATATTACCATCGCACCTGGTGAGCTAGCTCCAAGGAGGTGCAGAAGGACAAATGCCCAGCAGAGGCCCCCACAACAACAAGACCCAGAGTTGCTTTCCCACCCCAAAGTCCTAAGTGTCTAAAATGGAGGTGCAAGATTTGGCAAAGCTTAGCAAAATGTGGACACAACATAGAGCCCAGTCATTGTGCTGGCAACCACACACCTCTTATGTACCTTATACCAAGGTGACAAAGTCCATATGACCTGCTCCACTGTTTTTAATTATTGGAGATTATCACTTTGAATTTCTTTTGCTAGTTTTTAAAAGCTTAATGTGTTTTTCATAGAAACAAATAATCAATTCATTTTAAACATAGCAATTATGTACATACCTTTATTCTTCCAGTGTTTATTGGTTTTTAGCAATGATTATAACTTTAAGAAGTGGTTATTGTCAGAAAGCATGTAGATATTCATCTTGTACATCTTACATGCAGCTTAGACGTGGGTTGGCATGTGAGAAGCCCATTTAAGACCATCCTTTGTCTTGTGTGGAGCTTTCTATGACAGATTTTGTAAGGTGAAGGTTGCTATTTTGGGTCATTCTACATGCATGAAAGAACTTAAGATCTATTCAGCTTGAGATTCTCCCACAAGGCTGTCAGAGACATACTGATGCTTGATGCTTTTAAAACAGCCATGCTGCTTAATTAAAGGGCCAATAAACAGAATAACTGAGCTCAGGGTTGTCTTTAATATTCCTCATTTTATGAAGCAACATTCTTCATCATCTCTAGAGGCACTAGAGCCATGTTAAAAACACAGCCAGAGTTCCATATCAGCTTGCTGATACACATGTCAGTGAATCTGATGATGCTGCCCCAACAAATGGTGGCACAAGATTGTACTCTCTGCAACAGGCCTATAGAAGATTTAGTAGACCTTTAAAGATTCAAAGAAAATGAGAGACACATAAATGAGAGATTAATCAAAGAAAACATTTAATTTTATTTTTTTAAAATATCAAATTTTACCTAACTTAAGTATTTTATTTTTCTTACTATCAAGTTGTTGAACAACATTTAATTAAAGATAGTTAAGAGCTCCTAAAAAATCTAGATGTTTCAATTAAGGTCAAGACTGAAATATAAGCTTCTATTTTAGATTGGTCGATCATCTTGCTTGGCTTGTACCACCTGCCCTGATGTTCTGAATAAATATCTGGAGAGGAATTATCTGACTCATGTCTCCTTAATCAGAAAAGAACACCTGAACGTTTTTGAAACTTTAACATTACTAAGGTAGAGTGTTGAATATCTTAGATTTTTCCGAACCTTGTTTTTTTGTCAGCAAAGATTTACTAACCTACACTTGAGTTTTTTTCATTTGCTGCATTATTTTTCTCTGGACAAACAGGACAATTCTTCAATAAACCTAAGCAGAGACTTTTCTGATGCTTTGAAAACCCCTGCTTAAATGGATAAGCACACAAGTAAAATTAAATGTTTTTGCAGCCTTGCTGCTGGGCAAATGGGAACAATGACAATAGAAACAGACATTGTTTGTGTTTATCAAAGGTCCATTTAATGTTTCACAATTGGTTATTATGTTTTTATTGTGGAAAGCACTGTGAACTGCCTTATTGCTGAAATGTGCTGTACAAATAAACATGACGTGACTATATCAAACTCCAGAGGAGTCTGCCTCACCAGTCATAAACCTCATCACACGTCATTGTTATTTAGGTATGCATAGAAAGTACACCAAAGCAGACATGGTTCCTTTCAAAATAACAACAAAAAACACAGAGCAATACAGAAAGGTATCTGGAAAAAATGGGTAAAACAAAAATAAAGAAATGCCTGTCATAAAATTTCAGCAATGAATCACACAAGCACACAAACAGTCATTAATATTCAGAGTGCACATCTGTTGGCCATGATAAAGGACATTGGGCGCACAGTGTTGGTTTCCAGACGTCTATGGATTCCTTGGGCTAAAATAACTTGGTGTTCTCTGTGGGCCGTTTGTATTCTGCTCCAATGCTTTGAAGGGGAACCTTGAGCATTAGAGTAGGGTCTTCTCAAATCAAAAGACAGACTCACACATTTTGTGCATACAAGCCTTTATATCTACAAATAAACTTTTACATTTCTCCATTAGGGACTCCCAATTCCTACCATAATTTGCATTCTACTATATTTGAAACATCAAGAGGATTCCACTTTTGTGCCTGTGGACATACTGTGGATATAACTATTCTTTGTGCATATTCTATCATATAAAATGTAATGAAGTGAAACCATATCTTTTTCAAAATTGCTTTGTTTTGCCTTTTTAACTTCATGCACATTGCATCACCAAAATATAATGAAATGCAACAGTCTCTGATTTGGACCACAGTTCTCCACTTCCTTTACTTTCTTTGGGAACTTTACTCTGGTGAGTTAAAAATTTGGTTGTGTTTAGCTGTGTCACTTCAATCTTGAAACTGTGGAACAGATCCTTTATCCCTTAAAGAGCTGCCGAAGGGGTCGTGGGACTCCTAAAACGTTAATTCACCTAGAGGAGCTAACATCTGTGACTCCCATGGAGTTTTGTACATGATGTTCCAGGGGCCCGGGATACTGATGTGTTGTTCACAAACTCTTTGTAGCAAATGATATGAGTCAATTCTAGTGAGGGATGGATATGTTCCATGTGTCCTGTTAAGCTGTGGTGAGAGTTCATTCAGAGAGGAGCAGGATTTTATTTTGATCGACAAAATAAATGTAAGAAAATGCAGCCTACATGAAATGAAATGTGCTATACAAATAAAATTTGATTGATTGATTGATTCTATGAACTTCTGACAACATGTCTCCAAAATTCCAAGCAAAAATTTTGTATTTATTTGCAAAAACTGAGAAATTGTCAAAATAACAAAAAAGATGCAGTACTTATAGATCTCAAATAATTCAAAGAAAACACTATACACAATACTATTGTTTTAACTTAGGAAGAGTTCCGAAATTAATATTTGGTGGAATAACCATGAGGTTTTCAACGGGGTTCGGTGCGGTGGTCTCTTACTATTTCCAGAGCTGTATATATCGTTCCTTTTCAATCTATAAAAAAAACAAACTCATATTGACTCCCACTGTTTTGCCAACGACCTTCAAATCTAACTCATCATCCTAGCAAATAGTCATAACTCTCCTTTTGCCTTGCAAGATTGTCGTAGGTATTGATAAATATTGATGGAAATAAACTTCCACAACTTGTACAATAATAAAACTAAAACATATTTGGGCGATGTCGTGGAAAAAATACTATTTCCAAGCACTGTTCAGGTGAAATCACTCAATCAGGTTTATTCATATTTTGTGCACAATATATATTTCATTTGATTCTTAGACATATTCACTCCAAGAAACCTTGAAGTGATCTTTGACAGTAACTTTATATTTTACAAGTCAGGGACAACAAAGAGCTTTTTTCCATTAAAAGTTTCATAGTAAAGTTTCACATTCCATCAGCTTTGGAAATATCATTGATTCATTTATTTCAATTGTGCTTCCATTTACCACAATTTTCTACATCAGAAGATTATGGAAAATAACCACAGTCAAAACAACTGTCAAATGTCAGGAAGAAACCTAGACTAGATATGTATAATGCTAATGTGTATTTTAACAATCAACCCGCATTAAAATTTGGGTTTGGATGTCTTCAAGATTGTAGTAAGACATAGATAGAGTAGATAAAGAGTAAAATAAAACAAGATAAGTGTAAAACTAAAAAACAATGTCAAAAGTACCTGGAGACAGGAGAAAAAAAAATCACTATAAGGGGCAGTATTATGTGTGTTCCAGCTACATAGTGCCACTTTATAGCACAAAAAAGTTGATTTTATACAATACTACCCCTTTAGCTTTCCAGTTCAAACTTTTAGGTCTTTATACTGATTTAAGTGATGAGGATATGTTCTTTTCCTCAAGTACTTAGATGTCCACATTCACAAGATTTGATTGGTGAGCATTTTCCCAACCATCCAGATTTACAGCATCAATTTACCTTCTTTAGGATATTTGGGTTTTTTTTATTAGTATTGTATAAGCTATCCACCAAAGACAGCTACAAGAATAGCCAGCCACCAGCCTAATCCTGAATTCATTATGACAACATTACTTACAGGAAACACACAATCTCTGCATTGAAGCAGCTTCCAAGATCCAATAAGGCAAACGCATGCAAAAGCCTTCTGGGACTGAATCTTTTATTGAGCCAAATCTGAATGTGTGACTCTGACAACAAGCTCCATCAGTGTGTTCTCAAGGCCCATCCTTGCTTCTTTCACTCATCACTATCTCTGACTGTTCCCTTATCTTCTCCAACTCTCTTGCACACATAGTTTATCTAATCATGAAACAAAAAAACACTCAAACTTCAGAAATGTCTGCTGTTCATACCCCCAGACCATCCAAAATATGCATTTGCCTGAGCACAAAGTTAGTCCCTTAGCCGTGGCCTAATTAGAGGATCTGAGGGAGGGGATTCAACAGTCTATGTGCTAATTTGATTTATGTTTGTGACTCTGTGAAACTGGCTTGATGGAACTGATGCAATTAGTGGTAACACAATGGTGTCTTTGTTACTTTGTGCCAGTGAGTTTATGTATTTTGCACACATGGTTTTGCATGTCCTTTTATGTGTTTTCTTAGCATGTTTTAAAAACTGCATGTTTTCTGCACTCTCACATTTGATGTTGGATGTATGCCAAATGCAGAGGACAGAGGACGGAGCCAAGTTTCAGCCCAGAAAAGTTTGCAGTCGGCTGGCGGAGTAAGCATAGATGATATCCTATCTTAATTGATTTGTTTGTGTTTGTTTGATAAAGATGAGAGATGCAGCCATCAAGTGTAAACATTTAAATTATGAAAAGCAGACTGCGTAATTACATCTTTGAATATTTCCCTATGGAAATCTCCCTGTGGATTTGAAGTAAAGAGGTAATGGAACAGAAAGTGAGCAGAGATGGATATGATTGACGAAAACACATTTGGTGAAACTAGTAAGCATATTATTACAATTTTGAGTGAAGATGTTTCAATCATTATACCCATGGCTGTCTCTTTGGCTGCCCAGGGGACTAGCAGATTACATCTAAACACTGGATTAATTTAATACCCAACCTGGGATTAGAGTTAGAAGTGTGGGATTTGAGAGATTTATTGCATGTTGTTAATAGGATTTACATGACGTTTTCTTTGCCAGTATATTATGACATTTTTGGGAATACAGAAGTATATTCCGAGGAAGAACAAGGAAACAAAGTGTTGTGGATTATTATGCATTCATCCTTTGAAGAAATGCTTGCATATCCTTTTGTATGTCAGGCCAATGAATATTTTAAGAGAATTTCTGTCTGCGAAAGCTTTATATTCTTGAAAACATAATAAAGTCTAGCCACTGGTTAATATATAATTTCATGCTGAAATGAGAGAATGCAGCAGAGGTTCCTCAGAGGGACAGGTAATGTTTTTGCTGGTTTGGAGCAGTAATATAGTTAAAAGAAAGGGGAAATCATAGAGGTAATAGCCTAACAAGAATAAGAAAAAAACTGTTCTAAATAAACATGTCCAGTTTCATGAAACATTTCTGCCATTTATAGTAGACAAACAAATTTGTGTCAAAAGGAAGTGCTAAAATGGATATATATTCACAAATTTTAATGCATTTCATTGATATTTTATGTGATAGATCAACACAGGTAATTTTGAACTCAAAGGAAAATGGGATGTAGGTTTTGAATGTTTCTTTTCTAAACAAAAAAATGAAACCTGTGCCATGCATTCTGCATTAACCCCCTTTTAATTGGCAATAAAAGTAACTTTTGAGGCAATTATAGCTAACTCTTTTTGACTAAAATGTCTGCCTAGTCTTCTTTGCAAAATGGCTCAAGCTCAGGCAAATTGGATGGAGAGCATCAAATTGGATGTAAGTTGAGATTTTAACTGAGACATTTTAAGACGTGAATGTACTTTAATTTAAACCATTCTCTTGCACCTCCAGCTGTGTCTAGACCTCTATCAACATCTCAAATCATTTGCAGCACCTAGCAGATTTTCTCCCAGAATTGTGCTGGATACACTGTGTCTGTCTAATCTATACAGTTTTTACATTGTTAAATTTAACGAGCCAAATGCAAAAACTGTTGCAACCCAGTAGTATCAATATAGTCAAAGCACCAGCTGGAAAACTTACTTTGCTGCAAGTCAGTCCTTATTAGTACTTTTGATTTAGTTTGTTCTTTGGGAGACTTTTTGACCATCTCAGCCAATATCTTTTGTTTCTTCATGTAGGTTGCAACTTCTGCTCTTGTTTGTTTTGCTCGTTTCTATAGATCAGGTTGTTTTATATTCTTTGGATTTCTTTCCCAACAGCATCTTTGTTTTTGTTGTTAGTTATTTTTGGAACGCTTTAGTTTATATTTCTGTCTTTCCAATATGTTCTGAATTGTAGTTTATCCTGAATTCCAACAAGTGACCATGGAGGCCTTTAACTTACCTTGAAGTCAATTTTGAGCCTTAATTAAAAACTATTTTGTTGCTGAAACGGTCTTCAAGGTTTATTACAATTACTGGAAATATGAACTGTAATGAAATTCCTTTCCAAAAATCCATGAGCAAAATATTCTACACAGATTTCTCTCTAAAATATTTTTGCAGGGCCGTGCCGTGGTGGCGAAGGGGTTAGCTCGACCCACATTCAGAGGCAACATGGCCTCGACGCGGCTGTTGCGGGTTCAACTCCCGAACCCGACGACGTTTATTGCATGTCTTCTCCCGTCTCCTTCCCCCTTTCCTGTCAGCCTACTTTGAAAAAGGGACACTAGAGCCCACAAAAAGACCCCTTGTGGGGCGATTAATATATATATATATATATATATATATATATATATATATATATTGCCACTTAAATGAGGGACATTCTGTATTTTCCAGGCACATAGTACAATCAAGTACCTATATTACAGTTGTTATGAAAATGCCATAGGCCTATGTATAAAAAACCTTGAAAGAAATTTTATTTTACATAGTCAAATCTGACTCATTGAAAGTGGCCTCTGCCCCTTTAAGAACCCTCTCCCTTCAGCACATCAACACATCAATGCTTCTCCTTGCCATCCATTGATGCAGTTTACAACTGCTCTTAGGAGCTCAGTATATGCACAGTTCCAACTGGCACTGGATATCTGCATCATGTTTTAGTCAACGATGCATAAGAATTAGCATAAGTATTCTGTACTTTATCCGATTGTGATTCCATTGTTGCCGTGGCATTCATTTTCAAGTAATATGTGATCCTATAGAAATATGTGCATTGTCTTGAAAGCTGTCTTTATCGTGTTGTAGCACTAGTGTGGGTTTTGTCAATATAACCTCAGTTTCCAACTAACACCTGGAGGAACGGGGCATCTGCGGAGCTCATCATGCGACCTGCTTCTCAGTGCAACGCTCCGAAGAATCACTGTAACTGCATAATAGAGGAGCATTGTAGTGGTGATGAGCAGAAGGTGGAGTATTGGAAAGAGAAGAGCTTCTTAAACAGACAGAGGCCCAATTTCAAGGCGCTAAGTTAATCAGTAAAGTTAAATCTAATCTAATCTAATCTAATCTTAATGCAATGAATGCTTGAAACATTTGGTCTCTGAGTCAGACCAATTGATACTTGTTACTGTCGGAGAGCAAGCTATGTGGCTATGTTTTAATCCTTCCCATGTTCGGAATAAATCAGTGAATGCAAAGAAAACTATAAATATTCTGATTTTAAAAATAACATATGCCTGTATTTATTCCTAACGAAGCAATATTAGCTTATATCTCTAATATATTTCACAACTATGAAGGCCAATCAGAAACCTAATAAACATGTTTATCAATTTAAACCACATCTAAAGCAACTTGTACTGTGCAAACTCATATCTCATGTTCCTAGGTGAATATTGTTGCTTAACCATCACACCCAATGTCCCTTGAGCCATGCTCCTCTGCAAGTACTTTACGATTAGTTTTAATTTGGTAGAGGATTTCTCCACTGTCACTTCTTTGACAGCTGTCACTTTGCTTGACTTGCTTCAGGCAGTGGTCAGGAGTCCCAGGGGAAATTATTCTGCTGTGAATTTCAGTGAATTTCAAGGATCAGAGTCCGTTTGTTACACTAACTTCAGCCTGCTTGCTTTAGCTGAAGGGTGCTAAGTGTTAGAGTAGCTCTCTCAACTAATATGACATATTGCACACTAGATGAAAGAAACAGAATAAAACAAACTTTCTTTTTGGTGAGAAGGGTTTATTTTAGGATTAAGCTACTCTTTCTTAGTCCATAAAAGAAAATATATCTTGTCACACCCTCTTGTAAGACCAAGATCATTATTAGGTTTTTTTTCATAGTGAAAAAACCCTTAAGCATTGCATGACCCTGTAAAGCTACAGAACGTGATGAGGCTCTAGAGATGTTAGCCATTACACAGAATGTGAAAATTCCCTGTGCCTCAATTCAAATGCATCATAGACAAGGTAAAAACTGTTGTTGTTTTTTTTTTTTTTTTGATGGATCTAACTATAATTATACTGATGGGAGTATTTTTGGAGAGCACAGAATCGATGTAACTCTCCTATTTTTAAACAAAACCGAAAGCATTTTTTTTTTATTGTAATTCAACAATTTTCAATTTTGAGGTGCAGAATTAGCTCCCCTTCAAAATGTCACTGTCAACTAAACACCCACACAAAGGACAAGACAAGCCTGACAGGCAATGTTGTCTCAAAATCAAACAAAGATTTGTGTGAAATAATTTACACATTTGAATGCCTGGCATTTATAAATGTATTATGAAACTTATTTCTGTACCAGAATCATATGTAAATCTTGAAGCAAAGTGTGCAGGTAAAATGTCCCCCACACAATCGCACCAACAGCAGTCTGAACTGTTGATGCAAAGTATCAAAGTTTTTGTATAATTCTGGCTATGCCCTCTTAATGTCACAGCTGAAATGGAGTCTCGTCAAAGCAAACCCTTTTCAACATTTATTGTCCAATTTTGCTGACCCTTAGAAATTTTTGTCATAGTTTCCTATTCTTAGTTGATAGGGGTGTCACTGGAGAGGTCAGAATTTTTTGTTGTTGTTGTTGTTGTATCCCATCTACTTCAAGGTTCTGCTGTGAGTTCAGCGACGACAATTAGCATACGTTGTTTGTAATGATTATTCTTTTTTTTAGGCTTCTGTTGTCTTTCTTCCACTCCAAGATAGTCTGCCCATCCTGCTCTAACAACTCACATCAACAAGAATTTTTTTTCCACACAAGATATTTTCTCTTTTTTAGCATTCTTTAAAAACTTGAAAATCCCAGTTCATCATTAATTTGTGAAATCTTCAGAACATCTAACACTGTCAACCATGGGTCATGTCCATAGAGCAGACACACACTGGGTGGTGTGTGTCTGTTTCCTGCCTCCTCTCGTTGTACTCTGTGACTGGCAGGTGCTCTCCCGCATGTTAAGCTCATCAGGCCCAATCAGGAGGAGTTTAAGAGGAGTGGATTTCCCAGAGGCAGGTGTCAGTTTCATCTCGATGAGTGGTAATCAGGCCTTCTCTTGGTTTATGCCTTGCATTTTTATGTTTTCGCTTACAGTGCTCATTGTTGTTCTTTTTGAGAAAATCAGTTGCAGTTAGCCACTACAGCCCCAAATAATTCAATTTTATTGCACTTCTCAGTCAAAAATCACATTCAAACAACTGCATTTTCCACTTATGTGCTTGCAAATCAGACATCTCTCCAGATTTACTAAAAAACACCTTTGAAGGTCAACTGCTGAAAAAGAAACAGAAAAGGTTAGTTGGGGAAATGTTAATGCAAGTTATATTAATAGAATCTCTGGAAAAAAAAAAGAAGATTTTTTCCCATAACCTGAAGGTTTGTCTTTTTAATTAGATTTAGTGAAATCATAGCAGACTATTTATAATTTGGTGGTTTTAAGGTTTTGCAGTTTATTTCACATTTCAGAACATTCAATGGTCGTTCAAAAGGTTATTCCTATCAATAGGAAATGTGAAATTCCTTTCAAAGGAAGTCTAGGAAATTATCAATTTTTATACACCTTGAACACAGTGAGATGATAATGAGACATTGTAACGGAAACAACTTGATGTTCCTTCATGCTTTATGAAGGGCGGAGACCAAACGGAATATGATATGTAGTGAAAGAGCTAATGCTCCTGTCTCTCTTAAAGCCCCCAGCCTCCCTTGTTAAAAGATTAAATGCCACACTCGTTGTTTAATAGGATTGCTTGGCAAGAACAAGACTATATAGTGTGAGTGGTAGCATTGTGGGTGGGGCTAGGGTGGGAGTTTTAACAAGATTGCTGGCACAATGTTAATGCTATTTTCTCCTGGCACAACATCTTTCCATCTATGGAGATCATCTCTTTTTTTGCATATCTGCAGCATGCAGCATCACACATTTTTGCCAGTGAGAGAACAATTCAAATCTTTAAGACAAAGTATATATGAAAAAGAAATGAGAACGTATTTTAGCAAGAGAAGGTTTGTCTGAGGTATTCATCTCCTTCAGCATTAAAATTGCAAAAGTAAATACAGTACAGACCAAAAGTTTGGACACACCTTCTCATTGAATTCAATGAAAAAGTGTGTCCAAACTTTTGGTCTGTACTGTACATCATTAAGATATTTTCTACATTTAGCAAGAACAACGCGTATGTAGAAAAAAAAAACTCACACAAAACATTTTCATTCAACTCTCAAAAAGGCTTTTAAAATTTTTTTAAGAAAAAAAGGCACTTCGACATGTAGTTGAATCCAAGTTTTAAAAAAAAAGTTTTTTATAAAACCACATAATCAGTGCCTCAGTGCGAGATGAGCAGGATTTTCACAAACATGAAGGTTCAATTGCAGACTCATCAATGTGAAAGCACTGCATGCTTTTTATATAACATTCCACCTACTCAACAGTTCAGCTCCGTGATTACTTCTGTTTCTCGTGTATTAACACCTTTAACATCCTGTGTCATTGATAAACTCACAGTGAAAATGATGACGCCAAGATGATTTTTCTTTGGTCTCGTGAGCAAAAGTATAAGAAATTAATGTGTAGACAAGCATGTTTTTTTTTTCCAGATCTGGTAAAGTGTTTGCGAAATATGATACAGCAAATCGCTCATCATATTCATTATCCCAGAGATTCCTCTGTGTTCTTTAAGTAGACAAAGCATTTGACATTTTTCCACCATGACACTTGTTCACTTTCTTTTATCACCAAATTGCACCAACTAAGGAACCCCTGAAGCACCAACAATTGGGGTTGGACTTGAACTGAGTTTTTTTATGAAGTTGGAACAATTTGAACAAAATACTTCACAAGTACTGCTTAGATTTGGCCTAAAAGGTCTAGATGTTTACTATTGATCTAATTTTTTAGCATTAAAAAATTCTCACTAAAACCGTTCTCACGCGTTCTCACTAAAACCAGGAAGATAGAGCACATAACACCAGTTTTAAAGTCCCTCCACTGGCTCCCTGTAGCTCAAAGAATAGACTTTAAAATACTGTTGTTAGTTTATAAATCACTGAACGGCTTAGCACCACAATACACTAAAGATCTGCTGTTGTTGTATGAACCTTCCAGACCTCTCAGGTCTTCCGGTTCTGGCCTGCTCTGCATCCCCAGAACCAGAACCAAACGAGGAGAAGCAGCTTTCAGCATCTATGCACCACAAATTTGGAACAAACTTCCAGAAAACTGTAAAACAGCTGAAACACTGACTTCTTTTAAATCTCAACTAAAAACCCACCTGTTTAGAATTGTATTTGAAATGTAATCAATTACAAATTTATGGATGGAACTTGACTTAATGCTTTGTTTTGATTATTGATTCTATATTGCATTGTGATTCTGTGTTTGTAATGATGTAAAGCACTTTGAAATGTCTTGCTGCTGAAATGTGCTATACAAATAAAATTTGATTGATTGATTGATTGATTACATTGTGTGTAAAAACTAAATGAATGGATTCATAAGAGAAAAGAGGTTTGGGATATTTAAGACAAAGTACAGATCTTTGCCTAAAAACAGAAAACCTATGTGGATCACCTGAAGATGTGTGTGAACAATAGATATCCCAACAATATGGTTAATTTTGATAATTTTTTCCAAGGTATAAATGCTGCCAAATTAAAATGTGGGATACTGATGGACCCCAAGCAAGACTGAATGCTGAAATTTCACCAAATTGTTCCTCAAAGTATTAGGACAAAAGTGTGCATATGTTGAAAAGTGTGCATACAAACATATGCTCAACCTGCTAATGGCAGAGAATCCATTTTAAAAAAAACATTTTATCCACTGTGGCCATGCTAACTCGTCTGAGCATTCATGGCAGACTCTGTTGTGTTGAAACAGTTTTAACAAAGCAGAGGTGAAGGGGGAGGATGTGAGCAACATGTACACCAGCCTGATTGACAGCAGTCAGACCGTCTTCCTGGCTCTGATTGGTTACTTCACAGAGAGACGGCAAAGGAACTCACTCTTTTTTCACAGATTGAAACGATCGTCTCATGTTATAGTGTCACCACATAATGACTGTTTTAACAAATATATAAAAAACAGATCTTTTCTTCTTTTTTTTAATTAAAGTTACATACTGCACTTTTAAAATATGATCTCTTCTGATTAAATTTGGGTTTACTACCCAAAAGTGTGATGTGGCTGTGAAAGTCTTTTTTTAAGATATGCTTCCACAAACAGATTATTTGAAAGTAGAGACCTACTGGTGAGTACAACCTAATTTGACCCCACTGAGAGAATGCATTTCTTTCTATGAGCTTTCATAAATTCTCAAGTTGCACTTTAGCTTCCATTTTAGGAATCCACTCTAATATTTCTTTGTTATAGTCACCCCTGTACGCTCCAGCTTCCACAGACCGGTGTTTTATAACTCAGAAGCCATCACTGGTATTACTAGAATGTCTGAACCTAAAATATGACTTCATGGCAGCAGTCTGTCAACATCTAATATAAAAAGGAATACATAAAATAAGACCCGATGTACATTTTATAGATTACTTTGTAGCATTCCAACAAGTGTGCAACTGTTGCAAAAGTATTTTGAGTTCCTGTTTCTTATTAATCGTACTGTTTCCACAGTACCCCACTATGTGAAACGGATGGGGTACGGCGGCACAATTTAACTAACTCTAATAATTCCAGTGGAATTTTGATGACAGTAACCAGCAAAATTCAGTTATTCTCTTTTTTTTAGTTTCTTTGAGTTATTCTAGCACAATAAGTCAAATAATTCATTCCCCTTTTGTATTTTTATTATTATAAAAGCACACATTCTCTTGGGATTTATCATCAGCACAAAGTAATGCATGACAGTGAAGTCAAAGGAATATTCATGTATATAAATATATTGAGAGAGAGAGAGATTGGCATGCATATATTTTCAGTCTGTCCCAGTCAATGCTCTGCAGAGACATTTTTCAGTGGAATTAGAGCAGCAAGTATATATGCTGTAAAACATTTTATCCAAAGAGCTTTTTATTCAGCACATAATGTAAATGGACTGTTGTTCCTGTCAAGCACAGGACATTGTGTTATGTCATGTCAGATTAATTGTTGACTCATTAGTTAACCATAAAAAGTCTTATATTAATTAAAAAACATGGACTGCATCAAGCAGAGATGTTATTAAAACCACATTAGTGGTTGGTGGCTAAATTGTCAGGAGAACCCAAATCAGATTTTCTAACCCCAGAGAATGACGTCTTGTTCCACATAAAAAAATCATCGATGTTTGTAATTTTAGAAGTCCCTTTTAATATGACTTATGTTACCAGATGTGGTAATTTTGGAGGATTTTCAATATCTAATCTTCATCCATTGTTCCCCAAGGAATCTTCTTTTCTATACGTTTTCCTTTTCCCAAGCATGTGGTAATATGGCCCTTTTGGGTCATTTGAATAATGTGGGTTGATCAAGGTTTTCTGTATGCTCAGGTATTAAGGGTTTACTTGACCATTAAGTAAACCCTTAAACTGTTAGGGAAACAGCTGTTTCTAACTGTTGTTTTATGTTCTAATTTTTAAGGAAGAATAACTTGTTAAATTCATACTTAGTTTTGAGAGTTCATTTGCATTTTCCATCCAGCAAAAATAAATCTGCTATATTGAAATAACATAACTAAATCAGCTCCTTGCTGACATACTATACAATGCCTTAAATTGTATGTATAACTCAGTGGTTCCCAAAGATTTTCTGGGCCCCCTTTGTGGATTACAATAAAATCCCCCCCCCAAAAAAGAAAAAAAAATCAACTGGGCACACACATTGTTCAACCAGACATAAACCTATACACATATTTTGTTTTCAAACTCCACTGAAGTTTATTTCACACTTCAGGTTGCAACAAAACTACAAACCATCTTTACAGTGAAACACTTTTGTGTAATTGTAAATGTAAAATCCTGCACAAACATACCAGCATAGACATAAATACTTAAAGGACTTCATGTAATATGGGTAAGAAGCTGTCTTGAAAGTTCAGAAGAAAACACTTGACTGTCCAAAAGGCCTCAAGAATCAGTAATAGAAAACTGCACGTCTTAACATGGGATTAGCTAGACAAGCGAGGGACTTGTGAGCTTCACACTTTGAATCCTCATCTCTGTTTCATTGCAGTCTTTTTCAAACACATATATTTAAGAATGGTGAAGGACTGTGCTGGAACAGGGTGATGTAAGTGTGTTGAAACTGAGCGTGAAGGTCAGAGAGAAAGACTAGGAGAGCCTTGGCAGGAAAACCTAGGCTTTCATTACTAAAGTGAAAAGAGAAATGCTTCACGTTTTGCTCTGAAGTAGACCGTCACCCGCACATTCAGCCACAAACACAAATACATGGCCACACTTCCTCTACAACTGATCGATGGTGTTTGAGCTTAAAAGGAATTATCCTGTTTTCTACTAAGCACTTTCTGTTGAACACTCATAACAGTGACTGATTTTTGAAGAGCCTGCCTGACCATTATCTGAGTGTATCTGGGTCAAATGGGCAGAATAAGGTCCTCTAAATCTAAAACATTTGTTTTATGTCACACTTCATAAAACAATGAAGTGCTAGGTATCATCTGTTATACCTAGCACTTCAGCTTACTACTGAGAATAACCCTTAAGCAAAGTGGTTATTTTTGACTTGTATCAAAAGTGGAATTTATGGTTGAAAAAATACGTCTATATTGAGAGTAGACCTCTAGGCTAAAACTCGAATGGATTTGGTTCAAAAGTGAAAGTTTTCTGAAGATTTCAATTAAATTTTTAGACTTTTTGGCTGCTTAAACAAAGGCTTAGTTTTAGTTAAAATCAACATGCATTACATAGAGATCTGTACTCTCTTCTCAGTCTCACAACCTTTTGATTATAAATGCAATGTTCTTACTGAGGAACATCTAAAAAATGTGAATATTGTCAAGAAGTTCAATAATTTGTCATTAATTTCAGAAAGTAAAACTTGTATATTGTATAGATTCATTCCACATATACTGAAATATTTCAGGTCTTTACTTAGTATAATTTTGATCAGAGTATGAAAACCAAAAATTCAGTGTCTAAGTAGTTAGAATATGTGAACAGTGTTACATTTTGGAAACTCCTGTTGTCTCACCCTAATCGGCTAATTAACTCACAATCCCTTTAATGGTTTCTTGAGCTTTTAAACAGACTCTCAATCTGGATCAGTAGACTACACAATCATCAGGAAGAACTGCTGACTTGTCAGATATCCTGAAGACTGTCATTGACTCCATTCACAAGGAGGGTAAGTCAAAAAAGGTCAGTGCAAAAGAAGCTGAATTTTCACAGAAGGTTGTATCTAAGCATATTCATAGGAAGTTGAATGGAACGAAAAAGTCTGATTGGAAAGGGGGAACCGGCAATAGCAATAGATATAAAGATTGTCCAAGAAAATCAGTTTAACAATTTGAGGGAGAAGAAATGGGTTGAATGGGCTGCACAGTGGCGCAGTTGGTAGCACTGTTGCCTTGCAGCAAGAGGGTCCTGGGTTCGATTCCCGGCCGGGGTCTTTCTGCATGGAGTTTGCATGTTCTCCCTGTGCATGCGTGGGTTCTCTCCGGGTACTCCGGCTTCCTCCCACAGTCCAAAGACATGACTGTTAGGTTAATTGGTCTATCTAAATTCTCCCTAGGGGTGTGTGTTGTGTGTGAATGGTTGTTTGTCCTGTATGTCTCTGTGTTGCCCTGCGACAGACTGGCGACCTGTCCAGGGTGTACCCCGCCTCCCGCCTGGAACGTAGCTGGAGATAGGCACCAGCAACCCTCCCGACCCCATTAGGGACAAGGGTGAACAGACAATGGATGGATGGATGGATGGAAATGGGTTGAGGATGGAGTCAGTGCATCAACAGTGCAGACAAACTATAGACATGTACTACAAATGTTGTATTTCTAGTGTCCAGCCACTCCTAAAGTAGAAACACTGTCAGAAGTGTCTTCCATGGACTAAGGGAGAAAAAAGACTGGACTGTTACTTAGTAATCCAAAGTAATCCAAAGCTCTCTAATTTTGTATTTTATTTGGAAGTCCAGATTCTGGAGAAACCACAACTTGTGATGATTTGAGGTGCTGCAGCATCTCACCTTGCAAGGTCAGCACAGTCATCTACCAGGACAATTTGGAGCGCTCCATGTTTCCTTAGCTGAGAAGCTTTATAAAGTCGCTGATTAAATTTTTTAGCAGGACTTGATTCCTGCTCACACTACTAAAGGTACCAAAATCTGATTCGATGACCAAAGTGTTACTGTGCCTTACTGGCCAAAAAACCTCACATTAGGAAGATGAGAGACACTAGAACCAACAATGTAGATGACCTGATGGCTGCTATCAAAGCAACATGGACATCTATTAGACCTTAGCAGAACCACAACCTAATCACCTCCGTGCCACACTGCACTAATGCAGTTATTCACTCAAGACGAGGCACAGCCGAGTAATGACTGCATATTTTATGAAGATTGACATTTCTATTTGAAATATCCTTCTGTTGTTGATTGTAGGTAATATTAAAAATTTCTGAGACAACTAATTTTTGGTTTTCATTACATGTAAACCATATTCATCAAAATTACAGGATATAATATCTTAAAGTATTTCACTGTGTTTATAATAAATCCAAATAATGTCTTGAGTTTCACTTTCTGAAGTGAGAGACGAAATATCTCCTTCATGATGTTTAGTTTTTTTCAGATATATACAGGAGCAAGACATGTGTCCATCCACGGCTTTTCATTTCTTTTTTTATTGATCTAATATAATACTTGTGCAACTGACTGACTTATTTAAAATGAAAATGTTGTTCAAAACAGGTTTAGGTTTTTTTCAAAAATAACAGTTAAATCATAGTGTTACATTGTTAGTGTTACACTGTTACATCATACTAATACCAATTAGGCACAGTTAGCATGTTGTTTATACTTCTGTTCTGAGATTTTATTTTAATTTTTTGAGACTTTGGTGTTGCTTATGTATTGCCTAGTGTTCATGTGTTAGTTTGAGTTGTGTTAAAGTATTCTTTTTTCTGAAGGGCATACAACAAAGTGAGTTTTGGGGCTTAGCCAGCCAAGTACAGATTTTTCAGTTTTATAAAAGTGGATCCCATTAAAACACTAGGCCAAAAAAAAGATTTAATTTGTTCCCTGCTCCAGAACATGTTATGAATTCAAATATATTGCCTTTAATTATAAAGCCAAAGACAAATAAATCAACTTTGCCAGCAAAGGGCTTAAAAAGAGCACTGAGAATGCAATAAGGCAGGATTTGTCAAGCCAGTTTGTCCTTTACCATAACATTAAAACATTTTGGAAGTGTTTAACCGGTGTAAGCTGATCCGAACCCAACAGTCTTAAACTATAAATGTCAATAAGATATGATTAAAATAATAGTCAGTGCCAAGGCTTTGAACTTCTCCATATTTCTTTGTCAGGTTACTGCCAGATAAACTAACAGGTTTCAGTTAGTTTTTATATGATTAAACAAAATTAAGTTGCACAACAACAGAAAAGCAAGATGAAAATGTAACAATTATTGTAATATATATACACTCTTATACACACAAATTCACTATCTGACCCTTTTGATCCTTTTTGTGTGATTATCAAAGCATGTTTCAAATCAGTGTAAGGATAGAGGAAGTGATCCACTAGTCTTTTAAATCTTTTTTGTTAGTTCCTGTATGACATATTTCTAAATCTTAATCACATTTCAGATCTAATGTTTAATTTAAAACATGGTGTCTGCTTGTTGATGTCAGTGTTAAAGCTAAAATTACCTGAGCTTTTCTCAATGCTGTTAATCCTATGAAAAGCATTTCTATACCTAGCATCGATGTTTGATGCAATTAAAGCCTTAGTTACGAGAAACAATCACTTTGTTTGGATTGGAAACATATAATTTCGACACAGTTAATGAGTAAAGTTAATCTTATCAATTCTGAGTGACTTCTAATTAAGAACCTCATATTTACTAGTTCATTCAGCAACATTCACTTCTGTAATTATGCTTTATCTGTCTCACTGTTATCTGACAAAACGATTATTTACACAAAAGTAGGCATTTTCAGCATAATTGATTCTAAAGGGATTTAATTCAAACCACAAATAATTCCCATGCAAACTTTGAGCAACACACTATATTTCTACTAAACTTTGTGTTTGTGTTTCTTCCACTTGAGGAATTTGTAATCAGGATCGAGACTGAAAACCCACTAACAAATAGGATGTGTCACATCCTTCGGGGCTTAGCTGCTTTTTTCCAGTGCAGGAGAGGTTTTAAAGGTCTGAAAGGTTTAGCACCATCTGAAAAGCCAAAGCAACACCTCCTATAGAGAGTACTAGTCAGTGCCTCAGCCAGCCTTCACTGCTTCAGAGTAAACTGACATCAAGCAGCAACCCCACGCTGCATCCCCCATGCTCCCCACAGAGTCGAACAGAAAACAGAACAGAAACCCAAACATGGCACAGGACACCCAGTCTGACATGAAGCGCCGCACCTTCCTGCAGCTGAGAAAAAAAGGGGGCAAACAAGAGCCACTGTATATGCATCTGTGTCTTTGAGTGCATGTGCTTGAAGGGGTGTGCCTTTGTGTGTGGCTTGTTTACAGAGCTTTTCTGTCATATGTCTTCATCCCCACTTTATATCCCCCTCACTGTTCTTCTTAGGTCTGTGGCTAAGCCAGCATGAGGCAGAGACACACTGTGCAGGTTTCATCCTTGAGCTTACAGGTGAGTGTTTACGCTCCACAGCAGGAGAGAAGCAGGAAGATAGAAAACGATTTTGTGCAGTCAAATGACTTTTCCTCAGAAATATTTCCTTTCTGAAATTGTGCATTTGCGCCATTAAATTTACTCTTATTCCCCTTCTGTGTGTGTGTGTGTTTACCTTTCAGTCTGATCCCAAGCTTATTTTCTAGAAGCCACTGCTTTTCAGAAGCCCTCTCCTCGGGTCATAATGCATGAACAAAAAGCAAGCTTAGGGGCACATCAATTCCACAAGCTTAACTGAAGGATTGATGGTGTGCATGTGAGTGCGTGCATGTGTCATGCATTTTCCAGAAAGTCCCACTGAAATTGGGGTGTTTCCCCAGTTAGTGTGTGTGCCGGGGTGTGTATGCGTGTGTGCATGTGAGGGGGGCTTTGTCACATGTTAAATGCTGTAATAATGAGAGCATTGAACCAAATGTCATATTAAAGCAGAGGGATTTGGAGGGATTTGAGCCCCAATTATTGAACACTCATATTTTATCTCTATATCTGACAGCTGAGACAAAGTGCTAAATACAGATGGATTGTAATATCTTCAAATAAATATTGCATTCATGAGCCAATGGGATAACAATATCAGATACAATACGCTTACAGTTTTTTGGGTTTTTTTTTTTATCTCAAAATCCTTTGTAAGCAGTTCTGAGGAGAAAGTTTAGACTGATGAAAGATGAAGGACTGTTTTGTACTTTAGAGCATTCCTGCTATTCTATTTGAAAAATTAGATAATAAATATTGTAAAGTAAGCAGGAAAAATTAAGAGACCTGCTTCTCTTTGTTGAATTTCCAAAGATACGTCTTTCAACAGAATACCATCCCTCCATAGCATTATATTTTGCAATAATGTATTTAAATTACCTCATTTGAAGTTCAGCTTCTTCTTTTTGTGTCTGTTCCAAAAATCTTTCAATTGCAGAACAGACAGGTAACCATGGAGAAGTTGAAAGCCAGGTTAAAATAAAATAACCCACTCTTTGAACGTGTCATGGAGCAGCAAATACTCCATTAAGCAAAATAACATGGAACAAAAGTAATTAAAACAATGCCTTTCACTTAAATTTACAGGCTGGGTGAGGAACCTATTCATCAAAGACACAACTAACAGGTCCATGGTAACTCTGGAGAAGCTGGAGATATCCACACATCAAGCCACAAAAAATCCCATTTGTGGTTTCCCAAAAGCCATGTAGGGTACACAGTAAACCTTTCTAAGAAGTTGGTCTGGTTAGATAAGAGTAAGAGTGAAATGCAAAATGCTATACAGTATATGCCAGCAAATTGTGCAACACATTACAGCAGAGGTAGACAATATGAACTAAGTGAGCAAATGTTTTGAGTTTTAGATGATTCTTTGTTCAAATACATCTGGCTGGAATGACTGGATCATTGACAGGCTCATTGACAGGCTCCTGTTTAATTGAGCAGATCATTCATAGTGTTAGATGGATAGTGGCAACATCATAATTTCAGGGTGCTTTTCTTTGGCAACGGCAGGGAAATTGGTCTGAGTTGATGGGAAGATGGATGGAGAAAAATGCAGTAGGACAATCCTGGAATAAAACTGACTAGAAGGCTGAAAAACAGCCTCAAAACGGGGGTGGAGGTTTACCGTTCAGAGGGACAGCTACCCCAAACTTGCAGTCTGAGCTTCTATGGGCTTAAATCAGTCGTCCGGTAGGAATTGGCGTTCAGTTTGCATTGGTTACCAGCAGAGAGAATAAAGACGGATATGGATGACTTTCATTTGTAAACAATTAGCCAAAGGGGGAAAATTCTTAGCTCAGGTAGAGGATCGGGCCACACCTGATTACAAGAGAACAAACAACAGCTTCTGTGAAGGATTAGCAGCTGAGTGAGTTCCAGATGTGATTTGCCACTTGGCAAGTGGCAAATGTCCTTTTATGGTAAATTCCCTCTCCACATGTCTGTACTGTTGGACATGTTAACAGTTTAGTTCAATTAACGTTCTCTCAAGACTTAAAAGCATGGAAAGTGCCATATCAGACTCAAATAAAAAAGTATATTTTAAACTTCCATAATACTGTAACTGTTGTGGCAGTAGAGCCAGAGGCTATTTTTAAGGTCAACCCTTAAACCTGAGAATCTAAAGAATGAGAAAGTTTAGGACAGGAGCAGTTTGATTGGGTGAGGAATAACAAGGATGAACAATACATAAATAGTAGGGATTGAAATGAGAACGGCCCACTGGCTCGAAACGACAGAGTTGAAGGAGGAATGCAAATCCTGATGGTCGAGAATGGAGTTGTCTCAGTGAGGATTTGTGAGACCGAACAGTGAGTGTTGGGGTCCAAAAGGCAAATACTCAGAGGGTTGGAGAATGGGAATTCAGATGACAACTGGTGATGATGAAACTGCAGTGGGCAACCATGATGCAAATGAAGGAAAGGAAATCTGACAAAGAAATATTGTTGGAAAAATCCAGAGTTGTGGCAACTTTAACCTGAAAGCAGAGGGAGCACAAGGTTAAGCTGGTAAGGGAACATATATAGCTTCATCAGAAACTACAAGAAACATATTGGCATAGTGAGAGTGAGAACACGGGGGGGGGCTTGACTCTACCAGCAAGGTTGATCGTCAGGTAAAGTGTAGATGTCCTGTTCCTTTTTAAATCTGCAGTCGTTTGATGAGGGAAATTGCAGACTGGTGTGCGGGCCAGTCACTCTCCAGGAGGGATCCTTTGTTTAAAGAGAAAATTCACACATACACAAAACTATACTCGCTCATCAGAATCTCGGCAATATTACAGTTTCCACTTGACTCGGATAGAGGTTGTTCTACATCATCATAATACACATTGTGTGTGCTATTCATCCTGGCACCATTGTAATAAAATTGAAAAACTTTGCTTACCGTATTTTCCGCACTATAAGGTGCACCGCATTATAAGGCGCACCTTCAATGAATGGCCTATTTTACAACGTGTTTCATATATAAGGCGCACCGCATTATAAGGCGCATAGAATAGACGCTACAGTAGAGGATGGGGTTACGTTATGCATCCATTAGATGGAACTGCGCTACAGGGAATGTCAACAAAACAGTCAGATAGGTCAGTCAAACTTTATTAATAAATTACAAACCAGCGTTCTGAAAACTCCGTTCATTCCCAAATTGAATAAACAGCTGTTTTACCCCGAGGTAAAGTAAGTGACGTGGTATTTTCGTGACAGTTTATCTTTTAACAACAGCAAGGTATAACATATAGTGGAGGGGAACTTTTTCTTGATTCAATAAACACATAAAAAACAGTCTGATACTGTTACGGTAAATCAAACGTTAGTGCAATCACAATATATATCCACTTCCGCACCATTGATTCGTTCATGTTAAATTCTCTGGCTGTTCTACTGCGTGACTGATCGCCTTGAACTTAAACTCTGTGTCTTAAGCGTGTCTCTTAATAGGAGCCATTTTGGGGTCTTTACACAAAACCCAGCGTGCACCGCGCACTTCTTCTTCTACGGGTGAAAATGAAGTCGGTGGCTGCTTACCGTAGTTGCGAGACCTGTTGTGGCTCAATATTGGTCCATATATAAGGCGCACCGGATTATAAGGCGCACTCTCGGCTTTTGAGAAAATTGAAGGTTTTTAGGTGCGCCTTATAGTGCGGAAAATACGGTATTTTGTCAAATGTAGCTACTTGATACACTTGTAATCAAGCACAATAATTTTTTTACAAAAACTAATTTAGTTTTTATGCAGCAGTTTTATTTCAGTAACAGAAAGTTGTACCCACAAATCATGCAAACCATCAAAGATTGTAGGAACAGGCTAGATAAAGGGAAAGGGATCTGAGAAGCAACAGGAAAACCCGAAATCACAGACATCATAAAGCCAAGTGTCTACATGAATGATTTCAGCTTCAATCCACTCTTTCAGTCTGCCATCGAGTTGCTAAATATTACAGCCTGTGTATCCCCCCTCCCTTTATTGAAGCTAAATCATACATTACAGGCAATGAGTTTATTTCACCTAACTCACTTTTACGGAATTTAAATCCCACAAAGCATTCATTTTAAAGAACATTATCATTATTTCATTTTCCCCGGCAAGTGAACACAATTTTCTTTGATTACAAGCCGTGCACTCATGCATTATAAACAACTGAATCTCTTCATTATATTTCAAGCCATTGCAAGGGAACACCACATGCTAAATCAGCATTCACAAGGGCATATTTCTTGTTTGATGACAATTTCAATTTTTTCCAGATTAAACGGCATATTTTAGATTAAGTGATCTGTAAAGCATTTTGAGTAGAGGGCAGAAAAAAAAAGATAAAAACTTTTGCCAGGGAAAGAAACTCATGACAGGCATTTTAAGGGCTTTGATTTGGTTGTATTATTAACTCACCAAGGAAATTTAATTACACACAGCTCAATACTTCACTAAATGTGTGTTAGCATTACTCACGTTGTCAGGCCTGTTTTCCATCAACTATGCTTGTGGGGTCCAAGAAGTGCTGTTTAAGGATTAGGGGTAAGAGGCACGACTAAGGTTGTGAGTTGAGTTTAGGGTTAAATACTGGTAATGGTTAGGTTTCAGGTAAGAGATAGGGTTAGACTGTGGAAATAGATGAAAAATGAACAGAAGCCAATGCAAGTCCTTGTGCATGTGTCCATTTCGGAAGCAAGGACACACATTTGAGTGAGAAATAAGCAATTCTTCCTCTGCATCTGCCTGAGTAGACACCAGACAGAGCCCGTCCGGAATGGCAGTCGGAGTGTCGGTTCCCTACAAACTATCAAAGTGCTCTGTGGCTCAGTGCTCTAACCACCAAGGGATTTACTGTCCCTATGACGAGTAGGGGGAGAGAATTAAGAGGACAGGCCTGGGAGAAGAGAGCGGGTAAGATTGAAGTAAAAGAGAGGAAGCAAGAGACAACAGTTGTGCAAAAATGAATGAGATGCAGAGGGAGCATGTGGGGAAAAAGTGGTAAGACTGAGAGTGGAATAGCTAAGTATGGCTGAAAGGAAGGAAGAATTCAAGAATGAAAGAGGAGTAAAAAAGGGGGCTAGGATGAAGAGGAAATTGGGGATGAGAGAAAGAAAAGGAAGGCACCATTAGAGTGAAAACGAGTGGAGAACTAAGAACCTCAGGCCCGAAAGCCTCTTAGAAGCTGGAGAGATGATTGCTACTCTAACACATTCCCACATCTCTCCTCTCTCTCCATTGCCCCCCATTTCCAACAATACACAGAGAACAGAGCTGGATGACCGTGGGGGAGACAGAAGAGAAGTGGGCCAAACAGAAGAGGTAGCTAAAGACTTGAGGCATCAAAGAGTTCCGGGACATTTTAATCCTTCTGCAGTGATAATAATCTACAGTTTCCCATCGCTGGTTCTCTGTCAGCTTTCATCTCACTCTCTGTTTGATAAATAATAAAAACCCCTATAATTAACCTCAGGGAAAAATCTACTAGAACTATATTATGGAAAAAGAAATGTTTATAGTTCTAAGGTAATTCCATAATCATAGTCATTGAAAACAAAGGTAAATACTAAATGTCATTAAAGATAAATCAAACACACACACGAAATAAAATCATAGCAGACATATACCAGCATTTTCAAATTCTACAAAGACAATAGCCTATAGCCTCTTGACATTTTAATCTGGTTCAGGGTCGAAAACTAACTGCAGTAGTCAAAATGTGAAAGGTCAAGTACCTCCTGGGTAGCTCACAAATATGCAGTTTAATTTGTCATTTCAATTAAGATGTCATCTGTCAAATGGCTTTAGATGTAGGCAAATAAAAGCTCCAAACGATGTCATTCATGCACATAACTCAGCATACAAATGTGGATAGAAATTCCAAGTTGAACATTTCAACTTGGAATTGAGTTTTGAGTTTCACCAAACTTTCTCCAACATTTGTCCTTTCTCCAAAATAATGCAGATTTTTGACATTTCAATTCACTTTATCTAATGTCTGGTACTTTACATTAGAGCCTTTATAGGCCTCTACAAACACATTTACAGAGCAGTTTCATATGTTTTCCAGACAAGTAGTTCATTTTATAGCATATTCAAGTAACAATGTTACCTTCACCTATTTTATATATATATATATATATATATATATATATATATATATATATATGTTTCATGTGTTTATACAATATATATATACAAAATGGTAATGGCGAACCAACCAGACATTGTCGTAGTGGATAAACAACAGAGGAAAGCCGTTGTGGTAGATGTAGCAATACCAAGCGACTGCAACATCAGGAAAAAGGAGCATGAGAAACTAGAGAAATACCAGGGCCTCAGGGAGGAACTGGAGAGGGCCTGGAAGGTGAAAACCACAGTGGTGCCTGTGGTCATCGGGGCCCTCGGGGCAGTCACCCCCAAACTGGACCAATGGCTACAACAGATCCCAGGAACAACATCAGACATCTCAGTCCAAAAATGTGCAGTCCTTGGCACAGCCAAGATACTGCGCAGAACCCTCAAGCTCCCAGGCCTCTGGTAGAGGACCCGAGCTCAGAGGATAAGAACCACCCGCGGTGGGTGAGAAGGGAATTTTTTTTTTTTTTTTTTATATATATACTGTATATATATAACTATAAAACTCCGCCTTCAGAAAGTCATCACAACAGCGCTCCTCTATTAACCTTATAACAATGTTTTTATCAGCATTGCACTAAAAAGTAACTCATAGTGAGCTCAACAGATGTGCAGTTCCACCAGGTATTTGCTAATTGCTGTTGACGAGTCTGACGCCGCTGAGCGGGGGAGTTGAAGGGGAGGGGTACTCTGTGAGGCGGAAGCTTTGAAACGGCAGTTCAGAGGAGGAGCTGAGCCTCGAAGACGGCTCTAGGTCTACCCAGGCTTTTTGCTAAATGGTTGCCATGGGAGATACAAGGATTTCTCAAACATGGATGAAAAAAACACTTCAGGCTTGTTTTTGATGAGGGAATAATGTCATAGCACAATGTAAATCTCAAAAATGTTGATTTTACATAATACCGCCCTCTTAAATAAATGCTCCATTTGATGTTGCTACATTATCTACCTTCTCCTGTTTTCTTTTCATATTCTCATGTGTGCCTAACATATAAAGCTTCTGACTATAGAACTTCCAGGCCCATCTAAGAAGCAATGTGCAATGTTCACACAAAGCGGAATACTTCTGTACACATCACACAAACAACGCTGTCTAACAACATAATTCTTTGGCTAATAATTCCTGATAATGACGTGATGCCGTGATTTGTTAATTGGATTAAAATGGATAAATTTATTGTTGCACAACACAGAATAGTTACAAAGAAATGTCTGTCATAACCAGCTCAGCTACAACTGGGATTTAGCTTCTGAAAAGCAGGCATAGACACGGACTGCATGGACCTACAACAAAGATTAACTAAAATTCCATCCATCCGTTTCTCTGCCATCCCCCACCCTCCATCAACATACTATTTCTCCAGGGCACTTTGATTCTCTCAAGCACTTCTAGAGGGAGTCTGTCACACACATCATAAGCATAATCAGGAGTTCAAAGCTGGTATATATAAAACAAAACACCCACATTCTCACTCCCACTGCACCTTCTGGCACTGTTCATGTGTGGCATCTCCATGTAAAAAAGCAAAAGTAAAAAAAAAACATTGCCGACAGAAATATTACATACACACAGAGGCACAACCACATACAAATACATGCATCATGCCAAGGTAGGGCAGGGCTTTTTTTATACCTGTGAAAATATAATTTTCAAAAGAACATAACATAGAAATTAAAAATGATATAAAAACTCCGGTTTTATACACAAGTTCCAGGCTTGTATGCATATTTACTTCACATATTAGCATATGCCAGGCTGTGTTGTGGAAACCAGGGAAACATGATGGCTATTTCAGCGAGCAGAAATAACATTCATTTTCATCAAATTCTTCAACAGAGCAAGACTGGCTTTCACTGGAATGTTTTGACCTTGAGGTGTAGACGCTTTACCTTCCAAGAATGAAATTGGCACTCGTAAAATGGATTTGGCCTGATGTGTAAAGGGTTCTAATAAGTGCCAACTCTGTAGTATTTAAGAGGGATACTGATGGAGAAACGCTGTGTAGGGGTGTGTGTGCGTGTGTGCAGGCTCCACACAAAGCTAGCAGTGTTTCATTCCAACCTAAATATTTATGACAGAGAAAGACAGTCAGTAACACACACGTGCACCCCTAGACACACACAAACAGACAAAAAGAAGGAGGAAGCTTATTATTTAATGCCTTACTTGGCAGCATTGTCAGAAACCAGTAGAGTCAAAGCTTGCCAGTGACTGACAAAAAAATTAAAAAATCGCCATTCGTCCTCTTCTGTTCAAGACACAGACAGGCTTAATCAATTGAGTTCCAACTACCCTCTCACTTCCCAATGTATGACGTGTGGCCTTCATGCATGTTGGATTTAGACCAGTGAACAGCGACCGTGTGACCTGTGCAGCATGGCATTAACTCAACACAAAGAGCACCATTCACTATCTCTGAGACCCATTACCCAGAATGATCTCTCTATCAAGACTCTGGGCTCTCGCTTGGGATGCATAATCATACAAAGCCCATTACCTACAGTTATAGCACCACTGGCTTCCCAAACAATGGCTGAAAAAGGCAAATTAGCAAACAATACAGCATACTCCCATAGGCTGACTGATGAAACCAGGAAAAGGTGTGCTAATGCACCTTGGGCAGGCCAGATTCCTGCCTAGGTGCTTATCTTCCTATAACATACTATCAGACAAATTAGAAGAGGAGTCCACTTAAGCATGTGTGTGACTGTGAGCGTTTGCTTCTGTGCATGTGTACGGTGTAATCTTGAGTGTGTCTGCATTCAAGAGAGATGTCCACTCATTATTTGCCTTCTCTCTTGATGTTATTTATGGCTGTTTAAATGATCTCAGACAACTCTCATTTATTTAGACAGCTCCAATTGGCTTTCTGTCCAAAGAAAAAAAAGAGAAGAAGGGGAGGCTGAGGAAAGGAAAGGCAAAGGGGGATGAGACGGCAGGGGCAGATATAGGAGAGTTTGAGACTGGCAAACTAGGGCAAGGTGTGAGTGATGGTTAGGAGCAGTACAGGGTAAGAAGGGAGACAACACACATAGATAAATGGAGAACAATGTAGAGGTGAGTGAAAGAAGAGGCAGAAAGGTAGAAACAAAAAGATCAAGATAAGAGAAAGGGGTTAAGAACGATCAAGGAGGGAGGAATATAGGACACACAGATTGGCTAAGAGTTACGAATAAACAAGTACATTAGGAGGTTACCATTGTACTGACTGATCAATATTGTTTTATTCCACGTATCCAGTATTTACGTTCAAGTGAATAAAAGTTAGCGATATATAATAAAACCTATTTCCTATTCTTTCATGAGGCCTTCTTAAGAGTGCTTAGCAGTACAATCTACTGTTTTGAGCTTTATATCATATTGTAATGTTATTCCCTCATCAAAAACATGCCTGGAGTGTTGCTTTGATTCTTTCATGCAAGTTTGAGAAATCCTTGAATCTCACATGGCAGCCATTCAGGGTGCCTAAACATTTCCTCTCAAAACGCCACAAAGTTCCTCCTGCCATCTCCAGAACAACAGCAGCAATTAGCAAGCACCTGGTGGAAGTGTGATGAGCCCATATTAATAACTATTTAAGTAATGCTCTTAAGAACTGTTATAAGTGGGATACTGTAGAAGCATTGTTGTGATGGCATGCTGAAGGCAGAATGGAAAGAGCAGAAGCTTCTTTAAGAGACATAACATAGACCGAATATGGTTTCAATATGGTTTCAAGACCGAAACCATATTCTCATATAAAATTCTAGAGTCCCACATCTGTGAAATCACAGCAGAAGAACACCAAATGGTAGATAACCAGCATGCTTAGAAATGGTGTCTGCTGTTAAAAGAGATAGATTCACACTTTACAAACAGTAAACCCAAAGGGTTTGAATGAGAAGTTGGAGCTGAATGGCTTTCTCTGAATTGTATGCTTTCTCCAATTTTGAGGCTTTTTTTGGTCTCTTTGTATTTCCAGAGACGGTGCGTACAACAACAATGTCAGTGTTTTCGATTGTATTTTGGCTGTTACTGATGTTTCCTTTTTGGATTGATTGACTGATCTGCTTCTGATTGGTATTATGTGTTTGTTCATTTTCTTATCTTAATTACATGCTTCAGTTTTGCCTAGATAAAAGAAATAAATAATACAGAGTAACGGTTATCTATATTTTGATGTTCTTCTGAAACATATGAACCAGCTACTTTTGTTTTTTACTCAGAAATTGTGTGAACTAACCATTTTCCTTCTATCAGAGTAGAAAGTCTCTCTTCTCTTTCACTATTGTGGTTATGTTCGTTTTTCCCACTTTCTTTGTAGATAATGTCAAACAATTTGTTGCATTGATCACAACACATTTAAGTTACTTGAAAATCTGTGACTGTTTGAATGCTTCTGGGAAGCACTGTGCAGGAATTAGACCACACCCACCACATTTTAGCATAAATATTGTTTAGGGGTTGGACTAATATATCTGATGTTGGATTTGGTTCAGGTCAGATGATTTTTGTGTAAGTTAGAGCCAAGCGAATGGGGTGATGAGGAATTTCATCACCCCAACACCCTAAGCACAGGATTTGACAGAATTTTTTAACGTCTGTCAAAATGACAGATATTGAAAAAATGTATTGCAACCTCTGACAGAAATCTCGGTGATGACTTATGTATCTCTGAAATACATAATTACATGATTAGCAGGGCACTGGAGAACCCGACTGCATGCCAAGATTACTCAGCTATTTCATTTGGGTATGTTTGACCATTACGTCTAAAAGTTTTACAACACTGGCCCTCGAGGAAGTTGAGTCAAGGACTGGAGTCCATCGCTGCTCTAAAGTAAGTTAAAGAAGGAGGGCCGATAGTCGACAGTGGCGCTGCTGAGCTATTTCTATCTTGACTTTTGCAAAACCCTTCAGATGCATCCATTTCATGCACGCCTATGCAAGTCTGATGAGTTTTCACATTTGCTAAGGCCTCCAAAAACCATTTCATTTTTGGGAGAAATAATAACAAATGATACAGCAGTGCTCTTACTGACTAGGCAAAATACAAAAACACTGTTGAGTGCATAGCCCAAAATGAAGAAAGCCCAAAGTATTGTCACCTTCTGTTTTTTCATGTAACGTTACAATCATGGTTGCATTTGTCAGTTTTAATGCCAACTGTTTTCTTACACTGTCTTATACTGTCTTCTGATAGCCTGACATAGAAAGCATGATGCTGTAGTAGTTACCAGTAAAAGTTTTTAACAATTGAGTAATCACAAGATAGCATTCTGGCATGACCCTGCAGATGGAAACATGCAAACTGCTCCATGGGACGTTTGCCTGCACCCATTGGTTTGCTTCTTCTGTCATGTCATGCTCGATCTGAATAGTTTAATTATTTATTAATGATACTGACATTTAAAAGTTAACATAGATGGAAGAAATCTAAGACCATTACTTGTTCCTTAAGTATACTTCAATATCAAATTCATACCCTTAAAAAGCCATTTGCGTCAAGAGAAGAACTGCAGCAGAATAATAATTTTTTTATGTACACTCTAAGCAATAAACAGCCATGAAGTACGTACATTAAGTAAAAAATTATAGGCGTCAGAAATGCATAGGAAGTCATATCTTCATTGTTCATACATCTCATAAGTGCTCTCTCTAAGATATAGTCATGTGATTACGTATTTGCGTTTACCAGCTGTGATTAGTCACTGATCAGAGAGAACAAATCAGTGAGACATTCCTTGTTTGTCTGACGGAACCTCCAGGGAAGAATGAGAAGTCAGTGGATAGAAGGGCATAATATACACAAACACACACACACAAACCATGCAGAAACAGTCTTATCTACACAGCTCGGTGCATACTAATGCATGCTCAATTAAACTTGAATTTTTATTATGTAATTTCTGCTTTATTGTGCCATGGTAGTATGGTCTCTGGGCACTGTAATGTTAATTGCTACTGAGGCTCAATGTGATCGTTGGTGTTTGTTGTTTCTGACAAGATTGGGTTGTTGAGCTACATAAACAGAGCCGTAAACATTGGGTCAGATTGGAGGGCAAGTATAGCCTGGAGACTTTTAGGAGTGGATTTTTATGGAAATATAAATGAGGTCAACAGCTGAACAGAGTTTCTTTAAGGTACAGCGTATGCATGCATCTTTTATTTGCAGTAGGAAAAAAAACTTTGACTGTTTCATGGGCCGGCAATAATTAACAACTTCAACAAAATGTTTCTTTATTAGCATATCCTTTAATAATAGAGGTAGTAGCCTGATGGAGATTTTTTACTACTTTTTTTTTTCGAGAGACCAACATGCACAGACAAACAGATATTTATGATTACCATTTATCTTGTTGATAAAAACAGTGGTACAGACAGATACTGGAGTTGTGTTATAAAATCAAAATTAGTTAACCCCAGACTTGGCTGAACTCTTACCTGAAATAGTTTGAGGACCGCACAAAGCTTGTGGACATCTTGGCAATAAAGAGTTTGCAATTAAAAGTTTAATTGCAAACTGTTAAATGTAATACAATTTAAAAAAAAATGTTTGCTGTATTGATTTGTATCATAGTTATAAAACAGTTTCTGGAAAACAAAGGACAAAAAGAACAGGAATGCCATTCCTCCCCTGACTCCTTTTGTTGTTTTTGCAATCAATTTTGCTATAATTACCAACAACAGTATCTGGCGGAGATCTTTATCTAATCTGACTGGACAAGTTGATAATAGGGTTTATCAGTGGAAATCTGTACTGAAATCTTTACCATGTCAAGGACATACAAGGGCATAGGAGGTCAGAATATCACAAGAAAAAGTGTGTAGCCTGTTTAGGAACCTGGGAAAATGTCTGTGATTGAAACCATTGTCACCATCTGCCATTAAAGAATGAAATAAATAAAACCTAGCAAAAACCAGGCAACCACAGACCCAGAAAGAACAAACTGTAAGAACGGCTTGCTGCAATTGTGCTGTTATTATAGCAGCACAAATACAGAAATGCACAAATGGTTGTCCAGAGAATAAAACACACCTTTTGCATGGGATATTTCTAATTCTGGAATGGCGGCATCAGTAAATGCTGCTGCAAACTGAAAGAGAGGAGATGCCTTCCCTGTGTCCTGACCCACTACATCCCTAAGAAGAAAATGGCGGATTAAAATGTTTGACCCAAGTCATAAATTTTAAGAAAGTTCTCTCTGATACTGTTCAAATGTATGTAAACTTTTGAATTCAAGGAAAGTGACATAAAATGTCTAAAAAATGTTCTCTCTAAGGTTTCTGGTTTTTACAAAGTAGAAATAATTTGGGTAATTCTAACTGACCTAAAACAAAAGAAGTTTGGTCAGATTTAACTTCAGACAGTGAGAAAAAAATCTATATGTGTCCTTTATGTAGTGAATGTAAATACATGGTTTCAATTGTTTATGACATTCATAAAGATAAGAAATTTCTATTTTGGACCATGCAGCGATGTCCTCATTTGCTTCACCCAAAATGCCCTCTTCACTACCCCCACAGCCCTGTGTGTGTGTGTGTGTGTGTGTGTGTTTTTTTCCTCCAGTGTTGCTGTTTTACTCTCCTGGTATCTTGCCTTTTTTCACATCGGGTGTCTTCATCTCTCTCAGCTGGTGTTCCTTTTGCGTTTTTTTCTCTCTCCTAAACCTTTCAAGATATGAAAAATATAAAGACGCTGTTTTTTTCTTCCTTTTCAGCTTTGACCCAAATGAGATAAAAAAGAGGCCTCTGTTCAAACTGAATTATACATTCTTTCCCCCTCCTAAAACCAATGCAAACCTTGTTAATATCAATTTTGTACTTTTTATCTACAAAACAAGAAGATAAAGTAAAGTACAATTTACCCAAAATACTTTTATTTTGTGAATTATGTAACTATGTAACTTAAGCGGATAATGTTTTGATTAAAAGGTAGGTTCTGTAGAGCAATTCAAAATTATGTTAAGTGTTGCTATTATTTCTTTGTCTTTTTCTCCCTAGCAATATTTTCTTTTAAGTTGCAATGACTTTTTTAAAATAAAGAACAGTCATTGCAACTAATTGCAATGTTATTTTGTCATACTCATACACATAATCTCTTATGATTTACACAAAACTGTTCAGAAATTGGAACAAGAGTAACCTCAAAGTCTAACCCACACATCAAGTGTTCTTATTTTTCACAAATTTATTGTTTATTCCACATTCTGTTTACTCTTTTTATTGTGCCTGTAAATCAACAAAATTTAGCTTTTTCACAGAAAGAAATTACAAAAAAACTTATTCAATAAAAACACAAAGCATAAAATAAGTGAATGCATAAACTTTTTCCCTTTGAAGCTGAAGTATAAATTTTTGTATATGTCAAATACAAGAAAGTATTTGACATATTTGTGACTGACACTCTGTTGTGACAGTGACAGCCATAGATAATCTGTGAAAAGATTGATCTCCTCCTTGAACTGTTATTGCTGTCTGAAGAAATGCACCACTCCTGACCAAATTAACCAATCAGAGCCAGGATGCTGCTACATGCGCTATTGGTGGAGAAACAACTTACCGCTACAGTAAAACTGTTTATTCACTGTAATCTGTGAACAAGTTAACTAAACCAGCATTCATGACATTGTCTGCTACACTGCAGAGAGCAACAAGGGAGGGGAAAGCAGCGCCACACAAGATTGTGATTGACAGCGATAAGACACTCCCCCGGCTCTGATTGGTTGTTTCTAGTTATCACTGGGAACACTGGGAGAAGGCACAGGAGCAAACTTTTTTTCAGAGATTAACTGTCTCATACCATACTGTCACAACATAATGACTGTTTCAACAAATATGTGAAATATATATATATATATATATATATATATATATATATATATATATATATATATATATATATTTAATAAAAGTTATATACTGCAGCTTTAAAGTGACTGGCCTTATTCATCTTTCATCAAAAACTTCTATGACCCAAATGATTTCTTTGTCCTTCATTTCCTCAACCCTCATGTTGTTTTTTCTGACTTACTCTTGTGATTTTTTTTTCTAGCCTGTATCGTTGGCTTGCAAACTGAGAACCGCTGCAACAAGAACCACTTCAGTCAAGAAGGTCTGTTGTAAATCTGTCTTTATCTATGTGTATGTGTGCCTGTTTGTGTGATTCAAAGCTTTTCTATCTGTCAGAATGATGTAAGGTGAGAGGGAGGGAAAAAAGGGTATATTTACTATCTAGCTTTATACAGTCGCACGGCATTCAACAATCTTTGAAATGGAGAATGACAAACAGAAGGAGGAGAGACAGGAGAAAAAAGACACTGAGTGGAAAAGGTATTACTGCCTGTGGTTTTATGTTAAGGTCACATTTATTTGCAAGAAAATCTAGTTATGGTAAAGACACCTGCAAATAGATAGATTGAAGTCTTGTACAAAACAAACACACTATGCATACTAAAACACTTTTAAGATATTCTTCACACAGAAATATACATTTCATTAGTCATATGTAAAGGCCCATATGTTCTGAGTTATGGTCACCATTCACTGCATCAACATTTATTAATGTTTCGCCTCAAAATTCCATATAATGTGTTTGTATCATACAGCAATCCAGAAGCTATTTTGTAATTTCACTATAGCTTCTATCTAATGCAATATGGAAACGAAAGAAGGGATTGTGATTCTGAAAGTACATAATTCATCAAATAATCTATAACTTGTTAATTTGAGATCTCTATGAATCCTGGCTTCTTGTTAAAGTTAATGACTTCAATGATATGCCAAAAATTATTACATTTCTTCCTACCAATATTACTGAAATTAATTCTGTGCTTTTGATTTTGCTACAGTGTGTGATTTGGGGTAAATAACTAAAGTTTAATAATAGACAAGGCAATAATTGAAGTTTTTGTGTCAAAGACCATCACAACATTGCTATCAAGTTACTGTTGCTGATCTTTATTTGCCCTGCCTGTTGCCTTCACCAGTGTGTCTGTGTCATCCTTACATGGTTGTTATAACTGGCCTCTTGCCTCTGGCAGTCTGTGTCCACCTTTCCTTCTTTGCGGCGGCTGGTTGCCATCCCGCTGGCCCCGGCCGCTGGCCCCAGCCGCGCTCTCTGCCCCTTGCTGTCTTCCTTTTTTCTCTCTCTCCCTTGATTTAAGGTTTTCCTGCATGGGGAATAATCTAATTAAGAAATAAATATATTTAAAAACAGAAATTTCTCAACAAACTTAATAAATATCCAGATCAAACCCAAAATAAATAAACATGAAATTGAGAAAACGATACATGCAAATGTAGCATGGAAGAAAGAAAACATAATGCCTCTCTTGTTAATTTTATTTTATTGTTTCTAATTTTTTTTCCTTGAAACTACTATCCAACAAAATGTATGTAATAATTTTAGGAAAGTTGATTTGACATGTGATGTCAAGTCCTCCTTCACCAGACCGTTCATGGCTTTTAAGGAGAAAGGTGAGTTTTTCATGGGGCTTTTTTTGATACACTACATAACTGTAAGGTTAAACAATTGTGTTAATAAATTCTCATATTTTCAAGATGAGTTGGTGCACTTATTCTGTTGTATCTGTGCAGTGTTTGCTATCCGGCAGCATTGAATTCACTCCTTCTTAGACTTAGACTTAGACTTAGACTGACTTTATTGTCATTTTGCATGCACAAGGTGTATACAGAACGAAATTTCGTTGCATACGGCTCAGGACAATGTTTTGAGCTTTCAATGTTGTGAGGTTACTCCAGAATAAAATAAAATACAGTATAAAATATGAATATAAATCTAAATATAAAATATAAAGTGCAGGAATGACAGTAAAATATAAGTTATTTAGCTCTGTACATGTGCAAGGTATAAAGTGGAGACCAGTTTTTGAGTGCAGTCCAGTTAAGAGTTCAGCAGTCTGATGGCAAGTGGGAAAAAGCTGTTTCGGAACCTGGTGGACCTGCACCGGATGCTGCGGAACCTCTTTCCAGAGGGCAGCAGGGAGAACAGTCCATGGTGGGGGTGTGAGGGGTCACTGATGATGTTTCGGCCTCGGGACACGCAGCGCTGGGATGAAATGTCCTGAATGGAGGGAAGGGGGGCCCCGATGATCCTCTCTGCTGTCCGCACCACTCTCCTCACGTTCTTCCAGTCGGAGGCGCTGCAGCCTCCACACCACACAGAGAGGCAGCTGGTCAGAATGCTCTCTATGGTGCTTCTGTAGAACGTCTTGAGGATGGGCGGGGGCAGGTGTGCTCTTCTCATCCTCCGCAGGAAGTACAAACGTTTCTGTGCCCTCTTGACCAGAGACGTGGTGTTCACAGTCCAGGTGAGGTCGTTTGTGATGTGCACCCCCAGGAATTCAGTGCTGTTGACCACCTCCACAGCCGAGCTGTTGATGAGCAGTGGAGCGTGGCTGGGCCGGTTCTTCCTGAAGTCGACGATCATCTCCTTCGTCTTGTCAACGTTCAGGATCAGGCTGTTGTCTCTGCACCAGTCCACCAGCTGCTCCACCTCCTCTCAGTAGTCCAGGTCTTTGGACTTCGTAAACTAACCAGAGAATATGACCACAATAAGGATATTTTCAGGAAAGCACCTGACCCAGACTGAATGTGTTTGGGGAATGATTACTGATAATCAATTATCAATAATTTAGTTAATAAGAGATTAGTAATCGGATCTATAAATAGTTACATAAGATAAACATTGTAGTAATCCTTGTTGAATAACACCCAGAAGTGAATATTCTGCATAATACTGTAGCCAAAATCACCAACAACACTTTCCTGGTCATGCAATAATACACTGTTTCTGGTGAAGGAGGAGATGAATATTTAACTTAATAAATTTCACACACCTTTTCTTTCATAGCAGGATTTCTGGAGAATGTAAGCATACTCAGTTCATACGTTACTGTGGCTGATGAGCAAATATGCATGCATGTCAAATCATTTAAATATATTTTTATTAAAAATGGAAAATATTTTTTTGTGACAAAATCTTTTTTCATTTTATTATCATTGGCAGGTGTGCTCTCTGATTCGAGATGACACATCATCATCCAAATATGGTTGTTCCTCACTGTCTTAGAAATAAGTAGCTCTTCTTTTGCCAGAAACCTGTCTAAAAATAAATGATCTGCTTTGCAAAACAGTGGAAACACACTGTATATTGCCAACTACGTATATATGCAAGTACTCCCTGGCTTTGTAGGTTGTGTAGCACTAACAAGATCAAATATGATATTTCAAAAGATAAAGATAATCAGTATTCTAATAAATTAGAATTGGTTGTGATTTGATATATCAGTTACTGTGGATAATTTTTACTCTGAGCCTACACACAGTGTCTACTTGCACAGACTTAACCTGTGTTTATTCTGCGAAAGTACAGTTTTGCCTTGCTTTTACTAGAACTTTTTTTTTTTCTTCACCAGCTTGCTGACTCTACAAGCAAACGTTTGTACAGGAAAGTGAAATCATTCTTTACTGTCGTGTGGCTCTAGCCGCAGAGGGACCATTTGTTCTGGAAATGAACACTAATTTCAAATGCTTGGACAAGACAAACACACTTTGGGTGACACGGAGACACACAGAAATAGGCATTATCATTCAGCGATTGCCTTATAAATCCTCCGTCAGTTGTTTTAGTGCTGCTTGGAGGGACCAACACAAGCATTTCCACCACAGATGTGTTTCCATCCATCCATCCATTTACTGTTCACCCTTGTCCCTAATGGGGTCGGGAGGGTTGCTGGTGCCCATCTCCAGCTACGTTCCGGGCGAGAGGCGGGGTACACCCTGGACAGGTCGCCAGTCTGTCGCAGCAGATGTGTTTTATAATCATTATTACACTGACTAATTGAATGTTTTTCTGTACGTAATGAGATTAGGTTTCCCCGTGTAATATTTGTACATTGGTATGTTCACAGGGTCTGTTTCCATAAATGCATTTAACCCTTTTCTCTTTCCATCTGACATTAGCAGTGAACTGTAATTTTGATAATTATTTCAGCCAATTTTCAGTGCTATATATTTCTTTAAACAGTTTGTAATAATACCAGTCATTTTTCACTTGTTATTAAGTTCCTCGTGGCAACCCAAGGCCATTAATTCTAGATTTAGCGGGAACTAAATAGAAGAGATAAGAAGGTGTTCATGCAGAATTTAACAGTGTGTGACTGTGCCAGTAGGCAGCACATTGTAATGAAAGTCAAGGTCTTGTGATCTGGAAAGTCTTTTTTTAAGCCAGTAAGTGGATGGGAGAATACATTTCAGGTCAGTGTGATCGTGCTGCATTTAGGAACAAAGCAATTTAAAGCTTTTGATGTGAGCTGCAAGATGCGAAGATTCATATTAAAATTAACAGGAAGCAAGACTAGGGAAGTAAACTCTGAGGTGATGTGTTCAATGCTGTTTGGAAATATACTGGATACAGCCAAAAAGAAAGTTTTGAACTAGTTTGAGAACACAGAGAGAACCTGAACCAATATGACTGAAATGACCTCATTTAACTGAGCTGATTTTAAATTAAATTAGTTTAAAAACAAACTTCGAAGTACATGTTTGTGAGCACAAGCAGCTCAGATTAAGTCAAATTATGGCTGGGAATTTCTTGATGCTTGTGCAGTATTATTCAATGGACTACCAATGTTAGAAAAAAACATGCCAACAAAAGGTAAGTTTATTCAACAGGTGACTGGGGCAACTGTATTAGCATCCCATCAATTGTGGGATAGACAAGACTGAGTCTTTTGTCCATTTCTGCAAGCCTAAAATCCCTGTTTCATCACAATCCACTGTGACACAATGACTGTTCAGAGACATCTCCTCTACATAAATAACATAAAAAATTCAGGCTATTCTGCAAAAGCAACAAAATGCTTTTTTAAAATGGACATAACAGGCAATTTACTTCAACAAGGGGGAGGTTAATCACACCTGATGAGGCTGAACTGTTAGAATGCAAGGTTTCAGAGAATTGAGAGAGTTGCAACATCGCAAGTTCCTCAGGCGAATGGCAACTTTTAATTGGCCACAAGGAAATTAGTAACAACCAACCACCAAACCAGAGTAAGGCATATTCCAAAAGGTTGGCAGGAAGAACATTTAAATCATTGACACGTGCAGTTAATACCAAAGCCAAAAATATTGGGGGCAACTACTTTAAACCTAAGCTTTCCAGGAACAATTGCATTTTTATCACACTAAAAAGGATGGGGAACTACTGTTTTATACTCCACATACTTATATTATGTATAAATACAGCCATAAACTCATTTTCTACTATGAATAGGATTATAAAGGAATTGAATAGGCCATTCCAGAAGAGCACAACTTTTATCCAAACCCACATACAACACAAGCACCAGAGATCATTTAAACAGACACAATGACAGATAGCTGTCAAAATTGAGTATCACTGACACCATTACTGAGACACATCCAGCTTAATGTTATTAAGAACGCTTAGAGAAAACAATAACAATGTTCAGATTTACATGTACATTCTACCTCAGCAATGACTTGCTTATTAATGACGTATCTTATTAACCCTGTAGCAACACATTTGACATTTAACTATTAGAATAATATTTGTAGCATGACCTAAAAATGCAGGTCACATTATTTAAAGTATTACTCATATTTTACCCTATATATATATATATATATATATATATATATATATATATATATATATATATATATAAATATATATATATATAGTAACCGGTATTAATGCTAAACCTCAACAGTTTCTTGACATCATGTCCATAACTACTGTCTAATAATTCACTACCCCCTTCACAGGAATGTTTAACTTTGACAGCTGCAGACTGTGAGTTATGCTTTTAACAAAACTGCAAAATGTCTCATCGAGACAACAACAAGGTTTCCAGGTTTGTCTTGACAGTGTCTTATGAAAAGAGGTTATGTCTTCTCTTTCTCACCTTATGCTACCCAAACACCTTGAGTCACCTTGATTCAATTTGTTACTTGCTAACCTGATGTATAAATATGCCCTATTTCCTCCCCATTGTGTGATTCTTCATCCCAAGTGAAGCATTGCTTGTAGATTATGTTGTTGAAATCTCCAGTAGCTCTCTATCTGATGATTAATAAGAACTGTTATTTTTACCTGTTTGTCTCTGGAGCTTTACCAGAATTTGGGTCCACTTTAACACATCGCATTTTGAAATGGTGTGTGTTTTTAGCATGTATATCTACCAAGGACTGTTAGAGGACACGGGTCATTGCAGGATATACTTCTTTCTCAACAAGCAGGAAGTAGGAGGGGTTGGGGAACTCTGCTGTCAGCAAGTTGTGAGGGGGCTGCAGTAAACAGAGACCAGACTTGGTTGTATTTAAAATTGAAACATGTATCAGCTCCATATCTACAGCCCTGAGCTTGCATAATCATATCTGTGCTAATCTAAAAGCCACACATGTTGCAGCACCATCTATTTAGAAGCTGGATTTAATGCATCTGACTTGTTCCTCAGGGAGTTGTGTATATTTTGTTTGTTTGTGCTTCTCTGAGTGAGCGAGTGTCAGTGCTTATCTTAAAACCCCCTGTATTCCAGGCCTAGTTGGTGTAATTCAAGTAGATCTTTATCTGTTTTTCTCAGGCTCCTCTCCAAGAAAAAAAAAAGTTAAACACCAATGATAGGGTCAGGGTCACTTCCTTCTCCTAATGGCTACTAATAGGTTCTGTTACAGATAATCTGGTCCTAATGATGTAGTTAGTGGCCTCTCACACTTGCTCTGGGTCAGACACTATTGGATATTTTCAGGTCAATATGTGTTCAAGTCAAGGGGCTGGTGAAACTGGCCTTGATTGTTGAAATACCTTACCAGCTTGTTGACCACAGACAGAAAATGATGTGAGCTCTGCAAACTTTGGGCTGCATGACTATGATCCTAGCTAAAGCAATTTTCATAAAGCAGACGTTCTCATCTGGAACACTTTGCAAATATCTATTTGGGGCGACAGTTTCGATGGTAATAGGAGTCTGTCCCATAATTGGTGGGTTGCCGGTTCAATTCTCCTCTCCATCTGTCTCTACCTGGATCCTGGGTCCTACCATCTACCATCATGGCAGTAATCACACCAAACGTTGTAAGACAGAACAAGCAACTTAGCATAACAGTTAGCAGTAACATTGATCTTAGTGGTAGTAAAAAGTATTATGCAGGCTAGTTGGTAAATCAATACATTTGCTTCAATTAACATTTACTGGTTTTGTTCAGTATGAAGCTTAGACTGTAATTACCTACTGAATAGTGCCTAAAATCCTATCTAAAATAAATGCTGATGAACTGCCTTTTGTGAATACTCTTGAAGTTACCAAATGTTTCAAGTAGCCTACCAAAAAGTACCTGCTTAGATAAACATAGATATATTACTGGCTAACAGTGCCACATAAGATAAACGATCGTGAACACACACACACACATATACCTAAAGATAATTTGGAGTGGCTGATTAACTGAACAGACATGTTCAGTTAATGGTACTCAAAGAGAACCATTAACTGAGTTTTCAACCAAGACCATTCTTGCTGTGAGGCAATAGTGCTAGTAACTGTGCCCCTGTGGAGCCCAGCCTGATTATGTAAATTGTAATTGTTGACGTATCTTAGTTTCCCACATACTGTATATGTTTTTATTGACTCCCAACTGAATTCAAAATGGTTATATGTGTGTATTGTAAACCCTCTATCACAAATTCTTCTCATGGTTTACCCTCGATCAATAGTCTTTCCTGTTCTTAAAGGGTTATGTAATCTTAGTCATAAAGTATTATGTAAAATCGACTTTGAACTTTAAATCATGTTAAAATGAAGAACAAAAATGCTCAACATGCTAAATAAAAGGTGCTAATAAAACATGTAATTTTGTGTTGTATAGGAACAACACCAGTTGTTTCATTAAAAAGTGATTCTGCCAATGGCAGAAATGAAGTAAATGATAAACACAAGTAAATGTGTGGCCACCAGGAAGAACTCCGCTACTGAAGTCAAACATTTGAAAACTAAAGAAATGAAAGGAACCATGAGTACAAATAATTCCATCAGTAAAGAAAGTACAACAAAATGTAGGTGTTGATAAGAGGGAGGAACCATCACACCCAAAATTATGCTCTGTTAGCACCTGGCATGGTGCCTGCCTGATGTTATTGTTAGACCCATTCACACCTGGAGTTACAATTTATCTTAAGTAATCAGATCCCATTTACTTAGTATGCAAATAAACAAATGGCCACGTCATAAAATGGGCTGTCAGCTGAGCAGTCAACATGTGTTGTAATGTTTTTGTGAGATTACAGTTAAATTAATAACTTTAATTATGTTATTATTTAGTCCTAAGCTTGCCTAAAACATACAAGTTACATTTTTGTGAAGTAATTTAAGCTATAAAATAATTCTAATACTAAATGTATATACTAGCATACAGAATAGAAGATAAGAAACAGGAAATTTTAATGTGGGATTATTTATGGGTTTTGGATGGATATTATTATTATTTAGTGATTATCGTTTCCAATAAAAAACAAAAGTAATAATCAGAGAAATTCACTCACCCATACAGGGTCCTGATATCTCCAGGATGTTTTTTTTTGTTGTTTTTTAGAAAATGATTATAGAAAGTCAGTTTAGAAATTTTACACTGTTCTAGATGGCTGTTCAGTAATTGTTTTAAATTAGCTGGCATTACCACAGCTTATACTTTTTTTCTTTTTTTTTTTACTCTCTACAGAGATCTGTTTAGGTGCTGCAGGAAGTCATCTCTTGTCAGTGAGTGGTCCTTAAATGTGTTTCATGACAACACATTTCAGTTCACCACTTAAAGTGGTAAGAAGAAAAACATCATTAATGCATCTTGAGTGCATTCATACCTTTATGTTAGTGGCAGGTGTGAACACATAGTTGATATATTAGGTAAAGATATCATTTTGAAGTTCCATTGCTACAGTTTCTTAGATAAAATGTAATAATAGACACTGTTATTATGATATAAAAATTGTGTTTTGTGCTTCTTATAAAAGTGTGTATTAATTTGCTTATTTATTAATTGGATATATAGTTAGTGACAGAGCGAACATGGTTGTCTTTGCATAGACAATCTTCCCAGGGGTGCACCGATAAATTAGCCAACTGATAAATCGGCCCAGATTTCCTTAATTTTGGGAGATCAGTGATGACCCAATCTTACCCTCCGATCTTATATGTCTCGGAAAAGGTCTAAAAATCAACCACTTTCCTCTTTTGCTCTGCCGTAAGAAAGATTTGATTGACAGACCCACCCATTAGGTCATGACTGCACGTTTGCAGTTAAGAATAATCACCCCACCTTTGCCAACTCAGTGACTTTCTTGCTATATTTAGTAACATTTTAGATGGAACAAAAAAATAGTATCTACCAAAATTGGAATCAGCAGGTCAGGCTTCATAAGGATCGGCAATCAGCCAAAAAACTGCAATCAGTGAACCCCTATTTATTACCCACGTGTTGCCTTTCATTTATAAGTTCTTCCTCAAAACCCATCCATTTACTTGTCATTGGTAGTGAAATACTCTTATAAAATATGGAGATGAATATTAAAAAAATTAACTTGTCACAAACTGACTTTCTTCTGATACATCATATGGTATTATTTATTTGGGTCAAATAAACTTGTGATCCTGCAATATGATTGTGAATCAACGTTTGGATGCTACAGAACCCTGCGAAGCAAACCTGTGCCTTTTCCTGTCCGAAAAAGTTAATTTTGGCAAAATAAGAAATAGAAGAAATGGTAAAGGGATAAAATGAGGAGTTCCATTTTGTGTGAAGCAATTGCTCAAGATCTACTACAACCATTTTGTGTATGAAAGAGAGAGATAAAAGAGTGCACATCATCTGTGCTACATTTAGCACAGGCTGACCTGCTGCAGCCAAGAAAGGAACAATGGCAAAGTTTAGAGCTGCTTGAACTGAAAGAGTAGGCCACAATGATTTATGAGATCCTGTCTTAGTGTGCTGGTCTTATGAAACAGTGTGTTTGCTGTATGTGTATATATCTCTTGTTATGGTCATAAACAAGGCTGTGCATTGCTTTTGGTAAGCTGGTTGCGCAGCCAGCCTTCCAATTATATCTATCCATTGCTTTGTTAATGAAGTCACACAGATGTGCAAACAAACAAATACACTTCATCTCTCATATTGATGGTCTTTTATCATGCCAAAGCAGAAGCTGCCTGTTGTTCCTACATAATGTTCCCTGTTTTGGTGTTCAAAGAGATGGTTGGGTTTTGTCATAGTGAGTTAAGAACTCTTGATGTGTGGGTTAGATTTGAGGTGATTTTTGTTCCAGTTTCTGAACAGTTTTGTGTAAATCATGGTAAGAGATTATGTGTATGAGCATGACAAGATAACGCTGCAGTTAGTTGCAGTGACTGTTTATTTTCAAAAAGTCATTGTAACTTAAAAGAAAATATTGTAGGGGAAAAAAGACAAAGAAAAAATAGCAACATTTTTCAAACATGATTGTAGAAGTTAAGCTCTAATTTGTGTTGTCTTTAAGACTTTTCTCTTTTTGTCTCATGTTTATTGACAAAATACTAAACTGTTAACTCTAATTTCAACATAAATTAAAGAATGTGTAAATATGTAAATCACAAAGATGGTGATAAAAATGAGAGATGAAAACATGGGCACAATTGGAACCATGAGAAATATAAAACACAAAAAAAGTACAAAAATAAGTTCAGCAAAGTATCTGAAAACAGGGATCTTCAATACTGGGCCAATTATTTCTGGAGGGAAGAATCACTAAGTTTATTGAACTAAACATGCTGTACCTATGGGGAAGAATGAACTGAGGGAAAATGGCTGGAAAGAAGTAAACACCACTAATAAACACAGGGGAAATAACTGAACAAGATAAGCACAGGAATATTACTAAATACAAATCACAACAATGCACTCAAAGGAAGCATAGTAAGTTATAACCTTATCATATTCCTCAAGACTATGTAGGACAATGAAAGTTGTAGCAAAAAATTAAATAGTTTTGTCAAAATTTAACTCTATCTATGCATTTGTTTCTTTTGTGTTTGAATGCATGTTATTGTCGGAAATAGCAATTTGTTGCCAATTGTATGTGGCCTGATTTAACGAACCCAAGTTGTTTGGTTTTATGTCATTTGGAGTTCTGAGGCAAAAGGAAAGCAGAACAACAATGGTAGGCTGAAACCCAGTGCAAAGCTAAAACACTGGGGCGAGAACATGCAAACACCTACGTCTTCTGTGTCTGGTATTTGGTGGCGTTCACAATTCACAGAGGAAATCGATACATCTTAAAGAGTGCTTTTCAACCAAACATCCTCTGGACCAAATCCAATGCTCCTTTGATGGTTTGCTTTAAAAAGATTTAGAACTATCTTTGCAATGAACATCTAACCTGGATATTTGAGCATATGAACCATGTTAAATCTTAGTCAGAGTTTGAGTGTGAATGTGATATAATCTCTCCCCTCAAAGTTATGCTCATTCAATTTGTGGCCCCTTCAAAGTAGCAGAAAGTGTTCTTTCTGCTACTTTAGATAGTAGTATGTTTTTTCTGCTAATTGCTCAGTTGCTTCTTAATTAAAAAAAAACAGAGATTTTCCATTGTGTTTAATAAATAGGGTTTTGAGGTTAAGTGAAGATAAAAAGACACATTTCATTGCCATGCTTGGTTCCAATGTGCATTTCTTTTGCAGAGACTCAGTCCAATTAGCTGAGATTTAAAATGTAAAAAAAGCAACCTCTAGCTTTACTCTCTGAATACACTGTATACAGTATATATATACATATATATATATATATAGTACAGACCAAAAGTTTGGACACACCTTTTAATTCAATGAGTTTCCTTTATTTTCATGACTTTTGACATTGTAGATTCACACTGAAGCCATCAAAACTATGAATAACACATGTGGAAATATGTACTAAACAAAAAAGTGTAAAACAACTGAAAATACCCCTTATATTCTAGTTTCTTCAAAGTAGCAAACTTTTGCTGTGATTACTCCTTTGCACACACTCTGCATTTTCTTGATGAGCTTCAAGAGGTCGTCACCTGAAATGGTTTTCACTTCATAGGTCAACCTGCCCTGTCAGGTTAATAAGTGGGATTTCTTGCTTTATAAATAGTCATGAAAATAAAGAAAACCCATTTTAATTAGAAGGTGTGTCCAAACTTTTGGTCTGTACTGTATATTTTTAGAAAGTGTCTTCTAATAGCTCTTAAGCGTGTTAGTTAATAAATATAACTTGTTTGTATGACTCCAATCAGTTTCCAGGTGACAAGTTTACACTACAAGGATTAAAGAATATACTGGTTCTGGTTAGGTATATGTGAAACAAATAAAAAAAATCCCTTTTACTCTTTGTCAGTGTACAGATTAAACCCAAAAGCAGCATTTTAATTATGAAGCATGTTAAGATTTCAGGATGAAGCTTGCACATTTCATTATAGCATAGTTGCCGAAGCTCAGCTTCTATATTCAATAGCTTTTGTAAACAGCATACAACAAGGAAACATAGCTTGTACATCTGAAAAAACCCCCCCAAAAAACAATACTTCAGGGCATAATTATAGGCTGTCAGCTCGATTAAAACATAAGCTCTAATGCAAGTGTATTTATTTAAATTGTGTTCACTTTGAGAACCATGCGCGCATGCTACCGGTGTTATGCTGAAAGTACTTTGGTGGCAGGCATACCAGACTGCTCAATTACTCAGCGTGACTCCCTTAGGTCTGAGTTTATACATTAATGCTCAGTTATTCATTAGTGTAAGCTGTATGTCTTGATATAATCCACTCTCTCTAGAGTTTCGCTTCTTTATCTCAACCTTTGCATCACTTTCCATGACGCTAATGTTCAGGTAATAAGTATTGCTAAACGAAAAAGTCTTTTATCACTGAAAGATGATTTATTATCTATCCCTGTGTACCATTTCTCTTCACTTCAGCACTGGTTGGGGTTTAGTTCTCTGGCGAGAAACAGGAGCAAAGCCATAACCACAGCAATTCGACTGCTGTGTTTAAAAATGGTTCCTAAATCTCACTCTGGTGATATAACCGCAACATTGCTGTGCTGGCAATAACGTTAAAACTGAAGCATGAAAATATTTTTAATTAAAGTTGTTCTTGAAATTGTGTTTGCTAACCACTAAAATTAAATGAAAACATTGAACCCCAAAAATGACCGAAATAAAGAGAAAGAACTCGCCAGCAATAACTTGAAAGACAATTACAGAGGTTCTGAAGGCCACTTTTTCTAATGTTCTATCTTTCCAAAGAAATACTTTACCAAAGCACTGAACTGAAATTGCCAGAAATTTAACAATTTTAAGTAAACCATTTGGGGACAGTAAAATCCAAGAAGATGAACATTGCTGGATTCTTTTCTTTTAACGTCTGGAGTTCGCTATCATATGGAAAATGGACTCATTTAGAAAAACATTATATTTGTTGAACACAATTTGTTGTACGTTTTGTTGAATAGAGATCAGACAATATTTTTATCTACAAATAGACAAAATGATGCACCATTTTTTTCCAAAGTAACAGCAAAAATCTTTGGAGTCACATTGCCATTTATTTTAGATAAATGACATTTTCCTTTGTATACTTGCTCTTCTTAATCAGGAAAAACTCAGGGATTTTTTAATGTGCAGTTCAAGAGTACCTAGATCCATCCAAACCCTAATATCGCAATGCATTCCTTAACTTAACCCACCTTTCTTTAAATGTGCACCATCCAAAGACGTAGTCAACACCTTCACAAAAGCAAGAGTGTGAGTCAGAGATAAAATGAAGAATTTTCTAATACCTGAGTGGCATTAAAAGAATTTTACCACTTACCAGCTACATGTTCTGTGTATTTCATTATTACCAGGGCTATGTCAAAAATCTTTTTGCATGAGATTTGCAAATAACTATACACCACAATATTTTTCAACAAAATTATTTTGTCTTGCAAGTTGCTATCCAGTTGCTGCCAGAATGTGGTTCCATGGTGGAATAAGTCCAAAATATAAGAAAAGCCACTGGATTAAAAGGTGAGTCTTGAATGCTTGACATCTTATCCATGTTTAAAACTCTGTGAGTTAAGAAATAAAGCAGTTGCTGAATTGCGTTATGTTGACACAGCATAAAGTACAAGTTCAAAAGTGTCATTTGTGTAGCAATTTGTGGAGGCAGTGTAGACAAATCAGATGGTGTCATGCAATGCTTGAAATTGAGCACTGCAGGTGTAATCTGCCACGCTCCTTCCCTTGTGTCTGTTCTCAGTCTCCTTCAATGACATTAAAAACAGCTTGTAAGTGAGACTTTGTTCCCATCGCTTATGCCAATGAGCTGGTCAATAGATTTTGTTTGTTCATCAAGTATTATGAGACCAACTGGTTAATCGTTATTTCAGAAGTTTATCTGCATCTTTACTTCCTATCTCTGGTAGGCAAAGAGATACTTTTACAGTTTTTAATGAGTCTGGATTGCAGTAGGTCATCTTTTATTTTAATTTTTTTATTTTATTATGTCTCCTAAGCTGACTGTATTGTTTTAAACTGTAATTCTTAAAACTGTTTTAACCCATTTTTTGATGCCATTGGCGGTTTCTGATATAGTCGACATGGGCAACCGCCATTAACTCAGGCTGGTATCGCCTGGCCTGTTTGGCTATTGAAAACCCCAAATTAAACATTTTCCTCCACAACTATTAGCACAGATCTAGAGGTTTTTTAAAAAAACAACAATCATTTTATGGGACATTTTGGTTAAAATATTACCCAAGCAAAATATGTAACTTTAATGTCAAGAACTTTAATATCAGGAAGCTCACAGGTATTGCTCAAACTTTAACAATCTTTCATTTAGTCAACATGAATACATGTGCAGCATTCATGTTTACCAACAGGTTGCCCTTGAGATAAAACAACTAACTCTTTTTTGGGAGGTAGTCTCGGTCCTTGCATCCCGCTTTGCTGAATTGGTATGTATGGGACATGGCAAAATAAAAAGAGATGGGTCAGCATTACTTAACACACCATTTAAATGCACATTCTGCCTCAGACTCTAATATATGCACACTCTGCCACATGCGTATATCCACATTTTTTCCTCACATAACCACATGCAGCGTTTTGTCTTGTTTGCTATAACTTTGGGAAATAATCCTTTGACAATTGTCTTGTGTGCGCGTGTGTAGGCGTGTGTGGGCGTGCATGCGTGCGTGCGCTTGTTTGAATTTTAGCGTTTGTGCGTAGACATATACAAATATGCCTGTGTAAGTCTTCACATATCCTCTGTCAGCACATCGTGTCAGAGACCAGCTAGGACTTTCAGAAATGCAGGCACAAGCATATCTTATTTGGATTATGTATAAAACACTGATAGAGACCGTCTGCTTGCATCAGTCAGGAGCGTGAGAGGAAGAGACATGGGGGACAAAACGTAGGGTTGGAGAGAGACAGCTAGTACGAGTGATGGGACGTACAAGTTAGTGGGGTGAGACAGGAACAGGAACTGAAGGTGCAGGACTAGGGGCTGGTTGAATATCTGCTGTACAGAAGCATTTAAATATGCAGAGGGGAGCACAGATAGGAGAGACAGGGAGTTTAAGATTCAAAGAGAGCGCGAAGAGAAAAGAGGAGGGAGATTAACAAAGGTGAGGTGGTGCATGAGAAATGGTGTACAGAATGGTAGATTTATCAGCGAAATGGAGGGGGATGACGGCAGGAAGAGGGTGAAACAGAGCATTGGGAGCGGGAGACGGTGGAGGCGAAGAGAGGGGAGGGGTAGCCGGGAGGGCTTGATTGATGGGCTGTAGACAGGGCCTGCCGTTCTCTAGAGCAGAACCACTTCAGCACTGGACACCCGCCAGACACTGCAGCCCTGGAGAGCCCTGCGCATGTGTTTGTGGCCGTGTGTGTATGTGTGTGAAATACTTAAGCTCCTTATTAGTGTAAGTTGCGTGTAGGGGTGCGTGTGAGACAATATTAAACTCTCCTGTTACATACTGTGTAAACCCGCTCTGTGAGAGAGAAGGAAACAAGGTGTCGGTGACAACTGTATCTTTGTGGTGTGGATTTCTGCACGTGTTTTCTGAAGGAAACGTATCCGTCCTTCTTCAATAAATTATACACATTAGATATAATGCTCAATTAATACACTATAGCAATTAGTTACCTTTGTGCCAAAAGAAAACTAAGCAATGTATCTAGCTCTTGCTCCAGTATGACTCTTCACGTGGAGACAGATTTCATCTTCAGCCATTCACAATTGGCAAAAAATGATTTTTTTCTTGTGTTTCCTCTGTGAATTGTTGCAGGTTCTGGTTAGAAGCACCTCCCATCTCATAGTGGATCTCCCAGAAAGCTGAGCAATGACAAGCATCGTCAGCTGCAATCTAAGATGAGTTCTGCCCTTCCAGGCGAGGAGATACTCATTGGAGAAATAATACCATGGCACCTGGACAGAGTGGAGGGAGAGATGGCACTGGTTGGGGGCCAGTTCATTGACTGCAGTGTTCATGATTCTCTACACTACCTCATACCACCATATGATGAACTAAAAGACCAATTGGACAAAAATGCAAATAGCACAATAACTTAATAAGTATGCAGTCACCTTTCACTCTGTTTGGTAATGCTTCTACCAAAGTTGGATGTTGTTTTATCTTCAGAGCAGGTTAACTTCATTTTGGCATAGATTGAGCAGGAGATTTTGGTCTATATTGATATGATATGATGAAGTTTCAGAGACGTTGTCAGCCTCAAATTCATTGTCCACACAATTTTCAGTTCTACCAGACCCCCAAAGGTGCTACACTGCACAGGAATTTGGTGACTTAAGTGGCCAGTGGAGTACAGTGAACTGATTTTCATGTTCATGAAAGCAGTTTGAGCTTTGTGAAGTAACTCATTATATTGCAGGAAGTGGCCATCAGTAAATGGCTACACTGTGGTCATAAAGGAATTAATATGGTCAGCATCAATACTCAGGTAAACCTTTAAACCAACACTCAACTGCCGCCCAAACTGTGCCAAGAAAAATGTGCCTGCACCACCACCAGCTTGCACTGCTGATACAAGACAGGTTGGAGTCATGCTTTCATGTTGTATTTGCCAAATTCTGACTCCACCATCTGAGTATCAGAGCTGAAATTGAGACTCATTGGACCAGGAAAAGCTTTCCCAATGTGCAGTTATCCAATGTTAATTAAAGTGTCTGAATTGTGGCCTCAGTTTCCTTTTATCCACTGAATTTGTTGCCTGCTGCTGCTGTAGTCCAACTATTTCCAGTTTAGAAGTTTTGTGATTTCAGAGAGCATATTCTGCTTACCTTGGTTGCAATGATTATTGTTTCAAGACTCTCCCAATTCAAATATAAACAAAAATGGTAACCAATTATGCAAATTAAGCATTGTAGCTCACCTATCAAGATTTGACACAATGTTAGTTGTACAGTACTACATATGAACACATATGTAAGCATAGTTCAAAATCATACATTGTTTTGGAAGTAAAGAGCTGAAGAAGAAAATAAACATTTGCCTATGAACACCAGTGATTCACTGCTTGTCAGAAAATGCACTGGTTTGGTTAGGCGAGCAATACCCAATGACATTTAAAGGTGGATGTTCCAGAACGGACCTCTGGATAGCCGTGGGCCAATTTGCCCCATGATGTACAACTTTTTCAGTACATCTGATCTGTAAAATGTTACATGTGATGTGAGCAGGAAGAAAATAAGAAACTGTGAAAATTGTACAAACCCCACCTTGGCAGGCATTTGAGACTTAAGACATAAGCTGGGGTTGTGTATATGGGGATGTGGAAAGAAAATCAAAGTATATATTTATTCTGAGAATCACTTATGTCAATATATTTTTATTCGATTAGTCAGGAATCATACTAATAAGGACAAAATATGCAGTAATGCTGGTAAATGTTTAGGAGTATGTTCTTCCATAAACATTTTCTGCTGAATTAAGAAGACACCATCTCATATCACTGGCACAGATTATACTTAAATAATTAGCAAGAGTGCATTGCAGTTCAATAGGTCTATGCTAGATAACTATTGTATAGAGTCTTCCTTCAATATCATACATTTATGGCATTGAGGGAATGTTTTGAGGATGAAAAGGAAGTAAAAAAACTCCATGTGAAGCACCTTTGTTCTATCACATCTGACCACCCTGAACCGCCACAAAAAACCCTAAAATATGCTTCCAGACATGTTTTCAGAAGTGTTTTGGGATAAAATAATTTTTGGCCATAAAAGCAGACAGCTGTGTTACTTCTCTTCTGGAACAGATATTGGACCTCAGCCGGTGCAGTTATCACACTCTGATACTGAGTATCTCAACACACAGCTGATTTCCCAGGCAAGTAGCTCCTCAAACTGCTCACCAATGCTTCTCGCCCTGAATCTCTGTGTGGTTTTCACACTTGAACTTGTGAACCAAATTGCGAACGAACTGTTCAGAAAAGCCATCTGCCTGAATCAAGTGGATTGCCTCTGTGCCAGGTGCATGAGTGATAAATATTGGATGGTAGACAAAAACAAAAAGTTATTGTGAAACACTGAAACTGTGGTTTAAACACCATAATCCCACCTTGATAAATTTGATTAGGCCCTCACTTGTTTTTCTGGTTCACGTTTCTCTTAGTCAGCCCATCTTTACTCAGGTCTTACTGAATACAGCTGTCTCACTGTTCTCAAGTTGGCCTAGATAATAGGCCTTGCTTGATAATATTATTACTGTATATTGCCAGAAATGCATTAAAATATACATTTTGTTTGTATGGAAAACTGTAAGAAAGAAAACAAGAAAACAGATTATTTTAGTCAGAGAAAGAACAACATAGTTAAAACAACACATGTTCCTTCTCACATTATTTGTTACAAAATCACCAACATTAGAAATTCTTACATCTGTGCATTAAAAATTGTATTTTTGTTTTTAGTAGTAGTCTTAGTCTTTCTTCAATGGCAGACAAAAAAATCATATAAGAATTACAATGTATACACAAATGTAACAATGCACTAACTTATGGCTATATCTTTTTTAAAAATGTATTCAGAGCAACACCATTGTTGTACAACTGTCATTTCAACATACTTAGGAACATATTAACACCCAGAAAGCCAACCCAAACTCTGTTTCAGTACAGAACTCAAGCCTTTTCTGTGGTGTGCTTTTTCAGAATGTAAAAGTTAGAGTTTACAAGGAACAGGTATGGATTTTTAATTTAGAACAATGCAATGTCTGAGTAGCATTACACTCTGAATCAGAGACTTAATTACATACTGATAACCTTTTAATAACATCAAGCTCCTACAAACAGTTGAAGGAAACACACATTATTCTATCTGCTCATGTTGTTTCAACAATTTCATTATTTTAAAAAGACTGCGTGTGCTCTTTTAATGAATATTTCCTCTTGTATTAAATGTGGAAATGCAGAGCTAAATGTATGAGGTACAGACTACATTAAAGCCATTCATAATTTCAGGGAGCTTCATGTGCGTGCCTCTGGCAACAGAAGTACAACTGTGTTTTTTTGTACTTTCTTTGATGTGTTTGGGCCAGTATTGGTGCAGATATGTCAAAAAGCCTGATGTTCAGACTCTGTCATGTGCACATAGAAACAAATCCCTTTTAGCCTAATTGATTTTTTTTTCTCATAAAGAAAAGCCTTTGAGGCTTCCTCTCATTTAGCATTTGGGCAGTGTGACAGTTTGAAAAGAACCTGGCAGCTGGTAGCTCATGCCAAAAACATAAGACTGGGAAACTGCATTGCTGAAATCACAAATTGAGGTGCAGTCCACATTTCCCTTCATCCTTATTCCCATCTTATACCACTTGGATGTGGTGTCAGGCTTTTATTTTGAGAGCTGACACATCTGTGCACCTTCACCTGTCATCTTTGACAATCCACAAAGACCCACCGGGAATCCTTTGTCTCCTAAATTAAAATTTCTGGCTTCCAGTGCTTACCTTTCTCAACAGTAAACTGCATGTATTAGCATGCACAGTCCTCACATAAAACTAGATAAAGACTCTATTTCCCTTGTGCTCACAGGCTGTTACATTATCATAACAATAACACAAATGCTTTTTTATGTGTGTGGGAAGACTGTCTCCGACTGTGTTGTTATCATAAAGTAAATCATAAAAAAAAGTAATCTTATTCCCTCAATCTCCCACAACGTTCAAACAAGACATCCAACTGTCTTGACTGTCACTCACAGGCCTTTCTGACACTGAATAGACTGCTGGAATTGATGATTTGGCAGCCACAAGCATTCGCAGACACATCAGCGTTCAACGTTCAAAAAACAATATATTTTGACATGTGATCATAGACATGTATTATCATACATCTGGGTGACGGTGGCTCAAGGGATAGGAATCTGTCCTATATCTGCTGTGTTGCCGGCTTGAGCCCCTGCTCTGTCCATTTCAGTCATAGTGCAAGACAGACACTTCGCCTGCCTTGCTGCTTATATACATGAAACAGAAAAGATTCAGTTTGATACAATGCCAGACAGAGAAAAAGTGTATTTTTATGCATTGTGTCTAAATATCTGGTTTCGGCTATATATCTTAGTAAATGCGGGTAATTCTGAACACAATACAGATTTATCTACATTCTTAATGCATCTAGCACAGTCCACATGATTCTAACACATTAGAAGTGGGAAAATTGTGGCTACAAACTTAAGAATACTACATCTGTAAACTCTTTCCTTAAAGCAGTTCAACATTATCTATTTCAGTTATCTGTTCTCCATGCCTTTTCTCCAAATAGCAAAATCTCTGTGTGAAACATGCAGTTAATTTAAGACTATTTAAATTTTTTTTTTTTTTTTTTAAAAACACATATTTTAGATCATAGCGGTTTTGGTTATGTGCTCTGTTCATTACCTTGCTTGACAGAGATGCGTTTTCATTTTATATGCTCAAGTCAAAGGAACTTTGATACATTAATACGTATTTCATTTTTTTTAGTTTCTCATCTCTCTGGATCACCTGGTCTTTCAAACCTTTTTTTTCTAAAATTGTTGTTTTCTACAACAATACAGAAACTGCACATGGTTTACAAATATGTAAAAATGAAATCATGACACCGCTTTCAATTTAAGCTGCCAGGAAGCAGAGAACGCAGCTGCCGAAAATAGTTTAGTCAGTGTGACACAGGACAGCGTTTAATCAAAGAAAAACCTGTGAATAACATACACACTGAGCCAAATTGATTAACATAAAGATAAAACCCCATTACAGACCCTTCTCTTTTCATGTGCACCTTATTGAAAATAGTGAAGAAAAAACATCCTGTTAAAAATTTTCAAAAGGCCTAATGGGAATTTCAGCTCTTTTGTGTTTTGATCAAAATGAAGGGTGTTAATGTGTAGCAATAACAAATGAAAGGAAAAAGAGAGACATGAGAAAGGAGAGGGAAAAAAAGAAAAGTCCCCTTTCATAGCTAAATTAAAATTTTAAGCACCGCTAAATGCATTTCTGTGCCCACCCGTTGAGCAGGCATTTCTGTGAGTAATTATGCCCTGACCCTTTATGAACTATGTTGAAGTCTTCGCTTTTATTCCATCTTGCTTCATTTATCTATTCCGCATCCCCACCTCCTCACCACCAGCACCCCTGAAGCTCAGCTTCTACCTTCTTCATCCTCCTGTTTCTCCTTTTAGCAGAGGTCACTCATGAAGATAAATTCATATTTATTCATGTGTTCATTCATGTGTAGAGCTCTCTGAATCCATTTTGTTGAAATAGCAGCTTTTGTGTTTTGGTAATTACACAGGCAAACACAGATGACAACATTTCTGCTGCAGCAATTGAAAGGGGTACTCTGTGGTAATGAGCCACTTTTCCAGGTGAGAAAATAGGTATCTTCAGTAAAGATGACAACGCTAAAATGCATAGTCTCTTTTCAAAGACAGACCACACTGCTCCATGGCATATTAACACAACAACTAAGCTTTTATGTTCCTTGTATTTCTTTCTTTCTTTCCTTCTTTTATACCAAAAGTTAAATGGAGAAGGCAATAGGCTAACTAATCTTTTGTGTATTGGCATGTATTTTATATGCATTGCATTGACATATACTGTACAACATAATGTTAAACACGTGGCTTAAAAACAGTAAAACAATTCACAATTTTGTATGTAGATCATGAAAAATATCCACCAATTACATGGTAAAGTAATGGGAAATATAACCAATATAACTACGATGACCCAATTAATAATTCTGTGTCAAATACTTGTTGGTTACACTGTAAATCAAGCAACTGTTCACTTAACTGATCCTACTCCAGCAAAAAGTACATATGTTCAATGAGCGACATATTGATACTCCATCACAGTTATTAATTGCAAATGTATTTTTAGTACCGGAATATAGAGGTAAAAGCTGTTAATGTGTCTCATGTCAAAAATCATCAAAAGAAAGACTTCTAAAAGGTTTTTGTAGCATTTGTGCTTAGCGTCCTCCCTCTCCCCACCAAGGCTCTGCTTCCTAGTTTCCTATGTTGCATTGGTTTTCACTGAACCCAAGAAAAACAGGAAGTTATATTACCTCTTTTTGTCTCATCTAGGCAAATACAGAATTATGGTATATAAATTTGTATGCCCATAGTATGACATGCATTGAGACAAACTATATGAAGCTGTGACAGCTCCAGTTTTGTTCAGACAAATGCCATGATGTGGAAACACTGGTGCCCACAGTCCAAAAATAACATAAAAGAAATTCAATTGGAACTTTATGTCATTCCAGATTTTAATTGTTATGAGCTGTTGCTGTATTTGCTTAAATCCCCTCAAATCCCTTTTGTTTAGAGCTCTTCTACCCGTCTTTCAAATCAGTCCTCTTGTGCGTTCATGTAATGATGGTTGACAGGCATGTATGGCAAATTACATTGATCTATTATTCTGAGGGCATGCTGTGGGTGCCTGTCAGCTCTTTGTTTATCTTAGGTTTTTTGTTTCTCTGGGATTTGGCATTAGATTTTGACAAAGCATGGCTTTCAGCAAACAGAGTTGTGTTTGACAGCTTAATGTACAAACTATACTTAAAGAGCCTAACTATTTTCTCATCAGCATTAGTGTCTGGTTTGCCGCTTACCTTTGTGCCAGCTCTTCTCTTAATGCAGCTCACCACTGTGACTAACTCTGCTGCCTACAGTTTGTAAAACGGGGTTAATAACGCATAATTGGACCTGGAGATGAGATTGTTTTGTTAATGGGATTATCATGACAAAAACAAACTCTGACATCTTTATTACTAATAAGTGCTTCCAAATACAGGTTTATAAGATTGTGGCCAGGCAGCTAAGCCAGACAACAAGAATACAGTAACTTCATGCTGAATGATGGTCATTTGTTAAGGATCTATTTAATCATAAATATGCTTATCCATTTTCTGCTGTGAACCTGAAATATGGGATAAATCATCTCAGCACAGCTGAAGTGAAAGGAGTCAATGATGAAGGCAAAAAACAGAAAATGACTTTGTATATATGCTTTCCTTATGTGAAAATAAACACTTTTAAGCACAATTTGCTAATATTTGGGATACACATGTAAAGAATACAAGGCTATTTAAACTGTCTCAAATTTAACTTTTGTTTTTTTCTTCTTTTTTTGCAAAATGGCAGCGTGGCAAGTGCTTGGATGGAAGTAGAGACAGCAATATATGCAGCATTATGAAAATGTGATTTAATTCACACACAATTATATTTGCCAGCAGAAGCTAATGATGTCACAACCATTCAATAAAGTCAGTGTTAAAGGTCTTGTTGCCGTAATTCACATAAGTTCAAAGCCAGTCTAGGCAGAACTTAATTGAATCAAACAGGGAATGTTAGCGTTGATAAAATACCATCATGCAACTTACATATTTACACCTTACCATGTTTTATTATTTAATCAATAGAGGGTTGTATTGAGGAATGAACTTGAAGAGAACATGAAAGAAATGTGACAAGAAAGAGTACATGATATAAACATCCAAATAATAATCCAGTGCTAATTATATTTAAAAGCAAAGGAGATAATATGAGGAGAGTCAAACGTAAGAAAGACAACAAATAGACAAAGCTGTTGGCATCAAAGTCTAAAACTACCATCCTCTTCCTGCAAATTTATTATAGGAAAGGCAGACTTGTTACAGGCCTGTGTGCTTCTTGCTTTACAGAGCAAATAAAAGGCAGACATAATTAAGACTACCAAAGGTATAAATCTTGTTTGTGAATGGCCCATTGCACACATCGACCGTGCAAGTAATTTACATGGCCCTTTGAGAATTTGCTGTGACGTTTTCTTCGACACTCACAAAGGTAATGGTAAAAGAGAGAGAAAGGGAGAGTTAAGAGGAAAGAAGAAGGCAGGGTGCGCTTCAAAGTAGATAGTACTGCAGCTGGAATACAGGTAAAGACATATATTTACACATATATATGTATATGTACATATATATGTTTATGTGTTTCTATGCAGATGTTAATAAAGACCAGAAAACTGAAGCTACGACATGTACAGATCAAAATTGGGCCATCACGGTTTGAAAAAACATTGTCTGGTCCAAAACTCCCAGTTTCAGCTGAGATATTCAGATGATACACAATTTGGAATAACAAGCACAAAACCATCAATTGAATTCTGTCTATATTACTTTTTATATCATGCCAAAAAAGAATATCGGCCCTACATTCTTAGAGACAAAAATGTCAAATATCATTAACAAAATGAGGACAATTCAAAATAGCAGTCATTTTTCCTTTAAAAAGGAAGTTGTTGGAGCAAAAACATCAAGGAGCATCAGAACACTGATGAAGTGGAGTTCTAGAAAAAGTTAATTTGAAAAAAACTGAAAGAAGACACTTATCACCTCATTAGCAGAAAACAATTGTCAACAATTATCAAAGAGTATGAATGTACACATGAACAGACTAGAAAATAAACATAGTTATATGAGCCAAATCCAAGCGTAATTCTTCAAAATTATTAACAAAAACTAAACATATTTTAATTTTAGGTTTATGTAAAATTAAAATACATATGTATTTTAATGATATGTATCATTATGTAATAGCTTTAATAGTTTATTATTGAACTTTAAACAATTAAATGTAGTATTTTAATGTTTTTGGAATCTCCCCAAAGCAGACAGAGCCAGTACTGCTTTTGTCCATTTAAAAATGTCCTTATAAAAATGTGTTAAGTTCAATAATGATTCATCCTCAACCAGGAAAATAAAAACATGAAAGTAAGAATCTAAGCATGTTTAATTCCTAAAGAAAATACCCTATTAATTACTGTTGTCTCAAGCAGCCCAATATCTCTTTAGGCATCACATTGTAACTATCGTGTTACTTTTCTTTGTTATGTATCATGCCACATTTTACATGCATGTTGTTAAACAAACCATGTAAAGTTTCCTGACTGCCCAAAAGTTTAACTTGAACATTATAAAACAGACCATATTAAAAGTGACTCAAAAAGGTCATTGCCTCTTTTTAGCCTTTCTGGATATATTACTCCCTGCAAACATAATTATTCAAAATGTCAAATCACAAAAAAAAAAAAGCTGCTTTTGTCAATCTTCAGTCTATACTTACCCAGATGGATAGCTAGGATTGCTTCCAGCATGGTTGGGGACCAGAAAAGGAAAAAAAAAATCCCCAAAACAAAAATTATTTCTAGTCTTGCAATGGTACTCTGGACTGTTCCACATAGCAAGAACTCTTCTCTAGCGGCAAAATGTAAGCAGCCTATGAGACAATACCAGAATCCCAGAAAGAAGCTATATCTGCCAATCCCCCTACAGGTGTTAACTCATTCGTTTGAAGATAGTCTTAATTGGGTGCAGTTGGGGGTGGTTGTGGTTGTTGGGGAGGTACAAGCCCATCGTTTGAAATCCTCCCCTTCTGATTTAAGGAGGTGTAAAGAGGAGAGCGAAAGAGGTTTAATTGATCCCCCAGTGGTGTACGTAACCTGGCATCCCACTCAGATAAGATGGGGAGAACTGAAATGTACAGGGTTGGCTTACACTCTGAAGTCAAGCATCACCACACATGAATGATTCCATTTTCAGATGATTTTTACTATATGAGAAAAAAAAAAGGCTTTCAATTGATTTAAAAAGAACGCCTCACATCCATAATGTCTTGTCATCAAAAGGTAATCTATATTTTCTTGTTAAAAAAAGTAGCATGCACTCAGGTTTTAAATTTTACTGAATTGATAATGTTTGCTACCGACATATTTAAAGGATCATTTCACCACAAAAAAGCCTTGAACTGGCTTCTTAGCCAATTCAAACTGACTGGATAGTTGTTTGCGCCGGAAGCAACTATCCTATACTGCAAAGAGAGGGGTGCTGATCCAAATGAGACGGCCGTTAACATTTATTGAATATTTGGAAGTGTCATCAACACGGACTTAATGGCTTTGTTCACTTCCCCCATTGCTGCCATTGATAAAACTACAGGCAGACTACAAATCTAGAACATCGTAGAAAATCAACGTCATCATTCACAACTTCTCCTTCTGTTCGCTGATTGGCCCGATAGAAATTCTACCTGGGGAATCCAAGTGAATGGGAGAAAGGTTATTCACTCGCAAGCTTATCTTCATAAATCTGTGAAAACGATACGTCTCTGAGCTCACTCAGATTATTCATAAATCATATGTGGAGAAAGTGATATTCTACACAGCTTGCGGTGTACAAAAAGCATAGCCAACAGCGCTGGAAGTGTCATGCGACATGACACATCCAGCACTATGCATTAGCACTATGCATAAGTTTCCTCATACCATTTTTTTTTTTATCACAATGGCATACAGGCACATTGTAGCTATCCTGTTTTAGCTGAGTCAATGCTCCAAATTTAATTTATAAAGTTCACCTCTTCTTACAAATCCTGCAGAATGCTGGTCACATAGACCATACGCCACTACTACGCTGTCATCGCTGTACTGCTGCATTCATTTCATGTATACACAGTAACATGTTAAATGGCTCAATGCCTCTCCTGTTGTTCATACTAAACACCTTCTTGTAATAGTTTGCAAAACAAGCAACTGCAGTGGCTTTGTGGCTGACCAAGTGGCATTGTCACTTTACAAAAGGATAATGTGAAAAGGAACCAAATGAAATGAAGGTTCAAATTTTTCTACAAATCATTCTGTTGTGTCACATCCTGAACTTGAAATAGCTATTTATGTTTTTGTTTCATCACATCCAGATCAATGCAATGCAAAGCACTTTTGACGTCATGAAGTTCTTCAAAATCCTGTTCCCAGGCAATACTCACAAATTAATCCAAGTCCTCACAAGTGATTTCGCCGCTTATACATTTACATTAGCTTTTTAGAGTCCTTTTAAGATTCTTGTACTTATTTGAGAAGCTCCTCACAAGGACATACAAGATTAAATCTAAGAACTTCTTCATCCACAAAGGCCCAACAAGCTTCTGAGGTCCTGTGATCAGGAAGGAAATAAAAGAAACAGATCCTTTTCATCAGCAGCTCCCAGACTCTGAACTCTTCCTTTGGAACTGATATTGATGGACGCTATTTAATAGTGAGAGAATGTGTCGCTTTAAATTAGAGAAAACATATCAGAGTGACGATAAATATTGTTCTTGAAAATTCTCGCTGCTGGAATTTAGCATCTAGTACATTTGGTCTATAACAGCAATAAAAAGCAGCAACTGTAAACAATAAAGCAATAAGCTTTCATATTTTGATAGAGTAATATCACCACCTGATATTACCAGTAGATAGTAGTTGGTTGAGGCACTGAGAAAATATTAGATGATTTACTGTATATTGCAGGTACAGACTGGAAAGAAAAAAACTTTTGTCTGTTGTGTAGGTGTCTTGTGTATGCTCAGATGTTGTAGCAAGATGGTCTGCCCTGTTAGCATTGAAGATGTAGCAGCAGGTTAAATTTGTTTAGAAAATGTGTTTGTAACTTGTGACAGGCATACTCACAGTCACTCTCTATTTTGATGCTTAAATTGTGAAATCACTTTGCATGGAATTGAGCTCTCTTGATACACTCTTTCATGCTTCTCCTTCTGTGCCTTCCAAGTACAAACATTATCTTTTATTTTCTTTGGTTCTTTCTTTTAAACTCCATATACAGTACAGACCAAAAGTTTGGACACACCTTCTAATTCAATGGGTTTTCTTTATTTTCATGACTATTTATAAGGCAAGAAATCCCACTTATTAACCTGACACCTATGAAGTGAAAACCATTTCAGGTGACTACCTCTTGAAGCTCATCAAGAAAATGCAGAGTGTGTGCAAAGCAGTAATCACAGCAAAAGGTTGCTACTTTGAAGAAACTAGAATATAAGGGGTATTTTCAGTTGTTTTACACTTTTTTGTTTAGTGCATATTTCCACATGTGTTATTCATAGCTTTGATGCCTTCAGTGTGAATCTACAAAGTCAATAGTCATGAAAATAAAGGAAACTCATTGAATTAAAAGGTGTGCCCAAACATTTGGTCTGTACTGTATGTTGGAACGCCATGTGAAGTCCATAAAGAACTCATCAGATAATGTCATACATTATCTAAGCACGTACCTCTGAGTTTTCCTGCTTTCTTATTCTCCATAGAATGCTTCTAATCCATTTAACTCCCCCACTGAGGGGAAAAATTCGCCTTTTTTCTCTATCAAAGCCTAAATCAAACGACTGTAGGAAGGATCTGTTCCACTGGGGAACACATCCACAAGAAATCCCATCTTCTGAAATAGGGGCTGATCTGGGCTGGTCTCAGTGGTTCAGGTGAAAGAAAAATCCTATTACAAGCTGAGACAGAAATAAGCAAAACACTTCCACATATACCATTCTGCTTTCTTTTCCCTTTTTGCTAAAACCGATTATTCTCTGCTTCATCATTTTAACTCCTTGTCAGAATTTTTCAAATTAGTTGCGTCTTGCTTCTTATTAGACTTAGACTTAGACTGACTTTATTGTCATTTTGCATGCACAGGGTGTATACAGAACGAAATTTCGTTGCATACGGCTCAGGACAGTGTTTTGAGCTTTCAATCTATTGATGAGAAGGCACCTGTTGCCTTCTCATCAACCATATGTGACTAAACTACATCCTGGACTGCACCAAGTGTAAAAAACTCCTTAAAAAAGCTTAACATGAAAACGCCATTCAGTGTTTTCTGTGTTGGCTTTTAATCCACTTTATGTTCCATTTTGGATGAATTACAAAAATGTCCAGACTAATGTCTAAAAACCACCACTATGGAAAAGTTAAAGATAAATACAATTTTAAAAATGAAACTTAACTGTGACTATCTCACCTGCATGTGGCATGTTCATATTTATATAAAAAATTCTACCTAATAACATTAAGCTAACTAATTAATAAGCTAACTCCTATGTGATTTATCCTATTCTTTAAAATATATCATTTGTTGTTTACATGTATTACAAGGCCTTATAAGACAACAAATATGAATAGTGGGCACATTGTTTCTTTATTTTGTCTAGAAACAAAATACTACTGTACAAACAATGTACTACTGTACATTTTTGTGTTCTGCAACAACATTCTTTACGCTCCATTTTATATCTTTTCTAAACCTACAGTAATTATTTGAAAAACAATAAATGTACTTGAAAGAGCTTTGAGTGCTATAATTTTTCTTCTATTCTATTGCTGCTCATTGTGTATTTTGTTCAGAGGGTGTCAAGTGGGAGTGGACATGTGCATCAGTGGTGCAACACTGGGTGCTGTTATGTGCATGTGCAATTCATAGCAAACAAGTACCTTATTACACATTCAGATTATGCCTGTGTTTATCAGTGACATGATTAATGGACTTAGCTGAATAGGAGCAGTGAGCACTAAGGATTCATTTAGGTTCCTGACAATTCTTTATGCATAGGTGGTAAATTATGGCCTCTCCACAAAATATAAACGTAATATTGAAAAGGACGTGTCCACTCTAAGCATCAGCAATGGTGTGTGTCTGTGCATGGTTGTTAAGTCTGTGAGATCTATGTGTCCAAAATGCTATTTTGTTCACCTCTTTGCGTGTGTGTGTGTGTGTGTCTGTGTCTGTGTAATGATTGCAGTGTGGGAGGAGCATATGCATTTTTAAATTGAAAACATGACACAACCACTGTGATGATTAAGTACTGGCCTATCAAAGTGTTTGTAGCAGTGAATGTGGCCTTCGAACACTGGAGTGGAGAGAGATGGTCGTAGTGTTTTATTCAGCGCTGCTACTGAAGCTGCTACTTGCAGAGAGCCACTCAGTACTAACAGTTTACTGTATGCCAAGGCTTTTAATGCACACAATTTAAGAATGGTTGAACTTTTATTAAAGCACCTCATCAATATGTCCTCGGAAGTCATTCAGTGGTGTTAACCTAGTTGTGGTCCAATATGGCTACGGCAGTACAATCACAGTGGGCAATAGCACCAAGATTCACTCCAAACCCCTCGTATATCTTAAGAAAACTCAATATTTCCCTGAGCATTTCGTATTTATTTCGTCACAATGATTAACATCTTCCTCTTTCCTGATATTATGTGCCATCACTCGTTTGCACCAATGACATTTGCAGATGAAAGACAATTAAAGAACATATATTCCAACAACCAGAAGTCACTATCTCCTGTTCTCTTGCTATCTGGACAATGGTCACCCAAGAAAAACAAAAAGTAATGAACTAAGAACAGGAAATTGCTGCTACAATTTGGGCAAGCTCACCAAACGACACAAAAAGTCCATACTGTTACATCAATGTTTAAGGTTACTTGTGGCAGTTTAATGATATTGTCATAGTTTGAGACAATTAATGCAAATCTGTATGACAACTTGCACTACCTACCTGAATGTTGTTACTTATCCAGTCCATCCTTTTTATGTGTCTCCTCAAGGTTATTTCCAGCTTGATAACATACCAAAAAAAACAAAAAAAACGCAAACCGTCTTAAGCTGGTGTCTTGAACATAATAATGAGCTCATTGTATTCCAATGTCTTCCTCAGTAACCAGATTTCAATCCAACAGAGCACATTTTGGATGCAGTGGAGTAGAAGGTTCAAATTGTGGATTTCCAGCTTACAAAACCGAGGTACATACATTTTCTTAACATATTAATATGGACCAAAATCACTGACCAATTTTCTCAACACCCCGGTGAGTGTATAGCCTACTACAAAGCCTAAGGCTGCTGTGAGTGAAAAAGATAAGGGTAAAAGGGCTTTGATCCGGTGCTGGTAAGGCGTACATATTAAAGTGACTGGTAAGTTTATTCTTTATTTTAATCGCCTCATAATTTTCTGCACTTCTTTTCAGAGCACTGGCATCATTAAGAAAACTTTGCAATTTTGTTGCCAAAGTCGCAAGGTGTTTCTCAAATAATCTAGTAAGTTATAGAGAGCATAGAGTGCCTGTATGTTACCCTTGCCTTTCAGGGAAATCTTCTGTCAATGAATGGCAGAGGACATAGAGGTTAATTGGCCACCTATGGAGTCAGAGCTGGGCTGCATATTGTATTATCAGCCATTTTATGAGCCTGGGCTCTCATAACAGACTTCTAATCTAGGCAGAGGGATGCCTGATGGTTGACAATAACTCTAGAGAGTAAAAAAGGAAAGAGATAGAGCAAGCAAGAGATGAGGTTTGTGCCAGTGTGTACACCATATACTATACCTCAGGGCAGGTTGCGCTTCACTGGCTGCCAACCTCTAGATAAGAAAATACAGTAGTTTGTATGCAGGTTAAGTTGCTGATTATTGTCCTTGGTAAGACCACTGAAGACATGGGTCAACTTTAACTGGGATTTCTGCATCTTCACAAATCCTCACTTAATGACTTGCGAAAATGCATATTTCACATTACTGATCCCATCTTTATGCGTGTGTTGATTCTAAATGTGCCACTGAAGCTCCTCAGCCATGAAAAACAGAGATTATCACAGTCTTTTCAATTTCTACCTTTAAATCATGACATCCCTTTGCAGTCAATCACTGTGCTTCTCACCAGATGCTGCTGCGGCATGTTGTCATTTGAATTAATGAATGTCTATCAGCTACTGCTGATTTTCCTCTCAGCAGGTGGAGTTTGACTTGTTAGGCCAAAATAAATAATATAAGATGACAAATTTGAGCTTGCATCAGAAGAGGGCCCTAAAGCAGAAAATTGCAACACACTTTCACTTCAGCCAGACTTTTCATCAGCAAGTGATATGAAATATGTGATAATTAGCTATTAAACATTGCTATATTTAATAATGAGCAGGGAAAAATTCAGAGCACGCAAGCCTCTGAAGCAAAGTAATGATCTTGTCTGGGACAGGCATACACTAAATGTAAGCTACAACTGGGGTGTCTAGAGACTTAGAACCTCCAATAAAGTATGTGTAAATGTGTGTGATTATGTGCGTGCACAACGTAATGCCTGAGCTCTGCTGTGTGTGTATATGTGTGTGCAACCATGAGCACACTCATGTGGGTTTTGCTTTCGTTTAGGATAATTAAAAGCTAATATTCAACAGAATCATCGCTTTGCTTTCCTTGCAATTAGTAGTCATCTATAAAAAGACACACAATTCCATTTTTAATGTTGTAGCTTAATTATGATAGATTTTCTGCTCATTCTCCTTCGATTGCCCCTCACTTTTTTTCCCTTTTCTCCTCTTCTATGAAATCAAAACACGACAAACTGAGTCATTTTTAATTGGTCAGGTTATCATAGATTTTAATAAAAAAAGAGCTTTTAGCTTACAACAGCAGCTTGATTAGGGGGCTGTTATCTTTTTTCATCATTATTGGGTTAAGTTATTTGCACTCATTGGATTTTTCATGGAGACACAGTAAAGCAAATTGAATTAAATGGGAAAAATATTGTTTTCTCCTTTGACTTGGCTATGCAGATTCAATGAGATATGGTGGCACTCCTTGGTGGCTGTCTAGATATCCAGGAAAGGGGACCAGAAAGATTCTTTCAACGATTGAAGGATCACAATATTTACCCTTCAAAGGATAAGGACCATAATCAGTGGTGAAGCTAGAAAAGAGGCTCCATAAAATTGTCTAACCTCAGATTCAGGGGAGCAATGTGGCTTTCATACTAGCAAAATGTCTGGACCTACTTACTGCAGATTGGGAGAAAACTGATGATTTCATTCACAATGGCATTTTATGAGGGGAAAGTGGAAGTAGAGGATATGAGAATGTTCATTGTCGACTGTCCACATTCTGATAATAAAGTAGAATGTGGACATATTTTAATCAACTATATTTGATTAAAATATGGTTTGGACTTCTCCATGGGTATCCCTTTTCACTAATCCTGTTTGTTATGTTTATGGAAAGAACCTCAAGATGTAGTCCCACAGAGGCATGTTGCTGGTTAGGTGTCCACAGTCTGATCTTTGCTGTATTATAGATGGTGGAGTTCTGTTGGCAACTATACATTATGAAAAACTAACTTACATTGATTGACAAAGTGGAGCTTCAGTCTGTTGTAGTAAAAAAAATAATAATAAATTGAGCCAAAAGGTGAAGCTCTTGATTTACCAGTCTGTACATTCAGACACTCATCTATGGTCATGACATATGGAGTATGATCAAAAGAACAAGATCTCGAATTCAAGCAGCTAAAACCATCTTCGGTTCTGGACTGGCCAGGTTCACCCTTAAAGATAGGGTAGCCTGCCCCTCTGTCATCTAGGGGCAGGCTAGGAGCAAAGCTGCTGTTTGTTTGCATCAAAAGGGGTCAGCTGAGGTCCTTCAGGCAATCGATCAAGATTCCATTCTGGATACTTTTGAAGATTTTCTGAACACGCCACTCAAGAAAGAGAACCAAGAAATTGCTTAGTCATCTCTTGGTCCCCCTCCTGAACCTGTTATTGAAGCAATCCAGACTCAGATAAGTAAAAGACATTGGGGAAGACAATGTGATGGGCTCTGACTACTAATAAAATGTGCTTAAGTCATTATTTGTTTTATTTGTGGAGATAAAAAAATACATAAAAACATGCAAAATTTTGTATGTTCGGTTGTGTTGTGGTGAAATAAATGACTGTCTTTTAGTGGTACTCTGAAAGCATTCAAGGTGATTTATAGAACAAAAAAAAAAATAGAATAAAGATCCACTTTGACTGTTTACAATTGTCCCATATTAAAAATGCTTCACTGGAGCAATGGTAAATTGTATGCTGCATATCATTTTTCATTACTGATAGTGTTCATGATTGTGTATTTATGTTACCATTTCAGTAAGAGGAATAAATTGGCTATTATAGAGATTGCACACATACACAAGCACTGCAGAAAGCACAGTGGGAAGCGCAATACAAACTTGTGAGCTCAAATGTCAAACATAAACGTCAGCTCCAGCAGTGATCAGAATAAAGACAGGGATGATGGAGTGGCATGCTTTCTCTGAATATGTATATTGTAAGTGAGGAAACTCATCATTGTCATTGCCAGGCACTTACATGCATGCACAGATACACATAGTGACACAAGCATGTTACTGCTTGACAATTTCCAGGTGAGCTCACAACTTTAGATTGATGGTATAGACAGAGCAGCATATGTTTTGCCATCTCACTCTCCTTACTCCCTATTTCACTCTCTTATTGTCACTGTTTTACTGGGGTCTATTTGGATCAATCATTAATCTCCCTGCTCCTCTTCGGAGCCTTTTCCCCTCCCATTCACTCATCTTACCTCCCCCCTATGCGCCCTTCTCCCCTTCGATATATTACAGGCAATCTCCATTCCACATGAATCCACTTAGCACAATGGGGACTAAACAAATGTATGTGTCAGACCCAGATGTCGTGATCCCATTGCTGTGAAGGAATAAATGGAGGGCTAAGACTAACTGAGCCAAGAAGTAGAGGATGAAAAGAAAAGGAAGTTAGTTATGCCTGTATTTCCACAGTCAGTAAAACCAGATGACAAGGCTGTCAGTGTTGGTGTAATGGCATACTAGATTAAAAAAAACTTCAGGACATTTTGCTAAGAAATGGGGCTGAGAGGACATATAGCGCAGGTATGTATGAGGCATGTTCCAAAGAAGGACTTTAGCAACTAAAAACAAGCCACAGGCAGTCTGAAGACAAAACTGAATCATGAACCAGCAAAATAAAATAAACCATCAGAAGACTTGAGAACATATATTTTTCAAAACAAATATTTTTTTTCTTCAATTTTGAAAACAGAAAAACTATGCTTACAATATCCTTGGAAGCCCTTCTGATCAAAAAACACCACACCAGTAGGTGGCGATACTATTAATTTATCAACATCAATTTGACCATGACACATTTTTGAAATCCATTTAGTAAAGAATGTTTAAAATTAGCATATAAGTTAGAAAAACTTGCCAAAAAACTGCACACATTGCACAACAAACCCTACCACTAAAAAGTAATGTTAAAGGTAAGCGTGATACACTATGCTCGCTGGCTCTAAATAGCATCATGTCTGAGTTAAGAAGGGAAAATGTTTCTTATACACTTGTTTTCGAGTGCGTGGGTTCACCACGGCAGATCTTTTACCTCCATTTTCACCATCCTTCAGCCAGTAATTACAACCTCCTTTGTGTACATTAAATTCATCTCAGCATTACTTCAGTAACGCTGTTTCCAAATCTGTCCTTTGTAACCTTTTCCATTTTGGTCTCTAGTAATAAAGATTTTAAGACACTGGTGAGGCCTCAGATAGGAGTGACGTGATAAGTTCATGCTGGATTCTTCATAGACCACCGGATTTGAAGGTGACAGCAAACTGCAACAAGAGCATGGGTATAAGAGAGCCTGCCGAGAGAGGGTATCCTGTGAAGAGGAAATAAATGAAAAAGCTGTACAAAATATTAAGTATAAAATTATGTTAGTGGGATCAACCTTGCAAGACAGCAAACAGTGCATGACTGAGACGAAGTAAAGAATCGGGATTGGGTGGAGTCTACAGAGATAAGAATTAGGACTGTAACTGTAAAGAAAAAAGGGTTTCCAAGATGTTTGTGAGAACTACTATGATGTATGGTTTGGGTATGGTAGCATTAGCAAAAATAGAAGAGGTGGGTCTGGGGATGGCAGAGCTTAAGATGTTAAGGTCTTTGTTCATAATCTTCACCACCCTCAAATTCCCCTTTACCACACCACATTTTCTTACACATATCCTCAGTGTCTTTTTTGGCACCCTGTCACACACTACTGACACAGTAAAGTTCTGTCTCACTCTCTCTATGCTTCTCAGTCAATACTTTCAAAGCAAATACCCCACGTACAGTCATGAGAACAGTCACTGGGATGGTGATTCTACAACTGGTGAGTAGTAAAATACACCTACATGTGTTCATTATAGATTGATCAAGGGTGAAGCAGCCTGCAACCTCCACCTCTAAAACTGAGAATTTTTTTCTGTATTTCATCTGATTTCTGGTGAGTGAGAGAGATGCACTTCGACAAATAGCGATTTTATTCATTTTACTTTTACTGTCCATTGCTGTAAGCTGTCCGAGTGAAACTATCATGTTGAGACAAAGTGACTTGTGTGTGGTGAGTTGAACAGAACAAACTCTAAGGTGAAGGAAGGTGGTTACAAATATATCTAACATTATGAGAAATAAACTTTGCAAATTTGTCATAATACCAGGAGTGATAAGATTTCTTTGGGTCAAAAAATAGGAATGCAGAAACCCTTCTTAAAAAGAGGGGAACACAAGTATGCTGTCTGGACAACCCACATTTCCCTGCTCTGTCTTCTTTTTGTAGTTGCCCCCACTTACTCCTTCCTAATCCTTTACACTATATTTGACCAACTTTCCATCTGTCCTCGTTCCAGTAGACTGGCATAACAGGGAATTCCCCAGTAGGTCAGTGATTTATTCCACGGAGGAGTTGTCGAGCTTGGCCCATAGTCACTCTGTAGTCTGATGTTTTGCTGTGACACAATGCCTGAAACTGCATCTTATCAAGTGCCACTTCAGTCGGGCCGATCTCAGCACGCAGAGGTAGAGTCGACCTGAAGAGCAGCAATTTCTACAGTCACGTAGAACAGTCACCTCTGCCTCTGCTAATGCCACATGAATTAAATTTTTGTTTTTGGCAAGATTTAAAAGAGAGATTAAATTTTCCCTATTTTAGCTTCCATTCACCGACTCCTTGTTAATTCCAGAATACTATTTCAAATTATTCTTCTTTCATATAAAGCCCTTGAATCTGATTGTTTCAGAAGACCCTGTGAATTGGGGCTGTATAAATAAACTGAATTGAATTGAATCACTGAACCTATAGGCAACATTAAACAAGTCCACATTGGCAGTGAAGATAGAGCACCAAAATCAAACTACAAAACCAGAAGGTGACAATGAAAAGTTAAGAGATATTTAAAATTTCAACCGAGCAGTTGAAGGTGGGCCAGTCTGTCAGAAACTCCAGGGGCCACTTTTTTCCTTCCAAGTCAGCTCCTGTCTTGCTCTCATTTTCGTCTTATGTCACTTTCTCAAAGTACTCCTCCTGTCTTTATAACACACTCTCTTTATTGCTTGGTACATTTCCATCTTTATCTCCAATAATGATCCTTCTGCACATATCTAGCTTGATCTGTCTCTGTCTAGGTCATTGGTACAAGTTTTTCTTCCCTCTACTTAGTGTCCATACTCACATACTATAATCATTTTCTTTTGCTAGCTCTTTCTTTTGCTGTTATGCCTAGTCTCCAAGAACTTGCCATTTTTTTCATCTCCCTGTATATTTCTCACTTCCTCCTGCTAACTAAAACATAGCTTCCTAAACTTCCTAATTTCACCATCAAATCTGATAGACTTCTTTCCTGTGTGGGTTAGAACAGTTACCTCCCCAGCAGTTTCACTCATGACATCTGAACTACTTTTCCAATTATCTAGTAACTCTTTCCTAACACACTGAGTCTGTCTGAACTTCTTCTTAAATTGTGAACATATTCATCCATCTTCAGTTTCAAACAGTTGACTAAATCCGTCTATTACTATGAAGTAAACTCATTTTAAAATCTTACAGTTGATCATGAGCATTTCTGTGCCTTATGAAATGCAAATATATGTACCTGGACTGATCATAGTATTTCACCCTATTCCATAAGTGTTTTTGTTTTCTAGTGAAACAAAAACACTAGAAATGTACTGTTAATCAACCACTTCCAGTGCTACACAAGCTGGAAAACAGTCTCGGCAGCTCCCACTCATTCTTGAGAAATTTAGTTTTAGACAACCTGTGTGTTTTCTCTTTCTTGCTTGGAGCTGACCATTTCCTGCACAACTTTGTTTTCAGGTTTTAAAGGTACTTATATTCAGACACCACGTGAGTGGCCATAGCTGTTAACTCATCATGGCATCCTACCCATTGACAAGACCTTTACCCAGTAAGGTAAAGAGGAAGAGATGCTGGATCTGCATTGGCATCAGATGTCGCAACAGGAGGAGAAGGTACAGACACACCATTCCATCTATCATCATGATAAATTCTAATCTCTTGCCAACAAAGAGGATGAGATAGTAGCTTTTATCCACTATCAAAAGAGTTATAGCAAGAGCAACCCTATCATGTTGACTGAAACATGGCTAACCATGTTTCAGTCAACATAAACATGGTTAGCCATGTTTATGGCTAACTCTGCCACAGAGGATCACCTTCAGTCATACTGTAAGCAATACTTACAGTAACACACTAACTCCAGGCTGTTTCATAAACATGGATGGTTTTCATCTACTCCAGACCAACAGAACCAAGGAGAGTGGTAAGAAGAGAGATGGGCATGGGTGGTCGGGGGTGTTGCTGTGTTTGTAAATGATGGATGGTGTAAGGCTAGGCATTTAACTATCAAAACATTCTCATCACTAAGGACATTGAGCTGCTAGCTGTTAGCATAAGGCCATATTGTCTACCACAGGAGTAAACACAACACAATAAAAATGTGTGTCCTCTAACTCCTCCCTCAGCTAATGGTGCAATTGCACTCCTCCTCTTTTTCACCAGCAAACAACAAACACAGGACGCTCAGGTCCTTTTTCTCATCTAGTAGGTACCTAGTGAGTCCTTTATTGGATCTGCTGCAGGTTGTCTGTGAGACTGGCACCATTATTTTAACACCCAAACCTATATTTCTTGGTCAGTTGCCTGTTATAAGGGGACATTTTTTGGAAGTGCGCCAAAATGTTCTGCTGCTTAGTTTTGTTGGACAATTAAAACAATTTGTGTGAGTTTAAACAAACCAAGCAGTTTCTGTCACATTTCTTACTAAATCATTTCCTGTTAACTGTCACTATAGATTCCATTTTAAGCTCATGGATGCTCTACAATTATACAGAGTATAGTGAGTATAGTTAATCAAGCTCTCCTGTTACCCTTAGAAATAATAGTAAGTACTGTGGAACAAAGGAGTGAGTAGACACAGAGCTTTATCAGGGAAGAGAAGCAATGTGGTTCTTCTGCGCTGTAAGCTGCCATGGCTAAAGGCTATATTATTGTTGTAGAAATCCTGTTAGATTTATAGCATACATTTTAGGAACCTGCTATCTTGGAGACCACAGTAGTCATAAAAGATCAATTAAAAAATGATTATGAATTCCCAAAATGTCAAATCACCACAGATAATAAATTTATCTTCTCAACACCTAGAAAATGATAAGTTCATCTCAGAAAATGTACAAAAATAATGGAAATGTCAGAACATAGCAATCTGAGTAGCCAATCCCTTAACTTATAAGTCAGCTTGATCTTCCTGTTGAATGGACATGGCTCACACATGTACCGCTGCACCCTCTTGTGTATCCCGAGAACTAAATTATTGTCCTCTTAATAGCTAACAGTTTATCTCAAATAATGCATCTGCTTTATCACTACATTGTCATGTCAGCAATCTAAGACCAGAGTCAGTCAATTTCTGTGTTCTACACCCTGTATTTCAGTGGGATTACTTGTATAAATAGAAATTATTATTAATAATAAAGAAATGGAACTAACTTATAGATTTGCAGAACTCGCCTACGTATTTTTTGAATGGTCATTTGCAATCCCAGTTCAATTAGTCAAGGTCCACCAAGCAAGTTCAGCAAACCATGGTTATTTTTACTCTTTGTAGTACTTACAAGATTCAGTCAGTTGATGTATATTAACTGAAAATGTATCTAACAGCCCTTTTTCTGTTTGTCACGTACCATTTATGTTGTAAAAATCCATCACTTTTACACCACAAGTAATTAAAAGATTTTTGTGCATTAAATAATGTCACAAACTGACACAATGTTGCGAAGGAAACCTATACCATTCTAAAGACATCCTTTCGGGAACAATTGAACAAGAAGCTCAACAAAGTTGATTTTGCAAAATTAGTTGTCACCAGTATGTTATAATGTAAACAGAACATATGCTTTGACAATCATGATGTCAAGTGCTTGTTTACAGTGTTTTTACAGTATGTAACCACAGAGACACACTGTCATACATACACAAAAGAAAAACAGGTGTGTTTCCTCTAACCATGCTTGTACTATAATATGTTAGAAAGTGGCATCTGGTGCTGCTGCACCACTAACTGCATCAGTTGCTTTTGTTTCAAGTGCTGGCCTCGCTTTCACTTAGTCACCTAAATCTTCTGACTTTTCACTTTCTGACGAGCATCATACCTGCTTTCTTTTCTGCCTTTGTGTTAATATATCCCAAGCGACAATGATACAAGATGAGTCTATTTTAGTGCGATAGTATGAAAAAAGAAAGAAGAAGAAGAAAGAAGAGAGATGAAGGGGTTTGGCTAGCGTTGAGCTAGTCTCAGTCTCCCAGAGAAATGTAAGTTTTATCAGTCTAAACGCGTTTTCTATTGACCTCTGCTCCTTATCGATCCACATCCGCTTAATGTACTCCATGCCAAGAGTGTGCGTATGTGTGATACAGAGGAAAACAGGGAGTAGCAGATGTTTGTGTGTCTGTAAAATATGTTTGATTATCTTTAACAGCCATCAAAAACAGTGGGGAATTTTCTTTTTATCAGAGTTTAAGAAGGATGATGGCTGCCTACATAATACATAGGAGCATGGCGAGAAATAATAAAAATTATGCACCATGCAACTTGGCAAGGTGTGAAGGTACACAAAAGGTATTGACCAACTGAAGAGAGAGAGAGAAATACAAAGGACTGAAAAAGAGAGGGAAAGTATGAAGATAAAATAAGGAGGTAAGGGACTCATGGGATCGCAGTGCATTTATCACTCTTTATTCCCTTGCTTGCCTCTCGCTTTTCTTCATAAGCACTTGACAAATTTTCACACATATACACATGAACATCCATATACCATCCTGCCTTTCATTCCTGCAGCTGCATTTTTTTTATCTGGCCTTATTCCACAGCTTATGAATTTTAATAGGCCTCAATCAGAACACCTCAGCACTGTTTTTCTATCTCCCAAAGTAATGGACTTGAACCACCTGAGAGTTCTAAGACAGCTCTGTATTCGTGGAGCCAAGGAAGTCAGAATGAAATAGTGGGGAGAGGAGGGATGAATGATAAGGATGGATGGGATGTGAATGAATTAGGGGGCAAAAGCGGAAGAAGGAACGTGCTCACTGAGAGATTGTAGGTTGTGGGTGGGGTGTAAAAAAGACACAATGAGCCTCATTTATCAAAATTGGATGTTGTTCAATGCCTTCCTTTTGCACCTTTGCTATTTTGGTCACTTTATACTCAAATTTGTGTATGAAAAGGTGCTGTAAGCTAAGGAAACTTTTACCACCAACCTAAGTCTGTTCATCCCAGATATTGGGACATTGTCTTTCTTCTTTGACAACCAAAATTTGAAGGTCATTTTCTGTGTTTTACCAATATCTTACTGTAAGCAATTATCATTACATGACTAATAAATAATATCTAGCAACCAGACATTTTAGTTCTTTGGTTTAAAAAGCCTAGTCCAGGATTGTGGGATCTCTCCAGGTGTCCTATGTGGCTCCTAGAAATGTATCTGGCCAGGCTACTATGGGTAAAAAAAAAAAAAAGGAGTACACAGGGATAAAATAAAAATGTGTAGGTTCAAAATCGAGAACTGGCAATAGGCCAAAAAGATTCAGAGCCATCAAAAATGTGTAGATCTAAGCATAAAAATGGACATGGGACAAGTTCCACTTGTGATTCTCTGAAGCATGTCTACACTGGTCAATGACAGGACGAAGACAGAGAGGTGTTAATAAGTCAAATAGCTGGAAACATTTTCTCATTCTACATCCTGATTTTTTTCAAGTTGCTTTCTACTTTGAAAAATCTAAGTTAAAATAAAAGATTTAAAGCATCAACATTCAATCATCCATTTTCTGTACTCCTTTTTCCTTGCAGGGTTGTGGGGCTAATGCCTATACCCAGTTGTCAATGGGTGAGAGAGACCCTGAACAAATTCACCAGTACATCACAGGGCAACACAATAATGAACAGCACAAATTACCATGGACACACACACTCAGATTTAATGGCAAGTTAAGGTAACTAATTGTTTTAACATGCTAGTTTTGGGAATGTGGGAGGAAACCAGAGCACCTGAGAGAACCCACCCCTACATGAGAGAACATATAAGTCCAGTACAGAAAGGCTCTGACTGTGATTGAACACAGTACCTTTAAGCTGCAAGGTAGTCCCAACAAATGCACCACCAGGCATATCAGTACCCCAACAGACACACCTTAAAGTGTCAGGGATGGAGTGGAAGCTGGTTCTTCTGAGACTAAAATCACAATCTCTAAGGCCAAGACCAAGACGAATGTTAAGAACTTTGACAAATATTTCAAAACATTGTTTTTGTACACCACAAAATGAAAAATTAATAGATAAACGGTCAATTGTTTCTTTGTTTTAAACTGATTGTCATAATAAACTAATATTTAACTAATATTTCTTAAATGCAGCAACAGGTTGATACACATTCTCTAAACTGAATTTATCAGCTTACATTCATCATGATGTATGTAAGCTGATCCCCATTTAATGAACTTCTTAAACAGTAAGCGGTAAATCCATAAAGTCCATATTTATATAATCATGTTCTGTTAAGTACATTGACGTCCTACTGAGAATCCTTGAGCTGAGTTACAAAATCTGAGCATTTCCTGCATCCCTATCAAAATTGGTATATCTCAAAATATTTTTGAGAATAACTTTGAAGCCTTTTTTTTAACTGAGAGCAGTCATGAGAGACATTTCAATGAAGGACACTGAAATTATTTTTCAAAATAGATACCAGTGTTAATAGATACAGTGTGTAAGCATGGATGTAGAAGCACATAAACAGGCTATGATTGTTTCTGGGTTTTCTGGCTCCCTTAATTATAGTCTTCACAGAAAAATAGCCCTGCTTGGAAATGCAGATGCCGTTTCAAACACAAAACGTACAATGAAAAAAGAGCGCTACACTGTTTTTAGCCAATTAAGTGCGTCGCTATTTCTTTTAGGCTTTGATTCCATAGTCAAACACACAAATGCACACCCGTATACCACACACTATTTCCCCCGCAGATCCAACAAAAATGGTTCTGCATACGTTTTGTCAGAAAATTTCCCCATTGTGCTATCGTCACCATAATGTGTACCCATTTATTGAAATCAATGAAGCCCAGAAACTGGTATTATTCTTTTAGTGATTCAGGCTTTTCCTCTACCTCCCTCACCCTCTTCCACTGTGTGCCCATCCTACCTCATGCTTGAATGAGAAAAAGTGATTAACTTTGAAAGAAAGGGGTTAGTACATTAGAAGAAAGTTGCAGCCATGTGTCTACTGTCATGTGAAAAGGCCTGTGAATGACTGTTCCACTTCTACCTAATTCCTTGACGTCTTCTCTCTTTCCCTCATTATTTGCACATTACTACATACACACATACATTTATATCATAGCACAGTTAATAAGCCAGTGACACAATGAAGTACAATGCAAAGGCTCAGAGGAAAGACAATCCACACATGCTGCATGCAGCAATCTTGATGGCCTGAAAAACAATACATCATCACTGCTTCTGCCACTTTTAAGGATCTCAGGCTGAACGACAGGAAAGCTAAACAATGCATAAGCACAGCCATAAGCCAGCTATTCACAGTCCATGTACTTCTACTGACTGTTAAAGCTATTTCCATTTCTTTAAGGCAACAATGGAGTGCAAAACAGAGACTGAGGGACTCTATTGATATTGAGCGTTGCTGAATGGACGGCTGAGTAGCATTCACTGTCACAGTGGATGGATGGTTTAATAGTGGACCAGTGTGGGGAAAAAAGAAACAAGACAGACCATATTTTGGTGTGTTTCTGTTTCTGTGTGTGCATCAGTGCATGTGTGAATGAGACAACTTGGTGAGGTGACAGGCGTTATCTCAGGCCTACAGACAGACACTTAGCCTGCCGCCAACCTTCCACCACTTGTCCCTGTGGCATGCTCAGAAATGTCACGAGCTGGAACCATCAGCAGACTGTGAGAGAGAGAGTGTTTTGGTGTTTGTGTGCTTGTTCCACCCGTCAAACCCTGCTTTGCAGTGCTGCCTGTACAGTGGGCATTCAACAATGAACTGATATATTCATAAAAATTATGTTGAATATAATGATTATGCACATAACACCAGAGTGTCTGCTCGCAAAGGCGCTTGATTGTGATGAAGTTACAAATTTATTGTTTACAGAAGCACTTTTTCACTATTGTTTTTCAATGTTACATAACCTACAGTACAGACCAAAAGTTTGGAGACAACTGTGTGTCCAAACTTTTGGTCTGCACTCAGTTCAGACCAAAAGTTTGGACACACCTTCTCATTGAACTCAATGAGAAGGTGTGTCCAAACTTTTGGACACACCTTCTCTTATTTGTGACACAAATAGGACAAAAATAAAACAATACATAAATACAAATGCTATGCACCATTGTACTGCTTTATGCAAAAAAATAAAATAATTCTTTAGCACAGCTCAGTAATCGCCTCGGCTTTGTTTTCCCTCCGTCTCTACAAACTCGCTTCTAGGAGCTTATAGCAAAAAAACAAAAAAACCACTAATAGAAAAACAGGTAAATGCAAAAAAAAAACAACAAAAAAAACCACTCTGGTGGTTTGGTGTGGTTTGGTCCAAACTTTTGGTCTGTACGTCAACATGACACAAAAATGTATAATAATATTTTGTTTATTATGTTGAAATTATATGAAACATCTTGAGAGTTGCAATAGCTCTGTGAGTCTTATCTGTACATATTAGTCATAATCAGTTAAAAGAGAACTTGTAAAAGACAAAAAGAAATAAATCGTGTTAAAAACTTAACATATTAAAATCTATGTAATTAAAATTAATGCATGAAAGTCCCTCTCCTAGTTATTATGTTTACATTTAAAAACATTAGTTAGTCCTCGGTTATCAAGTTTATAGCCATTGTGGACGGTCCACAGAACCATCTGCATCTCTGGAGCTGAGTGTTGCAAACCCATTTAAGATGAACTGTGTCGCTTGAAGTTTTGTTTTGTGTTTCATTTTTATGAATGTTATTGGTGTGTAGATTTTGCATACTCCATATGCTGCAAATGAATTGCCCGTAGGGGACAATAACAAATTTCAGTTAAATAAATTACCCAACTAAGCATATTAGAAAGATTTCCTCCTGCAAAGAGCAGGGTAAAAGCAGAGTAGATATTAGCCTGGCTTGCAATAGTCAGAATCTTTAGAAGGTACAAGTTTTCTAGATGTTTGTTTTAATATTGGTTGATAGTTTTATTTTGAGTTTTATTTGTCATAACCGATTCACAGTGTCTCATATTACACCTTTTACACAGAACTGAGTAATTTTTGCATGGCAGACAGATCTATATAAAACAACACTCATGGGTCTTGCTGAGGAGAGGAAACCTGTTGAGAGTACACATACCCAAAACTGCTTATTTCTATGTATTTTTGAATGCTAAATTTAGAAATAAACTGATTTAAGCTAAAACATGAGGGTGGTGGCTGACATCAGCAAGATTGTAAAAGAAGAGCACAGCAGTTAAAGTGTTAATACTCGAAGAAAATACGAGCAACTCAACAAAACAAAGAACTTTAACTTCAATGAAAGAAGAAACCAGTGAATAAGCCAAATGCAATTTTTTTATACCACAACTGTTACAGGAAGATCATGAATAATTTCTAATTAGGAAAATTCATATTTCATCTCAGTAGGGTCTAAATCTGTCCACTGTTGAAAAAAGATATTTGCATACACCGAATAAAAATACACATACACAAAAGTAGATTGATCTGGATTAAGACTTTGAGAACAAAATGTGTCGACTGTTTTTTTTCAGTGCAAGTAAATATCTAGTTTTCAGCTGTGTATTAGTTTTTCTAGTATGAAAAAAAATGTTTGTTCCAGGTTGAAAAATATTGTTTTAATTGAGCCTGTGCTGTGCATTAATTATCTCCACTTCAGCTTATGAAAAGTGCTAAAACCTCATTTTTATTGTTTATTTTTTGTCATAACCTTATCTCACAAATATCTTCTCCAGTTTTTTGAGTGAGCGTCAGAATTTTTTTTGCCTCCCTTACCATCCTTTTCACTGTGCATGGTAGCAAGATAAACTTAACCCTCTGACATATTGACTATACCAGTCTTCCATGAGTGGGTCTTTTTGGAACTGTGTTTAAATCATTGTGTTTCTATGCTACTTTTGTCATTTTGATTAAAAAAAAAAGTTTAGTATGATACTTTCTGCTGTGTTTTATTTCACACCAGAATTATTTCACATTTGAAATATTTTCATTTTCAATTTAAACAACTTTAGAAGAAATTGTAGAACATTTGTGACGATTTGTAGAACATTTTTAAAACGAAATGACAACAACAGCAATGTTGGATCAATGTCAGCGTCCATTATGTGTGTGTGTGGGCAGGGGGAGGAAGGGATAGAAAGAGCATGTTTTGTGAAACTAGCTAGCAAACCAAGCTAGCTAACATTACTGTCTGTATTCTATTGTGCTGTGTGCTCATGCATCTGAGTGTATGTATGTGCATTTATTCATCCATCTATTCATTCATCTTCTTCCGTTCATCCGGGGTCAGGTCACAGGGGTAGCAGCCTAAGTGAGGAGGCCCACAGTTTCCTCTCCCCAGCCACTTGTTCCAGCTCCACTGTCGGAATCCCAAGGCGCTTTTAGGCCAGCTGAAAAACATAGTCCCTCTAGCGTGTCCTGGGTCTTCCCCGTGGGCCTCCTCCTGGTGGGACGTGCCCAGAACACCTCACCAGAGAGGCAACCAGGAGGCATCCGAATCAGATGCCCGAGCCACCTCAACTGGCTCCTCTCAACATGAAGGAGCAGCGGCTCTACTCTGATTCCCTCCCAGATGACTGAGCTTCTTTCTCTAAGGGAGAGCCCAGACACCCTAAAAACTAAAACTAATTTCGGCTGCTTGTATCCGTGACCTCGTTCTTTCGGACATGACCCAAAGCTCATGATCATATATGACTGTAGGAACTTAGAGTGGTAAATCAAGAGCTTAACTTAGCTCTCTCTTCACTCTCTCTTCACCTGCTTCACTGCAGACGCTGCGCCAATCCGCCTGTCAATCTCCCTCTCCACTTGGGGCAGGACATCCTCCCCGACCAGGAGAAGGCACTCTATTCTTTTTCAGCTCATTTATTTATGCATTTATTTATATAGCTATGATTTTTTTATTGAGATGATAAAAGAAAGAACCTTGAACACATTGGTCAACAGGTTTTGCATGTCATTCAACACATTTTCTCTTGGTTTTCTGATCCAGGGTGTCAGACACACAGAGACACACAAACACACACGCAAATAATACACATGGACAATAAAGTATTGGTAGTAATGTTAGCTAGCTTGGTTAGATAACTAGTATTAGCTAACTTTAAAGAAGGCTAATAGGTTGATTTGTGACAATAACACTGTCACAGCGCGGATGATCGACACACACACACATTTGTGAGGTAAAAATAAAGATAATTATATGTAAAAGTTCTTGCTTTGTAAAATATTATTATTCAGGGTTGAGACTTAGGATTCAGTGTGTATGGTTCCTGACAGTCACAGCTAGTAAGAAACAAAGATTCCAATTAAATTCTATAGAAAATGAATGCAGGTCCTTTTGGATCCACTTATGGAAGAATGGGGTAGTAATATAAAACATGCTATTTCTTAAAATGTGCAAAAGGTAAATAAAAAATTTGAATTGCATGATATCAATAACATGTTTGTTGGGGAATACCTGGAATATGAAATGATGAAAACTTTTCATTACAAAGATATTGCAAAAAGATGACCTCACCAGGTCCAAAAGGACCCACTTATGCATCAGAGGGTTTATGTAGAAATGAGAGAAGCTGTTTATATTAATGTCTCCTGACATTTGAAAACCACTTATTTATTAAGTAGCATTTTCTTTAGTAGGTTTTTTTTTTTCCAATTTTGAGTGCAACTTATAGAATTGGGACATTTTGTTATATCAGAAACCAAGGAAAACTGGAAATCAGAATGTTAAACGTTTGTCAAAAGTCTGAAGTTGATTCAGTGACACCAGTGACTTTATTAAAAACTAAATATTTTTAATGTGAATTTTTCAACAAGGAAAGAAAATTAAGTCAAAATTATTTTCATTAAAAAAAATTACTTCCAAGCTTTTTACAAATATTTAGCAAGGTTGCAGAAAAATGTGAAGGCGACTGTCAATTAATCAGAATTAAAACTCCGGTAATTAAATGAGGTTCGTATGAATTCTCATATGTGAGACAAAGGATAAGAAATTACCTAAATGGACTAAATAAGACACACAAGTACAGTGAATTACTTGGACAGAACTTTGATGCCAAGTTCAATTTAGTCAAAATTTAACAGCACTATCACTTAAGAAACCATTCATTGGAAGAGTGCCTTTAATATAACTACCTAGTGTTATTTTCAAAAACAAGCTCAACAGTTTTGCAACAAAGTTAGCCCAAAGGAATCTTTGTGGGCTAACATATACACCTATGATACAACCATGTAACACCAAAAGTAGCAGGAACAGGTTACAATTCAATTCAGTTTATTAATATAGTGCCAATTAACAACAAATCCCTTTCTTGAGGTATTTTACAAAAACAATTTTGATTCAAACATGCATACATTCAAGTTGATCTGAGTTATCAAACAGTACAGTAAGTTCAGTTACTTTGGTTTGAAGGACACTTTTCAGGAACCAATTTGTTTGTATGCTTAATCTACATTAATATCACTGCAAACTCAAATTCAACATGACATGTGGAAGATGGATTAATTAGACTGCCAGTACAAATATCAGTTTTAAACACACTACTGTTTCATATGCCTCCACATGGCTTTATTTGGACTAAATAATACCTTTGGCATTTCTTTGAACAAAACCTGCTGTTAAATATCGAAGAAAATAAGCAAGTAAAGCTTTTAGTTTATAGAGACAACAGTGTGAAATTGCTTATTTGTATTTCAAACCAGTATGTATTTTCTCCCATCTGCCACATTAAGAAATGTTGAGTCAATTGCCTGAATTTTCAACTTGATTGAAAAAAGTTGATGTGGCTTGTGCTGTTTCCTTGAGTTTCTGACTCAAGTGGGTCACACAGAGTCCTCCTCAGCTCAGACAAAGAGTTGAGACCACTGTAGTTTGTCATCCAGCTCACCGATGATGTTGGTGAATAAGGTTGAGCTGGCAAAAGGGCTGAATTGTAGCTGAGTGCAGTCTCATGGTTGTCAACTCCAGAGTGTGGCTTTGATCGCACATGCCCAGAGGACAATAGATCTATCAAAAGTCACAGTTACTGTCAGCCAATCACAAGGTTGGTAAGAAGAGCTGTGCTTTTTTGCCGACTCTTGGGGGAAGATTTGAGAAGGAATGACAGATTCCCTTGGTATTTCTGCTGAACCTCACCAGTGGAAATCATGTGTGACAGTATTTCAGTGTTCTTTGATTGACTGTTCAATGTAAAATGTCCTTGTTAGGTGTTCAGACCCTGCTTCTCACCACCACACCTTGTCATCAATCCATCCTGGTGTTAAATTTCTGCAGCCTCAGTTAATTTCTGAAATACAAGTCATTCCCTCAAAGATTTTTATCTTATGTGACCTTGTATATTGGTGTGTAATTGATTAGTCAGATGTTCAGCTGCCTTTATGTATTGTGACCAACTGTATTTATATAGTTGTAGTTGTTTTGAATGACAATTGGTACATTGTGAGGCATTTATCTTGATGTGCTTTCTTTACAACGCAAAAAGAATGACAGATTAATATTACAATCTAATGGCCAAAAAAAGAGGATTAAAAAGTGATTCTTAACTATATGCACTCTTGCTTGCTCAAGTGAAATGCTTTACAAGGGTTGTTGCTACATTCAGACTGCTACTCTGTTGTTGTTTTTGTTGCTGCTGTTGTTTTTCTAAATCTGGAAGCTCCAGTTGTGTGTGAAGATTTCAAGCTTAGTTGTGGGAACATTCCTTTCATAGATGTTGGGGTCACACTTTTCTCTGCTTACTGCACCAACCTCTACATACAACCCTAAGCAACTTATGCTATAGTGTTTATCTTTACAGGAAGCACGGTTTGGCCCTTTGAAGAACACCAGGATATGATGTTTTGGAGAGCATTTTTTCAGAGTGTCTGAACATCACATTTTCAAATACTAATATTAAAGCACCTGTTCTTGTTCCCCTCTTCTTAGAAGCTGTGTTGTTTTCTGCTTCTGCTTTTTGTTGACTTGACAATGGCCCAGTTCAAGTATTGAAAAGATTTGCAGTACTTTCATGATTTGTTTGTGTTCTTTTTCTTTTGCCTTGTTCTCAGTGGGAATATTTTGAGTCTGCTTGTGTGGACTTCAAAGGATGGCCAGTTTATGTTACAGTGGGTGGTGCAGAATAAAGTGTGGATTGGTCTTTGTAGGATTGGCGTACACATCAGTCTTAGACAATGTATTTTTCAGTGTGCCAACACAGTACCAAAACAGTAAGATATATCTTTTTTCTTTTATATTGGCCTTATGGTATTTTGCAAAAGTGTCAGTACAACTTGAATTCTTTTCAAACACAAAACTATTTCTCTGACATTTCTGCATTGGGCCCACAAAAAGTTGCAGGTTATTTAAAGTGCCCTTTTTAATACCCAAATTAAAACTCAGTCCAAACACAAGGGTGACCTAATTTTTAAATAAAGTCCATATGTGTGAAAGAAAATATTTGTTTAAATAGAGTTTTCCTGTGAAGATCTCTGGCCAAGTCACCAAGACATGACTGTCCAAAGAAAGATTTATTCAGAAAAGCGGTCAAAAGCTCCACGTTAACGCTGGAAAAGCTGCAGATGTCAGAGGGATGCCAGAGAACAACAACAAACAAACAGCATCATCCAGACTGATCAAAGCCAAAAGTTGTGTAAAAAGAGGGTAATGTCATTCTACAATAATTTAATGAAATTGCCTTTCCTTTAAGCTTTCGTTGATGTTCTTTGAACATCTTACATGATATATAATATAAAAATGAAAACAGTATAGCACCAATACAAACCTACAGGTCTGACAAAGACCATAATAAAACATTGAAACTGTCATGAGGACACCAGTGTCCTCATGGACCCATTGACTTGCCTATAAGTGTTTTACAGATGACCATTAAGGAGTTTAAACGAGAAGAAGTCAAGTGGATTATATTAACACTACAGGAGCTGGTGAGATTCAGATCTCAGGTGGGAAAATCTGGTGATATTGTCCATTGTCCACCGGAGACAGGCACCAGCAATCCATCCTACCCCACTAGGGATAAGAGTGTTGGATAATGGATGGATATGTAGATTTGCATGCATAAAGTGACGCTACTACTTCTGAATCACATACATAATGCTAAGCCTGATATGTGAGCATTTGTCAAAATATTATGTCTCGAAGAATCTCAGCCACATAATTAGTTATTTTAATAGTTTTACTAAGAAATGGTGGGGTGTGAAAAATTCACCAATATATCGCTAATATAAATGTTTATAAAATGTCTTGGATAGAAAAACACAGCAAAGTGTTTTTATGCTTTGTGGTAATATAAATCCAAATACCAAATACGGTCATGATTTTCGATTGGACTAACGTGTTAAAATTCAGTAGGTAACTTTTATAAAAATATGTTATTTACTTATTTGTTAAAACTGTCACATGACAAACAGCAGGCTTCTCTAAGTTCAAACCTGCTGAACTTGTAGCCTTATCGTCCCACAAACTTTGTGGTACAGAAATGGCGAGCTTGATGGTTGAAAGAAAGGGAACAAAATACCAATGACCTCTACACATAAATGCTAAACCATAGGGGTAATGCCATTACCTAAATTTTAGACACAGTCTACACAAAGTCTCACACATTTTTAAATGTGTGTAGCAGCTTGGCACCAGGTTTTAGCAGGATTTTTCCTGTTTTTATTTTGAAAGTCAATTTTACACGCTTGAAAAATTCAAAGGCTTATTGCTGGCATTACTTCTAAATTATATTTACCAGCTCTAATGATAGTTATTAAACTTGAAGAGTATTATCATCTCTAGTTCAGGACATAAATGCGCCACAAATGCACATGTAAATGAAGAGGTGATGTGAAAACAGAGGAGAGAATGGGAAAAAAGGAAAAAAACATGCAGTTCAGTACTTCTTTGGTGTTGTCACCCAATCAAAGAACTGAACATTCGCTGTTCCACAGCAGTAATTATCTAAAAGATAATCAGTGCCTTTTTACATGCCAATCATAAAAAACACACAGCACACACAAGTACACAACTTTTACTCACAGATATCCACACACAAAAATAAATTGCATGACTTGTTGTTCACGTCATCTGATATGCAAACAGCCCCATCCAGTTCTGTCAAAACATGTCATTTGGAGGGGCCAAAAAATAAACCAGAAATAGACTTTGACTATTTCCCCTCACCTCAGGAATTCACACCTATAAAACAGATGAACAAAAAAAATAATTGGATAAGAATTATTCATAAATCTTGTCTTACAAAAACAAGCTGAACATATTTAATTGGCAGATGAACTGTAGCCTCTTTTTAATGCACAAATTCTTTAAAGCGTAGCTGTCTGTAAAAGAAGAACCCCACCCCTGACAAATTCTAACAAATTTCAACAAAGTGGGCGGAGCCAATATACACCTAGGGGTGTGTTCAGGTGTGGGGATGAGCAGAGGGGGTAAAGCGGGGTAAAGAGAAGCACTGTTGTTAATGAAGCAATTTCATTACTATATTTAGTAACTTTTCAGACCCTTCTAGTGACTTTTTTTTTCTAAGTGACTAGCAACAAATCTAGTGAAAACTAACCAAGCTGTGGTTATAACTAATAGAAAAACTACAGTAGCCACCAACCAACCACAGGAGGTAACATATTGCAGAAGTAAACAAATTTACATAAAAATATGCACAAAAACATAAAATGTAACATATTTAGAGGAACATTTACACAGTTTATTTCCAAAAAGAAGCTAACTTGTGGTTAGTCATGTTCTGGTAGCGTAAAGCAAGAAATCTTGGTGCACCATCTGACTAAAAAAGAAACAGGTGCATTTAAATTATTTCAAATATTCTTTGGAAAGATAATTTCTAAGACCAATTCAACTTTAAAAGTGTATCTAGTGTTCCCTATAGATTCATTACAAGGAGTAGCATAATTACAACTGTTGTTTCTGTTAAATGTTAATTGGGGTAAAACATTACCATGTAAACATACGCTCTTGAATACCAAATTGCAGCTTTAATGAGTGCGTTCAGTGGAAAAAGGTGGAAGAGGAGAAGCGGGTTTCTGCTTCTGTGAAGGAACTTTTTCATCTTTACCCCACAATCTCTGTTGAGGCCTTCCATGCCAATCCATTTCTTGGAGTTGGCTTCAGCCTTATCCAGTGGGACAACACACACATGCAAAAGAACAAGCTTGGCTTGCATCACACCCCCGGTGAAAACCCTGCAATCTTGCCTTCACACACCAGCAGATACTTGCAGATGCACGCAGTCAGTCCAAGGGGATGACAGGGAAGAAATGGCAAGCAGTTGGGGATCGTCTTCTTGCGCCTATAGCACCCTAGTGGCATCCCCGTTCAACTAATTTTTTCAACATTCTTGGGTGAAAATATGTGTTACGCAGGTAACCGCTGTGCTAATTTAATGTGACAGAGAGGCAACATCTGAAGTTACTCCGCGTAATTTGCACAACAGGCATCCGGCATGTTTCCAGTGCATTGTTGTGTTTATGTTGGTGATGTGGCTCATTTTAAAACTCCTGAAAGAAAAAAATACTTGATATAAAAAGTAGGTGCAAAGGGCTAAAACAAACTAAATGTAGCTAAACACTTCCCTGCTTGCTGAAACAATAGTGGCGGGTCAATGAGTTGTGTGTGTGGGTGTGTATCTGTGTGTCTTTGGCGTCATTATCAAATCCACAGGCCTTTTTTGAAACCTCTAAGTACATCAGTGTGTGTATGTGCACTTTTGTGTGATACTAACCGCAGGCGTCCAAGTCTGTTCATTAGCAGGCTTAGCTAGCAGAGGGAAGCATGTAAAGATGACTGCTATTAATTTAGCATCTCACTGGCCTGCCTTGGTCTTGCTCCCCCTCTGTCTCTCCCACTCACACGCATACATACACACAAATGACTGCCAATTCATTAAGTGAACGTTTGGAGCTCCAGTCTGTACCAACTGGTAGCAGCTAACTAATCTGTACTGCGCCAGTGGAGAGAGGACGAGCCAGAGAAACACATAACATTCATCGAGGGGGACATTCAGCCTCTAAAAACATCTATTAACATCAACATTTGGGAAGGGCTCAACTTCTGAGACATAATTACAGACTCAGAAGTACTGGCATTTGGTTGTTTTTATAATTCCTAAAGTAAGTGACCATTGGAAAGCCACAGCTAGGTATGGGGAACTTGCCTATTTTCTGCTCTAATTGCTACAGGATAAAAGTTAGTAGCTGGTTATTGTTTCTCAGTTTCCTAATCCCCCCGAGAGGCTCTGATTAGCCAGACAATACAGGAAGTGCTGTGTTTATATGCATCCTCCACTGAGGCCTGTACTCTTCTACAGACAGAGGGCCAAAGCCAAAAGCATTATTACAAAACTTGCATACAGCAAGTGTAGGGTTGTGAAACTACATAATTGTAATGGTAATGGAGATGTATATCAATTTGAGTTGTGGATTCCCAAGGGCAAACCAGGTTGAAAGTTAAAAGTCTGCTTTGTGCCGCCCACTTGTAGAATTAGATAAAAACAACTTCTCTCTGTCTGGGTACATTCTGTATGGAGGGAATCTGCCAAGTTTGTCACTGATTTCACTCTGGCTGATAAAACGTATATTTCCACAAACCACATACGACAGCTGTCCAAGACAGTAAACCTTCCCTAACAAGAGAATATTATATTCTTGTATCTAAAACAATGACAACAAAACAAACAAAACAAGCATGCCTCTCTAAAATGCCAATGGAAATAAATCAAATAACCATCACATGTCAAGCTTTTTCCCCCTTGCAAATAATGAAATATATACAGTATATGCACTTTTTTTGCCCCTGACAAGGAATATCTCCAAGTCTTACATGCAGCGCATTGGCTGCTGAAACAACAGTTATGTAAAGTAAATCCCTTAAGAACATTTGAGCATATCCAGCCATGATCCATAGAAATAAGCCTGTCTGTATCTATGTCTATAAGTCTACTTTCTCAGCCTCGTAGCTGTGTTAATTATCCTTGCTGCCACTCTCTCTCAAGGTCTTAGTGGCTTCTCTGTTGAATGCTGCTATCCGCAATTCAAATAAAATCTGAAATTGCTGTTCCAGCTACTTTAAGCAGCTCAGTGCATCAAAAGCAGTAGTCTGAAACAAAGCTCTCCGATTGTCGACAGCTAGACCATTACTTTACTAATCCTACTCATAATTAGGTTGGAAGTTAAAATTGATACTGTAGCAATATGCTTTGTTGTTCATTTAGGTAATTCTGTAGATAATGAAGGGTGGATATTTATTAGGCAACATTCAGAGGAACTTGTGCATGAAAATGCAATGGAAAATAGCAAAGACAAGGAATATAACATTGTGTAAAAGCCTTCATGAATAATGGGTGGAATAAGGGAGTAGGACTGATGAAGAGAAAAATAATGACATTAATAAAACTACTTATTAAAAGAAGTCCTGTTGTGTAATCAGAAAGGTAATGTGAAGAATTGCACTGCTTGCAAAAGTGACAGTATCCATGGAAACTAGTCAAAGTTGATGGAAAGATGGCCACAGGATTATGTTGGAAAAAGTCCTGTTAGGACTATAAACACACATCCAGAACTACAATGAACTAGTTTTAATGAAGCATATGTTACAATGTTGAAGACTTACATTTAGTTGAGAATATAAACATTTATTAGTTAAGTGTGACCCAATTTAAACATGAGAGAAAGTCAATTTCACACTGCATTCATCAGTGAACATGAAGAAAATCATTTTAACAGCAGTGAATTCCAAATGTACATTTAGAATAAAATTGGTGGTTTCATGCATGTTTGGTTTCTGTTTTACAGTCAGATTGATCATGTAAAAGTATCCTGAACCAGAACTTTAGTTCTGATTTATTGGCACAAGCCTCTCTTTTTATTTTACCAATATATCAATCATAAGTATGTGTAGAAACAGACTATTTAAATTGGGTAGTGGTTTTAGGTTTTATGTGTTTGAACTGGAGATTTTGAAAGGTACAGAGAAAATCCGGTAGAGAGAAAATGGAAGAAGTTCATATGTGCACATGTTGGACACCATTATCTGGATAATTCTTTACAAAAGAAAAAAGAACGCAAGCAATTAAACTTTGAAGCTCAAACCACAGTAACCTTGATAACAAAGGCTCTTTGCCTCGAGCTATTAATAACAGTTCAACCAAATTATATGATGTATGAAAAAGAAAAAAAAAACTTGTAAAGGACCATTCAGAGGAAATGTCAGAAGACCAGAAAGTTGCATGGTAGGAGGTCAAGTAGACACTCAACTGTCTCTACGCTTATATTTGAATATGTGCTGGTGCCATTTGCCTATCTTAAGCTGGAGTTTAAAGTTTCCTGACACCTACAGTTTTAAATCACCAGGCACATCAACTTTAATCTGCTCATGGAAAATACAATGTTGTTTATTGTATTTTCCATGAGTTATTTGGATTGTAGAGCTCATGAAAGGAAAAGTATGTTATTTATAAAAGTCCTCTTGGACTTAAAGCTGACTAATAAATTGGCAATCTCACATCTGATTGAAAAGAAAAAATGTAATCTAATAATGAAACAATCAACAGTCTGTTTACAAAGCGTTAAAACTAGGTGCGAAGTAAAACCCATTTCAGCCTTAATGTTTTGTTTTGTGGAAAGCTAAGAACAGCTTTACTGCTTCCAAAAGCCTGGATGAGTCCTCTGGAGAATGAGCTCCTCTATCTCAGCAGGGAGTCATGGAAGAAGTGGTATAGATTGTTCGTGATTTAAAGCGGGTTGTTCAGTGACCTACTGCTCCTCACTAACTGGAAGAAAACATCTCCAAGTTCTGACCAATTTTGCCTCCTGCCGTGTGAATAAGTTTATTGATCCTGCTGTCATCTCTGACCTTAGTGCTGTTCCTCAAGCAGACCACAGTAAATGACACTCATAATCAATGGTTGGTAGAAGGTTTCTGGTAGATTACTGAAAGTGTGTGCAACAATTACATACTTACTGACTGGATTCAACAAAGAATAAAAAGATAAATTACAGTGGTGGCAGAATTTCTTGATTTGTGATATATATACAGTATATATTTATTTATTTTTTTTGTCCAAAGGCAACTTGTTCTAAACTAACTAGCTTCAGGCTTGGTGATACAGCACCCATATTTCTCTACTCTAAATTGGATGTCGCAGTTTGCTTACTAATTCTAATGTATAAACTAAGGATGTAGCAAACGTTACAATATCTCACAATATTAGACAAAATTCTGTCTGTTTACCAAGAGCAATGCAGCTGCTGTCAGCATGTCACTTTGTCTGCTCAAGTATGGCCACGGCTGGACTGATAAAGGTGCATACTGAGCATCTGCTCATGACATGTCCACTTGCAAACTTTGCAGTTAGAGTTGTATCAGGACTGCATTTCTCTTTGCACTCTTCTCCTCCTATCAGTTGTTGAAATGTATGACACTAAAGAGTGATGTCGTTGCACTATAATTTTTAAATCAGTGTTAATATTTAAGTGTTGTTAGTACATAATATTCCCCCTGAACGTTTTTTTTTTTTTTTAGAAAATACTTTGCCATGCAGTTCCAAGCGTGCTGAGTCGGGCTCAACATGCATTGTCAGAAGAGTGTTGGTCACTGATTGGCAAGGGGTTTGAGTTACAGGCTGCGTCCCAACATCTCTTGGAGTTCTTCAGCGTTTCATTGTGCCTTTTCTGCAGCTCTTCTTTTTAGAATCAGGCAAAAAAGTCACAGATTGCTTAACATAGCTTCCATGTCCAACTTGGGACAAATATTGCTTGTCTAGTTTCTAGTCCAAATATCTTATTACAATAAGACAATACTAACTTAAAAGTAACTTTTCAGTAAGACATATGAGCTTTTAGTAAGTAATTCTGTGTGATAAAAGTATTAGTATTATTATGCCAGTGGAACTGTGTTAGCTGATGATTTTTGCAGCCCTTTCCAGCCTTATCCATACATTATTTTTGACAAGACTAAGAGCTTTTCTCACTTAATGACATGCAAATCAACTTTTATTTAAGGTTTTTTAGTTCTTTTATTGATGATTTGCTTCTCTACATTAAAATTAGATTATATAAAATTTCGGGAGAATGCTATTGTTCATAAGAGAGTACACTTATAAACTACAAAGGGTTCAAATACTGCATCTGTTAGCATGAATTTACTAATAAGTACTACAGCCATTTAAGCCGTTTCAATTTCCAGAAAAACAAATTAGGAAAAAAATTCAAAGTTGAAAAAGTGATAAATTTTAGTTCCTGCTTCATCTCCCTTTGACAGATGCTCACACTCAGCTGCAGGAAACAAAGCTCCTGCGCTGCATAGCTGAGGGGCAGCTGTCAATGAAAGATGTCAATCATGGCATCACAATTCCTTGTAGAGCATGAAAACAAATAGCTTAAACCTGACAAATGTGCAAAATGAGCACTTGATCCTTCCTCAGAAGGTTAAGAGATAAAACATACATGTCTTCACCAAAATAAAAAGCAAAGGAAATCTGTTTAGGAGGTGGATATTCTTTGCTGTATTTTTGAGAAAGCTATATTTTGGGAGGAGAAAGGTGGTCTATATTTGTATCCTGCCCTCCCAATTTAATACAGAACCAGATTTTACTGTAGTTACAGTTGCAAATCGAGTAGCATTTCAAAACAGAACTTTTTCCAAATTCTTTGCAAAATAGCAGATGCTTAGTTCCAGTGAACGGAGTATATCTGTGAACATTCAGTTTTAAATCTCACCACAGATTTGGGTCAGGACTTGGATAAAATGTTGTGTCCTTGGCTGTATGTGTAGCCTACAGCAATAACTACCTATATGCTGGTTTAAAGTCTTTGGCATTCTTGAACAGATTGTTTCCCCAAAACTGATGTGGGATTTTCCCCAATTTTATCTCTGATCTGTTTGAAGTTCTTCTTACTTTTATGATGCTGTTTCTTAACCAATGTTCACTAAAAAACCTCTGAGGCCTAAATAAATGGTGGACTCAACTCAATATTTTCCTCTGTGCTGCCAAAGTGGACTGACTTGCAACTGCATGACTCACCTGTCAGATTGTTTGTTGTACGGAACAAATTTAAAACCATGAATCATTTTCCATCAGTTTTCCTGCACTGCCTAGAACTGCATTAAAACACATTGACGTTTTTGACTGCAACCAGACAAAATGTAGCATGAATACTTTTTCACAACACTGTAAATCCAACACTCTTTAAAAAAAATCCAACACATATTGAAGTAAATAGAGAAAGAGAAATATCAGAGATGGAAAGACTAGCTGATGCGGTGAGCAGAGGGAAGGTGTATAGGATCACCTCCAGAATATCAAAGAGCCACCGCATCAGGATGGGTTAGGCCTGCCGTCATTAAACATGCTCTCTTAATGATGAGGCTCTCACTCTTGCACTGATGAGGGAAGGAAAGAGACCAGCGGACAGCTAATTGGAGTCAATTTCTGCATCACTGAATGTGTGCATGTGGATTTGTTTGCATGCATATGTACAAACCTACTGGTTTGTATCTGTTCCCACAAACTTATTTGAAAGAGAGAAGAGACCGCATAAAACTTCTCTCTGACCACTCTGTGCAAAAACCACCTGATTCTGGCTAATTTAGCCTCATTTTAAAAGACAGTTTTTTAGCTGGTCTCCATCAGTCAACTAACCCACGGGGAAAGACAGACCCCAGGCTAACAAGACGAATTTAGCCAGGGAAGCAACTGAAGGGCGGACATATTGACAGACACAGAACACAATTGAATCAAATTAGTCCACAGAGTATTTATTTAGTCCAATTAGTTCCAGGACTAATACCAGAAGAGGAAAGTACCATTAAACAGCTCACCTCGATGGAACCTTGCTTGCTTTATTTGCCGAATTAAAGGACAAAGTCAGATGTAAAATCATCCTCGGTTTGGCAGCATATAGTTGATGAGACAATTTATTATATAAATCAAGGCATAATTAAATTTCACAGGTTTGCATCATACCCAACCACCTTTGACAAGGACAACATTTTGTCCTAATGGTCACAGATTTCATTTAATTGGTCTCAAACCGGGGACTGTGCATGCTGTTGTTTGTACTGTTGCCTCACAGCCACAGGGTTGCCAGTTTGAGTCTCAGCCAATCTCAGTCTTTCTGAGTGGAGTTTGCATTGTATCTCCATAAGGGGGTTTTGTCTGGTTACTCTTCTTTGTTCCTTTGTACACAAACCCTTGCCCATGTTTTTTTTTTTATTTTTTTTTTACTACAGCAAACAAATGTTTCTTGGAAGTTTGCAGACAGTGTTTTTCCTCCGTTACAAAGTTAACTTCTACAATGTTCAACAACATTTCACCTAAATAAGACTTCTCTTTGTCTTTTATTCCTAAATGACCACCAGACTCAGTACATAGGGTTACAAAAACAAAGTTAACACACATCTTGCCTGGCACAACAACAAAGATGATGAACACAACACTTTCATCCAGTCTTTCTGCTTACCTACGCTCTCCTCTAGTTGACTACTGCCAAATTCCAAATAGAGATGTTCTCATTTGCATGTTCCTTTTTTCTTGACACATCATTAATCCACCGTACAATATTGAATAAAAGGCGACTGATTAAGACTGCATTTTGATTTAAACTAAAGTCGATTATGTGCTGCACAGTGGAGCAGTTGTTGCTGCAAGGAAGGAAAGCAGCAAGAAGGTGCTGGACTTTACATGTTCTCCTCTTGGTGCCATGTCTGCCTTCAGCAGTCCAAAAAAATATACATGTGAGGTTAACTGTTCAGTCTAAATTGCCTATAGGAGTTAGTGTGTACATGTAGATCGGATGGCCTGTGTGTGTCTGTAGTATCCTGAGATATATTTGTCACTCCTTCAGGGTGTAACTAAGGATTGCTTGAGATGGCTGTCATCCCACTACATTGTAAGGCAAGTTTAATTTTATAGCACATTTCAGCAACAAGACAATTCAAAGTGTTTTTCATGATGAAAGCAAAAATAAAATAATAAAAAAATAACATGCAAGACACATTACAGTGCCAGAATAAATTAATACAGAGAAAGGATTGGTGAATGGTTTTCATTCCTTATATTTTCTGTTACACAATGACAAAAAGACATTTGTGACAGAATTGTTAAAGTGTATGAGGTTATTTTTAATCCACATAATCCAGATGTACAATCTGAACAGCAGCTACCATTTATATAGTTCTTAACCCTCCAAAAAGTAATTATTTTATCCCAGTTTTAAAATGCACACAATCAAATCACACGACTATATCAGAAGATCTGTTTTGTAAAAAAAAAAAAAACAATCAGAAAAATTTATATCAAATTAATGATAGGAGAAAATGAAATAAATGCTGCTCTTCAACATGCCTTCCTACTGGAATAGAAAGCATAACATGTAAACATCATTATAAATGAATGTTGTTCGTCTCCACTGATCCTTACAACATACAAAAATAAGCGTACTTCAAACATTAAACTATTAAACAGAATTAGGGTTTCCTGATGTTAATATGCTGCACCATTGTGTTTACTCGAGAAAGTAAATAAGCCTGAAGGCATTGAGAAGCATTCATGCCTGGTTGATCCCATTAGTGGGACTTACCAATTTGTGTGGACATGCAAGTTGTAAATAGATAGATTTGCACAAACATCTTATTTTCCTGTTTGATATTTGGAAGAAATTCTCCTTTATATGGAGAGAAATTGTGTAGACTACAAGCTGTGTGTTGTTAGCCCTTTTGACTTGCAGCAAGAAGGACCTTGATTCCAATCCTGGCCAACAGTTTTCTGTGCAAGTTTGCATGTTTTTCCTTGTGTATATGTGGGTTTCCTACCAGCCTACTGCCAAGGTTTTAAAGCCTGCATGTTAATTGGAAACTCTTGATTGCCCTGATGTGTAAGTTTATGCATGCATTTCCTCATGAACTATAGTTGGCCTGTCCAGGGTGTGCCCTGCCTCTTAACTATTAACTGCTTTAGTTAATGTTTAAGCTAAATGTAGCAACACTGCTACATTTAGCGGGTGCTGAATGGATTTATAGCTGTGCTTTCGGAGATTTTTAGATACAAACTGACAGATCTTTTGCTTTATTCAACCTGACAAACTATTAAAATCACTATTTTACCTGAAACACAAACGTAACTGACAGACAGCAATCATATCACTAAAAGACTATTTGAATACTATTGTAGTTACTTGTCATTAAAGCTTGCTTTTAGTAGGATCATTCTTTGGTTCATACATAACTAAAATATCCTTATGTAGTGGATCTAGAAATTAATGTGTTACTAAAACAGACACCCCCATTTTTGAAAAGATTATTTTAAGATGATTAGAACAACTGTCTAACATTAGCTGACTCATGTCAATGACTACCTAGTCAGTAGAGGGCGCTACTGTGAGTGAATGAACAAACGAGGAAACTTCTATAGTGTCTGCCCGCGCATGCGCAGTTAATAATAAACCGCTGCCAGCAGAGCAAGGCACAACGTATTAACGTGTCTGTTCCTCATCATTCACAGGTACTATTTATAACTATTCCTAAACATTCTTAAAGATGTTGAAAGTAATGTGAACTGTCTGTGACATTATAGTAACATTTTGAGAGAACTTGATCCGGGTTCTGAAAAGTATTTGATTTGTTTTGTCGAGTCGAATAATGGCTACCGTTAGTAGTTCTTTAACGGCTTGATTACAGAGAGCCCCTGGGATGTACAGATGTGCGGGTGAAAGAGAACATCGTATTCGTTTACGTTTACTTTTTGGTATCTGAGCTAATGGCTGAAGGTATGAATGGGCATTAGAGTTATTACTGTCTTTGGTGATGGGAAGTTATTATTTTGATGAACATTAAGTTTATTTTGCAATGAACGACATATACACTCAGAGGCAGACACACGTAATGGGTTATTATGTTGCACTTTATTTTATTTTACAAAAGAGTATTTGTTTGTATGACTCAGGTTATTAACAATATTGCAAACCAAGAGGTCAATTGTATTTGAGCTGTTTTGAAGTGAAAGACTATGACAGTGTATTTTGACATGAATACTATCCCAATGTTATGATGTTTTGGGATAGTGTCAACTCAAGGATAGTTTGATATTTGTGTTTAAATAGAATGACTGAATGTTTAAGACTGTTGGAGTTAATAATAAACCGCTGCCAGCAGAGCAAGGCACAACGTATTAACGTGTCTGTTCCTCATCATTCACAGATCCACAGCGCATCCTGCCTGTGCATCGCTTGTGCCGGCCCAGATTCCCCCTAGGTCTGGGGCCGGTAATACTTACAATACATACATGGAATGCTTTCACTTCTAGTTATGCTGATTTTACTGCCTGGGATCTATGTAGGGACTACAGTACTTCAACAATTTAAAAAACCAAGAGCTTTGTTTGATTTGCCTTAAAAGTTTGCATTAAGAAAATAATAATTAAGTAAAAATGTGTCAATAAGTGGGTTCCTGTAAGGTAACTTCAGCCTAATTGTGTTGCTTATTGAGTCATGCCTCAATAAAATAGAGATGCTCCAGTTTGTTTATTTTAAAACCCATCAGTGCAGCCATGAGTGCTGTCTGAGAAAGAATGCCTACCCCCTGTCAATCACATAAACACTACCCAGCCTTATTACAACCAACAAAATGCAAAGAGAAGCAAGAATGTGCACTGAATAAGTGACATGACAAACAAATTGTAGAATCCTAAGAAACCTGGGAACCTCTCCTCAAAACTGAGCCACATTTTTTCTGTAACTTTCAAAAAATTTTATTGTTCTGCTGAGCATATTTATTTGATAAACATCAAAAATTAGTGGACACTTAAACAGCAAGAACAGTCCAAAACAGGTTTTTACCAATTTGACTTAACTACAAATACAACTAAAAATAACTAAAAATACAAAGTACATGACAATGTACCAGTCCTTACTATTGATGTGGAACACAAACAATGTCTGAAAAAAAGACATTGAGGGGAAATCACTGAGATTAGGAAAGGGTGGCACAGCTGTTGTGGAAGTGGGACAGCTGTTTTGGGAGAGCTGTTTGGACATTTTGATGAAACTGAAAAATAATTGCTTGTGATGCTACAGCTGTGTGATAAGTGTAGAAGTAAGTGCTTTCATTTGTAACTCTCACTGCTACTCAGGCGCCTTAAGGGCACCTAAAATGTATAAAATTCACTAAAAATACACAAAAGTAACACATCATTTACATGTAGAAAGAAGACCAGTTCTAAATGACATGACATTAAAAGATACAAATGATGAAGCGCAGCTGGTTTCTTACACGGCGGCAGAGATAGTTCACTATTCAGCATGCCATATTTCTGCTTGCATAACCGCCTGACAGTGTCTGTGCATGGGATCAGCACATTCTTTAATAGCTGCTGTGACAGTTTCCTCGATGTTTCAGCCAACAAAGATCTCACTTCACCCACACCAGAGCATCAGCGAGCTGACATTTTTTTCTTAATGGTGTCACATAGGTGCCCATGGGATTTAAGATTTGGTCTGAAGGACTGTCATTTTAGAGCTTATTTTCTGCTGGGCGAAATATTCTTTTAAAAGCAGTCTAGGATGTTGTGGCTAATAAATGGTGAATTTGCTTTATAGCTCATATCGGGACCCTTTTGCACACTTAATTGCTTTGATATGTAATGGGCAAAATAGGCAACAAGAAGGAAAACATTACGAGAAAGGCGTTATTTCTTTTTACAATAGTCATAGTAAAGGCTGATTAGTGTGGTATCATAATGAAACTCGAAAGGTTTTTATATGTGTTGGTCAATTGTTTTTCCCAAATCTAAGTCAAATATCTCTTAATTAATGACTGACATTTTCTTATTTAGTGTCCATGCCATCATAAACAGCAGTGCATTTTATGAACTCCAATCATGCTATTTTTTCTGACAATATCATCCAAAGCTTCTTACCACTATGCAAATATTCCCTATATTTTACCGTGCTTAAATTATAAATCATAAATCACTCTCGTCGTTCCTTGTTAGACTGTCAGAAAGAGTCATGGGCCCTCTGTAAACATGTTCTCACTTCCCACTCACATAAAGTTGTCTGGCATGCACTCTGTGCTCTCGTTTTTCATGGTGTAGGGTTTTCAAATAGATTTAAAAATAAGTTCCTTAACATTAATAAATTATTAAGACCAATACCAAGTGCTATGTGGTTGTAGCTTTCAAAAATTGCATCTGCTTTTGAACCTTAGCTTAATGAAGTCATTTGTATGCCCTAATCTGACAGCAACTCAATTCAAAGTGATGCAAAAGAAGGCTCATACTGTTTGTCCTGGTTGCTGGTTCTGAAACTCAAAACCAGCAACTGGAATAAAGGAGCTGCTATTTATTTTCTACTTAGTCAGCCACCTTGACAAGAATCCCTCACTTAGCCATCAGAAAGGGCAACTGAAGATCTGCTTCCTTACTTACTTCATAAATTCAGTGTGTAATCTTTAAAGTATAAAACAATTTTATATTCGCCGCTCATAATAGTAGCTTTAAATGGTCTTCATTTTGATGAGAAATGTAATGTACAAATACCATATACCAAACTAGTGGATTGAATCAGCTGTTAGAGGTAATTAGTGAGAAACATGTAGATGATTACCCTGCATGTAATTATGCTAAAGTGACAAACTGTTAATAAAACAATGTTAAGCATTTTTGTGACATTGTGTGAGAGACACTATTTGGCCTTTATGAACTATTCTTTCAACCAAACATCATGTACAGGCTCAAAGTAATGAGTTTATATTTTTCCATGAATTTTTTTTTACTATTTATCATAATCATATATGATATGATTTTCAGGAACTGCCATGAAGTAGACATTGTCATATCACCCTAAACTATTAAATTTGTTGTTTAATACTGAATTTTATTATAATTGTGTATGCTCAATTTAGACACACAGTCATAAAGACAGCAATATGAATGTAATTCTTGGTTTTAGACTTATTAGAAATTCTGATTGATGATGATCACCGTCACTATAGGGACTTTAATGTCTAAGAAGACAAAAACATTTCTGTAGTGAAATGCTATAGAGTATTTTAATTGTTGTTTGTTTTTTTTTAACACTAATCATTTTTTATCCTATCTAGTGTTTCAGTCATGTTTTTTGAGTGATTTTTCTTAACCTTTTGCTATTTTTCTAACTACCTCAGTTTTACATCGCAGAAAATATCCTTTTTGGTTTTAATTATGAGATTACTTCTTAACTTTTGTTCAGGGATGCGGCTTGCATGAGGGTATCATTCATACTATGTGAGTCTTGGGGGGGAAAGGCCGGGTTCTAAGGAGCTTTCCAAATAAATTTGGCTCCACAACAGCCACACAGCTGTCCACCAGCTGTGATGGTATTTTTAGCTGCTGCTTCGCACCATCTGTGACTTGAGCCTGTTACTATGGAAAATCAGGTTGGAATATACAGAGTGCTGAGATTATGATGCCACTTGTTGCTGTCAGTTAAATCTGAAGCTGCTTATTCTCACCCAGAGGGTTTAAGACTGCTAATAATTCTTATCACATAATAGCCAACCATGTTGTGCCTCCTGCCCTGAAGGACTGAACTACAGGGAACTAAGAGACTGGTATAAGAACGATTAATCCCACAATTAGGGATGGGCTGGCCATGGATCAAAAGGTGTCCTGGCTGGCTGGTCTGCTCCAGGCCGAATGGGCCAGTGGTTGGAATGTGTTACTTATTTTCTTATTAATTTTTACTCCATAAAGCACATCAGTTGAAAAACCTGTGGAAAACATCAACTGAAAAAGTTAGTGCAGGATGCAATCAAATTAACAGATATTTTAAATGGTGGGGAGGAATAGGTCAGTGACTACACAGGACCCAGTGGCAGGACTAGATTAACAAGCACCATCTACATGGCTCTATCGTCCCACCCTGGACTTGACATATATTATGTTTGGGTTTTTGTATGTAAGGAAAACCGCAGCTGGTATAAGCAGTGTTTTTTGAGGACAATGACTGATAAAGTCATTTTAATCAGGCAACATTAGCTTATTTCATTTAACCAGAGTTTTGCTTTCCTTCCTTTGGACCAAGCAATGTGAAATATTCCTAAAAAAAACATGTTAAATGTCTAAATACTAGCCAATCTACAGTAGGTATTGTTTATTCAGCTGGTTGTTAATAATAGGCCCCTGCAATTATTTATAGTATAGTATTATTTATATTTATTTATAGCTATTTATTGCTATAATCATGTGCAAGAACTACATGTGTTATCAGCCAGTGGCTTAAATCAATCCAAATACACTGATGCTCCCTTTATCTAAAAATATTTATCGGACTGACAGAATACTTGTTCAGTTAAGACCATGAATTTGCAACAGCTAACCCACTCTAAAAGAGGGTACAAACAAACTACCAAAGGAAAATGTATCTTGAAAAAGCACTTCTTTCTTTAAAAATTGTAACAGCAAGTTAAATTATGTTTGTTACTCCACAAGTCCTCCTGGGAGCTTTGTCAACAAGGCTATAGTAAACCCACCCTTGACCCGGCAGGGCACCTTTAAGCTCAGGCCAACACTGGAACAGACTCTGCAAAGCTTGGCTGAAGGCAGTGGGGAGCAGGTCTGCCAGTGATTGCTGATTGTCTGTGTACTCAAGGGGATTGCAGATATTGCAGGGGTTTATACATATCTGCTCAGTGTCGCCGCTGTTATTTTCCTGGCTTGATGGATGGTTGTTTGCTGCATTCATTTTTTAGCCCTGGCTTTCCCTCTAAAAGCAGGCTTTGTGAATGAAGGTGCATGTGTATGTTTATGTGCCTGTTTATGTGCGCAACTGAGTTAAAAACCAAACGACAGCCTCTGTGATTGATACTACATGTGAAACTAAAACTGTCCCCCGCCTGTGCGGCATAATAAATTACACTTGACGACAACGATGTGTCCACAGATGACAGCAGGACGTGCCCCAGTACCAATAAATCTATATTTCCCCTTGTGCTCTGTTCATTTACTCCCTTTTCTTCCTGCAGAGGCCTCATTGACAAGTTGCGCAAGAGCAGGTTTTATCTTGCTTTACAACAAATGGCAAGAAGAAAAAGTGAAGAAGCCAGAGAATGAGAGTTGATGATGTATCAACAAGGGGCCTGTGAAGCTCATGATGGCTGATGAGTTTTCACTTCAACTGTCAGCAGGTTACAACAAGATGTACAAATTTAGTATCACAGATGGCCAGTGTACAAAAGTTTAGTTGTATATTTGATTTTCTAGATTTCTTTTTCTCGCACATATATATTATGCCACTCACAAGGTGGCTACTAAGAGCCATCACAAGCATACATGCATTCACCATTGGCAAGAATGCCTGGAAACATCTTTTGGGGGGAATTGCAAGATAACTCTTCAAATAATTTTGAAATGAAGTACTCTGCAAATTTCAATTTGTGCATTTTCTTTTCTCCACACAGGATAAAAATCCCACATTCATGTGGAATGATATACATACAGCTTCACTAATATTTTGTTAAACATTCCCTGTCCAGTTGAATCTCATTCAAATGCTTTTTGTTGCTGTCAACCAGCTTTTGAATGTAATTCTGTCTGGATTTTGACCACATTTCTTGTCAGAAATGGTAGTTCTTGGCATTGAACTGGGTTTTAAGTATATACTATTGATTCTAAATAAAACTGCCGTAAGGCCCAGTGTGTTATGGTCAGACGAGAAAAAAACAACAACTCAGCTCCCCCCCCTTAAGTTAGGTTTATATTGCCCTCTTCAACTCCAGGCCATGAGGGCCAGCATTCTATAACTTTTAGATGTGTCTCTGCTTCAGCACACGAGTCAAATAATCAGGTCGCCAGCAGGACTCTGGAGGACTGGACTGCATACTGAGGAGATAATTCAGCCATTTGATTCAGGTGTGTTGGACCAGTGACATCTAAAAATTGCACTGGACATCAAGGCCTGGATTTGAGAACCCTTACTGCCAGGCTAATGCTTATGGTTTTGTTGCCAGTGTTTCTGGTGCATTGCCTAAATGGTGGATATAATGTAAACTACATATTGGTCTTTAGCTTCTTAAATCAACAGCTAAATGGTTGAACCTTGATACAGTTGAGTAATCCAACAGAACAATAATCAAAATGATCTAAACTAGTTGTGGGCTAAATAAAGCAAGGTAACAATAAACCCCAAAGCACTTCACACTACATTCAGTCACTCACCCACACATGCACACTCTGATGGTGGTAAACTACTGGACTGTAGCCACAGCTGCCCTGGGGCAGTCTGACAGAGGCAAGGCTGCCACGCAATGGTGCCACCGGGTCCTCTGGCCACCACCTCGCTCTCTGGAGGGATTCATACAACCGTAGTTACATATTAACTTTCGTTTTAGACTGTGTAGGCTTTTTGTTTTAGAACAAAAGTTGTACCTCTCACACAACTGTCAATGCCAATCTTCATGTGGAATGTGGAGATTGTTGTTCTATAGCCTCTAAATGATAAAATCCTCCCTGCATACTCTGAGGCAGAGTATGCTAAAATTAAGCTACATGTGTGATGTTTCTCTCTGCTCAGGCCATCTACTTTCAACACTTGCTTTTAGGCAAAACTCACGTTTGGAGCCATACTGATGGCTTGAGGGTTTCTAAAAGATGATTGTGTCACTTTGAGAAAGAGAAGCCATTTTACTTGAGCTGGTGGTGTGCACTGCATTCTTTATCTACATTTGTCTTTCATCCAGCAGCTTGTTTTAAGTGACATCCCATGGAGTGTCATTTGATGACTAGCTTTATTCTGTCTAACTCCTTGCTGGGTGGTTCTTTTGTGCACCAAAACTGTTAGAATTACATTGTGAGCATTGTACCTCCAGCCTCCCGTGAAACTATGCTCACTCAGTGCTTTATCCTTGAGAACGAGCGACTGAGAAAGCAAGCACCTTGTGCAGATAGACTTAAGGTACAGACTTGTATGTTTTCTCAATTCTTTTCGAAAAGCGCAGCTATTTGGGGTTAAGAAAAGTTTCCCCGTTACTTGGTTTCAGACACATGCGGAGCAAAACCAAAGTTTTAATGACTTGATACTGTCACATAACTACTTCATTGAAGATATTTTGGCAAATAGGTGCCTGTAAACCTGTTAAAGAGCTTTTCTACACAAACACGCAATGATACATGCTTTCATATCTACATCCACCTTGATAGAGCAGCACAGGTAAAGGCAAAAGCTAAGCATGAAAGTCAGGACCCCCGCAAACACACTCAGACACATCCAAAATAACATCGTAAATATGCACACAAGCCCGCGTTAGAGGGAAAGATTCCTCAGCGAGTAAAAAAAAAATGCCTTCAAGTTAGCAGAAACACACAAACACTCCTAGACACATGCAGTGATCTGTTGTCCTTGTTGTTGTTTTTCAGCTTTTCCTTTCATGTTCAAAGCTTAGCGTGTGATTCCTGCCTCTCCGCTGAGAATAGAGTGAGAGAGCATAATCTGTGTGACGGGATAGAGGTAAAGAAAGAGAAAAAGAGGTGGCAGAACGAATGAAAGGCAGGGGAGAATGTATAATTGAGCAACCTTGGCGATCTCACATCCTCATAACATGATTAGGACTAACCTGGCATCCGAATATGGAACAGGAGAATGTTCCTGTAGGTTACCATTGCCACAGGCCTCCATATTTAACACGATAATATTTCATAATATTTGTTGATTGCTTATTCCCTGTGGGTGGATGCAGGCAGGGTGTTTCTGTGTTGCTGCTGCAGAGACCCTCATAAACATCTTATAAGAATGAAAATCAAACCAGTTCCAAATTTTTTAAAAAAATGCAAAAAAGTGGTAGACACTTGGAAACGAAAGACAAATCTCTCAGCAGTTTAATGTTGGCAGCGCACAGATGGGAACAGACAGAGGAGTCAAGTTTTCCATCAAAAACGACCATCAGCAGAAGTGATGGGTCAGTAGAGCCTGTGTGTACTCACGCAGCCATAATAAACAGAGTCAGCATGAGGTAAAAATGGTTCCTGGCAGATATTAAGAACAAATAGGCTCCAGACTCATCTCTGTGTTCCCCGAAAACACACACAGACGCTCACTGCACCAGTGGCGCTAGGCCAAGCACAGATGAGATGGGGTAGAGTGACAGAAGCAGCGGTTGGCAGGATATCAGCAAAGGACTGAACGTGAACGGAGCAAAATTTGTGTGTGTGAATTGCGTGCCTGGAGACATGCAATGTGGGTACGTGTGTGCACGAGTTGACAGAGACAGCTGGGTTTTTAACAGGAGCAAGCTGTTGGATAAATCAATGAGGCTGTGTGGTGGCCACCACCTCCCCTGTTACTTAGCAGGGAGGACCTATATCCATGTCCTTAGGACACTTCCCACTGCGTGTGCTTGCGTGTGGGAGTGTGTGTGTTGATAGTAGTGGAGGTTGGTGAATATCTGCCAGCTGAGTCTTTGCCAGTTAGTGTTTATGGATCTTGCTGTGGACTACTGTGTACTCCCCTTGTAGCGATCAGAACTCACTCTTTCTGAAACTTTCTCCTGTCTGATCAGCAGAGCTGTTTCGCCTGCCAACTTTTCTTTGTGTTACACAGGAAGTAGGTATAGAACGCATCACTGTTCTTGGTAGATTTCTATTGGGCCTGACATGAAACACACAACAAAATATCAACACAAGTTAGGTCATTACGTAAGTTATGTGTAATAAAGTGGAGTCATCAGGAATGTGTATCAAACATGAATAAAATCAGTTGTAAAAGGCTAAAAAAAAGTCCTGGAAATAAAATACAAACTTTCAGCATTTAGATACCAGGGACTGTCAGTGAACAATTTCCTTTCTCTTACATTGTATGACTTATATCAAATACTGCCTAGAACACTGTAACATAAAAAGTACTAGCATTAACATCAAACTAACGCCTTAAATTTACAAGAATAATTTTCCATGAAGGGCTGACATTTGTCCCTTATCTTTCTCATGTAACTCTTTTCCCTCACTGAACAACCTAGTCAACGTCCCTCCTCCTAAACTTGAGAGGTTGCATGACTTAGTTGTTTCTCGATTGGTCAATCTTGCTTGTCCAATCACATTAAGAGAGAAGAGAAATTTGGAAGTGAACAGTTCAAGAACAGCCAAAATATGGGGATTAGAAAACATTGAAAGACACCATTTTCAAATAAAACAAAGTTTCTCTCTTTAATCCATCTATCAAAGTAGGGTGCTAAAAAAAGCTTGTCCAATAATCAATCCAAAACAGTACAAAAAGTAAACATCAACATTTCTGTGCATGCATTATGAAAATCTAGTACATTTAGGTGCCAAGGACCAAGGTTGCAGGACAGTAAAGGCTTGTTATTAATCATATTTTTCTGATGTTTCTGCAATTCTATCTTGTCTTGCAAGGAGAAATAGTAGACATACAGTAAAGTGAATCCCACCAACAGAATTAAAGTATTTTTTTTTCTTATTACTTTACTCAATTGCTTGCTTGCATATGAGCTTCAGCAGTGAATAATATCAGTAACATTAAGATTTCTTTTAAAAAGTGTCCTTCAGCAGCAACAGATGTCTTAGATTCATAATTTCAGCAGCATGAACACGGAAATCGTATTCATTGACTGTGGAAAGGATGCAAAAGGGTCTTATCTATTGATTCCATTTGCTGAAATTATGTGTACTGTATATATTAGACCACTATATATCAATCCTAATTATTTTCACTGTAGCAAAATCAGAATGCCAGAAGTTAATTACTGTGAAGGATATGGTATGTGTGTCTCAGTATTAACAAATGTTTGTTGTGACTTTGTACTACAGAGGCTTCATCGTTTGAAAGACTTGATAAGATATGTTAACATCATGCTAGGTCTATGGTAATGCGCATAACCTTACCCAAACAAGTTTCAAAAGCAGGTGTCTTATTCAGTCACCTGTTTCCATGGTTACAGTGACTATCAGACAGGTAGTAGGCTTAAAAAATTTATTTTTTTGTTTAACAGAATGCACTTTCCTCTTTTATAAGAAGAAAACATGTTTAAGCAGATAATGAATAGCAGACCCAACCTGTGGGAGGTTATGAGGAGAAGAAATGTGATGTTGCCATTAAAAGGCCAAGTATGTCTAACTAAGCACACACAATGCACAGCATTGCTTATTACATTATGAAGCAACTCCTGAAAAACAGCTTCCTACTTCATGTGATGTTATGCCTGTTCGCTTGAAAAGTTTTGCAAATCAAGTCTCACATTGTTCACGTCCTTCAGCCTATGTCGAAGAAGGCACTCAGGATTCCCCAATGCTTGGGTTATGGATGTCACCTGCTCTTCATCTTCTCTCATGTCGTCTTCCTTTTTTCTGCGTCTTACATTTACAGCTGGGCCAAATTTTTCCCCTTCAAGCTTTTTTGATTTTCACGGTTATCTTTAAGTGTTTCCCTCTCTCTATTTTGACACTTGCATGCTGTCAAGGACAGGCAAATGCAACACAAGAATTGGCAGTTAGTGCCAAGGCACAAAACATGCTTTGATGGAATGTCATGCAGACTTCAAAATGCTTAGCGGACCTTGTACATCAAAGCTGTTTGGAGTTGAGGAGGTAGAAGTGATGTCGATAGAGACCGTGAAGTTTCTTTAGATGGTCTAAGTTGGATGCTTTTAGTTAAGAGAAACAAAAAAACAAACAAATTGTTTACTTCACTATATTTCACTCTGCAAGAGGATGGCGGTTGTTCTGTTTCATGGTGCTAGGGTCAAGTTAATTTAAAGATAGAAAGAAAAATGCAGCTTATCTTGGAATTCTGAGTAAAGAGACTAACTGTATTTCTCATAAAAATACACAGCACAGAGAAATCACACAAGGAACGTTTTAACAGGAAGGCAAAAATGTGGAAAGGAATAAGAGATGCCCATGACCTCCAACACAGGGTATTTCCAATGCATCATAGAGTTAAAGAGTTTGAAGCGGTCTGTTAACCAAAATTGAATCCATAGCTAAAGACCTTCAAGAAAAAATAAAAAAGGCATTACAAATGCCTCAATTTTTTCTGAATTGAATTATTTTTCACACATGGTTTTAAAGGCAGAAAGTATTTCTGGATTTTGGAAAATTTTCACATAGTATCATCACAAAGCTGCAGTAAATTTGTCAGCTGCACCTCAGTAACAGGAATGTTGCATTCCATTATGTCTCAAAGGTGCTCTATTGGACTGAGATCTTCCCTAAAGTGCATTGTCAGGCTCACCATGTAGGGGTAATTTGAGCTTTGTGACATGGAACATTATCCCACTGGGTGTGGCCATCAGCAAATAGGTAGACTTGGGTTTAAATAGACGGACAGGGCCAGTGGCGATAATCTGACTGTGGTTCTCTTGAAAGCAGCTAGTACTGTACCAAGTAACCATTACAATACCTCCATGGATAAAATTTTGTGGCTGGTTTCTCACCACCTTAGCACCTTCTTGTCTGATAAAAAAATCAAAAACTGAGGCAAGTAAAGGTGGGGCACTGGAAAACCTCCTCATTTGCAGCACATCTCCCTCTGGAATTGGTTAATCATAGCTTCGCTAAATGTCAATATGCTCATAAAACATGACACTATATCGAAGACAGTGTACACATTTGAATGCATTATTTCTCTCTATATGAGCACTAATTCCACATTTTTGCTTATTTGGAGATGGGAGTTGTTTTGGTATTGTAGGGCGAAGGGGAAGGTTATGGGTACAGCATTATAACAGAAATTCTACAAACAAAGGAATATGAGCTGCATTTGTAAATACACTTGACAAATGTTCAAACATTTTTCTGCCACAGCAACAATTGTAATATTTAGTTCGATGCCTTCCAATTTATTATATTTGGAGGCTTTTCAAGTGTCTGGAAAAAAGCAACAGCATTGTAGTTTTGAATGTGTTACTGTCACAACAACCATCACGAAATGTGCTATGATATTCATTATTTTTATCTGACTTCATTGTCAATTCTTCTCAACAAAAACAGTAAATCAGGAGGATGTCATGGCGTTTTTCAATTAAAAATGTATCATCACTGAACGAAAAAACAGAAAAGCTTAAAATTACTAGTTTGACGTGTGTTAGTGTGATACATTTGTTGTGATGTTTGCCTTTTACAAGCAGAAAAGCTGTGAATTTTTTTGCTGACAAGTTATTTTGGAGCATACTGATATATCAGTTCGAATCTGCAAAGCATTTCTGAAAATAGTACTCCATTTCATATCGTAGTATCGCAAAAGGAATTAAAGGCAAAACACTGATCAAGAAGAACACACTCATTGCCAGTGTAAACGGACTCTTTACCAGTCATCAACTTTATGAAAAACTAATTTATATTAGTTTAGTACCTTGTTAGTACTTAAGCAGCTTAGCAAAACACAATAAAATAAACAATATTTAAAATGATTTGCCCTAAACCAGAAAACCCGATTGACCATTGAGTTGCATGGTGGGCACTCAGTCTAGTAAAACTACTAGATTTTAAAAAAATAATAATTAAAAACATAATAAAACTGCACAATAAGAAAGCCACAGCAACAACAAGACAGGGAACAAGACATGAAATTTCCTGTTCTGTATCCATCCCCCTCCCATTGTTACAGGATTATAAAGTCTAATGGCCCGTGGTAACGGGGCTGCACAGTGGCGCAGTTGGTAGCACTGTTGCCTTGCAGCAAGAAGGTCCTGGGTTCGATTCCCGGCCGGGGTCTTTCTGCATGGAGTTTGCATGTTCTCCCTGTGCATGCGTGGGTTCTCTCCGGGTACTCCGGCTTCCTCCCACAGTCCAAAAACATGACTGTCAGGTCAATTGGTTTCTCTAAATTCTCCCTAGGTGTGAGTGTGTGTGTGCATGGTTGTTTGTCCTGTATGTCTCTGTGTTGCCCTGCGACAGACTGGCGACCTGTCCAGGGCGTACCCCGCCTCTCGCCCGGAACGTAGCTGGAGATAGGCACCAGCAACCCTCCCGACCCCATTAGGGACAAGGGTGAACAGACAATGGATGGATGGATGGATGGATGGGCCCGTGGTAACTACTTGTACACCCTTGACCTAATACGCTATCCACAATATCATCAATTTGCAAACAAAGGATCAAGAATGAGCAGCCACCCTGTTCCTCTGCAGTGTGCTACTAATCTAGGATCAATCCAAATGGTAAAAACAGTATTCAATTCAGTGTCAAAAATTAGCTAAAAATACCTCAAAGGCCCATCCGAGCGTCACAAACTCCACTTTCTCTTCAGGAGATATCTTACCATCCATTTGCGCTGGAACTCGAACCTCATTTCATCAGTGTTTCTTGCTTATACGTCCATAACTAAGCATGGATGAGACATGATCTGACTCAAAGAAAGGTAATTTGTGATTTCAGTAAGCCTTATGCTGACAAACATGTACAAAGATATATTAACATAATGAGCAAATCAAGTTTTCCTTACATAAGAGCTCAACTGCACTAGTGTTGAGAAAAACGTTGTTTTGATGGAGGCACAAAGTTTAATGGCACAGATACCAAAATATTGCGCTATGGAAAATACACACAAAGATTCAAAGGGATTGTTGTCATCAAAATGGTCCATACACAGAAACTATGCATCTCAGGAGAAATGTTTATTTTCAGATGCTGTCTCTTTCAGTTCCTTTCGCTCTCCTTCAAAGCTTCTTGCCTTGCCCGTGCTGAGTGAGTTGCTGCCATGCCACCGTGGAGAGTTTGAAAGTTAAAAGATTGTGTTTATTGTTTCTAAAGGAATAGCAGAACACGAAGACACTTCCTGCAACAGCTTTCTTTTTGAAGTGCAATCGCTGTTTATCTTTCTGCGGGGTTTTAGTTTACATCGGAGAATACTCAAATAGAAAGCTATTACATTTTTGTATGAAAAAAACATCAAATGCAAAGTGCTTCCTGATAATTGCACGCTGCGTGACTGCTTGTCGTTTTCAAAGATGCTGTCGGCGGAAGTGAATTGAACAAGAAAAAATAAAGTTGCTTACATAGGTGTAAGCAGTGGTTTCATTGATCAAAACTAATCCAACATGAAAATGGTTTCTTGAGCAAACTTGCAGCGTTCTTAGTGGAACACCGGTGCATGAGCTGGAATTTTTGTTTTCCATCTGAAAATCTTCAAAAAAATAAAATAAAATACTACTAGAGGGCCGTGAAAATAAATAATTTATTTTACTTATGCAAAGTATTTTTACATTTTAATTCTACAAGCTCACAAAATACTTTAAGGGCTCAAATATCAGTAAAAAATAAATCCAAAATCCATGATGGCAATTAAAATGTGTCAAGAACATCTGGGAGCCTAGTTGTAGGAGTTCAAATAATTAATTTTAAAAAATGTAAATGAAGCAAATTCAACATTTAAAGCTCAAGATCATTAACTCCTTGGCATAACTATACGAAGATTCAGCACGATGTTTATTATTTTGATATGTGTTGGGGGGGGGGGGGGGGGGGGGGGGGGGGAGGAAATATCCATTCCATGTGGGCAAGTGAGAAATGTTCTCGGAACTAAGAGGCAAATAGAGTATAAAGATCAGTGCCATGGAAAGGATTATTAGAATTTCAGGAACACATGGCAGAATAATGGGTGTGTGACCTTGATCCCTTCTGAGACATCCAATTAAATGTCAAAATGACCACCAGTAATATTCAAGATCTTTTAAGTGAGATTCTGTTAAGATATTAACCTTATATCCTAACTGCAGTAAACTCTCTTGGCAACTTCATTTAGTATAAGCTTACAACCTAACAACTTATTACATTAAAACAAATCCAATCTTCAATCATCATATTGTTTCATAAGAACAGCATTTTATGAACCATTAGACACTTGTTATGTTTATGTGCTGTTATTTACAAAGAAAACAATGTTTACACTGGAATGATGATCTTCCTGTGTGAAACACGTGAAGCATTTTTGCTCAGATTGACTGTTGGGAATAAATGTGAAGTGTTGAAAAAGCGAAAGTGAAATTTACTCTGTCCAGAAATGCTTCACATGTTCCGTTCTCTGGATGTGTTTCACAGGAAGATCATTGCCATCCCATTGATGATCATTCCCCTCCCTCCATTTCCTGTGTAATGTAAATAACCATCCAAAGAAAACATGACCATTGCTCACGCATTCATAAAATAGCCCATCTGTCCATTATCTTGCAGGGTCACGAGGTTGGCTGGTGCCCATTTCCACCAGTCAACGTGTGAGAGGTGGGACACGTCCCGGACAGGTCAGCAGTCCATCGTAGGAAGGATGGACTGCTAGACAGGGTAAACAACCAGCATTCACACACATAGAATTAGGATGGTTGGAGGATCCACATAGGGAGAACATGCAAACTCCATGCAGAAAGACCCCAGGCTGGGATACAAACCCAAGATCTTGTTGCAAGGCATCAGAGCTAACAACTGTGCCTCTGTGCAGCCCAAGTCATAAAATAGCATTCCAAGTTAAACCAAAAATGATTCAATAGCATTATTGAAACGTTAAAATATTTCTTATTTCAGTTTTTTCCCCTTTTTTTCCACAAATACGTTAATAAAAAGCATTTGTTGCAATGCAAGTATTTTTTATTGTTTTGTCTTTTAATTCTACTTCTTCAGTTGTTTTTTAGTTTCAAGGCACTGTTTTGCAAATGTGTGTGCAGTTATGCCCTAGGTGTGTAAGTCCAAGTTATGTTGGGATAACAGTGCATATTATGCTTCTTTTTTTTTTTTTTACATTTCAGGTTCATTCCAATAGAAAGGTGTTTGTGTTTTATTGCTGCCAGCTTTGGTCTCACACAATTTAATCTTTGTAACTTTGAATAATTGCAATAAATGAGTGTGATGTTCTAAGTGTTTGATGCCATCTCATCTGCAAACATTTGCTGTGAACTGGTCACAGCGGGAGCAGCTTTTAAATCTGCAGATGTATGTGGGTGGAGGAGGAATGATACATATCCATCCATCCATCCATTTTCCGTTCACCCTTGTCCCTAATGGGGTCGGGAGGGTTGCTGGTGCCCATCTCCAGCTACGTTCCGGGCGAGAGGCGGGGTACACCCTGGACAGGTCGCCAGTCTGTCGCAGAAATGATACATATCTTTGTTTTAAACAAAAAATAAAGCAAACATACAGGCTGGAAGAGAAATGTGGTGGCTTCAATCCATCTAATGGGCTCAACAAACGTCAGTTCAATCTTGATAAAGCAGTTAAGTTAAACAATGATAAGCAGGGATGAAGACGCTCTTCCAGCCACCAGGCTTTGTCTTTGCTCTTTTGATGTTGTCAAACCCGCTGCGCAATCACGAAATGACACTGCAAACGAGCCTCTATCTCCACTCAGAGTACAAACAGATTTACAGAAACAGACATAACTGCACACTCAAACACACAGACGGCACAATTTCTAACAGAAAACCTTCGGCAGGCACACGCGCACACAGCCATGTTTTTGTCGAGCTTTGGAATGGTAGTCATCTATATTACTGTGAAACAAAACGGGGAGAGTTTTGGAGGCAATGATGGCTTATACATCAAAGCCAGGCTGGTTGATAGTGATCGTAGCTTGTGGCTCCATGGAAATGTGCAGCTCGACACATCCCTCTCAGCAGGACCACATAACGTTGGTATGTGTCTGTGTGTGCATTTGTCTGAGCATAATCATTTAACAGTTTACCCGTGTGCGCCGAGTTCACGCTTTGCACTTTTCACAGGAATGTGCTAAAAGGATTCTGTCAACATGCGCTTGTTTATCCCATGGTCGTCGACTCAGGGGCAGATGAGACTTGCCAGATGTTATCTTTCTCTCCAGATTCTTTCTTTGCATTAGTTCTGTACAATGTGTTAAACTTGGAAACAAACAAAACAATATTTTTATTTTCTTCCAAATACTGTTTTCGTCTGCCTACATATTTGTAATAGCTAACTGAGCCTTTAACAGGGATCTCTGCCACATGGGACGGGGGGTTAGGGTGGGATGTTCATTTCTTGCATGTGATTTATTGCAAGTTGAGTTCCATTTTTGAAAACGCAGGGACTTTTAATTATATGTTCAATGAATGTTTATTTCTGCATGTGTGCATACTGAAGTGTTTTTTTTTTTGCTGGTTTAAATCCCCAGATGTGGCAGACCTTACCTGCACTGTTAGTTAATGGTCATTCAATATTAGTGTGATAAATGAATGCAGTTCCACGGAACAATTGTTTTACCACTATAGTAGAAGTTTGCAAGAACAGTCTTATTTTACCTTTGAATACATTTTGGAGATAAGTCTTTGATTCCAGTTTGTTCTGGTTTAAATATTTTGGGTCACATAATGATATAGCCAGCTTGCCAGCAAGCAAAATTTGTTAGTTTTTAATTTGTAGGACATTTTTCAGTTTTTTTATTTATTTAACCAAAAATGTAATTACAATCTTTCACTTGATTATGAATTCTAAAGCCTGGACTTTTATAATGCATTTCACAAAACAATGGTACCTTTGTAAATACAAAAAAAAAAAAAACTTTAATAACTTGAAAGCTTTCAAGCTTTTAGTTTTTCTTGATAGATGAATGAGAGTGGGTGTTAACAGGTTGATGGTGCAGACCTCATTCAATATAACATTTTAGTGTGTAATTAACATTAATAATGGCCTTTGGCTGACAAGAGGTATCCATGTTTGCTTTTGCTAACCCTTTTATTTTTATTACTAATTAAGAGATACTGGAACATACAGAAAGCACTGCTGTGAGCTGTTAAGTTACTCCCATCCATCCATCCATTGTCTGTTCACCCTTGTCCCTAATGGGGTCGGGAGGGTTGCTGGTGCCTATCTCCAGCTACATTCCGGGCGAGAGGCGGGGTACACCCTGGACAGGTCGCCAGTCTGTCGCAGGGCAACACAGAGACATACAGGACAAACAACCATTCACACACACACTCACACCTAGGGAGAATTTAGAGAAACCAATTGACCTGACAGTCATGTTCTTGGACTGTGGGAGGAAGCCGGAGTACCCGGAGAGAACCCACGCATGCACAGGGAGAACATGCAAACTCCATGCAGAAAGACCCCGGCCGGGAATCGAACCCAGGACCTTCTTGCTGCAAGGCAACAGTGCTACCAACTGCGCCACTGTGCAGCCCAAGTTGCTCCCATACTATACTTAATACTTGATGTACAGTTGATCAAAAAACTCTATGCTCTTTGTACAATCAGTTGTCATTGCTTGTGTTTGTTTTTTATACGTTGCAAAGAAAGCTACAAAATGGCAAAGTACTCCTATAAAGCAAGGTTGTTTTCATAGGCAAGAACCAATGCTACACTCACCTGAAGGACAGACCTTCACCAGTCAAGAGTATTACAAAAACAGTTCTTTTTATAAAGAAAGTTTGCTCTATTGAAAATGAGATATTGAGAAATGCAGATGCTACTACTTCATGAAGTTCAGGGACTCTTAAATTGAGAAAAGAACAAGGTAAAGGATTAGGTACAAGGAGAGGAAAGTGGATAATCAGTGTAAAGTAACAAGTGATTTTATATAAATACGCTGAAATCTGCTTAGAAGAAGAGCTTGTTGAAAATATGAAAGGAAATTTCTCATAATGAAGCTGAGAGGAAACAATGTTTCCTATTGGACACTACAAGGCTTTTGATTAAATGTTTGTTACATGTAGGTAGGAAAAACATTTTTTTGGTACCAAGATGATAACAAATTGACAGCACAAGAAAGGAAAGCAGGGGGCGAGGAAAACCAGCCACGATTGCAAAAAATGACCACAAACTGTCCTTGAAAAAGTGAAATGGACAAATAAAAAAATGAGATGCGTGTACAAGGGCAAAGAAACGTGTAATCTGTTGCTGCAGCATTCATTTAGTCTCTGATGTTGGTTGATGCATTTTCTCCAGTGTGTGTGAAAACAGCACACACGCTGAGCATGTGCACTGCCCAAATGTGAAGGCTATTTGGGAAAAGAGGGTGTTTAACCGCAGTAGGTGGGAACTAATTTCATAGGAGAATTTAAATGTGGAGCCAGTTCAACTTGGAGCTGGTTTACTTTTTTGTGTGTTTATGGCAAAATGTTAAAGTTAACACTCAGATTTGTATTTCTTCTGTACTGAAGGATACAGCAAAAAACAGAAAAAAAATTATTTGAGACATAAAAAATATGCTTTTGGGTACAAAGATCCAATACAATTAAAGCCAAGTAGAAAGATAAATACATAGATACATACTATTCCTTTTTAAGGCATATGCTAACATGTTATAGTGTCCAAATCAGTCTTTTGAGTCATGACTACTTAAGCAGGAAGGCATAGTATGATAATGTACTGTATATATAATCATACTATTTTGATAACAGCATCATCTTAATCCTTATCACTTACATACTTTCTTTAGAGTGCTTATCAAGAAAGTATAAAAGTAACCTGGCTTGTAATTAGGTATGACAAGCAATATGATATATTGATATTATAATTAAATGTTGTTTACTTGAAAGTAGATTTGCCAGTAAACAAAAAAAAAAAATTTGAATATTGGTGTATATGAATTTCAGATGTCTTCGAAGTCACATAAAAATAAACATCTTCTCCCCTAGTTATTCTGCTCGTCTATATAGTTTGCATCTCGCTCACATTAGCATAAATCAATATGTTTCTAAACACAAAACAACTGCAGTAAAAGTATACAGTTAACCGCAATGAAGTTAAAGAATAAGTATCTCCACAGAATTGTCAAGAAAGTTTTTAGTTTTGTTTTGTGAGCATTCAATGTTCCCAATAGAAGTGACTTTTTAGGACTAACCAATGTTATTTTGTGTGCAAACAAATTTTGAATGACATGATACAGACTCTCCCTGAAAATACATTTTGCTAGTAGAATTGAGCTCCTGTAAGCTTGTTATGTACAGAGAAATGAGACTTATACTATCACTGCATGACTCCATAATATTGGGGTATTCTGGTGAAAGTTGTTCAGAGAAACTACATAGCTGATGCATCAAAGTAACAATGCTGGCCAGAACTGGAGCACAAATTTTAACATCAGAATTCCTAGAATTTGTATGTTTTTGGGGGTTTTTTTTTGTCATTAGCAGTTACTCTGGTAAATCACAGAAATTGAATTATACTTAATAATCCATTATCCATCCATTATCGTTCACTTTTTCAGAGGCACAATGTCGCAGAGGCAGCACCATAAGCGGAGAGCTCCAGACTTTAGAATCAGCTGTAATTGAAAATTTAACTAGCTGCATTGAAACTGATGACGCAACACAATACTTTAAAACACAGTTTGAGATTTATGATATATATATTTTTTAGACTTGAACAAACACACAAATGAGCATTTTCAATATTTTTTGCATCAGCTCCATTTAAGTCCAAGAAATGCATGGAAACCTGTTATTACATACCGATATATATATATATATATATATATATATATATAAAACAGGCCAGATCTGGTCAATAATTATGCTAAAACAGTCTTTTGTGTTATGTGAAGGGGTTAGTTTTATCAAAAATGTTGTCAAAATGTTTTAATGTAACATTTCAATGAACCCAATGTACAACATATGCTCTTGTGAGCTGAATGTTTCAACACCGTTGATGTTCCACATGCCATCAGTGCTGCAGTGATAACAGTTTAATCCCCTTCAACTGAATTTCTTTTTGACACAGTAAACATTTGTGAAATATAATGTATGTGCATGCTAGCTCTCAAAGCTCTACTCAACTATTATTTCTCCTTTAGTTACAGCTGTGTAAAGATGTTTGCAGCTTTATTTATTATTGCCAATGTCTGTAGATATAGCGATATTCTTTTCAGAACGTATTTGCATAATTAACTCACGTATCCTTCAGTGAGCTTGTATGTATGATCTTTCTCAAATCTCAGGGTCAGAATGTGTTGGTGGTAGATTAAATGAATTATTGAAACATTAAATTGATTTGAGTCTTCTGTGCAAAAGATAAACCTTACAATAACAAATGAAAATGTACCATCTATGTAATTTATTTAATACATTTTCTGTGTAAGTGTTTCTCTTTCAACATTGCATATAAATAGAAATTTGTTTGTGCACATTGTGTACTTAATTTATTTTCATTTTAAATTAGAACAACTTCAAAAAACAAATCGAATCAATGGTTGTTTAACCTGTGCTCTCATTCCTTTTTTCATAATTGTAAATTTTTATTGTAAAGATCAGGGAGGTTAAAGAAGCAGTTCAGCAACAGGAAGCTTTCATGCTTTAAGCGTTTTCACTTGGCTTCTCATATTTAAAAAAAAAAAAAAAACTAAAACAAATTGATACATCAAGACATTGACTGGCACCTGATACTGGTTATCATAGAATGATAATAGACCATATTTTAGCATTGTTTTGGAAGAGCCGGTGTAAGGACTTCAAAAAGTTGCTGTGTTGTCTTTTCTTAATTTTAGTAAGAAATCAAGCAGCAGCTTGGCCTGTGAAGACACGGTTGCAGTAATCAATTCAACTAAAGATAAACGCACTGATTGTTTCTCAAGACCTTTTTGGGACATTAGTTATTTAACTCTATAAATGTTTTTCAGATGATAGAAGGTCGTCTTTGTAATGTTTTTTGAAGTGGTTCTGAATGTTCAGCTTAGGGTCCATCACTACACCCGGATTTCAGGACTGATGATTTGTTTCTAGTTGTAAGAGCTCAAGCTGCCTGCTGACTCTTAGTTGTTCCTCTTTTGGTTGAAAAACAATTGCTTAAGGTTTTTTTTTTGTTTTGGAGGAATATAGCCCACATTGAAAATGAATTACAAATTAAAATGTGTTTCATCCTAGCCAAGCCCATTATTAGTTTAATTTATTGCCTCTAAATGCTTCAAAAATCAAAAAATTATATTGTTTTTAAGTATTAATTGTCATGGGCTTGTTGTTTTGAAGAGAATGTCATTTTATGTGAAACTTGCTCCTAAAAACTTGTTAAACATTCTGAATATGTGACTCTTTTAAATGATTAAAAACAAACAAAAAACTAAACCCTGGATATTAACACAGTTATTTCAGCAGAACAGAATTTGTCAATCTAATGTTCAACATCTCATCCACACAATTTCATACGGGCTTGTCTGCCTGTTAATGGAAATGAGCTTCTGTGTAGTCATACCTGCAAAATTACAATAATCTTTTATTACTAGGAGGGTAGAGCTCCCAATTTGCTATTAACAAGGTCATATCCTGTCTGGCGAAAAACAGGAAACAAAAGCCATGCTCGCAAAAAAAAAAAAAAGATCAGCATCTCACTTCTACAGATCACCAGTGTCATGAACTCTTACTGAAGCCAGACTCCTTTCTTTTTCTGCCACTTATGAGCATAACCACGCTTGAGTGCATATAGCTGGCCAACTTGAGATCCATCTAGCAGCCATGCTGTTCTGCTGCTCTGTGACAGATAAATCTGAGTTCTGGTTTTGTGCTTCTGTGTTTGCATTCAGCGCCCACGGCAACTGTCAGTCACTGCTGTCGTTTTTGAATGAGCTTCACTGGGAGACGAGGGTCCATTTGATTTGATCGCATAGGGGAAGCATAAGGCCCGTATCGCTACTTCTCTCACATACACACCCACCCCCATGCACACACGCACGCACGCACACAGAGATGGAAGAGAAAGTTGCTATTCCTGCAAAACATCAGATCCTCTCAAATGCACATACACTGACGGCATGCATAAACACCAACCACAATACAGACACTGACGCATCTGCACCCATGTGAATGAACTTGGGCTGTTTAGAGGATCTATTGGATTACACAAATGTTATGGTGCCTTTAAATGTGCAGCCTCTGTTTGCAGCTTTGTGAAGAGAAATTGACTTTGATGAAGACATAAGGGATGACCAACAAGGAGTCAAACATAGGAGAAATATCAATAATACAACAATAAAAATAAGAAAGATACAATAAAGCGAACAAGACTGTCTGGTCAGAAACCAGGTGAGTATTCTTCTTCAAGTGCAGACAGAGTGGGCTTGCTTGGCCCGTTAACCTTGAGAGCTAGTAATTGGCACTTAGCATTAAACGGCCCCTCTGCTTCTGGGATAAGAGGAAAACAGGAGCTGTAAGATCTGGGAGGCTAACAACAGAAAATCAGGTACTGAGATTTACTGCATATCTCTATAACTCAGATAATCTACTAGAGTTCAGGGGCAATATAATGGGATATTAACTCTCAGGAACTCTTTATGGGAGTATTTTACATATACAATATGAGAATAAATTGAACAAATCAGTCACGTGTCTAAGATTTTATATGAAAAACATGTTTGAAGTTGTTTGTGAGAAATCCCTGCATTTTGAGTTCCTCAAAGCGCAGTAACAGTGAATAAGAGTCAGGTGGTAGCAAGAGAAGAGCCACCTCTGACAGAGTTTCTAACCATTATCTTGATTTTATGCATCTGACTTGAACTGTATTGATGTCCTAGAACAACTTATAAACACTTTCCCCTTATTTTACTTCAATTAGCAGGCAAATATTAGATCATTTATTTTATAAATCTAAATCAGGTACTCTCCAGTATGCGCTTTGATCTCCATTAATAAGTCAGGGAATAATTTAATTTTTCATTCCATTGCCTACTTCTTTTTCTTTGCGATGACTTAGTTTTCTAGTAAATTCTACTTAAAATGCCTCACCATTTCCAGTATGTGTGCATATACTGTCACATCTAATATTAAAAATTGACCTCCTCTGCTTCCTCTCTCAGATCTTACTGCCATCTCCAAAAATACGCCGCTCGGTCAGAAACAACCAATCAGAGTCAGGAGGAGGATCTTAGCACTGACAATCATGCTTTTCAACAGGCTGCTCACAGCCTTCCACTTGGACTCTGCTCAGCTGCAGCTCCTTCCCCACTACAGAATCCTGTCATGCATGCTAAGCCTAGTTAGCATATGCACAGATGATGGTTAATAAACAGTAAATTGTTCCTCTTCTTGTAGCACACTTGCAGGAAACCGACAAATAAATCTATGGCATATTCTCTCATTATAACAACATTACACAAACAGACTAAAAAATGGGTAATTCTTTGTTTGATTTAAGACAGAGAGAGAAAAGGGGTTTGTCTCTTTACTCAGCATTCGTACACATCTGAGGCTGAAAAAGTAGTCGATGTATTTGTTACTTCAAGGCTGGACTATTGTAATTCTTCACTATCAGGAATTCCACAATAATGCCGTGAAAAACCTTATTGTCCTCTCCAGGCACTCGAGGCGATGTGTTGTGAAATATAAATAAACTACACTGAATTGACTGCAAGAGACAAGCTCCTGCTGCACACATTAGCAACCAAATTACAACTTTCTGCTTTCATAAAAATGGAAAAGCAACCTGGATGTAGGCAAACTATTGCATGCAGGCGAGAACAGTAATCAATTTATCCCTTGAAAAAAAAGATTTTCATATCATTCTTTGACATGGAAAACTCATTACATAATTGATTTTATTCAGTTTAAAGTTAAACACTCTTAGCAAAGCACATTACTAAGTTATACTATTTATTAATAGAATACGTATTTCTCTGAAAGACCCCATCTGCATAATAAAGCTCACAGATCATTACCATGTGTGCCGCATTAAAACTGTGCCCAGCTTCAATTAAGGTAGGATTGCCAATGCATGACCAGTTTTATCCTCATTTTGAAAGTGGTGCACATAAGCTGAGCACAGATTATTTTGCTTTGAATCTAAAGTGTAACCACAGTTGTTTCTCCTTTTTTGCCTCTAGAGCTGCCTTTTCTGTCACAGATTTCATACTTATAGGTTTTAGAATCCCACGCTCTATTTACGACTAGTGGCGACTTTCTTGACGGCAATTAACTTAAAACTTCTCTCCCCTTGCAGTCTTGGAGCAGGCACATCATTGATTTCCATTAATTGCAGGTGCTGCTGCAAGCAAAGTCTGCATAAATTTCGCACTCCACTTGAAGACACAGGCGCACACACACACACACACACCCCTGGATGTCCATGTCAAAATATGTCCACTTGACAGACAGCGATGACTGAATTAGGATTTTAAAAAGATGAAGAGCTTTGTGCAAAAACTCATTAAAAGTAGTTAACAACTGACATTGCTTTATTAAACATGTGCTTATAGTATGCAGGCAGGCGCACACATCCATGCACACACACACGCCGACGCACGCATTCAGCACCACTCTTGGGACTTAATTATTGCCACATGTGAGCCAGAAGGAAGCTACTTTATTATATTAACATAGTTTCATTTTCCTTTTAATATTCAAGGAAATCCTATTAAACCGAGAGCCTTTGCTGAAAACCGAAATGAGATCTCGATTAAATAAAAATATCTTTGTCCCTCTCCTGTCAAAAAAAAAGAGAGAAAAACTGAAATGTCTGTGTGTATATGTCATAATTCATCCAATAGGTGTGGCCGTTGAAGAAAGCACATAGCATGTTTTACCTTATCCTCACATTGACCTCTGGACCATCTGTGGCACCTTTTCTTCTGTCAGTTTTTCATTCCATTTTGATTTTCTTTTCATGTCATAAATTCTATCTTTTTCTTGTGGCAACGAGGAAGAGTGCCTTTGATTTTTTGTCGGTAACGTTTGGCTCATTACTTTAATATGCAAGACTTACATTACTTTTTGAAAGTGCTTCTGCCAACACAGAGATTGCTACTTCAAACTGCACCACTGTGGACTCTGACACAAATCTACAGCAAAATCTTTTATCCTGTTACAATGAAAAGCAGAGCCTGAGATAAGATGATTTCCTTTAAACTCCTTCTTCTGTAAGGCTGATGCTACTTCGAACATGGAGATTTGTTTTATTCCTTAAAGAACACATAATGACATCTCCATTTTGATAAATGCCTGACATTCATACTTTACTTTATATAGTTTCATTCAACATCATATTTTTAAGCCATGTGAAACAGCTCTGCTGTCAAGAGCTTAAAACCCCGCAGGAAACAATGTCTTATACATTACTTATGATGTTAATTGTTCACAACATCTCTTTTATAGGAGGAATGTTAGTCACATCACATTGCCTTGTAGTGACAGTGAGCCGTTGAGCTGGCTCGTTTCTACTTTTGTTACTTGCATGTTTGTTCAGTGGTAATTTTAGTTTTTACTTTGCACAAAGTTATTAGATGTTTATGAGTTTACATTTAGCATGCACACTTTTTGCTTTCATTTACTGTATTTTGTGCTCATACTGAGAGAGCTGCCTATTGACTTTTATCTTTTTTTTTAAATCAAATTGGTAAATGGGCAAATAAATATATCCCTTAGGATTTTAGTGTTTATCCAACTGAAAAAACACGCAGCTTCACACGACTTCTGACGTAAATGTTTTATGATGCACCGAATCATATTATGTGGGACTTGAAAGTTAGATCTTAAAGGAATTAACCTATGAAGAACTGTGGGCTAAAACTAAATTCTCCTTTACAAACCTTTAATGTAGGTTTTAGCTCACTGATAAAATTTCTCTCCAGGAAATGTTGCAGTTTGAGGTTGAAACCATCTCACACAATCAATATCATCAATGTAGCCTTCGGGAAACATTATATTCTCCCCCTCTTAGGAGCACACAAACATCAGACAGAGTTAGCAGCAAACTAGTGAATACATAAAGCTGAACAATCGGCAGCTCTTTGCAGTCGAGCTTTGCAGTGGCCATCGTCAAAACAAGATGCATACAGGCCTCCTCTGGATGTAATTAAAGATGGAAAGCAAATTTAAAAAAAAAAGAAAAGTTTTAGCACATAGTGCAACAATAATTAAAAATTTTAATGTGGACTTAAAATGTGGACACTATTTATTTATGCTAGGTTTAGAAATATTATAGTAAGACATACAAAGTTTAAAGTTACCATTATAATAATTTTGTTATTCCATTAGTTTAGTTCTTGACCCAACTTGTGTGTTTATGTAGTGTCAGCCCCAAACCAGTTACCTTAGCTTCCCTCTTGTTCCCTGCGTCAGCCAAAGTATCAGCCAGTTATTCTGACTTACTCCTTTCTTAATGTGTCCTCTCAATATTTATTTTCAGTGGTGTTTTTTTTTTGTTGTTGTTCCTCTCCTGGTTTTATAATCTCATCACAACCTGAAGTTTGTAAGTTCTGTGTTTCGATAAGCTTGTGAAAGAACTCAGTACATTAGTTTTGATACTTATGCATAGTTTATCAATTAATGGATACAAATATAAGCCCTACAACTAGGTCCCTCCACAGTAGTTGGACAAACATCAAACAGAGTAAGAAAAAAAAAACATGCAGTGTTTTTGTCAGGTGGTTTACTTTGACTCTGAAATCAGTTGTGAAAACATTGCAGAAAATTACTATATTGGATTTTCAGTCTCAAAATATATATAAGATATATAAAATGTCAACGTTTGTGAATCCTGCTGGTCATTTTATACAGTAGCTTGATGAGTAAATAGGTTACAGGTGTGTGAATAGGACAGCAGGAACTCAAAGTATCAGAAACACTTAGAGGGAGGAGGAAGACAGGGCCCAGCAGGGTCAAGCTGACACACCGAAATTGGATTTCATTGTCACAGTTTTGTGACCAAAATCTTGTTATTTTGTTCTCAGCCTTATGTCGGTCACCTCTTCTTTTCACAACTCCCTAGAGGTTCTTTTAGACTCACCCTACATCCAAAATTCATGTGTGATTGGTCAGAATTTTGTGGGTGTGTTTGTTTATACACAAAACAGCCCCAACTACTCAACTTCCAGGAGCTGGTTTTTCTACCAGAGAGCAGGATGGACAGTTTTAAGGAACAATTGTCCAAGGCCGTGAAGAAATACGTACTGTTGGACCAAAACACTGAACCTCCCCTGCTCGGTTCCGGTCTGATGCAGTGGGTGAACATCTCACTGATGCCTTTTGTTCATTTTTTGGCAAAAAATTTTGCTGCATCTTGTCAACCATTATTTATTCCTCCTCTGAACGTGTGAACTGATAATAGTCAATCTTTTCTGCCATGAGCACTGTGTTTACTGTACTGTTGTAAACCAGACCCATGACAAAACACCATGACGGACATTGCAGTGGGAAGGATTTCAGAGGAGCTTTGCTTGGTATGTCTTATGGATCTTGAAGGCTGGTTGCGAAAACTAATGTCCCTCAACCACATGACTGCACGTCAATGGTTCCACCTCATCGCAACCATGCTGGGCCCTTGAGAAAGAGAAAACAATACAGAAAAACAACAAACTCTCCATCATCACAACAAGTTTTAAAACAACAAATATATTTTTTACTGCAAGTACTTTGAGTTGCTTATCTTTACCTGTTAAAAGCTAAGAAACTTTGCATCACTTTTTTATGTCATATGGCTACATACAAGTTTCAAACCAGGCTTTGCTGCTGGGTTGTGTCTTACATAGAAAGCAATTAGAGCAGATTGCACATGAAACATAGGCACGAGTGACTTTCTTCCATTTAGAAATAAAAAATAAGTGACATGAAGGGTAAAGTCTGTGCATGCAGGTCTCTTGCACTGCCTTTTGGAGAGCTGGCAGATATATATTTTAGCTACAGCACAAATACAAGTGTGCTGCTACAGCTTTAAACAAGGCCTTATTCTTCTTTAAAGGTTAGTTATTTATGATACTGTATCGACCTCTCTAGCAACTAATGACTTTTCAAAGTCAACCAAGTTGAGGGGCATCGTATATAATTGGAAGCTAAAAACCAGAGTGGTGGGATTAAATGTGAGTTTGATATCTTTGGATGTGTGATGGGTTACTTCTCACCTTAAGGATCTGTCCACTAGAGGAGTGAAAAGCTAAGGTGAAAAATGTGAAATAATCTGTGCTGTGATTGGTTCGCTGTGTGATATCTTGTTTTCTAGCTCCGGAGACTCAATCAATACAACTGAGGGTGAACAAAGCTCACTCTGACCATCTCTCACTCTTAGCTTAAACAGGTATGATAGCTGATACTATATCAACTATCTATTTAATAAAAGTCTGATTAATTGAGATTCACCTGTATGTTGCCTGGAAGTCAATTGAAGCTGGCAGATTAAGGAGAGTAAAATAGATCTGTGTTATGATGACTGTCACCAAAATGAGAAATGATGTCCAACTGTCATGGAGACAAATTAAGTCCCCCATTAAACAAATTGTTGAACAAGCATGATCTGTTACCCAGGACCACATGTACCAGTTAATGTAGCATTTAGTAGGTTGGAGGTACAGTATGTGAGCCTATCTACAGCCACAACGGGATGCAGTACAGCTCAGGTTAAACAGATTTAGAGGCTATAAGGCCAACAGATGGCTCATACCTGCATTACAGATAAGGGGCACCTGGGAGGGGTGTTGTTGTCTCATTGGTGATTTTCTTTCTTTGTATTATTAAGGCTTTCTGCTGATGGGAAACCATCTTGTGGTCCAGGAAAAATTCTAGACACCACAGAGGGAGCAAGGCAGCAGCTTCACTGCAGAAACGATAAATAGACATTAACAGTGATGACCCAATTACCTGCAGCTGTGACTGCGTCGCTATGCCAGCCAGAGCAGCGTGCCAATCCAGGCAGATATACCTCACCACGCTATCGCATCTACATCTCCCCAGGCTGCATCCCCCCTGGTGGGTTTGAAACAGAGTGAGCTGCAGTAATTTCGTCAAAGTTCAAATGAAATCTAATATTTATCATGACATCGCAAATAAGCTTGATAAACCTTTCGAAAACAAATTAGAGTTGTCTGTTGCTTTAAGCTCCAGCTTTAGGACAATCTGCCACGTTCGGTTCTGATTGTTTGTTCAAAAAACTGACAGAAGCCCATAATTGGGACTCAGCCAAAATGGGTGTTTACCAAGAAATTAATTTATTACCTATTTTGGATTTTAAGAAACACAAATAGCAATGCAGGTTGAAATGCCATGGAAGGAGAAAGAATGACTGTTTTTCCTAATTTAGTTACATAAATACATTTAGGTTTAACTCACAATTATATGAAGAAATTATATCCAAGTAACAACTTTTTCTTCCTGAACAGTGTCGGAGGGATACAGTGTAGTGATGCTTGCGAGGACAAAGTCTCAACAGTAAGCTTGTGTTTTGTTCCCAATAGATACCGCCTTAATTAGGCAATTTAGAACTAACGAAAACTGCTAGAGCCTCATATTTTTTGCCATGTTTTTATGTTTAGGTTTATGGCAGCAATACAGTTTAAATTATATTTTTATTTCCCATGTATTAGCATCATTCCAAGACACAACAGGCTGTTGTTTGTGGGAGGAAAACAGCACAGCTGTGTAATCAGATTTTTTTAGCATGAAATGGCAGTCAGCGATTACTTGATGTTTCCTTTAAAAATTTATTTATAAGCTTATAAAGATGGCTGTACAGAGATTTTGACTGTTGTGTGTTTAAGCTAAAGCTTGTTTGATTTAAAGGTTATAAACCAATCAGTGAGTCTCATAATAACTCCTCTGAGAAATCTGCTACAAATGAAAGGGTTCTAGATTTTATTTAGAGTCAATGCTGAGATTATCTGTCCGCCCATACCAACATATCTATGGAGGGGACCAAGTGCCAATCTCCACTGGGTAAGAGGCCGGGTTCACCCTGAACAGGTCACCAATCCATCACCAGGACACACAGGACAAGTAACCCTGTACACACACTCACACATAAGGACAATTTGGAGAAACCAATTATCCAAACAGTCATGTTTTTGGACTGTTGAAGGAAGCTAGAGAACCCACGCATGCATGTGGAGAGCATGAAAACTCCATGCAGAAATACTCCTGGCCGGGATTTAAACCCAGGACCTAAAAAATTCTCATTTTCAAATGTTTGATAGGATTAAATTAGTTAGTGTCCAAAAGCATGTCTATGACTAAACCAATGAAATTTTCCCTGACTTGCTGATTTTGTACATAAAAAAATACCAAACCATAAAAAAATGAAAACAAAGGAAGAAACTTTTATTTTTCTTTTAAAGGTATGTTTGTTTCCAATTCAGTTTAGAATTACATATAGAACTTGAACCTAAGTTTGAAGTGCTTATGGATGACTTCTTTAAGAAAACAATATCTTTGTTCCAGTAACTCCTAACATGACATTGCCTGTATGGTAGATGACCAGGGTAGATGGATGTCATTACATTAAACATAAATACATGAGTGGACATTTATTTGGCCATCATACTTATTATTCCATAAATCAAAGATCACCATATGTGATGGTGACAAAGTTTATTACAGACTTGGTATCCTGGTGTCTCACAATAACAAAACTCAAATCCGCTAAATCACTTTAATTACATCTCCAAACAATCCCTTCTACAATCTGAAAGCTTGCTGGAAACACAGAAACAATGTTTACAATAATATGAGTTAAATTATTTTGTGTTAAGGATTTCCTTTTTTTTTTAATCTGTCCTTGCCACTACAGATTGCAAGATAGAAATACTATAAAAGCAAAAGCCCTATAATATATCATAGTGGGGTCAAATTATATTATTTAAAATTCTCTGAAATGATAAATTCTCATTCTGTTATGTCAATCTGTTAGGATTGTTTTTATCCTTTCAACAGTGGAAGAATGTATTTGCATACATTCATTTCTCTGAGTATTTGTTGGATATTAAATGTTAAAAAGTCCCAGGGAGGAACAGTGAGAAGCTGCTGAAAGAGTAGTTACTTGTTTCTTTTTCTTTTTCTTTTTTTAACAACTTAAACAAAAAAAACAAAGTTAGTTTTCTGTGTTTATCCAGATATGCAGAAAGGCAATAGTTGTAGATAGTGAATTCAGAATATGTTGGTTACCAACAAAAACATTAAATTAAGTAAAAAAAAGGACACATATTCTCTGTTTTGGCTGTTCTTTAGTATAATTACCACCTCAATAAGGAAGTACAGCTTTCTGAAGCTGGGCAGTACTCTACTACTTACATCCCTTCAGTTGTAACTTTACAATATGTTCAACAAGAAGGAAAAAGGAGATTGAAAGCTTTTATTTTTAGCCATGTGCTAAATTTGAATTAAAGTCATGATAAGAAACTAGTGGCCTAAAACAGTAACACAGAAGCCAATGTGCGAGAAATCCTACAATGATCTGTTAAAGAGTTTGAAGCTGCATAATTAATCAATTAATTATCTTAATTTAAATCCTTTTGCTAACACAGCTACTCTGTTTAGAAGCCATTTCATCTACAGTTTATCGCAAAGCCCTCCCCCCTTCCACTGGAAATTAGATAAGACTTAAACTCAGATAAAAGTTGTGAAAACAAATTGGCATGGTAGTGAATTTCAGATACAGCAATTTAGATATGATTTATCTCTTGAGTGTAAAGAAATAAAACAGATGGTGGATCAGATGATGTGGCCTTGCTCTGGGATTAGTCTACCCACCGAGATGATGGTAATGGTCGTCTACTTACTGAACAGAATTGAGCAAAATTTAAAGACGTAGAGAATGTCTAAAACAGATTATTAAAAAGGTCATCTGAAAACTACAAAATACAAGCTTTACATAACAAATCTGCAAATAGGAACAATAAAGACAATTAATAAACCTTCTGGAAAAAATGCTTACTGTGAGGTGATACATACTGTGAAATTGGTTTACAATTTGTTTAAGGCTTTCAAGCATAAAATTATAACAACTATTGAGCATGGTGATAGTAGTATCATGTTGAAGGTTCCGTTTTAGCGGTTTTTAGGTGGTGGTGAATTATAAAGTAGGCAGAAAAATGGAAAAAGAGGTTTAAGAAGTATTGAAATAACCAAGTGATTATACTTGTCAACAAGAAGATCCCCAATAAACAGACTTGATGGAAGGAAATGATAAGGAGCTACCAGGAGCTTCCATGAGGTATGGTTAATTATTGACGTGAAAACAGGTATGTGGTTTCAACAAGCTTTAGCTGTGAGTGGAGCGGGAATCTAGGAGCAACTAAGGAAAATGATGAAACACAAGCAGTTTCTGGGAAACACTAAGACAAAGGAAAACAATAGCTAAAAAAATGTTTTGAAGTGTAACTAAACTTAAAATCTTTGTGACAAAATAACCAAATATCAAAAAGGGGAAAAGGAGGTGAATAAAATACAACCTCTTTCATCTGTTGAACCTTCTATGCTAAACTATAAATACCAGTCAACATACTATTCAGAAATGAGATGCACTTATGAGCCAAAGATTAATCTGCTTTGGTCTGAAATGGTCAGAGTACTGTTAAGGCAGCAATTGTGCAACTTTATTTCTGTTTTAATACACAAGCTCGTTATGTTGCTCAGGTGCAAGTCAGTGGGAGAAAACTGATAAAATGTCAAAGCAATCCAAACTTTTAGAGCTTTCTGATGTTTAGCATTTCATCTGTAAAATTTAGGCATATTTTACTATGCTAACTTCCAAGGCAAACTGTTTCTTTTAGAGCCTCTTCAGTATTAAATATGTCTCTCAGATCTCTTTTGGATAGCAGAAATAGCCTTGTCTGAGAGATTTTCAAATATAGCAAGCATGCAAGGATCTGCTATGAAGGTGCTCATCAAATTTGACTGAATATGCCATTGGTCTGCCTTTTAACTCTCCCACACTGTGGCAGCTACACTCAGACTCAGCCTACCTGTGGGAGGCATTGATCTCACAACAAGAGGTCGAGAAAGACAGAACAAATCAGAGTGTGTGCATCTGTGTGTGTACAAATGGTAGAAAGAAAAACTGCAAAAAGGTAGGGAAGACAGGTAAATCTCCTCAAAGTAGGAACTCGAACAAGATGAAACAACAACAAAAGACACAAAGAAAACCACATACTAGAAAACAGTCGAACGGAGAAGAAACAAATAAAGTCAGAGGAATATTACAATAATAACGAGATTATTCAAACGTAGCATGTTCTTTCATCACCCCCACCTTGGATTTCAGTGTTAGGAAAGAATATTTTGATCCTTGTCAGATGTGCAAACAGCTTACGCATTTGGTTGTTTCCGAGGCAAGCAAAATGAAGGTGTTAAAAGCTAACAGCACAAATTATTTAGATATTATTTAGATCACAGGTAAAGCCGTCCAATGTAGGCTGTTAAAGAGATCAGCTCATCTCTGCATCTCCTAAAATCAAAAATTGCCTGAGGATCCCCAAGTCAAACTGAGTGAACCTTATAAAATTACAAAGATAGCACCCTTACAAAGAAAACACAGCCTTTTTCCAAGACAGCCTATGCATTATGTAACCGAGTGAAGCCAACCCACCCACTACATGCAGCAAAATGTGCATTTCATGATCTGGAACAGCACCAATACTTAGAAAAAAACAACATAAACATTATAATTTATATATTATATGTTCGTAAATTTAAGAAAAGGAAAATCACAGTAGATATGTTTTTAGTGACCAGTTATAAGAACAGAAAGAAGATTTTTCTCCAAAAAATGTCTACAATTCTGCTCGTCTTGTACTTTGAATTGACTACATAGTAAAGTAAAGGTAATGCCAGACAGCAGACATCTCCACTTACGGTTAACTTTAGACCTGTAGAGAGAAGTATTGGCAGAGCAAGGTTCTTGTCACGGTGTTTGTGCTTATCTTTCACCTCGAGGCAAAAGGGGAATGTTGTTCCAAAAACCACCGACTGTAGAGCAGACAAGCTGCTTTTCCAAAGCAAAAGGTAAACGGCTACATTTCACTTCCCCAAAAAATCTGACAGTGCCTTTCAAAAGTGTTATTAACTAATAAATTTTATCACGTTTTGTCACGTTACAACCAGAAACTGCAATATATTTTATTGGGATCTTTTTGTAGACCACCTCAAAGTAATTTTACTGTGAAGCAGAAATAACATGGTTTTTATTTTTCCTTGAAATGAACATATGAAATGCATGGCTTGCATTTGTATTCAGATTTATGTTAATACTTTGTAGAAACCAATTCTATAAAAAAAAAAAGTAAGTTTAATGTTTTTTGGTATTTGTTTCTGCTCGCTTTGTTCCTTCATCTTTTTAAAATAAATCAAGCATCTCGGAGTGTCTTTTAAAGACATTCCTCAGACTTTTCATTAGATTCAGGTCTGGTCCCTTCTAATAGATTGCTATTTCTCTGTTTATCTCCCTCCATCTTCCCATCAACTCTGACCAATGCTTCCAGCCTGTTAAAGAAATGAATCCCCACACCGTGATGCTATTGACAACATTTTTCAGGGAGAGCAACTGGTGTTCAGCTTAATGTTAAGAGTGTGAAGATAACTAGTTACATTGGCTTTAAATTAGGGGTAGGGATATCAGACTATACTTTATATAACAGACCTTTCTTTGTATGAAGAAAATAAAAAAAAACACATTTGTCCTTTTCCTCCTCCTTCATAATTATGCATTGCTTTGTGTAATAACTAAAATAGAATATGTAGAAGTTTGTGATTATAACATGAAAAAAGAGCCAGTGATTTTCCAGTAAATGAATCAAAACATAGTGATTCAAAGAAAGAAACAACATAAATGATATTCCCTGATCCTAAAATCTGCATGGTGTATTCTTTGTTTTTCATGATACTGAGAAACAACAGGAGAGACCAGATGTAAGACCCAGCATGCCGCAGAGAGTGTGTTTCTTTTAAAATCTGCATGAGCCTGTCTCTTTTATTCAGGAAATTGAAATAATCTAACTTTCTTAAAAGAAGGCATTGACATCAGACGTGACTATCAGTAAATGTTGAGAAGTAACTATTTTCTCCCTCCGACTGAACAGTGATACAACTGTCAGTGGCCAATAACACCAAATTTCAACAAACAGAATCTTTTCAACTCAAATCATAAGCTCGGACACTTAGTGTTTGTGTCTCCACAACTGTTATTGGAGATTTAAATCATTTTCAATAGAAAAAGATTTTTTCAGACGCATTTGAAACTCCCCATCAAAAAACATAACAGTGTGATATGGAGTTTCAGAAAGCTCAATTTTCAATTAATACCATTCACTGGTAGAGTTAATCAAGAAACAAAACAGCAATTTTGACAGGTATGTGGATGAAACAACTTTACATTGCCGTGTCTCCTTATACCAATCACTGATGGCACTTTAAATGATTTCAAGATATTAAACATTGATAACCAATATTTTTTTCAGCTCATTCAGGGCAAATACGATATTTTCTTAACTTTCAAAGAGATTTAGTGGAAAACTACAAACTCAGTTTCTTTTCTCTCAGTAAATATTACCTGAAAAACACTGTCCGAGTTCAAACATTTCTCTTTTGTCCCAATGCACAAAGTTTTATATTCTTTTAATGGTTTGCAGAATATATTACAGAAACATTATGCTTTCTAAAAAGTAAGCAACCCATCTACAGCGACTAACATTCAGCTACACAAATAGTGACAGAAACGTAAATTAGAAGTCTCCAACTGAATCTTTTCAGTACTGATGTACATGTTTCTCAGCTTCTTTTACTGTATGAGTCATCCACATCCCTCATGGAAAGTTGAAAGTATTTATTGATTATACCCATAAGATAAGCAAAAACCAACAGTGAGTCGTTATTTTCGCATGATTTCATATAACTCTCATCTGTGGAGTTTCATTTATTGAGAGCTGAGGGAAGTGGAGACCGTTTGTGTTCTTTAAAAGCAAACGTATTTGTTTTGCTCAACATTTAACTTCAACGATTGTTCCTAATTTCGTTTTTACTAATTAGCTTTTAGTTTTAGTATTTACTTTCTCTTTGTATTGTGTAAACGTTTTTAGAATTTCATATGTACTAGTTCTCATAATTATTGTATCTGTTTTGTTTCATCCAGAGGTGGATAGATTACCCACCAATCAAGGAAGAGCAGCACTAGTTCAACATATTTACTCAAGTAAAAAGCAGAGTAAAAATACTCCTTAAAGTAAATTTTCCCAGAAAGTTACTCAAATAAATCCAACTAGTTCTTGCCCAACTCTGGTCCCATCATCATTATTAATCTAGTCTTTCAAACCAACATCACTTTTATTCATGACACGTTTCAGTTTTTCATATTCTGTTTGTTCTATTAGTTTATTTCCATATCTTTATTTAATTTTGTTTTCTTATTTTGTTATTTCAGCTTTGGAAGCACCGACTGCCGCCCTTGGTGAGTAAGGCTGCTCTAAACTTAAAAACTGATTTACTGATTGATATACACATTCACTGTCACTCATAAAGCACCTCCTCTATCATGTCCTGAGTGGACATCTTAGACACAGAATGGGAAACATTTCACCTCTGCCACAATGTTATTTTACCCTTTGAAAGCTTTGCTCAGAAAGGCCTCAAGTGCACGAGGATAGAGAGTTTGACGATTCCATTAGCAAATCGGTGTATAACTATGACAAAGCAAAGCAAATATAAGCAGAAGGTGAGAGCTGAAGAGCAGTGATTGTTTGAGAACAGGAAAGAAGAAAAAAAATACAATGTCATACTTGGGAAATGAAGGGAAGCACAAGCTTCCCCTGTCACCATCTGTAGTCTTGTGGAGAGCATAAATCCTCCTATCTGTGTCATGCATACAGTACTGCTGTTGCCGCTGCATCGGAGATCATCTGTGCTCACCCACACAAACACAGACATATACACACTCGCAGACGGACGCAACACACTTAATGTCTTCCACCCCTCTTAGCCCCATCTGTCTACGTCTGTTCTTCTGCTCTTCCCTCTGATGCTCAAATAAACACTGTTTTCACTTTGCAGATGCAAACAAACATGGTAACACACACCAGCAACTAAGAGCAGGGGCACAAGAGCTAATATACACACAATTTCTTTTTTCTATTCCACACCTTTTTTTTTTTTCAAACTCATCTCATCCATTTTTTAATATCTTTTGATCTTTCCAGAATCACGATACATATATTTCCTGGATTGCCACAATTTCTTCTCACATATTCCTGTCCTGCAATGCATTTTTCTTTTTTTTTTATTAGTTTAGAAGTGCCAAGCATGGTGTGAGTGCTTCTTTCACTTTGTTGTCTCATTTATCTAATATTGTTTTACTAAAGACCTGTTTATGTCTGCTGTTTGTTTTGTCTCCTCCATTTACTTATGCATTTATGTCATTACTATAATCATTATCATCCCTTTATCTTTACACTCTACCTCTCAAAACCGCTCTTTAACTCTTTCCTTAATTTTTTTTTAGCAACTTGCCTCTCCCTTCCTTCTTCGCCTTTAAATTGTACTCTCTGTTTCTTTTTTTTTTTCTTCTCATCATTTTCGTTGTATTTAGATTCTCTGAATCTCTTCCTTTCGCTGAAACTCTCTTCTTTTCCTCTGCTCTCCCTTTGGAACGGCAGATCAGAGAGATTTACATTCAGCACCACGGACAGATCCTCTCCCCCCCTCCACACTGGAAAAATAAAGAGTTGCAGTGCCACCTGTTGGCTGACATCAGAAGAACGCTACTCAGAGGATGCCTGTGCTGGATGAATTATTGTTTTGCTCATAAAACTGGACAGATAACGACCACATGCTCATACATATGTGAACAAGGCTCGTCTACGAGACCGGAGGACCCATCTTAAGCCGGGGCTGCACAAAAAGTAGGGTTTTAAAAGAGCAAACCCTTGACTCTGAAAACTACATAAAAGGAGATTCAGCTGGGAGATCTATGTGAGAGGTTAAGCTAGCAGGCTTTAAGGTAATGGCAACCATATATTACCCCTGTAGTTTCATCCCACTATGTGTCGGGGCTCATAGATGCAGTGCAACTGCGAGGCGCTTGAGCCAGAATGGGAATCTCAAGTCTCATTCCCGTTCATAGCAGCCAAGGGGGGAAACAATAGCATCTGCTGTCCTTGGAGACAGGGAATTTAATCACAAGCACAGCCAAGGTAAGATATGAATGTAAAGTAGTGTGGTGATGGGTTTTCTCTGTGTGTGTCGGTGTGGATGTGTGTGAGACAATGAGTCTATTTAAAGGAACAGACATGTTGTTTTGGTAGTGAAAGTAATAAAATGTCAACAAAGGAGGCGGATGACACTGGATGTGAATATGGAAATATGGGAGAATTGTAAATACATGATGTGTGTGTGTGTGTCCAAATCTCCACAGATGTGATTCTCATCAAGCAGAGCACACTGAAAACACTTTCTATTTGTCTCAACAAATGCGCACAGTGGTACTGATCCACTGTAGGGATCATCAGTGATCCATATCAGTGCTCAAACTGGGCAGCACTGGTGTGTGTCTTTCTCTCAGTGTTCCATCCTATTGGGAAGGCAGCCTTGTGTACGCACATGGTGTACATGCATGACTGAATTATTTTTTTGTGTCCACAGAAGATTCTAGAGAAGAAAGAAGTGGTGGAAGATCAGGCGAAGTGGAGATAAAAACATAACAGTAACAATGGAAATGAGGGGAATGACACAGGCAAGAAAAAAGTTTTTTTTTTATTCCTTCTCCCTCTCTTTGCCTACATCACTTTTTTTTAATCCACCCACACAGGAGTAAGTACAATGATCACAGAAAAGCAGATCTAAAACCTCAGCTAGTCAGAAAACAGTGACCAGATATAGAAACATGGGATAAAATCAAAGACAGTTCTGGGTAAGCGCTGTTCAGCTTTCTTTTCTTCTGTACTGTAGGTGAGCAGTTTTTAATGAGAGCATGTTAACAACTAAATTACACAGAAACTGCAAGAACAAACCCCACAAGCAGTGTCTTTCAAAATGAGCCACAAAGAGCAGTGAAAAAGTATTTGTTCCACCACAGAGGTCTTCGACTTTCATGTTAAATGTTTCAGATAATCAAGCAAATTGTAATGGCGATAATCACCTGAGTAAATGCAAAATGCTGATTTCACTAAACGGGATGAAAGTCATCCAAAGCAACTTGGATGACTTTCCAGTTGCTTTGAAAGTCAAATTGAAAGTCGACTTAAAAAGTCTTGAAAAAAGACCATTTTTTCATGTCCTGAGAAAAGACCATTTCTAGTCAATACCTGATAACTGATTTTGCCCACCTTGGCATCAACAACTACCATCACAAATTTCTGATAACTGGCAATTAGGCTTTTTACATCACAGTGGACAAATTATCCTTTTATCTTCGTGCTTCAAAAATGATTTATTGTTTTAAATTTGGCATAGGAGTGTTTTGGAGCATGAATGCCCTTGTTTAAAACCATGTCATGGCATCTCAATCCAAATGGAGTCAAACTTTGACATTTAGCATGTTTTTCTTGAAGCTATTTAGAGGTAGATATTCTGATGTTCTTTGGCTTTTTGTCCTGTTGTGTAAAGCTTGAGTGCAATCACACAATCGGAATGTTGTTTATCTATTCATCATAAGATCATTATATTTGGGGATTTTATGAATAAACAAGATATGACTTTTTGGCAAGTCATTGAGGTCCTCAAGCAGCAGGATCTGGATAATAGCACACTTCACATTTTTTGGCAAATGTGAAATCTTTCTGTCTCTCTTACACATCTTGTGGAAAAATGTTAAAGGAACTCCTTTGGCTTTCTTTTAGCTAATCTTCCAACTGAGGTATGGATTTCTACACTCCTCCTGAGCTACCATGCATGCTTCTCTGATTAGTTGCTCTCCTTGCCAAGCCTGCCAGTTTAAGTGGACAGTCATATTCTAATGCGTTTGCCATGATGGAATACTATTTCCACTTTTACATGTCCAAAGAATAGGATGTTGTTTTTTCAAGGTAACCCTGCCTTAAACGTTTCCTGTCTCATGTTTTTTTGTTGTTGTTGTTTTTTGGGGGGGCTTCACGAAGCTGTTTGTTCACTCACATTGCATTCATACTGAGAATAATTTACAGGGGATCCCAGTTATTATTTGATATGTGGTGGTTTTGACAGATGTTTGTGCTGAGTTTTATTTAATGGTATCAAAGTAAAGATAGTTGAATATACATATATGCATGATATTTTCAAGGAATTGTTATGTCCAAAATGTTGAAAACCATATATCCTTTTTTTTCTGCTGCTTCACAATTTCTGTTGTCCTACCAAAGAAACACAAAGTGCAACCAACAGGACAACTGAGTAATAATGGACAAAAATAGAGGGATTTGTGTCATTTTTAATTGTGTAGCGAACCTTCATATCCCACTTGTGATGTCTACAAAGAAAAGCACCTGCATAGTAAATGTACTTATTTTTAGAGGGATAAGTACTAACATGATTTAGCTAGCTTTGGGACTGCTCAGACTAGTATGAAAACAACTTTGTTGAACATTTTGCATCTCCCCTCCCATTTACGCACAAGTTAGACTTTTTTTGGTTGGCAACAGACGGAAATTAGTAAAGCCGCTGAAAACGTCAAAGAAGGAAATTACTAACCACATTTTAGATGCTGTACCAATTACAATGATTAGAACAATAACTAGGGGTTGAGAGGACATAGTAACGCTGTAAATCAATAGCCACAATGACAGAAGTGATGAGCAGATCTTTTGCTGAGACATGCATTGAGGCAACTACAGATGTGAGATTGAGTAAAGACCCTTTCATAGAATCGTGCTTCTTTGCACTGGATATGCAAAGAATCTGAGGGTTATGTTCTCAAAAGCAGTGAAGGCAAAAAAGGACATCAAATCTATGTAAAAAGCAGTCTTGTAAAACGTGTTTTTGCTTCTCTCTTGAACATAATATCTGTTCCTCTGCCCGTTAAAAAGTGACTAGAATGGCCCTTTGAAGTAATATTTGTTATGTAGATTCTCAGTATAACAGTGTATAAAACTTAAAGTCCCGCTGGGTTCTCCTCTGTTTGGTGAAATTGTCAAGCTGACTCTTGGTGGTTTGAGGTGGTGTCTCTGCCAGCCTCTTCAACATGACAACAAATTCACATGTGGGACTGTGCATCAGCAGGGCTCTGACAGAAGCTTGTTTTTTATGACAGTGGTGTTGCATCACAAAATTTTAGGGGAAGCCTATGTTACAACCCCCCCCCCCCAAGACCACCAAGGGTAAATACTGGCACTGGATGTAACACAAAATAAAATATCTGGAGCAGTTGGATTCAGTCGAAAAAAAAGATAGTTTAATTGATAGTTCAACATAAAAACTAAGTCACAATAAACATTAAGGGAAGCTTTAAGCTTCAGGGTCTCCAAGGCCAAAACAACAAACAAAACATCCCCCTTTTAATTATAAAATAAAAACACTTTCTAGAAGAGAAACTGAAAATAAAGTACAAAACCTGAACTCCCTGGTTAACCAAGAAACAGGAGAAAAACAGTTAAACAAAATGGCAGAGAACCCCTACCAGCTTCCACGGTGAAGAAAAACAAAATTATAACCACTTGAAGCTTCACACAAATGCTCACAGCAAAATTATCCAAAGTCTCAAACAAAGTCAGTTCACCGACATGATCATACCAGATCAAGGCCCAGGGAAAAAGGGCTCTGACATCTCAGGTTTGGAGCTCTTTATGGGGTGGCTGACGAGCTCCAACACATTACACCTGTGGCGGCCAGGTGGAACTGAAACACAAAGAAGAAGCTCTCTCATAAAGAGAGCCCCTAGAGGTCAGTGACCGTAACAGCCTAAGAACAAAATAAAGAAATAGAAATTGTGGCATTGCCTTAAATGCAATTCAGTCTCTGCTACCCACAAAATGTCAGAAAAAATGATTTTTGTTTTTGTTGTAGCTGGCATGAATACCTCGGGTGATGACTGAGGCAGAATCTGAATAGGCAGGTGGCAAAATGAACAGCACTGATTAAAAAGCATACTACAAACATAAATTGCTGACTTCTTACTTTTAAATGTTTTTAAGAAGACTTTGGAGTTTTAAAAATGTTTTATGAGCACAGTAAAATATGCTATTTTATTAGTTTTACTTTGCTTAGCATTGCAAACTGGTTGTACTAACAAAACCATTAGGCAAAAGAACAAAAACTACTTTACATTTAGAAAAAGAACACATTTCAATTACAATACGATAATAAAAAGGAACATTTACAATTGTTGAACAATTGTAAAGGAGCCTAATTGACTGCAGTTTTAAAGCTAGGGCTAGTTTCATTACCAGTATAATTTTTTCCATGTCCAAGTCACGTCTCGAACCCTGAATGGCTGAAATCAATATTTCTGCTACGCTAAAGTGAGAATAAATTAAAGCTAGAGCTATTGCAGAACAAAAGTGCATACGATGTTAGAGCAAAGTATGTTTGAGCCACTTCTGTGTGGTCATAATTATAAAACTCATTACATACATTTGCATTATACATTTATATACATCAGTCTATAGTTATCCATATAGGGAACAGTGTTTGATTAGTATCAGTTTGTCCGTTTGTCTCATGTGAGACATGGTGGGTAAACCAGAATGCAGAGCGAACTCGGCACAAATAATTTTCTGATGGTTTCCGAGTTTTAAATTTTTTGTTCTACGTCTACTTTGCACCAAACTTCACCTTTCGCGGCTGCAAACTGCCATATTTTCTACTCAAGGGGAATCCAATTCACACATCAAGGCATCCTGACAGCAGGTGGTGTATTGGAAATCATACCATGTGTTTACATGCCCTCAGCTGTCTGTACACATAAAGGTACGCAAGTGTTAACAAACGTTAATGAAGTGAGATTTCAAGTTGTTGTTTTTTTTCCACATAAACCCCACCGCAAGCAATTTGGAATAGGTGCACACACAAAAGGATGAAGATGAAAAATTTTTGTTGAGGCATCATTTACTGTAATTTTAGTCATAGGCTACTGTGGTATATAGCGGTGACAAACACTATGTTTATATTGAATACCTATGCTGATTTTCTGGTTGTCGTTAGCTGTTGTTACTGCTGTAATGTGATTGCTTACATTTGAAACCCTCCTGGTGTTTTCCCCAGCTCTATCTGGCAGTTATTTTTCCTTCTTCTCTTTGTTCTGTTCTTGGATTTTGGTTAATTTCAGAGGCAGTCTCAGTGTAACTGTTCTATTCCAGCTCCTGCTGGTTCTAATCTTCTCTATGCCAAAAACTGTTTTCCATCTCCTCTGCCATCAATAATGTAGACAAAGATGTCAGGTGGTCTGCTTCCTGACAATTGACATCACATCATTTGCAACTGTAAGCTCAAACAATGCCAAATTTAACCTGACAATCCTACTTTTTTTATTGATCTGTGGCTCAAAACCAACATGAACGTGACTTTGAGATTTCAGCTGAGTAACAAACATCCAAAATTAAGTTGATAATTTGCAGTTGACCAACAAATAGCTCACAAGATTTACTGCTTTTCTGTGCCACAAAGCTAGAAAACCTTTTTATAACAGATTTGAGTAAATTAAGTCAAACAGTTTTAATAAAATGAAATGTTTTAGCACAAAAGGGTAAGCCTGGAATATTGGGTTAAGATCAGGAAAAACATGTAGCCCTCTCCCCATATAAAACATTTGGGTAGAAACTGACTTAAAAAGTATATAAAAACAAAAGCAAGACAGAACAGAGAAAACGTGAGCTTTAGAAATACAAAAAAAAGCGGACAAAGTGAGGATCTGCCTGCTAAATCTGAAGCATTTAACAGACAACTCTGCATGGCGGAAAGCCCCTGGGAGGGCCCTCATGATGTAATTTGAACTTTAATTTGGCCTTGGCACAGAAAGCTGTGCTTTCAGCTGTGTGAGCCCTTTTAGGGCCAGCTGCAGTAGACAATGGAGCTTGTGGAAGTCAGTTGTCTCAGTTGATAAACTTTGCCCTCAGTTATGCAGCATGTGTAAACGGAGTTATTCACTGTACAAACAGCTGGTGGTATTCTTATTTTCTCTCTGATAATATTTACTGCAGTACATTTGGCTATGGTATTTTGTTTTAGGTGATATTCGCTTACTTACTAATTACTTAATGTTTTTTATAATGTTTAGAACTGTACTAATCTACAGTGCCCTGAAAAAATGTGATCTGCATTTGTTTTGAGGTCCCTTTACTACTCATATGTCTAAATGGAAACTGTTGACAACAACTGTCTTCAAACCTCACCTAATTATTAAATCCAGTCCAACTTTGCATAATTTAATTTCAGCCCAAATGCTGCAGTTTGGTAAAAGGCAAGAGGTTTATTAGAATGCGATTATAAAATGCATGGAAATAGCAGGTCAGAGGTAGTGTGGAGTTGGTTTAATCAGGCTCAGAGTATTAAACACCCTAAGCTTTGGACACTTCACAGAGTACCGTCCAATCTGTTATTCAAAAATGGAAATAGCATAGCGATATGCCAAACATGTACAGATATGGACCTCCACCTGAACGGACAGGACTAATTAGGAGAGCAACAAGGAGGACCAAGGTATACAACTTAAGACACTTATATGTTTTAACAACAACTATTTGCACTTTTCACAAATCCAGCTTCAATGAAAGAATGTCCAGAATGGGAATTACATTTGCAAATAAGCCATGAAAGGATATTGCTCTTCTGCAAACGTGGGAAATAAAAAAAACCTAAAATGTTTTGCTGAAATGCAAAATGCCATGTGTGGCACAAAAATTACAGTGCACACGGTGGTGAAAGCATCAAGCTGTTGGAGTGCTTTTTGACAGCAGGGACAGTGAAGCTGGTGAAAAAAAATGTAAAAAAAGAAGACAAATGCAGCCTGAGATTCCTGTTAGGGATTAGAAAAGACTTGAGACTTTGGCACAGGTTCCACTATCAGCAGAACAAGAATGAACAAATAGTCAGTATTATGATAGAATACTTGATGGAAAACTCATAGAAGTTGATTTTTTTATAATAACACCTCTTTAAATTTTAAAATTATGCAATGATTTTTGTTGATCTGTCAGATGAAATTTGTGGTTGGAATGTGACAAAATGTGAAGGCGGACAGACTCTGTTTATGCCACAAAGCTAAAAGTCATCTGTAGCAAATTAATATTTATTTGTTGTCTTTTACATAACTGAATTGTGTTTTAAAAGACAGATTATTGAGGCACCTAAGATTTTTTGAGAATTGGACAGGAGCGTGATGCAACTTCTTCGCCTCTTTGCACACTGTTTGGTCGAGGAGCTCGACCCGTTGAGACACCCAGCAAATAGGTAGGAGAGATGAAAAAGCATCTGAAAATCCATTCACCCATATTAAAAATACAGCTTACACACACAGCTGTGCACAGACGGACACACTTTGAGGGCACAGCAATGTGTCTGTCACAGGGCACTGGTCACACCGCGACTCCAACACACACTCACACATATACAGAGCTTGACCACCCATGGCTGCCCTCTGATTACCACCACCTTCCACGGCCACTGTGACTCCTTCTCCCCATACCTCCTGCACACTCCAGTGCTTCACGCTTCTCTCTCAGCTTCCCCATATTCATCCCACCATGGTTCCCATCCTTCTCTGCCCTGCTTCCACATGTTTTCCACCTCTTCTCACTCCCCCATTCGTTTTTTTCACACCATATTCTTTCCTCAATTTCCTCTCTTACACATTAGCATATAAAATGCATCAACTGGTTTGTAGGCTTAAGTGTTTGGTGACTTAATCAGTCAGCTGCATAGCCACTTACCTACTCATTCCCTCACTTGATTAGTCAGCTGCTCGCTCACTCATTTACCTGTTTACTTTCTCAATCTTATTCATTTAGGTCTTCATCCACTCTCATACCTCATCAGTGGTGATAAATGTTTCTACAGTGATGGAAGCTGGATATACACTCACAAGTTCTCAAGTAAACTCTTTTTTACTGGGGTAGCAACCAAACTGAAATTTCCAAGGATGAATGCTGGGAAAACACGTCTTCTTTTTTTGTATTTTTTGCATGTCTGTCATAAAATGGAAAAGTTTGATTCTAGTGAAACGCTATTAAATAGCTGTTGTCATTTCAACGACTTCCTATGCTTAATATATATGACTTTCATATTCCATGGTTTAAAATAAAACCTTTGTATGTCAAAGAATGAGTGAATGTGATCGTTATCCCACTTTGACTAACATTTTTAAATTATTTGATCACTGGTATGATCCATAAAGGAGAACAACAATTACATAAAATAGGATTTTATAGGTTGATTTTGCAGCTTCTGGTTGCTAAATAAAAACTAAAAATAACACATACATAATTTAAGTGGCAGTGAAAAGTCTTCTTTGCCCTTAAACTTTTCAGTATTCTGACATGTTGCAACCACAATCTTCAGTATAATTTATTGGGATTTTATGCGACAAACCAACTAACCTATAATTGTGTAGTAAAGGAAACATGACACATTTTCAAATACATATGTATCCAGGCCTTATTATTCAATATCACCTTTGTCTTCAATATCAGTCTGTGTTATCTAGACAATTGTTTGCCAAAATAACCTAATCTCAGGTTGTGAACAGCAATTTTCCACCTTTCTACAATTTCTAAGCTGAACTTAGGTCTATTCTTTTTCAGAAACAAGCTAATAAATGAATATGCCTTAATAAAAAGCCTTTGGCTTTCACTCTGGCTGTATAATTATGTAGTTTTCTTCCTGGAAAGTGATTATCTGCTCTACTCCCAAGTCATTTGCAGGCTTTGATTTTAATTTTTTTTTCCTAGGGTTGTCTGTTTAGCTTTATCCATTTTCCCATCAACTCAAATCAGCTTCCCAGTCTCTGCTAGAGAAAAAAACATCTATAAGTATTATGCTGCCACTACCATGTTACACAATGGATATGGTGTGTTTCAATGAGGTGCAGTGTTAGTTTTAATTCAAACTTTGAGACCACAATGTTCAGTTTTTGATTCCATTTTGCAAGAACATCAAAATCAATTTGTTTGCCATGCTGTGTTCTACGTCAAACTGCAAAATTACTTGAAGATTTATCACACACACTTTTGACAAAAGTACAAAAATATAAGGTGAATGTATAGGGTACAATAAATGAAGAGTAATAAGTCTGTGTCTTGGCAGGTTTAAGAATATGTTTGATGGTTACAAAACTATAAAACTGAATTGTTGATTTCTACAATGCAGACTTTTAAAAAAATAAGAACAAAAACAAACATTAATCAAATTTCCCTGTCTAGAAAGAAAGCATAAGTGCTGAGTAAAACATCATTAGCTCATTATGTTCTGGAATTAGGGGGGCTAAATGACTGTGGATGCAAATATGCCACAAAGATGCAAAGATAAATCAAGAGTTTATATATATTGAAGACAAGAATGAGAGGAGCGAGTGGATTACTTCTAGTCAAAACTCAGTGTTTTGTGCATTCCTCCTTCAATTTCTGCACAATAGACATTTTCACTTCAGACTAAACCAAACAAACACCCCCATTTTTTGTTTATTAAGGTATTAAGTTTGTGGTATGTCCAGATGTCTAAATAAATGCTTAAATCCCTTGTTTTCTGTGCACAGCCTTTGCCAGCTTTCAAGAGCCAAGAGGTGGGTCTAAGGTTACCACTTTATCAGAGGCTCAATTGCAAAACAGAAATCGCCATGCATGCTTATACTGACAAACCCAATTGACCTTAGATGTATGTTTTTGAACTATCAGAGAAAAGTGGACTGCCTGGAGGAGGCTCAAAATCTACACAGAAAGGTCAGAGTTTCAAACTGAAGGTCTTGATTGCTAAGCTAACCATCACCCTACAGTGCAACTCAGATTCGCTCAAACACAAACAAGGTATTTGATTGAAATTGAAATGTTCTTACCCCAGGCACAGGCACAAGACTTGTGGAAAAAGCTCTATATGTTTATGACCAACAGAAAAATAAAAAAAGTTCTTCCTAGATTCTAAGAAATTGTGTGTTTCTTGTTTTTCTAGGGTGGGTGGTTCCAATTTTCAATGTTCATGATTCTCAGAACTGATCAATCTAATTTAAGGGTGTTGCACTTTTATCTCAAAATGTCCTCTGCAGCATATAATGTAGCAAAGCAAATTACCTTGAAAAATCTACTAGGTAGGTCAAACTAAAATAGTTATCTTCATAAATCTAAGTAGCAAAAGACTACTCTACAGCTTTAATCAACTATTCTAGAAAAAGAGCTACAAAATCTTCATAGTACAATATACTTAAGTGCAATGCTAGTATATTATATGCGCTCACCAAAATGAATGAAAAACGCTCAAGAAACTAATGCAACTAGTCCTATTATTAAACAAACTACAACTACTTCCTGATAAAGTAGTTAAGTCCTCCATTATCCTAGCATAATCATGTACAAATCTCCATGTAGCTTCAAAATGAAACCAAGAGCATAGTACATGGCCATAGGAAGAATCATACACCTCTGCAGGTAGCCAGGGTGATATATGAACAAAATATTTCTTAGATATTTATCATTAATAAGATTAACTATAAGCCATGACAACAAGAAGATGTCTTCAGATATTATTTATATGTTAAAATACTCAAATTATCACATCATAATTACTACAAATACAAAAATAGAAAATAGAATTTAATCTACAAGCCCTACTTTTACTTTAGAGAGCTTTACTGGAGTTATTTTCAATATTATTTGGTTTTTAATGTGACTCAACTAGAAGTCATCAGGGCCAATTAAAGAAATGTCATAACTACATCTTTGAGACACATGAATAACTTTTCTTTTCTAATATAATCTAAAAGCAACATTTTAAACTATCTCCTGGTGACTAGTGGAGGCCATAGAATAAATAGTGGGGAATGATATGTAATTGATTGGTCTGCTTTGTTTAGACAAAACTGAGGAAAGTGAAATTTTAACTTTTGTATTTGACATAAAAGGCAAGGGAGGAGAGGTGGAGGATTCTTGTCAGTCAAAATTACAAAAAAATGGGGCACTGGTAATATAGGCTCTTAATCCAGAAATTCTGCCATGGGCCATACACTTAAAAAAAAGGTATTTGAGAAGAGGACATGTTTGGTTCTTAGGTAAAAGGCAGATGCTGTAGAATCTCCTACTGTCCATCTGTCCATGGCCTTGGCTATGGTTAGTTAAATTAACTTCTTGGGGAAGTTAATGGGGAAAAAAAACACAGTCACTGAACATTTTACAAAATGCCAGCTGAATTTATCACATCCATTTTACAACTTTCTCACGCAACTTTTGTTTTCAAGGAAGCAGTAGCACACTGTCAACGTTGTCCAGCACATATTTCCTGCAGGTACTTACAATAATTGGACATAGAGAGCCAGAGCTGTGATTTATTGAGTCCATGAGGATGTGTGTTGTAGTGTGTTTCCACTGTGAGCCAAACACTGCAGTGTGGGTGAGTGCATGTAGATGTGTGTGTGGGGGGCGTGAGGGCATGGTGTGTCTATCGATACATGAACAGAGACAGAGGCACAGTCACACTGCGATATGAAGGGTTTTGCCACCTTCACCTCATCCTCAGGGTGTGTGCGTGCATGTGTGTGTGTGCAAGCATCCATCTGCCCTGTTTCTGAATCCATGTGTGTTATTTTATTTGGACTTCTTGGCTCTGAACACAACCTTTAATTGCCTGGGAGGATTCTGGCTGAATTTAAAATTTAAAGCCTCCCACTAATGTGCTGTCAGTCAGTATATTCACGGACATTTATACTTACACTGATACTTTTCTTTTTACCAAAAAAAAAACATGACATAAAATCAATCTGGAAATTAAAACTTCAACTTCAGAGCACCTGTCTACTTTACCATGTCTTTAATCCCTGTTCAGGTTATGTAATCCTCCTCTTTGTTGATCTGTTGCACAGCACTCCTCATTTATCGAAGTGTTGAGATGTTCAGGCTGTTGTTTAATAATTTGTGATCCTGCTTGTGTGTTCGCTCAACTCCCTGGAGTGGAGGCAGGGCAAAAACAAGGAGGTAAAAGTCAAGAGAAGCATCATGGTGACTGACAGAAAGAAAAAGAAGCAAAAAAGGGACAAGTTGGACGTCGAGTCACTGACAGACATGCTGGTATATGAAATGAATGATAAAAAAAAATCGTTACAGGCAAAATTGTGAGTACGTTATTGACAAGAAATTCAGACTAAAAACATAAACATTTAATGGTGAACAACATACATTGAATATGCTCTGGTGTGAAGGAGGCGCTCTATAAATGAACAAAATAGTGTATGTGCATCAACAAGTTAAACTGAATAAAAAAGAAACCCTGCTAAATTTAAGACTTAACCGATCAAAATAAATATCGGTACATATACACAAGTAGTCAGTCATACATACAACAATTTTTTTTAATTTAATATAAAGATTGTCTTAAATAATCTTTTACACAGGCTTATCTCTCCCAGCCTCAATGTTTCTGATCAAATTCAGCAAATCTAGTCATTACTACTACTTTAACACTAAATTATGAAGAGTTGCATTTCTATAACGGAGTGCTAAGATAAGTTCTGACCATATGTAGGACTCGCCTCACTGAATTTAGTAAACAAATCAAATTATAGCCCAAAAAAAGTTAAATTGTGTGTTTTGTAAAAAAGAAGGCATCTTGTTGTTTCAGACATTATCTTATCTTCTACTAATAAATAAATCAGTTGCCACTTGTGCAAAACTTGTCAAACATGCAACTATTCTTGGAATCACATGGCAATCTGTTTTTCTGTATTTTTTTTTCAGATCGGGGCACTGTGATGGCTACTCTAGACTGACGTTTATTGTCAGCCACATAGTAATTAATTTGGAAGAATTCTTAGGCTCAAGTTGATCATCTGCTTATCTCTTCTTTTTCCCCCGTTTTACTACCGAATAGCTTCCCACTGTGCTGGAGAAGTCTGCAGTGGAGTCTAATTTTCCACCAACTATGCTGCTGATTTATGGCAATCTGTTACCGAATCTTTTAAGTTTTACAGTTAGCCCACATTTATGGTCCTTATCAGCTTCATTCAAAAAACATTTTTTATAGGTGGGTTTGACTCTGGTATTTATAATGGTCAAAATAAACATTACCCATAATTATCCAGGTGTGTGTTCACTGTTATTTTAAACTGAGCTAAACAACATCTACACTTGTGTTTTTCTTTACCTAAGCAACTTTGTGTTGCAAATTTGCAACTGTTTCATTTGTTCCTGTACAATCATACACACATTAGCCTGTTGGGGACTAAGAACATTTTAACAGAAGTAGGGAACAGGCACTGAACCTTCAAGCCTCGAAGCATAAGACAACCACTCTATCATGGAGCTGCAGCCATCCCATGGCAACATATTGGGGGTAACACCATCTGTTGTTAATAAGAATTGCAATGCTTCCGGCATCATTTCTGGCAAGGTGTCTGCAGCCTCTTCCATCTCGAAAAGTTTAAATATTGGAAAGAACAGCACTGTCCATGATACGCTCCGGCAAACAAGTCTCATCAGAATCCTTTTTTTTTATTTTTCCTATAGTCCCAGAATAATATTATCCATGCTCCAAAATTTTCCACTTTGTCTGCCAATGACCTCACATTCCCTAAAGCAATCAGGGAAAAAGTAGTTCAGTTTTCTATTAGCTGATCTATTCAGCTTCTGTTCTCCATTGACCGCATCTCTATAACCTGTCAGGGACTTGGGGTCATATTTCTGATCTTCAACAGGCTTTGAAATCTGTTGCTTACACTCTTGTTAGAATGGCTATTCAAAATCAATAAATATTTCATTCAAAGTTGTAGAAATATCAACAAAATCCATGCAATGGGCAGCTACAAAACCAGGCTATAAAAAATCTCAGTCTCCAAAGCAATTCAACATTCAGAAAGATACAAAAATACAAAGAAAAACACATTATGGATGCCCACTACACTTGGCCCCTTCACAGGGTTTTTTTTGTTGTTTTTTGATTTTATTTCTACTGCTAAACTTTATTTCCCTATTGGTTTTACAGTTTTACTCAGCATTATTTTTTACCAACAAATTTTCTCCCATACACCATTAGCTCAACACTCAGGTGCAACTCTCTATCATTAACCCAAGAACAAATTATAATTACCACCTAAATGTTTATCTATAGCTTTAGTAGTTGCATATTAGTCTGCATAAGCTTTTTTTCGGCAACAGCAGAACAAGACTTTGTCGATGGAACTCTGGAGGGAGGAGTGACGAGGTGAGAGGATATAATTGAAGAGTACTGAGCTTTTGAAAAATAAATGATGGCAGCGGGTATTCAGGCTGGTGTGTCAAAATATGTCAATCTAAAGTCTTCATTTATCATTTATCTATTTCAGCATGAGCATAAATGGCTTCATGTTTTTTTTTTTAATTGGAGGCATTATATCGATTAAGAAATTATGGAAAAATGATAAATATGATCTAAAATTAATAAATTGTAATATAGAATACAGAAGTAAAAACGAATACATAAATGTATCTGTCCTTCAACTGAATCCAGCTTCAGATATTCAGCTAACCATTCAAACAATGGTTAGCTAAATATCAAACATCATTAACAACACAGATTCCAAGATGTTAATCTAAATTCACCCATGCTTGTGAATTTATCCCACAGGCATGGGTTAAATTCATATAAAATTTATATAAATGCATAATTATACTTATTGATTTTGGCATTTATTTCATTTCTTTTTAACAGAGGCTTTACCAGGCTTTGAAATAGTAAATTAGCATAAACTTTCAGTATCGGAGTTACCAAGCCTTACTACTACCAATTCCATTTATGTTTAGACATTGTGGCAAAGTGGCCTGGTTGGATACATTAGTTCTACTAGACAGCAAGAATAAGAACTGATAACAAGATGGTACAAAATAAAATCAGTTAAATTTTTGTGGGTAAACTTTGGGATAATTGACAATAATTGTTAACTGATATTAATCCCTTCTCAATGTGAATAACACAGGGCCATACAGACAACCTGTTGTCTCTACAGTTCCTGTAAGAAGTTAAAGTGACTCTCCTCCTGCTTTTGTTTGTCAAGCTGTGTAGCGTTTGCAGTAATCCCTCTTACTGAGTTTTACGAGATGGCAGCGGACAGAAAAACTTTTAACAGGAAGAAACCTCCAGCAAAACCCATCTCCATTTCTCATGGATGTGCAAATGATATGTGAACAATGATATGTAAGGACAGTTTTATACATCTGGATTTGTTTTGCCCCCAGTATTGTTGATTGCAACATATGGCAGATTTTATTAAAACTAACACAAGCACAGAAGACCTGAGGAAATTTAAAATAAAAACCTGTTGACCATGAACAGAAAATGGAATGTGGTTCATTATTGTGTTTTCAGCAGGATAATGATCCAAACATACAGATAAATGCAGAGATGCTTCGCCAAACACAAATTATCCATCTGCTATTCTTATCTCAATCACCATACTTAAATCGAATGGAAAACAGAAATAGTAAAGGAGAGAAACCAGTGCTGGGTAATTTAAAGGTATGTGTATGCTCCAGTCTTGAGAAATATTATATTAGATAACAAGACTAAGGGCTATCATATTCTCCAAAAGGAAGCTGTACAAATAACAACAGGAATGGTACCTGCAGTAACTATTTTTGTAAACTCTTAAATTCTCTCCTCACTTAATAAATGTAATCAAATTAAAAGTTTAAAATTTCTAAACTTTCCATTGTGAGTATATGCCTCTGTACAAAAAAAAAAAAATTTCCAGTAAGCCTTTTTACACATCTTAAATGTGGAGCGTGTGTAGCGAGAGCACACACTTAAAAAAAGCCTGGACTTTTTTTTAAGAAAGTCCAGCTTTTTAAGCTCAACTGCTGGAATGTCCACCTTCATGTTTTCCAAAAACCTCAATTGAAAACAGTTTGAAATCCCCATTTAAGTCCTGACTTTTATTAAATAAAACTCCATCTAACTGAATAATTTTGTATTTATTTGATTTTGTTACTTGCAGTGAGGTTTCAAGGTGAAAATATTAATGATATTTTACTGGCAAATGAAAATTCATGTAGCTCCTGGAAAATGGAAGCAACAACAGCGATGATTACCAGACAACAAAACGGGCCTAGCACTAATTTCTGTGGTTTACTATATTTAACATGTCAGTGTGACAAAGCATAATAGCCCAAGGCATAATGCGACCCGAAAATATCAGCTAAATACCGATCCAAAGCTGTACGACAATTGCTAATGGAATGGATTAGATTGTCAACAAGAATGTCACGGTCAGAAGCTTGAATGCAGCTTTTAGGTCAAGCAGCACTAATGTAGTGCACTCACCAGCTCTGGCATGTATCAAGAGGTCATTAGTGACCCTTAGACGCAGATGTGCTGCTGACGAAAGCTGTGCAAGTGGTTGTTTGGTCTGATTGTAAAAGCTGTGAGCTGTCAACAGTCCAAAAGAATGACTGAGATCTCAGGCTGTGGAGCAGACAAAAAAGTCATTTATGCAGAACATTACCAGCAGGGTCTGACATGTTCTAACAAAGGCTGTGCTCTTGCAAATGTGCTGTTAACAACTATTATCCTACATGAGGGCAGCAAGAAAATGACTAAATAAATACAAAAAAAATCATATATTGAGCAATCTTTATTACAATGTTTCTATCATTTGAGGTTTTCTCAATCTTTGCACATCACTGGAATTATTAAAATTAAAAAAAATATTTGCAATTATGTTTATATACTACTGAAAATTCTATTTTACAGAAAATATGAACATTGCATGTGTTACCCACCAACCTTGGATGGACTGAGGGTAATTTTGGATAATTTCTTCTCTCAACGTGTGGTGCTGTGATATAGAAAGATGAGACACACACATTGAGCATCCATTAGCATCTAGCATCTAATGAACTAAATATACAATGCTTCATATCAAATGCTTTAGGTTTCACCAAGTGACTGTAATACCGAACGAGAATTCGTTTAACATGCTTCGATTACCATTATGAATATACAAATAAAACATACTTCAATATTTAAGCACTTTAGCTTTTAATTGTGTACATTGTTTTAACAGAATAACAACATTTTATCTCTTACACAAACTGTGCTCTATCTACAAAACTCAAAAAACGTATTGTTCTTTTAATGCTGTGTCTCTTCACTAAGCTTCACACAAGTACAGCCGTTACTCACTGAATGTCACAACAATATGGTTTCTCTGGTTTTTGCAATAAAATAAAGAAATGTACATTTGATAAATAAAGACGTCAAAACAATACCTTTTGTGTGAGAACCATTACAAAAACTGCAAAATACAATAAGTTCAATGTGAATTCAGCTGTTTCTCAGCTAGCTCAACACAGTGCGCTAGCATTAGCATTAATTAGTCTCCAGAAATGTGTCCCGTTTTTTAAACAATACTAATCACAAACTGAACAACGTCACTCACTGGTGACACTCGATTCAATAACCTCTTAACTCTTAAAAGTAACCGACACATATTGTTAAGGAAATATGGCTATTTTTGATTGTTTAATATAGTTAAGCTAATGCCATGTGCGTTTAAGTAGATCAACATTCCTATTTGGACAAGCTGATGCAAGGTAAACGATCAGAGATAAACATTCTCCTGGCAGGGCTGTAACTTAGTGCAGCCATAAAACACTATGCTCTTGAAAGGCTTTAAATTAGTAGGCCATAAAGAATATCTTCCTCGGCTCACAGGTCAGAGGTCGGGGGTTTCCCAGGAGCTCAGAGTTGCATCTGGAGTTGATCACAACTTAGGAATTTTGGGAACACTTAAGGTTTAATTTCTGATATACCTTTTTAATATTGGTAGCAATAGTGTGTTAGATTAAAGTATATTACCCAAGCTACAAGTACTAATCTAGTAAATCGAATGTATTTGAAAATGTACTAACTATGACAATATCGGAATCAAAAGAGAATGATTTGAATGTTATGTTTTACAGGTTGAAAAAGACTTCTATCTCATTATTGTTTGTGATAAAGCAAAGGGTCAAATCTTTGGAGAAGCTGACTGCAGAGGAGCAAGATAGGTTTTGTGAAAATAACTTATAACTTTAATAACTAAAATGACTCTTGATATTTGTCATTAAAACTTAGGGGAAGGTCTAAGTTTTTTCCAAGGTAGCTCTTGGTTGGTCAAAACAGGGGTACGCCCTATTCGCATATATTAACAAAGAGAAACGCCTTCACTAGAAAAAGGGAATGCGCAACAATAAGAATTCAGACAACTGCCCTGTTTTGCTTTTAAGCCTCAGCTGTCTCCAAAGACGCCTTTGTTCTTTTCTTTTAATTCTTTTGTCTCAGGTAAAGAATGTACTTCTTTGTACTCTGAAGTTTTCTTGTTAAATTCATACGGTGTTTTCTATTGAATTAAACTCTGTATCTCTGTGACGTCATCGAGCCTCGCCGTCTGTTTTGTCTCAGCCGTGACGGCATCCGCTCGGGACCCGGCTAACAGGAGGAAAAGAGAGCCATGCTGTTTCCAAAATTTAAGCTAACCTAATAAATTTCCTCCTTAATAATATGCATCATAGTACATTTTTACTGACCTGAATTATAGAAGGAATGAGACACTCATGTTGAGCTTCCATTAGCATCTTAACGCGAAGGTTTATTCTTCTTCTGTGTTCCCAACCTTCGCTATGCCATCAATGTGACAAGTGCCCCCTAGCGGTTGTAAGTGAATCGCACTGAATAACTTAAATAACACTAAATAACTTATTACAACACTAAATTAAGGATAGAAAAAGAAAAATAATGTTGGGGTGGCTATTTTTATACATTGTCTTTTCATTACTTATAACAACTTGTTTTCACCTGTCTATACATGACACCAATAGGAAGTACATCATAATTGAGAGGTATTGTGCTATGGTCATGTTATGGCCTACACAAGCATTGGGAAGACTGCTGACCTGAGAGTTGTCCAGTAGAAACCCACTGATATCATTCAAAAGAACAGTTGGCACACAAGGCCTCTAGTATCTGACTTGTCACAGAGTTATGTTCATGCACATTGTTAGAAAATTAAGCTGAAGGAAAAAATGTGTTGTAGAAAAACAGTGCACAGGCAACAGGGAAATTGCAGCTTTGAGAGCATTGTAAGGCAAATTTGGCTGAGATTGATAAGGCATGGCTGCAGTCCATGAGAAGGCATGGTTGTGAAAGGGGCTACTGGACTCAGTACCCCATTTCACAAAACACTGTAAAGATATCTTCCCTCCCATTTCTGCGTGAAAGAACTGACACAGCAAAGGGGATTGAGGCCATTCCCTCCTCTGTTACACCTGTGATGTGCTGAGTGACTTTCTAAAATAACATTTCTAACATGTGAGACCTGTCAGCTGCAAAGTTTAAAGGTTTAAAAAAGGATTATAAATAATTTCTGATAATACAAGTGAGGGATGGAAAAAATAATATAAATTTGAAGCATTTCTCATCCAATAGCAGGATCACTGAGTTTGCTTCCCATTATTTTTTAATAAGAAAGGCAATGGGAGACGCTCCACATGTGTTTTATATCTAGTGCTACTCCTGTCATCCCCTGCCATCCCACAACTGCTGACTTCATTTCTGAAAGCTCACATCTGCTCCTTGTGATTTGTAAATTGCCTGAATGAGCTCAGAGGAAGCTTGATTAACAAGTTTTTTTCACAAAACATTTATATTGTGAAATGTTTTGTGAAAAAAAACTCTTTAAGACTCTCTACACACAGATGTAGACTTTGGCTACACCAATGTCAAAAGAGTCTTACCAATAGGTTATTTTGAAAAAGAACTGGACTTTTTCCAGTCTATCTCAATCTATCTCAATGATCTAATGCCCTTTTTTCAGTTTTCCTTTTTTTTTTGTATAGAATTTTGAAATCAAGGGCCCAGAGTTTGGAGAGGGATTCTATGTTGTTTAATATCCAGTGTGAAGGTTCCACAGTAAGTGATGGTTTGGGGTGAAATATTATCTCCTGGTGTCCGTCTATTGTGTTTCCTGAAGTCGAAAGTCTGTGCAACTACCCACAAAGAAATGGATAGCTTTGCCAAAAGCTTTATGGAGACGCTACATTTACTGTCCAGTGTGAAATCGGGACCTGCCCAAAGTCCAATACTTGATTTAATTACAACAGCATCCCTATGGTTGATTGGACAACAAAGTGACCAGACCTAAGTATCACTAGTAATCAATGGGGTAGTCTCTAGATTCACCATGCAGACAAGCTAAAGGTAGCTTTTTAAGGTTCCCATGCTTAAGAAAACCTTAAGACCTTAACACTGCCACATGCTGATCACTTTCATGTTTTGATACAGTAATTCATGCAAAAGAAGTCCAAGCTTGGATTGAGTGCTTGTACCGTATATGAACATATTTATAAGTAGGTTGACAATTTTGTAGCACAATGCAAACTGTAAGAGGAAAAAAAAAACAGCATAAAACTTGATACAAATAAATGCTCAAAAAATATTGCTGTATACAATACAGTAAATCTATCATATTACAGATTAAATTTATGAAAGCTGTTGAATAAAATGAATGCTTACAAAACCAGATAAAAAAATATACAGTATATTAGACTCTCTTTAAAACAGACACAAGAGTGAGAAAGGCTTTAAAGGAAGTTGTGGAGATTTCTATCGGACTTGGACCGTTACCTTAAATCTAATACTCAATAAATCAAAGTTGGTAAAGTAAATAAAATATGCATTTCACTCCTCTATTAATTTAGAAATGCAAAATAAAATTGCAGCTTGCAGCTTGTCTAATGTCGATAAAACTGACAGACAATATTTAGAGCTAAGAGGTACCAGATAAAAGAGCTGCAGCAGAATGAGGCTGCCACTGTGGTTAAGAGATCGTCCAAAGAGAGTGCAGTGAGTGCTGTGGGCGAGGACAGCACTTCCAATAAACACTCACAAATGCTAACATTAGTCGATATGTGATGGGTCCAGTTGCTAAACAATTACTCTGTTTTCATTTGTAACCTTTCAGACATTACGGGTTTTTTTTGAGTGATCTTTAGTGCTTGATCACTCCTTCAAAGTGTAACCCTTTCCTTGAATTTCCTCATTTTTCAAATACCATATCTGACTTCAGCTTCTTGGACTCTAATCTTTATAAACTTCATCAGTTATATTTTTTTCAGAGCCTAATGAGCATTGACAAGTTATCTGAGGACTTCAGGAGACACCAGAAATCTCATTCATTATCATTTCTACTCAGTGTTATCCAAGCTGGAAAACAAGCTCCCACGTGTACACTGTATAGTTTTCTTTCAGCTTTTATTTGTGAAATTTCTCGACCTCTTGCCTCGTTTCTTTTAGCAGCTGCTATGTTCTAGTTTAAGGCTTAGATATTTTGAAGCTAAATTGTGCTAAATCTATAAGCTAGATGTTCAAATGTTTTTCTTATTGACGTCTAAACGGAATGGTCTCTTGTTTTACGAATTTTACTTGTTTTGCATCCAAAATATTTCAGCTAATCAGAAGATTGTAATATCAGACTAACAATATAAATGCAGTACTGTTTACATATATATATATATATATATATATATATATATATATATATATATATATATATATATATATATATATATAAATTACATATATATAATTATTTATTTATTTTTATGAAGAGAATAAAGCCTATTCAAATGAGTCTGGCCTGTCCAAACCAATTAATTGCAGGTAATTGAATTTGCCTGCTAAACCTAACTACTGTTTGGGTCAACCCTTGTAACTGGAAACAAGCCTTTCACATCCACATTAAAATTGTAAGAACTCAAGCACATAATGGTTTATGAAAATAAACAGCAGCGTTAAAAGATTTTTTGTTATACTTTAATCAACTCCACATTGTTAAACAATACCATAGCAAGAAAATATTGGATGTTCACTCTATTTTTATTAAAATTTTAAATGGTGTACTTGTATATAAAGTCCATCCTTCTCCATAAACATTTTTGACCACTGTTAAGCTTTAGCAATGGTCCTTCTAAAGACAACAGCACAAGTTGGACCCCTCAGTCATTTTCCTGTCTTGTCCTGATGTGGTTCTCTGAGGAGATGGCTCTGTCAGTCTGGAAACTTCTTCCTTTCCATCTCCAAAGAGTTTCTTCAAAGTAGTCATGAAACTTGTAACATCTTATTCTTGTCATCAAGCCTGAGTTGTTAGGATATTAGTTATCTTCAAAAATCAACACCATAAAGCAAATAAAATTCTAGTTTTATACACTTTTGTAATTCAATTTAAATATGCAAACAGTCAAGCTTTACCAATCCTTTACTCAGACAGTAATTACAATTATAATAAAAAATGTTTCCTATTACTTTTAATGTTCAACAATTTTACTCATATCTACTTTTGTGGACACAACAGTTTGAAATGGCAAACGTAAGGTATAAAGTGTAGAATTGCTTTTCCTAAAATGACTACAAGTATAGATAAATCTGCATCCACTTTCACAGAATTACCTTTTTTATATTAGCAAAGCACAATTTAGTTTCAAAATGCCTAAACCCTGAACGAGGACAGAGCAGCTGCTAAAAGAAACGAGGTAAGAGGTCAAGAAATTTTACAAGTAAAAGCTGAAAGAAAACTATAGAAATATGAAGGAATAACAGACAAAAAGAGAGAAACCTAAGATATTCCAATAACCACTTAGTACTTCACTGAAGAAGCAGGAGCAGAGAGGAGAGGAGCAAAGAGTCGAAATGTCAGCTTTGCTAAGAACGTGCTGAGATTGAGATTCACTGCCACCCTTTTAATCACTGAGTCCTGCGTCGCTGCGTGGAACTCTGCCAGGGGTTGTACGTACGATAGCAAGCGTGTACTTGTGTGTTTATAAAGAAGAGAAAGGTGCCTTTAATGGAAGCCCACATCCATCTCCTCCACGTTGAAAAATTTAAATGAGACATTTTCACTTCTTGCCTTTTAGCGATGACGCATATTAATAAGCTGGTGCTGAAAGGTTAGACAGCTTTTTTTTCACACCAGGAGGAAAAAAAAAAAAGAATTGTGTGTGTTGTCTGAAGTGCTGGTGGGGAGGATGTGGGGTGTTTGTGGAAATGAGGCACCTGGACCTCGTCAGCTGTGTGAACAGAGTCAAGAAAGGCTGAATAAACTCTGGTCACAGTTTCATTTCAGCTTGAAATGGTTCAACACGTTGAAAGCCTGCTTACTTCACATTCGAAGTAGATTTTTTTTTTTTACTTTGTGTTCTACTTTGTCATTTCCAAACTGTACTTCAGTTTTTACCCTTCTCCATTTCAATTCTGGTTTTTTATCAGAAGGTGACACGACCGTCTCACAGCACAACTCAGATCCCCTCCTCAAAATGCCGTAGGCGATTATTTCCCTTTTTAGCATATATTCCTTGTTAATCTCTTTTAATTTTCACATTCCCTAATTTTTAGTTGAAATCCGAGGTACTGGAAGGAAGCAGTACTCACTGGAACTGTTGTCAGTTTAACAGCGGATCTTGTTAAAATGCTTCCTCGGCATAGGGGGCCTTTTTCTGTGAACTTCACACAGGCATGATTAAACGGTGCTCTGTTAAGCGGGATGCTCTCAGAATTTTTTAAGTAATGATCAGATTTATTCATGTGTGCAGATTTTTTATGTCTCTGTTTGTGTTAGTTGTATTACAGTTTTTATGGCCGATATGAATTTGGTGTTAGAATATTTTCTATTGTTTTAGAAAGGTTATGTTGAAAGTGAGTTTAATTTACTTTTTGCATCATCATACTGATGTGTGTTAGACATAAAAAAATAGAAGATGTGAAATATTTCTACTCAATTGGGTCACATTCCACCAGCCCTTAAAAACTGAAGTGATGAAACTTTTTTTTTTTTTTTTACACACTAGTCTAAAGGCCTTCATAAGTAATTACAACAGCTGTATCTAATCTAAGAATTTTGGGGAAGGTAATTTAAAAGACAGTTATTGAACAAATTTAGTGCTTTTTAGATTACAAAAATATATTTTCTTCTATGCAATCAAGTTTTACCACAACATAGCATTCAAGACTGCATTGGTAAAGACTTTAAAAACAACGTCGCTGTGTTTCAATGATCCAATGAAACCGTACGGATTTAAATGGATCCCGTATTGTATTTAATGCTGCTGTTCATTTTGTAGTTGACACTTGGAAAGGCAAGCAGAATTGCCAAACTGGTTCAGATCTTATTTGGCAAACTGGACGTACTTTGTGTTTTGGTAATTAGACATTAAAATGGACAAAGACCAAATGCTTGGTACCTGAAAGCTCCAACAATCCCTCCACTCCCCAAAAAACAAACAAGAAAACCCAGTCTTAAATGTTCAAAACAGCTAATCTAAAACAAAAAGAATACAAACCACATTACAGCAGTCCATAAATCAATGCTCTGTTATCCTGTTTGTAAAAGGATACAATTGAAATCTACTGGATGACCCATGGAGCACTAAATGGTCTTGGATCTAAATACATTTCAGGGTCACACAAAAGCTGAAGGATAGTCCAGAGCTAGGAAACTATTCACTGTTGATTTGCCACCACTGGCAGCACCTCTTACATCACACATCCTTTGACGCTTTATTAGTCTCAGAATATTGATTAATACAGCAGTGACAGATGTTGGAAAAGCCTGAGTGATCCTCATAAATGTAAATGTTATACATTATTTCCCAGCAGGGATATGGTAATACATAGTCCAAATAGCCTGACAATCAGCGACTATGCAGTCCTTATAATGCACAGGTGCATGGTGAGTTTGCAGGAGAGAGATACAGAAATATGTCAGGCTTTACATTTAGTTTTATTTGCTGTACTTAATCAATTATGTTATATCTTAAACTGAAGAAAACAAAAAATGATTAAAAGGGGAAAAAATTATACACGTTCATTATAAATTTGTTTTTGTTGTTTCAATAGTTTTATTAGCCCTTTTCTATATTATTTCATTACTTAGTCAGCTATAAGGGAAAATAGAGTTCCATGGAGAGTTACTGTTTTACACAAAGAAAAGTGTTAAAACCATGATTCATGCAGAAAGTTTCTAGAAAACTTTAAGTACTTATTTGCCCCTAATTTCCACCTCCCTGCTGACTTGTGAATTTCCAAAAGGTCACACTGCAGCCAAAAATGTCATCCAGTGGCTTAGATTGATGGCTCTCATCCAAAGGTGAGTGCTTGCCACTCTCTTGGTCTGTGGGTATGAAGTGGCTTCAAATCACCTCTTGATGCTGCGTTGTTGGTCCTTTCTGAACCTGAATGGACCCCAGGCGACTTGTCAGCCAACACCCCCAGATAACAAAGTTATGTAATGTAAGTTAACATTAGAGCATCACTGCTGAATCTTAACCTTTTTAGAGATTCTCTTACCTCTAGTTTGCACAAGCCTCGCAAACAGCTGACAGACTGCTCTTGCTGGAAAGGCTCAGAAGTGTATTGATGATTCCCCTGTGTTTTTAGCATGAGTTTTGAGACTCCAAGAAAACAAAAGAGGGGCATTTACTGAAAATTATTTTTCTTTAGGTCTCTTTAGGTTTAGACTTTCCCAGGTTAGTTATAGCAACAGTCACACAGGTGTAAAGGTGTACAGTGGAACAATTGAACACTGTAAAATGCATAAAAGATAGCATTTAAATTTATTCAGTGATGAAAAAAATACTTTCAACCTGAGAAATAATATCAACTTTGTTAACATAAAATAATTTTTTCAAAACCCTGACATTTCCTGTCAATGATTGTAACAGAAGCAGTTATTTTAATATTTCACTTTTTATCACTTTTTTTAGCAGCGTTTTAATAAACCTCACAGTAGTAATCCATGAAATCCCGTTTAATCTTTGATATAAATTCGACATGAGATGTAGGTCCATTTCTCTTAGCCACAGTTCAAAATGAAAAAGGTCCTTATTAAGTCAGATAGAGGTCTGTTGAGCTTCAAAATTCCTTAAGTGTCTCTTGGAAAACACAAACTTTCTCACTTAGAGATATAAACTAAAAGTAAAAGTAAAAAAAAAGTAATATAAATTTCATAAACAAGCCTAAATGAAAACATGGCGATTTATTACAAATTCTACACATGGACTAAAAATGTCACATTCTTGGTGTCAAATCACAAATGAACCAGAAGTAAGAACCATCAACCTGTGCTAAGAAGAAAAATAACTAGACTGTGTGGTCCAAAGTCCTCTTTTCATGTGACAGTAAAGTTTCCGTTTTAATTAGACATCATCAAGGTCTCAGAAGCTGGAGGAAAAAAGGAGAAGCACCTGTTGCTTAAAGTCCAGAGTGAAGTTTCCACAATCAGTGATGATTCATCTGATGTTGGTTCACATCAATGGAGCCATCCACCAGGAAATTTTGTACAGCACTTCATGCCTCTTTCTGTTCATGTTTTTCATGGAGAACCTGACTTCATTTTGCAGCAGCTGCCCACATGGCCCAAGATACCTACAGCTGGTTTATTAGCCATGGAGTTGCTGTGTTTGGTTGGCCAGTAAATTTACTTGCTCTCAACTCCACAGAAAATCTCTGGAACATTGTGAAGAGGAAGATGAGAGATGCCAGACCCGGTGATCTAAAGACAGCTATCAAAGCTATCTTGTTTCTATTATACCTCAGCAGTACCACAGGCTGATTGCCTCCCTGCTGTGCTGTATTGATGTAGTAATTCAAGCAAGAGGAGGCCCAAACATCCACAAACATAAATTTGAAAGTCTGACATCAATTTAAAATGTTCTAGTTTCCTGAGACTCTGAATTTTGGGTTATCTGTAAGTCAGAATTATAAGAAATAAATTCTTGAAATTGTCATGAGGTGGTGGTGATAGGTGGTGAGGAAAACGCAGCAGGCTCAGGATATGATGAGAAATGGTGTTTTAATAAAGTAAATCCAGAAATAAACACAGTCCAAACAGTCCCAAAGCCGGGCAGCACGGCCGAGCTGAAGCCAGGGCTCGACGCCGGTAGCAACCGGTAAACGAGGGACGAAAAACAGACTGGACACATGGAACGAACAAACGCCAAGTAACGACAAGGACCCGACGAAGACACAGGTGACATTAAATACACAGGAGGTAATAAGGGAATGAGAAACACCTGGGAACAATCAAGGGGAAGACAGGACAACATGGAAACTCAAAATAAATACATAGAAAAACACAGATCCTGACAGAAATATTTCACTCTGTATAATGAGTTTTACTTTCCGAAATGAGAGACACAAATGCTGATCTCTGTCAAAATGAGCAAAATATCAAGAATAAGAACATTAATATGCTTACACATTTTCACTAAGAGTCCTTCTCTAGATAACAAACACTCATTAATGTGAAGCACACTGCATATCAACAAGCAGAAAAAAGCACTTTGGTCTTGTCCTGATATTTGCTTTAGAGCAAACCTCTGATGCTTTCATAGAACAGCTGTATTTATACTGAAAACAAATCACACACATGTGATTCTATTTACCTGCTAGATGAAGTCAGAAGAACATTGGACTGGATTTATTTAGGGATATCAGAATAAAGAGGGATGCTTCCACTGTTTCCAAATTTATACTTAAAAGAATGTTGAAACCCGAATATAATCTTCGATGTGATAGAGTGATATCACATCGAATTCCAGTAAAATGCATTAAAGTTTGTTTTTATTATCAAAAATGTGAAAGAAAATAAGTTTAAACACATTTTCATGCTGCGAAAGACTGTGACAGCTAATTAATTATTTCTTACTCTTGAATCTTGAACTGGTTCGCAACAGCGCAATTTAGTGGAACATGCACACCAATCTGCAGCACCCTGCAGCTAGTCATCATCTGAGTTATGGTCCGTATAAATTCGTCACTGATGTTCTCCATGTGTTGTGGTTGTCTCACACTTCTATTCAGTAGTGTAGAACATAATAAACCACTGTGATGACTGATGTTATTAGTTGTAAGCAAACCAAAACCTCTCCAATTATCATGTTATTTTTAGTCTCCCCAGGCAAGGCAGTAGAGCAGCAACTCTCAACATGTTGTCAGCACACAAGGTTGGCACACAAGGTGAGTTCTTTTCCTTGAGGCTTAAATGCACACATTTATTCATCTAACACATTCCTATATTCAACAGCCACAGGAAGCTAGAGGCTAAAAGTTGTGAAGGCGAAAGCAATATTTCATGGGCTCTAATTATACATGTTTCATTTGGTGAAGCAAGTGACAAGCTGAGGAGATGCTGCGAAGCAAAGTGACGGTAGAAAAGGAAGAGAAAAGGAGCCTAAGTGAAAGAGACTTCTGTGAAGTCGATGAAGGCTGCACTCACTGCTTTCCCATTTACTAAAACACTGACACTTTTGGGATTTTTAAATCATTTATACCCCGTGGCATTACGAATGATTTTCTCTCCTTCAGCGGGATTTGACGGAATACCGAATCTACCGAATCTAAACACATTTCTTTGCCAGCCGTTGAAGAGACTTTAACGATGATCATCACTAAGTATTGATTTTCTCAGCATAAGTCTGTTTATTTTTAACCCAAGCATTCTTTACATGGAACCCCTGCTTGTTCGTTTCCCCCTGCAAAGTCATAACTGCTTAACGCATGTTGCAAGCCTTCAGATTTGTTTGGCGTAACAAAGACACAGTAGGAAGCGGTTTGTCAGGGTAAGCAGAGGACTGGAGTTAGGGCAGATTTTCCTGGAGTTGCTGTGATCTAGCTTTGATGCGGCTCTCAGGAGATAATGTAACTAATGCATATAAAGTAGAAAAAAACAAAGATGGAAAGTGAAGAAACAGAAGCAGAAAATGTGAAGAAGGTTAAATATTTGTAGAGTCAGCATGTATAAGTAAAGTACTGTGACAAAAAATTGGAGATGGAAATTCTCTTACAGTTACAAGAGTTAAGAATGGAAAAAAAGACTATATAATCACTGTCCCTGTGGATACCCTGTAACATCATCATCCCTTTTCTAATTCCATGTATCATTCCCTCGTTCAGGCTCTGCAGTCATCACAGACCATTGAGTCCAGACATCATCCCCTCCCTCACAGCTTCTCGTTTAATGGAAATCTAAAGGTGTTCCGGCTCATTCCATGTTCATCGGTGTCTGCCGCAATAACTCTGGAGAGAGTTAGCGAGAGCTTGTTGTTCCATTATGGCTTTTGTTAGTGTGCGCACAAATCTGTGCATTGATGCATGGTTTTTAGGAGTCACATTAGTGAGGACAGAACCACCAGGTGACAAGAGTGTTGAATTTTTACCGTCTGCGTTACACCAGTCAGAAGAGCAACACACATGTCGCACATCAGCTCTCTTGTCCTTGTTATTTTCTTGTGAAGAGTCACTTTAAAGCAGCTGAGAGTGACAAACAAATGGAAAAATTCAAAATGTTCTCACATTTTAGAGTAATTTCATGGAGCTGACTGCTGATAGACATTAGTATATTCATTCACAAAAACATTGAAAACTCAGTTGGTTTGATATCTGGTGAACTTTTTACATGTTGATTTGGCTCATCTATTAAGCCGAAAATTATCCATACTCCTGGGAGATTTAGAAATAAGATTGTTTTCATTGAGCTAATGTCCAATTATTTCTTCTCAGATTTCACACGACTATATCTGCATTGGTGAGACTGAAAAAGCTGTTCCTGGCAAGATTCCCAAACAACTACTGGCCTTGCATAATTGAGATACTTGCTGTCATTAAATTGTACATAAAGCAACAATTTCAAGTTAAGTACAGTCTGTGACTAAGAATTGCATTTATTTAAAACTTGTCAAACATGAGGGGGACCTGTTAATGTTAATGATATGATCTGATGAAACATTGTGTTCAATTACCTGCTTTTCAACAAATTTAGGAAACTCACTGTTTTGTCTTGGTAGTCTGCTGGTAGTTTCTGACGCACCAGTGTCCGTTTTCTTATTCAGAGGGGTTAGGAATGGCTCCACTCTACACGCAAAGTGCATATCAGTGCAGAGATGCAGTGTAAATATGGGTCAGAGAGAGACTGGTGCATTGTATAAAGCAGTAAAACAAAGAAGGCTAAGAAGAAAAATCATTTATATTCATCTTCCTGACAACTACCAGGACTCTCAGCACATTCTTTATGTAGCCATGTGTACTCCTCCAGCTCCGCCGATCTTGCTTCTAGCCTGTGATTAGCTTTTTCCATCTGTCTGTCAAATGACACTTCTTATTCTACAGCTGGACAAGCACTACTCCTTTCTATAGTGTTCAAGATAATCCAATTACAAAACCAGGTCATACAAGATGAATGGATCTGATTTCATATCCCAACAGATATGGAGTCAATTAACCCACAACCTGATTTTCAAAAATATATGTTTAATTCAAACTAGCAATAAAATGAAGCCGTATTACTTCCTTAGTACATGTATGAAACCTGAGGATCCTGTGGTGGTCGTGGTCTACCACTGACTAATATTTTTTTTTGTGCTGGTGGCAGACTATTAGAGGAACTTTCCTTCCATGCCAATAAGATTAAAAACAACAGAGTGATATTATGAAAAAATACTAGTAAAACTATATGTGTTAACACAAAAACATTACTGTACCAAACAATTATTTTTTTTCCTATTTGTACATTATTCATATTTTACAAACATGAAAATTTATTGTCCAAACATCAAAAAATATTGTTAAAACAATAATAACAACGATGGGCGCATCACTCTATCTGCCTCTTTTCTTAGCACACAAGTTTCAGCCCATCACTCTGGACACTCTGGATAAGTCTGGACTTATCAAACCACATGATGTCCATTGCTCCAGAGTTCAGTCCTTATAAGTCATTGAAAAATGTAGCCTTTTTTATCCAGTTAGCCTCCTTGATTACTGGTTTCCTGATAATTTCACAGCTGTTTAGTCCCAGCCCTTTGGATCTCCTAAGGATTTTGTGTTGAAATACTCTTACTTTCACTATAAAACATACCCCTGAGTTCTACTATTGTTTCCCTTTTGATGTGATTTCAAACAATTGAAACATTTGATTTCACCAAATGTTTAAGTGTTTGCCAAATATGTTAATTTAGGACTTTTTTCCACTATCCACAAGACTATTGTTACTCACTTTCCTTCCAGGTTTCTGCAACTCCTTGGATGTTTTCTGTGCTTGATGCAGACCAAAGATTTGACCCATCTTAAACAGACTAACATCTTTTCAACAACCATAAGATGTGTCTTTTGATATGGTTGTTTAAGAAAAGATAAGCTACTCATCTGGGGTTAAATAACTTGCTGCCAGGTGAACTGTAATAACCTGTGCATTTTCTACTTTGTGTTGGTGTATCACATCAAATTGCAGTGAATTACATTGCATTTGTGTAGTGTGTGTGAACGTAGCAAGACTAATCTGTCAAAAGACAGAAAAAAATATGAATACATTTGCAAGTATTGCAAATAATTCCTAACATTTAGGGCTTCCAATATTCTGCTTATAAATATGCCTTTCCAGTAAGCAGCGACATTTAGTCAGGTCATTTATCTATTTTTTTTATTTATTTTTATAGATCAAACATTACAGCTTTAAAGACAAGAACCCCGCCACAGTGTGTGAAATCAATTGTCTTAGTACAACTGAGTTTTATGGTCTCCTAATTTAAATTAGAAAACAGAGTATGTAAGTCTAATTTGAATAATAGACAGATTTTCTCAGCGTCCTGTTATGGTCCGTTCCTAATATGCCCCACGGTTGCTTTCTAAGCATATCATCATTTCAAAATAATCACCTTTTTATTTGAAGGTTATGAGCAGCAAAAACATGAACATTTGTTTGGGGCTGATTGTCAATCACTGTGTTAGTGTAGGAAATGTGTCTTTTAATATGTTATTGTTTACATTGTCTACAGATGTTTTTTGAAAAAAGGCAGAAACCAATTGTATTGCAAAGTGCCTTTGTAGGATCTACAGGTTAAATTTGATTTCTTAAATCCTGGAATGCAGACCAGATTTCTCCATTTTAGCATGAAGATATCTGCAGAATTGAAACAATCGTACTTTCAAACGAGAAAACAATGACATTAGCATTGCTTGCTACAGCTGAAATTATAGTCTGAGAGAAGCTGTGTTCCTGTGTGTTCTGTCTGTCTTTTCGTCTGTCCTCTTCCACCAGCAGGGTCTGTTCATCTGGAGGAAGATGAAAGGATGACATTTGCTCATTGATATAAATATATGGAGAGATAGAGAGAGATGAGGCTAGCCCGTGTGGGAGGGGAGATATCCTTGGGGCGAAAGAAGGAGTAGGAGAGAGGGATGTGGTGAGCGCAGGGAAAGAATGAAGGTGGAGGGTGAGGGCTAGAGGGAGGTGAAAAATGAGGAGTGGGAATACAGACAGACTGAGAGTTTGGTAGCGAAGAAAATTCTGAAAACAGATGGGAGAGGGAAAAAAAATAATAAAAAGAGATGGGGATAAAGGGTGTAAATGAAAACGAAATTCCCTCAATAAAAATTACAACTGCCATAAAAGGATCAAAGTGATTGAGTGCGTATATGGTCTGTGTTTCCCAAAACTTTGATATGTGTGTTACAAAATGTGCACATTTGGTCTCTGCCCACACACGTTTTTCTACATTTGTAGGCACGTCTGAACGTGGATCAACTGGCTCTTGGTATTTTGGGGAGTTTATGAGCTCATCTGCCTATTTTACACTGAAACTTGTGTGCTTGTGCAACTGCCAAGAGCATGTGCTTGGGCGTGTGTGTGTGCGTGTGTGTGTGTTCAGAGCCTTTATATCACCCACCTGTTCATGTTGAAGTACATTCATACGGAGCTCCAGTTAACCTTTCTTTCCTGTCTAAAGGCACAGAGTTGTGACATTTTATTAACTCTGGCAGGTGATATATTACCACACTTCCCACAGTAAGATCACATTACCTCTCTCGCTTTTCTCCTCTTATTCTTCTTTACCACTGCACCTCCTGATATCTACCTGGCTTAACTGCTTCTCCTGCTTGCTTTTGTTTCCTCCTCTCCTCTTGGCAAAATAGATCTCCACTGCATTGCTACGTGACGGCATTCACCACAATAATTAGGCTAAAGGGATAAGGGAGCGAAATTAAAGTCGCAAGAGACTGCAAGAAATCTTATTTTGAAGCAGTTTTAGAGAAGTGGAGAGAGTGCACACATCCATAAAAGAAACAGAGGGGAGAAAGAAAGAGACAGAGAGAGAAAAGGCACCTTTCAGCCAGCGACAACTCAAAGTGCTTGTACAATGAAGTTATAAGTAACATATATTAAGAAAAACAAGAAAGATGAGAAGATTGGAAGTAAAGCAAAGCCTTTTGAGTTTTGTTTTGTTTTTTGTTTTTTTTGCATTTATGGGCATCCCATGTGATTACAAGTGCTGATATTCCCTGTGGTGTCCAAAGTGCATGGAACCCCTATATAATGTGTAGCTTTGCCCTAGAAGGTGGTTGCTACATGAAAGAAAAAAAAATGGCATGCTTCATACTGCTGATTCTCTGTTAGAGCAAAACTGTTGCCTCAAATTTTCAGGTTCAAATTCCAGCTTGGACTGTTCTCCATGGAGTTTCTCCCATGCATCCGTGGGTTCTCTCCAGGTACTGTTAAAGGTTTCTCCCAAAATCCAGAAATCTGCATGTTGTGTTAATTGCTCAATTTAAATTGCCCTTATAGACAAGATACACAATATCTATGTCAAGGATGTTGTTCTGATAATATGGGTACAGCCTATATGTATTAAGGATAGGGTGCATCCTTAACATGGATATAAACTATCATAGGGGGCTGAGCCCTGAATGAGAGGATGGATCATCCTCTCATTCCTCTCATGGATGGATGGATGGATGGATGGATGGATGGATGGATGGATGGATGGATGGATGGATTGTCTTATCTCTTTGAGTAATAATTATTCAGACTGTGGGAGAGATCTGAGCAAAATGCATCACTCTGCTATAACCCATCAACAATAATAATAACATTTAAGGCACAACAGATAGTTTATGAAGCAGAAGAACAACTTTTCTTGTACGTTTTGCTAATACAAGAGTAATTGGAATTGTAAAACCTTTTACAAGTTTGGTTATCAACAAAGCATATCAAAACAAAGAGACGGGGAACTAGAGTTAGCCATGGCAAACATTTCTCTCTGCATGGTCCCTTAGGAGTGTGTGATGAGCATTTACTGATATGATAAGGCTACACAGCGTTTTGATGAAGGATTATTAGAACATTATAGCAGCCTCCTAAAACCCAATTAACCTTGTGTTGGAGAGGACTGTCCAGAAACTCCACAGAGATAAAACATCAATTGTTAATCAAGTGTAGATTGAATTTTAAGCTTAAGTCAGAAATGTTCTTATCTCATAAAAGTCTTCACAGAAAACATGTATTTAACGACACAAACACTTAGACATAACTGACAGGTGCATTTGCAAGATCTGTAAAGGTTTTCTAGTTTCCTATTAAATATTATACACTGAAGAAATATTTGAATACCTCTTTCTTAAATCACAGAAATTCAGAAGACTTAACATTTTATTTGGGAAAAATGAAATTATATTTTGGTTTAAAAAATACAGTTAATTTTACAAGGTGCTTGAATTGGGAAGTTCATTGAAGACAGATTGTCACTTCTTTTTTTTTTTTTTTTTTTTTTTTTACACTAGGTTGTTTTCTAGAAAAGCTTTGTCTCTATGTGATCCACCTCTGTGATTTCAAATCAATCATTTTATTTTTCATATACTTCTTTTGTCTCTAAAAAGTGCCAGTTTGTTGAGGCATAAACAAGTGATTAAGTTGATTGAGTTAAGAATAGCTTCTAAAATTAGAGTTCTCATTACACTTTATTTTTAAAAATGAAAGTGGCTTAGGGTCACAAACAAATGCAGCATAAATTCTTCTGCTTGTAAGTTTTAAGCAAATTGAACAAAAACAGTTTTCTCCTACTTCTTCAGGAGAAAAACCTACGAATTCAGTTTGGTCTGTATGAGAGAAGTGAGATGAACCTGATGTTGCCATTATGCACATTATGTTTGAACATCCTTGCCTTGGAGGGAAGGACATTACTGAAAACAGATGGAAAGTAATCATTTTAGAATCCTACAGATGTCAGGATTTGCGAAAAGGGCACATTTTTTGTGGAAAAAAACAGGAAAAAATGACTGATAAGTAACTGAAATTATGATGTTATCATGTATTCTTGCTGAAACTCATTTTGTAAACATTTGTGTTGGAATGTTTTCTTTATTTTAATTGCCATAGTTACTAGCATAAAGCAATAGGGCTTTAAAGGAGCATTTTTCTAAACAGCAAATTTTCCTAAAAATTTGACTTTTTCAGGCCATGTGAAATGTGCTTGGTGGTTTTCATGGTGCTATGGCTTCCTTCCATCATCTAATACAGTGGTTCCCAAAGTGTGGGGTGCACCCTCTGGTATTTGGAGAGGCACCAGCCTCCTCACCCAGCAGGTCTAAAGATGCACTTACCAAAAAGGGAGTTTAATTTCAGCTGCATGTGTATGTTTCTGAAGTTGGGAATGACAAACAGAATCTAAAGTAAGTTTGTGCTAACCACAAACCTACTGATACACTAGTTACTTGATCAGAAATCCTGTGGATAATAATGGGTCCTATATGTTCAGCAGAATCTTTTGATCTTTATAGAGTAGCAAAGAGCTAAGCATGCATGTTCACCACTTGCAAGTTCATCTCTCCTCTCCTGTTTCTTCCTCCATTTCCTATGCCTTGTCCTCTCTTTGATTTAACTCGACTGGATCAAATAAACAAGACCAACCATGATACAAAGCTCTGCTTTATTTGGCAAGCCGCAGGGAACTAATCCAAATGGTCCCCATAAATCCCGTTCACCCTGTTTCTGCAACTTGACCTCTCAGAACTAAACAATAAAAGTTGCGGGTGTGGACTCAGATGAGATTTAGAGCCACAAAAGACCAATTAACTGCAAACTACACTATGGTAAATCTTCCTTTAATTAGGAAATTAGAATTAGAATTGTGCCTATTTTGAAAGGCACAAGCATTTTTCTCATTCTGTTAACGAATGTAATTTTGAGATGTACCATTAAAACTTACGGTTAAACCTAAAATAGTTAAATTGGAGGGTGTTTTAGTTGTTGACTTTTTAATGTATTTGTCTTTATGTTTTTTGAACCATCACCTTCTTTATTTAGATCATGTCTTTCCTTTTTCTGTCTGGAAAATCTTGACTTATTCTTTTTCTGGGCTTTGTCGGTTTTTGCCTTGTTTCTGTATTCTGTGGATTGCATGACATTTTAATTTGCAGAGCCTGTTTCTTGTTCATTTTGATCATACTGATTGGCACTAACCTTTTCTCTGTACCTTTATGTTTCCTCCCTCTGTATACTTTCTGGTCCTCTTTGTTCTTTACTAGATTATATGAAGCTATTCTTTCCGTGTGTTCTTTCTTATTTAATTTTCTCTGTCCAGAGCTGAAAAAACAAAAGTGGGAAGTTAAACTTTTGTACCCCGGACCACCAAAAGAAAAAGGCCAAATGATGTGACATGATCAAGTTTATGTGACATCATTTTGATGACTGGGTATGTTTGTGTACCAGGGGTACTGCTCTGCATTATTATTTTACTTTGAACTGTACCACCTCGCCAGCGAACGTCACAGACTAAAACCCTTCCACAGAAATTGTACTCCCTGTTCGCTGGAGCTCCTTTCAGCAGGTTAATGTAATCTGACATAAAACAAAACAACAACAAAGAAATGGTTCATTCTCATAAAAGTGTTCAGAAAAAAACAGACTTCGTTGATACCCTTATAGCATATTTGTTCTCCAAGGCAGACAATGCTAATTGGTATATATAATGAATGAAAGGGGAATGAGATATGTCCAATGTTTTCTCTTGGGATGTTATTTATTTCAGATGAATGCAAATAATTCATTTGAGGAGATTATTTGAAACCCACATGAGGAGTAAAAGAGGACATATAAAGGTACTGAAATTACAGCCTAATTAATAACTGGAGAGTTTTTTTGGCCCACACGACTGTTGGGAGGGGCCTACCTGTCCCCTTAATATAACAGACAGCTTTTGGATGGGATTCGGTCCACTGAGAATCAGCCCAGTCACTCACCTTCATAGAGTCTGACACCGGACCGCTTTGGCCTAATTCAGACTTCACATCCAATCACTTTTCATCTTCTCATAAATCTTGCTAAGCCCCGCCTCCTTTCCCCGCATTCCGCTTAGGTGATTGTGTGTTTTAATTTGAGTCAGCGAATCAGCCATTAGCTGCAGCGGACAAGCCATTCGTGTACCGTCGGCCAGGAGCCCAGCAGCTGTGACAGTTCATCCTCTTTCACTCACTCACTCATTGCCCAACGTGTACTTGCTAACAAAAATTAAATGCCCGCCCGCTTTTAGGAGATGAGATTAGCCAGACTGCTCAAGCAGACAGGAACAGACAGGAGCCCTGAAAAACAGAACACAGAGCAGATGGGTAAATCTTTCTTCCCTTGCTCCTGGGCTGTTAGGTTAAGAAGTAAGATGTATGCTGACATATTTGCAAGGTGTTGCAGAGCGGTAGAAAATAAAGAAGAAGAATAGAGAAGAAGATAGGGTTGGTTAATTGCAGTTGCAGAGGGTGTCAGTGTATTATCAGGGTCTTTTTTTTATTGCTTTGGTGTTGACTGGCAGCTTGAGAGAGGCTTTATCAGAAAGGAGAAGAAGTGAAAAGAGGCTGTGAAACAGGAGGGAATAAGTGATGAAAGAGAAAGAAAGAGAGGGGAAGAAACTGAGCAAAAAAAAATTAGAGATGGATAAGAAAAAAGATATTCTTGTTTTCTTATTTGCAAAAATGGAGCCTCTGAAGCTTCTTCATTCATCGAGATCTACCGCAGAACTTCAGAGGATTTTGACTTGTTGCCAACAAGAAAACATTAGCAATTATGAAGAATAGAAGCTAAACAAACTGGCTTCCTTTCTACTAATTCAAAACCCTCCTACGCACAGTTCTTGTACAAGAAGGCCTGGTTTCGACTTTTTGCGTTTATTTCTGTCTACAAACATGTTTGCCCTCCATAACTGCCTTGCATATTTTCCATTTTTCACGAGTTTTTGTTGCTTTTATCTGTTTCCCATTTTGTTCTGTGCTGTTTGTGCTTTTCAGCTCTCCCACTCTACATTAGTTCATAGTGCCTCCTTGTTCAGCTTCCCTCCCCTCTGCTGCACTTTATTGTCCTACTCCAGTGAAATTCAGATCACATCTTGATATCAAAGATGCCAACCCTCCAGAAACCACTACTTTCAAGTGATGAAACCTGCTTATAATCATTTCAAAGCTGTGCAGCCCAGGCTGAATATTAACATTCCACATTATTGACCTTTCTCCCTCCACAATCCTTCTTTGACAGCCATACTCAAAGTGTCTATGAACAACAAACTCCTGGGCAAAAATCATCCCATCCAACATCTCCACATTACGTAGAGGAGTCCTATTTGCTACAATGTAAAGGACACAATGTTCATCCTTGACACGGTGAACGAATTGTTCTGGATGTCAAGGATGGAGGCGCTTCTTTTATTATCACAATGTTTCCTCTTCAGTTGATGTCAGGAGGCATAAGGTCATATTTTGCGGTTTATTACAGTTACCCAACATTGGAGTTTGTCCAAATTGAAGATGTATGGATGCTGAATAGCCTGATGGTGTCAGCTGTAATGTTCTAATGAATGTCACAACACCTACAAAAAAAAAAAAACACAACAGAAAATGACTTGTTTAATCATGGTTAAATGGTTAAATACAATCTTCTTTTCTAGAGTTAAAAAGATTGGGAGTTTTCATGAAGCAGCAATCTCCCGCATTTTTGCAGCTGTTTTATACCCATATTCTAAAGTCATTACATGATGTTTGTTCAGCTATACGATACTAAATTGCACATTTGTAATTATATCATAATATTTGTTAATTAGGCAGGATGTAAAGTTATTCCTGAATGTGCCTCACCCAAATTGTAATACAATGTCTGTTTTGTTTTGTTTTTTTTACAGTTAATGTATTTCAATTCTGGTAGTTTATGTATGTGAAGAATCGTCTTCAGTGCTTCATAATCATAAGGTTAGAGTTGTACATCTAAAAAAGCTAAACAACCTTTTCATCAATTAGTGAAATTATTCGCAAAAATATTCGTCAGATAGAAGAGAGGCTACGTTCCTTGAACTTCCTGACCCATGTTTTTTATAGCCAAACCCACAAAAGGTTCATGTTTTTTCTTCTTTTTCTTCTTGAACTAAAAATGACACTCAGACTTCAGCAGAAGGTATTTGTTCACACAAACTGTGATGCAAGTCTTTGAAAATTTGAAGGTATATGCTCTGGCTGTAATTTTCATAAACATATACAAAGTAAGGACAGACTTTCCCTTAAATGCAAAATAGCTAATTTAAGTGTCAAGGTAGGGAGAGACATTTTGCTTGTCCATGATATTTTAAAGCTGAATTATGTAACTGTTATAATGTGTTAAAACTGCCACCATGTCATGATAGTGCATGAGACAAGTAATCTGTTTAATCTTAAGATCCTTACCTTTTTCCAGTGCTACTATTGCCTGTAGAAATGCATCGCTCCTGGTTAAAAACAGCTAATTAAAGCCAGAAGAAAGGTCCTGTCAATCAAGCTTGTGTATGTGCTGCTAAATGTGCTAGTGGTGGAAAAACAGCTTACCATTCCAGGAAAAGCCATTTATCTGTCTCTATCAGTAACCATGCCAACTAAGTGCATTCATGACAGCCTCTGCTGACAGGGAGAAGATCTAGCGTTGCAGAGAGCAAGGGAGGATATGAGCAGCATGCATGATTTACAGTGATAAGCCATCCCTCCTGACCATGACGTTATACAGAAATACACAGCTGGCCCAGCTGTGTATTTCTGTAGTTAGCACTGGGAGCACTGGGAGTAGACAGAGGAGCTCGATTTATTTCACTATTCAATCACACCACAATTTATTGGTAATAATTCTGAACATTTGGAGCATTTATTTTGTCATTTCAAAATGTCATGAAATGTGCTTTTATAGTTGGACCAAAATGCAGACAGAAGGTTGGGATAAGTAGTGGTTTAAAAATTAAACCACAGAACTTACAGCAGTGGACTGATGAGTACAGGACATGGAGCACACATAGACAAACAGGAGAAATCAGTGACAAATAATGAAAACCAGTGTGATTAAATACTGATGGATTAAATAATGATAATGGATGCAGGTGAGGAAATCAACAGAATGGGAAAACCCTGAAGAAACAGCCAGTTGACCAGGTGGGAAAACACATAATGCGACACAGTTGTAACAGAGATGCTAGGTGCTTTGAAAGATATGCTTCTGTTCACAATAACTGTTCGTGGCAACCAGCTATTATCTCAAACTCCTCAAATTTAACTTACTAAAAGATGGAGTTTGATAATTGAGGCTTCTTAGTAAAGTTGTCGCCAAGAAAAGCCCTCTGTTAAGTGGATTGATCTGCCTAATAATGGAAGCACAATTAATTGAGTCAGAGGAGATTAATGGCTGAGCGCCGATGATCCGGTGACTTTGCAAGAATTGATTTGTCCCTTATCTTTGCTAATAAGATGCTGTGGGAGGGGGAAAAAGAGTAGCACTAGTTATTCAAACTTAAGCTTCTGTATCTAACTTAAGGCTGAGGCTGAACTCTGGTAAAACAATATCGGTTCAGTTATCAAATGTGATTAAGAAGGAACTGTTTTTCTGTGATGGGAAATTCAAGGTTGTTGAGGCAGAACGAGAATTCAGAATTCTGCTGGTCTAAAAGAGAAGAAACAATGGAGATTTGATTGAAACCTAATGAATATGTGTAAATAGCTTTAAAACAAGAAAGTATTTTACTGCTGTAGGTTGAACCCCTAAACAATTTGACCCACTAACTTTGGGTTTTTCCATTCAAATGCATTTTAGTTGACAACTGCACCAGTAAATTTGCAAATTCCTGAACTTAACCAGTCACATTTAACATTTACTTACTTATTTTGGCTGTGAACCTGTATCAAGACTGTGATTAGCTGATGTTATCTTGCTGTCCAACTCCTTTTTACACTACCACTGTTTCAGAGAGCAAAGAAACCTTCAACAATTTGCTACATGATGAGTGACTGTGCCTCATGATTGTGCCCTATTGCCACAAGGGACATTGCCACTTGAACAACAGCAACCATAGGCAGCCCTACTGGGTGCAATTTCAGAAGAAAGCATTCTCTATGTTGCAGGCTGTAGAGGGCCTGCAACGTGAAAACATGACATTCACAGATAAATTTCCTGATTACCGTGCCTACAGTCACTCCTGCAGTTGTGAGATAAGCACACTTTAAAATAAGTGCATCTTGCTGAGAGCTGTTTTTAGTTAACACTATTCAAATAGCCTTTTTTTTTTTTTTTTATACTCTTTATTTAACATTTTTCATTATAATGAAACATAAAACACAAACAAAACTTGGGGCACTGATACATATATAAATAAAAAGAAAATAAAAAAATAATTACAAGATGTTACATCTAGTTATGCTTCCTTGTTATTGTATAGCAGCCATTTAGACCAGCGTTTGTTGTAAGAGTGTCCTTTTATATGTAAAAGATATGTCAGTTTTTCCATTGAGTGAATCTCTTCCACGACTTCCCGCCAATGGTCTAGCTGGGGAGGGAGTTTCTTTAGCCAAGAGCGTGTAATAGCTTTTTTGCTTGCAATTGATAGAACTTTAAAAAGATACTCATCTTCTTTTTGAAATACTTCTCCAGACACCAGCCCCAACAGAAAAATTCTGGGGTCTTTGGGGATGACATACCCCAAAATTATCCCGATAGTCTGACAGATTCCCTCCCAGTAAGGTGCCAACTTTGGGCAGGACCAAAATACATGAGAGTGATTGACATTCTGTTGGCCACATTGCCTCCAGCATTGCTGATCTTGTCCTCTATGTCTACTAGTAATTTGAGGTGTGATAAAGTATCTAATTAAGCACTTCCATCCAAATTCCTTCCATCTTTTAGAACTGGTAGATGTCTGTTGTGTCACACACATTGAAAGCCAATCACCCTCTGTAACTTTTACTCCCAATTCCCTTTCCCATTTAGACTTAATATTCAAGGTGTTATTTCCATTATGTTTCTGCAACCCTTTATATAGTTTGGAAACAGTTTTACATGGGAGATGAGTATAAGCATTTGCAAAAATTTTTATAACAGTATTACCTTCTGGAGGAACACCTTTCTTTATTTTAGTATTGTAAAAATGTCTTAACTGAAAATATTTAAATAAATCTCTGTTCTCAAGATTATAATCCCTTTTCATTTGCTCAAATGTTTTAAAGGTGTTCCCTTCAACAAACTGGCACAAAGCCACAAGTCCTCTATCTTTCCAGGATAAAAAAGAGGAATCTAGTTCTCCTGGCCGAAAGTTTGAGTTACAGGAGGGCCACATTAGGAGTCCAGTGACATCTGTCAATTTGTACCTGTCAACCACCTCTTTCCAGATTAACAACGTGTCTTCAACTATACCATTCCCATTTTTGTCTGTAACTATTTTATCTCCCAGTCTTGTTTGGGGTTGAACCCCACCTTGCCTAAGTTCAATCTGTTTCCATCCGGTCTCCATTTCTGAGGAGCACCAGCAGACCATAAATCTCATCTGAGATGCGTAATAGTATTCCCTCAAATTTGGAAGGGCCAGACCCCCTTGGTCCCTATTAATTTGGAGTGTTTTAAATTTTATCCTTGGTCTGGTCCCGGCCCAGATAAATCTTGAGATCAACCTGTCCCAGGCATGAAACTGTGCGCTAGATATTCTAATAGGCAATGACATGAAAAGATATAAAAAACGAGGAAGCAGATTCATCCTCACTATTTCCATCCTAGCTGTGAAATCCAGCAGTAACCTTGCCCAGGCTGTCAAGTCTTTTTTTATGGTTTCAGTAAGATTACCAAAGTTCAAACTAAATAACTCATCCAAATCTCGGGAAATAAGTCAAATAGCCATTTTACTGAAGACTGATTGCACCTGATCCATCTGTACTGATTTTAGTGGAAGTCTCGTCAAGTGGAAAAGTAGTCTTTTCATTAGCTATGATGCATCGGAATTGACTGCTGGTTCCTTGGGATGTATGTAACCTCTGCATGGTCAGAATATTTTGGAAATACTCCAAAAATAAATTGTACTTCGTTCTTCGTCAAGAAATGTCAGTAGATGACCTGCTTAAGGAAGTAACACATGGAAAAAAATGGATAGAGAACATAATAGTTGACATTCTGAATAAAAGACTGACATGTAAATTACATGTGTCACCTCTTTCTTGCGTAGTGTTTAGTATTTCCCCTTAATAAGTGAGATGCAGGTGCTGGACTGATGGAGCGCAGTGAAAGACATTTCTGCATTTCATCTGTTCATAATGTGGCAACGGCCGCCATGACACAAAACTTAGATAAATACTGTAATTATTATTCCTGCCTTTCACAGCTCACCCGTTTGCCAATCGTCTGTCTTATTCATCATGCCTACACAAACACGTATTTGCACACATGCCAATAGACAAGCATGTGCACACAGTGTTTCGATGTGTCAAAGCTATATCCATCGTGGCGAGTCAAAGTGTGATTTAGTGCAGCACACTGGCAGGGTAACTGCAGTGTGGGCGACTTCATATTAAATTGTCTACTGAAGTGGGCCAGATTGTGTTAGGGCCAGCCTATCCATTCATCTCGGTTGGTACTTTACTGCCTTCATCTATTTCATGAGGGGTAACAGAGGAGGACAATTCCTGAGGGAGAAACGGAGGAATGATTTTTTAGAAGACCCAAGATAGAAAGGTCGTTAGAGAAATTAAAATTAAACCAAAAATATACAGCGCTGTTTAAATAAAAAATGCTTACATTTGCCTGGCTCAAGTATACTGGATTTTTTGAATGTCTGCATATTTTATTTGCCTTTACTAGTTTTTAAACTAATTACGAGTCCTTCTATCTGACAATGACAGCGTAAGAAATTAGGAAATCAGATGAGTGGACGGAAGAAAGGGGTCGAGGTTAAACTATATGTTGCAGATGAACCATATTAATAACACAGAGTTTATAAATAGTTTTCATAAAAGTTTTCCATTCTGTGATTTCAATAATTGGTAATTAGTGTAGAATACACTGCAGTCCAATAATATATTAGTTATTCAAATGATATTGTGCTTAATATTTATGTCTAATTGTGTAGTGAATCTATGGTTTAGCAGATTCTGAGAAATGCTTTAAAAATGTGTATATATTACAAACTGCATTTTAAAGAATCTCTCCTCAATGTGTGATGATGTAGTTTGGGTTTGACTGGTTCAATCTAAACCAGCTGGTGGTGGTCAGCGGGCCAGCTGCCTCGCTTCTGTCAGACTGCCCCAGGCCAGCTGTGGCTACAGTCCTGTAGCTCACCACCATGGATGTGTGTGCGTGTGCATGAATGACTGAAAATAGTGTGAAGGAAGTGCTTTGAGGTCCTCTTAACTTTATAAAGCACTATAAAATTCAGGTCATTTACATTAAAAATAAGTCTAAGCAGATGCTAATTTCAGAGTGATTAATGACCAATTTCTTGGTACTTTGTCACTTTGTCAGAATTTCTCTTTACTGTTTGCGACAGTGTGTTGCTGGCCCCTCTATCAGTATGGCCTCTCTTTCACAACATAGAGTTTGCCTTCAAAGTTCTGTCCAGTTGCTGCCACAGCATGTGAGTTTGTCCAGCAAAAAAAGTCTGAAATGCTATTATGATCCCAGCCTTGGAGAGGAGCGTTTCAAGCTCAACACTGTTTGAAATTTCTATGACTAAGTTTTAAAGCAATTAGTTTTTGAGTTGCTGTCCTGTTGTGTTAACATAACACTTGTAAAAATATTGTTGGCCTTACTGGCAATGTTGTATTCAACTGGTAGTGAAGAGCCTTCGACCCCTTTTAAATGTTTGTGTGGCAGAATTCTGGGTCCTTGGTGGCAAAAAACAAACAGTGACATAATAACAGACAAAATGTGGTTTGCAAGAATCGATTTCTGAGCACACTTTGCCTAACCAGTAGCCACAGATGATGCTGAAGTTGGTATCTGCTTTGGAGTTTATATAAAGTGGATACAGTTTGGGATTTGGGTTTTTGTCATTCATCTGTGAAAACAAAAAAGGGGAATTTTATCCTATTCTAATTTTATTAACCCATTTTCATGTATTGTTTCATGAGCTGGAGCTATCATTAGGACAGCTATTTACTATTGTGCAATACAATACCATAGAGACCCATTAAATAAGTTAGAATTTTAAGAAAAAGTCAATTTATTTCAGTAGCTTAATGCATCAAGTAAAATATTATTTAGATTAAACAGAAACTGGTATCTACACGACTTTATTTCTATTAAGTATGTTTTTCCCCTTACAGCTAATTAAAAAACAACATTTAAGATCATAATATTACATCAAACCAATTTAAACTTCTAAAGCAGATGTGTGGGTTTCATGAAAAGTATGTTTAGCACTTGCTTGAAGGCCACTATTTTTTCAAAAGGTACTTTTACTCTTCGTTTTGATTCAATATCTTGGAAGGCAGCAAAGGTCATCCCTTCAATATTCTCCCTATATAAATTGAGGCATTTGATCGAAAATACATTTGAATTTGTTGGTCAGCCTAGAACAAACCACTATTTGAACTTGATGTCATAAACTTATGAATTCATGCAAATCAAAGCTTAACAATTTTTTAAAACCATTATGATTGGCGAAGTGGTCTGCCATCTTTCATCACCAAGAACTCTACTCTCTGCCCATTTCAAAGAACCCAGTGGAGCTTTCGACCCTTTGGCATGTAGATTGCGGCTGCTTGTTGTGTCGAAGAGCTGTCAGTAATCTAAAAGCAAAAATAACAGAAAGCACAATAATCCTCATCATAACCAATAACATTTTCCTCTGAGTCTGCTTATTTTTTGCATTATAAAGATGATAATTAGTGGATCTCCACTCTTAAGAAAAAAAATTGTATTACAGATCGTAGTGGCCTCGCAGTCATAGCATGATAGTTGTAATTTTACGTTAATATCGCTTCAATGAATTCAGCTGTTGCTTCAGAGTGTTGAAACTGTGAATAGCCAAGGTCCCTCAGTGCACACAGAGGGTCACTGTGACAGAGCAACTCAGAGTCTGTGCAGCAAGGGACACCTTCATCTTCTGTGAATCAAACTTCACTTGTCTGTTACCCTGTTGGCAGAATGCAATCCAGCTTATGTTTGGACATCATTCAGATGATTGATGTATCTCCAGCTGATCCGGCCACTGGTGATTGTTAGCGGACTGTAAGCCTGTAGCATATTTTGTGCCAACCCTAACATGGGGCAAGCATCCATCATGACAAACACCCTGTCACCAAGAATGTTTCGAAGGGTTCAACGTGGCTTCCCTTTAGCAACTACCCAGATAGACAAGCTCATCCATTGTGACATACCACTCTTGTACCACATGTGTGCAGTTCGTCCAATCAATGAACAAGCAGAACCTGGCCAGTTTCTGGCGACAGGCTCTCAGTTAGTTAGTAAGCTACTGGGGCCTTCCAACAGCTTTTGTTGGCCAACCACCATAGGAGAAGAGCTTCAGGGGCAACATCTGTCCCATATCCACAAATTTTTTTATGGGGGTTGTACTGGACATGTTTTTAATGTCTAAGGTGTCCAACATGAGACACACACAACCATATTTAGCTGGGTCTTCATCTTGACTTTCCTTTAGCATGTCCAGCATTGCAATGTTAAGGCCAGGCTTGGTATCCACCGTGAGCCCATCCACCGTGGCAAGAAAGAAAAGCAGCCATTTAATGAGGCTGCCTTGCTAAAGGTTTTTTTTGGAGGGGGTTTCACTAATCACCGGAAGGAGTATTCAACATGTTTTTCATGATAGATATGGACATGTCCAGATTTTACTCTGTTCTGTTAAAACAGGATAAGATGCACAGCTAACATGGAAAATAATTCAAATAACATAAATAAATATGTTTGCGGATGTGGGAAGTTGAGATTAAAACTCAACTTTGAGCCATATACAGTTGAAACCATATATTTACATACACCCAATAAAAAGACACCACACAGTGAGGATAGAAATCATTTAGGTAATTCTAACTAAGCTAAAACAATAAAAGTTTGGCTGGGTTTAACTTCACACTGAGAACAAAAAACTTGTTTGTGTCCTTATTTGGTGTAGGTAAATATCTGGTTTTAACTCTAAGTGGTCTTTGGGTTTTGTGTTGTCAAGAGGTTCTAATTAAATTTTAAGTTTTGAGTTTTAACATTCAATTAAAATTTTAGATCTCAAGTTGCACTGAAATCATTGCCACGGTCCAGTGAGAGGGTCTCCTGTACTCTCTCAAAGGATAAACGATGGAAATGATCCAGCAGTGCAATACAAAATACATCCTTGACTCCATCACATCCAGAAAGGGGAAATCTTACAGCAGAGCTACACACCAATCTTGAGGAGATGAGCTGGGAAGCTGAGGACTAAAGGAACCTCTCCAGCTCTCATCCTGACTCTCTCTGTCCTGTCAAAATCATCTGGTTTGAAAAGCTCATTGCAGAGCATGGATGAGGAGCTAGCAGAAAACCATTTCCTCCTGACAGCTGTTTCTCGTTGCTTTCGCAGCATTCTTTTTTTTTGGAACACAAAGAGTATGAAAAAAGCTTGCTAAGCAAATAGCAAGCAACAATCACAGTTACTTTAGGTCAATGTAGTTAAATAGAAAATATGTCTTGGTTTGAGACTGGTTCACGGGCAGAAAATCACAACCTGATGCACGGGAATTCACAATGACGTTAGGACATTCTTCTTGTAAAATGACTATATAATGGACAAATATAATCATACATATGCTTCCATTCTTAACTGTGAAAAGTAATGCCAATGGATCTGGTGTGTACCGTAAAATTTATAGTATAATTCCACATTACCCTGGTAAAAACCAGACCCTTGCTCTATGCTTTGCTACGTACAGAGAATCTGGACCCATGGCTGGAGGTGTGGACTCTGTTGATTTTTTTTATTTTATCCAGTCATTAATGTTTGGCCATGGCATATGTAATGCTCCAGTTCGATGCTAGGAAGCTTACTGGAAACTGACTGCACTGTAAACAACCATCCTCCACTGTGAAGAGAGAAACGCTGAGCTGAAAGAGATGGTTGTTAATTTGAATTCAATATTTGGAAGCATGGCCAACACAGACTGACTGACTTCGTTCTCTTGCTTAAACTATAGTAAGTCTACAATTCTAAAACAGCCCAAAATTTTGAGCTTGTATATCTTTCTTTATTGTTTAAATTGTCAACCAAAATGTAACTGAACTGAAATGCTTAATGGTACTGTATCCAGTGTGGTGCAACTTCAACCTTAACAAAAACTTGCTCTAGATTCTGTTCAGCCAGTTTAAAATGAATGAATTCATGTTCACAGTTCACCAGCTAAAGACTCTTACTAAGTTAACTGCTGCAATATGAAATAATTCTCATTCATTTAGCATTTTTTGCCTCAATTTTTAAATATAAGTCATAATGTCATTTAGCAATTACCATATCAGCTATGTCATCTGTACAGCTCATTTAAACTGTATCTTACAATGACTGAATTACCCCCCAAAAAATGCACCAAGCTTCAGTTTCATTTGCTGTGCCATGTAAGGAAAAAAAACAAAGCGGTGCAAAACAAAAACCCAAAAAACCCCACCAGAAGCTGAAGGCTACACAGAGCAGTTTATAACAGGCAAAAATGGATAAGTCTGTATTATCAATATGGGTAATGTGAGATATGGCAAAAATGATTCACTTGTGTCTGAACTTCATATCTGCTGCCCACATGTGCGCATTTGCTTACCAATAACTCAGTGCTCGCCTCAAGGGAAAATGTTGCAGCTCTTCTGCTTGACATATCCAGAGGGTGCCCTTAAAAAACACAGTGTAAATCCCAGAATAAAGCACAGATGAATGAAATCAGGAAAATTATGAGCTGTGTGCACTTTAAGTTCATCATGTAAGAAACAATATTGTTCAACTCAAAGTTCTGAAAACTCAACTCATACACACATGAACAACATTGACTGTAACAGATATCGCTACTTCATTAAAATGTGATTTACTGCAAAGAATATAACTAAATGTTGTTTGTTTGATTTTTTGTTTGTATTTTTAAAAAATTATGATAAATATTTAAAAAAAGCAATGCAAACAAGATGGATTTTTTTAGGAGACTCTGGTGGTAATGAGGTGCCATTTTTGACAGGTTTTTGACACTATTACTTCTTCTAAACAATTCATAAGTCATAATTAAGTGGTGCCACAAAAATGGAAGACAAAAAAAAAGACAAAAACACATTGCAGTTCTGGATTGAAAGTTAGTGAGAAAAAAAGCTGAGAAAATCTAAGAGGAACCCTGAAAAGCCATAACAAAGTATGAATAAAAATAGACTAATAATACCAAAAGACTTTGAGATTAAAAAACGAATAAAGAAGGAGCAACTTGTTTTGAAGCATTCTGTAGATGCAAACAAAAAGATAATTGCAAGAGCAGAAGCATTTTAGGCATTGGTTCTCCATAGCAATTAGCTGCATTGTTATTTTCACATTTGCTTGTAGTTTTAAACGTTATAAGCTCATAGCTCCTGCTAAACAAGACCTAATGGAACAGTACAGCATGCCATGTACAGTACACAGCACAAGCCCCACTAACAAGGGTCTGTGGTAATGAGCTGGAGTAGCTGTAAACACATATGCATGATTGGACACACCCGCGCACACACCCATAAGCAACACCTCAATGTGCCGAGACACTGTCAGCTGGCTCCCACTTGCCGTCACCACTTTGGAGTGTTTGTTGCTATGGCGACACTGTGATTTATTTCCCAATTAAGACTTGGTGAACTTGCTCACTTTACGCCCGGTAATATCATGCTGCACATAAATTACCTTCAAGCCTAAAGTGGCCTGTGTGCTATTAAAAACAACTGAATACCGCCATCCTGTATCTCTCAGACGGGTAAACTTCGGCATCAGGAGTTGCGTCTTTGTTTTGTTTATCGCGCACGAACGGATATTTTCTGATAATTGTGCACTGCATCTAATTGGCAATTAATGCGCCTGCAAAATACAGATGAATTTCAGCGGTCTTCACATCCAATAACAGACCCTTTTTTCATGCACCTTGCTTAAAATGAAGATAAACAACATGTGGATGGATGAGAGAGTCAGCAGGCTGGTGGGAATGTAATGGAATCAATTAGGCAAACACTCATGATTTATATTCGGAGCTGATAACAAAGAAAGCTTAATTTAGTTTTCCTTCCCTTCTTTTCTTCCTAATGTTTGTACAAAAACAGCTGATAAATCCCACACCGCATCTTGTGACAAATAACCACGGCGTCAGGCCTTTCTTTGTATATCTCCTTGCTCGTTCTCATGTTAGAATTAGCTCATGAACAGTAAGCCCATTGTATCTGTGCGCTCTCTCTGTGCGCTTATGTTTGTATCTAAATTTCTTTATGTCGACGCAAACTGTGCTTGCATATTTCAGGGTGTTTGAATGTGAGTAAAAGAACCTTGTTTGTTCGAGTTTGCAAATACGAGTTTAGCATTCTTCTGTAATGAACCCCTTCTGTTGCTCTCTCTTATCTGTTCCCCTCATTGTCTCCCCCCGCCTCCCCTCCTGCTTGCTGCGGAGCTCTTGAGAAGAAGAACTCGTCTGGCCCTCATTAATGTCCTTGGCATCCGCTTGGCTCTGCAACTCTCTCTTCCTCTCCCCAGCCTCTTACAGCTTCATCCCACATTCTGACCATGCAACTGTTGTACACAAAACACTAGCAGGCTTCAACTGCAATTAGTGCTTGTGTCGTCAGGCGCTTGAAAATGCGTACACACACGCCGACACGCGCACGCACACACTGGAGAAGTGTTTCCAGCTAGATCTTTTTCATGCCATCGACCATCTTTCCCATCCTTCACCCCTGCAGTCTTTTAAGTAATGAAGGACTTGTTGGACAATAATTAGACCGGCTTATTAAGCATTCAGTGGTTTAGCAGAAACACACCAGGATGCCATGTTCTCTTAGAGAAGGCCTTTATTTAGGGCAAACATCACTTAGCTCGAGAAGGAAGTTTATGTGGAGACAAAACTGAGGACAAGGTTGCATAAAGTTCAGGCCTAATTTATACTTTGAATGTTGCCATCATATTTAGCCTTTTAACAGTCAGAAAAGTCTATATATTTTATTGGAATTTCAGAGGGGAGACCTACACAAAGTAATGCATAATTGGAAAGTTGAAGGAAAGCTATGCATGGTTTTAAATGTTTTGGGGGGGTTTCCAGATAAAAATCTCTAAGGTGTGCAATGCTATGAATGCAGTTTTACTTTTATGCTTCTGAATAAAATCTAGTCCAATCAAAAATCTTCAAAAGTCATGTGCTGATTAAATTCCAGGTGTATGTATTATAATACTGGGTTTTTGAGAAAGACTTCCGAGGTTTGTTAGAGGACAATAACCATGAAAACCAAGGAACACACCAGATTGGTCAGAGATAAACTGGTGGAGGAGGATAATGCAGAGTTAGGTTACGAGATAATATCTCAAGCTGGCCATCATCCAAACTGACAGGTTGAGGAAGGATAGTTTTAATCAGAGTAGCAGCTAAGATGTCTTTTGTAGTGGTGAAGGAGCTGCTGATATGCACAACTCAGGTGTGTGAATCTGCTGACCTGACCAGTGAGTTGTGTAATCCACAAATCTGGTATTGATGATCAAATGGGAAGATTGTTAAGTTGTTGAAAACAAAGCCAGAAATTTACCACAGCCACTATACTATTGGCGTAGAGCAAACATGAGGAAAGAACTAATTCAAGAAAATGGGACCAAAATTAACTAACACCATAAATACAGCATGTCAACCATGAAACATGGTGATGGCAGCATCATGCTGTGTGGATGTGTTCTCTTCATCAGTAACAATGAGGTTGGTCAGAATTGAATGGAAGATGTTCAAGCATAGTCATTCTTTCCTGGGTCCCCTTCAGTTCTAGGTCTATACAACAATTACTGTACAGTTAGGGTGGAGCTACTGGTGTCACTCAACAGAGTTAATTAAGGAACAGAAAAACGTTCCTGTCTGTGACAAGCACAAGACATTTGTTTTTCCACTAGTATGGAGTCTATCTGGCAGTGGAAACACTCTCCTGCATAATCTGGATCATAAAGTAGCATACTGAACAGCCCGGTTGTTCTGAGGGTACATTCACATCAGTCATGGTTAGTCCGCTTCAATCAAACTCTGGTTTATTTTCCTAGAAAGTTTGGTTTGTTTGGGGAGGTATGAATGCATAATCGAACTCTGATGTGGACCAAAAAAGCGAACTCAAAACCTAGGTCAGAGTTCTGTTGAAGTGAACTCTGGCGCGATTCAAATGCCATGTGAATCCCCAGCAAACGAGACTGTTTCAAAAGCAGGAAGCTGACTATAGCGCAGAGCATTTTGGTTAAATCCTACCAAAATAAATGCATAAATCTTGTGCTAGTGGGAGAAATGGCTCATGGTTTTTGTTACACACTAGAGAAATCCTACAATCACTAAAATCTGACACCACTCCATTTTTGTTTACAATGCCATGAAGAAGGAAGTTGTGGTCAGTGTCTTCTTCAGAGATTTTTTTTTTTGTGTGTTGTTTCCTTCAGTGCAGTGCCACCACAGGTGAGGAGGAAAATAAGGTTTTCGAGGGTTTTTTCATTTGACACCGTGGAGTGTGAAAGCAAACCGCACTAGCTGAAAATGTAACAGTGTTGAAATTTTGATCCCCAGTTGAACCGAGTCCATCATTCTGTTAGCTGTGAAAACACTCTAAGAATAATTTTCTTCCACTCCACAAATACGTGTTTTGTGTGTTGGTCTACCATAAAAAAAATCTGAATAACACACATTAACGTTTGTGGTTATGTAACAAAGTTTAAAAATGTTTATGGAGTATGAATAATTTTGCAAGTCTCGGTAGGTAAGATTAAGTCTCTCATAAAAACAGATCAAAGTTTACTTTTCATTGTTCGATGCCTTATACTGGAAGCCAGCCATAAAAGATTTTTTTTACTGCACAAAGCTGATACGTTCTCTCACACTGTGCAATCTGATAGGGTTTAAGCCATTAGCTTGCAAAAGTTATGGGTTGTTTCATATTAGCGGTGGTGTAAATCTTTCATTTAGGCCTCTGTCACATAAGCACTGAAACCAGGCACAGTCATCACTGTTTTTTCCACTACGCTCGATCGTTTTGTGCTGTGGGATCACTTCTTCATCCCTTGCATTCTATTTTTCATCACAACTTTATCCTCACTCATACACTCTTTTAACTTCAGGAAATGAGTTGCACATCTTTTGGACAGAAAAAAGGAAATAAAAAAGAAAACGAGTAAGAGAACTAGGTCTGGTGTAATCACCAGAAAGTTTCTGACACCGAGAATCACCCCTAAGCTGATGCTGAATGTTTTAGAGCCGACTGGTCTCTCTTACTGAGGGAAATAAGACAGCTCTTGTGTTTGCATGTCTGCTGGGGCTTTGGAGGTAGAGGAAAGGCAGCTAGCTCTTTTGCTCTCCCCTCTCATCTCTTCACACTAATTAGGGAGAACTGGGTTTGAATTTTAGTGGGGACATGCATCCTCAGGCTGCTCTCAGGTAGGTGTGGGGAGTCATCATTCATCAAAGGCTTTTATGAAGATTCTGTTTTTGTGAGAAACATAATTTTAGGTCATATTTTATTAGAACCAGACATCATGGTGGAATGCAGCGTGACCACTTTTCTGTCTCTGTGTGTTCGTGTAGGTGAATATTGTGCTGTGTGGTGGCAAGGCACCACAGGCAATGATAAGGAGGGGGCTTAAGCAGTCGGCTCTCTAGGCATAATCACAGCTCCCATTTCAAAGGCGAGAACGCCAATTAAAACTGATAGGGCTCAATATGGGCTTTGGGGCTGCCACAGTAAAGAGCAGCAAAGGCAAAACGAAAATCTTTCACCTGTCTGTCTTCTGGTCAGGAGAAGTGGTTTGTTGGTGATCTGAAGGAAGATTCTGATAAAAAATGCAGGTTTTATTAGGACTTGTAACAAGGCAATGGTGAGGTAATCACAGAGTAAACAACATAAGACATTTAGACTCCCAAGTCATGATTAGTGTCCATAAAGCACCCCATAAACTTTTCAACATTTTATCACATTATAATCACAAACCTCTATACATTACATTGCAATGTTTTATGATTCACCACCCAAAAAAGTACATCACAAGAAGACATCTAAAGAGTGTGCTTTCCATGTGTATAGTTTCACTGAGCAAATACTTCGCTAAACTTTTTGCCCCATTTAATATGTGAAGATGTGCAAACTCTGCTGAATTTGATGGACAATTATCAAATATTGCTGAAGACATTAGTTAAATTAGTAATTAGGTTACTTTTGTTGTAGGCTGCTGTCGGTTTTATTTAGGGGTATCAGACAAAAGGGGGCTGAAAAGTTTGGACACACTTTCTCATTGAATTCAATGAGAAAGTGTGTCCAAACTTTTGGTCTGCACTATATATATATATATATATATATATATATATATATATATATATATATATATATATATATAGAGCCACAGCTAAATACCTCCAACGAATAAGGCAAGTCCTGAGAAGCCAGCTCAATGGCAAGAACAAAATCCGTGCGATAAACAGCTATGCCCTGCCAGTAATCAGATACCCTGCTGGAATAATTAGCTGGCCAAAGGAGGAGATAAAAGCCACGGATATTAAGACTAGAAAACTACTAACAATGCATGGAGGGTTCCATCCCAAATCCAGCACCCTGAGACTGTACACGAGCCGCAAGGAAGGAGGCAGAGGACTAGTGAGTGTGAGAACCACAGTCCAGGACGAAACAACTAAGATCCATAAATACATCAGGGACAAAGCCTCAACAGACAATGTGCTCAGTGAATATCTCAGACAACAGGGAACGGAGGTTGAGGTGCCAGAGATACCATCATGGGAGGACAAGCCCCTACATGGGATGTACCACCAGCAAATAACCCAAGTGGCTGATATCAGTAAATCCTACCAATGGCTGGAAAAAGCAGGACTCAAGGACAGCACAGAGGCCCTCATCCTGGAACCAGGAACAGGCCCTAAACACCAGAGCAATAGAGGCCCAGATATACCACACCAGACAAGACCCAAGGTGTAGGTTGTGCAAGGAGGCCCCTGAGACAGTCCAGCACATAACAGCAGGGTGCAAGATACTGGCAGGGAAAGCGTACATGGAACGACATAACCAAGTTGTAGGCATAGTGTACAGAAACATCTGTGCAGAATATGGACTGGAAACCCCGAGATCAAAGTGGGAAACACCCCCAAAGGTGATGGAGAACGCCAGAGCTAAGATCCTGTGGGACTTCCAGATCCAGACAGACAAAATGGTAATGGCGAACCAACCAGACATTGTCGTAGTGGATAAACCACAGAGGAAAGCCGTTGTGGTTGATGTAGCAATACCAAGCGACTGCAACATCAGGAAAAAGGAGCATGAGAAACTAGAGAAATACCAGGGCCTCAGGGAGGAACTGGAGAGGGCCTGGAAGGTGAAGACCACAGTGGTGCCTGTGGTCATCGGGGCCCTCGGAGCAGTCACCCCCAAACTGGACCAATGGCTACAACAGATCCCAGGAACAACATCAGACATCTCAGTCCAGAAATGTGCAGTCCTTGGCACAGCCAAGATACTGCGCAGAACCCTCAAGCTCCCAGGCCTCTGGTAGAGGACCCGAGCTCAGAGGATAAGAACCACCCGCGGTGGGTGAGAAGGGAATTTAATATTTATATATAATATACATATATCCCAATATATGTATATTAAAGGAAAAGAACTGCAGAGGGTTATGAAGAGTCAACTCAACAATATAAGTATCATTTAGCAAACTAATTCATTTAGTTTTCCACAAGCTCTTCACTTATATTTCTCATCAGGCAGGGTAAACGTAAGTAGTCATCATTGCAACTGTGAAACAAACTAGCTGATTAAAACTGACTAATTTAATTGTGTGGGGAAAAAATGAACGAACGTTTATGATATGCAAAAAGTCCTCAATAATATAATTGTTTTTTTATTTGATCAGACAATCACAGGGACAAAACACAGATTATATAAAACAGTGTTTTATGTATTTATTAGGTCTTGTTTCTGCTTATCAGTGTTGCATAAAACTCCGGTTACACAAGCAGTCCTTATCACCAAAGCAATCGAGAATGGTAGATAGGTCACACTGTGCTGATGTGATTTACGCTCATGCCCAATATTATGTGGCGTGTGTATCTGGGTACTTGGACAGATATGTGTGAAGTGTAACACTGTCTGACAAGCTGATAACATATTTTCTGTCATATTGTTTTACATCATTAAGTAATAAAGATTGATTGTCCTTTGGTTGCCGTCAGAGAGCATTTTGCACAGTTGCCCTGTTGCTTTTGTGATGATTGTGTGTATGCGTGAGTGGGGGGTGCGTGGGTGTGTGTGTGTGTGTGTGTGTGTGTGCTAAAGACAAGAAAATACAGAAAAGAATAATGTTTTTTTGGAAGCTTAGGCCTTCCCCCTCCACAGATCGGATTCAGGCTGCACCCAATCCTCTCCCATGATGCTCTACAGGCGGAATTTTTGGAAACAGTCCTGGTCAATTCTAAGAAACAGAAAGGGGATATAATTATACACATATTTGTTATGCCAACATCCATATGAATAAAAATCACAAATGTGTTGTAGATACAGTACATGTTCAAAGTACAAATTATGAAGAGGTATGAAAATAGTTACTCCCTTTTTGAAATTAGCAAACACCAGCTGTAAAATGGAATTTGTCATCCCAAAATGAAATCAGTGTAGATAACTATGATAACTATGAGGATGTTATTTGTGAAGTATTTAAAAGTGCTCTAAAAGGGACAAAAATGAACTACAAAAAAAGAAGTCAGTGGAACATTTATAATATATTTCTCCACAGCTGCTGCTACTATTACACATAATTAGAAAATAAGTTGACCTCCTTAAGAAAACTTGCGTGTCTTGCCAAACAAATCGCCTACTTCTCCTTATGAAATTTACTGATCATTACTTGCAGTTTCTTTAAAGAGGATTCACATTGCATGTATCATTAGTGATCTCAAACTCATGCAGATAAACAGTTGTTGCTGCTGTGGAATTTCAAAGGGCAGTCGTTTCAGCGAAGTAACGGGTACAGCATGTAGGTCTGTGCAGCAGTCCTTTCGAGGCAGATTTCCTCTTTTGTATTTGCATTTCTATCTCTGACTGAGGTTTTTTTAAATTTGTTTTTGCTCTGCTCGTTATATCTCGTGCAATCTTAACATTCCCAGGTATGTGGGGTAAAGAAAATAAAAACATGGACTCAAGCAACAGGGATAAATGGAACTCTGAGAAAACTGTGAAGTGAAGCACACTTAAAAAGAACATTTGGAGGAGATTCAAAAGGCCGGTACTGCAGCTGGAGTTAGTGGTTCAAGAGCCATTACACACAACAACTGTTGCTTTCCTTGTGTTAAGCCACTTCAGAACCCGAGATATTGGAAGCTTTCTAAGCAAAGGAGGACTGTTCGACTACACTTGCTCCAGAGAAAGAGTGGAGAAGCTGACATGTTTTATGGCGATGCTGATTTCATTTTGCAGTAACGTTTGGCACCTCCTTACACTCCCAGAAGTGCCAATACTTTCTCTAATGGCCCTGACATCATGGTGTCTAGGGAACCTTACACACCTTAGAGCGCATATGAAGTGTTTTATTTGCTTATTTTTTACTGAATAACTGAAGTAAAGTTTTTACTTTCAGTTTATGTTGTATACTGTGTCCTTCTTCTTTTTTAATTTATTTGTCTATTTTCTCTCATCAACATCATGCACTTTAAATCTTATAAACGCTCTCATTTGAAGATACTTTCCTAGAAAAATATCAAAATGAAGCTATTCAAGCTATTGAGTTGGCCTACTCACGCATCGGGGTACAGGCCTTCCGCTATGCCCTCTTTGGGGACAGGGTAGAGTGCTTCGTGTGTTCGATTCTCTCTTAAGCCATGACTGGCATAGCAGTTCATCTTGTTGACATTGGGGCGGAAGTATGTCCATGGGATTAAAGCCTGACCCTGCCATGTGTCCCCGGTGATTGTGATTGTGAACTCAATTGGCAGTAGTTGCTGGGGAATGAGATAATGAGGAAACTATGAATGATTAGCACAAAAACAAGCACCTGACACACAACGATAATGTTAACTTACATAGAGTGGTTATCCGTCTGCTTTTAAGACTATTAGGTGTTGTCTGTATCTATAATGCGGACAACATATCTATAATATGGACAAAATTGACTCTGTCTTCAAACATATGGTCATAGATATGGAAAGTTAAAAGAATGGCATAAACTCTAACTTACGGTCAAAGCACCACGTCCAGGTAATTGTTTCTTGTGCTATCCAGGAATATTGAGCTCGCAAGTATGAAAATAACAAGAGCAAAGACCTTAATTATTAATCATTATTAAACTTAAATCTTAAAACCAACCTAATTGTTACAGAAATCAGCAATCGATTTTAAAGTGTGCTCAAAACCTGAGTATGTGCAATAGCTGGATTCCCATTTCAACATACTCAATGCCGACCTACATTTATTATGGTTCCCAATCTGTTAAGTGGCATTAATTAGGGCCAATGTAGTGGGGGCTCGAAAACCAGAAATCACGCTTCTTTATGGTAATTTAGAACAGACTGTTATCACTCAGACTCATTATAAAGTTTAATTGCTTTGTATTGCCATAATAATGATAACACTGTTACTATAATGGCCTCATAACATTGACAGGCCCCATGTCTATCATATCTCATTGGAATATATGTGCAATTTTAAATCAGGTTAAACACTTAGTCTTCCAATTTATATTACTGCTCTACTCATGGCTTAGAATCACTAAGGTACAGTGGGGACTATTAAAGCTGTACATGTTCTCACATGGAATCTATCAGGCTGTAAATACTTACTTTGGAAAGTTTTTAAACTTGGATTTTAAATTACTTTTATGGTATGTGGAATTGGTAGGTCAGGAATGATTTGTTTGTTGTTTGAGAACACATTGAGTTTAAAATGTAAGTTTGAATTTGGAGTATAAAAGGACCATTATGCTGAATGAAGAAAGGGTTATCTTGTAAATGATAGAATTGGGGAAAGTGCCTCTAGTTATTGAATAGAAAGATTAAACGGATGCAGTCAGCAGTAATAATTCTACAATTAGGTAAAACTGGTTTACCACTGAAGCAAACTCAATAAAATGTATTTTCTGCGTTTTAAAATTAAAATTTGAATATTGTATTTACATAAGTGACATTGTAAATTTATTCTCACTTTTTACACTCACTTTCTTGCTCGCAAATCTATTCATATGCTCTTAGGACAGTAGTAACACGCCAGACTGCATGAGTCTCATACCTTCATAAATCCTGAGCGAGAGGTCTGGAAGACTGGGTTCAGTTGGAGGATGAAAACCCTTAGAGAATGGACCAGACACTTCAATTTTCAACCCCTATTTCCCATCAGAATAGGCCAACCTGATGGGTTCATGATCCACTGGCTTGCTGTCCCAGGTGTGCTGGATTGCAAACTCCATTTTCCGGAAATTACTGAAAATACACCAATTACTGTGAATGAGAAATTGATAAATAACAAGAAAAAAAAGTATTATAAAATAATAATTACAGAGCTTCACAGCATAGCAGAATGTGGACCAGTGCTAAAAGTTGAAAAGTGACCACTATGTTGTCCAGTCTTCTTATACACTACCGCATCCCTTAATTTCACTAAAGTATGTGTGTTGCTGCACTCCTTCAACTATTTAAGCAAGTTCTTATCAAAATGGGTCTAATGTTTAATATGTTCCTGTTACTCGGTAGTCACAGAGTTAAGGGCATCCCGATGGGAAAGACTATGAAGCATTCTGTATAAGGTTGAGCAAAATAGGCAAAGTTGTAATTAAGATGATTTTTTCATAAAAACTTCCAAAAATAACTTAGACAGATGTTAGAATAAAACCTTAAAAAGTTTCTTCACTAATGTGTTCAATTATCAGTATCAAATTTAAAATATCAGTTTCATATTGACATTTTTATAGTATTTTCATCAAAATGAAATTGATGAAAATGGCAATTAACAGTGTATCGGACTACCCTGATATGCCGTACTTGCAATTTAAAAAATAAACAGTTGTTCTTATCCATCAATTATTCACACTTTTATCACTTCTTGTTATTGAAAATCTAATTTGGCATCTAATTGAAAAATAAATGTGTTTTTTCAAAGTTTCCTTGCATGATAAACCTAGAAACTGATAAATGATGAAATGTATTTAAAGCCAGAAAAGTTTAGCTGTGATTGTGTTGTTGCTAAATTAAAAAAACTTTGGCGTAAAACATGCTGAAAACGCTTCTTAAAGATTTTTTAATCAATTTTACATGTTTTAAACAATGATTGAGTGAAAACAGAATGGTTAAAATATTACTAATCGCTTCACATTTATCTGTGAGTAAAAAATGGTTGTATCTCAAAAATTAAAAGCCTCAGATTGCTTATCCGTTTAGACTTGTAGCATTTGTAATTACCTTAAATTATGCTATCATCAGTCATACTGAAGAGATCATATAGCTACGAGGTTGTTAAGATAAAATAAAAACATTTTTACTGACTCTTTTACATCATTTTTGAAGTATTTTAGTGTGGTTTCAAAGCTCTTACAGTTTCTAAAAGGCCACTATTGATCGCAATCTCAGCATTGGAATATTAAAAAGTACCGTACTAGAGTGGTTTAGATCTCAACAGATGACAGGTGCTGTTCTTTAAACCTCTGTAATTCTGTTTCATCTGCCGCTCTTTCTTGTGGGGTTCCCCAGGATCTTATTCTCAGGCCCATATCATTCTCTATTTACATAATCTCCCTCAACATTTCATTCTGTGGGTATGAACATCATGCTCATCTCGAGATACAATTGAAGTGCATGGACTCGTTTTCATCGTGCATCCAGCATTTTAAGACATTTTTTGTAGTAGGTAATGAGTTTTATTACACAACAGCTTAATTATTATGGTGTCTTTTATGTCATGTTACCCAGACCTCTCTATACAAATTAGGAACTATAACACAGGACTCATCAAAGAACCTTAAGCTTGAAGCGTTGATGAAAAGCTGATATTCACAGAGTCAAAGTCAGAACACAGACTTTTCTTCTTCTTTTGCCATATTTTGTGTAATTGAATATATTGTTAGAAGGGAAAATAAGAATTAATGACAGTGAGATGAGCTTTTATTTCTCTTTATTAAGGTTAAATATCACAAATTCATACAAATCTATACATTGACAAGGGGAAAAAAAGAAATTACACAATATATTGCACTGTAATTTTATTTATCATAAAAAGAGTTATGACACCTTAGACTTGTGTGACACTTGATTAAGGAAAAGCAAGAGGTAAACTAGACAAATTATCTCATCGCTCTGGCAAATATAAGTGTGCCTAATAGTGAAGTATTTTAATTCAACATATTCCTTTTTCTTAATTTTCTAAATATTAACCTCGTATATTATTTGACAGGTGAATCAAAATATATTAAACTTTTGAAATACAGAGCTAACACATAAGTAAGCTGTGTATGATCATATTAATGTCTTCTCTAAACAGCAGCAGAAACAATCATTTGGACTTGCTCCACGGTATGTTAATACAGCAAAACATTTTGGGTACAGGTGCTGGATGTCAAAATTAACATTCATGGAAATCGTAGGTCACACTACGCTCACTCAATTTATGCTGAGGATGTCCAATATTATGCAATGTGTCTGGGGGCGTGCACACATGTGTGTGAAGTGCAACACGTCTTGACAAGCTGATGGCATGTTTTTCTCCAAAATTGTTGTACATCAATAAATGATAAACTATGATTGCTCTTTGGTTGCTGTTAGACATTTTTGTTTGCAGTTCTGCCCTATTGGTGATTTCGTTAAGCATTTCCCTTCCCTTGTGTTAATAAAAGAAAAACAGACAGGCAGCATTTCATAAATAGCTCAGGCCTTTCCTTTCCACAGAGTTGATTCAGGCTGGACCCAATCTTCTCCCATAATGCTCTGCAAGCGGAAGTTTTGGAAATACTCCAGGCGATGGCTAACAGACAGAAGGTTAAAAAATGTTTGTTAGGAAAAAAATATTTATCAACCTTCACATATACAGTACTTTTTAAAATTGAAAGTCAGGGACAAGTTTGAGAGAGCGTGTTTATTTTCCTGGTTTATGCATTATTAATAAGCTAGAGGATACTCATAAAAGTAATAGCTGGAAACTATTAATTTTCCAGCTAGGAAACTGTTGCACAGCTATTCCACAAACGGTTGTAAAACAGAATCCAAAGTCTGAAAAAAAATAAGCAAAGGAGGATAACATTGAGGATGTTATCAAAATATTTTCCATATCTTTACAGTCCACAAAGAAGATAAAAGCCGGAGAAGTCAATTGAAGTCATCCAGTGTAGAACCATTTATAGTTATATGAGTTAGATCAAGAGCTGCCGCATAGTGATCGAAATAACTGAGAGGACGATAAATGGAAATGTTAGAGGCACTTTTTGGTTGAACTTCCCTTTCTTATCAAGTAATCCACAAGGTTTAAAGAGAAAAAAACACTCTTAAGATTTACTCATCCTGACATATCTAAAGAGTGAACTCTGTGTGTATTTTTAGTGTTCTTAAGCAGCTCAGAGATTACTGTTGCACTGATGTGGGAAAAGATAGTTGGCTTCTTTGACTGTGGTAGCAACTATTTTATCTCTGTCTGCACAATTATCTATTTTATGTGAAATTCTGTCATCAGTTTAGTTGAGGCAGCGATTAGTCTGGCCATAAATTACATTTTTAATCAGTTGTTTTGAGTTTGTTCATTCCCTTGTTATCAAAGCTCGTTTTGGTATGTTTGTAATGTTTTTGTAATTATGAGATTTAAAACAGTTCGTTTGTAGTATAGTGAAAGCTGTATTTTTGCTGTGCATTTAAAGCATAGTTCTGTCTTGTGGGTCAAGGTGTATGAGGTTGGTGTTTTGTTGTTTTAGTGTGACATCGTTTCTTGGTTTTCGAATTTGAAACATTTTCAGACAGTGATTTGTTCTTGATTTTTCTTGTGCAAGTTTTCACATACAGTTCCGATGAGAAATGTAAATACACTCACGAGGAGAAAGTTTGTCATTCTAACTTTGGACTTTTAGTTACATTTTCAAATTGTGCTTTTATGGGCTGGAATGTGTTAATGGTCTAAATTGCATGGTGTTTTAAAAACAAGAATAGGGAGCACAACTATGTTAAGCTCGACCGAAACTTGCCACCCACATGCCTTCAGGAAAAAAAGTTATGGGGAAAAAGATGGAGAAATTTGCCACAACTACAAGAAGTTAATTTGTCTGACTCCGCATGAGGCTTTCAGACTGAAAAAGACTTCAACAGCTGTCAAACAAGGTGGTAGCAACAGCCAAAACCTTAACCCCTATTGACAATTTGTGTATTATTTACTGTGATGTTGGGTTCATGCCATTAAAAACCCATTTTAGAATAACTTCAATAATTCTGCCGTAAAGAGCAGTCAAATGTCAAGCCAGAATAATGGCTTGACAGAAGATTGTTGATGGCTGCAAAACTAAGGTAGTACTTAAAGTGTAACTTGATAAGGGACATTTAATCAAATATAGATATGTAAGCATATATTTAAGAGTTTATGCATAACTTTAACCAGCTTGTGAACACATTTTTTTGAAAACTGAAGTTTTATTGAAGAGGTATCATTATTTCACCCAGATAAAGAACATTTCAAGTAAATCATAACAGTCACTAATTAATATGATATTCATGCTGGAGGTGTATCTGGAACTGTATGCAACCATTTTGGAAAGATTTGTCTGAGACATACTACACAAGGCAGCATACTCACAAGTTTGGCTGCTGGCCTTCCACAATGTCGGCTTTGGGGATGGGGTAGAGAGCCTCATATGTACGTGCCGCCCCGGAGCCATGAATAGCATAGGAGTTCATCTTGTCGACATTGGGAGGGAAGTATGTCCAGGGGATTACAGCCTCGCCAGTCCATCTGTCCCCTGATTTTGTGGTAGTAAAAGCGATTGGCAGTTGTTGCTGAAGTAGGAGGTAATTAGAATAACTTGTTACCTAAGATGCATAAAAAATCTCAGAAAAAAGCAGGCAAAATACTTTTTGACCTACATAAAACGCATTGCCGACTCCAGACAGTAGCAGTATAAGGTGTTGTCCATGTCTAAAGTGGAAAACAAATGAAAGCTATTAATGAACATGTCTCTTTGATGGTTTATGTAGGATTATATTAGTGGAAAGAACAAAAGGTTTGCATGGAACTTACGGGCAAAGTTCCACCTCCAGGTAATTTTGCTTTGTGCTGTCAAGGAAGAAGGACTCCACAACTAGCAATATAACACAAAGAGAATAAAATGAGGATGAAACCTTAATTCTTACATTAAGAAATGCTTAAACGTTCTTAATAACCTTATCAGCTGCTGTAGCATAGAACTAATGTAATAAAATAATTGCATTTTTCTTGGACTGTTACAACATAAAAATACAAGTGAATAAACACAGAAATTATAGTATGAGTAACAGGCCCCCTGCTAACCTCGAAACATGCTCATTACCTGCCTACACTTATAATGGTTTCCTATTTATTAAGAAACATTAATGAGGCCAAATATGGGGGCCTCATTAACCAGAAATCTGACTTCTTTAAGGTCAATTAGAACAGATTGTTAATACTCAACCTCATTACAAAGTTTAATTGCAATGTATTACCATAATAATGATAATGGAACCACAGTGTTCTCATAAATAAAACCCCCCACCCCCGCCTCTCAAAAATCATAGGAATAGATGTACATTATTAAATACAGCTTAAGTCAGCTTTGCCCACACTTATTTAGTGAATCTAGAGGTGAACAATGACACAGCATTGGTTTGATGACTGGGGAGGACAATAAAGCTAACACCGTCCTTGTGCAGAATTATGCAATCTTTTTCAAGACGCTTGCATATACACCATCTCTTATTAGGTGTTCTCAATCATGTGGGGCATTGAAATGTTATTTAACGTGTATAATTGCAACAATACTATAAAATAAAATGTTCACCTTTAACAAAGAGTAAGCAAGTGCCACAAGCATTATAGGGGACACACTAAACATGCAGCATACTGTGCTCTGCTGAGATCAAGAGTGAGATTCCTGGCCTGCATGGAAAGCCCTATATGTAGTGCAGTACTGTGACTGTATGTCACTCTGCACACACTGTCCTCACCGTGCTATAGAAGGGAAAGGGAAGCTGATCAGAGCTGTTAGGAAGACAGATGGAGCTAAACACAGGACAAGACAATAAAGGACGTACGACTGAAGTGCAGGTTTACCTTCATAAAGGCAATAATATTCAAATCCTGATGATTTTTTAAAAAATCATTTGATATTTAATTTCTAAAATGTGTAAAATTGCTACATCTGGCAATACCTTTGGTAATTTTGCTATATTTAACTTTTTTTATTTATTTTTTCAAAATATTTATTTTAAAGTGGCAGGAAAACCACTGAACGTCTTTGAACAAAGGCAGTTACACAGCACAGTGAAAAAGGAAAAATCCTTCTTTTACCTTCGTAATTCCAGAGTCCAGGGAACGCGATACCGGGTTCACCTGCAGGAGATTCTGGGTCATTGAAGAATGGACCAGACACTTCCATTCTCAGTCCAGATTGTCCATCAGTGAAGGAGATTCTGATGGGGTCATGGTCAACAGGGTTGCTGTCCCATGTGTGTTGGATCGCAAACTCCATTTTCCTAAAATGCCTGAAAGGATGTAAGATAGATTGTATTACAGACTCAGAGTCCAGATTACATACATGTAATTTAGTCAGAGAGGGAATGTGTTGCATGACTACAAAACACAGTTGCATAACTACTTACAAACTTTCACAGCATAGGAGAATGTTGACTACTGTTAAAAGTTGAAGTTGAAGTGAGACCCTCATGTTGTCAAAAGGTTTTTCACTCAATGCTGAATCAATATGTTACACAGAAGTTCACAATGTGTTTAGCTGTGCTCTCTGTTCAGCTATTTAAGCAGGCTCCTGGTCAATTAAATCTAACCTCTAATAAATGTTTGTTACTCAGTAACCAAACAGTGATTTGACATTCTGATAGAGAAATGTTTGAGGCATAGGCTTACTTGATAAGGTTGTTGGAGGGCACAATTGCATTCAATAATGGAAACTTTAAAACACAATCCAGAAATTGTTCCGATTGCTCAACAAGCCTTATGTCAACAGCCAAACTTCAATATTTGTTCTCCAGACGTATCCACTGTATTCCTTGTGCAGAGTGAATTTTAACCTTACGCTTTTAGGACTTTAGGTGCAAAAAACTTTTTTAAAAAAGTTATGTCACTTGGTGTAAAAAAAAAGACTGCAAAATAAATGAAAATGAAACAAAAACACGGTATTTCCTGTTTGAATGAGCTGACCCTTCGAATTCTTTCAAAGAGGAACTATCATGCTTATGAGCGTTTTAAGACGGAAGGACTTCAGCAGCGCACAACTTAATCGCCATTGGTTGTTATTTGTTTACTTCAAAACGGACGGCGGAAACACAAATTGGAGTAAAAACACGATTTTTGTTGTGTTATATAAAACAATACACATATTGTGTTGGTAAAATATAGCAAAGTTACTTTCTCCACTTACGATGTAGCTATTCAAACGTTGATTTATCTCGCTAAGTTTAGCTGTGATTGCCTCGCTGCTGTAGCTAGCTACAGAAGATTTCCAGAAGTAGCAACTGAAAAGTAGTTCTCAGTCGACCTGCTGTGTATTATTGTTTGTTCGTCAAACGTGTATTAACACGCAAGTTAAGATTGAAAAATCATTTTGCGTCTATGTAATTTTATCTAACAACACCACTTTATTTACTTTTGCCTACATACTAGAACACAATGGATGCAGAAATTGAATTTTTGCGAGATCAAGGTAAGAGCAGGTGCAGGGCAGTTTTATTATTCACGACTCTTATTTGTTTTGTTTTATTTTTTACCATTTTGTATTCCCCACAATTACGAACAATGGAAATGTTGTGAACGTTAACTACGATTTAAAACATTTTTCCATGGATAATAATTATGTTCGGAAACTAAGAGCTGATGCTTTGTCCTATCTGCAGTCCACAGGTTAAATTCTGCTCTTAGCCGCTATCAGCTGGGGGTCACATCGTCTCAGGTAATAAATCAAGCCTAGCTAAATGTAAAGTATATAACCTGATGATAATATTTATAATTAACTCTTGTCAGATATATCTGCCTTATTTTCAAGTTTGCAATTTGTGTTCATATGTCTTTAATCAAAAGCTGGGAAACAAGCACTATTAAGAGTTAGGTGCAGGGACTTGAAAAACTGTCCATACTCCCGGTTTGTCATAATGCAAAACATTTTTGTGATAAAATAAAAGTCTGAAAATGTGCTTACATTTGTATTCAGTCCATCTGAGTCACTAGTTTTGGTAACCACCTTTTGCTGGTGGCAGGTGTTTTGAGATGCATCTCTGACAGCACATCAAGACACTGACATTTTTGCCTATTTTTCTTTGGAAAAGACCTCAAGCTCAACCAGACTGCATAGAAAATGTCTGTGAACATCAGTTTTCAAGTTGTGCTGCAGATTCTCAATTATATATAAGTCTGGATATTAATTGTCTCATTTAACACAGAAATTTGATTTGATCCGAACCAGTCCATTGTAGCTGTATGTTTACTGCTGCCCTTCTGCTGGAAGGTGAATCTCTGTCTCAGGTACTGAATGTTTTGCCCCCTGTAATAGGTTTTCTTTCAGGACTGCCTTCTGTTGAGGTGGCCCAAGGTTTTATGGTGACTTTGGTTCGATTTGACTTTGGGCCCTCTTGAAAACATCACCTTCACTAGCAACGTTTCAAGCCACATCTGGTGGAACCAGGAAGACGAGGCCAAGATTTACAGTCACCTATAACGAGATGTATATGTAAATACATCTCAAACAAATCAGATATTAACACAGCAATCAAACAACAAAGAGTAGTATTTTCCCTTTTTCAAAGTAAACTTGCCAATTTCTTTGAATCTTAAAATTCAATAAAAAATTAAATTCTAAATTTATCTGTGTTGAAATTGTTCAATCAGATTTAATAGTATTCTGATCTTCAATAAACAAATCTAAAAATTATAATGACTAGGAGGTCCATGATGGTTTGGGGTCTCTAAACAGTGAATTACTTTGTTGAATCATTTGCTTGACTCTGTATCTTCAGTTTCCCTGTCCATGCTGAAAAAAGTATCCCCACAGCATCATGTTGCCACCACCAAGTTGTACTGTAGAGATGGTCTGTTTACCATCAGTTTTACGTGTTTTTTAATTGAACTTTCTTCTATAAGTTTGCTGTACCTTCCACGTGTTTTGTGGTAAACTACAAACAGGGACTTTTAGGACTTTCTTTTAACAATAGTCTGCTTGTTACCCCTCTTCCGTAACTGCCAAATGCATGACTAGTAGATATTTTCTAAGCAAAGTATTCCACCTAGATTGTGCAGAGCCTATAGCTCCCACACTACCCAGTCCTTGCCTGACTAACTATTTTAGGTGGACATCCATGCCCCTGACTTATTTGTTGTGATGTTTGATCTTCATGATGCTGTTTCTTCACTGATGTTCTCCAAAAATCCTCTGAGGTCTTAACTGAACAGCTTTATACTAAGATTGAAAAAAGAAACAGCAGGTGCATTCTATCTACTAATTATCTTTATTTAAGGGAAATCAAAATAAATGGGGACTGAATACAATTGCATGTCTTTTTAGATCTTTATTTTTATACATTTTAATACACTTTTAATGTAAGTTTATCATTGCCCTTACACTTCAAAATGATGCGACATCTTATGTTAGTCTCTTACATAAAATGAATCAAAGTTTGTGGCCATAATCTGACAACATATTAAAAAGCTGAAGGAATGTGAACACTCCTGCAAAGCTATATGTGTAAACAGATTCCAATCGAGATAATTTGTTTAAAAGTTAAAAATGGTGAGCGGTTGCCCTTCTCCCACCAGGTTGCCTTTGCCTCATGGTCATCCAGCTCTGTATGCTTCTTTTTGAAATCCTCCTGGCAGAAGTCTTAGTCATTTCCTAGCTCAGCTATTTGACTGCTCTGCGGGCCGTGTTTGCTTCCTCAACTTGCATGTCCTAGAGAGAGAACTGAACTATACACTTTTTTATGTCAGCTATTCAACAATGCTTTTGTCAGTTTCAATTAAAAACAACAACAACAAAAATTCAACAAAGAGTCAAAGAGAAAATGTTCAGGATATTAAATGCAAAATGCACTCATTGATTGTCCCCTTAGTGTAATAGAGAAGCAGAGGCAAAACCTAAACAACTTTTGGTTTGGATGAGTGAGATGCAAAAATACACAAAAAGCATGCCTAAAGCATCTGTTCTAGTCAATTAAAGAGAAAGAAGTTCTCAAGTTCTGCATTGGGCTCTAAAGTTTCTATCTGAACTTTGATATGGTCAGTAAAGAAATGGGTTTACAGGAGCATCTCGACAAGTTACTGAATGTAATTTGCTTCAGAACTTATCAAGACTGTCATTTTCCCTTTTGTCTGTAAATGATTTTCCACCACACTTTTTCCTTCCTCTTAACCTTACATTAATTTGCTTGGCTACAGCAGTCTGTGAGAAGCCAGCTTTCATAGCATTGACCTTATTGTCAAGCGATTCAGTGGCTATCTGCTGGGCAGATCATCAGTTTTTTTCATGATTGTGTTGGTCAGCACACAATCAAGATGTTGGTATAAAGTCATTTCTTCATTGTTATGATGTAACAGTGCAATTTTGTGACAGAACATTTCAATTTTTTAACATCTGTAAGTTATAATCATTAAAGTAAACAAAAATAAATACTGTCTTTATTGAATCTGTGGTGTGTATGTTTTTTTGTTTCACTTTCAACATTTCTTTAAGTTAAAATAAATGAGCATTTTGATAATGTTGTGACTTACAAATTGACTGAGCTGGATCTTGGAAATTGTTGGGAACACAAAGCTAATCTGTCCTGTCTTGTGTTTGACAGCTGGATGAGGCACAGCAGGCAGAGTCTCCTCCACCCTGGCTGTCAGACAGAGGGTCAGACATGTTTCTTTTCTTTCTAATAGTTTAACATGTTTTAGAACCACCCTAATATCGCTTGAAGTTCTTATAGGTAAAAAAAAATAGAAAAGCAATTACTTTTATTCAGACAATTTTTGTAATTATTACTCTGTGTTATAGGATAATGGCTCCTCTTATAGCAGAGTATGACCGGCACATGGACGAAATGACTGAAAAGCTTCAGAAATATCAGGTAGAAAAACCTTAATGTGACATGTTCTTTATTCATATTCCAGCTTAAAACTTTGGCTCTATTGGGAAATGGTTGCTTCACCATCTAAAAAGATGGACTTGGATGATAAAAGTTTCTTGTTTTCCTGTTTGAAAACACTTGTGTTGTTGCTTCACAGGAGATGATGACAGATGTCAGACTGAAGCTGGAAAAGGTTGTGGAGGAAAATGAAAGGTAGAAAGATTTTAGTCCTGTCAATCGGTGGGCTTGAGCTGCAAAACAGAAGTCAAATTGGTACCATTTTCTTTCATCAGAGACGTGTTGAAATGATAACCGGTCATATAGCACTTGAAATATTTCTAAGAAATGACATCGACTGTATCGGCGTCTCCTGCCAGAATAAATTTGATAGGAATCAGGTTCCCCGGCCTGCGATTCAAAAGTTGTTGCTTTTTAAAATGATCTTTTCAATGTAATTTTTCAGCACTCATCACATTCTCCAGGTTGCATACGGAGCTGAGGGAGTCTATTGAGAAGCAGCTACACTCCCTGCCTGTGGACTCAGAAGCAGAGGGCAGCGCAGCAGAAGACACAGCCATCCTTAAAAACCTGCAGGAGCAAGTTCAACTGTCTGAACAGGTTTGCAAATGTGCCCGTAAATATCATGTGCTATTTAAAGTTTCATAAAATGCATCTATAGGCTTTTGTCAACGTTTGTATTTTAGCTTTCTATTAGCAGATCTTAGTTCTGGAGGTTCGTTGAGATTTGCAGCGACAGATCTAAAATTAATTGGAAAAACTAAATTTCTCAAAGTATCCAAAGAGAATAAAAAGTTTAGTGACTTTCTTTTTTTCTAGATCTGTTGCATGTTGTGATTAAAATATGCATATTTTTTTGTCCTCAAAACCATTTTTTATTTAGAGAATGGAAGACCACATAGCTAATTACATATAGAGAGTAAGAAATCTTGTCTGACAATTGATTACTTTGCATCGATGAATCAGAGGTTGGAATTAGATATTTTTCCCTTGATCAGCTCTTGTCTGTAGGGTGTCTGCAATAACTGAAATATCCAAGGTTTTGTTTGTCCTTGTTGAATGTTTCATCAAAATGAAGAATTGCTGTAATTTGTGGTCGATGAATTCATAAACCAGTAGCGTTCAGCTTGTATTTTTCGGATAGAATATTTGCCTCTATGGTTAAATTTGGATATTGTTACATTTATTACATTTTTGTTGTTTTTAAACGACTGCCTCTCTCAAAGGACGTGGAACAGTTTTTATGGAAAAAAAATTTTTTTTCCATAATTTTTATGGAAAAAAGATCAGTCAAGAGTGGAATCTGCATACCTCTTTCGCACCAAGCCAATGCAAACATGGTGCTGCTTTTATCACTAATAAATCTGACTGAATCACTGATTTATCTTTGTTAGCACCAACTCTGAGTTGGACCAGAAGAAAGAACGGTACTTGTCAGGGGCTTGGGAGTGGAGTCATGGAGACGAGCAACCAATCAAAATGTTGTAAATACCATGTTTAAAACGCCAGAGTTAGTTTTGTTTTTGATCTGCTTGTACTGCTTTTCTCCATTAAAACAGAGCACATATCAAACATTTAGCAGATGAGACGTTACTCTGTTAGATATCTCGACCAGATTGTATTATATTAGGTCGATATCTTTTGAGGAATCTCTGTCCTGGACTTTTAAGAGGATCTGGTGAATTTTGCCTCTTGGCCAGTTAGTTGTTCTGCGGTTTTGGTTTTGTTCTCTGATTTCTGAAGACTTCATGTTTTGTATTGGCCTTTTTAACGCCCAATTTATTTTATAACCTGCTAATAGTTTATTTGTGGGTAAAGGTAATTTATTCAGTCAAATATGAAATCTCGATCCAAAGAAGCTTGCTTAGTAATTTTACTTTAATCTGGAATCATACTTTTCTTTTGAAAATATTATGCAATTAAATTTCTTTTTTGATTGAAATAAAAAAAGAGTTCTACATATGATAATAGATTTTGATTTTACGAATATGGCTTTAGTGCTACAAAGATTATTCAGTCCATGATTGAATAGAACCAGCAATAAAAACCATTCTTTGCTTATAAAACTCCCACAGATTATATCCTAAATCTGTGAAGCAGCAGTTCTTCCTAGCCTGCTGAGATCCAGATAGAAGACTCAAACAGAAGTACAGAATCAGAATGTTTTGTTTACAAAGAAGGGTTAAGGAAAGAAGAAATATTTCTATATTAATTCTCAGCATTGAATATCAGAAAAAAACTAATGGCAAAAATGTTGGCAAAACAACTCAACTCCATTATTTTTGTGAACAGTGAATGGTGACAATGCTCGCTCCCTGAAACACTTCCTGCGGATTCTAAAATTGCAACAAAAGCTTTGCTGAGCCGTAGAATTTGATGCAGCTGGATGCCGTGAGCATTTGTCGTGACTGGCACATAAATTAGACGATCAATATAATTTTGATCTCTGCGTTCAGTTGTGAGCACCAGGAAACACGCCGCTCCAGCTTTGTCAGAGATGCTTCCTGAAATCTTTTTTTCCTCATCTGTTGGGAGGCAGCAGGAAAAAACAAACACAGTAGTTATGAGAGTAAATGTGGGTGGATTTTTTGTGTGTGTGTGTGTGTGTGTGTGTGTGCGCGCGCGCGAGTTCAGGAGCGGAAACAGGCCATGGAGCTGTGGCACACGACGGCCCAGGAGCTGGACCGCCTACAGCAGGTCTACCAGAGGGCCCTCTCTGACGGGCAGCTCCACAACGCTCAGAGACAGCAGCTCAAGGTTCACTTTCCCACATCAGCTTGTAGGACTGGCATATTCTACAAGCACAGAAAAGGGAAAAGCTTAAACTTTTGTACTTAGTGATGCATAAGTATTCAGAACCCTCAAGGTTTTTCTTATTTTATCACATTATCACCACAAATTAAGCAGGATTTATGGACTAGACCTTCACAAGCTAATGCATTGGCAGACAAAAACACTGAATTTTCAATTCAATATTTTACAAATAGAAATCTGATTAGTGTGTTTTGCACTTGTATTCAGCTCACCTTTTACTCTGACACACCACGTTAAACTAGGGCTAAAACAATTAGTCGGATTAATAGTGACTAATTGATTATTCAGATAATTGTAACTTATTTAGTACTTAATTTATCAATTAATTGTTAACTGGACTATACAGACTAAAAAGATGGGCATTTGCTGAAAGAACAACATAATCAGAGCAGTAATTAAGCCACAACTGTACAAATAATATAGATTTTGCATTTAAGATAAAACAAATAAACAGTTTGTAAATTTGTTCTACCCAGCACTTCTCAAGTGGACTAGTTTTTTTTCACAATTTTCAAATTCTGCTATAAAGGGTTATTAAGCAAATAATAATTATTCATCAAAGTTAATCAACAGATTAGCCCTAATCTGTTGATCAGCACCTGCTACTTAACTTCCTAAGTTAAGTAGCAGGTGCTTTATTTAACTTTCTGTTAAGGAAAGCAGAAAGGGCTTAGTTTTTCACATGTTGTTATTAGAAGTATTTTTTTAGCTGCAGATTCATTCTTTGCTACAAATGATGAAGCCTTCACCAAAGGAATGTTATGTTTTTGCATTTTAGCCAATTAAATGTTTATTTTCTTATTTAAAAAAATGAATAACATTATTTCTTATCTGCAGAATGTAACAATTTGTTTTATCCGATTACGTGATTAATCGTCTTCGTCTCTACATGCGCAAAGCAGATGGAGACGTACTTAAAAAAATCTTTCTGTTGTAATTACGTTGAAGGTGGTTATATAGCATTGACTGGAAGCGTAGTGTCTTTCACATGAGCTCCACACTGAAGTTTGTGTACAAAATGTACAAAACAGATTCATGAGTAAATGATGTCCACATTTTTGACCCGACTGTAGTAAAACTCCCATTTTGTGTTGGGGTCCTAACCCCTAGGTGGAGCTGTTGTCCTAGCAACAGGGGTTAATTAGAGTCGTTTGGTCTCAGGTAATTTTTGATATATGCTGGAGGTAATTACTGGCTCTTAAATGTTATTGAATGCCCACTTTTCTGCCATCACAGGATCAGCTTGTTCAGTTCCAGCAGCACTCTGACAAACTCCAAGCGGCCAATCAGAAGCTGGAATCTGTAAGTAATGCTTAATTAAAAGTGTGTTAAATTACTGGCTTCCAATTAGCCATGGGATCGAAATGCTTTGCGCCTTTCTAAAATGAACCCTGCTCTAATAATTAATCTTGTAACTAAGTGAATGGGTTTCTAAGTCCCACTGGTAGTGAGCCAGAAATGTCTTGTTGTATAATGGACTGTCAGCTTACTCGGTAATCCTCTAACTATCTCGGCTTTTTTTCTTTTTCCCCAACACATGGCGCTGTATACAACTTCCTCTCCGTCACTTGAAATCATAGACACAGCAGCACCATGCTGATCACGGCTCCGTTTCAAACAACCTCACCGAGCTTCACTCTAACTACGGACGTCTTCTTAACAAAATACACATGTGCTTACTTTGCACAACATTCAGTGCATGTAGAGACAGTATAGTAATACTATATCTTCCTAATGCATTTTTAATGTGCTTTTAAGCCCTGGGCTTTCCCCTCTCTGACTGTTCATGCAAGCAGTCTTTTTTCACCCACTGCATATGAGAGCAGTTTACTTTGTAGCCGTGAATGACTGATACAGGGTTCCTTAGGCTTTGTTCTGAAAGGACATGGAAAGTTTTAAGTGAGAAGTTTTGCTAAAAAGTTGCTTCTGACAGAAACTTTCAGAGCGGCGTGTTTGGGAGCTATGCCTCACAATTGGCATTCTTGTCTTTCCTGCCACACACAGACGAACCAGCAGCTCCTGAAGACGGTGACAGAGCAGAGCACAGAAATGGAGGAGCTGCACTGCCAGCTCAGGTAACAAAAAAAAAAAAAACCTTTGCGTTTTAAAGCTGCTGCTGCCAAAGGGTCTTGTTTCATTATGGATGCACAACACAAGGGAGGTTTCATGCCGGAGCCCTTCTTGTACCCCTTTGACAACAATTTCCCATCCAATTTGTGGAATAAAGATAAGTGTAAAAGGTTTTTTTTTTTTGTTTTTTTTCCCATTAACTGCAACCTGTTCACAAGGGCACAGAAAAGCAGCTAAATTAACATCTGCTTAACACTATTATGTCTGTATTGTCTTTGTTTGTCCTCAGGTACTCTTCAAAAGGAATCCTCAGCAAATGTGCCTGCATAATTACATTACAATTATTACCTTAATTATGCATTTAATTGGATCATAAGTCGGGCAGTTGTTAAAAAAATAATCAATCAACGCTAATTATTTCAAAACAGCAAATAATTGCCCTAATTAATCCCTCTGCGTGGCATTATGTTTTTGTTACTGAAGCAGTTTTGGCTGGGTTTTTTTTGTTTTGTTTTTTGTTTTGTTAAGAGATTACATTTAAATTCTTGACTTTGCCCTCAAGTTAGGAGTTAACTTTTAAGCAGCATTGACAGTGAATATATTGTACACTGCGTATGAAGGATCTGCCAAGAAAGGATTAGTGTCTTCATCAGGTCTTGCTGTCAGTGTCAGGTTGCCAGGAAACCAGCTGGTATTCAAGAAAGTCACTGTTCAGAGGCATCAGATTTAGAAAACTCCGGTATCAACACGGAGCGTCACCTGTACTTGTTATTCTATATATTCATCAAAATGCAAAAGTTGTTTTGTTTGAGAGCCAGAAAACCTGAAAGATCATCAAGAAAGTTTAAAGCATATCAAATAAAATCCTTCCATTGTTTTTCAAAGACAATTAGTAATTTTCAAGCACTTTTTTTTTGACTTCAGAAGAGACTTTAGAGCCACAAACCTTTGCAGTGTTTTACTGTGGCTTTTAATTTTTATGGATCTGCTGTGAATATAAGACCTCTGCAAATTTAGGCTGTAAGATATTAGGAAAATATGTGATTTTGGTAATATTGGTGAATGTTACGATACTGATTTGACTTGCGATGAATAAATAATGAAGAATTATTAGTGTCTGCCTCCACTGGTTTTCTCTCTTCAGTCGAATGCTTTGTGCTCAAACTATAAACTCTTTCTACGCTGGGTTAGGCAGGCTAAAGCTGAACTCAGGACGGCCACAGCCAGAGTGGACGAGATGACCAAATTTTTAGAGAATCTCCAGAAACAGATGAAAAGAAAAGTGAGTAAATCTAAGTAAATATTGATACATAAAAGATCCATTTAATAGTTTTTGGGAAAACTTCATGGATCCGGCACTGACAGATTATTTTGCCTTTCAATGTGTGTGTGACACTTTACCTGTTTAAGTGCTGTTTGATGTTGTTCATTTTCATCAAGCTTCAGTTATTACCAATGTTTTACTTCTTAAATATATTTCTACAAGATTCTGGTTGATGACTCATAGTCATACTTTTGTAATTAGGAGGAGGACATGGCTGAGGCTCAGGCCAGAGAGGACACAGCAGACAGAAGACTCCAGCAGCTTCAGACATCCCTGAGCCAACAGGAAACCCGGTGAACACATTTTTAACCTGCTGTTACTTCACCAGTAATCACCTGCCACTTCTTATAACAGGTCTGACGGGCGAGAAGGAACTGTTCTGTCAATCTTTTTATTTTCTTTTTTAAGTATACTGCAATATTGATTTGACGGGCAGTCATCGAGTTCCACATCTGTGCTTTAAGTGTCACAAGGCCAAACGGCAGCGCTTACTCTCTCTCCGCTGCTCGCTCTCACTGTTTTCCTCCTTTTCCAGGCTAAAGGCTGCATCTCTGGAGACAGAGGCAGTTCGTCGAGAGCAAGCTGTGTGGGAGACAAAGGTGGGGGAACTGCAGGCGCGTTGCACCACCCTGGAAGAGGAAAAGTTCGAGGCTCTGTCCAAAGTCAGAGAGAATGTTCAAGTAGCTGAAGAGGCTGTATTGCAGAAGGAGCAGGTGACCCCCAGTCTCTTCTCGTCTTTCCGTCAAATCTTTTCTTTTCTTTTTCTCTTTCTGTACTGACTTGAGTCTTCCTCTCAATCTGCTCAGCTGCACCATATCCCTGACAACTCTTCACACTCTCTCAGAAATACTACCTCTGAAATGTGCACCTTTTCCCCTCTTTTTATTTTACCCTGCAGTCCCTTTTAAGAGAGAAACAGAAGACAGAGGAGCTTGAAAAGACAACGCATGCCATCAAGCTCTTGATCCAGGAGGCTGCAGTCCGAACAAGGAAAGAGGTACATTTGGAACTGGTTGGATAAACATTTCTTTGTTTTAGCAGAATAAAATTGTGTCATTCATTACAAGCGCTAACTGAGGTTGGTTTATGAAGTAAAACTTCTGCATTTAGAAAAATGATTAAACCTCAACTTACCAAGCACTAATCTTACTTGTCTTAGCACATTGATTACATTGACAGATAAAAGAGCATTGCACTCTCATTCTGTGGAAGCTACAGGGTTTCTTCACTGTTTGGAAAAGTCTGGATATACAGATTTGGATTTGAGTATTTTTCAGGCTTGGATTAGAATGTAAATAGAAATTAGAATATGGAAAAGTATTTTAATGTATTTTTTCTATCCTCTTTAGTTTTTACAAAGTCTAATCCATCCGTGCACCTATGGGTTTTTTTTTCCAGGTTGCACATTCAGACCTGCAAAGCAAAAAAAAAAAAAAAAATCAAGGGTGAATAATTGAGCATTGACTCAATCTCCCAATTTCTGCTACTCATTGGGGAAAAAAATTCTTGAAACGGTTAAAACTATACTGGCATCATTCACACTTTTGATGTAAGATTGGTACTTTCTGAAGCTCAATTTTTTATTTTATTTTTTGCAGATTATCTGTCTAATGTTAAACTTTCACAAGTTCACAATACACTGATAGCTTTAGCAAATATATTTAAAAGAAACTGTTATTTATACAAGTTAGCTCCTGCAACTCTAAGGAGTTAAAAAACATACATTGTACATACAGTAGATATGCCATAAATATTAATGTTTGTATTTAAACTTCAAGAAACACGAGTCTGAAAAATTCTGCAATTTTGACATGAAAAATTCGTAGGAACACTGTGCAATCTGAAAGTTACAGTGATTTGTGTTCCTGTCACTGCAGAGCTCAACATCCAAACATGGCTGAAGCACTGGCTTGCATTTATTTATGTCTCTACACTTTTCAAATATGTCGAGGGAAGACATTTGAGGCCTTGGACTTTCTTCATTTAAGGACCCACATGCCTATTTAACTTTTTTTACCTTCCAGGTACTTAATTTTAAATATTACTTCGAGAGCAAGACACTTTTTTCCATTTTAATCTCTTTTTTGCCCCTTTCCCTCTTTTAAAGCCACTGAGAGGGAAGACAAGCATGTGTAATGAAGAATTAATCTCCAGGTTACCTACAAGTTTTTGCCAGACTTTGTACTCTGAGGACATAAGTATTGCCCAGACTGTTAAGCATTAGAAGGAAAACTTCCAGAACATCCTCTACATTCATATGTGTCCCTGGAAAAGATGTTAATTCAGTATATAAAAATCTTCTTTTTTTTCCTACAGTAGTTTACTTCCTCACACACAAACAAATAGAATTGGTTAAGCTTTAATTTTAAAATGTTTATTCAGTGAGAAAAAGCAAGTTATATAAAAAATAATTGTTGCTGGGATCAGATGACATCCAGAGTTGTCTTTGCGAGTAAAGAAAGGTTTTATTTACCTTAATACAAAAACTCAGCCTGTCACACTCGGTGCCTAACGCTCCTCAGCAGAAGGAAAACAGTGCACTGCCTCGCAAACGGTGCGTTCGAGGAACATACGTAAAACAGTCGCATTCAGTGACATATAGGAAAAATCAATACCAAGGATCAAGGCACAAGACAGACACAAAACCAAGTTCTGAAGGAATGAACAAGCTACAATGAAGAATGAATGAACTTATTATAATAAACAAAACAAATTGTACCTGTGAACTATAATACACATGAACAGTAAAATAAATAATAAATAAACTAGATAATAAATAAACTAATAAAATAAACTAATAAATTCGGTGTCTCACATAATAAATAAATAAAAACTCAACTGCACCTCTGTAAAATTAATTTATAGTTAAATGTTAATTTTAAATTTGTGTTTTGCTTCTTTTAAGTCGGTCAGAATCTTGAGAAGCATTTCATTTGTTATCCCCAGCTATAATTATCCCCTGGGGTGTAATTAGGACATGAAGCAGAATATCATTTCTCTAAGCTGCTCTTCAAAATGGGAAAAACTATAGACTATGGATCACAAGCAAGGAAGATGTATCTTGATCTGCCTGGGTCTGCATATGGCATCAAGAAAATTTGACCTTAACTTGCCCACTTAATGCACTGTTAACCATGGAGGGTCTCAATGCATTATTTCTGACCTTCTGCTGGTTGTTAGTATCTTTAGAAACACATTAGCTCTCATGTGCTTTATGTTAATATGCAGGAATATATGTTAATATGCAGGAATATATTATATATATTTACATTTGGAGAACATCATGTGCCAAGAAACTGAACCAAAACTGCATCAGTGACACAGCTGCAAAGAACATGTACGATATACACCGTGTTCCAAGTTATTATGTAAATTGGATTTAAGTGTCCAGGGAGGCGTCCAGGAGGCATCCAGGAGGCCTCCCTGGTGAGGTGTTCCGGGCACGTCCCACCGGGAGGAGGCCCCGGGGAAGACCCAGGACACGCTGGAGGGACTATGTCTCTCGGCTGGCCTGGGAACGCCTCGGGATTCCCCCGGAAGAGCTAGAAGAAGTGGCTGGGGAGAGGGAAGTCTGGGCCTCCCTCCTGCTACCCCTGCGACCCGACCTCGGATAAGCGGAAGAAGATGGATGGATGGATGGATTTAAGTGTCATAAAGATAAAATTTTTTGTTGTGCTATTAAATTTATAGATGGTATTGCGCGCCATGGCTCTTTGAACCACTATAATTAATTTCGGAGAGCTTGGTTGATTAGTTTGTCTGGTGAGCTCAATTAAAGGAAATCTACTTAAGGATGTTCAGCAGGCCACAGGTTTCAAGCAATATGGGAAAGAGAAAGGATCTCTCTGCGTATGAAAATCATCATAGTATACCTTGTAGTATGACAAGGTATGAAAACATTAGATATTTAACAAAAACTGAAGCGTTATTGTACTGTGAAAAGACTTGTGGCTGATTCAGAACAAAGATGGGTTTGTACAGATAAAAGGTTTCTGTTAGACAAATTCATCGGATTAAGAGAGCAGCTGTTAAAATGCCCTTACAAAGCAGCAAACAGTTATTTGAAGCTGCTGGTGCCTCTGGAACCTCAAGCTGTAGGATCTTCCAGAGGCTTGCAGTGCATGAACCTACTATTCGGCCGCCCCTAACCAGAGCTCACAAGCAGAAACGGTCACAGTGGGCCCAGCCGTGCATGAAGATTAGTTTTCAAACAGACTTGTTCATTGATAACTGCTGCGCAACCCTGAATGGTCCAGATGGACGCAGTAGTGAATAGGTGGTGGATGGCCACCACGTCCCAACACGGCTGTGACGTCAGCAAGGAGGTGGTGGAGTCATTTTTTGGGCTGAAATCATAGGGAGAGAATCATTGGTCGACACCTTCAGAGTCCCTGAAGGTGTGAAAATGACCTCAGCAAAGTAGATGGACTTTCTGACTGATCACTTTCTTTCATGGTTCAAAAAGAAGAGCCGTACCTTCCATAGCAAAATCATCTTCATGCATGACAATGCACCATCTCATGCTGCAAGGAATACCACTGTGTCATTGGCTGCTATGGGCATAAAAGGGGAGAAACTCATGGTGTGGTCACCATCCTCCTCTGACCTCAAAACTATTGAGAACCTTTGGAGTTTCGTCAAGCAGAAGATCTGAGGGTGTAATGCAGTTCATATCAAAACAGCAGCTCTGGGAAGGTTTTCTGACATCCTGCAAAGAAATTCAAGCAGAAACTTTCCACAAACTCACAAGTAAAATGGATGCAAGAATTGTGCTGTGATATCAAAGAAGGTCCTATGTTAACATGTAACTCGGTCTGTTAAGATGTTTTTGATTGAAATAGCTTTTGATTTTAGTACATGTGACCACTTAATGCTGCACATTCAAAGAATGACTGTTTTCAGTTCTTTATAATCCATAAAATGTTTAGAAAATTTGCATTGCATAATAATTTGGAACAGTGCATTTTGAGTTTTTTATTTTTGAAAAAAATACTGTTCTCATGGGGAGCTTTGTTCAGTAAAATTTGATTTATACTGTAATAGTTCATGACTTGAAAATTATGCTGACCATCATTTGCATTGACCATTTAAGAAAATCTGAGAAAATATCACTTGCATAATAATTTGGAACACGGTGTATGTATTTCTCCAAATAGGTTTAAGAATTCTACCTAAAATGGCTGTGTGTGTTTTTTCGTGAAGAAATGCATTTTACATGTCAGAAAGTAGGGAAAGAAGCAGGCTGCTGACTTTGATGAGTTTAAATTATTTAGTTAAAGAGAATAACATTCTCTTCAGTAAGTCCAAGGATATATCTCAGGTTTGTTAAAAAGAAAAAAACTGTCAACAAACGTCCTTTTCTGCCCTTTCTCTTTTGACTCACCAAAGCATTTATGAGCTTAGCAGTCATGAAAAGTACCAGCTGAGAAGCCAGCAGAGCATCTGCAATAATACAAAAACTTGTATTATTTTGACAGTGACAATGAAGGTCACATTAGCTAATTAGTTTTTTTAGTTAAAATTTTTAGATGATATATGAAAGAGAAAAACAAAACTCTTCAAGTTCTTTTTTATAGACATACAGTAGTCGTATTACAACCATAGAAAATTAAGCAATATTTACATAATTCCCATTTATCCACCAAAGCCTATGTCCTTAATCTTAAATAGATTTTTGCTAAACTCAGAAAAGATATGTGCTATTGGTTAAAATGTGGATAGACCAAAGATGGGTGTTAAGTTCTTAGTTTTGTTCCTGTTTTCTTTTTTTGTTAAAAACCTGAATAAACTTGATCGAAGGAGAATTGTCCAAGGCCAATCTCTGAGTAATCAGCTGGTGCATTTTCACTACTCATCCTTGAAACAAACTAAGACATCAGTCACAAATATATTTCAGATATTAAATAGTTGTTGTTATTGTAAATTATGGCTGTCGTTTCCTTAGACATTTACATTTTAAAAAGAAAATGTTTATTTTCGCATCATCTTAAGTTGTGTTCACGTTGCTACTTGTGGGACTGAAGAGTCATTTATTTATCTCGGCATTTAAATCTCCATTTCTTTTAAGCCTCATTTATGCTTCCTGTAAAATCTACGGTTTGATATTTTCCCCATTCAGGTTTTCTGCTTGTACTTTGAGTCATCTAATTGTGCTACCTGGAAAGGAAAATATTCAAGGCAGAGTCTGAATACAAACATACTTGATTCATTTTTTTCTCCATGTGCCGTGTCAACTCATTAATCGCTTGAGTGAAATCCTCTTTACTTTTTCTTTCGTTTCTTTTTGTTCCAACAGGTGGAAAACGTGCGCAAGCAGTGCAACATCCAAATCCATCGTATGGCAGAAGAACTGTCTGCACTGCAGCTGGTATAAACCTTCCCCCTCACGGGGATACTCCTTTCAAAATGACACTAAACCCTTTTTTAGTCTCTCTATTTTTTAGTCTCTCTTTTTTAGTCTGTTTTCAACTCATGTCTTCCATGTCAACCCTTACACCCCTGCCTCACACCCCCTCTTTCTAGGAGTGTGCAGATAAAGAGGCTCAGATTGAAAGATCCCAGCGTGAGAGGAAAGCTGTAGAAGAAGAACTGGAGAAGGTACTCGCAACAACTCGAGCAAGTTCTCTACTGCAGTCAGATGCAGAGATTTTGACGCCGTTTGATTACACTCTTCTATGACCGGGCACGTGGAATCTGTCTTTGTTTAGGTGTATAAGGAAGGCAGGGTGGAGCCGGACTTCAAGAAGATCGAGGCCCTTCATCAGAGGTGTCTAAATGCAGAGAGGCTGAAGGACGACGCTAACCTCACTCTCCAAAGCACTCAGAAGAAGCTGAAAAAGATGGAGATGGAGTAAGTGACATCGTGCACATCACTGTAGGCGAGTACTCTTTAGCTTAGCGGGCAGAAAATTAACCGCCATGATCCTCCTCATCTGGTCCACTGTAGCTACAGCGAGGAAGTGTCGCGGTGTCAGGAGGAGGCGCGGCGGCTGCAGGACTTGCTGGCTGCGGCTCGGAGCGACTGCGTCGGTGTCAGCGACGAGCGGCTTCAGCTGCAGCAGGAGAACACGCGGCTGCGCAAGGAGATGGATGACCTGCGCAAAGCCAGCATGCAGATCCAAAGAAACGCCAAGCAGAAAGTAATAGGGCTGAAACAATTAGTCGAATTAATCGTGATGAATCCATTATTGAAATAAAACTAATGTAGTAATTGGTTAATCGTTAACCAGAGTATACAGACTCAAAGACCTAATTTTGAATTTAAGATAAAAAAAACAAAAAACCTTCTTTGTCAGTAAATATGTCGTTTAATAATCTAAACTTAATTGACATCATCTGGCTTCAAATTCTGTAAAAAGAAAATCTTCTACTAAGCACCTTTTTTATCCAATTACGAATTGGGTAATACAAAAAATAGTCACAGACTATTGATAAGTCAAGCAGAAAGAACTGAGCTTTTCACGTGTTGATGAAGTATTTTCTAGCTGCAGATGCATTTTTTACTACAGATGATCAAGCATTCACTAAAGTAAAGTTATGTTACTCCATTTCGGGGAATAAAGAGTTTATTGCCTAAATAACTAAACAATACTAGACATGAAGGGAACAAGAAAAAGGGTTTAAACAAGGTTGGGAATAGAGAGGAGCCACTTGACGATTTACTGATATTGAGTGCCAGGAAAGATTTATAGAAAGTATGAAAAATCTGAGGTAATGTTGATAATTACTGACAGGGCTGTCATTCAGTGTTTTTAAAGAGGGCGGCTCTTTATTTCAGAAAATTGCACAGGATTCTTCACAATTTGTCATTCATTTTTACAATATACAGATGATTTTGATCATACGTATCATATGTATCTTTCAAAAGATACATATAATTATTACTTCAGGGTCAATGTTGCAGACTTTATTTAATTGTAAAGAAGGAACTGGGTATTTAAAAATATTTTAATCGGCAAGCTTTCTTTACGGCTGTCGCCGCTTTAGGTCTCCGAGATGGAGCAAGCATGCAGCCTCAAAGAGCAGGGACTTGATTCGCGGGTGAAGGAACTGGAGGAAAGGAGCCGAAGCTCCAGCGCCGATCTGACACGCCTCCTTGCAGCACAGCAGAAAAGCACTCAACGATGGAAGGAAGAGGCCAAGAACCTAGAGCAGGCCTTTGAAAGTAAAATCACAGCTCTCAAGTAAGAATGTGTGGAGATGGGCTTTAACATTTCTAAGGAAAGGAAAAAATGCACAGATCTATTTCTGGTGTTTCTGAAAAGGAAGAGAATAAGTTTATTTATGTAAGGCTGCGTGCAGCATACTGTACAGAGCAAATGTATTAAGTTAGATCTAAGCAGTCCTAAGATGCAAGAGATCAATACATGAAAGTTAAGACAACAACTAATTTCCATTTGGGATTATTAAAGTATTTCTAAGTGGAATAGAATTCTATTAGAAGGGTTTTGGGTTTATTACTAGTGAGTAATGATCTGTATAAATCTGAGCCCCAAGGCGGTCTCTGAAGCTCCTTTCGGTGCCAGTTTTTTCCCAGATCTTTGTTGCGGTTATTTTCCATGTGTGGTTCAGCTTTACTCTTGGGATTTCTTTCATTTTTCCACGACCTATCAAGCAAGAGCAGAAACATTAGTGTGCGGCTCTTTCATGTCTCCAGAGATGCTCTGCTGGGTTCAGGTCTACATCCTGGCATTGTCACTCATACACCATTACTGTTTTCCTCAAGCCACTCGTTTGATTCGACGGCACTCCGGTTTGGAGTGTCTTTGTAGCCTTTGACTAAGCTGACTACTTATCCAAATGGGCTGGCAAATCACATTAACAAATGTGCAGCGTCTATTGGTATATCTGAGTGCACCTGTGCCTTTCACTTGATGCAAAATGCTTTGCTTTTTACCCCCCTCTTTCTTTGTTTCTCATTAAAAAATGGAAAGCTGTTCGGTGCTTGACAAAAGCCAGCACATTCTTTGCAAGATAAAGCCCTCAACATGAAGTGTTGAGCCATAACAATTTAATGTAAAAGTAGTTAGTAACTGGCAGACAGCTTAAAGGGGATGTTTAAAATTGATGAAATGCATAAATATTTAATAGTGTGATTCATTATGTACAAAACAGTGTATTATTCAAGAACAAATACCCTTATTTTTTTAAGCTCCACTGCCTGAGGATTTTATTGCATCTGTTTTACCGTGAACACTATCAAAGGTGCTGAAACATCTCATACAAAAATTGATTTGACACTTGATGTTGTTCTGCTCTTAGCAATAGCCGATATACATCTGAAATAGTGCAAATGCTGGAAAACAAAGCTTTATAAATGTTTTTGTTGTGTCTTTGAGCAGAGCCTTGGCTCTAATGTTATTTTATTATTTTTTTTTCATCTTTGCTATGCTTTCAGGGCAGAACTGAAACGGCAGAAACAACGCTCGCTTGAGTTGGAGAACCAGCTCCAAACAGACCATAACACAATATCTGAGGTATGTGTGACTCCCAAACAGGAGCAAACTAGTGTTTGATTTAATGTAGCAGATCATGTAGTTGATATTAGCAAATGAAATACTGTTAAATGACACTGATGGTTCTCAATAAATTAGAATATACTTGAAAATGTTGTGAATTTTACTTAATTGAGAAAGTGAAACTCATATTCTGTATAATAATGACACTGTCTCATGTATTTATACCATTTATTTTGGCTAACTTTAACTTAAGTTTTTTATAAAACTTCAATGTTATACAAGACCTTGCACTTGATAAAACACAGTGGACCAGCACCAGGAAATGACATAGTTGCCTAAATGTGCAGCACTTTGATTGATTGACATAATTCCAGCCAACGTTTTTCTGTCTATAGTTTGCATCATCTCTTTGGGCCTGCATTGGTTTTTGAATACTCCACTTTAGTGAAACAGACTAAAACTTGCTGCAAAGTTAATTGGTCATCTGAAATTGCCCGGAGGTGAGAGCGAATATGTATTCATAGTTGTTTTTCCTGTGCTGCCATGTGATAGACTGCTGACCTTTCCAAGGTGTGCCACTGCTCTTACCCATTAGCTGCCAGAGATGAGCACCAGCCCCTTCTTGACCCCACTAAACATACAGCGAGTGTAAATGACAGATGGATGTCTGGCCACAGCACTCTATGAACAGTCAGCTTTTTAGCAATGACCTTTTGAGGCTTAACCTCCTTGAGGACAGTAAAATCCTTTTTAATTGGTCTTATGTTAAATTGTAATTTCTGACAAACAGGTTTTTGTGTTTTTATTCGCTGTAAGCCATGATTATCGAAATTAACACAAATGTATGTCAGGTATGAGTTTCAGTTTTTTCAATAGAATTGCTCCAATAAATACAATATTTAATTATATTCTAAGTCATTTATGCTTAAGAATAATGGACAGATATTTGCACTATTTGTCTGAACTGTTGTGCTTTGAAAACAATCTTAAACAGAAACTTTAGTGCTACACCCCATGTGTCAAACTGATCTGTGTTTGCTCAGTATGAGAAACAGCTTGCAGAATATCAAGAGAAGACAAGCCGTCTCCAGAGAAGACTGACACAAGCTGAACAGAAGGCAACTACAGCTTCGCATCAGGTACTGGTAGCTGCATTTCTTTTTCTACACAGGATAAATATACACACCTCTCCCATTAAGATGCATATATTTTAGGTTGATTATAGTTTTAGTTACTGTATGTGCATGTTGTTTGTTTTACAGCTGAATATGTTCGCATCACAGCGAAGGAAACCTGCCACAGTGGATCCAGGGGACTCTATGACAGTTGGCCATAACTTTGGGAAAATATTAAAATAGAATATGTTTTTATAACTCTTTCTTAGGTTCACATAGTTTGGGTTGTTGCTGCCTTTCCAGAGGCATTTAATAGCATATTTTCTAAGAAGGAATTGTATGTGTTTCAATAAATGAATACAAAATTAGAAAACCAGTGTTTTTGGTCTGCTTCGACTCAAACTGCAGGGGGAGCCACGTGCTTTAGGATAAAATCTCTAAGGTTAAGAATTCCGTTGCCAGGTAACTAAGCGTTAGTTTCATGTTTGTAACCATAAAACAAAGACGCAAAGAGATTTGTTCATAAAGTAGAGGACTCTTTGGATAAGTCATTGGAAAACGACGCTAAAGTACGCGAAGTGTTTTGTTTTTTAAAAAAAAAACATTTTTAAGAACACTATCGAAACCAGGTTTCACATTAACGACACTTAAAAACTCGGTTGGCTCCTATAATACTTTACGTTACGCCGCAGCTTGTTTCTTTTATCCACGGGCTGTTTTGTACCGGTGTTTCTGTCTCTGTTTCAACGGCCGCGGTTACCAGAGATGATGGCTTCTGCATCGTCGTCGTCCTCTTCCCGAGATATTTCAAAGAAAATTAAGGACAGGCCACTCCGAGGTGAAGGTGGGTGTAGTTAAAGAGGAATTAAACTCAAAGAAAATAAAGACATTTTGACTTGGGTTGTTAGCTACGGAAGCATTTAACTGCTAACGCTGGGGAATATTCAGGAGCAGCACTGTGTCATTACGAGATATAAAACTTTCTCGTATTACAATGTTATAACGAGAAAGTTTTGTTTTTAACAAGATTTATATGCTCTAACAGAGTGAGAAAATGTGAGTCAGATGGGATATACCTTTATGACCTTACAAGAAGTGAACTGTCAGAGGAACTATTGTTTTCTCGTTATCACGACATATAAAACTAGTCGTAGAAACTAGTTACATTTACTTGAGTAACTTTCTTGGTGGGATGGGGAGAGTACTTTTAGGAGTAGTTTGACTACGCCGTACTTTTTAGTATCATATCGTTCAGTGAGTAAAATTCCTGTATACTCCCACTGTAGTTTCACTGAATGAAGGACACATATTTTAACCAAAAAGGCACCAGGCACAGACCCATAGATTATGTCAAAATGAGACTTCTTGTTTGTACACAAGTCTTGTTCTAATGTAATGCTATTTTCAATCAAGTCGTTTACATATACTGTTTATATATATATATATATATAGAGAGAGAGAGAGAGAGACCAGGTATATTGAAAAAATATTTGATCCGCCTGAATTTGTAATTATGTAATTTGAATTCGCTTTTATTTTAGTCTTTAAAATACCAGAACTGGCACATAAATGAATGCTTTTTGTGTCTGTCTGATTGCAAGGTATTAAATTAGATATGGTCAGTTACTTAAGTAGCTTTTCATAAAATAGTTTTTTAATCTTACTTGAGTAATTTCTTGGAGGGCTATTTATTATTTTTACTCAAGGTAAAAAAATATCTTGAATTAGTGCTACTCTCACGCACAATGTTTGGGTATGCTACCCACCTCTGTTTGAACTACTTAACCTGTAGAGATTTGCACTGACGTCAGTTAGCATCTCCAGGGAACTCAGATATAAATAGTGGACTCTTAAGTACCTGGGTGTTCATCTGAATAATGAACTAGACCTTTGTCACAGCTCTTTCACAGCCAGCCTCCCTTGGTTGCCCCATATCAGGGCAAATATGTAGGGCCACCATGGAAACCGTGAACAAAACCTTCTGGGACCCATATTGTTGCTCTCATTTATCCCATATGGGGCCCACCTAGATATGCTGGCTAGTTTATATCAACGGTCAGCGTTCCTCATGCTTAGGAGGCTGAAGACTTTGGGAGTGCTGGGGATGCTACTGAAGACCTTTTTGACTAGGATGGCATTAGAAATCTTCTAATGTTTGAGCAGCAACCGTAAACATACTACGCTGGAAGCAGTTAGATAAGTTCATCCGGAAGGCCACCTCTGTGCTTGGGTGCTCCTTCAATGATGGATTTACGATTGTCATTGGGTCTACAAACGTTGTTAACACAGGCTTCGAAACAGACGCTCTGTGAGAAAGAAGCTGTTCTAGGTACTTTTAATCAGAAAATAAGAAGCTCAATAGTTCTAGTGTTAATGGGATTTAAAATTTATTTTGTTAAAACAAGCTTAGCATTTTGTTCTAACAAGATAGTGCTAAATTTATTTCCTAGCTCTGACAGTTAAATGCTTCTGTAGTTAGCCCGTTTCATAATGGTAGTAAACCTTCTTTTTGCTTTAGAATGCAAACTCAATCGAGTGGAGTGCACCACTGTACCACCAGGACCTGCATATAAAGTAGACCCACAGGTGAGGCCTAAAGAAAGTGTATCTAATCATTATGCTCATAAAAATATGCCATGAATCACAGAGGGAGGTGTGGTCTACACTTTGTGGGCACTTAAGGGCCGAGGGATCTGGAATTCGCCCAGAACAGGTATAAAACTGCATTAGTTGTACTCATACTATGGTAAGCTGATATATTGGCATCCAGGACGTTTGGATGTTATGTTGACAAAATCACACAACACAACCAATCCTTCCATAAAAGGAAAAAAGAAAAATTACCCAATTTTACATCCCGATTAACAGCTTCATCGCACGGGATTATAATGTTTAAGTTAAATTTAAAACTAAAAATATCTCTGTAATTCTTTTAACCTTTTTTAGTTATTGAGACACATATTACATTTGCTCTGAGTAAAGGAACTTATTGCTTTTTGAACTTCACCTTTGGCAATTTGTTTCACCCTTTTTTTACTTTGAAGTCAAAGTAAATAATGTTCCGAGTTCCCAGTTCAAAATTTATTAAGAATGCCTGCTACAACTGAAATTCAACGATACTCAAATCAGTTATCACCGAGCAATGGTGAGTTTATTATCCAATAGTGGCCAATGGCACCCATAGTGCTCTCCATTATCCATTTGTTAACTTGTTCCTTTGTTGTTGTTTTTAATGCATGTAGGAGGTGAATTCCTTTAGTTCTATTGTAGCATGGTTAGGATATGCAAGCTTTAGTTCTGAAACTGTTGTGTTTCTGTTTTTCTATTTAAGAGTTGAAGTGAAGTAAGGACAAACAAGCAGGAAGAAAATATTCTTTGAGTTATATATTCCATGTAAAGGCAAGAAATGAACAAAGGAAAGGCTAAGCTCAGAAAAGCTTTCTTGAGTTACTATAGAAATTAGATATAGAAAAATGTAAATGTTTTTATTACTTTTTCCCAAGTTGGCCGACATTGCTGTTGAATATTGAGTCTGTTTTGCTGGCAGTTGTGCACCAGATTAGTCAACTTGTTTCAGTTACTGGAATGCCAGGACTTTTGTGTGATTCTTAATCATTTGAAAGAGAATAAATGCAATGTTTGAATGTAATGTAGATAGATGTTACATTAAAACAACAACAATATCGAAGGATTTTAAGGTAACTGGAGTATTACCTTTATTATATTGCTTGAGTGCTTTTCTGCCTAACAACATCCCGCCAGAGACGAGAGAGACTAATGTTTACAGGCTGATCATACCAAATAAACACTCCAATTTTATGCTCAGTAAAAGCCACTTAGAGTAGATCGTAAATGACTGTAAAATAATAACTGTAAAGCTTTGTTAAAATTTTACAATCTCAGCACATTTTTAGACATTTTCCTCATTTTAATCTAGGCTGTATTGAAGAGACCTGTATTGCTAAGACAACCCAGTGTGAACCACTTGAAGGCTCGTGAGCAAATGATATTTCTAGGCTGGCACACCCAGTCACCTGCAACTAAGGGAAAAAAGGAACCAGAATGCACACAGAAGGTCCCTGAGCCACAACAGCCTACTCCTCTAAAATCTCCAGTTAAGGTGAGATTTTGACAAGCTAAGATCAAACCATAAAGCTAAAAAAAACTCATAAAAATGACTGAAATAAACACTTTAGATTCAATGTTTAGAACATCATTTGAGCAAGCTGTAAGTTGTCTATGAACCTCCTTAAACAAATAAACAAATATTTTATTTGTAGTAGGGTTTTTTTTTCACATAACTGCCTCTTCTTTTTCTAGAAACAGGAAAAGATCACAAAACATATAAAACAGGAAAAGGAGACAAGAACGACCAGCTTACAACTTATAAGGGACTTCAATCGGATGCTTTTTACAGAAAAGAGAGCCCAGTCAGCCACGCCCTCAGGAAAAGCAAGGTCATACAGTTATCAAGCTTTATCAATGACCGACGAGAAACCATTTGCAAAATTGACAGAAAGTGATTATTATGAGTTAGACCCCGAATCCGCTGCAGCCTTGACTTCCCAAAGACTTTGTAAAGCCTTTACTCTGTGGCGCAGCGAGGTGTGTAAGAGGAAGCGTGACTTTGCTAAGGCGGTTCTCCACATCGACCTGTTTATACTGGACTCGGTATGTTTTGTGCATAGAGTGGACAACCATAACTTACAGAAATCCTTACAATCACATGTACATCTCAGTAACATAGAACATTGTGAAAAAGCTAATATACTCGGCTAAGTTTAAAAAGCGAAACTCATAAATTGAGTAGATTCATTGCACACACTGGGATTTTTTAAAAAAAAAGACAATATTGTGCACAGCTAATGAAAATCTTTAATTCAGTTTCTCTAAAAATATGAATCTTTCACAAAAGGATTTTTAAAACAGGAATGTTGTGTTATGCCTTGCATATTCATGGGAGTGACCGCTGACTTGACAGTTATCTAGTCATTGACACTGCCAACAAGGATGCTATTCTATGCCATAAAATGTCATTGCACAGCCTTGTCAGAAGTGTGCAGTAAAGACCATTCAATAATGTGTCATTAATGTAGATAATGTGTTAAGCTAACAATTAAACTTTTTAATAATATTTTGAGTTATTAAAATGGGATATAAAAAAGAATTATGTGTGTAATTTTCATAATGAATTGTTACTAACAATATGTATATGTTCTCTAGAATCTGAGAGCAGCATTGTTGAAAATCAGGGCACTCTCATGCCATCTCACCGAGACAGGGCCGTATCGGGTCATAGCAAACCAAACATACACACTGAAGAAGTTCTATGAGTCTCAGGTCCAACAACAACATGAGGTGCAGTAGTACATTCATGAACAAATACGTCACAAGTAATTATTGTACACATTTAAAGTTTTGTCTTTGTTGGCGTGTTCTGACACCTTTTGCCTGTGTTTGTTTTGTCAGATACAGAGTAACCTTCTGCACTTTCGAGAAGCTGTTAAGAAGGTGACAATTTGTGATGGACGTACATACCTAGTGGAGCATAAAACTATGTCTGCGAGGAGTTATAACAGTGAAGTTTTAAATGCGACTTTTTATAAGCGGATGACTTGGTTAGTAAATTTCTTCTCTTCATTTATGTTGTTAATTTCATCATTTGTGTCCAACTTCGCTTTCACAAAGTTAACATGCTCTGCAAAATGTACTAAAAAGCAGAATCTAGTGGTTAGCAAGTAATTTAAATCTAACACTCAATTAAAATAAACAGCTTTTAATTATTTTTTCTGAATTTATTTTTTCAATGCTAACAATCAGATTATCAGATTATTATTTATTTTTATTGCTCAAACTGTGTAAATATGCATTTATTCAGCTTCACTCTTTAAAAAGGAAAAACATTGATTATGAAACCACTTAAAAATAGGATAAGCTCACGAAAGTTCAGAATGACTACGTTGCATATTCATGTTCTCGTCTGCTTCAGCAAGAGTGAGTTTACTTTTACTTTATGCAAGTTTTTTCAATGTTTTTAATTGAGATTGCGATAACATTAGATCACATTCAGAAGATAGCAGACATGTTGTTATGGCAAAAGACTTTCATGATCAACTGAGCATCTAAATTGACATTTGGATGCTCATGCAGATCATCTACATGAGCTGACAGAGTGAGGATGCATAGAATGGGTTGAGCTTCCACAGTTTAGAGTTGGCCTGCATGAAATGACGACCATCACTGCTTTTTCCAGCTGATGGTTATACCTTGTATAGCAGGATAGAGTATTAATAGTTTCTAATACACAAATAGCACATACACCTAGAAATAAGGGCATCAAACACAAACAACATCAGATACTTGTCAGAAAATACAAATTTTTTCTGACTGTAAGTTTGGTCTGCGACAAACTAAATGTAGCAAGCACAAAATTTGTTTCTCTTGTCCAGATTGTATGTTATTCATTGAATGAATGACATAAACTCTAGTCAAGAGAAACAAATTTTGTTTTTACTGCGTTTTTAAAAATATTAAATAACAAATAAATCTCTTGCTGTTGTTTCGTTTATGTGATATTTTCTACTGTCGCATTAGCCTTTCCACAACCTAAAACTTGTAATAGGATTCAATATATTTTTGCGTATTGTTTTACATCTTAGTTGATACTGCTTCATGCATATGAAGCAAGAAGTCAGATCAAATAAACTTTCAAAATCTGCCAACATTTCTTCTCGAAAGATGTGATTATTTTTGTTTTCTAATGGCAGTTTAATTATCCTCAAAACCTTTGGGAACTTCTCTGACTGTAGACAATTATGTGGTAGTATTCAGTTAATGTGAGTACCATTATTTAAGTGTTCTTTAGGAAACAACCCTCATTATTCTCTCTATCCTCAAAAGAGTCACAAACATCAATTTACTAATGATTATGTTTTTGGAATTTTGTCCTTTATGATGCATTTTGTTTCTTTTAGAGCAGGCCACATGATCTGAATTCATATTTCTTGTATTAAATACATTAAATTTACTTTTTAAACAAAAGTTGTGGAGTTATTCAAAAGTAAAAAAGTACATGTTATCTCAAATACCACAATCAGAAATAGCAGTAATGATAGCCTAATTTCACCACTGCAACACCACTGACTTATTCATTGTGGCAAATCTAATTCAGGTGTTCCGTGTCTCTAACCCTCCCAGCTTCATTCGTCATGTTGACCATTTGATGTTTAGCACAGTGCACTCCTTGGTGCTAAATGCAGTGGATATCATCCTGACTGTATTCCAGGAACAGGTAGGTCATAATCCCTGCCAAATCACTCCTCCCACCCCAAGTGACCAGCCTGAGGCTCCTTCTGAAGAGGATTCTGAAAAGAAGGTAGGACAGTTTTTCATAACTTATTTCAGCAAAGTCAGCTGTTATCTACTTCAGATTATACTGAACATTGTTACAAGGTATTGAGTTTATGTTTTTGTCTGTTTGTGTGTCAAAGGTTCTTCCTGACTTTCCTTTATTAACATCTGAGCTACTGCTGGAGTTAAATGTTTTGACGTTCAAGCCCTCTGAGGAAGACTTCCAGGTCTGTTTATCATGTTCTGCAACAAGTAATATTTCACATTTCAAATATACATATGTAATATATTTAAAGTATAATTTATACAGGAAACCATCAGAGACCTAATCAGGGAGTTCAAGAATACAGGAATGTCTTTGATGTCCCTCACAGGAGACACTGAAGTGGTTTCACTGATAGATTTTGAACAGGTGATGGTAAAAATATTCATGAACCTAATCATATATCTCTGACTAGATATTCAGAGTAAGTTTTCCCCTATAAATGTTTCAAACATTTCTTTGAAGCTTTTATTATGTTAAATGTAAAGTTAATTGTATTTACGTTGAATATAATAATTGTACATGATAATGTTGTTTTCAGTTAATATATTTCTAATATTAACATAAAATGCATGTCATATTTCTGTAAGAATACAGTTAATCCACAGATGCTTAAAAACTGAAACAAAGTAGTCCATAACTTCTTTGTAAAAAAAAAGTGGAATTACAGAATAATTATTGAACATGAAGATTAAGAGGGGCATAGAAATCTTACAAAATAGTCATGATCTGACAGTATTTAGAAAGTTTTTGCATTCGTATTTTCTGATCGCACCAAAATGTACGTTTTCCAATTCCATTGCTTACATCATGTTTGGAGGAGGACTGGCACTTATCAGGCCCTGAACACCTTGTCTGCAGTAAAATTTGGAAGAGAAAACTTCTTGCTGTGGAGCTGTTTTTTAGGACATGATACCAGCATCTAATAACTTAAAAGGGATAGTAAATATTTCTATAAGATACAAATCCCAGTCAGTAAGCTCTTACAAAAAAAGAAAATGAAGCTGTTGGAATGGTGAAACTTGAAAACACCCAGTTTGACTCCAATTGAAATATTTTGAAAGGACCTAAAGATCATAATGTTTAGAATATTCTCTGAGAGTCTTTAAGAATTGATGCCATCTGTGTGAAAGAACAGAAACCCGACATCAATGCATGTGGCTAATTTTTCTATACAGGATGTCTTGAAGCCTTCATTACTTTAAATGCTTCGTGCAAAGTATACAATTCAAGATGTGTGTCCACTACTTATTCTTTCATCCTAGTTTACTATACATAATTTGATTATGGACTTACTTGGCTTCATATCTTTGCATGTGTGGATTACTGGGGTTGTTATTGAGATCTGGTGTGAATTTGATGCCAATAGCCTTATTCCTTGTCTGATAAAACCATTGATGTGTCCAATGCTTCCTTTCCCTCATGTATGTTTATTTTTGGCACTTAAAGGAGGATCTGGAGGGTGGTCCTTCTTTGAACACTGTCTTGGAGGAAGATATCCACCTTCAAGGTATCATTAAAAAGATCATGGTAGGTCTTTACACAATTTCTTTTATTAGAGTTTTTTTGTTCAGACTTAAACTCTGTGTAGTTACATCCAAATTTTTAATGCTTGTTTTTTACCTTCCCTTCAGGATTCACTCCATTTAGCCTTTGGTTCAGCCAAAGTCTATTCACGCACATTTGAGCATTTTCTGGATTTCTCTGAGAAGAATAAACATCTGGAACTTGTTGCAATGGGACAAACAGAACCAGGTAATTGACAAAATAATTACAGTCAATGAACAGTTTTTAGATTACATTTTAGAGGAACATTTTTAAAGATTTCTTCTTTTGTTAATTTATTTATTTATTTTAATTTTAATAATGTTTCAGTGTTATTAAAATTTATGTAAAATTTCTATGTCCATTGTTTTGCACGTGATTTTTATCTACACTGTAAACACCATAAGCCCATATTCATTTTGTATGTAGCTTGTAGAAATTAGAAGGTTATATTATTATTCTTAGATTTTCTAGCTACCCTTTCTGTTTTTCTGTTGAGGAAACACGTTTTCAACAACACAACACGTTGGATGTTTCCATTAAATGTAAAAAGAAAAATTGGGAAAGATTACATCTGCACTCCCATGTTTTACTGAGTCTATAAATTGTTGGAATAGTAAGAAATAAAAATTTGTAAAATATTGACAAACTTAACAGCAGTGAACAGCTCAATCTGTAAAATTGTTTTATTTTATTTGTGTTTGTATTTTATGCAGGAGGTGAAAAGTAACAGGGTTTTAATAAACATTATTTTAGAAAAACCCATGTGGTATCAAAGCCTTAAGCTTGAATCTTTCATGTAGAACACAGAGTAAAAATATGCACAGTGAGATTAAGATCTACACGTTATATGTCATTTGAGTAAATAAGGCTGGCAATGTTCTGATTTTGGTTTTTGTTTTAATCCTTTCCCATAAATTTTAAAAACAAACTGTATAACTGAAGAATGACATGCAGCTACAAACTTATTGAATATTGGAATAAAGAGTTCCCATTTTTCTCACTCATTTCTTTTTATACAGTATTTTGATGCACATAACACTCTCGACCTTGGGCTCTTGGTAATCTATGTCAAGTGTAGGAATCTACTACACTATGACTCAATCCAAAAGACTGAAAAATTTCTCACACTTCGATATTATGATATTTTATTTGCAGTACTTTTGTGTAGACATGTTTTGATATATTAAAAATCCAAAACCAGTCATTTTTAATTAGGAAATAATACATGAAAATACAAATGGTCTCCTATCTATAATAAATTTGGTTTTAGATATTATATAATATTGTAAAAAAAATAAAAAATACAATGCAGCCAAGAGTATAAGGCCAAATATGGTCACAGAAGTCGAGAATCACTATAATCAATTTTCAGATATACTGTATAAACAGCTGTGAAACAGTATTTGCTGTCATTTTTTATGACACATGAATGTTTATGAGCATCAACCAAATTTAAAAAGCAGACAAAGATAACCTGAGTAAATAGAAAAATAAATTTTTGAATGTTGGTTTCATTTACTGAGGGAAGAAAGCTATCCAAACTAACCTGGCCCTCTGTGAACAACTGCCTGCATGCAATAACTGGCATAACGTTTTTTATACATTGCTTTTGGAGGCATAGTGACCCACTCTTCTCTGCAGTATAATTTAAATAGCTACATTAGGTGGTTTCTCTGTGTACAGACATGTCACTGCATTTTATTTGAATTTAACTCCATTTTTTCACTTTCACACCTAAAAACGAAGATAACAAATGCATTTTCTTACAAAGGAAAATGGCGAAAAAGGTAGCACAGAGTTACCTTGATAGTTAATTTTTAATCTGGTTTGTAAATAGTTACACGTTACTGAAAGAAGTGGTGTTATTAGAGCAATGCATTAATCTGCATGCTTTACTGTAACTTTTAATGGATGATCTGAACCCATTACATGTAGCAAGAAAAACCAAAAGCCCAACAAATTTAGTGTGCACCAAGTACTTTGTCATAGTACTGTAGAGTATGTATTCGTAAGTCATATACAAAGTAGCAGTTTTTTTCTTGTTGTCTTTGTCTTACAGATTTGAGCTTTTTTGCCAAAACCTTGGAGTTATACCATGGTAAATATAAGGAGGCCATAGCTATCCAAGACAAGATGCATCTTGGCTTACTGCTGGTGGATCAAACACAGCTCAAACAGCAGCTTAATGCTTCAACTCTCTCTTCTCTGGAGGTCAGAACTACTTTAATGGAATCATAAATATAGAGACATTTTATCCAACTGCAATGTAATCCATTGAAACACTTTGGTATTTTTTTCAATTCCTTTAGCATTTTCTTTTCCAAATCAACTTCTACTGGCTTCATGTGGTCAAAAAACCCATGTATTTACTACCTACCATGCGCAAATTTCCATTGCAAACATTAGGTACTGAAATGATCTTCAGTAATGCTTTTTTTTTTACCACAATAATATTCTGACAAATTAGCTACGAGGCCTTTTTCTTTTTTTTTTTATTCTTTTAAATAAAACCCGACTGACATTCTTTTGTAAGCAATGTTCGATGCCACAGGAAGACATTTAATTAGAGAAATACTTTCCAGTCCAACCAAAGGTCAAATTAACATTTTTATTAGACAAGTCAAAGGTGTGTTGTAGAAGTCCTTGTTTCTCATCTTTTCCAGGAATCGCATGGAATGCTCATAAAGCTGGCTAGGAAACAAGTCGATGACCTCCTGACTAAAGTTGGTGAAGCCAAAACTACACTGGAGTCCTGTCCTTCCACAACAGTGGAGATGGCTGAGCAGCTCATATTCCTGGATGACTTTGAGGACGGAGTGAGAAGCAATTTTCCCCTTTGTTGTATTAAATCACAGCTGTGATGTCAAAAGAAATATTTGCTGTAATTGATAAATAGAAATCTATTTCTTACTCTTTTATTTATAGTCCTTTTTCGCCATCTCACTAGATCTTGGACGTACAGGAGCAGCATGACAATGTTTCCAAGGTGTACAATCTGTTCAAAGCGTACTCTGTTACCGTACCATCTCAGGACCTTGTTGATTTCGCCACACTGCAACCCAACATCAGCTTGTTGTATTATTTAATTGACGACGGGGTGGCAGACAGGGAGTCGAACATGGAGAGATTTATCAGCTCCCTGGCCACAGATGAAAGTAAAATGCAAGAAGAAATCAGAAAATTGCCACATACGTTGCAGGTAAAATGTATGTAAATACTCTATTTCTTTTCGGTTTTAATCCTGTATATTACAAATGGGATGTAAATTGAAAAAACAAATATAATACAATTACGCCTCCCTGAAACAATTTACATTATACATGCATTTAGAACTCACAAAAAATGAATGACTCAGTACAGTGGTTTCCAATTATCTGCCCTTTAAAGATGGTTCCTATACACAGGACGTGTGCTGTTTTTTATTTTATAGATCTGGTATGAAAAAAATGAATACCTTGGGACTGGATAAAATTTCAAACAAACCACCAAAACGTTTTTTACAGAAAGAAATATGTTTGGAAACTGCTTTAAAAAAGCGTGTGTTCATTGTGGGATACTCCCATCTATATGGGGAAATCATGAAAAGTCCAGAAGTTATAGATTTTGAAATAGAGCAGATTTATTTTTGTTCTTGCAGCAGAAAGCAGTAAAAAATCAATAAAATTAATATCAAAACTCAGTAAATAAAAAGCTGTTTCATCATTCATTGTTTTGTTTCATTTTTAGTGGTACCTAAAGATATTAAGACCTGATTATTATTAAAGCAATTTGAGGTCAATATTTTGTACTCAAATGTCCAGAATGTTTTAAAGTTTTCAGAAATCTGTTCCTGGAGTAGTGTGAAATTGTAAAAATCTAACTTGTTGAGCAACCTTATCTTAAGTATGAAGATGTTCCGCTTTTTGTTTAGAGGTGTGTTCTTTTATGTGCAGAATCCAGACTTTTTGGACATCAAAGTAAGCCCCTCTACAGTGCGTCCCTACTTTGAGAAGATCCAGACTGATGTAAATAGGCTGGAAGCCCAGGCATCATCCTGTAATTTCTATGAAAATAGATTCAAGGTGCTACTTTTTGTCTTTTTTTTCCAGATACATACTGTGATAAACATGATCTTACTATGATGCTGAACTGAATCAAAGTAAGATGCAGTCCAGCATCTTTGCAGTGAATTTTTCATTTAGTTTTGACAGTCACAATTAGGGGTGCACCAATTGTAGTTTTTAGCTGATCACTGATCTTTAAAAAAAATGCCTGACCTGCTGATTCCAATTTTTGACAATACCGTTGTTCCTTTTTTTTTTTTATAGTCTGAAAAGTCTCTTAATATAGCAACAAAGATTCTACGTTTGCAACAGTAGGGTCATGATTGTTAATGGCACTTATGCAGATGTGACCAAGTGGGTAGGTCTGTCAGTCAAGTCCCTCTCAACAGGGAACAGAGGCTGACTTTTAGACCTTTGGGAACGTAGATTATGTTGGCGGATAAGATCGGTTTTAACATTGGCCAATGTCCCAAAATAAAGGAAATTGGCGCAGATTTATCAGTGACCCCTAATAGCCAAACTTCAAAGTAAGTAATTGTTTCTGCTCTGATGGGTAAAGCTGGAGAGTACCAGGTTTGATGTCCTGGAAGAGACGGCAGCAAAATTCAGGCTGATCCTGCTTCTCTGGAACTCTTTAGAGGAATGGGACGATCTACACAATAAATGGCAGCAGGTCAAATGCTTTAATGTGTTGAGCATATAAACCAAAAAATACATTCTTTGTCATGTGCAGGCAGACCTTATGTTGTATTTTTGTGTTTTTTGACTTCCCCAAAGACCCAACTGAAGGAAATGGACATGGAGGAGTTGAGCTCGCAGATTAGCAAGTTTGACCAGTATTTCGAGCAGCTAGAGACGGGCCTGCCTCCAAACTCTTCAGTTGTAGTTTTGAAAAATAAGGTGGAAACAATGAAACAGAAGGTAGGTTGGATAAAGTTCAAATTAGACAGTTGAACACTTGGGTGATGTCATTCTAACCTGGGCTGATTGTTGACATCAGAGTTTACGAGAACTGTTTCTGGTTTTTCAACAGATGCCTATCATCGGTAATCTGTTGAATCTGTGTTTGAAGCCTGGACGGTGGGTGTCTTTGGAGAATTTAGTGGCCGCCACTCTGGACGTGGAGGAAGTTACTATTGCCAAACTGGAGGAACATGATGTCTTCTCATGTGGAGTAGAGATACTACAGATATTGAGTTAGCAAACTTGGACCCTTTTTCAGTCTTTATTTCACTTCTGTGTGTAAGTACATGTGTGAATCTTAATTATACTCCTTAAGTTTGTAAATACATTACCCTTAACCTATAAATTAACCAGATAGAATAGACACAGGCATACAGTTCAGATTTACAAACCATCGTTACCGGCTTTATTCTGTTGATTAGTAAACGAGGTACTTTTTTTTTCAGAAAAGGTGCTGATGAAAGGATCTATTGACTCAAGGAAATACTAGAAATATAAATGCAGAGTTACGAACTAACTTCCTTTTTTGGTAGGAATGTTATCGCAATATTAAAGGCAGCTAAATTAACAGTTCTATTAAACACATTTATTTTCAACCTTGTTTTTGATATTTTATCTCTGCTCTGGAAAATGGATTGCAACCATGGTGTAGGAGTGTAGAGAACACAGTTGCGAAAGGAGGAGGTTGTAACACATAATTTTAAACTTTGGTGGAGGAATTTAATAGCTATCAGCAAAATGAGGAATTGCACACACACTTTGCGCTAACCAATACTGTGGAAGAGCATTCACAAACAACAGTTGCTCTTAAGTAGTGAATAGGCAATAAGGTAAAGAAATGAAGCTAAAGGAAATGAATAAATAAAACAGACCTAAACTTAAATATGGTACTATTTCCTGCCCAATAATATCTTCTCATTTTCCTGGAAAAATCATTCTTCCTTCGCAGTCCAAAATAAAGACTTTGGGTTTCTTAAATGCAGAAGATGGATTTGGTGTAGAGAGACTTTAGGAGGATCTGACAACTTTAAATTACGGTAACTGTTACAATCCCAGATTGTCTTTTTGTTGTGTCTATTTGTGACTTGTTTCTATGCCATTTCTCAAGACTGACCTACTGAAACATCACATCTGGATGCATGCGAGATTGTGTAATGACAAATCAGTGTGTGACTAAAACTAGTAAAGGAAGCCTGGGAAGAATACTTTTTCAAACATATCAGTTTAAACATTGTCCTAACAGATGCTGAAAGAACTTTATTTTATTAAATTTATCTTCAGAACTGGACCTAGTTCTTGTTACTTTAGGCCACCTTATTTTTCAGCTTGTAATGAATCTTGCAGGTGAACAATGCATAGAATGATGTCTCCTAGTGACTTCTGGAATGTCTTAATGTTGAGAGGAACTGGTAGGACTCAGGTGTTACCATCCAGCTCTCATACAGTGTTTTGTAGAACAGCATTGTGTTTGACCATCAGAAGTCGGATATTTGTCTGGTTTTATTGTGAAGATGTTTATGGAGGATTTTAACACCATGTTACTGTCAACAACTTCTTAATGGTCAAGTTGCAGACAAAGCTGGCTCTGTTTAATTAGACTCTGCTAAAAGCTTAAAAAGCTCCCAGTGATTTCTGTACAAACAGTAAAAGCTTCCAAATATTCTTTCTTGTGGATTTGATTTGAATCATGCTGGATTTGTTCTCAAATTATTACACAACACTTCCCCCTAGTGGCTAGGAATTAAAGACAAACACATTTATACTTGTACGTAAGGCTATAGTTCACTCGCTTTTAGGGAATTATTTTAATTCTGCTCATTCTCTAAGAGCACCTTTTCTTCTACCCCTCCTCTTTTTTTTCTTTTCCTTCCCATCATTTTTGTGTTTTATTCCAGGAAACAACACTTTTCAGCACAGTTGCTGTCAGTTTGGTCATGTGTTGTACATTTATTATAGGAAAGGCAAACATTTAAATTCTACATTATTTCAGTTTATGTTAATCACCTGCACTCTCAGTCAGTTGTCTATGTTTATATTAAATTATGTAAAATATATTGGGCTGCTCTCAGGAGACAGGCACTGGCCCCCACCCTCCACAACCCTGCATGCACAAGCGGGTATTGACAATGGACATCTATTTTCTATGAGGACACAACTTGCTTAGAACATCTCACCCTCGTATTTCACTTTCTTTGCCAGACACCCATTGCAAATTCATGGTGACAAAAAATCTTTAGCAAGTGAAGTGGTACATAAGTTTGTTTAAAAATATGTTGGTCCACAGGTATCCATTTTTTTCAAAGAAAGCTTCAGGATGTTATCTGTTAGATATCAATTAAGTAAAGAAGAATATGGATAAATTACAATGTGCTAAATCATTTGTATTGAGGTCCAGTCCTCTAAAATTAAAGTAATTATCACATGAGATTGCAACACAAAATGAAGCATGTTGTGGCTTTTTATGCTTCTTTTTATGGTGGAGTGGTGGGGTCTCTTTCCTCCCTCTCTTTCTGTTGTAATAATGTGTACCTTCACTATCTTCAGGACTTTCACACTCCAAACTAATTTGGGATGGGCTGTTGTTGGGCCAGCAGTGATGGGACAAATTTAAACCACCAAAGACTTGACAAATCCCCTCTCTGTCCAGTTTGTGGTTTTTACCTGGTTTGATGGACATGACAAGGGGAGTCATGTGTCAACGCACCATAATGATAATCTTGAGTTGACAGATTAGCAAACCACAAAGTATTCTGGACAAGCAACAATGTAAGTAGGTCATTATAAAAAAAGAATGCAACTTCAATCAAATAAAATTATATGTCAAACTGTGAATGAAATACCACAGCAAGCCAGGAGTATTTACAAAGAAATGTCTAATAACATTCAACATTTATTACTGATCACTATATTTGTTTCCATCCTCAAAAAAACCCCTCCTTATTTTCCATCTTATTCCCCTCCTTATTCTTCATCTTATTCCTGCACAAGATATTCATTTACCTTATGCAGGTAAATGAATGTTTACCTGCATACATTCGTTTAAACTTGTTCGTTTCCAGGAACATATATTTTTCACCCTTTTGTAGTTGCATGTTAGCCCCACAAGATGGTACCATTACAAAAGAAGTCATGCCAAAAGTCAAGCGAATCAAAATGGGAATGATTAAAATTACATTTTGTCTGCTAAGAAGGTGGGAAACATAACATAAATCAGGTAAAATGAAATATACAGACTTTCCTCTTGAAGATACCAAGAAGCAAATGGATGTTCATGTGTACAGCCCTGTTTTTTCTTTCTTTTTCTTTTTTTTTTTTTATTAAGCGTAAAATCACTTAATAAAATGTCATCCAGCCTTTTAATGTTAGCATTTTTGTCATTTGAAGTGTCTATTTATGCACATTGTGTTTAAATTAATCCCTATCTCCTTTAGAGAGGGGGGTATTCTTAAGTGGTGTCTCCTAACGAGAGTATGTCAATTTAATAACAAGATAAAAAGACTAGCAACAATGAAAAATCAAGACAAGTACCAAGATAGAATATAACATATGGTAATAATACCCTCATATTACATTGTGGAAAAATAATCAAAAGCGGAAAAAAAGAAATTCTTGAAAAAAGGTTTTGGGAAAAAAGCAGGATAAAGTTTAAGATAATCACTCATAGAATCACATTATTGCTGGAAAGTTGTAGCAAAACATAGATTTTAAGGGTCTTTAAATATTGAGCGGAGCAGCTTCTCCAATAACAGTAGGTATACAGTAGTTTCAAAGCTTTGGGGCATATGTGGTGAATTGTAATAGGGAATAAAAGTCTCACTACTGAAGCTTGTAGCACTAGATTAAAAAATTCGTGTCAATCTAATCAAGCAAAATATATTATTTTAATTATTCACAAAACCTTTCCTTCTAAAGGGCAACTTCTCTTTGTCACTGAGCCTAAATTGAAGAAAAGATATCAGAGGAATATTCTGTGAATATAATTATTTTCACATTCAAGATATTAACAGTTCTATTTTGCTTCTAAACTGAATGATTATATTGCATCTGTCACTAATAGAATCAATTATTAATAAAAATCACATCTAAAATAATCATCAACAGAGAGTTGTGTACAAGTAAAATTAAAATTAACTACTGAAAGGGTCTCTCCAAGGAGTTGGAGAGTAAAAGTTCAGGTTTCCTGGCTGATAAAGGGTTTGTCTCCTTTAAATGTGAACTCACAGTTTATGTGCCTAATTTTTTTATTTCTAAATATCTGACTTAATCTTAGGGAATGTTTGGATTTGAGATAAAGTTCTCATCAGAGTGTTTCCACTCCTGATCCCAGAGACTCTGATGTCTGTTAACAGCCTGAGATACAGCGATGGTGAGGCATCGGGTCTCGGTGTGTTGCGTCTCTGCAACCTGAATTCAATACCATAGATCTCTTGACTTGTGGGTTTGAATTTTCAGCACCTCGGCTAAGTGGATGGAATCTCACCACAACATTTGTTTGGCCCAACTGCAATGTTTGCTCTCCATGAAGGCACTGCATATGTTCATCTCTTGACCAAGGTGGTGGAGGTTTGAAAGTTCCTCTTTTTGGATTTCAGAAACAAATTAGAGGCAATTACATACCTTAAGGTATAATTACAAGAGATGTTGGTGAATAAAAGAATGCAACCAGATTTTAAACAAGGGAATTAAACGTGCTGGTTGACTCGATTGGGCACAGATTCTGGGTTTAGCATGTTGGCCGGTTAATCCATCTCTGTCCACCAATATCTTTTCCCTCTATTTCTTTCTACCTCTGCACTCAGAAACACTGGGAGAAATCCTGAACATATTTTGACTTGTCTGGAGTATATAGTAAGAAAAAAGATTCAGCTACTTTTCTGAGGGAGAGTATACCAGAGATACATTATAAGAACTGGAAGCAGATGTCAAGGATTCAAAGTCGACTATAATATTTTTAGCAACAGAAAATGACACAGTTACATGCTGTTGAGAGTTTTAACTTTTGCACCCAAACGATTATTATTTTTTAGAAATGGTACATTTTACACAATGTTGTAAATATTTTATAAGCATCTACCTCGTGCTTATTGCCTTTTGGACAATTTCACAAACAGTCAATGAAATTAAAAGATGACTAGTAATCTAATCTCACCTGCAGGACATCTTTACTAATGTTGTAAGTTCAAGGTTAGTTTCTGCTTTGACAACCAACATTTTAAGATAGCTCTATGTACTCTGCTCGTAGTGTGCAATAAGGAAAGGTAAATTTTTTACCCTAATAAAAACCAGTTAATATTTTGGAGTTCTCATTATCACTATTTTTTCGTAGTTCTTTAGAACTGGGCATCCATTTACTCTCCCCCTTTTTACATTGGAGTTGTGCGCACCATCTTCCTTCTCATGTTCGACAATTATCTTCACCATACACAGTAAATCTTCATTTGTGATCGTTACTATGTAAAGCGTAGAGGACTCCTGTAACTGGCAAATGAGTCATTATCTGTTTGTAGCTCATTTCTACTCCTCTGCGTTTGCTCTTTACTCCCTGAGAAGATTTTCATTACCTCCTGCATTACTGCTTCTAATGTTTTTACAATCCAGTGAAGCCTGCTTGTTTTGAAAAGCAGCTAGTGTGAAATGTAATTATAAGTACACATTAGCCTCCTATTCTCTTCATTACATCTGTATTTGTAAGTTCACAAAGTAATTATTATCTCAGTAAGACATTAATATAACCCTTGTCTGCATTTAAATTCATACAGCAAAGCATCTTTATGAATTTCTATTTAGTACAACATTCCCTTCAATGCATGCCCGTAATATATTTTTTTTTTGCTTTGGTTCCATTTTTTAGCCACCAGGTATGTCTTTCCGTGAGACTGTGTGAGATTGGTGCACCATGTTGTGCTGGTGGGGTGGAGGTCTGCCCACTGTTTACACTCATTTCCCAGACTCTTTGCTGGATAGGGTGCCATGAAGACAACCCATTTTATCAGCCTGTCAAAACCAAATGTTCAATCTACAATCTGTCTTGGTGGGAGAGCTCCAAGGAGACGAATTTTGTACAAGTGATTGAGAGCTAGAATTGCTTCGTTTACTTGCCTCTGTCAATATAAATGTATTTTTTATGCTGAAACTACAGTTTAACATTTTGACCCTGAACTGGTGTACCCAGCGAATAGCGCTTTTTTAAAGCTGGGAATGACGACTCACACCAACAACTGGGTGATCTCTGATGGTTCTGTTGATGCCCTGTGGACAGAGATTAACACTGCATTGATGGCAAGATGCTGTGATGCAGACAAAAACTTCATTTATGTTTTTATGCGCTCTGTGGTTTAGATTTTAATTTTATCTTTCTAAGTTAAAATTTTTTCAAGTCTAAAATTTGCCTGTCACACAAATTTATCAATAGCAACTGTAATGATGACAAAATGGGTTAAGCTTGATCCTAATAAACTTAGGCGTATGAATCGTTGATCTCAGGCAAAAGGTGGATAAGTGCCTTTTTTCAGGACGAAATGATAATTGAAATTATCTGAAAGAAACCACTGAGAGATTAGAACATGCTTATTTAAATATTCTAACTTGGCTGATCTAATGGTGTTCAGTGTGTGAATAAGTATAACAGACCATTGCCAACACTTTTGGCTGCATTTGTTTACCACTCAGTGGGGTATCCAGACAATTTACCACTTTGATTTAAATCAAATCCCTTCTATTTGTTCCCTGTTGGCGGGCTTTGCTTGCTTCTGGCCAGACTCTATATGGCACATAAAGCATAAAATAAAACACTTTCCTTTTTATGGAACCAGAATTAGTTTTTAGTGCAAATGATTATAATTTTACTCAAAAAGATTGCATATATATATATATATATATATATATATATATATATATATATATATATATATTTATAAATATATTTATTTATGAGAGATAAATATATCTCTCATAAAGAGAGATATATTTATCTCTCATCACCCCTCTCTGAGAGAGGGGTGATCGATCACCCCTCTGCGGGTGATCTCTCTCATCCTCTGAGCTCGGGTCCTCTACCAGAGGCCTGGGAGCTTTCTGGACTGAGATGTCTGATGTTGTTCCTGGGATCTGTTTTAGCCACTGTTCCAGTTTGGGGGTGACTGCTCCGAGGGCCCCGATGACCAGAGGCACCACTGTGGTCTTCACCTTACAGGCCTTTTCCAGTTCCTCTCTGAGGCCCTGGTATTTCTCCAGTTTCTCGTGCTCCTTTTTCCTGATTTTGTAATCACTTGGTATTGCCACATGCACCACAACTGCTTTCCTCTGTTGTTTATCCACCACAATGTCCGGTTGGTTCGCCATTACCATTTTGTCTGTCTGGATCTGGAAGTCCCACAGGATCTTTAATGTAAGATTTTTGAGCAGTCAAAAAAAAAACATGTCAACTAAAAAAAACAAAACAAAAAGAAAAACACATCTGTCTGATTTACAGCACTCTTATTTATGGGAGTTTATGAAATAGTAAAATCAACTGTCCTGATAACTGTAGTTGATATGTTTTTACATGTTGTTTTAATGTGAATAATCAGTACATAAAAGCATGTCTGGAGGATGATTTTCTTTACGTATGCCTTTGAATGATTCCATCACATGTTAGATGCTTACAACTGTTTACCTTTTCAGTTTTTGTGATTTATGGTAATACATTTGTTCACAGAAACCTTTTGTAAATTAGGAATTAAAATAGGACTTTTAATAATTATTAAATTCAGGTTACATTTTTAAAATTAGAAACCTTAGATAAATTTACATACGTCTAACACTTTGGTTATCTTTTAAACTTTTGATCCATTCTATCCGCTCCACTAATCTTTTTTAGTACTTGTGTTATTTTTGGCTTGGTGGTCTGTTGCACTTGCAATGAGACCTACTTTAATGTTTTGTGTTTGCACTACAGAGCCTCTGAATACACTGTAACACTTGGACGTAGCCCCAGACATTTTATCTAATTAATCGATCAATACATAATCAGGAAGTAGACCACATATGGTCATTAAAACAGCTTCTATCCCAATTATCCAATTAAATTAGATTAGGCTGCATTTTAAAATGGGCTCTGGGCAGATAATTAGAAAAATAATTATTTCTCACATACTCTTCATTCAAACTGGATGATAAAACCCTTGAATTAAAGCAAGAAACAAAATTGCATTTCAGCAATTGTGTCTCAAATTAATGCTATTTAAACAAAACTGCATTTATCTTAAAAACATAGTTTTGTGTCACTCTCTTGAAACTTAAGAGCCTATCTTCATTTATAAATAATATTTAGATTATTGACTTATTTGGGGTAGAAACCACATAATCCTTACCACCTCATTTATGTTGTCTTATCCTGATAGAAATTAGCTGACCTTGGAGCAGCATGTGAACCTCCTCGGGGGGGAGCACAACCTGGCCATCCCCTGGATTAATTTGCCACTTAAGCCTGGCGTGCCTGCTGACACATTCAGAACTTAAACACGGGTTCAAAGTCAGGAACAAAACATTCATCCAATGCCTCACAATATGCAAAGGTTCATTATGCTCATTGAGTTCATTCATTCGATTGGAAAGTTCAGTGCAGACATTGAAAGGTTAACACTCATTTCATTGATGCTTTGTCAGCCCAGACTCAAATCACATGTTAAGTGAGTACCGTAGATAGAAAAGAGTACCTACCTCAGATCGTTTGGTTCTTGACAGAACATTTGACAGGAGTGAAGAACCAGCATGTTTTCCTGTCTGTCATGCCTCAAAGTATCCTCTTCAGTACCTCTAAATTATCTCTAAGTATCTCTAAATCTGCTAACTTACACTTTTTTTGTATATGAACTGCTACAACCTTTGCTTCCTCTGGGCTGTGCTGGGATGTTTAGTGGTTTATACATCTTATCATAAAAACAAGCCTAGGAGAGTAAAACGTATATAATCTGCTCCTGACTTCAGCTAAGTTTCACTGCCTAATGATCTAATCTGCAGAAACTCTCAAAAATTGTAAGCAAGTTGAAGCAAAAATGGGGTTAATTATGACAAAAAGCGACACATTCAAATAAGTATATCAAAATATCTCAAATGCAAGTTAACAGTTTAATTTTTTTGTTCGAAGTTGAATGGCCATTCTACAGAGAACATATGAGATTCAGAGACTTCTGGCATCATGCAGAGTCATATTTCTAGACTTTAGATTTTAAAGATGTCTCTGTCGTCTTTGGTTCACTAAAATGCTCTACTTTTAGAACAAGTGGTTAACTTCAATGCACGTCCTGTTGATGTAAAGGGTAGCTTTCCTATGCTCCTAAAACGTTTTCTAGTTTTAAAGATGTTTCTTGAGTTAAACAAGAAAAGCTCTGCTAAAAGCTTTTAGCAGAGCTTTTGAAATATTCTTGGTTTATTTTGGATGCCTGGCTTCTTGTACATCTTGCCTGGACCTTCAACCTCAGTTAATTTCAATTTTTTTATAAAATTCCTGTGTGCACTTTGTGGTGGTCAGTTTTTAATGATCCCTAAAGTTGCTCTTCTGAAGATCATCTGTGTTTTGGGGCCATTGACATGTTGAAAGACAAAAGCAATGATTAAGTCCCAGTTTTGCTTTAGATTTTCTTTAAAAATCTTCAAATGTCCTTCTTTCTTAATGATTCTTTCCACCTTGACCAGATTCTTAGTTCTGATTTTCAGGCCAGGGCTTTCAATCTTTAAACATAAGAACTGTCTTGTTGGTCAAAGAGCCCTGGTTTTGGCTGCGTCCACACTGCAGCTTGAAGTGACCCACTTCCGATTTTTTTGTCAAATCGGATTATTTTTTGCCGTGGCCATTCATCCTGCCAAATAAATGCAACCTGTATGTGTTCTGCAGTGTGAACGGGCAAACGACCTGAAAGTGTCCCTCATGCGCAGTAGAGGGCGCCATAGCGTCAGCGTTCCCAGTGTTCTTCCCAACTGCCATAAAAAGAAGAAGTACCCAGTGTTTGCGGAAGTAAACATGGATGCTAACGGTGGAGCATAGTTTACACATTTGAAGTTGTTGTCCGGCCGGAGTAGCATATTAACAACTTTAATCCTCATTATAATCTGTCAGGGTTGTTGTTTTTCCCCCGCTTGCCCGTATCAGGACGCAGAATAGTGACATTTGTTGAGTATCAGAGACGTTCAGTTCGGATGAATGCGACCTGGACGTTGGGTCTCATTTGAATCGGATACGTATCGGATATGGGTCGCATTCGAAAAGAATCCGATCCGTGCTGTTCAGACTGTCATGAAAAGATCGGATACGTCAAAAAATCGGAATTGGATCAGTTCAGGCTGCAGTGTGAACGCAGCTCATCTAACTATGGAAAATGCTTTCGGTGAGTTAGATCTAACTCCAGGATATCTCTTAGCATATTTCAGTCGGATTTGAAGATGTCTGTTCTGCAGAAGTTGATTTTTCTTGGTCTGCAAACTTTCCCTCTGCACCTGTGAAGAGGTGTCATGATTTTTTACTTGGCTAAGTTATTCATTAGTTGTTGTGGGGTCCACATAGACATCTCTCACAGCATTTCTTTCCAGGGTCTTTGAAATCTTTCTCTCCCTGCCTCTGCCGGACTTGTTCTGTGCTGTGTTGTTCCCTTGGGAACTGTGATAACTTTGTTTTATTCTTCTCCTCCTTTGTGAGCATTAAATATTATTTCTTTGATCCTAAACTGATTTAATTTGCTCTAGGCATTTTTTTATTCCACCAATAGGTGTAACCATTTTCAAGTCCTTAAACTACATATAAATTGGAAAAATATCCTCTGGCTCAACTTGATTTTGCAAGTTTTATGCATAGTAAAGTTGCTACTCAAACTCCACAATTAGGTATGTAGTGAGTTTCCTTACAACATGTTATTTGGTCTTGAAAAGTCATCTTAAGCTGTTTCTGTGTGGACAGGAAGGAAGTTAGAATATTCAGACAGTAAATGCAGTCAAACTTTATCTCATTTATCAGACACCCACAGTTGCCTCATTGGTCTGGCTGTTTACTCCCCGTTTCAACTACCTTTCTTAGAATAGAATAGAATAGAATAGAAGTACTTTATTCATCCCAGCAGGGAAATTACCTTGCCTGTGGGCTGAAGTGCATTTGATCTCTTTCTCTTTTGTTTGGGTTGATCCATCCCATAAAACCAGTTTCAGATTGTTTTTGTCGTTTTCACGTGTGTACTTTCACAGAACTCGCAATATATCCTGCATAGATAATATTTACAGAAAAAGGACTCACTATTGCCTTTTTTCTGTGGTTTTGATCATCTATATATTTGATTGAATATACCTCTATGAGAGATGTCATTTTTACAGAGAAAACCTTTAAATTATGTGATTTAAAAAAAAGTATAATCTAGAAATGGGGATGCACATCTGGTTTTGGTGGATTAGAAGTTTATTTTTGTTTGAGAAAGGTAGATTTTACAATTAGATAAACAATGGATTCTGATTTTGAAGATTTTGTGGTTTTCCAGCTCTAACATACATTTGGTTTGGACTGCTATATCATGCACACAAACCACGTTCACACTTTTGTGCCAGAGCTAGAGATAATTACTGCAGACACATAACTGCTGATTTACACATTCTGATTATCTCAGAAGACACGTCTGTTGAAATTTCTTCTCTTTTTCCCAAAAGCTATCACTTGTGACTCCGTATGTAGGAATCCATTTGGTAGAGGGAGTACGGCTGCTTCACATATAAAAGAATATAGCCTTCACCGCTCTTTCCTCAACGGTACAAACTAACACTGGCTTCGTCAAGGACACCAACAGATACACGGTTTAAGTCTTTGTTCCACCACAGCATGACATGCAGCCATAATTTATCTGTTCAAGGCAAATTACTAACATTTATATGCTCTGTCTGTGCTTTCTGCCTCACATTTTCTTCATTCCTTTTTTCTTATCTGTTTCTACATTCCTTTGGTTTACCCAGCAGGCATGATTATTGCATGAAAATACTCGAAATAAGCTTTACAACTTCTTTCTTGGCTCTACCTGACTATCAACAGAAATAGATATCAGTTCGCAGAAATGCACAGTGGAAACATTTACAGCATGTAGTACACTCTTGACCTGCTGTTGAAGCTTGCACCTGTAGCTGTTCAAGGTTTGCTAACACAGTGAAGAAATTCTCAATTGTATCTTTTTTTTTAATCAATTTTAAACAACAAGTGTTATTCATTTTTTTCATATTTTTCATGAGTACTTCATTCTTTAGTTCAGCGTTTCCCAACCCTGGTCCTCAAGGCACACTGTCTTACATGTTTTAGAGGTTTCCCTGCTTTAATGTGCCTGATTCAACTGATTGCAGTTCAACAAATGCCTGTTAATCAATCATCAATTGAAATCAGCTGGACTGAAGCAAGGAAATACTTAAAACCTGCAGGGCAGTGTGCCTTGAGGACCAGGGTTGTGATACACAGCTTCATGAAACAGTTGAATAATAATTTATATTTTGTAACTGCTTTCTGGTCATGATAGCTAGGTACGCTGCAAACTGAGGCGTGTATATAATAATATGAAAAATGAATGAATGATATTGAATAATTCTATTTCTGTATTAAAAGTCTAAGATAAAAAACAATTTTCAATCACTTTTTCAGTTAAAATCCCCAACAGTAGAAAGGAATGTGAAGGAACAGGAAATAAAAACAGGTACAAAAATAGTGGAGATTAGAAACTGAGGCATAAAGTTTTCTTTGGTTATTTTTTCCCCCCCACCTTTATTCTTGTAAATTTAGGTTTATTATCACATTTAACTGTTAACCTCTAGCTCACCCTTACTTTGAAGGACCTTTTGACTGATTAATGAGCAGATTGGCAGCAACCTGGCTAATATCCAGAGGAGCAGAGCAACCTGAAAACGTTTCCTCATTAGCTTCAGTGCTGCATGAGGGTCAAAATTTAAACTATTGTGCTGCCACCTGTGTCTACAGGCTTATCACAGGAGCCTGTTTCTATTTCAAAGTCAGCCACTGATTTGGATAATGATAGGCAGAGCCAGGAACTGAACTGAACTGAACATATAGTTTAAACTACACACATACAGTTTAAACTATACTTTCATGCTTATGAAAATGGGTAATAAATTTGTCAAACACGTAGTATCTTGTTTATGATTAATCAGAAAGTAGTAGACTTGGAATAAGCACTGACCAAGGTGAAGGCTTAAGAGACCCAGACCATGGCATATAAAGGCGATTTGTCCTGAATTTTAGTTTTTAATTTTGTATAAACTAGTCTATAATTCCACCATTTCTGTGTTTTTTTGTGTGTCCGACCTATTTTGCAGTCAACACTGAGACGGATTATTCTGTAACCTCATGACTTTGCACTCACCTCTCATTATCCAATAATCTACTGGATTGTCGTTCTAAATCCAATCCTGTCCAATCTTCCCCCTTTCCTCCCTCCTATTCTAACAATAGGACATTTTGAATCTGGAATTTAGTGAGGTACATTTATAAACCAGAATATCAGCTGCATAAAAACAGATAATTAAGAGTGTATTTCTTGACAATTCTCCCAGATTCATAAAGTGAGTGTGCATGATGTGACCTTTTGGAGATGATGTAAAGAAGCTAAGTTTTACATAAAAAATCCTACTAAATACTACATTTTGCTATGATAGTATTTTAGAATATTTCTTGAAAAACAGACACTTATGTCTTATGTAACTGTGGAAGTGTGGTCTTAAGATTTTGCTTAATCATAAGTGTATTTTCTAGGAGAGCAGAGTTGCTGTTTTTACAGGATGACATAAAATATCCCTCCCTTTTTTGCAGCCTTGACTAGTCAAGTGAAAAGTTATTACTTTCTGATACGAGTTTACTCATGCAAAATGACAGACTCTCACATGGAAAGCATCAACTAACAAGTCCTTGTAAAGCTGTAAAAATAGTTAAGCAATCCTGATTTTATATTTGTAATGCTTTGCATGGATCTCATTAAAATTTTTCGAAAACCAGATTTAAGCCACATATTTTCAAAAACTGCTATTTAATCAATTTTAGAAAGTTTCAGATTCAAAGTAGAAACTTAAAAATGATTGGAATTTGGTAATATATTCTTAAGTACAAAAATATGCAGTTTCATGTTTAAAATGTACCTTTTGTGACTTCTTCTGTGGGTTATGCAATTTTAGAGCATAAAATCAGTAACAATTTAAGATTGAATTCACAAACACTGTTTGAAAGATTTCTCTATGAAGGGTGTGTACCAAAGGATGAAGTCAAATTAAATGTCCTGTTTTATTAGCTATAAGGAATACTGATCAAACTAAACACACAAAAACAATCACGATAAATTATTATCGTATTATAAGATTAAAGATTAAAGTAATCTTTAAGATTTAACAGTTTGAATTTAGTGACTGGAGTATATAAACTGTTCAATGGTATTCTGATTTTCTGAAATGCACCTGTGACACTATAAAGTGTGTTTGTGTTGTTGCTAAGGTAGAGAAAGCATTTAAGGTCTGTGGATCAACCCGGGTGTGCTGCAGAGCTATTTGTCTTTACTTCAGCGTTCTCAAAGATCCTGAGCCAAATGCTGGTCAAAACATGCATAGGTCAGAAACATGTAGTGTACATTTAGCAAACGTTTTTACCTTGACATACAAAGACACTGCATTGGTTTATGTGTTAACCTGAAATTTAAGTGTTATATTTACATATTTATCCAGTATTATTTAATGTGGAAGCAAAAAAAAAAAGTATATCTGAGACTTTTTTCCTCCTGACTTTTCTTTCCCCTGTCTTTAATTTTCCAAAGTTAAAGCCATGACTGTAACACAGGACGGATTAATGAGAACAGGGAAGCTAACATCTGCTCAAGGTGACAAGCAGGCATGCTGGGAGGAAGGTGGAGCCTTGTTTGAGCAAGAGATTATCAATGTTCTGGGGAATGTCTTCCTGCCAGCTGTCAGCATGTTGTACCACAGAGCTTTCACTTCCCTCTACAGTCAGATGGAATATTGAGAGATAGTGTAGCATTCAACCTTAGCAGTTCTAAAAGAGTTTTTCCTGTTTATTACAAGTATAATATTCAGATTTGCTTATAATCTTATTACTGCAGACGTCGTTTTGTTTTTCTGTGAAGTGTAAGACCCAGTTCTGTTATTGCATTCGCTAAATACAGTCTTGGAGGGAGTGAATACTTCTGAAAATAGAAAATAAATCTAACAATAATTAGCTACCACCTCTTCACACAACTGAAAAGTTGTAACAGTGATGATACTGTAAATGCTCTTTAAATGTCCTTTTCTTCTGGTTTGTCCAAAGTTTCAGATATAGTTCCAATTTTGGTGTTCTTACAAAAGCATACAACCTAATTTAAAGAACCTAAGAAATTATGTCATCACCACGCTCATGGTCTTTGTACGTCAGTTTCATTTGATTTAAATCATTGTTTACATGACTGCTGTACCAGCATCATAAATTGAAAAAATATGTCTCAAAATAGAAATTTCTGCCACATGCAGTCAGGGACAAAATCACAGACTGACCCTCACTGCCTGACACACGCAAAATATCCAGCATATCTGTGCAGAAAAGGAAAGCAGCTTGAGCAGATTTGAACTTTAAATGGAAAAAAAACCCATTATCATAACTATGGTTTTTAAAGTTCTGCAAATAGTTTTATAATAAGAGTTGTTATTTGTTTTTCCTTTTAACTGATAAGTTTTTTAGATTAGACAGAAATGGAGAAGGTGCTAAGGTTTGGTTGTATCCTACAGGCATGTTGTTTATACTGGATGACACTTCTTCTTACATCCTTCTTTCTGGACTAATTAACTAATTTTGTCTTTCTGAAATAATTGCTGAACATTCTTGATTTTTCAACAGACATGCCAAATATCTTGTAGTTAATTTTAACAACATATTGACAAAGGTTATTTTTGTCAATATGTTGACAAAAATAACCTTTTTTGGTTATTTTCATCAACTTTTCATTCCATCAAAAGCTGATGGAATGAAGATTTTGAAGGTGAAAGACCAACAGCTGTCAACCAATGTATTTCTAGTCCTAAATTCATTTTCGTCAAACCTTTATGGTCCTTTGTTTCTCTTTCAAAATTTTTACACCATTTTACCTGAAAATAGAATGAAAATGATTCACCTATTACCACTTACTCAATGCAGCATTAGACTACTTTGATTGATTATGATTTTCCAAAGTATTGATTGTATTGGCATGACAGTTTCTCATGCAGTGTTACCTGATCGCTTAAAGGTCATGCACATCCAACACAGATTTTAGGTCTTGACTTTTGTTTTCTATGATTTTCTATGTCTAGTCAGAGAATTCACAGGTAGATGTTTAAATACATTTATTAACTAATACAGTTTTACCTCCTGCCTCTATTCTCATCATTCCATCTACATGCTCCTAAACATGCTACGAAGAGATGATCGCAATCTTTGCTCTCTCAACATTTTCTCCTCATTTCAGGATGAGCAGAAAGAGTCTGTGACCTTGGAGCTCTAGGGAGGTTTTAGGACTGAAGGAAAACAAGTAAACACTGAGTAGCAGTAGCAGCCCTCAGTGCATGAAATGCAGAACGCAGCAGGCTAAGTAGACTGACCAAATTATTAGGGTGTGCTTGATGTATGCTGCAGTTAGAGAAAGATCACATTTGAAGCAGCAACACATTTGGAGATGACTATCTGAAATAGCTTCAAGAGTTTGCCTCACTTATGGATTTTGTATAAATAAATATTCTGACAGAGATTGGCACAGTATTTATTACCAACTCATATCTAAGACTTATGTCCCTAATTTATCCATTCCTGATGCTCTTTCTTGTAATTAATTATTCTGATTTCGGCTACATGTTTTAAAGCATTATCACTACCATATTTCAAAATGGTCTTTTAATAGACTGTGGCTAACTCCTTTTGAGTTGCTATTACTGGTTTCATCTTATTGTTTAATTGTTTTAAGAAATGAAGTTATGTTATTTTCCTCTTTACTATTGTTGACTATTGAAAGTTTAGTTCAGTTATGTATTGTGTACTCCACCCTTATTTCAAACTTCCTTTAAAGTTCTCGGTGTTCACATTTTGGTCGCAAAAAAATCTTCTACTATGATACTATCAAACTTGAATTTAAGATAAATACTGAAGAAAATAATTTATTTTGTGTGGTCTGTAAAAAGACACATTTCAGATTGAAAACATATTCATATTTTAGTGGTTTTATTTGATACATGTTCTTTTCACTCTATCTTTTCTCCGATTCTGAGCTTTTCTCTCTGATGAAGAAATATGAGCAACTTTGACACTGGGGAGATGGCCGAAAGGGTCAACTTTCTTTCTTCTTGTTTGTTAGTCAAACCCAGCAGCTGTGATTAACCTTCCAGTTTATTGGACATTTTCCAAACTATCCAACAGTTATCCTCCTCGGCACATGTAGTTTTTATTGTAAAGCCATTTAGTCTGATGAAATTACTCCTTTTAAAAAAAAAAGTGCAAATAAAATGGTATGCTGTGGTACACCTTTAAGCATTTTGCACCTGAAAGAGGAAGCACCAAGAGGTGAAACTGATTTTGAAATTCATATGTTGCTTAATTCCTTGAGATCAGAGCACAATCTGTTGCTTTTGAGTTCCTTTAGCCTTCTTCGTGTTGACTTCTTTTTAATTCCATGTCTCTGGTAGAGATTAGGCATGTGTGCTGATAGTGAAAATGAACTTTTTAAATCGTGTGGCAAATCATGTTAATGATTAACATCTATTTTTGTTTTTGATATAAAAATAGTCTGCTTATCAAAAACAGTGTAACAAAAGCAGAAGTCCATTCACACATGCATTCTTTCTCAATTTATTTGGATTGACTCAATTTTCCTGAGCCAAGTCTGGAGTCTGTAGCAGAGAAAACAATATAAGCAACAATGAAAAATGGGGACATTGTCTTTCTCTAGAAATACCATCTGGCTTCCTCTTGGACTTCAGCCACTAAGTGTTCATCAGGAGATTCAGGGAGTCTGCGGCTATCACTAACATATATTTTAGACACTCAGTCAAGTCTGACACTTAGATATTCCTGTGTAGTACCTTCTTACATTTCCCTCTGAAATTGTATGACTAAGAACATGTACTTCTGCATTTTACTTTTGAGTTTTATAATAAATCAAGCAAGTGTAACTGACTTACTTGAGTAAGTCTGAATAAACTGAAGGTCACCTGCTTCTTTATATGAGTTAAGAAAAACTTAATATCTTTATCATATTATATATTGTATCATATTGATGCTTAAAGAGCCCAAAAATTTACTATTTTAACATTTAATTCCTGTAGACCTTTTAAGTGTAGAAAGAGTGTCAGTCTTAATTTTTCTGCTAATTGCCATCATTTTCTGTTTTTGTAGAAACTGTATAAGCCTATGGAAACACTAAGGATGCTCTATCCCTGTTTTAAATGATTATTCCTCTACAAAGTAGGAATATAATCTCGACCGTAGCCAAGATGAGTACAATCGTTTGTGGCGAACGCACTCCCTAAAACATGGTCTGCATTTGCTTTGTTGTCTCTTTATGCTCTGATTTGTGTATTTGCGTATAAAAGGCAGGAAGAAATTTGGTTCAGTGGGCTGGAACATCTGCTATGAGTTCAATGGCAGAGATAAAGAACATGCTCTGGTAACCCTCCACCTTTACTGTAGAGCTGGCAGTATCCCTTCGGGTGCTATGAGTTATATCTCCAGCAGCCTAAATTAATTTATTAGAATAGAAGGGATCATAACTTCTAGAAGCCACATGTGCTCGTAGAACCCATGGAGCCTTTTTCAAGGACAGTTTGCTTAGATCATGAATACTACATAATTGGCAAGCCATAACAAAATATATCAGTGAAGCCCTGTCAGCTGTGCTTAGTGCATGCTTAGATTTTACGATATAAACTCTGTTTCAGTAGAAAGATGCAACCTTAGTGTATTTCTTATCAAATCAGGTTAGCTTTGGAATTGTAATTTTCAATTTTACAGTTTTGAAAACAAAATAATGCATAACTTTTTTTTGCCCAGCGTGTGAGGACATGATGGATGTTAAAGGAAATACTTTGATTTGTATACATTTTTTCTTTTTGCTTTGAGAAACACCAGAAAAAACTATTGAAATGTCTCATTTATCCAGGGCGCACAAAACACACATTAGTTATTATTGAAATTTAATCATGCAAGTTTATTAACATGTCCTGTGGGCTTCCCTGCACCTCTTTAGAGGTAATATATATACAGCAAAGGCATGCCATTCATTAACATTGTGCAATGTTGTGTATCTCCAAAGTTCATTTGTTTCCCTAATCTGGTTTTCAATTACACATCCAACTGATTATGAGCTTTGTTCAGTCGCAGAGCAGTGCACAGCATTAAATTGATGTCTCTCTGTTGTTATCACACCACTGTGTTATTAGTTTGATCCTTTATTAAGCCAGTTCATGAGACCAGAACTGCACTTTATTTAAAAGAAATACTTAGAGCTCAAACTGTGCATGTTGAGCATTTAATTTTATTTAAGAAGTAATTCTTCACTTTCAGCACTAAGGTATTTTTTAACTTCACAGTGGCTACAGTTAATATTCTAAAGGCAAGGTCTGTTTATTTATGTAGCACCATTCTTATACAAGGCAATCCAAAGTGCTGTACAAGACATCAAAAGAAAGACAAATTGAAAATGACAAATCTAAGCATAAAAGTATATCATAAAAGAAAGATGTTAAATTACAGATGTTAAAAGCACATTTGAACCTGAAACTAGAGTAAGCTTTTATTTTCAATTTTAAAAATCTAGTATTACTGTGTCTGCTTTGAAAGATTCAGTGTTAAATACAGTATGTTAAAAATGTTATTTCAAACTAATCTAAATGTTTGAAGGGAAATTTATTTTTTGTGTCTTTGTAATAGTAATTGAAGTGTTTTGAAATTTCAGAGAATTTGCAGTTAAGATGAGATCCTCCAATCAGAACACAGAATAAGATTTAGTCAGGTTTCTCGCCGATAAGCGTTGTAGTTAGATGTGTATAAACCTATGAAGACTTCCCAGAGCAATGAAATGTCATTCCCATGATCAGTTGATTTTTACATATGAAAAAAAAGAAATGCAGACACCCGGGGGCATGCGGTCAGGAGAGGCCTGACCGCATGTCAGGCCTCCTTATTTTCATTATGGAAAAATAATATATAATGATAAAATAATTTATATTGCTATTTTCACCCTGTGTTCTGTACTATAAAGTACCTATTTTTCATTTAACTTACCATAACCAATTCCACCAGCTATGAACCTCACCGCATGTCACTGGTGACACCAGAGAAAAGTAAAGGATTTCCACACTGATGCAAATGAACACTTTAATTCCACAGCCTTGATTCCAGTGCACATGCACTATTCACACACACTTAAGAAACATAACATGATTTGCATGATTTTGCATGAAAACAGTCTAATTTCATCATGTTTAGACTAATGTAATGTCTGTTTTTTTGTCAATATTCAAGGATACACTATGGGAAAACAAACTCACAGCAGTATAATCATCATCAGAAAAACTGAGTCAAGATTTTAGAGTAGTTACCAGGCATTCAGGGTCTCTCTCTCTCTTTAAAACTTCATTTTAAAAGACTGTTGCTATTTAAGTAATTCCTTTTCTAAAACATGAAGTCAACTAGTGAAACAGTGTCATGTCACTGGCAATATGACAGTGATCACTTAAAAAAAAAAAACACCAAGCCGAAGTGCCAAAGGAAAAAAAAAAACATTTTCACACTGACTCAGTGTAATTTGTCTAATGAAAGGCGTCAAGATTAAATACAGATGAATAAAAACATGGGAGAAATATGCAGTACTATTCACTTCAAGTTTTCTTTGCATCGCTGACTCACAGATGTCAATATCTGACTATGGAAGCTTGTCTGATTGTTATGTTTTGTACTTTCCAGCACTTTTCTATATTTGATTTGCACACTTTCTCTCATTAAGTCAAATTTCAGCAATTTGAGTTCTGTTTGTCCCTGAGGCACAGAACATCTCTCCAAAGTCTCCCCCTCCTTCTGTCTGATGCTCTTCATCCATCTCCCTGTATGCCCCCTTTTAGCATTTGCTTAATTTCTCCTGACTTAAGCTTCTCTTCCGAAACACTGGTTTGAACACGTGTTTTGCACAATCCCTAAAAGTCTTACAGGCACACACAAAACAAACAGTGTCAAGTTGCATTAGATGTTAAAGCGATGGGTAGCAGCTCAGTCAGAATGCAAAGTTGGCATCCGTACAAAGACGATTCACCTCATAGTGCACAAGTTCGGTCACTGAGTCGCTTTCAGGTCCCATAGGAAACATAATGTTTGAATGTACTGTAGCAGATGGAGAACAGCACTTCAAAAATGTTATTTAAAATCACTCAAATTTTAATCCAGTTTTCTCCCTCTTTATTTCTTGACTTCTCTTACTGCGCCTTGATTGCGGATGGTCACCCCAAATATTTTGTTCATCTCTATTATTCTTTCCTCAAAGCATTATTACCAGTTTCTCACCAAAAATCAAATTTTGGTTTTAGCACAAGAATAGACCCTCACACCAGAGTTTCTACCCCACATGCAGACTGTTGCTAGATCTGACCAAATGTTTTCTAAACAATAACATTATGTGTTATTAATTTGGTGTAAAGAGATGATAGTGTTTTCCGATGACGAACTGCTACAAAGTAAAAATCAGATTTTTACTCCCGTGTTGAATGTCTGTTTTATAATATATTTACCAAAGAAAAAAAATCACTTTTCTGCAAAATTCACCAACTGCACAATTCTTGTTAAGTTGTAAGTAGTACAAGATAAGTAGCATTTCAAAAGACCAGAAGAAATCTTGTTTTATGAACAATAACAATATTCGTTGCTAAGAGACGAGCATGTTTTCTGGTAAGGAAGTGCTGCAAAGTAAACATTTGATTTTTACTTTTGCAAAATTCACCAACTGCACAATTCTTGTTAAGTAGTATAAGATAAGTAGAATTTCAAAAGAACAAAAGAAATCTCATGTTTTTTGAACAATAACATTTGTTGTTAAGCTGTTGCTAAGAGATGAACGCGTTTTCTGGTAACAAAGTTTCGCGAAGTAAACACCTGATTTTTACTTTTGCAAAATTTACCAACTGTAAATTAATTGTGTTTAAGCAGTATTTCAAAAGAAGTTATTTCTTATAAACAATAACTTTTTCTCACACTGATCTTCACTTTCACTGTAGGTCACATGGCTCATTTCATAGTGACCCTAATGTGATTGATTCTGTGACTTCTTGGTATCAGGAGCTTCTGCAGTCCTGCAATAGTTGGATGATTAAAATTTCATTCAAGCCAAAAGCAGAATGTTGAATGCAACTGAACAATAAGAATTAGAGAACTGTCTTGAATTCACGTTGCTTTTCATTCTGTTATTTGTAAGATATCACATAAGTACATATATTAAACTTATATGGACATTCTGGAGTTTTATCAGCTTCCTCCAATGTATTCATGATTGTCCGGATTGATTTCTGCTCTGGCTTGAGATTCCAAATGAGATGGTGAAATTTTTTCAAATTAGTTTTCACCTAAAGTTCCCATCCCAACCTCAGCAAACAGCAGCAGCCTATTTTGTTTTACGTACGGCTTGAAGAGTAAAAACATGAAATATAGTTCCCCCAACACACCCAGGGTGCATTCACACCAGCCCTGTTTAGATTTAATTCAACTCTAGTTCATTTGCATAGAAAGCACAATTTGTTTGGAGAGAGAACAATCAAACTCTGATGCTGAACAAAAAAGCAAACAGGCTGAGGTCTCGGTTTGGTTGAAGTGAATGCATGCCCAGCAGACTGGTATTCAGTCCAGTCAGTATATCCATATGTGTAGCACAAACAGGTGCATTACATGCACTTTGTACATCATGACAACAATTTACTGGTCAGGTTTGAAAATGACAAAAGAAAAAGAGAAAACCACTAGAATCTAAATGCCACTCCATTTTTGTTTACATTTTATATCTATGTGGCGTTTTGTTATCTTTGATGCACCATTGTTACTTATATGAAACAGGGACAATATTATAACCACTGACTTGTTCATATAAGTTCTGTATACCAAAGATCATACAGTATTAGAAGTATTTTGCCAATTAATTGAATAATTTCACAGTTAAGTAAATTAAGTCAATTTACAGTTAATTTTGCAGCGTGTTAACATCATATCTGGGAGATGTCAGTAAATTTCAGCAAAATAAGGTTTCATTTTAGTTATCCCATGTGAATGCACCATATAAAAAGCAGTCAATAAGGAGTAATTTATTTATTACATGGGTCCCCTGGATAATGCTTATCCCATGAAAACAGGGCTTCAGGTTGCGATTTTTCAAAAATGTTTGACAGCGAAATCATAACTTATTCATGGTTTATATATTTGTAAATAAATTCAGGCAGTAAGGGGTTAAATATAATTGTTCCTGTAGGATACAAAAATGTGTACAGATATGTTTAGTTGTTTTGTTCTATCGCATTTATCAGAATAATGTTTTACTCTATATGAGATGAAAGGGTCAAGCATGAAGTAGATATGATCTGTTTTCATCATTTTATACAAGATGAAAGAGTAAAACTGACATTTTCCTCTCATCTTACTTGTTTCATGTCTTAGTGATTCAGTTCCACTTTTCTTTGTTACATACTTTCTATTTTTACCCAGATTTGGCAGCTGTGACTTGTTGGAGGAGGCACATGTCATGTAACTGTTTGCGTAAAGCTATGTAGGGATGACTTGTTTGTTTCGAAGGCTTTTGAGATTGCCTCATTAAAACTCATTTTAGCTGAGATGTTACAAGGTGGAATTTTGTGGTTTCATAATCCCATCTTCACACAAATAATTGAAACCTGAAAATACCACACTCTTAAGTGTTTTTTTTAGTCTAAATGGCTGAAATTGTTAAGATGGTTAACATGACAGTTCTTAGTAATGAACTGCCATTTACGAGGTGAATTAATGAGAATAACATCTGAGGCTACAGGGCCACAGCAGTGCTGTTTGGGATGCAAGCAGCTAATTTATGAAATGAACCAGAAGTGTATCAGAGTGCGGTTGCTCCACATTCAAGCAATTCCAAAGTTGGATCAGGTGTGTAATATTTACATTAGAGAAACTGTTCACAGGGCTCTATCACAGGTAATTTTGGACCAACATTGTCACCAAATAGAGTTCTGCAAAAAATATTTACCTCTCTTGCATAAGCGCTTTTATGAACCCAGGTGGTGTTTTCTATATCAAGGTCAGAGAAGAGAGAAAGCAAACTTGGACAGATTGCAGCGAAGGGAGGAATTAAGGCATTGCCTCTCTTTGCAGGTTTACAAGTACTAGATTTGTATTTGCATATCTGTTCACAAGGTCTGATACAGAGTGGAGCACTTCCAGCCACCAACAGCTGTCTGTGTGTGGTGGACCTTGAGACTGGATTTGGCCAATTCGAACTTGGTATCACTCCGCTGAGAAGCATTTTGAGTATGTGTGGTGTACTCTGTTTTTTGTTTTTTTTTTATATCTATGCTTATGTGTGGAAGATGCCAAATGTTTTGCCTAAAATCGGATCCACTAAGTAGTTTAAGTCGTATCTAACTTCCCATGACTCATGCTGGAAACTGAAAAATTTAGCTTAGCCACACTTTGTAAACTCTGTCTTGCAGAGTTGGTGCCAGGCATGTTTTAGAATAACCCAGTCAAAGTCCAAACCTAAATCTTTTTCCAGGATTTCAAAAGTATTACCAACTTTCTGTTTGTCAATGACAAAAAATTTCCAGTAAGGATGAGGAAGACTGTTGTTGTAACGATACAAAATATAATGGGCAGGAGTAATTTAGTAAGAACCTGGATAAACTGAAAGCTTACTTCTTTTTCTTGTTTGCAATATTTAACCCACTGTGTGTGAAATGACTGTTGGCATCAGGGACATATTTATAACATATGTATTGCTTCTCTTCCATTAACACAGCCAGCACATGCAAAATCCTAATCTAAATAGGCCGGAAAACACCACTTTTGCACATATAATCAATTGTGCATGAGATTTTTGTAGATTGTACATAACTTATGTGAAATCTTTTAAGATCAGGCTCTCTGTGACTTTACAACCTATCCTCCCCCAAAAATTGACAGAAGTTACTTGCTAATAACCCAGAGATTTTGGGACAAAAAGAAACCAATTTGCTGCCTAGAAACACAAAAAGAAGCCACACAATAGTTTTGTCAGTTTTTGTTAATTTCTCATAAAATAGGCATGTACAGTGAGGTTTTGTGAACATCTTTTAAGGAGAATTATGCATACTGATAAGAGGCACCGACTACAAATAAAAACACACAATATGAACAGCATATAATTCTGGTTGAAAATACAATTAAATAATATCATCCTCCTTGGGGCAGTTCAGCATTTTCTGTGTCAAATATCAAACTTTTACCATGTATTTTACCTAAAGCCTTCCTTCATCCTGAAGGTAAACTTCTATGCTTTTGTTGCAAAAAGATATTCCAAAGCCAAAGTTGATGTCTCAACAACTCCTGCTTATATTGTCATCAAACTGGCAGTGAGAAACAAAACCTGTGCTGGTTGCTTGTAGACTGAGACATTCTGGCCTAAATTACCTTTAAGACACTTTAATATTTAAATTTCCAGAAAAAATTCAAAGTGTTTTCTCAATAGGCTTCATCGTTTTTCAAAGTCTCATCAAAAATGAAACATAGTTGTCAACAACGCTCTATGTACATGTCTTCACATTTCCAGTGTGCATTGTTGGCAGAGAGGACAGCACATTTGCAAATCCAAAAAAGCATAAATGTTAATCATCAGGTGGCAAGGCTCTGTCTGCTCTTGGTCCATTGATTTAATGTAATGGTACTTAATCTACTGCAGTAGCAGTTGTGCTGGGTCATGATGCTTTTGTTCCTCATCAGTGTCGCTTACATCTCCAGTCATGGTAAAATCCCACATCTGAGGTTCACCTTTGTGCACGACAAGCTGAAATATATTTGTCTTATGCCACTCAGGATCAGAGAGGGCGATTGGGGAATAAAAAAAAAATTCGGATTTACCCTAAATCTTCTACATCAGTCACCCGGTAATCCGTGTTGCATGAGAGATTAGCAAAGGGTTTGTCTTTTGCTATTTTTTTGTAACAAAAGATTTAGGCCAAATGTGATGTCAATGGGATTGACCTTTTCCTCAAAACTCATTTAAAATCTTGCCTTTCAGTCAAAAGTTGTTTCTTTTATATCATGAGTTTTTGACAACATGTGACAAAATATAACACAGTATGCAACAAACACTTCAACCTTTAGGGGATATGCTTAGTGAGAAACGTAAGTCACTAACCAAGTGATTCAGCTAATCACACTAAATATAGTCAGTAAATGGATTGAAAAAGAAATATTTTTACAATTTAAAAAACTGCAAAGTCACAATTAAGTATGACTTTTACCCACACTGATAAAATTCCTCTCATTACATTTGTGGATACAGAACCTTGGTTTGAGCTGCTCACAGAGCGACTCAAAAGATTAATACTTAAAGAAGAAATGAGACAGACTAGAAATGCAAAAGGAGATGTAGTAAATTAAAAATCCAGCAGTGATACGGGAGAGAGGTTGGAAGTAATTTCAAGGTTCTTAAATTAACTTGCAGCGGTGCTGATGTGCTAGTCAAGAAAGACTCAGGCGCTGTCCGGACCTGGTAGTATCATACGTCCTAGCTGGTTCTGCTGAAAACAGAGCAGCTGAAAATGACACCTGGGATGTCAGGTGTCATTTTGTGACGTCAGAAGACGTCACAAAGTACGTCTTGTGTTATCAGATCAGACAAAAACAAATAAAAATGTGTAAATATCATTGAGCAAGACACAGAGCATCAACACGTTTGCTTATTTTTCTGTAACATTATATACTCTAGTTCAGTTACTCCAGCAACCATTTTACTCAGGCATCCATGTGGTCAGCAATCCTCTGAGTTTCAATGTATGAATTGAGTCAGTTTGTCCCAGTAAGAACTGGCCAAACTAATGCAAATACAATAGTCCAGCCAACCTCCTACTGGGGTCTTAATGGGTCTTTTCGGAATCCATCTCAAGTGTGTTCACAACTGTACTGTACTCCCAACTATCATATGTGAACGGATTCCAATTTAACTTGGATCATTAAAATCTGAATATGAATTCCACTTAATAAAAAAATACATATATCCATAATATCTGACTGAATAAGGAATTCACAGGTAGATTCAAGCAGAAACTAATATGGTGCTGCAGCCTAATTTACAGAACAAACAGCAAAAAAATATCCATTCTCAACAAATGAAGCAGTATTGTGTTGTGTATCTAAAAATGTAAAAGAAAAACTACAATAACTACAATGCAGACCAGGACTGTAATGTGAGAAACCTTCCTTGAAAGTTTGTAATGATGGATAAACAGAGGGATGTGAGGGAAAACAGAAAAATGAAGGATTGTGAGGAGGCTACTCTGATAAGACGTGACGTCACAGCGGTGGCAGGTAAACTAACACGGAGTGTTAGGGATAAATGTGAAAAGTGCATCAAAGTGAGTTTCTACACTATTAACAATAGCATCAAGCATCAACATCTTACTATTTGCATGATGTTAGGAAAGCCACCTCAAAGACAAAAAAACAATCTTGAAAAAATGCACAAAGAAAAGTGCAACGACACAATAAGACCTTATGTACAGTGTATCAGCTTGTGAGGCTTTAAGTAGAAGTAGTTCAGGATCTCTGTATATTATAGATACCAACATGTTTGGATTCTTTCTGAAGCAATTTTCCTTCTCCTTCTCAGCGTGGCAAGAAATTAGCTTTATGTAAAGTCTTTTGACACGGCCTCAATGAAATTTGGAGCTGACATGAGTATAGTGAAGGTGCAGATGATGGAGAACAGCGAAAAGGCCACCAAGCATAAGCGATCCACCACAGCGGCGGCAAACTTCCACTCGCTGCAGATTTCCTCCCCTTCGTCCTGGTCTCGAAAGCGCCTGGCGATGTACTGCACTTCCTCCAGGATGAGGGAGATTTCCGGGATCTGCTCTAGCAGCATTGTCCGTGTGTGGTCCGAGTGGATATCAGGCTGGGAGGAGCCACTCAGGTGGTTTCCTCCGCCTCCTTCACCGTCGATGCCACATGTCACCAGGCCTGAGTCGGTGCTTGGTGGGAAGGCGGGGTTGTCTGTTCCTGTGGAGTGGTAGCCAAAGTACAGGTTCATGTTGCCGTTGGTTGTGGTTGACTGGGCCTGCCCTGGTATCGTGCTCATCTGGATGCTGGTGGTGCTGGTGTGGTGCGGAGGAGAGTGAGAGTATTTGTACGTTGGAGGGTTACTGGAGCTCACTGCTGGCTTATTTTCTTCCCCGGGCTTCTTCATGCGGAGGAACCAAGCGCACCAGTTCAGAAGAATCACACGGATCTGGTTGATGGGAATATGGGAGTTTAAAGAAAGGACAAAACAGGCATAAAATGTTTATGTTCCAGATAATCAAAAAATATGCTATCAGAAAACAATAGCCGAAGTAAATATAAAAGGCAATTTTTAAAATATTCAATTTATTTGGGAGAAAAAAGCTATCAAATCAAACTGACTGTATGTTAAAATATAACAAAATTAACTATGATTAGCTATGTTGGTTTGCTCAAAGGGGCAGAATTATGTATTTTCCAGCCAAATAGCCATTTTATAGCACAGTGAAGTTACTGTATAAAATACTATATATACCCAAAATGTACCCAAATGTCCTTGCAACCAGTCAGATTGAAGGATTTCTCAAAGATGCATGAAATAGTCAAAGCAACACTCCAGGTATGTTCTTGATCAGAAATTTATGTCATTAAATATAAAGCTCAAAAAAGTTGATTTTACATTGCCCTACCCCTTTAAGTTTTTCTAGCTGCTCTCAGTTCTGGTTACTGCAAAACATGTGGAATCAAGAAATCCCTTAAATAGAACTGTCAACACGAAGAGGGGTTGAAGATATAAAAAGCAGCACATCATGCCCACATTTGTAGAAAATTATGACTGGTCTGCTGAAATTATTCCAAGCATACATCAAGTTCCCATCTAGGAGATCAAAAAAGAAACCAGAACAATAAAGCACAGGTCACACTCGCAGTAACACATTCAATATGTTGGGATTTAGTGCAAAGAGAAGAAAGCGAGGCAGAAAATGGCTTTAAACAGATTTTAATGGCTCTCTGTGGCTGAGTGGAAGGATTAGTTTTGGCTTGTTGGAGGATTGTGAGTTTAATTCCAGGCCCCCCCAACAATATACTGAAGTGCATTGTATAGGTGTGGATAGAAAAACTGTAACTGTAACTGTAACTTGTGAAAAAATGCTTTGAGTAGTCGGTAACAAAAAAACTGCCAAATATTCACTTTAGTTAACTAGAGCATAGAAATGTTTCATAGTTAAAACTACTATTTTAGATACATCCTGTGCATCATAATTATCCATCCCAACAACTCAATAATTCCCAAATGTTTTGCAGAAACATGATAAGAAATAAAACAAGGAAATCTGAGTGACTCAAATCTGTGTGAACCGAACCTTCACAAAAAGTTTTTCAGAAAGGCAGTAATACTTTATTTTAGACTTTTCATATCTGTTTACTTTCACGAGCACCTTTAACCTACCCATTTAGGCATTTTCCCCCCTCTGGGATCGTGGTGGTGGAACTGAAGAACCAGGACTGTTACCACTACAGACAAGCCCACAATCATCATGGTGCTGGCAAAGTACTGTGCTGAAAGTAAACAAAACATTTACATCATACATCCCGCTAAGGGTAATGAAAACAATGCAATTAATATAATTTGTAACTAGCACCACAATTTCATACTGAAGGGATTTTTTGTGGATATATAACAAATCATAAATAAACTATCCAAAATGTATAAAGACAGACATAAAGAAATAAAATAGAATATGATAGGTGTATGCTGATTTGCAGAACCCTGTCTTCGTGGATTTAATGCAGTTTCTGTTACGCAGCTATCCAGACTAATCCAATTATCATACATTTCCATATTAAACCACAAGTAGAAACTATATGAAACCCCATCAGATGGATTCCCATTGAACATCAGTTCTACTTTTTTCTGCAGTGAGCTCACACATCATGAAGGAAACTTTGCTAATGGCTTAGTTTTCTATCACCGAGCTACCAGATGATGCAGAGCAACTATTTTATCTGCTGTTTTCCCTCTCATCTCTCAGCCCACCGTCCTGTCTGCTCGTGTGTGCGTCAGCACAGTCTTACACGGCGCAACTCAATGTTTGTCTCCAGCAATGAGCATAATCTTCAGATACTGCAGAAACAATAAAACATCCACCTTACACCTGCACATCTTTTCCACGGTTACAACAAATCATTCAGTGGAAAAAATGTTCTGTTAGACTGTTGTGACAAAAGATCTATAAGTCTGATTGGAAGAAAATTGTTGTGGTGCTTTCTAGGGTGTAGAGACTCAAATATGAGAGAGAAAAACAAAAAAACATGTAAAATGTTGTGTTGGAGATGAAGAAATCACAATTCTGTGGTAGATTACCTATACATGGTTTTTATAATGCTTTGACCTTCCAGTAACAAATTTATCTGCTTCCCAAGTCAGTCAAAAGAAAAGTCAAAAATTAATACATAGATGACATCATTTGGAAGTCTCTGTTTACATGTCCTAGAATATGTCAAACTCACCAAATCCATTATATTACATAATGCGGAAAGCTCAAAAAGATAAACCTAGGAAATATGCTGTGTTATGATAAGTCTTTCTGCAGCAGACCAACTAAGTCACTGACTGACCTTGACATATAAAATATTTTCCTAAATCTCTGATTCCTTTGACTAATTTTTAAATAGCTTAATGACTAACATGCAATTTCTTGGCACATCTCAACTTTTTTTTTTTTTTTATGAACTTGATTATCTTTCAAAATCTTCCTTGCATCTACCAAACTAGGTTAATTGATGATTGCTATTTAGTGAGAATTCACTAATTCGGAAAGTGGTACACTTGCAAATCATTTTTCTATCTCCCTTTTCTTTTAATGAGCATTAATTACCAGCAAAGGATGTCTTACCAATTAGAGGAACAGAGTCTGAAGTGGCGGGCATGATCTCTGCAACAAGCAGCATGAACACCGTTAGAGAAAGCAGCACAGTAATACCTAGAGAAAGAAGATGAAACCACATTGGAGGACTGCTGTCATTGTCTGTCTGCTTTTCTGCTAATTATTAACTTATAAGACCTAAAAATAAATGCAACTTCTGACATAATCACAGGTTTGAAAAAAAAGGTACATTTATCTTGGAGTGTTTGTGTTTTCATTTAATTTGACCCTGTCTCACAAGGTGCCATTTAAAATCAAGCTGGCGTTTTCAGGTTCCCGTAATTGTCTTGTGCTGTGCTTATGATCGACTTTTTATTCATCTGCCAATGAACGACCACCTTGAATGCTAATCTACATCTTTAATGTCAGTATTAGCATAGGAAAACGACAAATAGGTGGCTCTGAAACACCACTGAGACCTGCTTTTGAGGTAGGGAAGGTGTACAAGTATATTCTAGTCTAAGTTTATGAGTCAGTCTCCTCTTGTGTTAGTGTAGGATTGTCTCAGTGTTTAAGGCTGTACTGGTGTGTGGTCTCAGCCTGTACCCAGTGAGATCTTTTCTCCAGAGTCAGCTGGAAGCAGAAAAACCAAAAGGGCCAATCCAGAAATCAGCACACAGGGGATGAGCAGGTTGAGGCCGTAGTACAAAGTCCTGCGTCGCATAGTGACGGTGAACGTCACATCAGGGTAGGGCTCCTTGCAGCACTCATAGTACAACTCGTTGCGCTTTCCAGGCACACCTGGAGGGCAAAAAGGTGAGAAGGCAATAAATGTCGGCGGTTGAACAAACTGGACATGTTGGAATTCATTGAAGAAAGACTGTAGAATGGCTAGAAAGGTCAGAATGTTGTTCTCTTTTACCTTTACAGACAGAAATGCTTCAAAGACTTCCGGTGGAGCGAATGGCGGGGTAGGACGCGTGTAGCTGAGCTCCCACAACTATTAGATATAATTGTTATTTTAGGCACATTTTTGCTAGCTTTTAACTCCCTCTCGGTGTGTTTTTTTGTTCACTCGTCTCAAGTCTTGGCTTTTTTCTCTTAATTAAAATGCCTCCAAAAGTCAAACCGTCCACACAGCATCAGAGGCCTGCTTCTCATGCTACATCCTCGCCGCGTGGTGACTCTCCTACTCGCTCGGATGAACTCGCTGACATTTCTCCTTCCTCGGCCTTTAAGTCTGAGCTGCTATCGGCTCTTCGGGTTGAAATGGCACTTATCTTCAAGACTGAACTCCAAGCAGCTCTCACTGAAAATTTGTCGAGTATAAAGGCTGAACTCCTAGCAGTGAAGTCGGAATTGACTAGCAATATTACAACTGTTCAGCTGGATGTGCGCGCCCTGAAGGACACCGTGGGCGAGTTGGAGACATCATGCTCTACGTGCGCTGACGATATCACTACTCTACAGGCTAAGGTCCAGCAGATGTCCACGGATTTGAAAAAATTGGACAATAAATGTGATGACCTGGAGGCCAGATCTCGTCGCAACAATTTGCGACTGATAGGCATCTCAGAGGATTTTTCCACCACATCTACAGCCATTTCCACTTTGCTTAAGGAGGCTTTTCAGCTGGAGAAAGAGCCCTTGGTCGACCGTGCCCATCGTACTCTCCAACCGAGGCCGAAACCTGGTGAGCGACCTCGTCCTATAGTTGTTCGTATGCATTATCATTCGGACTGTGTGGACATTTTACGTCGAGCTAGGACCCAGCAGCGGATCACGGTTGGAGGCACGCGCATCTCTGTTTTTCCTGACCACACGTCGAGGACCGCCCGAGCCCGTGCTGCTTTTAATGATGTACGCCGTCAGCTCCGCGAGATCCCCGGGATCCGTTTCGGTCTGCTCTATCCAGCGCGACTCCGGGTCACACACAATGGTATGGAGAGGGAGTTTAATTCACCAGATGAGGCCAGCGTCTTCATCAAGTCCCTCAAAGTATAAGAGAGCTTTGCAAAGGTACACGGCTTTGATTAAGCAGCTACGTGTCACATTTACTGGGTATTATTATTATTATTATTATTCTCTTTGCCTTACAGAGCCTATGTTCTCTTTTTGTAATTAACATTTTGTAATTTGTTATATTTTGGTCTCAACTGGATGTGCCATAATGACGAATGTTGTTGAGCTTGCGGGAGCTTGGTCTGCAGCTTTTCTGCTTTTACGTTGCTAAAAACTGTGAGCATCCATTTTAGGGATCTGACTCCTTTTGGGGTCTGCACTGGGTTCCCCATCGTTTGGGGATGGGGTCGTTGTAAGTGCTGCGGGGGTGGTGTGGGGGGGGGGAAGTTGTTGTTCTATTTGTTAGGGTTCCTTCTTTTCGTTTTTTTTTTTTTTTTTTGTTTTGTTTTGTTTTGTGGTGGTGGGGGTCGGTACACCATACTCAATTTTTCTGTCTCTACATTTACAATCGTCTTGAAACATGTCTACTAAAGATAACAATGTGAACATCCCACAAACGGGGTCTTCTGTGAGATTTTTGAGCTGGAACATCAAAGGTATGGGGAGCCCACTTAAGAGATCAAGGATTTTTGCCCATTTGAAACATCTTAAAGCTGACCTAGTGTTTTTACAGGAAACCCATATGCGCATCAGAGATCAGGTCAGACTAAAATGTCCCTGGGCTTCTGATGTATTTCATTCAAATTTTAACTCTAAAGCCAGGGGGTTGCTATTTTAGTTAGTAAATCAATTCAGTTTTCGGCTTCTAAAATTATTTCGGATAAAAATGGTAGATACTTAATTGTTATTGGTAAATTATTCCATGTCCCAATTCTATTAGTGAATATATATGCCCCCTACTTTGATGACCCAAACTTTATGAATAAGCTTTTTGAATCTCTTCCTTCTTTAGATAATAATCTCCTTATTGTAGGCGGGGATATGAATTGTGTCATCGATCCCAAATTAGATAGGTCTGCCCCACGCAGTTTGGTCCCTACATTAATGTCTAGATCACTCTCAGATTTCATGTCAAAGAATGGATGCGCTGATCCGTGGAGATTTTATAATCCCCAATCCAAGAAATTTTCTTTCTTTTCCCACTTGCATCAGTCTTTCTCTCGAATTGATTATTTTTTTGTCGACTCTAAATTAATTCCAAATGTTCTATCTGTTGATTATCACTCTATTGTTATTTCTGATCATGCCCCTCTTTCATTAGATATTAAGTTTGCTCTTCAACATCGGTATGCCACACCTTGGAGATTCAACCCTCTACTTCTTTCAGATGAAAGGTTCAACACATTTATCGCAGCTCAAATTGATGATTTCATTGTACTAAATCAAAATGAGAGTAATCCAATTTCATATTCTTTACTTTGGGAATCATTAAAAGCGTTTTTACGAGGTCAAATTATCTCATATTCCGCCCACTTGAATAAGGTGCGCAAAGCGAAATTGTTAGAACTTAGTACTGACATTACTAATCTGGATCAACAAATTGCTATTTCCCCCTCTCCAGGTTTACTTAAACAACGGGTTGACTTACAGACTGAATTTGATCTTCTTACCACCAATGATGCAGAGCGACTTCTCTTACGGTCACGCTCTACTTATTTTGAACATGGTGATAAGGCTAGCCGACTTCTCGCTCACCAGCTTCGTTGTCGGGCAGCTTCGCACATGATCCCACAGATTATGGACTTGTCAGGCACTCTACATCAGGATCCCACTACTATTAATTCGGTTTTTCAGTCTTTTTATTCTGTGTTATTTGAATCTGAATTTCCAGCTAATCCTACTGAAATGAATCAGTTCCTTGATAGCCTCAACTTCCCTGTGATAAACCCAAATGTTGCTAAGGAACTTGACTTGCCTTTAACCATAGAGGAGATTGTTGCTGCCATGAAAAGCATGCAAAGTAGCAAAGCTCCCGGACCGGATGGATTCCCTGTTGAATTTTTTAAAAAGTTCCAAGACAAGCTATCCCCAATTCTCCACGCGGTATACAAAGAGTCACTACAAAAGGGCAGTCTCCCTCATACTTTAACACAAGCCTCTATTTGTCTCCTCTTAAAAAAGGATAAAGATCCCAATATTTGTAGCTCATACAGACCTCTCTCTTTAATAAATGTAGACGCTAAGATCCTTGCTAAGGCTTTGGCCTATCGTCTGGAAAGTATAGTACCAACTATAGTCTCACATGAGCAAACTGGATTTGTTAAGGGGAGGCAACTCTTCTTTAATGTCCGTACACTCCTGAACATTATTTACTCTAAATCCTCCACTGAAATACCTGAAGTTGTGATCTCGGTCGACGCTGAGAAAGCGTTCGACAGAGTTGAATGGGATTACTTATTTGCAGTTTTAAAGAGATTTGGACTGGGTGATGCATTCATTTCTTGTATACGTCTCCTTTATGTTTCCCCTCATGCTAGTGTCTCCTCCAATGGTATTCAATCCAGTTTTTTCAGACTTTTCCGCGGCACTAGACAGGGATGTCCGTTATCCCCTTTGTTGTTTGCTTTGGCTATAGAGCCTCTCTCAATCTTTTTAAGGTCCTCTAACACTTTCACCGGAATTTCCCGATTAGGCACAGAATTCAAACTATCTCTTTATGCTGACGATTTATTGCTGTACGTCTCAAACCCTAGTCTTTCCATCTCGTCAATTTTATCTACTTTTCAAAGGTTTGGATCTTTTTCTGGTTACAGAGTAAATATTGCTAAAAGTGAATGCTACCCTATCAACGCGGCTGCATTAAAGCTTTTACACTCCGACATTCCGTTCAAGTTGAGCTGCTCTGGTTTTAAGTACCTGGGCGTCAGTATAACCAGGTCATTAAGCTCTCTTTTTGCTGCTAACTTTTTGCCTTTAATTGCTAAAGTTAAATTGGACCTCCGAAGATGGAATAGTTTACCTCTTTCACTTATAGGTAGAATCAATGCAATTAAAATGAATGTTTTACCTAAATTCTTATTTTTGTTCAATAGTCTTCCACTGTTTCTGCCGAAACATTTCTTTAAAACGTTGGATCAAGTTATTTCTGGCTTCCTATGGTGTGGTAAATCACCCAGAATCCGCAAATCCACTCTTCATAGATGCAAATTCAACGGTGGTTTGTCACTTCCAAACTTCCTGCTGTATTATTGGGCGGCCCATATCCACAAGATTTCATTTTGGTTTGGATCCCTGAACTTCCCATGGTGCAAGTTGGAAGCACAATCATGCTCTCAATCCTCACTAATTGCTCTTCTCACTTCTCCCACTACATCCAACCCCTCTGGCTGTACGAACAACCCAGTAGTTCGCTCTGTCTTAAAAATTTGGTGCCAGTTTAGGAGGCATTTCAAACTTAACTCAGCATCTACACTTGCTCCTTTAATGAGGAACCACTTGTTTCAACCAGCACTCACAGATCCCGCCTTTTTGTCATGGGATAATAAAGGGCTGTCATGTTTCAAGGATTTTTACAAAGAAGGTATTTTTCGCAGCTTTACAGACCTTGCATCAGAATTTAATTTCCCCCCTTCCCATTTATTCCGGTACTTTCAAATCAGACACTGCGCCAGGGCTCTGTTTCCCGGTTTTCCCTCTAGGCCACCAAACCTGTACTGGGAGCTGTTCCTGAGTTGGGATCCTCTTCAAAGGTCATATATCTCTAAAGTTTATAATGAAATTCTGTCTTTTAATTCTTCACCCATTACTAAGATTAAGGCTGCTTGGGAACTCGAACTTGGTCTAAATTTGGGAGAGGATTGGTGGAATAATGCCCTTAAAAAAATTCATTCAAGCTCAATCTGTGCTCGACTTTCTCTTATCCAGTTTAAAGTTCTCTTCAGGGTTCATCTCTCTAAAAATCGATTGTCGCAATTTTCCTCCGTTACTGACATTTGTGAGAAATGTCGTGCGCCTACCTGTAATCTAACTCACATGTTTTATTCCTGTTCATCACTTCATAGTTTTTGGCAGACCTACTTTGTTACTATGTCAAAGATACTCTCATTGGATATTAAACCTTCTCCCCATGTTGCCATATTTGGGCTTCCAGTTAACTACAAACAGTTCACTTCCAATCAATTGGACGTCTTAGCATTTACTTCCTTATTGGCAAGACGCCGTCTTCTTTTCCACTGGAAATCAACTAAACCACCCTCTAGCAATCAGTGGCTAAAAGACACCATGTCCTTTCTAAAACTGGAGAGAATTAGATATTCAGTGAAAGGCAACACAGCCAAATTTTATAACTTATGGTGCCCTCTCATGACATTCTTTCACTCTCTTCAGTCTCTTCCCCCAGATTGAATGCTACACCCCATCCCACCCCTTTTTTTTTTTTTTTTTTTTCTTTTTTTTACTAGGTTTGTTCTTGTGTCTTGTTCTGGTATGAAAAAGAAAAATACTCATAGGAGGTAAAAAGGCAGTTAGGTAAAGTACCTAACTGCCTTTTGTCAGTTAGGTACTTTCTACCTCTTCTACGTATTTCTGTAACCTGTTCGTTTCTATCGATGCCATAAAGAAGATGTATATCACGGCATACTTTGTTAAGAGTAAAGATTTTGCCTGTAATGTCTCCTTCCCTTCTAATAAAAATATTAAATAAAAAAAATTAAAAAAAATAAAAAAAGAAATGCTTCAAAGAAAGCATTTATCTGAAGGCAATAACAAACAAAGGAAAAAACAAACAAACTTATGATTAACTTTCTCTTTAGGTTTGCTCAGAGTGTAGCATACTGCTAACCTTAATATTATCATCTTTAGCAGACGCAAACTAAAAGCAGTGACAGTATTTCCAGATAGAAAGTGTCCATCTCTTTTCTAAATTATTATTTGCAAAGTTTATCTGTGTTTTTGTCAAACTTGAAACAGAAAGGAAAATGACCTCATGTCACAGATGTGCCAAAACAAGATTATGAATTTGTATTAGACTGTGTATGAAACTGTGTGTGTGTGTGTAGATTTTGAGTGCCAATTTCAATCAAAAGAACAAGATAACAGTACAAGTATTGCACTTTGAAATGATGGTGAAATAATGAAACTATGCGTATTAATCACTTCGCTGTGTTTTTGAGATGAGTTGTCTGGACCACAATTAGCAATCAGTTTTGCTTCAAAATCAAGCTGAAGTGCTGCAGATTTGATTATGTGTTGGGCATGACAGACCACCCATATCAACAATTTTTAACCTTTTCTCACGTTTTAATATTTATACTCTATGTGTGAGACTCTTGTCTGAAACGGTCAGCAGCAGTCTATAAACAGAACTCAAGTGTCTGGCTAAAAGAATTGATTTCCTGCAGAAATTAAATTTAAATAAATTGAATGGATCTAATTTTAAAGTTTGTCACCTGGTTCTGAAAGGAAGTAGCTTTTGTTCGCCACCTATTAAACTGATGGACTGCAGACTTGCAGATTCAGATCGATAATGTGTGTGTGTTCGTCGGCTTTGACACTGGCGTGGTTTGTTCTGAAGCACCGGGATGATTTGTGTTCCAGGGAAGTTTGGCCCTTGACTGTTCTGAATTAAGTGAGCCATTGCTGGACCAGCTGTCACCTCATACAAACCAAAATACTCCCCACACACTCACGCACACATTTCTGGGGCCAGCTAGGAGAGCTCAATTTGTGTGCAAGTCCATGCTTGCATCTTTGTTTGTCCTGCTTCTCTTGGCCATTGACAAGCAAAAATTGAGAAAGAGATTATGTGACATCTTTCATTTCCCATGGACAGAGAAAATAGCAGAAAGAAAAGGCAGCTGAGTTAACAACAGTGCGTCCCAGCCAAGGTAAACAGGACTGCTGAATAGGATCTGCCTTTTTAACGCGTCACTCTTCGTTTACAGAGCCTCCCATGTGTCGATTTGGTTGCAGAATGGAGAAGAAGAGTTTCAGTAAAAACTTTGGTACAATTTCAGGGTCAATGTTCACAAAGGTTCTTCTTAATGTGCTTTTCTTTACCAAAGTGTTTCAACAACAAGGTTTTGTTCTCAACACATCAAAGTATGCAATTCACAATAGATATTGCTACAAGTACAAGAGTCCTGAAGTATTAAATTCTCCAAGAGAATTATAAAAAATATATATATATATTTATATACTGCTCAAAAAAGTAAAGGGAACACTTTAAGTGTTAAACACCTGTTTAAGTGTTCCCTTTATTTTTTTAAGCAGTGTATAATATTATAGTGGGAATAACATCTGTGAAAAAGCTGCTTTCTCATTGAAAATAAAACACTAGATTTCCACTAAATTTAACAGAATTGAATCCAACGTCTTAAAATGCAAATGATAAAAATAATAACTTGTCAGGGCAGTAAAGTAAATTCATGACTGCAATTAACATGTGGAGGAGGAGCCGGGGTGTCTCAGTGTCATCTTTCAGTTTCTACAGCTATGCTGTTTCTCTTTCTTCACTTTTACACTTCTCCCTAAAAGATGACTCTAGTGGGCTGGTTAATAAAAAAAAAGAAAAGGAAAAAAAACAAAAGTGTATTTTGTAAAAGGTGGTTTGGTCATTACATGAGCATTGCCAAGCACACAATATAAAAATTTATCAAATATTGAGATGCAACAGATTCCTGACTAACCTTGATGAATGATGGTGAAAATAGTCTGTTTTCACTAAAAGTAATTTCTTGTTTTTCTACACTTTTATAGAAATCTTTTGAGAACTGTGCTATTTCAATGCTTGCTTTTACTTCATTAAATGTGACAAAATATTTAGCAATTAAAAACTAAGTAAACATAACCCTGCAAAAAGATGCCAAGGTTTTTTATGAATACAGTTGGCGTGCCCTTTTCACCTTTAAGCATTGGCTTCAATATTTCCTCTGTTATCTGTAAGGAAGCTATGCAACCTCCCCCCAAAGCAAACAGGGAATCATTTTAAGATCTAAGCAGGAAATCTTAACAAATTAATACAGGAAGAAAACTCTCTGGATAGTTAAAACTATACACGTGTGGATCACTTTTGGTTGAACAGGGACTGGGGAACTTTGCAAGTTGGTAGCTCTCCATCTTCTTCTTTTTCATCTTCTCTATTTTCTTTTTTTTTAATAAAAAGAAAACGTAGAAAAATAAAGCTTTAAGTCGATTTCTTCAGTTTTGGCAAGTTTTGTAGTTGGTTGTCAAAACAATATTTGAAGACAGGCAGAACATTTTGTCTGAAGGTCCCTCTTAATTTAATAATGAAGATTCTGAAACTTTGTGTCCAATCTGTTGGGTTACCTTAAAGGCAGACCAACTCCGAAGCACTGTTTCAGCTCTTTGATACTCACTGGAAATCTCACAGCTTAAAGGATGCTAGAAACTATTTGTGAAGGCTGAAAATCACAGTCAAAGTCTTGTTAGCCAAGTGTACTAAATAAAATATTTGTTTATTATCCTTGGGTATTAGAATTGTATTAGAATGGCTACTCTAACAGGGTGGCAGCATGTTAGAGTAGCTCTGCTATGTTAGTTCTGATTTGTTCTCTTTCCACTTTTGTTCACATTTTTTTTGTTTGGACAATTATTCCCTCTGGTTTAGGATGCTGTGCAGCTGGATGGATTTTTGCTCTTAATTTTTTATTTTCGCACAGTTGCGGTGTTGTGTAATCATGGCCACAAGGTATTGCTTTTTTCAACTGCAAGCAGCCGAGTAGCATACAGAAAATTCAAATAATACCTGAACAACGACCTCGTTGAAAAAAGGCTTCATGGATACAGAATAGGACCAAAGAACAGACGGAGAAAGAGGAAGTTCAAACCATCTCTTCCATCAATCAAAAATGCCAAAGTCTCTTTGCTCAGCTTTCTAATGACACGGCCAGACAGATTTAAAGAGGAGCAACAAAAAACAAATGTTGTGGTTTAGCAGTGCTTGCTTGGCTACAACTGATGGTGTCATTCAGGACACGTTAATGTTAAATATTGTCTCTGCTGCTCAGATGTTGAATATAATTAAATTACACTCAACATCAAATTTAATCATGTAATTTCAGCAAATGTCTTCAGTGAGAGGCCTCTTCAGATTTGTTGCAAGGCTGGCTGCTACCACAGATTCTTCCTGTTGACAGCATTACTTGGATTATATGAGCGACAACATTTAATTTCTCTTTGGAATAAATATAGCAAATAAAGTACCTGTTAATTTTATAGACAGGTTGTTTTTCAAAACATTCAACTTCCTCTCAAAATACCTTCCTCAAAAAAGAAAAATGCATAAATAGGTATAATACAGAAACTGAATTAAGTTGCCTTTTTTTTGCTTTTCTTACCTACGAGGTCCCACTCTCCGTTGGGAATGTATGTAGAAATGTCCACATCCATCATCTGAAGATCCAGGAGCCAGCCGTTGTGGGTCCAAGAGCCAAACTTCAGGTCACACTTCTGGATATCAAATGGGAACCACCGGACATCAATATAGCATGTACTCTTCAGAATACCTGAAAGGAGTAAGTACAGAGCTTTTATTTTTCACCCAAGAGTTTGTTTTTTTGTTGTTTTTTTTTGCACAGTGGTTATTCTTGCGCTAAAAATGTCACTTAAACAGTTTTGTTTAAGTGACCCAATAAATTAGGAAATGTTTAAAAAACTTTATTAATTCAAAAAAAGTAAAATTCATAAAAAAAACAATTTAATGGGTGTTAATTCGGTTTGATTTGAATGGTTATTACTTGCTTATTAAACATTTCTTAGAATATTACTTTAAATAAGGCCAAGTAAAAGAGATGTTCAATACAGAAACATATGACCTACTCAATCATGGAGAAGACCGCAGTCTCACTTGTTCACCAGATTGTCATTGATGGTCATAAGCCATTAAGAAATAAACTTATTGAGGGGAAGTTGAGTGAACAGTCAGAAGAAAACTAAATTCTTACTGATTGGACCAAAGTCTCCTTTTCAGATAACATTGTATTTTTACACGTCATTTGAAGATCTACACCACAGAGGCTGGAGGAAGAATGGAGAGGCCAGAATCCATGTTGCTCTTGGTCCAGTGAAGTTTCCACAGTCAATCATTTATAGAGCCATGCCTTCTGCTGTTATTCATCAGCTGTGTTTTCTGAGGTATAAAGTCGGTGCAGTCATATACCAGGAAGTTTTATTACACTTCGTGATCTCCTTTGCTGACGAGCATTAATGGAGATGCTGGCAGAATTTGCCATGTGTTCCCTCTTCAACCAACATCTGGTTTGGCGTTTTGCCTCTTTGCCATGTCAAACCAAATCAATGAACTAATTTTTAAAAAAGAGTCGTGACCAATTAGTAAGTGACTCAACTTAAAAATATGTGGACATATTTATCACTGAGCAAAGATTTATGTGTGAAACTCTTTTTTTTTCTCGATTGATTGTTACACTAAGTACAAATGTTATAATTGATTAAGATAACATTGCTAAATAATGTTTTAGTTTTTGTTAGTTACAATGATATGTGAATCTACTGAGACAGAGATGTATATAAGACTGTAAAGACATTGTATAAGTGAAGAGGTTTGCATAATGTAGTTAACAATCATTTTTAAGTGTTTTCCCATTGTATGCTGGGATTAATTTTAAAACTTCAGAATTTAAAGGAAAATAAGATACAATAAAATGTACTTCCAACTCTCAAGAAAAAATCTCTCAACTTATCCCAGGAGTGCAGAGTGGAAAAAAAAAATTGTGTAACAATGGATATTGTTATTTATTAACAATATAAATAACATTATAATAACAATGCATATTGTAATTATAACAATATCTGTTGTTATATTATAAATTATATTATATTTTATCTATAACATAGATAAATTATATTATAAAGTAATATAATTTATCTAAATTTCTAATCTATGATTATAAATACAACTCGGAGACAGGCCATACATAACATGTGGAATATCTCACCTGGTGGGATGTATTGGCAGGCTCCTGATGCATTAACCAGCACATTTGTATGAAACGTGGCGTCAAATCTCTCATCGGCACTAGAGTTAGAGAAGATAAATTAGGAACGACTTTAAATGGCAACAGCAAGTCTGAACATCAACTCAGGAAACAACATTATGGAGAAAGATAAAATAATGAGTAAGCTGCAAAGTCAAAGATGCAAAGAAAAGAAAAAAACAAAAAAAAAAAAACAGAATGTGAGTCTGAAGGTGACATGAGGAGGAGGAGGATTACCACAGCTACAGTTATGCAGTGTTTAATTACAATGATGAGTGCAAAACATTGCAGAGTGCTTTAAAGCCACTTGTCACAGAGAAAAAGGCAAAGATTGGATGTCTCATAAACTAACAAAACATCCAATATTTCTTTTCAGATTGAGTCTAAAATTAAACAGAAGCTGTAATTATCCAGATTGTAATCATAGCTTAACACTACATTATGTCAGAAGTGTTTCTTGGAAGTCTCAAGTTTTAACTTTTTTAATGAGCTACTAAGCCTGGTTTCACAAGAACAGACATTTGACTGGAATTCATTCACCCTAAATAAAGAAAACATCTTCACATTTGCAGCTTTAGCAGCTCGTTTGGTGTCATCGCTTTACCAAATTAAATAAATGGATGACACCTGATGAACTTGGGCCTTGGCATGATGAATTTTCAGTCAGTTTGTGTTTCTTCTTGCAGCATTATTGGCAGGGTCTCTGCAAATCAATACAAGCCTAGGAAATAAAATAGACATGGCTTGTTCAAAAAATAAATAGCCTGACATTTCAGAAAGCGACTCCACATAAGGAGTGAATAATAAAGGCTATAAAGATAGCTGTTGCCCACTTCTGATTCAATATAAGCAATTAAATTTACCTCAGTTGAACCATGGTTTCAGTGTACTGTGGAAAATAACTAAACTTTAAAAATTGTAAAACTGAAACTGGTGACATTTTAGACAATATGGGATTGTTAAAATGTTGATTTTTGAGGAGTTTCACAGCATTTCATAACCCCCTCTTTCACAGAATCAGTCATTCTAATGACTGATTAGAATGACTGAAAATGACTGATTCTAGTGACAGTAGAGCAAAATCTTAAACAGATACATGCAAACATCCAATTATTATTTTTTTCAGATTTTGATTGTAACAAAAGAAAAATGTGTATGTTCCCATTATATCACATCATGTCAATAGATTCCAGACAAATAGGCAGGGGAAAATCTAAAGAAACAAGCTGCATATAGAGGTAGACAGCCAACAAAGCCTTATTTTTATTTTTCCAAGTATTATAAAGAGTACAGGTTGGTGTGCTCTGGCTCAAAACGTAAAAAAATAGTGATGACTGAAAGCACTCCAGCTCAAGAAATGATTGAATGCTTATCCAAATCCAGAGACTAGCTTGCCTCAACCCATCATTTCTTACTGTCTGTTAGTAAATTTCTACCAATTACTGGCAGCGAAAGAATATGATGGCCGTACTTAAACTTCCCCCCGAAGGCTTTTAGCCCGACAGGTAGAACATCAATTTTGGTCATGTGGTTTTGCTCAACATCAAATTACAACCTCTAAATCCATCATTTAAATCTAATCGCTTGTTTCACCTAGCGTAGGGCTGAAAGGCAAAGAGGTTGAGAAAGAGCAGTGAAACTACTACCATCATTCTCATTTAATGTCCCGAATGAATGAGCTATATTAGGTTTTAGCCTTGTAATGACATTTTGAATGTTTTTACCTAATGTGTGGACTGGAAAGCAAATCAGAGCGTTTAGCCACTTTATCAGGAGCAGAACCAAATACAGTTAGCATTAAACTAATTCTAAGAACTAGAATCAACACAGCAGCAAATTATAAATGCTATTGTAGATCAAATATTCCCCAGAGTACCTAATGCTTGGATCTTACACAAATCTTGGTTTTCGTGACTTATAATTACTGCAAACATTGACAGATAAATAGGAAAGGAACTGAATGATTTACAGGTATTTGTGCAACTAATCCTTGGTGAACGTTTAGTTGCACAACTTGCTGTCACTCTGGGAACATAAATAAGCAAAATATTGGCAGATTTTCCATGCTTATAATATGGGTGGCTTGGTAAACCTTCACTTTTTGGTATGCGTGTTACTCATGGTCAAGACGCTAAAGGTAAAAAAAAAAATGGAATATTGTGATATTCAATTACTGTAATTGCAAAGCCGAGTAACACTACAACATTGCAAAGCATCTAAAGGTCTGATGTATATGAGGGACTTAAAGCTCAGAAAAGCTTCAGTTTCTACAGCAATGAATTATTAAACATGCTGGAGGAAATAATACCTGTTTAATTTTTAAGAACTTACTGATAGCCCCATTCCTCCTGTGTTCATTTGACAAGTAGATAGCGACTATAGCCAGTATAAAAAAACATCACATGTATAAAAACTAGCATTAATTTAATCTGTTACGGATTTTTTCTCTTAAAACAAGTGTTTTTTTAAGGCCCTTATGGAAGTTGACCAAAGCTGATTAGTAACTAGTCAGAAATGGTAGAAACCAAAGACGAACGATGCAAAAGATTGCCAGTAGTGATTAATCTGAACAGGATTGTCAATGACTATGAATAGACCAAATCCTTGTTAAGAATGTTGGGGCATCGGGTTTGTGTTTTTAAATAAGAGTATAGAAATTTATGAGGATAAACACTTATACCGTTGTTGCATTATGGCCTTTTTGTTTTGTGCTTCAAGGTTCTCATCCTTTTTAGATGTAATGTAATCTCCAGCTGGCTCAGGTTGCCAAGGAACCTTTGCACACGTCAAAAATAATTCTGCAGTATGTGTCACAACTCAGACATGTACGTCAATAAACTCAGCTCAAGTTGATCAGGTAAAACAACATGGAGACTTCACAGCAAGCAGTAACTTTGACCTTAGCACTCTGTGTGCTTTATGCCTTTCATTCCAGTACAAACTTTCTAGCAGTGCATCCATCATAAATCATAAACAAATGTTTTATATGACAATCCTTCATATTTTATACAAAACATTATTTATTTCTTCACCTTTGAATAAACATAAATAGTGTTTTCAGATACAGCAACACAAATGACAATTAATTAAGAATCACCTTGAGGGCAACTTTATGTACTCAGTAAGGAGCAATTTCAAATCCTTAACAATTCTAACTAAAGCTTTATACGGAAGCCCACAGAAAAGTACTGTAATTAAAGTAAGAACTAAGGTTAAATTTAGCCTTTTGTTTAAATTAGTGAGGAGTCTGGCAGTCACAATTTGATTTAAGTGAAGTCTTTAGAGATTGGTTTTGCTTTAGTACGAGTAAATGCAGTCTGAGTAGTCTGCACACGGGCGTGCATGAATTTGAACTCCAAGATCTTAAGGGACAGAAAAGGCAGCATCTTAGAGATTCTGGATAAAGCCATGATGAATACTTTGAATCCCCATGTAATGAACTAGTTCTTAGACTAAATGGATTATTCTTTATAAGTAATCTTTTTTTTTCTTGGAAGAGGGCTTTTGAATAAAAAATAAATAAAAAACAGACACGCAAAAAGCATTAAGTAACATGCTTTTTTGCATTTGGATGGTAACTGCACCCAAATATATTACATATTCTAAAAGTAGCACCAGATAAAGTCACAGATAGTCTACCAAGTCCATAAAGAAACTATTATTTACATTTTATGCACAGACACATCTACTGCACATCAACACACATCAGGAGATTGTGTTTTACCAGGGCATTGCATCTGAGCCATTCGATTTTCTATAGGGATTGCCTCTTCACCCATCATTGTCTCTCAAATCACTCTGGAAGCAATGTTGTTGATGTGCTAACACAGACACAAAGCATTAAACTGTCAAGCGTTTGAGATCCTTAGAGACATGGAACTATTCTCAGTGTTCATTCTGCTGGGTTTAGAGAAATAATGAGCCATGGAGCAAACAGGACAACTGGGTTACGTCCAAGATCCTCAATTTCTCAAAGCTCCTACATACTCATCCCACATGTTTCTACCAGAGGAGTTATTGTAAGATTGATCTTAGGTGTGAAGAAGCTGATCATAAGCTGCACAGAGAAAAGTGCTCAGGTGACAGCAGCAACTTTCTTCCTATACGCACAAGCGGATACAGGAAGTCACCCTCTTAGGTCCTTCATAGAAAAAACCTCAAACACAACCGAGCCTGAGGATTTATGATGTTTGGTGCCCGTCTAAACTCCTCTAAGCTGTGCAGACAGATGACTTTCTGTTAAGTAATTTTAGATTTTCACAGTTCAGCTCTCCAGAGGTTTCAATTTTACATGCAGCCTGACAGACAGGATCAAAGCCTTAACATCTTGTGCAATACACATATATGATAAATGGACTGAATCTATATGGGGCTTTTCAAGTCATACTGACCACTCAGATTGCTTCACCTTAGAGATTCACTCACCAACACACACATTCATGACATGTTGACTGGCAGGAAAACGTGGGGTTAAATACCTTGGCTAGGCGAATGAGGAAACTGGAATCAAACCCACAACTTTTGGATGGCAAAATGACAACTCTAATATTTTCATATCTTTTTCATATCCTTATTCTTTTTTGCCATTTTACAATTACATATATTGGGTTTTATGTCGTAGAATAATACAAAGTACTGTTTAACTGCAAAAAGGAAGAATTATGATACACAATTTAAAAAATAAAATAAAAATATGCTCACCTAAAATCATAATTTGTAGAATCCCTTTTCACTGCTTTAACAACTGCAGGTTTTTGGGTGAATGTTTCTACCAGCTTTACACATCTAAAAATTTAATTGGATTAGTAGACCAATCTTGAGCAGAATCTATTTCAGTTGATGACCGGTGTTGACCCATTCCATTGGGTCCAGTTATCTATTTGGGGCTGCCTTAACAAAAGGTGAACCTATGTGTCAGACTTAAATGCTTCTGGCATTTCCAAATATTTAGCCACATCCTTAGAACCATCCTTATTACCAGCAACTCTGACAAGCTTATCTGTCCCTGATAAAGAAAAGCACCCAACATAATGTTGCAACCATCATGTTTCACCACGGAGATGCATGTTCAGACCGGTGTGATCTGCCCATTTCTCAACCACAAATATTGTTTTGCATGTAGGCCAAAGATTTGGGTTTTGATCTCAAATAATTAGAGCATCTTGGTGCATGTGTTGGGAGGTGTCTCAAAATACTTGTGGCAAACTTCAAATATGATCAGTACATTTTCTTAATTTTAAAAAAATATATATCACTAGTTTTTCAAGGCTCAATTTGGGATCCTGTCATGGTGGTTAGTGTTCCTCTGCCTTCATGATGCTTTTTATTCACTAATGTTCTCTAACAAACCTCTGAGGCTTTCACAGAACAGCTAGATTTGTACTCAGATTAAATTACTTGTTGCTGAGTTTTGACACTAACTGTTTGCACTGAAATACTGTTTAATTATAGTAAAAGGAGCAGGATATAAAAGCCAAACTTACAAAGTGTTGACAGTAATCTATCAGTTTCCTTCTACTTTGCAACAACTTTGCTTTGGTCTATTACATAAAAATCCCGATTCCTGATTAACTTCATCAATGTGAGACAAACTGTAGAAAAACTTTGTACAGGTGTATAAAACTGACAGGCAGCATATGTAGAGGAAACACAGTTATGCAACAATTAATATAGTTGAGAAAGTGATTCATACAAGATCTTATTGTTGGACATATGGCTTCAAAAATCTCATCTTATGCAAATTGCAAGAATGTACATTTAAGCATTGGTCTTGTCTTAGAAATGTTTCCCCCATATTCATATTTGCTCAAGTTTATCGTGACCCAATTTTCTAATGGAAATTCTAAAATCTCGTAATTTTGATCTCTTCTCTTGCAGGCTTACTTTATTATTATAAAGAAGCCAAAATTTTACCCAGGATTAATCCTCAAAGCATAAAGAACATCAGCTTCAACCCCAGCCTGCATCAGAAATATTGTCAGTAATATTTGTCATTTGTGGTCGTCTCTGTAAGCGGCTTAACGTTTAATGCTATCTCTGTTACACAGCAAAAACTCATGTCTCTCTTTTTCATTCTCCCCCCAACCAAGGTGAGACTCTTACTGATAATGAATTGGGTTTAGTTAGATAAAACACAAACAGATTGGTTTGCCAGGTTATCTTGACGTTTCAGTAGAGTATCACAAGATATATATCACATTATATTGTTTGCATATTCAAAAATTACTTTAATAGGATTGTGTAACTTTGTTTTCACAGTATCTACAATTAGTCTGTTGATATGGAAGATTGTAAGGGATGCATTCCAAATAACTTGGATTGGACAAAAAATATCTATATAAAATCTCTTTTAGTGACTTTTTCCAGAAACACAAATGGAGTTCCTTTTGCACAATATATATCCAGGAACATTATAAGTAATAAAGACTATGAAACACATTTGTGATTGGAAAAATCTCAAAACAGTTAAACAAATTATATGATTGTCCATCTAATATTGCTTTCAACAGTCCTCTGACATATTTAAATGTGTTTGTATTAAATGTACAAAAAGTTAAAGACAAATAGTTTGCTGCAAGGCAAGCATATGCTTGATTTCCTCCGATTATCCTTTGGGACAGCAACATTCTCACATGGGCCAAATAAAACCACAGCATATCCCAGAGGCGCAGCTGTTTCACAAATGGATAAATGCTCTCTGTTTGTTTATCATATTTGCAGCTTTATTTTCTATAAATGCTAAAGAAGTCTAAAACATATTTTCTTAATGAGAAAGTTGACATCATAAAGAGATTTAAACATCAAGGATGCAAATCATTATCAGGGTCTGTTGGTATTCTTGGAAGCTCATTGGATATTTGTTCAGAACTTCAGTCTTTATCTTAATCCAAGGAGATTTAAGTTCAGTGTCACAGTGAAAACCATCACACCACAAATGTGTTTGTTCTAAACAGGGACTTGGAGAACTTTACAGCGTTCACCAAGACCACATCACACTTCAGGTAAAACATATTGGACTGTGGAAGTTCCCTTACTGCTTAGAGGATGCTAAAAAACCTTTTGGTGGATTTTCTTACGATTATCCCTACTGGTTTCCGATTGTCCATTGTGAAATTGAAGAATGCACAAAGAACCTGTAAGAACATTTCAAATGCTGGCGTTGTGCCTTGGCGACAACCTCATCATGCCAACACTGGCTAGCAACACTCAAAGAAATATTAGTGCAAGGCTTGTGGCGTAGAGCCAACTATACCAAAAACACATTTGACACAGTGTTTTCCTGGCTTAAAAGTCAGGAAAACGCTGGCTTTTTCCTGCATGCTCATCCTTACAGGGATGTCATGGTTTGCTCTGTGGTACAAGCCCATGAGCCTGGCTAGTAACTGATGCGAGAGTTCATTCCTCCTCATGGGCTCGACACATGGGAGGCGACATCTCTCCCTCTCCATTTATTCTCTATGGAGCTTGCGGGATGAAGCGACTGTTGCTTATGAATATGTGCACATGCGGGGTAGTGACAGGACACAAAAATGTTGAAAAATGTTCAACTTTCAGTGGACAGTACTCCAATAGCCTTGACAGTCAGTAAATCGCAATCCTTTGTGGTGATATTAATTTCCTTATGAAAATTCTGAAGAAACTCTGTTGATATTATGCATTATAAGTCAACCCCTTTGAGAAACGCTTTCAAAACTTGTGTTATGATGTGAAATTAAGGTCATTCTGAAGCCAAAAGACTGGCTTTTTCTTTTTTTCTTGGTAATTTTTTCAGCCCACTCATGTGGGTAAAAAAAGACAACAAATGGAAACTACGAAATCACAAAAGACAGTGGCTCATGGAATCAAGGTGATTGTTGAACCTGGAAGTGAGCTGAACAGAGTTACAAATGTGGCCATCAGACGAATCTCTGAATGACAAAATGCAAGGGACAAAAAATAGATGAAAGGAGCAAACAAACCCGTAAAATAAAGCTGATTTAAAATAAAAAACATTTATAAAACAGTAAAACAGAAACCCAAGAGATGGCAATGTTTGCACAATAAATAAAGACAGTCCAAAGCAACTAATAATATGAAAAGCATAAAGGATGACGCATGCAGGAGATAAGAAAACAGACACAAACAGACATTACCTGTTGTAGAGAAGGATATCTGGAACCCAAACCAGATTGGAGGGAAAGCGAAGATTCTGAACTCCAGGATAGTTCTCTGGGTTCCAGGACAGATAAACATCCGTCCAATGCTGGATCAAATTGATAAGAAAGCAGATCAATGAATTTGCTTTACAATGCGAAAGTAAAAAAAAAAAAGTTAGGTTTCTATTGATGCTGTTCACATAGATATATTTAACAGAAACAACACCTCTCTGTCTACAGCTTTGGATATTAAAATGTTAATTCATGAGCAGATGCACCACCTACGCTTAATCCTATTTTATGATAAATGCTGACACAGAGAGGTACTAAAAGATCAAAATCCCTCAAAAAACCTCTTCTTTTAAATTTGATTAACCTGAGGCCATCAAAAGTCAAACATTTCCCTATTACACAGGCTATTAGTTGTTGGCTGTTACACTTTGTCTCTAGCTCAGATAATGAATGTTGCCACTGAAAGTCTGCCAAGCCAACATTTGGCACTGCTCCCTGGAATCCCATCTGAGGTTGGCTCAATTCAGCAAAGAGCGAAGTGAGTCTAGCTCCACAGCATTTTAAAAGCACACACTGCTGCTTTTTTTTATTATTTATGACAAGTAACAAGTTAATCTGTCATCTGTAGTTATATGAATGTTGAGTGTTTTAGCCTTTGAGCATGTTTTGCTTTAATGTTCTTGTATAAGAGTTGGGCAGATGGATGTAGGCACATGTTAAACCTTTAGGGTCCCTTCTCCGTGGAATAACCAAAGTCCCATATTTAAAATGGCCACTGCATATGATGGACATCTGCTTAGCTTCCAATGTACAGTATGTTCATGTGCGTAGTCGTGCATGCATGCAAATAGTATTCTTCCCCTCCATTTAGTAAGATTTTGCCTTGTATTAGTGGGCAAATGTTTTTTTTTTCCAGTAATAAAAGTTCTATTTTTTTCTGAAACATTTAATTTGTGTCTGCTGACATACGTTTCCACTGAGGAGGCTAATGACAAACCTTGAAATGTTTGATGTTTCATGTTCCTTGGCTGGAAAAGCACAACAAAGCAGTTAACCTTTAACTCTTTGGTCAGGGAGGTGGACATTATCCGCAAAGCAAGGCAACATCTGTCTAAGAATAGTTTTGGAGTTATGTAACAGGAATTTCAGTAGGCATCACTAACTTGAGACGACCATAGTTAAAATAGTGTGATAATTGCTCTGCAAATCTATGATTACTATCAAGTTGTTTTAAAGCACAAGATACAAACGGAACAAATTGGAAATCCAACGGAAGCAGCAGCTAAAGCTGTGAAAATAATTTGATATGTGGCACTGATTGCTTCGTGTCTTTTGGGTGATGTGAGCGTCTTCCTGGTGTTCATCTCTTAGCATACTTTCACTGTTGAGCCTCTTCAACACAAACCAGCAGAAAACAGATTCCGGGAATCTGTATGGGTACAGAAATATGTATTTCTGTTTGCTGTATCTCTGTTCACCCTCAGGAAATGCATGTGAGTGAAATTTGATTGGTGGTGCACAGCAGTGCAACCAAAAGACTTTTGTCTGGCACAGACGTGTCCTTCAGATTTACAGGTATCCATACCCTTTGCATCTTTTCACGTGCTGTCACTCTACAAATACAAACCTAAGTATATTTCATTGGGACTTTTTGTGATAGACCACTCCCAAAGTAGCATGTAAATATGTATTGGTAGTCTTTGGTGACGTCTGACATAAAACACAGCTGTTAAGTAGAGGAAAATGATTCATGTTTTTTTCTTCTTTTTTTAAATAAAACATTTTACCCAACCCACTTTTCAAAATAGCAGTCTATGAGCATCAAATGTCAGACGTCACCAAAGACTACCAATATATATTTACATCTAGACCATTATAACACACATAACTTGGATCTAAAACATGCATTCATAATTGTGTCTGTATATTTAGGATTGTTGTCATGCTTTAAGGTACACCTCAGTCCTAGACTCAGTTCTTTTGCAGCCTCTAACAAGTTTTGTTCCAGTGTTGCCTTGAATCTTGCTGAAGGCTTGCATGCCTGGTCTATGGTATTATCACTGTTGTTGCTCATGGTTGTTATGGTGTGTTCGGCACGTTAGTTTTTCACTACAGTATAGCATTTTGCTTGTAGTCCAAAAAGTAACATATCTGGAAAAACACAGAAAACATCAATTCAGCTAATCCTACTCATACTGCTATGCTTCCATACAGATTAGATTTGTGCATAGGTCATAATTGTCGAGTAAATAAATTCCCCCACTTTAGTTAAGGTGTCAGGTACCCCATGGTCTCTCCTCACAAGTAACCATGGACCTTTTGGCTTCTTCTTTGATTAACTTTCTCCTTCTTCAACCTGTTTCTTAAAGTAGGACACCATGTACTGGTAAGTTTGCAGTTGTGCCATGCTCTTTCCATTTCCTGATACAGAATTCATTAGTCCTCTATAAGGTGTTCAAATCTGTTTATAACCTAATCCTGCTCTAAATTCTATTTTCTACATTTTTTGGAAGTCTGTAATGCTGCTTACTCTTTAACATTCTCTAAAAAAAACCTCCGAGGTCTTCAGAAAACATCATTTTATTTTCTAATCAGAATACTTCTGAAAACAGTTGCTTGCACTGGATTTTATTTAGGGGTAAAAGGATAAAACAGACTGAATACAAATGCACAAAACATTTTTCAGATTTTTCTTTGTAAAAGAAAAAAAAAAATCTAAACTATGCACCATTTTTCATTCACTTGACAATTAAGCATCACTTTGTATTTGCCATTAAAACACAACAGATTATTATTAAAATAAATCCCTAATTCTTTTGCAGTGCATGATATGCATCATAACTGTAATTATCTTTATCATTCGCAAGAGGAGGAGAGAAAAGTAGAGCACAGATATGAACAAAAGCTAATCAGATTACAAATTTTCATGTCAGGATATGTAATTTATTCTCTGTCGATCACTCATGTTTCATAAAAATCCTAATATCATCCAGGATGCAGTTAAGTTAAATGTGCCTCTTTTCCATCTAACTATCTGACTGTCTCTGGCTGCATAATCCACTTCTCAAGTCTCCTTACAATCCTGCTGCATCTGCAAAGACCCCATAAGCTACTGCACCAAAGTAGATGATGTATTAAAGAGGTGGCTTCCTGAATAATTGAAACATTCATAACCTGTAAGGCAGTCAGCAGCCAACTCAACCTTGACTGTATCATCTCTAATGGGTTGTTCTGATCTGCTGTAATAATAAAGATAAGGATGTAAGGATGTTCTACATACCTGGTTCTACCAATGTAACATTTTTCCTTACATGCAGGAGTGAAACCCAATGTCCTGTGTGTAAGACGTTTGGTTAAATTCTTTTTAAAGGGACAGTGATTTTTTTTTTTTCTCAAAGTGATTACTAACTGCACATGGGAATGTCATGAGCTTCAGCTGTAAAAATGAGAAGAAAATTAGTTGAAAACATGAAACTGAGACTATAAGTAACAGGTTCATCAAAATTGTATGCAGCAAATTAGAAAATTGTTTTCTTATGATGCGTGCTAATATTAGCTGTGATATTCAGATTGTAGAGTTGGATTCAGGCGTGAAAATACCCTAACAGCATTATACTTAAAATTATATAGAATCTCAATCTTAATAATGAAAATGCCTATAATGGACGTTTTCCCTTTTTTACTTTAATACTGAAGAATACTGTTTAGTAACTGCCAACCTACAAAGTGTCCAGAAAGACTATACTGAAGGAGCTTTTTACTGGAGAAAAGCACATAGTGTCAAAAGAGAGCTGCAGATGTATCAAGCAGTTCCGTCGGCCATCATATCTGAGGACCTCGCCGCTCGCTGGTGGAACCATCAAAAGACTTATCCCTTGCTGTCAGATCTTGCTTTTTCATATTTATGTGTTCAGGCTTCTTCTACACCCAGTGTACGCGTGTTCTCTACTGCAGAAGACAATATTTATCTAGAATGCTTGAGCATACTGCCTAAGAGGAGGTTATGATCATTTTTCCACACAAGAATTGTTTATGATTCTATTCCATGCTTGCTGCTAACCTGGACTGGATTTTACAGGTTGTTCTTTTTGTTTGTTTTAATTTTTTTTACACCAGATTAGCCCATCAGTGGGATCTCAATAACTTGTTTTAAGTGCCTGCTGCATCAGATACTAATATTTGTAATTGTGTTTTGATCAGCTTTTCAAAAACAAAACTCTCTTATGAAAGTGTACTCTTGTGAAAAGAAGATTTGTGGCAGTTGTGTTGCAGTACATACAGTATGTTTGATATTAGAAATTGTTAAACACATTCCAATACATTTGACATACTGGAATATGTTTCCAATATGACTGGAAAATTTGTAAAATTATCTTCTGTGTAAAGCAAACTGAACTCTGCTATGCTTCTACCTGCCAAATAGGTTTTTCTTTATTATTCAATGAGAATCACACACCATCCTTTTCACATCAATACCCATAAACCAGGTGGTAACTTGGTGCCCAAACATATCAGCATTCAACCCACAAAATCAGTCGAGCATACCACAAAGTCAGTTAAGCAGAAATATGACGGGATAAACAGCTTTATTTTGCTTTTATCTTTTTGTTCTGTTTTATCTGATGTCAAAATTATTATTTTGCTTTCGAATTGATTTCTGAAAAGAATCTCAAGACATTTGTTCATTCTGGGTGCAGAGGTCAAGAACTGGTGGGATTAGTATGACTGAAGTTTGCCCATTAGCTTCCACCTACAAGTGCAATAAAAAGAGAAATACAGATTTTTAGTCCGGTTTCAACAAAAGGTGAAGTGTGGACTGCTGACCCCCCAATCAACTATGAAATATTTGTGAAGTTGTGAATAAGAAGTTCCCAATTACTGTTCCTGTACAGTTCTAGACTACAGATTAGTTTGAACGACTTGGCGTTACAGCTCCTGCTTTGTTTTCCACTGCCTCTGCCTGATGTGTTGTTTATCTCCACATTTACTTTTATTTTAAAAGTAAAAGATGATTATTTACCCTGACGCAACCCGTGCTACCTTGATTGTTGGACCATCTACAGTTTCAGCAAAGGATGAAACTCCTGAAACAATAAGGCTGCTTCCATATTGCTTATAAACCTACGGAGCAGCTCTGCATCACATCAGCTGCCAGTGATGCAGAGAGGTTTTCCTGATCCCTTCATCCTCTAAAACACAAACAAACATCTTGGTTGAATGAAAATAATTTTAAACCTAAACCCGCCAAGGGCATAAATAATTTTGAACTAAAATGTAAATGAAATACTGATCACACAGTATTTACTGAGCAAAGAGACATACCAGTTGCAGCCACGCGTTTGTAATCAACACTTGGTTCTTTTCATCCTATAGGGGGACAAGAGAAGACAGAGAGGATTGTCAGCTGGAAGTAGAACTGGCTGTAAACAGATAGTAAATGAAAATATGCTACGGGGAGAGAGAAAACAACAACAAAAAAAACTCTGCAAGGTTGGTTAACATGATTCGTGAGATCATGAGAATAACTGGCTGTGAAGTTAAAGCTGCATCCCGGATGAGTCAGAGCTGATGTGTTCTCTGAATGACAATGATGCGCTCCATCTTATTTAATGCAATGCTATGTGTATGCCCATTTGAGCAATGCAGCAACTGGAGTGAAATTACACATTATGAAATGACCAAAAGAAAGCATTTTATACAGGGGTGGCTTACAGAGAGTTCAGAGAGGACAGTGGTAAGGTTTCTGTTTTTTGTCATGAAAGCAGAAAGTCCCAGACCACTAAAGCCAACAGTCTGGGAAGACTGGAGGTAAGATTCAGGAAGCTGGATTAAGAATAACTAAAGATGAGAACAGAAATAAGTCATGTAGGTGCTGCTTGAAAAATATTCAAGAGCAAAAACACTTAAAAGTTACTAGAAGTGATTTGAGTGCAAGTTATCTATTTAATGTCTAGTAGGTCACAGCTGCACTGTATGCGATTTGTTCACATAATATTTTACCCATGATGAAAAACAGTCTAATGCAGCCGGCTCAACCCGCTGAAAGCATTTTGTTTTATTTGACTGCGATAAAAATCTCTCAAACAAAAACTTCTCAACGGTTTTCTTCCTTATCCCTTCCCTTTCATCTTGTTTCATGGCTTTTTTGCTCTCTTTGGAAATATGAAAATCGGTACAGTGTGAAACACTCAGAGAGGTTTGCTTAGATATACAAAGAAAGATCCCACTGGGACATTGAAGTTTTTCTGCGCTTGTGTTTATGTTTATTCATATATACATATATATTCAAATAGCGAATTAAATGCTCAAATGTTCAACATATAGGTAAACTATTAAACAAAATTCAACTTGATTTATATTTGGAGTTAATTTTTTGCTGACATTGCGTAGTGACAAATCTGTGTGTCTGTCTGGGCTTTTGTTATCATTTTTGGTGTTGGACTCCATCTGTTGGCCATAACCTGACCCAGTTTTATGGTTACAGAATAACACGGGAGCAGATGGAGAAATCAGAGACCACATCCCACACAAACAAACCCACAAGAACAGCTAGATTTACATTATTCACTACTGCCCAGGAAGTATTAATTTATTTGGTTTTTCCAGCTTATCTATTATGTATTGTGCCATCAAACCGCATGACAAGGGATATATACATCCTTCCGTTTTCTATACGTGCTTAATATATGAACACACGGAAAATATGTAAAACATGGCTTGTGACAAGTGCTACTATAAAATAACAATCTATGATAGTAAAGCGAGGCAAAGTAGCTACATAATATGATAACTGAAAGGGGAAACATCTTTCGTCTAACTTAATTAGTTTTTGTTTCCAGTTTATTATTTTACAGCACTGTAACATTAGCTAATGTTGCTTAAGAAGTTGTGAGTTGACATTAATAGTGCAATAGGCAGTCTACATTGCAAGTTGGCATATGCTACTTTCTATTATACGGCATGCATAAAAAGATATCTTATGACAGGGCTGGGTCAAGGATGTGACTGTCAGATTGTTTTTTTTCCCCCTTTGGTTGAGTGCTCTGTCTAAGTGGTGGGTCTAAGCAGCAGGAGGTTGTGTGTTGTCCTGTGAGATGGAAGGTATGGAGAACAGGAGGAAAAACATAATGAAGAGCAGCTGAGCACTGATGGAATAAAACATAAGGGATGTCAGAGCAGCTACCTAAACTACAGATAGGTCTTTGTCAGAGCTGCAAGCTTGACATGAAAAAGATTGGGCAATGTGATTCCTTTTATATTTAATGGTGTTCAAGGAAATGGAATGTAGGACACAGGAAATGAGAGGTATGGTATTTTTATGGAAGCACCTAAAAATGTGAAAGTCAAGACAAAGAAAAATTTATCCTCTTCTTGGTTTAAGAAGAGGGTAAAACCAAAACTCTACTACCTCATTAGGCTGTATGAGACTCATTAGTGTCCAATATTTCATTTTGATAAAGCTGTGGCAGTTTTAATCAGTGGAGGAAATAAAAACTTGGTATAAAAATAATAAATGTTAACTTTTTTCATTCCAAAAATGTCCATCATGACAGATTCTTTTCATAATAAATTCTAACATTGGAGAACAGGAGTACAGTCGTTGGAACGAGTTTCACAGAGCAATCAATTGCTTCTTAGCTTTAGATATGCTGGTTAAAATATTATTTTGCATTTACCTAAAATATAAATTGTATTTAACAAACACTCACCACGTCAATAATCTGTAGCAATGTCAGGCCAAGTTCCACAAGAATAGGAGCAGAGTCGTTTTGGACTGGTCTCTCCAGACGATTGTAGTTCAGCATCAGTTCACGGTACAGTTTCCTCTGGTACACGCCGCAGTGACAAGCTGGATGGGACAGATGGACAGTTACTGCAGGACATCTGGCAGGGAACCAATTTAGAAAAGAGAACTATTAGAAGGTAAAGGGTACTAGTGGTTTATAGTGCAAAACAAGAAGCAAGATGAAACACACCAACACAAATCTCACAATCATCCTTACTTGTCATGTTTTATTAATTCAAACAAACACCAAAGATGTCTGCTGCATTAGAAACCCTTGTTTAAAACTAGGGTCTCTTTACAAAGAAAGCTGATCATATATAACTAGCAGCACCAATGAAAAGCATATAAACCCAAATAGAGTAGAGGTGATAACCATGGAGAGTTGGATAACAACTGTGAAAAGAGACAAAAAATAAATGTCAACGTTCATGTCTAGTTATCCACATCATTTATTAAAACATCAAACTTATTAATTTACTGTATATAATCTAATCTGCCTGCTTATTTGTATTTCTGACATTGTTTCTGCAAAACTAACCCTCAAAAGAAGAACAAATTAAATCAAAGTAAGCATATTGCAATGAGCCCATTATTAACTCACTAAACTTTAATTTGCTAGTTGTAGTTTCACTGAATCGTCGTTGTATTCATTAGATCTCAAAAGAGTGTTTTCCACAAAACAAACAACCCGTGCATCTGTACCAGGAACGAACGTTACAATGTATTCCCTTTGCAAAGCAAACTCAGTTATTCATGAATGAGCATGAATTCTCTTTGGCACCATGTTACTTAAATTGTTTGGATATTTTCAAAAGACTGTTTAAAAACCTCACAGTAACCATGAAATGTTTAATGGAATAATGGAATCTGGATGCCATAAAACAAACTTATACACTTAGAACCTGTACAATATCTCTGCAGGTCACACAAAGTAGTTTTTAATTTTTCACATAATTTGGTCCAAATATTTGAAGCAACTTGGATTTTTGCACAGAGATTGAATGAAAGGGAAACTTTCTCTAGTGTCCAGCAAGTGACATTTAGTGGTCATTGCAGTAGATTAGACCATGGCAAACTGTAGTTTGCTGGATTAATTTAAATTTATGGAGGCCAGGTTTCTTCTCTCCATTGTGATTGGCCCTCTTATATTACCACATCCATCCTAGGATGCTCTGTCGACCCAGAGACATGCATTAGTCTCCCACTACTTGTGCATAAATCTGTTGGTGAACAGTGACAGACTGCTGCATCCTAGCTGCACAAAGCAGTGTTACTTTATAGCCATCACTACTCCTGACAAACTAAGTGTTTATATCGCTGCTGTTATTTGCAGGGATATCAACCCTGCAGTTTGAACCTTTTGTTCACATCTTGTAAATAGCTTGTTGTCATTTTTGACATTTCTTTTAATTTAAATATGCTATTTTCAAGAACGGCTGTTAATTTGCCCTTACTGTACAGGCCCTTATTTTTTTAAGTTGTCAACCTCTGTGTGAATATGCATGCTTATGCATATCTTTAACTTGCTGATAGTTCATGTGAATTTCTCCATGGATCTTTCTATTCTATTCTTCTATTCTATGTAATAGTATTGTCTCTGCTTTTACATTAAGACATTCCAATTGGGAAAAACACATTGCCTTTAAAGAAAAATTCCATAAAATTGAAATAAAGTTACTTTGACCACAATCCACTACAGGACTGCTATCAGGAGAACATTCATTTGTCTTCTTAAATGTTTCAGCCCTCAGACTCACATTTTAGCTGCAAATGAAAAGATCTCAGCCCTCGTCTTCCCACTGACCCCAATCCAAATTAGCTCTTGTCCCAACATATTTTACCAATTACCAAGTGACAACCAATATATCTGTGTGGCCACAAAACTGTGTGGCTGGCTTATCAGCTAATGAAGCAAAAATAAAGAAAGATGCCCCCTGCACATTCGTGTGCGAAGGTTTTGGCAAGTGTCAGATTGGGTATCCCTAAATCTGGGTTTGAAAGGAAATCTGCATAATAGGAGAGCATGTAAGCCAACAGAATTATGGAGAAGCACTGGAGTGGAGTGAACCAAGAAAAGACGTTCTGAGTAGCAGACAGTCCTGTCAGAATGCAGTGGCAAAAAATACACACATCTAAGGGGAGGGCAACATATACAGCACAGTCTTCAACTTCAAAGTGGAATAATTATTCATTTCTGCAATTTTATTTCCCTGTATTATCAAATTAAGGGAAATTGGTTTTGTATTTTTTCTTATTAAGTGCAAATACTGAGTTGCTGCTACAACAGTGATAGGTGGCAAGATCCACTTTTGCAAATTACACCAAAGAATTAGTGAATGTTTTGGAAAAATCTAAATTGTGCACATTATTTCATTCCTAAAAACAACAAAACCATCAAAAACATTTGTAGTAGAAACATTAAACAGGGGCAGACATACTGCTCAAAAAGCAAATAAGTGTTTTCCATGCACCCGCTGATAATTTTATGTAGCAAGAATCCTTTTTTATGGGTTTATTCAATGGGCATTTTAGTCATGCCTTTCACTAAACAATACAATCACTGACCTGCAAAGGTTTAATGCTTGTTTTTGGGACACATTTCTTCTTCACGTAGGCATGGTGTTGAGATTGAGAGCGAATGCGAGATCTCAGGGTTTGTTATTCAACCACAATAGCTGTGCATCATTAACGCCAGTAGCAAGCTGGAAGCAAGCTGCTTCTAAATCCACCATTTAACTCTTCCTTTTTCAAAATGAGGCTTAAGACAGCACATCCACTTCACATCTAGTTTCCTGATGACAACTAGAAAGTCTACCACAGGGCTGCTAAGGAAGCTGGATTGGATTTAGTTTGCATTTAAGAATATTTCAAAATAGTAGAATTTTGAGAGAAATCTAAAATACATTCCTCACAATAAACACATGGCTTGTCTGATGCCTACATGTTAAAAGCAGAACTTTAAGATGTTGCAGGAGAACGGCAGATTTGCATAAAAGAGGTCTCCCTTCAGTGCAACTATACTGCAACTAAAATAAAGAAATACATTTAGTTTGAGTCTTTCACTCTTCATGGTACATCCTGCCTTCAAAATAATTATTTACACTCTTGGCATTCCTGCTGTTCCCATTCTGTTTGTCACAGTGACAATCACAGTTGTTTTCTTTCTTACCTGTTCTTCTTTTCACATAGCCTTAATACACTGTCAGTGTTTGTTTCTAAAGAAAAAAAACAGCAATCTAGTGTATCACATCTAAAAACCCTGCTGTAGCTTTAGAAACTGGAAGGCAATTTTAACAAAGAGTAACAAGGATTGTCACTAGATTGAGTTTTCATTCTAGTACTAGAATGAAAACTCCCCAAGTAAACTGTGGGTTCAATGTTTTTTAGCTTCACTCATTTTTTCCCCACTATTACAGTCAATAAATGAGCTATCAAAACTGGATTTAGGCTTAAATGCTTTATGAGAGAGAAAAACTATGCTAAATTATGCATTTTAAGGAAGTAGCTGTCATCTGAATTTCTTGTCACAAGTCCCAGATGGCAGGGAGTGTATCTGATGTATCTCTATGTTACCACCAGACGTGATCATGATGCAACAAATCCATCTTTATTGGAACATACGTATCTTTTGGTCTGGCCCAAAACTGAAATGCTAGATCATCATCAAATGGCCAGAGCATGTCTTTGTATGTCTTTGAAACATTTCATAATTTGATGTGTGACAGTTGTTCATAGCTGCAATGAACACAAACATGTCAAAGTTGACTTTTAAAATGGCTGATTCTAAATGGACTTGCTTTTTAGATTTTGCTATAGCATCCTCATGTCATGCACACATGAGATGTTTTCATGACCTTGGAGTTTCATACTCAAAAGACCCTATTAAAGATCTTTGTGACGAGACAGTTATACCTAACATGATACATTGTACACGTGATGTAATATATATATATATATTTATTTCTTCTTGGCCACATAGCCTCTGATGACAATCCATTACGTCCTATACTTCTCCACCTGCTACAAAGCATTCCCCAGGCCCAATCTCCCTCTAAGTAGTCATTTGCGTTCTATGTCTCTGTTTGACCCATACACTGTTTAGATTCCTGACTATTTTTTGCTGTTTTCCTATACATTTATCATCCCTTTGTTCTTTATTTAGCATATCAGTAGTTCCAAACCAAGGTGAACAACCTCAAGATATACCATGAGAAAGCAGCACTGCTTGCTGTTTCAGAGTGACTTGTGGCAGACTGAGTTCCTGCTGAGAGAGGAATGAATGGGACAAAATCCCCACAGCAGAAACATATTTTGATTCAGAGAAAACAAACAGCCTGTCTAACCAGAGAGAAGCACTAATCACAACTCTATCCTAGGTATGTCTGGTGCTCCAAGATGATAGATTAAAAATTTACAGTAATTTCATCATTTTTTCTTCTCAAAATTAAGCCATCATACAAATTCAACACAGTGATAGTGCGGCTTGGTTTAAAATGGGCGACTAGGAAAAAACATATTACCCAATGTGCTTCAGGCATCAAGTCAAGATAATGCTAAATCAGTGATTGAATTGAAATGCCTTCCCATTGTGACTCAATAAGTGTTGTGAACTCAGTGGATAGGTTGATACACTGAACTGGATCAACACCAGTATGATGATCTTGATTTGCTCACACTTTTCAAACTATACCTTCTCTTCAGGAGATGCATTTTGGAAAAGCTTTTACATCAACATAGAGCAGCTGTAAAAAAAAGAAGAAAAAAAAAGATAAAATCTTTATACCCCTTAAGCAAAGTCATAACATTTTTATAACATATCGGTTTTTCCCTCATTTTACCAGATCAGCATAAAGCTTTCAATGACCAGGAGGGAACTCCAACAGCTTGTAGCTTCAAGCAAAAAAAAGGGGAAAAAAGCGGCCACTTCATACCAGTAAGCCAAAGACGGACTTTTGTAGAGTGAATATTTAATGGATCCCAAAAGGCAGGTCAGTTTACAGACTGTAGTAAGTTTAAAACAGTAAATACACTTGCAACACACCAACTAGGACCAGTATGCATGAGCAATTGAAAAACAATCTGTGGTCAGAAAGACATTAGCTGAATGTCTGACAAGGATAATTAAAATTTGAGTCTGACAATTGCAGACTGACAGTCCAGTTTTATCTGTCTCTTGAAAGTTAAATTAAAAAAAAGTCTGGAATGGTTAAGCTAAGTTTTTCATTGGATTATTACTACATAATCTTTAATGCCACTTCTTTCAAGATGTGCACAAAGAAAGTCTGTGCAGCAGCCTTTTGAAGACATTCTATTTCATTTCAAGACAGTCAAAATTAAAGGTTCTGCTCAGGGGGAATCCCCTTCTACAAAGACAGGCTGAATATTGATCAGCCTCAGGCAATCTGCACATAGAGGAGACTTGGTCAAGTTTTAATACTGAATTAAAGCATACCGTTTTGTGAAATGTGCTTTGAAAAATCAATGTCAGTCCAGAATATGACGGGGAGCACAATTATGCATTTCAATTTTTTGACTTCCCGATCCCCTCTAGACTCCCATTTTATGATAAATTATTTTAATTATAGCTTGAGCAAAATCCCCAACACTTTCAAGTCACGTAAATAACTCCAGAGGGTTTACTGCCTAACAATATGTTTAGTTGTGCATTTCTCTGAAGCCGATGAGAACTGTTCCACACTGCAATTAATAATCAGCAAACATGGACGATTAAACAAATCACATTAGGTAGTCAATCTTAGCTTTGTCTCGATTACATGCTTTTACATTCACTGTCTTGTGTAATACTTGAAATAGTTACAAATGTACTTAGTAAGAGTTTCCTAATCAACATTGTGGATAAGTGTTTTGCTGAGTTGTGTGCCCAGGCCTCAGAGGGTATCCTAACTGCATCATTTTGAAGATAGCATTAAATCTTTCTGAACCATAATCTCTCTAAGAACAAAGTCTTTTTTTATTGAATTTACTGACATGTCATTCTAAATACCCACTAATACGACCAGGGCCCTTTCTCCAGCAGTCATTGGGCAAGAGGTGGGGTACAGCCTGGACAGGTCACTAATCCATCGTAGGGCAACACATTGACACACAGGATGAACTACCATTCATGTAAACCCCACCAGTGGCGGTTCTAGACCAGATTTACAGAAGTGAAACAAATATATCCCCAAAAAACCCCAGCAAAAGCAAAGCAATATTTCTTTGTTTAATACAGCATGTTAAGTGAGCCAAAGAACCACTCCAAAGCTGTAAGTCAGTCAAAATCACTACCAAAGGTCAAATGTCAAGAAGAAAACTGACCACAAAACTCTGATCCACACATCTCTACTTCAGAGTGATCTCATTTTGATTTTGTATGAGTGTTATATTCCACTTTTATTGAAGTGTTTTATAGTTGGTTTTCTCAGTATTCAAATGAAATAAAACAGCATACAAGCAACATTTAAAAACTCTTATTTCATTTTCTCCTAAAATCCAGACTGTCACTTTTGTGTCAGACATGTTAGATTCCTTGCAGTTTTTTGCAATGCTGCATCTAACGACCTAACTGGACTGCATCAAGAACAGGACAGCAAGGTGAAAGATTAGCCTCTTCATAGTTTAGCCTTAGAAACCTCTAAATAATTGATTCCCCCCATCACCTCAACAACCTTCACTGTCCTTATTTTCAAGATATATATTTTTTTTCATTATTTCAAGTTATACCAGACACACCAAAACATTCAGTGTCTTATAATGCTCAGTTTTGTGTGTGTGGTTGTATATGGATTGTTTATTTCTATTTAACAATTTGTTACTGTCTGTGCAATGACAATAAAGCTAGTTTTATGATGTAGCCTGTGGTAAAGCATTTTGAATTGGATAAGCAGAGTCTGCAGCTGTAGATTATAAGGACAGACCTCATGAACTCTAAGCACCTGCGGGACGTCCTCCATATTGAGAGGCAGATGTTGCGGGCAAACAAGGGGGACTCACTGGTTTTTAAGCACACTGATCCATAAACTTAATATATGACATTTGTTTCTCAACAATTAAGCTGTGGAAACCTATAGAATTAAATTCAATGAAGAGCGACGAAAAAAAAACAAAAACAATGCAAAAACAATTACTTTCTGACTGAAAAACAATGACAAAACCATCCACCGTAAAACCCCACAGGATACCCCTTGGGTACAGGTCTCATGCCAGATGTGGCCACATCTGGCATGAGCGACAGCAGCTCTCACCTCTCAGAGACATTGCCTCCCAGGCGAAACAACAGGGAAACATGAGCATTTTAACAAACGTGGCCTGAATAGGAGACGGTAACCCACCTTGATAGTAAAACGTCGCCCACAGGTAAACTCCAACCAATACAGGTCCATTGCTTTTCCGAAGCTCCATCGCAGCTTCAGATCGGGAGTCCCCCCCTGAAGCCCGCTGGAAATGCCAAACTTGGAAGGAGAGGAGCCTTGACAGACTGCTGGTGCTGCTCTCCCTCCGCTCGGTCTCGGTCCTCCTCGTCGGATGCTCGGGCAGACGCGAACACGCTGGCACATTCACACGCAGGATGTCTGTCTCTTCGTGTTTGGGTCGACTGTCACTTCAAAAGTCACTTTGAATCCAGCTGCCCTCTCTCTCTCCCTGCGCTCAGATTTTTTCTTTCTTTTTTTTTTTTTTTTTTACATATCAGATATTCGGAGCTGAGCGAAATCCTGCAAACTTCCTCAGGTTTGTCACCTCCGGTCACATTAGGCTCGTTAAAGCAGGGTGACTTTCAGAGCGCTGCTGAATCTGCATAATTTCAATAGCTCTCTATCAGAGGGGCAAGCCACGCCCCTTCAATCTAACTAACCTTGAAACTTTTTTTTTACTCATGCTCCTGATTTATTGTAAGACCAGGAATAATTGAACTGTTTTATGTTGCCGATCTGATATTTTATGTTTTTAACACAAATGAGAGAAATGTAGTTTAAAAAAGTACTACTAAATAGTATTACTATATATGTGCTTTTACTTATTTTAATAGAGTTTTGGTGAATTATTAATATCCCTTCAAACACTTCACTTGTGCAATTCATTTGTGGTTCAGTCAAAAAAAAAAAACTAAATATAAACTGGCCTGTTGTAGTCAATGTTTCCTGTCCAAATGTAGCCTAAACCTTGAAAGTCTGGCTTGTTTAGCTTATGTGAGCAACTTTTACATCTTTTCATATACATATTTCAATGTCAGTTGTTAACTTTATGCCAAATGCTTTTACATGTCATTTGTATTTTTAGATAAACGATCATGTTTTTTTTCCAGACATTTTTTTGTGTGTGATACAGAGTGAGAAAACATACACACTACAGTTTGAGGCTAAACATTAACGCAATTTGTTTTACTGAATCTCACTTGGATGATGTTTTAGCCAATAAATACAATATAATGTTAGAAAATATAATTGTCTAAGGCATACCATATGCTTTCCCTTTTTTTGGTCTATCATTGTGACAGATCACAAATCTATGAGCAATGATTATTTGGTTGCTCCTGTAACGCTTTTGTTGTGTGGACAATGTTGGAAAAATCAGTGATCATATTTCATACATCAGGTTTCACATTTGATTCTTACTTACAGATTATTTTCCAATTTATACAAACTAGAAAATATTTGACACCTGCAAAATCCTTCCTAGCCTGTTTGGCCAGGATTTTCAAAAGAAACGAAAGGAAAAGTTATGATTAAGTTTTAAATGACATAAAGGTAAGGTCTGGAAGGATGCAGATTCTGTTGGGAGAGTACCTCTAGGTGTTGTAGTAGTTTTGATGAAGATTGATTTGAAATTTTTATGGCAAATCAAACTATCCATCCATCCATTTCTCATACCCATTTAATCCAGGGTCACCAGGAGCCTCTGTTAATAGTCTTTGGGCGAGAGGCAGGATGCTTTCTGTCCAGGTCACCAATCTGTCACAGAGCTGTAAATGAAACTCAGTTTGCTACACTGTTCAATCTCTTCCTTTCCTGGTGACAGTGAATAGTGGACAGTAACACTGAAAGCAAAAACTGTAGCTGATGTTACGTTCCTACACCAATTGTCACGTAATTTTTGTGATATAAAAGGACACCTGTGTGAAGACATCAACTGACTACGTAGACTCTGGTCAGCTAGAATTGGACGTTTCAGTAGTCGTAGAGTGATCCAAATCAAGAGGACAGGCTTGGAGGCTGTGGTCAGGTTCCATTTTGACATCAATTTTTAATAAATGCCTACAGGTAGCTGTGATGCGATGTGTCAGCACAGACGGGTCAAAAGACAAACACATGTTTCTGCTGTGGATTTTGTTCCAGAATATTCAGTATTTCAGTATATATATATATATATATATATATATATATATATATACTGTATATATAATATGATATCATGCTATGTGCCCTTAGCATTCTTACTTGATCTTCTGTCCTCCTGTGCATCATGTCGCCCTTTCATTCCCTTTGCCTCTTTTCCCTGTTTGCTTGTCCTCATTTTCTCATGCTTTCTCACATACTTTATCTACGCATACTTGCTTTATACCTGTTGCTTTTGTTTTCTCTTTTCCTCCTTCACAACTTTGCATCTCTCTGTTTCCTTTTCATTTATGTTCTGTATTAATGCAGCTCTGCCTGGAAGCATTGGTGATGACCTTGGATGAATATAGGAACACCTGCAGCATTTTTGAAGCTCTCGCCATCTCCTGCTTGCTTTTTTCCCTCACTTTACAAATCCTCTATCTCCATATTCCCCATCTTCTGTATTTTTTTCTGTTGCTGTCTGAGAGTCGCGTTGAATGTGTGTAGCTCTGTCACCGTAGTCCTTTAAGATGCTTTAAGCTGAGCCTGAGGGGGCCCAGTTTTTTCTTCGACTTTTTCTTTTGTCACCATTTATTTATTTACTTTGTTGACTTGTATGTCTGCTGTCTTCTGTGATTTAAGAGACCCCTGTCCTGCTTTATCACACCTGTGATCAAGTAGCATGCTGGCCTTGAGCTCACGTTATAAATCTAGCCCTCTGGAGCACCTTCATGATTCAGCTGTGTTGGCATCCCTGGTAAAGATGAGTATAAGACCTCAAACAAACAGACCAGAGAAGGATTAAAAATCAAACTAACATAAATTTTAACCTCTTAAAAAACCAAATACCAGCTTTTCAATTACTTTTATTGTAAAAGTCATCAAATTGAATAAAATTTGCTATCCTTCTGTCAATACTTTGTACAGCTTAGTCTTTAACATTTCACAAGACAGACACGTCTTTGATCAGCGTTGTCTCTTTCTCTTCACGTCAGTGAATCCTACAAGTTTTAGAATTTGAGTCTGAGATGATCATTCAACAACATTTATCTTTTTTCTGCATTTCTGTCTTGATTTGGTCACATCTTGTTAAATAAAACCCAATGACAATTTATTTTAAGTTGTACTGATGAGGCCTCTAGAATTCAATTTAACTCATTCTGCTATTTCAAAGAGTTTAAGACTGCCAGTCCCTCACTCAAGGTCTTTAGAACATTAGCATTTCTATATCATGACAAGTCCTTCACCATACTTCATAATAGAGATACCTAACCTTTGTTGATGTCTAATACAGCTTTAGTGTAAAAAGTTAAAACTTAGTTTCACAGCACACAGTTTCAGTTAAAGCTCCAGGAAAGCTTATCAAACTATTTATGTTTGAGCTGGTAGGACAGAACAAACTTTTCTCCTGGCATGATTGCCAAACAGTTGCTTGCATGTAGTAAAGACTGCCAATCCCTCGTTCAAGTTCTTATTCTGTAAAAGTGAATTTTATGAACTTATTGTGTAAAATAAGGTATTATTTTTTATTTATTTAACCTTTATTTTACAAGATAAAAACCCCTTGAAATTAAAAATCTCTCTTCTCAAGGGAGTCCTGGCCAAGGGGCAGCAACTAATACAACAGAACTGTTCAGTTCATAGAAATATAAAACCGAATTGTTACTACTAATCATGTTTATTATTATTATTATTATTGTGTCTCACCTATCATGTTTATATCATAGCTCTATGTCCTTACTGTTGGGGAGAATCTGCTGCTGTGGTAAACTTTACTAATAACAGTAGCTCTGTTCAGGTTGTAGGTCTATGCAAGTGAGAAATCTGAAGAAAAAAAGATCAATTTTAAATCAATAAAAAGATGAACGATGATTTACAGCTGCAAAGCAGAGACAGCAATCTTATTATTTTCTTGGCAACAAGTGTTAAACTGCTCTAAAAATTTGTGCCAAGATATATTTTAGAATTTGTTCCAGAATCTGCAGGGAATGATATGATTGTCAAGTTAAGTAAAATGTGCCTTAAGTTGTTGTGGTGTGAAAGAAAAGTCAAGACAAAATATTTGCTGTCCTCAGCATAAGAAACTTGAAACAACCACATTAGTGTTATCATAATCACACTTCAGATTAAACATGCAGAGCCATTTCACATCAAAAGGAGTGAAAACTTTGTGTTTCTGTATGTCCAGAAATTTCCCCAAGAAATCTCTGTGATTCTCCTTCAATCTATTCTTGGTTGCCGCTGCTGCGATTGTACAGCAGCATCAGAGAAGACTCTCTGCACAGTTCCAGCTCACACACGCAGAGATGGATCCTTACTCTTGGTGAATGAGGACCTGCAGGAGTCTAATTTAGTAGTTTAAGTCAGTCTTTTTTCAGAGCAGGCCTAGGACATTGTTTGAGGAATAAAAACAGCTCAGTTTGAGCTCTGGTATCTGATTTCCAACTCTGTGTTCAACCAAGCGAAACAATGAGAGGCTACGTTTCTTGTTGCGTTTCATATCTCTGGAAAATCTTCTTTTTTGTTGTGCAGCTAAAGCATTATAACATATCTTACTTAAATTTTTCTTCAGTGGATAAAAAATAAATTTTTCTTTTATAGGGAAATTCTAGTCATCAGGTCTGGATTTTATAATTAACTCCATCCGTTTCACTTCGGCTGTAGAATTAGGGATTCAATTGTGCGTCAGCTCTTTTATATTTCATTAAGCTTAAGATTTTTGGTTTACACAAGAGATTTTGGTTTCGACATCACAATTCACAGCATTTTGCATTTCAAATGCATTTAACTGATGCTTCTTGTCATCCGGTTTAAAACATTTAAATAATTGATTTTCTCTTGGCCTGAGGGGGGAAAGCAAAAAAAAAAAAAAAAAAAACACTTAACACTTAAACAACCAGAAATTTTTGATGAGAGTCTCAGTTACACTAAAATATCTCCCACATTTCAAAGACATCTTGTTCATGTTTATCAGATCTTCTGTCCCAAAGTGTTTCTGTCACGTCATAGGAGCAAACAGGCATAAGTGTGAACTCGCAGACCCACACCTGTCTGCATGACTCAGATCTGGAGCTGTGAATTATAGAAGAGCAGACTGAGGTCAGACTGTTCAAATGTGGGTGTGAGTGTATGAGGAAGTCTTTGTCTTATCATAAGAGAGAGAGAGAAAAAAACTATCAGCCAAAAGAAGTGGGTCAAGACACTGACATCATGGAGGAGGTGTGGGGGGCGACCATCTGTAACAATATTGAGAGGGTGACGATGAGCTGCATAAAAGAAAATACTTATATCCAAAAAATCTGGCATTTAAGTCACTGGGTAATATATATTTTTTAATCAATATTAGATTTTCCCTCCATCTTCATGGAAGGCAGTTTTTAACCACAAGCGCTCTCACTTGAAATAAAATGACAAATCTTTGCTCCCATCTAGCGGTTATCATGTGTCATTGCAGGTGACTGGTGCACTTCAGCCCCTCGCCCACAAACTGTGCTGAACCTTGTGAACTACAATGAACTTAAAACTACATGACGATATATTATCACTCAAAAATTAACCATTGTCACAAATTCTCAATCTGAAAAGTTAACGATTTTCTGCATACATTAAACTAACAAAATGTGGAGAGTTCTGTGTACTCTGTATTTCAAATTAATTTAAAAACATAAATTGACACGATGATGAAAAAAAATGAAAGTGATAATGAAGAAATAATCAAATAAATTTTTGAAAAAACATTATTACTTAATATAGATTACCAGAAAAAAAAGTTTAACATAAAGGCAAACAACTAACAGACTTAAATAAAAACACAAATAATTTCAACCTGCATGCTACTCAACTGAGGAAGAATGAATAGAAATAAACAAAGAATACCAAGTACGAAAACCCAAGAATTACCAGCAGCTCACTGGTTTCCTTTGATGGTTTTTGTTAAGGGTGGTTGCCCAGCTGTGATCTAGGGTGAAAAATTGAAAAGGATATGCAGTCAGTTTTTGAGACCAGTTTTTGCAACACTCAAGTCACAGTCGCTTGCCATATCGGAGAGAGTACTACTGGAAGTGGATGTATTAATACAATAGAATAATCTAAATTAAAATTCGCACCATTAAAATGTGGTGGAATTTATTCTGATTTAAAAGGCACAAAAGGCAAATATTTGATTTTTAGGGACTTTGAAAGTGTCTGATGTTGGAGAGGTCTTGATGTGAAAGGGTAATTTGTTCCATAGTTTTGCAGCGGCAGCAAAGGACCAGTCTCCCCTGGGTTTTAACCTTAACTTCAGAACAGACAAACTCTCTTCACTGAACTGTGATCTTGAAAGTGTGAACACAAAGAAGATCAAAGACGACCCAGGGTGATAGCTGATCTGAAGCCTTAATCAGGGATAAAATCCTAAAATCATTTTTAAGACTGAGCTGTGCGTATCAGTTAGTAGCCCTTCTGCAGTTTTGAATAAACTACAATCAGTTTACCAAAAAAAAAAGAAGAAAACATGACACCTCAATATAGACTATTATAATAGTCAGGTTCATATAATGAAGGCAGGAATTGCTCTTTCACAATCTCTGAAACGGAGGAATGACTTCACTTTGTGAATTGTAGGAGATGAAATGAACCAGCTTTTATTGCAATGTTTACATGTCCAAATCTGTCCTTCTCCTTTTCAGTACTCATCAAAAACAACAAAAAAAAACAAATGAAGGATGTCAGTATTCATATAACAAAAGACAGCAAAACAGAGAAGTAGTATTCCAGTCTAAGATCTCTGCTGTTTCAGTCTGACTGTATACGTTCATATGATTCGGTCAGTATCACTAAGAACTTTTGCTGTTGTAATCAAAAGGGTCTCAGCAGAGAAGTACAACAGATTCCAGCTTTATTTTAATCCAATCATTGTGCAGAACATACAGACAGATACAAATGGGTTGTCAACAAAGTGAATGTAAGAAATAAAATGAAGTGATATTTGTGCATTTTATTGCATTTACAATGGCAACATTACAGTCATATAAATACAGATGCTTAACTCATTCACACTAATTTGACCTGTTTATTGCTCTTACTTCTTTACACCCCTGAACATGCAGCTTGGAATAAAGGGCAGGTTGACTGACATTACAGTCTCCAGGTGTAATTTGAGGCTGCAAACCGTACTGTTAAGAATGGGAAGCTTGGAGCCTGAGGTTGTTGTTTTTTATTTTATACAATAGGAATACACTGTAATAAGTTTTTGAATAAATCATAGAACCTGACAAGAGAATGTTTTTTTTTTATGAGGTTGAGTTTACGAAGGTGTGCTGAGGTACATCTGCAGAGCAGGAGTAAAGATTAAAATAGTTCCCAGGATTGACACTGTGAGGAAGGCCCACAGGAAAATCCTGTCCAACACCTGAGCCACGAATTTCCAGTCCTGAACAACCTGCAGACACAAACACACACGAAGAAATAGAGACATATAATTTAGTTCCCAAGTATCATATTTCCTTAGATAAACAACACTCAGTCTGGACTTTGCAACTATTTAGACAGGAGGTTGAAGCTCAAATGTAGCTTCTTTTTAATGCGTGGAGCCACATTCCCTGCTGTCTGCCTGCCTTCGCACCTCTCGTATGAAGTGCTCCTTCCTGATGTGACGGCTGATGTAGCGAACAGAGCTTGTAGCTTTCTCCAGCATTGCCAACCACGCTTGGTTCTCATCCTCCTTCCCTCCGAAGGCTCCTCTCTGCTGGTTGCCACCGGGAACAGCCCTCCTCCCTGCGCCTCTGCGGGACTTCAGATCCGGGCTTCGCATCTCGATGTCTGGGAAGTGATATCTGAGGGGGAATGGCAACAACTATAGGCATTAATTTAGTGGGTTTAGAGAACCTACGCTATTGCTGTGAAATGAGACTAATGCGGGATTTTTATTTTGTTTTTATTTCAAAAGCTGTGACTTTTCAAGTACATTTATAGATAAAAAGTTAAGTATTTCAATTTTATTTTCCCTTTGTTCTACTTATCAGGAAATGGCATCATGTTGAGGTTGGCTTTAGATTCAGTAGTTTTGTAAAGGAGAACATTTCTTTGGGTTTTCATATATGATAACTTTATTTTGTTTTTGCACTTTGTTTAATGTCTAAACCAGAACCTGTTAAAAAACCACTCATAAGTTTAGTCTAAAACTCAGATGTAAGACATTGAAGATGCCAGAAAGGCAGGGAAATTGTCCTTTTTATTTTTAAAGGAGTGTTGGGGTTCTCTCTTGTACTAAGTCTAAAATACGTCTACGATTTCAGTTTGTTTTATTCTACCAAAATTATTATCACAGAATATTAAAAAAAACTAAACATTCTTAAAAAAAACACACACATTACTAGGTTGATGTTGTTCTGTAAAAAACATTTGATCAATTGTTTTAACAAAAAAAAGTCAAGTTGAGAAGTTGTAATTGAAAGATGATTATTGTAATTCATAAATCACTTTTTCAAATACTTTAACATGTCGATTATATTAAAGTATTTTATTGTTCAGACATTTTTTAATAATGAAATTAGGGAACATAGAGAGGAAATGCAAATATTTTCCAATAGCCTAAACCATTTTATTTTTTTTCCATACTTAACTGGACCTGAAAAATGATAAATTAATTCCATATTTTCCTACATTTTTTTCACGCTGTGTAGGAATCCCGCTAATAGAAAAAATAACTCTTGTCTGGGAGAACTACCTTTACACAATCCAGTTTTTCTTTATTTATTTTTTTATAATTTACATCAACTGTAAGAATTTCTCTTGATTTATGTAGTAACAAAAAGTCTGCCATTGACATTTCTGGACTACAATGCCATGTTCAGAGAGTTATTTTACTATTTAGTGAAAATGCCAAGACAAAAAGAGAAAAGAAGTGCAGTTTATTTAAGTTTACCTATCAGTGTGGCCCCTCATACAGAGCAGCTTGGGCAGTCTCTGAAGAAACAGGCTCTTTACCCAGGGGGCCATGGGGTGGTAGGTGGCAGAGGAGCGATGGTGAACATTAATCACGAAAACTGTAACAATGATTGAAAAGGTGACGAAGATCATGATGAAGAGGAGGTACTCTCCAATAAGAGGGATCACCTGTTAAAGCACAAAATGTAAAATTGGTTCAAACATAAATAAATAGCTATGTTTACACATGCCAAACAGTCCAGAGAATTTGGAGCAGTAAATTATTATTATTTACTATTACTATTATTTGTTATTCAATTTATAGTTTATTCCTTACGTTTTAAAAGATCGTCTAGGAACTTCTAATTATAATTCATGACTTTGTGTTTCCCCGGGTTTTAAGTGAGGTGTGACATAGAGGCCTGTTTCCTTCAGTCATTCCTTAAAATTAAAAAGTCAAAAGAAAATGGTTTTCATCTAAGATGTTCTGTTTAGCAAGAATTTGCAAACAAGACTAAAAAAAGATCCTTTGCTCGCCTAAATCTGCAGTCAGAACAATGATGTGGAGCGAGCTTTGTATTAGAGCAAGTTTTGTTAATTCCTCACGTCTTTTGAACATCTATCCATTTTTTTAAAAGGTGAACATATCTCCTTTTCAGATTGTGGAGTTCACACATATTTATTTTACTCAGTTTGATCATTTCTACCTCCAAATGCAAAGACTGCTGATACTCATTCTATTTTGGAAACATGCTCACAGAAAAAATAGTTTTCAGAGCTCATTCAGTGTTTTCTTGGTAGCTCAAGACTAACATGTAAAGCAAAACACATTTTTTTGTCAAACCTGAACTAATAATTCTACATAGATTTAAAAACTGTAAAACAAAATGTGCAGTTTGTGATCTTAACTCTATCTGTGAAAAAAAAACACAATTAAAAAAAAAATCTTGTTTTCATTAGGAAGTTTGAAACATTATTTGGTTTTGTTAACTAAATGTGTGATCACACTGTTTTATCATTTATAATGTAAGAAAAACAACTAATTGTCCCATTTAAATAGCAGCTTTCAAAGGAAATGACAAAAGTTTTATTTATTGAAAACATACCAACTTAACATTTCTATCTCATCTCTCCCTTTCAAGCATTCAGGAAAATTACTGCAGCTTTAAAAACACAATAATGCCAATTGTTGTGTTTCCCCTTATTTGGATTGTTGGAAGAAAGGAGAGAAGTTGTCTTTTGCTATGATCTGTTTACTTAATAAGGGAGTTCAGCATTTTTAGACAAGCAGCAGTACTGAGCAACCAAAAAGGCATGCTAAATTTCAAACTATAGAAAATGAGAGAGAATAGTTTCCTGTACAAACCTTTGAAGATGAAGGGATGATTTCTTCTATGACCAAAAGGAATACAGTGAGTGACACCAGCACTGATGTGGAAAGGGACAGCTTTTCTCCCTCATCTGATGGCAAATAGAAGACCAGCACAGTTAGAAAGGACAGGCCGAGGCACGGGATGATGAGGAAGAGAGTGTAGAACAGGGGCAGCCTCTTGAGGATGAAGGAGTAGGTGATGAATGGGTACCAGTACACTCCATCCCTCCTGCTTCCTTTCATTCCTGTGGCATTGAGGATCTCCCATTCGCCATTGTCAAAGAAGTCTTTGCGGTCGACATGGTGGTCCACCAGGACCAGGTCCACCATGTGCCCATCGTAGGTCCATGAGCCGAATTTCATGGAGCAGTTCTGCCGGTCAAAGGGGAAGAAGGTGACATCCATGGTGCAGGACGATTTATAACTGGCAGGGGGAGTCCATGTTATAGTGCCATCCCAGCGCACGATGGCTTTAGTCATCAAGGAACCTTCAAAACGACCGTCAGCACTTGGAGAATATGAAAAATAGACATAATTGTTTCAATTGTACTGATTATGCATAGGTCTGAATGAGCTTTTGTCTGCTAACCGAGAGATAAAATCCTATGGACTCACGATATAATTGCGCTGAGACAAAAATGTAAAACAAACATATGCAATATGACCTCAGCACTTTGCTTCAAATTTAAAAATATTCATACATATCACGCATATTGCAAGCATGATATATATATATATATATATATATATATTTTTTTTTTTATTCTGAAAGCTAGACCCAAACTATTGAGAATTGGGAAAAAACATCCGTGAAGTAGTTTAATTAGACATGCTATTTACTTAAGTGAATGGGGTCTGCAAACATGATGCTCTTAGTTGGCCTACTCATGCTTTCAAAACAGAGTTTCTTTAATAAAAGTGATTGGTGATGCCCTTTTATGTTCCAAACACTGACCATCCTTATTTTTCATTTAAAGAAATGTTTCTAAACAGTCAAACTTTTCTTTTTTAAAGTAAGCAAAAGCGTAGTTGCCTTTGATCAGCAAGCTGGCAGGCAGTGTGCAGCAATGAGGGGGAGGAAGGAAAGTAGGGGGCAACATTATTCATCTCACTCTATCCCTCTCTGCTCCACACAGCCAACGTAAACTTAAGTCAATTCCTCTGGCCTCCCATTAAAAAGACCGAAAGCCGTATAAAAAGCACAACTGAATAAATAAGACTTTCAAAATCTGGATATACCTTCACATCAACTCATGCCCAGGAGGATCAAATCAAACTCTAATGCTCTAACGCTTTAATCGTGCAATTGTGCAGAATCCAGTAGAACTTACTTTTCATAGAGAACAATGTCAGGTAGCCATATAGTCTCTGAAGGGACTCTGATCGACGTAATGCCCCCATAGTCCTCCGGGTTCCACCTCAGCTTCACATCAGTCCACTCCTATTGAAATACACAATGCAATGATCAATATGTCACATTCAGACTACTTCAGTGAAAGGAGTCGATGGAGGACAAATTTAAATTGAGTATTTGGATTTTCATTCCAGCAATTGAAAAAACCCCAATAAAAATCTAATTATATTTTCACTGGAAAGAGTAATTGCAAAAAAGAAATAAAAAGAATCCAATTTACTGTCTTAGCTTGGGGCAAAAACATAAAACTGGCAAATGCTCAAGTTCATTTGTTGTCTGTGGTTAAAAATAATTACTTGTCAAATTGTCATAAATTCTCCACTATGTGGATGAAAACTGTCATTCAGGTGACAGCGCACCCATCATTTATAGACCCTCCCAAATTGGGCATTTGATTTCTGTTGAAATATGAAGCAATAAATACAAATTATGTTTACAAGGAGAGCATGATTTTAATTAAAGTGTTAGGGAACGCAAAAGCTGAGTTGGATTAGCAATTATATGTATGTGAAACTCAGCTGTAATATACACTGTATGTATTTTTTGACCTCTAAGTGAGAATATATAAATATTCACAAATGACTGAAGATACATGTGTTTACGTTATGTGACATGGACCATTTATGCCAGGGAGTTTCTATATAAAGGGGGAAAAATAACAGGCTGGAGAGTTAAAAAAGAGTAGACTGTTTCCAGTAGTTGTGCTCATACATTACATTAATTGTAAATGAAGACTGAAGATTTTTTTTGTTAAGATTTACCCTTGATGTACCCTTAAAATGCTCCATGCACCACTCTTGAGCTTCCTACTTAGACCTTCCACCACAGTCAATCACATCAGCATGCATGTGTCTGAGGTCATCTAAATAATGTTAGCAATACAGTTTTGTTTCCTTTCAAGCAGAAGTAAGAAACATGCCTTTTGATTCGACTGCTTCAAATCAGAAACTAAATTAAGAGTTGTGTTTACACCACAAATAGTTGTGACCCCTTTTTTCTTGAGTTTAAAAGGAGAATTGTTGAATATTATTTTCTTAGTGGCAAAGACAGTCAGTGGGGAGTTGGTGCTCACTGCTTGTGTTGAGATTAGGAAGATCAAGGTGTGTTTGCTGTCAATCTCACATTGGGTGAAGCCCAAAATTTCCTTTGATATTCTCTATTCCTTTAGCTGGAGGCTACCTTTAGTTTCACCAAACCAAATGTGGACTCTTTCTAAAAGCAGTCGTAAAGAATAGAAAACATACACAGTCTTAATAGAGAAATAGAGTTTGGGCATCATAATACAGAAGGTGCTCCAGATTAGTTTCTAGCCCATGTGGTAAACATGACTTTGGCTCTATGTGTGAGGAGTTCTAGCAATAATCAAACTCACTGAATCAGTGCTTGATAATAAGCTATAGATCCGCTGTGAAATGTTGCTTAGCAAGTAACACCTTCCTCTATGATGATTGGTCATTTCTGTCATGGCATAATTTACGTCCTGGTAATGTGAACTAAAAATTCCAGCAGGCGTTGTACAGGTGAATCCCCATGCTTATAATTCACTGTAGGGTCAGTAACGTGTTTTACTATTATCATAATCACCATATTCAGTTCAGCTAAAAAAAAACAAATAGATGGAATTAAAGACCTAGCTTATTGATTTCAATCATATTACTGAAAAAAGTAAATCAAGTTCTCATCATCACCTGCCAGAGCCACACATTTGTAGTCATCAGCTGGTTCTTTTCGTCCTGCAAGAAAAAAAAGAAAAGAGAAAAAGAGCCCAGTTAGAGATTAATAAAGCTGCTTACTGAAGACGATAAGAGAGGCTAATGAGGAGCAATAAAATGGAATAAAGTGAAGTCTATTGAAGGCGCTAATAAGCCTAGAAGTGACTAATTTATGTTCTTGTTTTGCTTTAACCTCAGAAAGTACAGTAAATATCTACCAAGCAATCTATCTATTTATGTGTGACATGAAGATCACAATGCACTTGACATGCCTTCAGACAAACATTTTCATAATCTTAAGAAACAACTGAAACTCTCAGTCTGAGAAGGTCATTGGCTGTCTCTTTAGTGATGCAACCTTAGCATTGGGCTGTTGACTTGTCTTAACCCAGTTACCCTGCTGTCTTAAATGTACTCTTACTTTCTTTTACTATCAATGCAATTACAGATTAAATTTGTGTTTTTCTTTTTTCAATTACATTTCTGAAAGCCAGTATGTCTGGCTCTGTGCTTTAGATTCTGTTTGTCTCTCTTTGTTAGTCTCCCACCCTGCAGCTTGTTAAGACAGGCTTGGCATTCCCGAGGCTTTTTCCATTTGAGGTTTCCTTTGAATTTGATTAAACTTGAATTGAAGTGGCAATAAATCAAGATGAAAAACAGATTAAATTGAACTTGGATTTGATTGTGGTCTGTTTACATTTTTGTTCTCCAATCTGCAACTGAGTGAACTTTACTTCACTCAGTTGCAGTTGCAGTGAAATAAAGTTGCAGTTATTTCACTGCAACTTTATTATTGTAGTGAAATAAAGTTGTCTGAATAAATTTAATTTGCCTAAATTGCACTGACAAAAACAGTTTTTAGTGGGAATACAACATTTTAGGATGTGGTTTGCGTAGTTTCTAATTTTATCCACAGCCTGAGTGACTTTACATAGCAAGTGTAAACATTGTGTTCCTCCTCTGCCATCTATCAAAACTATAATGTAACTATGTTTTGACAAAATAAATGAGAAAGGAGTTCAAATCTGGATCTGATAAAGGATCATGGCATAAAAGAAACTTGAAAATGTTCAGTACTTGGTCCAGTTGTTTTTCCATTTATCTTCGTCAGTAAGTTGTTTCATTTGTTCAAAGATAAAAGAAAGACATGAACCAACTGCAGATTTAGAGTTAAATACAACACTGACACTGATAAATTTAACAAAGAAAATATTAACAGTGTGATATTAAAAATTTAGGACACCCATGGCGATGTTTTCTTTTGCTACCAGTTGCTCTGAAATAATGATTTGACTTCAGATTGTCTACGGACTGCTTAAGAAGATCCTTGATGCTTTAACATTTAACTTCAGAAGCTCTTAAGTCCTGTTTTCAAGTTGGACCTGACTTGTCCGGATGCTCATTGAATTTTGGTATTTTTGTTATTATGGTAGAAGTGTAAGAAATATTTTCATCTGCTGAATCTACCAGTAAGTTAATGTTGCTGCAGCGTCACATAAGAACAGAACGTCTCCAGAGTTCAATTAATCTTCCTGAGGGTCTTCTAGTGTCACTCAGCAGCTGATCGCAAACTGACATCACAGTCATCATTAGTGGTCTGTATTTTTTTTTTTTAAGTCTGTTCAAAGTAGCCTAGAAATACTGATTGTTGGACCAAAGGCTCTCCATAGAGTAATAAAATTTATATTGCTTGGACAGGGCAATATATCTTCATAAAAGTTAAATGCCTCGCACTGTCCGATGTGAATAAAACCTGGAATTGATTTTAAATGCCAAGTCCTCACCACATCAACCAGCTGCGAGATCTTCAGTCCAAAGCGTACAGTGATGGTGTCATTGGCATGACCGACGGGCCGCACCCACTTCTGATAACCTTTGAAGAGATTTCTTAGCAGGGAATCTTCCATCTCAGCCAGAGACACAAAGTCCTCCTGGACTGTAAAAGACGAGAAAGATGAACACAGAGGAAAACAAGAAATATGATTATGCTTAACTTATTACATATTTCTTGATTTAAATGATCTCAAAGCTGTGTCAGAATCAGCTGGTTTTTTGCATTTCAAAACAATTTTGGTATTGACTGCTAAAAATAGAGTGTGCCTTAAAACTAGAGGTGTAAATATGAACACTGAATTGTCAAAAGTTTTGTCTAAACTTTCAACGCATTTATTAGAAATGCGTTGAACAACATAACTGGAGATTGATTCTTCTTCCATTTTTAGCAATTAATCTCCAGTTATGTATTTCAACATAACCCTAACCCTAGCCCTAACACGATGCAACCAGAAACCTCTTCTTCTCCAGCATTGCTGTATTCAGAACAGGAATGCCCAGAGGAAACAAAGTGTTTAGTGCTCAGAGTCATTGACAAAGTAAGGTTGGCTGAAACCCAATCACCACTAAACAACTCAGTTGTAACTTCAAGACAAGATCGAGAAGTATCTGAAGTCAGATCTTTTAAAGGTCTTATGGCCCGTCTTGACAGACCACATGGATAGCCGGATCAGTAATGGGCTCAAAGCTGCAGTTCAACTGAGATGCCAGGTTTGGTATGTGATGGTATTATCAACAATGAGAGAGAAGGGACTTCTCAAGTAGAATATAGGCTCAAAGTCAACTCTCAAATGTACTGCTGGATTTTAGAAGACACTTCCTTTAAAAAGTGGTAAAGAAAACAGTCTGCATCTTCCATGTTTTTTTAAGCAGGACAATTCTCCATTAGGTAATAACAATAATGACATGGCTTCATTTCCTCACCTGACCTCTAGTGACTGAAGATCTTTAAGGTTTGTTACAGAAGATTTAAAAACAAACAGCATTATGAAGACCAATGAATACACCTGACAAGTTTGGGAGAAAGTGAAACAGAAGTTTCTGGGGAAGCAGCCAAGAGGCTTGGCATTAATATGGAGGAGCTCCAACCTGTTGACAGCAAAACTACAAGTCGTTCACTCCACAAATTTGGCCTTCATAGAATAGTGGTTGACATCAGGCCGCAGCTGAAAGAAGGCTTGTGTGCATTTTGCCACAAGCCATGAAGGAGACACAGCAAAACATGTAGCAGAAGATCCCCATTGCCAGGAAAAGGCCAAACTGAACTTTTGCAAAACAACATGAGTGATGGAAGAGCAGCAAACATTAAATTAACATAACCAAACTCTTTATTTGCCTTCAAAAGTAAGTGGGATGATATGAGGTCATGTCCTTAGAATGAGCCTGGCAACACATAGACACACACACACACACACACACACGCTCCCATGCACCCCCACACACATCAGCAATCAACATCAGACTCATGGCTGTTCATGGCCAAACGGATGTGTCCAAGTTCCCGAGAGCGGCAAAATGATCACGCTGACACAATCACCTCAGACAGATCCGTCGCCAGGGGAGATAAAAAGAGCTCAGAGCATTCGGTGCGGTCAGCCACAAGACATGACTGTCAGAGTAAAAAGTGACACCCGCACACTGTTGGGAAGACGAGCACGGAAGCCGCAGAGCTCTCGCTTCACTGGCCACCATTCATTTGCAAACAGCTGCGAGAGTTCAGATCCCAGAGGTGGGCACTAACAGAGAGCATCATGCATAAATATAATGAAGCATTCTGTAATTCTGCCTATGACAACTTCACTGATCAGCTGAAAATAGGTAAAATATGTAGGTATCAAATGGAAACTGAGGACACCATTTATCTGCAATTTTTCACTTAATGTTTTTTTTTTTTAATGAATAATTCATAAATTGTTTTATCTTTTTACTTACAGAGACCTGGCAGATAGTTTAACAGTGAAACAAAAAAAAAAATCTCATTACGCAGAATTCAGATGAAAATGGCAGTGCCATTCGCTGGTCGCTCGGAGCAGTATCTGGCATTTGACCATGAGCCACACACAAGAGCCTTCAATGCTAACGCAGCGGCTTTATGAGCTGGAAGCTTGGGGCATTTGTCCACATAAGGAAGTGATGTTTGGCACAGCCTGTGGTGCAGCGCTGCAACAGAGACGAGGGGAACTTTAATTCAACAGCCTTTCAAATAAGGGCAATGCATCAGAGGAGTGGTGAGAGCTGATAAGGGAGGGGGAGGGGGAGACAGACTGACCTAGAGCAAGTCCCCCCAGCATCGGAGAGAAACAGGAAGAAGGCGAAGGAAAGAAGCTGAAAGAAACATTAACTGGGGCAAAGGAAGGAGAAGAGACAGCAAAACTGATAGTAATTCCTCTATCATTGCATTTGAACACAACACACTTTTTTTTTCACTTTATGAGCCAAATCCTTCAGCAGAAAAAAAAAAAAGCATTAGGGGCTCAGGTGCTGGGACCAAGGTGTCTTTGGGCAAACCACTGAGCTCTGAAGCCTAATCTCAGACAGGAGGTATAAAACCTGAATGGCTCCATTAATCTGTCGAGCAGAGGGATTCAGTGATTTAGGTCTGCTTTCCATATATCTTATAGCGGATAAAGGTGTCAATGACATATTGAATCCCCTCCCGCAGGTTTCTTTACGACACAGGCTGTCATATATTCAGACTAAAATTCTGACAATATCAAACTTGACAAATTTTAAAGACCTCTTTTGACAAAGCGGAATGTGAAGTGCTGCAGACAAACGAACAGACAAACGGCACTCAAAGCAGCGGTAGGTTAATTAGAAATATAATCAGCAACATATCAGATCATTAAACTCATTAACATGATTACCAAACTTTCAAGCTTTTACCTAAGACAACCAGCTGCATGCAGATGTCTGTTGTTCTGAACATTATGCAAAGTGAATGAGAAAAATCTGTTCTAAAGAAAAGGAAGCTTTTCAACAGCTGCTCAGAAGTTATCTTGAAAAAATTATTACAATTATTTTAAAGTGGAATAAATGAATTCTCCAAATGGGGCTTTTATTTTAATACACCTGTTGTTGAATAAGGCATGAATGCGTAGATTTGTTGGTGGGTTCAATCTATATTGTCCACAACAACATATGGCCGTAATATGAACTGTGAATACATACATGGGAGCAAACTTTGGCTTTAAGGACTTTATAACAAAGAGAATGAAAAATGTGCAAATAGTTCCAGTCAGAGGTTTACATACATCCATACATTAAAAAGTAGATTTAAATGAATGACTGAGAATTTATTGTGGAATTTCTGAGATCCTGACAGCATAAAAATGAAACAAAATCCCAAGTATGGTCATTAAAAAAATAGCTTACCCTTGAACAAACTGTGATTGTATGTAAAATTATATTAATGTATCAAATATTTTTATTTGACAAAAATGTCATATAGGTGTGAATAATTAATTAACTAATTTAAAAAACGCTGAATAACTAAATGACTTTTTATTCCATATCTCATCAGTAATTTTATCCAATTTCCCCTCATCTGATGGTGACACTATAGGAGTGGCGACTGAACCTTGGTCAATTTTTTATTTGTAATACTATGATGTAAAGTCACTAAACACAAAAGGTAAATTTATGCCAGTGATGAGTGTATGCAAACTTTTCATCAGCATTGAACTTATGCATATCATACAGTAAGTCCCAGAGATCCTTATGTGTGTTCCTGTACATTTCCCCACAGATTTAGCAAGACATTAAAATCAAGAAGTGTCTCAATGAAGATAATTTAAATTACAAATTTTAGTTTTGATATCAGAAGTAAACAATCTAATGTTTGCCAAGTTCAAAAATTATTCAGATGAATGTAATTACCTATTAGGTGACAGATAAATATAAATGAAACATCTGTGCTCAAAAGTCTAAGTACACTCCATTGTTTTAACAGCCACAACTGGATCTCTGCCAGTTATTCTTTATGTGAACAAAACAAAATAATCCTCAAGAAAAAGTAAAACATTCACGGACCCTTTATCGTCCGTTTTCAAGATCATATTGCTTCCTGTTCAGTGTGGAGCATGAAAAGTAAAAATACAGGCTGCGTTTCTTCCAGTTGCATCAGATTCACACAGAGTTTGCAAAGAGCCAAAATTGGGTTTTCACACACTTTTCTTTCTATACGGCAATATAGGAAGCAGCTTTGTTTCAGGATCCTCGTAAACAAAAACAAGGTAGTCCCATTAGTCTCAGGTCTGCATTCCTCTATAAGAGCCAGCTCTTTCCATTAGATCGAGGCAGATAGCAGGGAATGTGTGCGTGTGCACGGCTGAGATATAAAGGAGGGTATTGATTACAATGTGCACTGTGATGGTTGGGGGGATGGAAGCTGAATCTCTGTTGGAAAATTATGATGCATTAAAGCATGACTGTCTGTATCCACTTCCTGCATGAAAGCCCTCAGCAGGAGTATAACAGAGATTTGGGAGTGTCTGTGAGGGACGAGGCTTCGTTGCTGAACGACAGATGCAGGAGAGGCCCAGCATGCACAAGTGCACCCTGCCTGCTTCTCAATCTGAAACACCCCATGTGGGGACACAGTACCATGATCACCTTGACACTGCCACATCTGTTACAAGTGGAAACACAACGGGAAGTGCCTCCAAGAGGGGTAAGAGAGAACAGCTTTCATTTTATACATCAGGAGATATAAAAATAGTTCAGTTTGTGTTTTAATCCTTTTTGAATATGACTGCACACAGAGTGACTGACCACCAGGCTTGGATCAGTGTGAGACAACTGCATGATACACTATTACTGGATTTGCACAAAGATTTAAAACAAAAATACATGCGTACATTTTAGGCTTCTTTGTATGTCTACACAGTTTATTTGTCACAATTAAGTGGCTTAAAAAAGCAATAAATACCCTAATAAATGAGCCTCCATTTTGCAATGACTTTGCCTAAAATCAAGAAATCTTTTGCTTTTGAATCTTTATGGTTTTATTCATAGATCTGTAAACAGTCCAAAAAATAAAAAAATAAAAATAAAAATAATTGATCAGGCTTGCTGCCACTGGAACTTGACTGCACTGCTGTTTCAACAGTACCCAGTTTACATGCTGAAACTCTTAATTATATTTCAAGATATTTTTTTTCCCAAAATACAGAAAATTCCCAAATTAAGTATGAAGATATGTTGTATTTTAAATATATATTTCAAATGGAGTAAATTTTCTTAAATCTAAAATTGTGAATATAAAACAATACAGGAGAAATTATGACATCTGTGAAAGCCTGTTTTATAGCACAGACATATGGATATTTTATATCAGTTTTAAATAACACTGTTAAAAAAAATCTAAAATAAATAGACCATTAAAGCTGAAGAAACACCTGAATGTAGCCCACCATGGCTAAATCAAACCCTGGTATAAGACGCAATTGACCAAAATTAAGGATTTTGACGATGACCCTGTTTAAATCCCATTTAACTTGCTGACAGCTTAAATCAGAGTAGACACTGTGGTAAGATTGAAAGAGCTTTCTGGTGCCTTTAGAAAGATGACTGCAGAACAAATGAGTTTGCTAGGGATTTAATGAGGATTTTAAAATTCATCATTCCATGTTGTAGAAAACAGCCTTAAGGTTCAGAACTTTTCAACTTTCAACAGCCAATATGCCCAGGCTGGACAATCTAAGTAAATTCTTCCTGAAAGCAGGACTGAACCTGTTGAGAATCAAAAGTCTTTACATTATGGGCTAAGACTAATTTTTATCTGACTGATGTGAGAGGCTGGAAACTAGCAATAGGAAAAATCTCACTGAAGTTATTTAGGCCATGGTATGGTGTACTATTTTTTTCTAAGTTAAAATAAAGATCTTTGTTGTTATCTTCAGTACACTTAAACAAGGTGGTTCCATTCGATCATGTTTTTTCCCCAGATATAAATAAAACAGTAAACATCTTTTTGCAATAAGAACCGAATATTTATGATGTGTCCAAACTTTACCATGACTCTATGACTACACATCCGCTGTCCAGCCAGGCTTAGTGCAGCTGAACATTTTTCATGACAGGAATAGTTTTTGGGAATGACAGAAGAAAACGATGACAAGAGGTGACATGTACTAAAGGCAGGTGAATTTCAGTCAAATCTAAATTAGCCGATGAGATTTGATCATCTTGAATACAGATAGAGGTCACATCTAATCGAGATTCTCCACAGAGTCTGTAGCTAGACGCTCTTAGACTAATGCAAAAAATGTCAACACCAGGGCAAACAGAAAAGACGAGCAGCAACATATTATATTTGATTATAAAATTGACTGTAAATTCAATACAGCAAGGCACGGTGACTAAAACAAGACTAAAACTAAATTATTAAGAAAGTTTATATCTGGAAATAAAAGAAAAGGGACATTAATATCTTCTCAAAGACATATCCCTGTTTGCAGTTTTCTATATGACATTTAAAAAAATATATAAAATCTATCTCAGTTTAGTTTATCACACACCTTCCTAAAGCAGAGAAAACCGCCTCTCTTTACTTTCCATAACGAAGCTTTTGAGAGATGAATCTTTTTATTGTATGAGGGATTTCATTTCCCTCCGTAGTTCCTGCGTTTATTACTTTATTGTTTCCATACTGTTCTCCTCACAGCTCATCATGTGTCACGCGTCCCAAGGGGGGCGCTGCGCACTCACTCTTTAATAAATGATGAATGCGCTCCTGTTCACTGACCCCAGCAGTTTGTCCCGCTCGATTATAAAGTATAATTTCCTCTGGAAATTATCAAACGACCGCCAAGGAGTAAACCCTGTTCTTACATAGTGCGCAGTGGACGTGCTAAAGACTCTCCAATTAGACTTAATAATGAGACTGACGTGACGTTTTGCGCTCGTTGTCGCACAAAACGACTCCGAGTCCTTTTCGGCACCGTGCCTGCTGTAATGTCATATCGCACCATCTCCAGTTTACATCGAGACGCGCTCCCCAGATTCCTCACCTTGCGCAGCCGCCTCTCCAAGAGCCAAAGAGAACCACAGCACCGCAGTCGCAAACTTCATGCTTTGTCCCGTCTTCAACAAAGGATCAGAATGTTCTGCCGTTCCGCGTCTCCTCAGTAGCCATGTGGGTCCCCCAGGTGAATCCCGCTTTAAATGATAAATGATGAAGGACGGCAGCTTGTTGGTGGCTTCTGCACAGCGCGCCCCACCTTCCTGCCGTGCAGAGCAGCGCGGCTGGTGTTGGTCCGTCCCTTCCGTTCTGCGTTGGCCGCTGTGCTTCTCTGCAGCTTCTTCTGCGTGAGTCCAGGCAGCTTGGAGCTCCGGAGCGGATCGAGCAGACGGGCTGGAGGCGGGACAGACCAGTCACAGGGTGTGGAGGGAGGACACATCTGATCTGCCCCACATCCAAGGGAGATTGCTTTCGTCAACATGTAAAGAAATGAAACAAGTTGGAGCTAAATTTAATGCTATCATTTTTTGAAAGTAAAGTTTTGAGTAACTGATTTATTAGTTATTACGCAGTGAGCTTTCGTTTTATTTTATTTTGCCTGGTTTCCTTTGATAAATTGTGTTGGACCCATTGTGGGAACATCATGCAAAATTATAGGGGTGCACCAATTGTAGTTTTCTGGTCGATTCCCGATCTTTAAAAAGCTTGACTTGCCAATTCCAATTTTTTGTTTGATACCATTTTTGTCGACAAAATAAGCAAGAAAGTCCCAGAGTTGGTGACAGTGGTTGGTGACCGCAAATGTGCAAACATGATCTGGTGGGGCAGTCAATCATTTAAATGTCTCCCACAGGTGAGCAGAAGAGGACAGTTGTTGATTGTTAGACCTTTGCTGAGATACATATTAGGAAAAAAGATCGGCTTCACATGTAATTATTGGCCAATTGCCGATCTCCTAACTTCTACAGTTGGATCTAAATCATTCCTTTGTATTTCATCCTGTGCAGTCTTACCAGTTTTTCATGATTGCCATGCATTTAGCTCCCTTTATTTTCTCATCACTTCTGACCAGTTTTAGATCCCTTGTGCTCCAACCCCGGTGGAAACGAGGTGTTCAGGGTGCTCTGCATGTTAGTTTTCTGCCACATGTTGCATTTCATTTGTAGGCCAAGAAATTAAATGTTGACCTTATGGGACATAAGCACTTCCTTCCACACGTTTGCTGTGCCCCTTTTCTATCTTTGAGAAAACTACAAATGGCTTTCCTTCCACAACCGCTTCCATCATGGCGCTCTTCTATAAAGGCCAGATTTGTTGACTGCTCTTGGCTTCAGATCCTCCAGTTTCTTCAACGTTGCTGAGAAAATACATTTCTTGAATGACTTTGTATAAGCAACATTCTGCATAGGTTTTGCTGAGCCTCAGACCCTTTGAGTAAATGAACGACTCCACTAATCTATTAGACTTGGATTACAAGATATACAATGTTTCCAGGTACTGTGAAGCATTAAAATAAATGGCTCACATTATCGTTCCGGAAGGAGTGATCTGTAGGTTTCCTTAATGAAGTCCATCACACAGCTTTGTAGGCATGCATCACCATAAAGAGGTTGAGAGTAATGTAACATGCATGCACTTCATCCCAACGCCATGCCGTGTCTTTCAATGCCCCACATGCTGTTCTCTTATTTCTTTGTTCTTACGTGGTACTTTGTGTGATGCTATAAGTCGCATGAGCATTTAATGTTTGACTTCTTTCTTTCTAATGAGATAAATACAGAGTAAAAGTAGTAAAAAACATCTCAACAAACCAGAACTATTGGCAAGGAAGAGCAATGACATAAAAACAAAATTGAAAGATCCAAGTACTGACATGATTTTCTTCATTTATTCCATGTTGTTTACTTTAATATGAAGGCATTCCCATATAAGTCAAAGAAGAGAATTAGGAAATACAGCTGAAAGACCAAAACCTATTTTTAACTATAGATTCCAAAAACATTTTTAGCAATTAAGTCAAATATTGTTTCTTTGCCTGTTTGCTTTTGTTTCAGTCCAAAACTAAAAACTGATCAAGCGTTCAGCAGGGCCAGGCAGGTTCACATGCACCACAGTCCCCAGCTTCATCTCCAGGCTGCCTTTCAACCCCTAAGAGATCTCGTTAAGGTGGACCCTTCTAGACTCCCTCATCTGAGCTTGACACAGAGGTGAGCAATCTTTGGCCACCTTGGAAATCTCAGAAGCAAGAACTTGAGACAGTGGCACACCCTCCTGTCCCCTCTATTAGAAATCACACTCACTTTGCTCTCCTTTCAGTATCATTTGTTAAATCTAAAGAAAACTCAATTTTCTGAGTTTCAAGTCTGTCTGTCTGTTTCTTCAATTTTGTTCACCTAAAATATCCTCTGTGGCAGACTGCTGTCTCAAAAGATGTGTGAGACTTCATGCATACATCTTAAATACCTATAGCCCTAAGGATACCTGACCCTAAACATTGGCAGATAGAAGATATGATTGACATGATGCACGGCTGTATAAAAAGATTTGTGTGTCCATGATGGAGATATGGTTTTATTTTTTAGAAATATTCTGTGAAAATACCCCAAAAGATGCCTGGATACATCAGAGCATCTGATGAGAGAACTGTTGTTTCTGACATCTGACCCTTGGGTCATGTCTGAGTCTGTCAAAGCTGCAGCCGTGTGGGACTGGTTCTCTAGTCGTTATTTTCTTTGAGATTTTCCATTAAAGCACTGAGACCCGACAAAAATAGTTTTTTCTTTTGTACTGGTTGGGTTTTGTGCCACAACGGGAGCGAGGTTTAAATTAAAATGCCCAAAATAAAGCAGTTAAATGACAATTCTCGCATGCAGATAATTGTTTCTGTCACTGCTGAGCAGATTTTGGGGCCATATGAATTTCAGATCAATTCAATTTGATGATGAAAATGAAATTTAAAATTTCTAATTTTGAAGCTGTAAAGATTAACTTCAACAGCCTCCAAACCACCAACTTTCCAGGTTCTCACCAATCCTGACCTGAAAATCCAAAAAAGCTGTACACTCAAAATATACTGATAAAATGTTTAACTTTTAGTTAATCAGCTCAGAGTTTTGCTATGGTGTTTTAATACATAAAATGCTGAGAAGTACATTGCTATAAGTTTGAATCACTAATGAGTGAGGAGGTGAGCTAATCTGGGTGTCAATCCCACACAGTTTTTTACAGAGAAATGTCCACCTCCTTTGGAGGGGTTTCCTCCTATTACCGGGTGATTAGGGAGTAACAAAAATAAAATTGGACCTACATGATCAAGTGAGCTTTAGTACAGGTGATATATGATGTATTATGTCATGTACGATGAGGATACAACAGTGTGACGAAGGTTGATTTATTGAAGAGCAAAGATCATCTTAGAGAGCAGAGCACTCCGATTCATCTTCTGTGTGTCATTTATTCAAGCAATCAAATTAGCAATTGGTGGATTTGCACACACGTCAGACCGACTGGTGCAGTAGTGAGCTTATTACTCTCTCTCCTAATTAAGTTAGAGCAAACATCAGTCGTAGAAGGAGCTGAAAGGTGAATCATTCCTCACCCACTCACAAACACGGAGCAGCTTGGGATTAGATGGATCATTCACAATCACCCAGAACACACACACACACACACACACACACACACACACACACCCACACACACACATGTGTTTGTAGCAGGCAGGCAGGCACGGCTGACAATCTGCCACTTGGCTGTTATGGGTGGGATTCGTACATTTGATTTAATGCTCTTTTACACCAGCACCTGATTGTTGCTTGTCTATTGCCAAGACTTGAGTTCAGGGAGGAATCTGTCACATGCATATCAAGTAAACACCACCTTCCTACTTACTTGAAGCTCAGAGAGGCTGTACCACATCTGCAACAGTACAAACAAACTGGACATGATTGAGTCAAGACAATAATTTCCTGATGCAGAAGGTAAAATGAGGATTTTTTTTTTTTTTAATGGGCTTTAAGCTGCAGAGCGATTCTGCACTTGGACTCACTCTACTTAAAGTCCAATTTAATCAAGAAAATGAGTTCACATTAGGGTCATCACAGCTGAAGGGATGCAGGGAGAGTGATTTCTGACTTAATTACATGCAACGTGAAATTACCATTGATTCAGGCAGAAGAATTAATTAGTTCGCTTCATTTTTCTGTATGTTCTCATGCATTTTCACCTGTTTTTTGATTCACCTTTTTTCTCTCCTTTAGTGATTAAACAAAAATAGCTGTGCATGGTGAAATTTAAAAGTAAATCTCTTTGTCCCTGACTCTCCAATTGACTACAAACCTGAGGAAGAGGTGATAATTCATGTTGATTGTCACCTCAGTCACTGTGCTCTCCCTGCTGCTGTGACCATAAAGACCTAATGTGGCGCACATACATCTTGCCTTCACCCCACAGAGGGCAATCTTTATGCACTCAATTAAATTGTAGTCAGTTCCACATCTGTTTCGCAGTGTGGCCGTGTATTCACTGACCTTTGGATTCAGAACAGTTAGGAAAACATAAACAATGATCAGTGTGGAGCTTATTCCAGCCTCTATGTGGCTTTCTGGGCTTCATGGTTTTTTTATTTGTTTGATTTTCAAGTATTTATTTTGTCTTTATTTTTTTTATTTCTTCCTCATTGGGCAATGTTTGATTAAATCCACAGTTAAGCCCATATTTATTTGTTCCATGGTGGTTTTAGGTTTACATTTCTTTTTGTTCAATCAAGGCATTTGCTAAAAGATCATCAATTTCCACCCAACTTTCATGCAAATTTTGAGCAAACTTTTAAAATGTCACAAAAAAGGAAAAGAAAATGTGAATTAGGTGTGTTTCCACCTACTGGTTTGGAACAAATTAACCAGGCAATGCAAAGTGTAATTTTGACAGGTGTTGACTTCACGCAGGGCTTCAAGAGATTGCAAACTAGCATGGACAATATGACTCAGGAAACTGAACTGATAGCAACACGTTTTTAGAAATGTGTTGCTGTCAGACAAGTTGCCATTGTTCTGTCGTGTCAACTAAGATTGGTCCTGAAGATGCAGAGATAGAAATGCAGTTTTAATGATTCCAGCATTGAAAACAGCTGATTAGTCAGGTGCATGTTTGCTACATTAGAACTTATTTAGTAAATGTGCTTCCATCTCCCCTTTGGCGCATTACCTTTTTCAGAAGCCTAAAACCCACCTCAAGGAAGCGTGGAAATTTATTTTCAAAATTGAGGAAGTTATATTGAATTTTGCCTTTTCCAATAACCTTTTCTAACGCAATACTTCAAAATACCCATCAAAAAAAGGTCAATGGAAACATGGGCAGCTAATGTGCAACAATCCCTCCACCTGGTAAAGTGGCCTCCACCTGTGGCCACTTTCCACTGTGACCACAGTGGAAAGGAACAACTCCTTGGTAAAAGAAAAAAGAAAAGAAAAAACCACTAATTGAACCAGAATCCATATCAGAGTGATCCAACTGGCAACAGGGACGAAAGAAGAGACACACAGAAGACAGGAAGGGAGGAAAATGGGCAATCTAGGTCATACTGGAATAAGTCATACAGTCATTGAAAATGACTTATTGAGAATGCTTATAGCTATTAGAAAAATATTTCTTTTTATATCTGAGTACAGGTTACACATTTGAATGCAAATTACAAACCAGCCTCCAGGTCTTGAACCTTAAATATGAAATTTATTGCACTCAAATTAAGGCTTAGATGGCTGAGCAAATGTCACTTTTCTCTTGTTGTTTAGAAGATGCAGGATTGAGAACATTGTTATTTCTTTGAACAGACCAAAGTATTTAGTCTCTCCTCCAAATCTACCTGAGAAACAAAAAAGTTCATTTCTCTCTACAAGGTGATGCATCCAGTCTATATATATAAATTTCTATGTAGAAACATTGAAGAGGTGCTAAGGTGAAGGGTAAGTAGTTCTTTAATGTGGCTGTGTGAGTCAACCAGATTAGGAAAAGAAAGAAGAAAACTCCACGAATACAGAGAAACAGGCAGACAAAAACATGGAGACAAAGGTTCACGGAGATCGGAAACCACAATGCTGATTATGACAAAGCGATAAGTCGGATTTTCTGCCCCAGTTGCCGTGGCAGCCAGGAGCAGCTGCAGTGGCAGGATAGTACTCGCTCTGCTGTTGCGCTCCTCCGTTCCCTGAGCCGGTCGATTATCAATGATTCGGAAAAGCGAGGAAGATCCTGCTGGGCCCGCTGCCCGGCACATTGCAGGGCCACAGAGGAGGGTGCTGACTGAGGGGGTTTATGACAACACACACAGATTGAGTGAAAATATACGTTGGCTTTGATTTTGTTCATCAGTTGATGCTTAAAGGTACTAAAAGCTAAAATGAAAGATAAAAAAGGGACAGAAATTCAGATAAACATTATGTTTTTTCACTTAGGAGGAAGTGTTCACATGATTGGATAGCTTAGATGTAATTATAAAGCTGCTTATGTAAAAACTACAGTTATAAGGCAGAAATAATATTATTTTCAATAATTGCCTGCTTTATAAGAAAGGATTGTATATTTCTAAAACAGGACACCAAAATATAAAGTTTCTTTCTGCAATTTATTACAGAGCCATCCTTCCATCAATATTCATTCAGAATTTGCATATAAATTAGTCTTATACTTATTTACAGAGGTAACTGTACCATCTTGTACTCTAATAATCTTCTGTAAACCATCTAAAACTTTGAACTTTATGTTTAGCAACAGCACTTCACCTGATTACAGTCTGTGCACATAAATGTTAGTTCCCCGACATTGGCCTCCAAAATAATGTTTCTTCCAAGGCAACATTATTATGTCGGTAATATTGCAGCTATTCCTTAAAGATATATATATATATATATATATAAAACCCAAAAGTGCAAAAATCAAGGTTCATAATTCACTCGTCTGAATAGATTAAAAAAAACCTGTGGGTGCTTTATCAATAATCACTAACAGGAGAGAAACTTTGTAAAGAGGATGATGCAATGTGTTTTATATAATAACGTTATCCCAGCATACTGGACATAGTGGGGATGTGAAGGAATGATTCATTTTCAAAAGACATCAAACTACAGACATGTCACTGTATAAAACTATACAGAAGAGAAATCAGATATTACCTTATATGTTCTAAAGTATGCAGGTAAAAATATGACAAACATATTGCTTTTGTGATAGGTTCAATCACTTGAACTTCTTTTGTTCAAAAACTAAGATAAAATTGAACTATTGAGCATTATACAAATATCTGTTAAAACTAAACACAAGTATACTCAGATCTTAAGCAGTTTAAAAAATATATTACAAATTTTCATTGCACCATTCCTAAAGTTAGTTTAAAAAAATGCCACAAACAGGGTTCAAATGATCAGTTTTCCTTGATTATATGGAACATGACACTGCCCCTCCCCCATCTGGTTCTGTGTACTGCCTGTTAGCTGGCTGAAAGAACTACATCTGTGCAACAGCCACTATTAATTCTACATGATATATACATTTTTTATATAAATAATGCCTCAAAATCAACATAAAATATAAACTTTAAAATAAACTTTTGCTATATTATTTTAGGAGCATTTTTCTCTAATCAAAAGCAGGTAGATTATGGGGCACTCATCTGTATTAAATTCTTGATGAAGTTTTTCAGAAAATAGGATACACTCATACAGTGGCTGCTACATTCAAAGTTATTAAAATATAAGCATCTCATGCCGGCACTTGCCTAGTGATACTACAGTTGGAAGTTCATTAAATCTTGACTCAGGTTCCCAGAGTAATAAACCCTCCACTGCACAAATAGGTGAGAGAAATAAAAATAGGATCCAGCAGAGAAAGAAAAAAAAACATTACAGGTAAAATATGTATTTGGTGATTAATGAAAAACAGGTGTGGTGCATTCAGGAGCAAAACCCAGGTGCAGATCTTAGACAATGATAGATGGAAATAGTGCGTTTTTTCAACAAAAGATGGGAGGTGGGAAAATCATTTCATATGAAGAGTATTAACGTATGAAAACCTAAGTCATCCCTGAAAATTACTAATTATAATTCAAATAGGGAAAAAAACACAAACAGTAAAACTCACAGATAACAATACATTCATTTATTGTTTTTATTGTTATTTATTTCACTAAAAAAGCTTATTCTTATTGTTCAATAATTACTTAACTCTATAATGTATAGTCTTTTTTTAAAAATAGTTATTGAACGTATGTTTGGGCTGTAATAAAACTACAAAGGCTCTTACAGTGATACAAATGTATGTGAGCTCTGAAACAACTATAATGTAGCGACATTGAAGAGGAGCTTCAATAGATAAACTAAATGCTTCTTCCTCTGCATTCCAAAGTTTAAATGACCAACTTATTGTCAAACCGAGAACTTTTCAGTTTTATGCAATGGCGCGACAGGAAAACACAAAATCCACACAATACCTCCACCTATGCAAATACTCAACGCTGAGGGACAGGAGCTGGCGCTAAGTAAGACCAATTCTGTCATTTTATTTCCACTTGCCTGTCTGTTTTAGTGAAGCTGTCACAAAAAATATTCTCAGAGAGCAGTAGGGATCTGACTCATTGCGACTAACTGTCTGTATTTGTGCACACCGTGTACCTTGACACATGCGAACACATGCGTCTCCTGCACACATGCTTATTCACATGGACCTACACAGTTCCAGTGATCCTGCACCTTTGAAGTTGTCACAAAAATGTTCTGGTTGGGTAGTCAGAGTAAGACACAATCAGACTCTTCACTCTGCCTTATTTTACCCATCTCTGCTACATGCAAGACACACACACACGCCCATGCACGCACACACACATTAGACTGTCACAAGGATTCAGTCTTTTGCATCTGACTCAGACTGCAGCAACTCAGGTGCCATACTGTATGACCTCTTACAATAAGTTTCTCTCCCTGCGTGTCTGTCACACACTCACACACTCACACACACACACATGCAGTTAAAATCTGTTCTAATATTATCCTGGAACTGAGTTGTCTGAAGCCTCTGCAGTACCTGACAGTGGCAGCTTTCACAAAATAATGATCTAATATTATGGAGTATATGCATGCTGGAAACTGAAAGTATTGTTCTGATTTCTGTGGATTCTTGGAAGACTTTCTAGTATTTTATTTTAATTTCTAGACTGTCTGATTGAAGGTAAAAGGAAGAATCTGTCAGCAGTGCTGCGCATCGAGAATTTAGCGCAAATTACAAACATCCAGGAAAGTAGAAACCAAATAGCTAAACATTTATTTCTAATTGGAATAAACTGTGAATGTGAATGTTGATCTTTTTTAATACTTTTTTTTAAAAAGAGGAATTATCATACTGAAGTATAAAAAAAATAAAAACGGGCAATGATTTAAAAAAAAATAAATATTGATAACATGATCAGAATTTCGAGAACCAAAAAGGCTTTGTTTGATAAATGGCACTTGGTTGTTATTCAGTATCACACACTCAAACATAAACACTTGTGATTTTTATGATTGCACTTGATGCAATACCTTGCAATATTGTTCCCAGAAAATCTCTCAGAATAATATATTCTCCATGTAAAATACTAATAAAAACAGCTACACCACGCGTGCAGCGTTGCTGCACAGCTCCCTCCTACTGCTCCGTCTGAAGTGTTGCTCAGTTTAACATCGAACATTAAATCTTGTGATTTCCTGCCTCCACCGAGGCTTCAGAGGAACACCTCTCAGCTGCTGTGTGGACCACGGCACAATCTTTGTTTCTTCTTTCCATCTTCCTCCTCAAACATCCCACAAGTTAGTGGATTTTACAAAAATGGAAAGTCAGCAACGCATTTATAGGGAGAGATGAAAGGGAGTTAGATAAGGAGGCCTTGGTAAAATGAAAGCACACGCCTGTTGAATTAAAAGTTTGAGTCTGCTTAGTTTTTCACAAACTTTTTCCATTTGGGCTTCATTTTTGTTTGTTTGATAACAACAGTTTGGACTCTGTGATATGTTGGTTTGCAAATGGGAAGATACAATTTGCAAATGTACCGTTATATTAGTTAGTTATATGTTAAAATATTTCTTTAATCAAATGTGCAATTGTGTCTAAAGTGAACAAAAGGGCAAACATGCTTTAAAACTAAAGACAATTTTGGATAAAAAAAACAAAAAAAAACAAAACAAAAAAAACATAACCCTCTCAGGACTGGGGAAGCTTACTAGCGAGTGTCTGATTGTGTGTTGGCTCATGGATCCTTGGCTGGGCAAAGCTCACAGAAAGCCCCCTTCTTCTTAGGGGGGATGCCAAGATGGGGTGTGGTGTAAGCTGGTTAACAGGCAAAAAAGAGGCTTGAACCTGTCATGTCCTGGCATTGTGAATTGGTTGTAGGGATGCAGACAGTTGCTTCACTTGCAGAGAATTGTTGGGCTCACCTCCACATACTGGGCTTTTTTCAACCAATACCCTGAGAAGGCCTTGATTTTCTCCTACCTTGGCATAACCAGGTGAGACTATTTTGGGGGGATATTCACAAGCCCTGAGCTGAGTGCCTGCAGTTCTCCCTGAGGAGTGGGATGACTTCCTCTTTACAGCTTCAAGCTGTTAAGAGAGCAGGCTCTGACTGTTTATACGTTTCTGCAATGAGCATCAGCTTGAATTACAAGTCCTTCTAGGAGATTGTGACTAGAAGGAAGAAGTGCGATCCAGGGGATTCAGTCATTCACCCCGGAGGGCTATGATTGATTCTGTAAACACATCCTCAAGCCTGCAGCTCACTGTGTGAACAGAGGGGAAAAGCTGACGGCTGATCACCAACTCGTGGCAAGTTGAATCTGGTAGCGATGAAGACCATTAGACACACCTGGTTAATATCAACTAAATGCTGAGGAAGAATTGAGAACTAGAAGAGGACTCGTCTGGAGGACAGCCTTTAACACCTCATGAAGTGTTTTTCACAAGCCCTGTAGGAAGTTAAAGTTCAAATAAAATGAAGTCATAGATTTAGAGTGACTGCTGAAATGACTCAGCAGAAATGGTTAAATATAGTTGTTTTTTTTCAGGCAACAGCTCATGGCATTCCGTGTTTCTAAAAGTATGAGAACCACAAAAAATGTCTTGGAATTGACGCTCATCTGTTTATACTCTTTCTCTGCATTTATGAGTGTCTCAGTATGAGTAATATATCTTACAGGAACAAAACCGTAAGACTACTCAGGCAAAACCTTTTGATTATGTACTGTATTGTGAGGTTAAAGGGGAACGCAAGCATTATTTTTCACATTGCCTATGTTCTTCTCGCTTAAATGATCAAATATATTTCTTTCTTTACTCTACAAACCAATTCCTCAAATAAAGTTCTGTGGATAAATTATAAATCCCTGTCAGCCTAAAGAAAGTAATTATGAGCATAAATATTACACTAGCCACACTAAACCAAGCGCAGGGTTGCTTGCTTCATCTGTTCTTATAACTTGGCTTTCAGTAAAGGCCTGCTACATTATTTATTATGGCATTCCAGCATGGAAGGCAATCTTCTCGGAAGGCTCAGATATAAATGTGTACATCCGTAAATATGCTAATGTTTTCCTGTTGAGCTCCTTCCATTTGTACAAATCCCACAGAAAAAAACGACTTGCCACATAAAATGCAATTCTAATTTCACATGACAAACCAGATTTGTTTGACCTTAGGTGCTGAGAGGTTTTTAAACGAAGTGACTTTTCTAGCACCATGTCATTTAGCTTGATTAATGTTTCCTTTTTGAGTTGCCTTTTCATTATAATGCTGCCAATGTTATAAGCTCACCTCCGCTGCTGGAGGATGGTACTCTTGAATTCAAACTAAGTATCACTGAACATAAAACGCATCCCAGCTGCAGGCCTGGATTATTGGGACTTTGTCGAGAGAGAATCTCCAAACCAAAAGTCACCAAGCACAAGACTTCTTGATTTTCAGTCTGTCTACAGCAAACAAACAAGCAGTAAAAAAGCAGTAAGCCTGTAAATTTTAATCAGTGTCTTGCAAAAGTGTTTATGCCCCTTGAGATTTTACATATTTTGTCACATTACAACCACAAACATAAATTTCATTGGAATTTAATGTTATGTCATTTTAACAATTGCGAAGAACAAAGAAAATCATCCGTGATTCAAAAAATTTTTTTACAAATAAAAAACTGAAAAATGCAGTGCACTGAAGGTTCTTAAACTATCATCATTCGTACTTTGGCAAATTTTAACTTTTTTATGATAGATTTTTTGGCCTTTAGTGTCCTTTTGAGAAGCCTTATGTTTTCCTAATTTCATGTGTTTGGTATGTTTCTTAAGCAGGTATTTGTTCTTTTGAGTAATAGTTTAAGCAAACTTTAATTTTTTATTTAACTCAAAAACAAATGAACAAAACACTGATGAGAAATCTACTGAACAGAACCTAGATAGACACAGAATGAAACTCGGGAACAAACTTTGTCCTCAGTGCAGGTTGGCATTCCATAAAATGAAACGCCTCAGATTGGATGTGCTGGTGCGGTTTCTCCTTTTAGTTAGAATTTGGTCTGTTTCATAAGAGACTCTCTCCAAAGGAGACAAGCCACAATACTGCCAATCAAAACAAAGTGCTGCTGTGAACAAGACGGAGCTACTGTGAGTGAGAGCTGAGCAGTAAAAGAAAAAATAAGGGAGCTGGCTCTTCCTCGATGGGAATCAGCCTTTTGATTCAGGATAAAGCATCACCTCTTAGAGCCGCTGCTTTTGCACAACCCATTACATCTGTTGATACAATAGTGGCAGCACTATAGCATCATTGTCTCCTGTATTGCAAATAAGAGTTGATGCGAAATGTCTGCTGTCTGACTAAAAGTACCACTACATTATGATACAGATGATGCTACATAGAAGTTTAATCATTGTTCAAGTGATGCTGCATGCAACTTCTTTCCCCCCCACTTTCCAACTTTCCACTGACCTCCCTTATAGTGCTGCATGAAAGACCTCTATCACTGTCAGAGTCATTGCTGTCATTGTTGAATGGAAAAGAAAAGCAAGTAAGTAAAAAGTATGACAGGTGCTGGATACTCGCTGTAGCAACAAGAGGGAATACTGACAAATATTGGGTGGGCACAGGATTCCATTATTACAAGATTTCTTCTTTGTAACACATGTTCTCTTTGGTGTGTAAGATCAAGTCTTTCTGAGTCCGGTGCATGAGTGTGTGTAAGTGCAGTGGTTCCCAAAGTGTGGGGCGCAGTGTCATTGCAGGAAGGATGTGGGAACCGGTATGGATGAATGAAAAAAAAAATAGTTACACAAAAGTGTTTCACTGTAAAGATGGTTTGTAGTTTGTTCTGTTGCAACTTGAAGTGTGGAATAAACTTCAGTGGAGTTTGAAAACAAAATATGTGTATAGGTTTATGTCTGGTTGGACAATGTGTGTGCCCAGTTTATTTTATTTTTTATTTTTTGGGTTTTATTGTAATCCATAGGGGGCCCCAGAAAATCTTTGGGAACCACTGATTAAGTGAATGATGAATGACTGACTGTAGGGTGAAGCACTTTGGGGTGCTCTAAACATGCACAGGTTATTTACTATATGTCCAGGGGGTCAAGTCGATGTGAAGTCATCAACTTCACATCCTAAAATCCAAAACTTTGGATTTTCACTTTGGATTGTGAAAATCCAAAGTCTTTCATAATTTGAATAAGTCGAGTCTAAAGCCGTCAAATTTATGACTCAAGAAGAATATGAATGGACGCTAAGTCGCACAGCTCAAATCCAATCCTCTGATTAAACTCAGCTTTTGTTCGAGGTTTGTTAATGTGAACCTTGATTAAAAATTACTGAGTGTTCACTACAGGCCAATTAAGGTCAATAAACTTTGGTCTTGTCGACTTCAATAAAATTATTCATCTGTTATGTGTTTTTGGGTCATCACACACAATTTGCTTGGAGGTATTTGTTTATTGTTCTTGTTGAAATAAGATTGAGTTCTTTATGCAACACAATGTTTTAGTCTGCAGCTTAGGAGTCATTGAGCACATGATGACGTTCCTGTGGAGCTTTATCACCACACCTCATTAATCTTATACATATTTTTACACAAGTGAACCCATATTAATAGCTTCCTACTGAACTTTCCAATTGAATCAAAACAACCGTGGAGTTGATACGTGAGTCTGCTGACATTGTTTCTTTTCATTTTTAGAGTAAAAAAACTTCCTTTCTCTAAAGTCACAATGCGAGTAAGTGTTGTAAGATGTAGCTATTTATCGGTGTTTCCATGTACAGTACCACATGTTCTTTTTAAGATCTGCGGTCATGTGGCCTTGAGCTCTGCTGTCCCTGTTCTGCGGCTCGCTGAAGCCTCGGCAGCCTCTGGGCAGCTGTCACTTGTTTCATGCTCCGATGGCACCATAACCTAGCGTGGAGAAGATTACGCAGTGAGGCAAGCTGCTCTCTGATTTGTCCCGAGACTTTGCATGCAGCAAGTTGTCCCATGAATAACAGAACAATTTGCAGTTTTTCTGCATTTCAGATTTATGCTTCAGTGTTAAAAACAAATGTTAAGAGCAAATGGCATCTCCAACAAAAATAAAATGTGTGAGGGGTTAATATTTTTAGCTTCCTTTTTGGTAAATGCAGCCTTTTATTGCCACACCTGGTTAAAATCTGCTTAGCAAGCAAAAAATCCCCACATGAAGTCTGATGTCTGACTTGATTCCAGACCCTCACTCGCCGCGGTTCAAAAATGTGATTTTCCACATCTATTTCAAAAATCTTTAAAAATTTCAACTTTATTTGTAATTTTGATCATTTAATCTTAACTGTACCACTCCCTGCTAAAGATGTGAGACATTTTTCTGACCCTATCTTCCTGCTTCATGGTCCTTTGCCCTTCAGCCTACCTCAGAAAGCCAGAAACAAAAGAAAGCCAGTTTCTGCTTAGTAAGGTGGAGTGTCTGCCTGGTGGGTTTGCTCAAACATCCAGCCTGCTGACAGGAGGTGAGCAAACAGCTGAAATTGATAGAAAGCATCACAAATAAACTCAGGCAGAAAGAAGTAGCTCACTGAAAAGGGTGGTAAAGTTGTCATTTATCAGACCAGCGGAGAGTGAAGATTTCAGGTGCTGGAAAGCTTACAGTATTTTTTGGAGAAACAAACCTGAACGAGCTACGAGCTTGCCATCAATCACAAGGCTAACTAAGACGTCAGTCAGACACTTGAGAGGAGGGAAAACTGAAGGAGCTGGACTCGGCAAGGTTCAATTTTCACTCACCTTGGATATTCAGATGCCTGAAGCTGAAAATGAAAGAGGTTGGCCTAATATATGATCATTGGGATAATAATTATCTGACTTGTATAACCCCAAACTGAACCTTTCTAGGTGGTCCTTTCATTCTATATTTGAAAAACAAACAAATAAATAATTAAAGCAAGAATGTAACATCGTGACAATAGTAACGTAATCCATCCTGACGCAGCAGAACATGCTGAATTACTCTCCCGTAATTCCAGTACACATGCATTATTCAAAATGGAGGCTTAGCAAGTACAACCCACATGCTCCAAAGACGTGATAGGATTTGATGTTCTACATAACGGCTTTCACTTCCTTATGGTTAGAGCCATGTAGTACACATTTTCTAATACAGCTGCATACCCGGAAAGGTAGGAAAACAATGTGATAGCGTCTTAAAAGGTAAAACAACAGCAACAAATGTTTGAAAATGTGTGTAAAAACAAATGAGCGATGTGAATACGTCGGCTGTTACAACTATGTAATTTCACTGAAAAAGAGATGTAGGCAGAAAAAAATCATCATAAAACTATATGTTGGCAATTGCAAAAGAATTTGTCTCCTATGTTTCAGACAGTGATAGTTGACTACAACAGCAGCTGGGCAATTGACCCATTTGACTGACAAATTTGATGATATGGCAATGTCAAATTTAATGATGGATTTTATTTTAACACAGATGTTATGGCTGAATAGCTCTAAAATGTCCAGGGTTTTATTAGAACTTTTGCATGGAGGCTTAATTATAGCTCAGGTGGCTCTGAAATGGCTTAAAGCTGTCAATGTACTCCTTCTGATTATAGTTATTACGTGTGTCTACATGTTTATGTACAGAAAATGTATTTATCAACAGAATATTTCTGAAAATGTACTGCAATAAGAGGAAAAAAAGGAGAAAATGCCATATTTTATTATGGATGTTGAAATTGGCAGTAATGCATCCTTGTTAAAAAATGTAAAAAGCAAAAAAAAAAAAAAAAAAAGAACGGCAAATCTTTAATACATGATCAGCGTTATTGAAAGATGACAATAAAACATTGAACTTTTCCAGAAAAGTTAAAGAAAACCCAGATGGCAGTAATGTCGAAAGTCCATCATGTCATAAAACAAAACAAAGATGTCAACATGTCTGTGTTCATATTACATTATGTTTTATTTAGTAGAAACTGTTTTCAGATTTCACTCATTTCTACAAAAATAACCTTTTTTTTTTCTTTACATAAAACGTTTCTTCTTTTTCCTCAAAACTTGGTTTGACAAACTTTTGTACTTACAGGTAATTCTACACACTCACTGGCCTATTTATTAGGTACACCTTGCCAGGACCAAGTTGGACCCCCTTTTGAAAACAGAAAGTAAGACTCAGTGGACCAGCCAACACTTTTCCAATCGATTGTGGCCAATTCCAGTAAGCCTGTGTGAATTTTAGCCTCCTTTTCTTTTTTTAGCTGGCGCCCATCTGCATCAAGGGTCAATGAGTTGTGATTTCAGAGACTGTAGCTTTCATTCGTTAGTTGCTACAAGGGGTTATCAGAGCTATCTCTACCTTTCTGTCGTTGCGAACCAGTCTGACCTTTCTTTTCTGAGTTTCTCATGTTCATCTACTACATTAATGGCGCCTACTTGATATTTTCTCTTTCCCAGACTATTCTCTGTAAACTTGGGAGATAGTTGTTAATGACCTGTCACCCTCAAAGTAATTAAAATCCCCTTTAATCGCCATTCGGATGCTGACCTTTTAGCAAGTCAAATTTACCACATCTAGAACCCCAAACACATTGAGTCTCTGTAACTGGCTGATGCATTATTTGTGCTAATTCTAGTAATCAAATGAAAAGGTGGACCTACTAAAATGGCCTGTGAGTACAGTATACCTTATCGAAGGCAAATGATTGTATTGCTTTTTGCCTTTTTAATTTCTTTTCTCTTTTGGTGCTTTTTGCAGAGTTAACTGGAAACACACATCCTGTTGTACAAATCCAAGCATATTCACACATAGAGAAAAGATAATCATGGGTTATTATTAGTTACAGTAATCGTTAACTCACTGTATCACCGAGCTCTGGGGTGAAAGCATTCGTCATTTTTCTCATGCATGCATCTTATACACTTTTGAGTTCAGTAATAAGACTAATCCTGAGCGACATAAAAAAAGGGTTTAATTATTAGCCATGGAATTGGGCATTAAGAGCCCTCTGATGGAATCATAAATGGGCTGCTATTTTAAGAGAAACTAATCAAGCATAATTTCACTGAGCATTTACAAGGCCATTCAATTAGCTTATAAAACAATAACCAGACATGGCATCAGTAATGACATATTTTGTAATTACTATAAATAAATAAATAATTAAATAACTAAATAGCCAGAAACAAAAAAAAAAGTCCTGCAGGTAATGCCCAAAATTTTAAAGTAGAACATAAATTTTGCAAAACCACAAATAATTAGAATTGCCTTTCACAATAAGACTTAAACAGCTTGTGTTACAGTTATCCAGTTGAGTACCTCATTGGACGGTGGATGCATGGCTGAGTTTGACAGGTTAGAGAGCGCATGACACAGAGAGTTTGTGTCATGTGCTTGTTTTGAAAGTTTCCAGTTCACTGGCAAATATTGGTTGATGTTCAACTCCTAAGTATCACTGAATGTGCTGCTGATTTGAACCCAAACCAGAATAATCATCTATCAAAATCACTCATTTTGTTTAAAGGTATATGTTCCGATCTCATTTAAAATATAAGATGAAAGCCTGATCATTGCAATTTTGCACGATTGGTGTCAGAGGCCTGCATTAAAACCCAACTTCTAAGTGGTGTTGCTGGTGCACTACCTTGTTATTTTATGCAACTCAACTGGAGAGCAACATGGCTCTGTTTTGTTTGACCAAGTCATTAAAACATTACAGCCTTCTCTTCTGTGTATGTATTCTACAATCCACAAATTATTTCCCTGATTCAATGGCTGTGGTTTTTCTGCAGCAGTTTTTTTCACATTTTACGCTGGTAATCAATTTACCTGCATGCCCATCACATATAAATCAGAACTAAAACACAACAACCTAGATTAAATATCAGCCCAGCTGTGTTATTTCTGGCTGTGTTTTTTTTAAGAACTTAAGCAGGTATGGCAATTAATCTACTATCCAAAAATCTAAATTTACCACATCATTGAAAGAACCACCGCACCCTAAATTTTACATGATCCTAACAAGGGGAGAATTAAGATAATCACTTTGGTAAAAATAAGCAGTCATCAGATATATACAATAACTACATTAAAATCTTCGCTACCATATTGTAGTACACCAACAAATGAAATTAAAATTTTCTTTTAACTTTGCAATGCTTTTATTGAGGAAAGCCAGCACATCCAGTGATGCTTTAAGGCTCAGGGCTGCATCCAGTAATAAGTTGACTGAGAAAAGAGAGTTCTCTTAGTGTTGGTTGTCACAATGTGGCTGAGAACCCTGAGTTTTACAACGGTTACGAGACGAAACCAAAAAGGGGCTGGATGAAGAGGCCCATGGTTCCCAGGACGCACACCGTCACAAAGACCCAGAGGAAGATTCTGTCAATGACCATAGCAACATACTTCCAGTCGTCTTCTACCTATAAGTAGAAAAAGACAAAAACACAAAACTAACACTTGTGGTATTATGCATGAAATAAAATATATATATTTCTTTTGTTGACAATATGTTGTGCACAGTAAGCAGGAACCAGGTGACTCAAGATTGAAATATCAACTTTATAGCAGGACGGAAAATGTTTAAATCAAGAAAAAGAGGAGAAAGTTGCTAAAAATCTCATGAGTCAACATAAATTTGACACATTATTTACACATGAATTAATAAATATGATAATTAATTTCAATCCACAGCTACAGGCATTTTGAGAAATCTGTCTGAGTCCTGAGTTTTTCGTATCGAGCACTTCTTCTCCCCAATGGGAAACTCCATCCTCTTCATTTATAGCCGACAGACAGGGGAGTAAAGCCTTAAGCGCACACTCTGCTCTAGCCTGAACCATTGTTAACTCTCAGAGCAGTTTAGGTTCTGCATCAATTTAGGAATGTTTTTGAATGCTGCTCTCCCATAGGCCTTCAGTGCGCATGTTGTGTTTTTGCATAAATACATTATGCAAAAGAACCCAGGCAGAGTGTTTATTTTCTACTGCCTTGTACACACAAACAGTATATTTAAACAATAGAAAGAGCTGTATCTCTTCTACACTGCATCATTTTTAAGATTTATTAAGAAAATCTACACAGTGCAGTTTTGCAGCAGGAAACTGGCATATGTACAGCATATGCTGTTCATTGTAACAGCATTGAGTTGATGTTACAATGTAAGGTGAGAAAGAAAGTGAAATGAACTCACCTGTAGAGAGAATAGAGAATGGTGAAAATAGCAAGATGGCAATATGTCAGAAATACATTTAAAATGATGCAAGAAAACTGTGCTATACACACAGTTTTCTTGTTTTCCTCATCAGCATCTCTAGGTTGAATTGGTTCGTAGCCTATTAATTAACATCTTGTAGTACTTAGTACAAGACGGTAAAACATATATGAATTATTTTATTTAATAAATCTAAGATAGAAACACTATTTTGACACAAATCTGTGGGTTTGTTCAATAGTTTTTGTAGCACTATGTCACCCTATGCAAGTTGTTTTTCTGCATTGTGATAGACCAGTCCAATAGCAAAGCACTATCTCCTGTCTATCTTTAAAAATTGAATGTCCAAAGTTTACAAATTCATAAAACCTTCCATCAGTCCATTGCCAGACTCCTTCTCCAGTTTATAAACCCACATAGTACCAACGGTCTATTCTGTAATTTACTGTACCATAATAATAGACCACTTAAACCATAAAGGCAGTAAAGAGTAAATTCTACGTCACCAAAAATTCAGATAAGCTGGAAAAACACGGCACCTCTTTGGCCTTGTTCCTGCTCCTCATGTTCTCAGCTATGTACTTGACGCTCTCGATGGCCTGTCTGATCTCGGGCGACACCACGGAGAAGGCCATCACCGTGTTTATGTTCTGTGGACTCAGCTGACAAGGCACCTTTCCAGACTCTGGTGTCTCTGGGGTTTCCCTCACATGCTGGCAGGGGCAGGGACATTTCTTGCCAGTGCAGCCCTCCATGGCCGTGAGCTTACTGTCCCCACCAACCTCCAGACAGTTGAGGGAACCTTCTCCAACCTGCTGGAGGGACACAAGAACAACTAGAAACTAGACTCTGGGAAAGATCTTGGATGACAACACATCACTCATTTCAGATTTGGTAAAACCAAATGATGGCATAACATTATCACCTTAGCTGTACAACATCAACAAGGGAATCTTAAGAACAGATTTTTCTAAAAGATTGATAAGCAGAACCTTCTCAACGAGCTTATTGATTCTTCCCCCAGAAAACTATTCCCGCCAATGTCTTCTGCTTAAACAGCGAATGATAACACATTATCAGAAATCCTTCATTTGCATGTTATGATTATCCCTCGTGCTAATTTAATTAAATGAAATGCAGGGCACACTTTTTATTCAACAACAGACCCAATATCTAATGACATGAAAATGTGTGCACACCTTTTGGCTGAACTACTGCACAAGAATAATCGACCTGCTGATTCAGTTTCACAGAAGCACCAAAAAGTCTTGGAAAGTAAGGGCTTTAGCTTGATTCATTATATGCTGACAAACTGTTTACATTCTCATTGATTAGATCACACCTGACACAAGGGCATCTGGTGTGCAAGCGGATGATAGGGAGAGTCAGCTGCGACTGGAAAACAATAAGATTCAAAAGTCTGTCTTTAAACATTAATTCCCAGTTTTGTGACAGTTTTTTGCTAACTGGCTGTGGCTCTTTAAAGATTGTTTGTCCAAACTTCATCTGTAGGTACTTCCTGGTGAAACTCCAGGAGGGGAGATTCCTGCTACACTTTATGAAGTTTTCCTGCCTTTCTGATGAGTTCAAACTTGAGCAAAACATTATTTTTTTAGTCTCTCATTGACAGTTATTTGTTTTTTGGGGGGGGAGGGGGTAAACTGAAGCCAACCAACCTGGGCAGCTTATCATCATAGGCAGCTCAAGAACAATAAGAGACCATCTGCAAAACATGTATGTTGATCCAGTGAACCTAAATAAACCAGGAAGTGCACCAAGGACTGGCTGAGAAATAAGAAATGTAAAGTCTTGGGCCGAGTCATGTCAAGGAGTAGTAGTTGGATACAAGGAGCCTCCTGGATATATTTCATCAAGACGTAGTAATTATTTATTACGGTTAGTTTGTACATTTCTCACCAAAAATTTGTTTCTTTTTTTTTTAGCAATTTAATTTATTTATTCCTTTATTTTTAAAATAAGTATATTTTGTGTTTAATCCATTTACGTCACTTTCTTTTTCAAATACATTGAAATGTGAATATTTCTGAACAGGTCAGCAAATCTGTTTTTTGTTGTTGGTTTTTTCTGACATTACCTTAGATTCAACAAAAAATTAGCTTAGGAAAATGTTATTATTTTTAACAGAAGGTGGTACTGTGGTCCACAATCTGACGTGTCCCAAAATGATGCACGAGAAACTTCAAGAAAACTAATTTCTATGCAGTGGGGTAAGATTTTCGTACCTGAATCAAGCTGTTCTTCCTCTTCCTCCGTCCTTTCCCTCCTCCGCCTCCTCCTCCCCCTCCAGCTCCTCCTGCTTCCCCACTGCTGTCCAACCACCCGGCCTTACCCTCCTCATCTATCGGCCTACGCATCAGCATAATCCTGGGCAGCACTTTGAGGAACACGGACCGCACCCAGCACGGCATGGTGTGTGTCATGGGCGTGCGGTAGTGCACGTTCAGCACGAACACGGTTATGACAATGCTGAGTGTGACGAAGATCATCGTGAAGAGCAGGTACTCTCCGATGAGTGGGATGACCAGTGATGTTGAGGGGATGGTCTCTGTGATCACGAGCAGGAACACAGTGAGGGAGAGCAGGACGGAGATACAGAGCGTGACCTTCTCTCCACAGTCAGATGGGAGGTAGAAAACCAGCACTGTCAGGAAAGAGATGAGGAGGCAGGGGATGATGAGGTTGATGGTGTAGAACAGCGGCAGGCGACGGATGTAGAAGGAGTACGTGATGTCCGGGTAGATCTCCTCACAGCAGTTGTACTTGATGTCATGTTTGTAGCCCGGAGCGTCAATGATTTCCCATTCCCCGCTTTCCCAGAAGTCTTTGAGATTTACCTAGGAGATGAGTAGGATTTCCAAGCTGAATGATCTACTACGAGAACAACAGATATTCATTTTTAAAATGGCGTAAATCACAGAAAAGTTTGACGTTGTTGGATGTTAAAAAGAAAGTAAGATCAAAGTGTAGCCACTGAATAACCCACAAGTCTCGTGAAAAGTATGGAAGCAATGCAGTCGAGTGTGAACGGACTGACTAATGATTCTGATAGGCTTCCTTGGTCTTCTGCTGCGTAAGGTATACATGTATAGTCATGTAAGGAGTTGCAAAATAAATTGTCTTTTGAGTCTGTAAGTGATTGGTCTGCAGTCAGAAGCTGGCATTTAAATTAAACAGATCAACTTCTTTTTCTAATTCACTAACTACACTGAAGCTGGACTCAGATTAAAACTGCCGGAATTAGTTTTTATAATTTTATGAACCTTTAACAAGGAGGTTTTGTCAACAGCTGATTGAAGACTAATGGAAAAACTAAATGGAAATAGAGCAGCAGAGTCCTGGCAGCATTTAGAAAAGAAAGCTGATGGATTTTATGGTTGGAGCAAAAATGTCTGTTTTAAGAGTCACTTTAAAAAAGAAGAAAATGGTGAATCATTAAAGAGTTTTATGACATAACATTGGAAATTGACACACGTACTGACCTTGGATCCAATGAGTACAAGGTCAATTTTGGCTTTGTCATAAGTCCAGGAGCCAAACTTCATGGAGCAGTTTTGATAGTCAAAAGGGAAGTAGGTGATATCCATTGGGCATGAGGATTTAAAAATGGCAGGAGGAACCCAGGTGATCGTACCGTCATACTTCAGCAATGCTTTGGTCTTATCCTCTACCAGGAAGTCACCCACGGCACTGCAAGGTAGCAGTATCAACACGTTTCCAAGACAGCCAGGGCATCAAAGGACACGACACAAGTGTGATTAAAATAGGACACAAAGATGGATAGAAAGAGAATTGTTTCAAACAATAAGAGGAAAAATAGGAAATGGAGGCACAGAAGAAGAAATGTTAGGCTAGAAAAAGTTCATGTGTGGAATGTGCTTCTTTATTGTAAGCAGCAATAAAGACCAAATGAGGCTGCAGAAAACATAGCACAAAGTAACTGAACAATTGAGCAGAATATTACTAATTTAAACTATTAAACTGACATCAACATACTCCAGTGAATTTGTCTTTTTATCTGTTTTATTTTTATTCTTTTATTTGAGTTTCTTTTGAGTGTGTTCTGCTCTGTTTATACTTGGTATGAAATATTTTAGACATAAAACAAATTTTAAGCTGTGACCAACTTTTGAAGTACTTCAGGTCTTTATTGGAATCAGAGTATTGCACTTGTAGTTACTTTTTTGTACTTTATAAATTAGAATCAAGTTGTTTTGAAATTATTCAAAACACTGAACAACTGTTTTAGCTTTTGCTCCTAATAGTAATCAATAAATAATCATGCACACATAGCTCTTTGTCACTTCAACATGATGTCAGTACAGACAGATGAATTCTGACTCTGATGATGATGAAAGCCTCACTTGTTGTAGAGAACAATATCAGGTCTCCAAATCTTATTTGAGGGAACTCGGATGAATTCAATCCCATCAAACTCTGCTGGCGTCCATCTTAATTTGTAATCGTTCCAAATCTGGAAGAGAAAAATCAAACACTGCTGTTTCTTGTTTTTTTAATATATCTTTCTCTTGACAATGTATGGCTGCAAGATTGTGTTGGCAACTTCTGGTTTGACATCTGTAGTACAACAGTTCGCTTTGGGAATTTATCTGGCTGTATAATTACAGAAATTCTAAGAATTTTCCTAAAATGATGTTACAAGGATCTGCTTAGGTGTTAGGATTCTTTGAGAATTTGTGAATTATATTTTTACTGCTGGTCTTCATATGAATCAGGGTAGTTGACAAAGCAGCTAAACCTTCTAGGATATGAAATATAATTAATGTCTGAAAGATGAAGATCCAATGATGATTATATAACCAGTGTAAAGCCTAAAAGTTGACATTCCAACAAGGTTTTAATCTGTGTGAGAGACTTTTTGTTTACACAAAAGGAACATATTCAGGAAGTCCCAAACCACATTCTCATAAAACCAAATGATAATATTGATACCATAAACATTATACATTTTTTTATTGTTTATTGAAGACATTGCGTCTCTTTGTAAATGAGAAAAAAATACTTGCAATCAGAACTTTTTCTCCAGTGTGGACAGCCATGTAAGTCCAACACCATGCAGTAAGATTTCACTGATCATCATTCTTTCTTTTACCCCTGCAATACTTTGAAAAATTTATTTTCTTGGTTCCAATTTTTTTAAAAGAATGAAGCTACCAACAGTAGACATGCCTGTACAGCGAGTAGCTCAGACAGTGTGAATAAATTCTTCACTGGCAAATAACAGATCGATGTGTTCACTTATTCTGCCAAAATACCTGCAGGTAACGTTTTATGAGCTGTGGATCCATTAGTCTTGGCTATTTGGATGTCGCTCTAGATGAATTTTCTTTTCTTTCATTAGCGAGACAGATTAATGCTCAGTCATGACCTGGAAGATTTTTAATTAACCAGTTCATGCTACACTGGTTTTTCCATTTATCCATCCACCGAGTTTGCATTATGATTGTCAGGATAATTCTCGATGGGCTCCGGTATTGTAGATTATTGTGGCCTTGAGATTCAATCAAAAGGCTAATTTACTGTCACAGAAACCAGCTGGTGTTTTACTTGAGATTAAAACAAAATGCTGAGCTTGATTAGCTAAATTGTTATTTGGAACAAGTTGAAGAAACTGGTTTCTGATTAGCATGTGTATCAAAAGTATCAACAAAATTTATTGTATAGATCTGAAAAATCTAAATAAATGATATTAAAAATGTAATTAGAGATGTAAATTTCATCCATCCATCCATCCATCCATCTTCTTCCGCTTATCCGAGGTCGGGTCGCGGGGGTAGCAGCTTCAGAAGGGAGGCCCAGACTTCCCTCTCCCCAGCCACTTCTTCCAGCTCCTCCGGGGGAATCCCGAGGCGTTCCCAGGCCAGCCGAGAGACATAGTCCCTCCAGCGTGTCCTGGGTCTTCCCCGGGGCCTCCTCCCGGTGGGACGTGCCCGGAACACCTCACCAGGGAGGCGTCCAGGAGGCATCCTGACCAGATGCCCAAGCCACCTCAACTGGCTCCTCTCGATGTGAAGGAGCAGCGGCTCTACTCTGAGTCCCTCCCGGATGACTGAGCTTCTCACCCTATCTCTAAGGGAGAGCCCAGCCACCCTACGGAGAAAACCCATTTCGGCCGCTTGTATCCGCGATCTCGTTCTTTCGGTCATGACCCAAAGCTCATGACCATAGATGAGGGTGGGAACGTAGATCGACCGGTAAATCGAGAGCTTCGCTTTTTGGCTCAGCTCTCTCTTCACCACGACGGACCGGTACAGCGCCCGCTTGACAGCAGACGCTGCGCCAATCCGCCTGTCGATCTCCCGCTCCCTTCTTCCCCCATTCGTGAACAAGATCCCGAGATACTTAAACTCCTCCACTTGGGGCAGGACACCCCCCCTGACCCGGAGAAGGCACTCTACCCTTTTCCGGCTCAAGACCATGGCCTCGGATTTGGAGGCACTGATCCCCATCCCGGCCGCTTCACACTCGGCTGCGAACCGATCCAGCGAGAGCTGCAGATCACGATCTGATGAAGCCAAAAGGACCACATCGTCTGCGAAAAGCAGAGATGAGATCCTGAGGCCACCAAATCGGATCCCCTCAACACCTTGGCTGCGCCTAGAAATTCTGTCCATGAAAGTGATGAACAGAATCGGTGACAAAGGGCAGCCCTGGCGGAGTCCAACTCTCACCGGAAACGAGCCCGACTTACTGCCGGCAATGCGGACCAGACTCTGACACCGGTCATACAGGGACCTGACAGCCCGTATCAAAGGGCCCGGTACCCCATACTCCCGGAGAACCCCCCACAGGGCTCCCCGAGGGACACGGTCTTCTCCAAGTCCACAAAACACATGTAGACTGGTTGGGCGAACTCCCATGCACCCTCCATGACCCTGCCGAGGGTGTAGAGCTGGTCCAGTGTTCCACGACCAGGACGAAAACCACACTGCTCTTCCTGAATCCGAGGTTCGACTATCCGACGGACCCTCCTCTCCAGGACCCCTGAATAGACCTTGCCAGGGAGGCTTAAGAGTGTGACCCCTCTATAATTGGAGCACACCCTCCGGTCCCCCTTTTTGAACAGGGGGACCACCACCCCAGTCTGCCAATCCAGGGGAACTGCCCCCGATGTCCATGCGATATTGCAGAGTCGCGTCAACCAACACAACCCTACAACATCCAGAGCCTTAAGGAACTCCGGGCGGATCTCATCCACCCCCGGGGCCTTGCCACCGAGGAGCTTTTTAACCACCTCGGCGACCTCGCCCCCAGAGATTGGAGAGCCCAACCCAGAGTCCCCAGGCTCCGCTTCCTCAGTGGAAGGCATGTTGGTGGGATTGAGGAGGTCTTCGAAGTACTCTGCCCACCGGCCCACAACGTCCCAAGTAGAGGTCAGCAGCACACCATCCCCACTATAAACAGTGTTGGTGCTGCACCGCTTCCCCCCCCTGAGACGCCGGATGGTGGACCAGAATCGCCTCGAAGCCGTGCGGAAGTCTTTCTCCATGGCCTCTCCAAACTCCTCCCACACCCGAGTTTTTGCCTCAGCAACCACCCGAGCCGCATGCCGCTTCGCCCGCCGGTACCCATCAGCTGCTTCCGGAGTCCCACAGGCCAAAAAGGCTCGATAGGACTCCTTCTTCAGCCTGACGGCATCCCTCACCGAAGGTGTCCACCAACGGGTTCGAGGGTTGCCGCCGCGACAGGCACCGACAACCTTGCGGCCACAGCTCCGATCGGCCGCCTCGACAATGGAGGCACGGAACACGGTCCACTCAGACTCCATGTCCCCCACCTCCCCCGGGACGTGTTCGAAGTTTTGCCGGAGATGGGAGTTAAAGCTCCGTCTCACAGGGGATTCCGCCAGACGTTCCCAGCAGACCCTCACAACACGTTTGGGCCTGCCAGGTCTGACCGGCTTTCGCCCCCGCCACCGGAGCCAACTCACCACCAGGTAGTGGTCAGTGGACAGCTCCGCACCTCTCTTCACCCGAGTGTCCAAGACATACGGCCGCAGATCCGATGAAACGATGACAAAGTCGATCATCGAACTGCGGCCTAGGGTGTCCTGGTGCCAAGTGCACATATGGACACCCTTATGCTTGAACATGGTGTTCGTTATGGACAATCCATGGCGAGCACAGAAGTCCAGCAACAGAACACCGCTCGAGTTCAGGTCGGGTGGGCCGTTCCTCCCAACCACGCCCCTCCAGGTCTCACTGTCGTTGCCCACGTGAGCGTTGAAGTCCCCCAGCAGAACAAGGGAGTCCCCAGGAGGAGCACTCTCCAGTACCCCCTCTAAGGACTCCAAAAAGGGTGGGTAATCTGAACTGTCGTTCGGCCCGTAAGCACAAACGACAGTCAGAACCCGTCCCCCCACCCGTAGGCGGAGGGATGCTACCCTCTCGTTCACCGGGGTAAACCCCAACGTACAGGCGCCGAGATGGGGAGCAACAAGTATGCCCACTCCTGCCCGACGTCTCTCTCCCTGGGCAACTCCAGAGTGGAAGTATGTCCAGCCCCTCTCAAGGAGACTGGTTCCAGAACCAGAGCCATGCGTCGAGGTGAGACCGACTATTTCTAGCCGGAACCTCTCGACCTCACGCACTAGCTCCGGCTCCTTCCCCACCAGAGAGGTGACATTCCACGTCCCAAGAGCCAGTTTCTGCAACCGAGGATCGGACCGCCAGGGTCCCCTCCCTTGGCCGCCACCCATCACACAGTGCACCCGACCCCTTTGGCCCCTCCCACGGGTGGTGGGCCCATGGGAGGGGGGGCCCATGTTTCCTCTTCGGGCTGAGCCCGGCCGGGCTCCATGGGTAAAAGCCCGGCCACCAGACGCTCGCCATCGTGCCCCCCCTCCAGGCCTGGCTCCAGAGTGGGGCCCCGGTGACCCGCGTCCGGGCGAGGGAACACCAAGTCCAAGGTTTTCCTTCATCATCGGGGTCTTCGGGCTGCACTTTGTCTGGTCCCTCACCTAGGACCTGTCTGCCTTGGGTGACCCTACCAGGGGCATGAAGCCCCAGACAGCATAGCTCCTAGGATCATTGGGGCACTCAAACCCCTCCACCACGATAAGGTGGCAGCCCATGGAGGAGATGTAAATTTCAATTCATCATAAACTTCCTTTTTCCCTCTTTAATGGTGAGCTGTGGTACTTTTTCAAAGGATATGCATATTTAAATAGTATTATTATTTATTTCTATTTTTGTAATACAATATAAGCATCTGACTTACAGTGTGTGACAAAAGTTTTTATAATCCTTGTGTATTGTGAACTCACATGTCGGAGCCATAAATTTGTTTCCATGATCTGATTCACCTCATCCTGCACAGAAACAACAGAGGCAAGTAAGAAAGTTAGATGTTGTTGTTGTGAAAACCCAACAACAACACTGGGAATTATTAGGGATTTACAGTGAACTAAAATGAAAAAACAAAACAAACAAAAAAAACAATCCCTTCTTTCAATTTGTGTTTTCTGGTGCAGAGGTTGTTCAGCTGAAAAGGTGCGACACATTCATCAGAGCGCACACACAGGTCAGTTCACTCGCCTTCAGTTTAATCTCACCTTGCTGAACATGCAGATCTAACTACATTTGACTCCAATCTGAAAAGTTTCTTCCAGGTATTTTTTTCTCCTATTCTGAAGATTGTCTTTTGAGGGATTTGAACAAAAAAGTGCTTTCAGATACAAACTTACAGCCACCAAGTCGCAAATCGCCATAGCAAACTCCAGATCCACATAAGTCTCTGAAATTGGACAAGCTATAGACAGACTAGAATAACACTGAGGGTTTTTTATCAATGCTTCTATTTTTTATTTATTGAGTTTTTTTTTATCAAAAGCTGGGCAATGTGATGATCACAAAAAACACATTCCTTTTCACAAAGACTGATCATCACACAAAGAATAAGTTAAAACATGACACATGGATGTACTGAATTCTCTGATATGTGTGTCTCCAAAAGAGAAAAACTTACGACTTTAACAAGCTGCGAGATGGAGACCTCAAACTCCACGGTAACAGGATCAGAAACATTCTCCACTGGTCTGATGAACTGGTTGTACCGTCTAAAAAGCTTCCTGAAGAGCCGGTCCTCCGCTTTGGATGCAACACAGTCTGAAGTTAAAGAAAGAGAGAGTAGAGAGAGCAAATTGCGACCAAAAATGTAAAAAAATAAAAATAAAGAAAAGAGAGAGTTCAATGAGAACCTGATCATTTGCAGCTATCCTCCACAGCCCTCTACAGCCCGTCTAATCAGATTCAGTCACGTTGGGGATGACTTTGATTGAAGCCAGGCTTCGTCTTCTAATTTTGATGCAGCTTCTCATTAATGAGTTTTTTGAATTTGTGCCGTTAATGTTTTATGATATTTGATGAACCGTCTGCAAAATGTTCTCTTTAGAGTAACTCTTCACTGCTGAGATCAGAGTAAAAAGTTTTCTTTGAGCAAGTCTGAGATGAGGGATAACTTTCAGTGTTGAAGAGCAAAACAAATAAAGATATATTTTCTTTCTTTGTTTTAGTTTTGTTAAACCATCTTAGGGAAATTATCGCCTTACTCAATTATTTCCCCGACCATCTCTATTGGTGCCTCATTATATTTTATGTAAATTTAGTTAATTTTTTTGTATATGGCCTACAAATACCAGTATAGATTTAATAGAGTACCTTTATCTGTATCCTAAAATTTGTGTAGTTTTTCCTCTTATTTCCAACATTTACTTTCTGCACTCTTTCTTTCATAACAGCTCCAAAACAAACTCTGTCAAACCAGGAGACTCTGCCTTGCGTAGGCACACATCAACTCTTGGATATATTTATTTGAGCAGGTATTAAAATACCCAGTATGTCTGGGATTAGTATTTACAAAAGAAGTAAATAACAGTGAAATAAGCTCTGACAAGCATATCCGCTCTCTCCTCCTGATTAATCCTGTACGGTGAGTTCAGTCACAATATTTCACGATTAACCTAATATAGGTGTGTATCTGTCTGGATGGCTCATTTCATGACTACATTTAGCAAAAAATACTTGCAGTTGTATTTACAAATTGTCCTGACATAGGTTGCCTCAGGGACAATGTGAGGATGTCAACCAAGGGGAAGAAGCTATTTTGGCCCAGTGAAGAGAAGTTGCCTATAGCCTGTGGATAAGATATGAAAGATTTTTTATTTTGGTGCAAGCATGGAAGGTGAGAGGACCAATTACGTTCTCAAGTTTTTCCACAGTGTTTTAGATTTCTGTTACTAGCTTTTCTTTGAGCAAAGCTTAAAACTTTTATGTGTGTGAAAATGAAACGAATGCTCAAATAAAAGCTTAGTAATAGAAATCTAAAATGCTGAGAAAGACGTGAATGCTACAATTGACTCCAAAAAAACTGAATGCAGCTGAATTACATTAAGGATCACTCCTGCTCTTTTTAAACATGATAGCTTGTCAATATCTTTCTAAATATCTGCATTAATATCACAATGTCTGTCGGGGATCAGAGGTGACTGGTCATTAGGGGTATTTGGCTAAGTAAGATGCAAACAAGTAATTTAGTGATGACATCAATAAATATATATTAGTATATCAGAATATATAACCTATATATTGGTTGTGTAAAACACAAACAATATAACATAAATCCTTTTCACATTCATTTTTTGTGTGTTTTGATGATTAAACCCATGCAATGATTGCATGTCAGTGATTGTGGATTTAATGCTAGGTGCAGCTATTTGTTTCACAATGCTCTATATACTGTATCTACCTATGTGCTGTACGACATTTGCTGATTCACCTATTGGCTGATTTTTCTGTGGGACGTGACTTTAAACCAGGGAACCTCAAAACCGGGCCTCGAGGGCCGGTGTCCTGCAGGCTTCAGATGCGTCTGTGGCTCAACTTCTGAGACAAATAATGAGGTCATTAGCAGCAACATGACTGCATACTGAGGAGGTGATTCAGCCATTTGACTGCAGTGTGTTGAACATGGGACACATCTAAATGTTGCAGGACACCGGCCCTCGAGGACTGGATTTGAGGACCCCTGATATTCAAGGAAAACCTGCTTTTCCACACATTTTGTTGTTGAGCACATCTGAAATATTGAGAAGAAAACGAAACTTGAGAATCTGAAATATGTATGGGGTGTACAGTACAAAGGCACTATGTACCTATTTTTTCCAGGCACATAGTGCCATTTCATAGCACAATCAAGTAACTGTGTTACATTCAGATCTTATATATATTCTGTGTTAATCAACTTAAATGCCTTAAATTTGGCCGCTGTCTCTTTAAAAAGCTCCTGCTCTTAAAGGAGGTGACACTCTGCCTTCAGCACTTCATCACGACAATGCTCCTCCATTATGCAGTTAACAACCATCCTCAGGAGCGTTTCACTGTTTCTATGATAAGCCCAGCAGACATGCAGCTCCACCAGGTGTTTGCTAGTTGCTGCTGCCGCTAGTCTGGAGGAGTTGAGTGGAGGAGGCACGGGGATGGGGACTCTGTGAGGAGGCACTTGGTGAAAGCAAAAAAGATTGATTTTATGTAAGACCCTCCTCTCTGCCCCCTTTTATCCAAGAGTATTCATGTATTTTGACAAAGAGGGAAAGAAGAACTTTTCCACCTTGAAAAGGATAAAACCCTTTAGTGGTGGTACTAAGGAGCGGTCGCAACAAAACCATGTTAGAGCCAGCTGATTCAGTCTTTGCTGGACATTGCTGACTTAAAGCAACTGACAAGTGCTGCATTCCTCCTTCTGCAAGGCCTCGGGTTTGGTAAAAAGGCTTTCATTGGCTCGGTTGTTCTGTTAAAGGCATTGATCGCTGTCAGCTGTTCAAACTCAACACCACTCTGTGAATGTGGTAATCTCTTGGATTGTGAATTATTAAACTATTCAGTAGCTGCCAGAATTGACTCAAGGTGCTGTTAAGGTCTTATCTTAATGCTGGACATTTTTTTTAGTAAAAATCAGTAACGCAGATCTACACAAGAAAATATTATAATTATAGTCTTAATTAACATTACTGTGAGGGGTTAAAGATTATTGGCTACCAATAAAAACAGTTTTATTTCTTCCAATAGGTGAGTTTTTACTAGTTTACATCACAAAGTTAACAAAGTCACACTGAAATTAAAACTCTGCTGTGATTTTCTCTAAGTGATATTCAATGTACAAACAGTGACTCATCTTCAGTGAAGGTATCTGCAGATGTTTAGTTTTAGCATCTGTTTAATGCCCTGATGTCCTCTAATTAAACCTGCTGAGGCCAAAATATTGCATAGGCCATATTTATTCCTAATTTGTGTTTATAAAGTTGTGGGACAAGTAAACAAGTGTTACTGTCACTTGTTTTTAAGAAATCATCTGTCAGTTTTTGTTTTTACCCATCTACATTGATAATGCTCCTGGTAATTGGTTGTTTTGAGTGACTGAAGGAACATTGTCACTTCAGTTTTACCCTATTTCTATTCAGTTTCTCGTTTCTGCACACGCACAAATATTTTTAGAGGTTTCTATACAAATGATCCATATTGTAAGTAATTTTTTACTGTGTAAAAAATTATGCATTGGTGTCCCCATTATTTCTGGATTGATAACAAAAAAACTATTCTGGTGGAAGGATTTGAAAGGCTTGTTCCTTTGACGATGGGCAGCAAAGAGCAGAGAAAACTAAAAGAAAATATGAAGAGAAACCATGATATGGAAAAAAATCTTGAGTCGCTTTCAGTGTTTGTCTCCAAAACTGTTTAAAATATTATCATCATTTGACGAAATTAAGCCGGGGAAAATAAAAGCAAAAAGAATAGAGTTAATTGGAATGGACTGCTGATGAAATCCTGCCGAGCCTTTTTTCCATCAAGTTCCCGCCTTCAAACACAGAAGATAACCTCTCAGCACTGCACACAACAATGACACCATGAACCCTGCTGCTGATGAACTCTCGATGGCAGGCCTCCAGAGACAACACAAGAGCTACCCAAAAATAAAAATGAAAACAGAAAAAAAACACACCTAGATGAAAAGAAGAAGAAGTGAAAAAGGAGAGGAGAGAAGCTGAAAGCAAAGCCTTCTTAAGATGTCACTCAGGAGATTATTTGAATCCAGAGTTCTGAGCCTGCTGTCTGATAGATGCTTAGTATGTGGCAGCGCTGCTTTAAATGGAGTTTTAAAAAGCAGGAAAACTTCAGAGGTGATTCCAGCTAATCAGAGAAAAACATTAAATTGTCATATAAAGTTATGGAAAAGAATCTACAAGATGACACAAAATAGAGGGAAAGATATTCTGTATTTTTAAATAAAAAAAACAACAAAATGCTGCCATGATGTCTAATCTTTACTTTCACATATACAGGAGAGCTACTTTCTACTGAACACCCACTGACTAAATCCACACACATCATATGGACGTATAATATTTAACACAGCAGGATCTATCAAGTGGAGAATCAAAAAAGACCATATGAAGAACAGCCACAGGTGAATTACTTCTTACCATCAATAATTCATATGTTGAAGTATCTATTATTACACCTGGATAAATGCACATGTCGTGATAAAGAGTATATATATTTTATCAAGAAACTAATTTTATCCACAAAAGCACTTGAAATGTGAAATTATTTGCCAGTAAGCAAACATTAAAAATAGGAATACTGCTTTTAATATATTCATGCCCGTGAATATATCTTCTATATTGAAGAAGTTAGCAGCTGACAGCCCACTAACCCTCCTTTACAACCAGTCATGGTTGAGCTGCTGAACAAATCAATTTCATCAAGCTTTGTTTTCCTCTACCGAAGAGGTGATCAAGGGAGCAGAGCAAAGGAAGAATGAATGGTTCACACTGCATAAGCAGCCAATCTCTGGCATTTCCACATAAAAATGTTACTTTAAAAGTTGAAGGGGAATAAAAACAAAAGCAGGTAATGATATATAAATATGGATCTGTAACAATTCAACAGCTTGGTCAACAGGTAAGATGAAAATGAACAATGTATGTTTGTTCTTTTCTCAATTCATAATTTTTGCCACAATTCTCATTAGAGTCTTCTTCTACTGTGTTTGTCTGGAAATGGCTTTTGACAAAGAAATGCCTCACAAAACTTGAGGTAAAATTCAGTTTTTATGTCTGCCTTGTTTTATATTTGTGACAGTTTTCCATACAGGATCATTGCAGTGTGTCTTTAAAACTGCGGAGAGTTATGAACACATTTATGATACCTTAAAAGGTTTTTGCTTTAAAAAAAACTTTGCTTTACACTAGGCTGAAATATTACAGAAATTATTTAAAATAAATTTTGTGAAATTTATTGTCACAAAATGACAATAAATTTCTTATTACACTTTGAAAGACTAAAATCCACCTCAAAACCAAAACATAGTAACCATCCAAGGAATGTTATTTAGTTGGTCTAGTAACATAAACACAGTTTCAGTGTTTTAACATTTTGACTTGATCTGTGTTTTATTTTACATAATCGACAGTTTCTCCACAGATAGAGAGATAGAGAATTTTGTGAAAAGACAGCAGTAAGCCCGTCTGAGAAACATAATTCGAAAATAAGATCGCTAGACTAAGTTTTACTGCTTTCAATGAAAATATATGGAAAATGTTGATGTTTTCGCCATTTTGAAAACTGTGCAGGTCACTGCTGTCTTTGTGATTTTTTTCAATGGCCATGAGGAGCTCAGAATAGGATGGAAATGTTTTGTGGAAAAGATATGTGGAGGAGTAATTAGTAAGTCAATGCATTTCCATTTGATTTCATGAGTTTCTAACTGTAAATGTTTCCAGACAAACATTATGTATCTACCAACCTTGAGCTAGGAGCTAATGAACCACGGCTAAGACTCTGATTGAATTACTGCTGGACCTTTTGCGTTGAGTTCATGCATTTCTACATAAATGTGTAGGTTTCTAATGATACTCTGGTTTCTTGCCACAGTGGAGGTTCTTCTTATGACCTTTATTTTTAGTAAATTAGCATGTTACATTAACCATGTGTGAGCCTTTAAACTTTAATTATCAATTTCTATACATGCAGTGTTTTACAGAAAATAAAAACCTGTATCACTTGAACTATTTCACATTGTGACTTACATGAATGGGCGATAAACAGGCTTCTGCAGCACATGATGGCACGCAGTCATTTGAATCATTTGTGCTGGAACAGAAACATGGAGATACACACATCTTTGTCTGAAAGGAAGTCTAATTGTAATTTCCACTCTTCTTCAACAAACAAGACAAATCAGCTTCTGTTTTCAGTTATTTAGTTCCTCCATTGCAATCCAGTTTCTTCATGTAGTTGTGAGTATTGCAGCTATCTTTTTTTGTCACCTGTGTTAATCTGATGGGGCATACATTGATATTTACCAAAAGTCCTGAGTCTTGATGATCAACTTGCATTGTGGCACACATTTTGTCTGATCAACAACAGATCCCTGATATAAGCTACAACATTTGTTATAACTTCAACTTTTTTGTTTGGTTTTGCTGTGTTTTCCACCAAGTCCACTATATCAAATGGTAGGTTTGATATAGTGTACAGTAGATATGTGCAACCAATCAGTGTCCAGACTTTTTTTTATAGTGCTGCAGCTTCGTTGTTGGGATTAGCTGAGATAGATGAAGTAAAGCTTGCAAAAAATGAGTGGAGATGCAGAGGAATGAAACAGGAGATATGAGAAAAGTGTAGCTGTGGCAAATTAGAATCCAGAGCATCTACAATTAATGCACTTCACTGGATATTTTCAATGATTCAACTCAACATGCAGGCAATGTCAAAACCAGGGCAGAAAGCCAATCTAAGTTATGGAGGCTTCATGAGCAGCTTAGTTCTGGATCTACTGTATATGTGAAAACTGATTCAGAGAAGAAAATGTTATGGTAGAGTTTAGGCAGCAATTATAAGAAGCATATAATTTAAGTGCTGCGTCCTTGAGTAGATGTTAACATTCCAATATTTAAAGGGAAAATAAATGTTTTCAGAGCCAATTTGACCTGAACTTGACCCGAAGAGATTAAATCACAGGATGTGTGGAGATCCTCCCGCATCTTTGGAGCTTTTACTGGGAGGAAAACGAGGTTTACAGTCTTGCTGACATTTGGAAGTGGAGGATGAGTTGCAGCAAGTGACGGAAAACAAGAGAACATTTTATGGGTCGTGTTGAAGGGTTGCGTTAGGGAGCCATTTGGCCTCCATTCTCCCCTGAGCGTGCAAATGCTTTTAAAGCAGAGTGAGTAAGAGAGACACACAGAGGGAGGTAAGCATAGATGGGCATAAATGAGGAGGTCTTCATCTCTCACAAAACAATACATATTTATGATAAAAACACGCCGGTAGCAAACGCAAGGAATTCAGCTGAGCAGGAAAACCTGAAGAAAAGAGAACAAAGCTGAAGAACAAAAAGACGACAGCTTCTGAACCTTGGAGACTTGTGAGTGAAGTGTTGTGCTGGGATCTTAAGATTGTAAAAGAAGAGTATAAAGAAACAGAGAAGTTAAATAAATGCAGCACACAAACTCAGCAGGTTAGTCTCTTTATATCCTTCCAAGAAAAGCTGTCCGTAATAGCTTTTCTCTTTTGATCATTAAAGATATATACTCCTTCTTTTATGAGGATGAAACTGATATGGAAATCGATAGATTTATTTTTGGTTAAATGCAAAAAAATAAGAGAGATCTTTAGGATTTTTTAAATTTGTGTTTTACTTTCTTCAAATTCAGAAGCTTAAAGTTGAAACCAAATGTTTATATGCAGTGACTAAATGATACATAATTTTTTTTCTTACTGTGTGAAGAGAAATCACACTAAACTTATTTTGTTTCAGATCAGTCAGAATTACCTATTTGCTAAATGTCAAATTACTAATGACAAATTGATATTTCCCATAAGCTAGCTTATCTGAATAGTAGGTCACTTGAATTTAAAAAGGTTTCATGAAAGTTTTGTATTGCTTTTCTTATATTGCTGTTTTGCTTTTCCCATTGGAAGATCATAATTACATCTAAATCAAACCTTAAATGAGTCAGAGTCTTTACTCTGGTTCCAGAATTATCTGCAAAGTCAAACCAGTCTCAAATGTGGCATCTAAAGAAGTTGTGTTAAAATGTAAACTGATGTAACCAGCAAGTTGAGTGGCAGTGAAACTGTGAGGGCTGCAGCAGGATATACCTTTGTGACTCAGTTAGTAAAAAAATAAATAAATAAAATACCACACACCCTTTTGTTCTGTGTTGCTGCTTTATAAATACTGTGACTTTAACCTTGTTACCACACAACTGCACAAATACACACACATACACAAACACAGCTCACCGGATCATCAGTCATGCATTTAAATCTGAATGCCTCTGTTTCAACACAATGAGCAGTTAGATAAACATACCCACATTGCTTAACTTTAAAATCACCTCAGGCGTCGTTGCGGTGCGCCATCTGTGGATATTCTGTTTCTGGTCTTTTTGTTTGTTTGTTTTTTAATTAAATGTGCATAAAAGACTCAGTGAAACATCCTCCGTGTCTACATCGGGCTGTGAAGAACAGGATGTGATGTCTATTTTCATGTAAGGAACAACCCTCACATTGATCGCTCAATCGCAGTGCATCGGTCTGTGGTCTGATGTTGCATAATACATGAGCGTGGCATACTCTTCCATGGACTTACACAAACATTTTCCTGCAGTGAAAAAGTTTGTTGAGTGCACAAGTTCTGCTTGACGAGAACGAGGGACTGTCTGTTTTCTATAGCTGGAAGATAAAGATTACACTAAAAGAAAATATCTCTATGTTACTCCAAATTTATCTGTAACACCACTAACTCTGATGAGCAGCTCCTGCATTCTGAGTGTTAATCATTCATTGTGGTCATTACCGTTAATTAAATGACCGGATCATTACTGAGACCTCAATTGCTTTTGTCAGAAGAAATTATTCACATGCTTTTGTTTCTCTCTCTTTGGGATTCTGTAATGGTGTGTATCATGTTTTCTTCTGGGTTGGTCTGCTCCTTTATTTATTCAGTAATTCATTCATTTGTTCATTCAGATACATTTAAACCTCCGTACTAGTGTATATAATTTGATACTAAAGGAAGCAGAGTCAAAAAAAATACAACACTTTTTAAATATTCATGAAAAATTCATGAAAAACAAAACATATGGCTGTGAAGTGAGCCCACTTAAGACGTATGCAATGAAAGAGAACCCATCAATAGACGCCAAGATAACATCCCTTGGAGAAAAAAAAACATGCACCAAAAACATGAACACTAACACTAAGTTTGACATAAAACTGAACAATGAGAGGCAAGAAAATGCAGAATTACTGCCTGAAACTGGAGCTTAACAATATCAAAAGACAACAAATATTATATCACAAAAATTTTACTTGTAATGTGAAAAAAGTGTGACAAAACACACACAGTTGCATGAAAAATGATTTCTGGAGTCTCCTTTTTTGGTACTGTTAATACAAGGGAAGGCAACTGATTTCCGTCAGTGTAGTTAATTCATTATATAATCAACTACAATAGAGTACAACCGACAAATAAAATAATTTGTGGTTTGAATTACTCCAAGAGGACTTGTGTCTGAAATCAGAGGGACAACATTTCAGTTACCACGGTGATGAATGAATCATTCTTTTCATTCTTTTCTTCTCTAGAGAAAAGAGTGAACCAAACCATTGGAGACAGAGAAAGAAAGAGTGAATATTCTTTTTAGGGTTTATGTGAAAGATGATAATCCAGAAGAAATACCGTGATGAATCAGTTATCTGCTGTTTTTGCCCCAGGAGCAAATGTTTACCATGAGACGTTGATACGCCATGCTTCCACATTGCAAACATTCCTGCAGTTCAGAAACAAGTTTTCTCCAGCAGTGGTCAGCGATTGGGATTCTGGATGGTTTCCAGGATCCTCAGATCATTTTCCTTTTATCCCACCTTTTCACTAAAATTCTTCTCCAGACCCGAATCGTATTCATTTCCTTTCATTTTTGACCTGATGATCCAATTTCTTTCCTACTCTTCCCTTTGATCCCTTCTTTCTCTTCACCTCTACCTGGCATCATCAGTCTATTTTTGCTCGTCATTACAAAGGAGCAAATATAATGACTCCTTACATTTGCTCCTTTTTCATGCTATGACTTTTTCCAGATATTCTTTTTTTTCCAAAATTGACTCTTTAGTCTTCCTTCAGTCAAAGCCCTGTTGCTGACCCCCTTTTTTCCCCAACAAGTCTCAATTTTCTTGAAAACAAACCAGCTCGTTTCTTCTTATGTCGAATAATTTCACAAAAAAATTCAAGAAAATCTCTGTGTAAAAATCCAAGTGACTTAAAAATCTATGTGCAAACACTCTCATCTTTTCCAAAAGCAATTTTTATATTTTAGCTATTACTGTGCGCAACTAAGGTCATCATATTTATGCGGTGACATTCAGCGCAGTGAGAAGGTTTTATATCATATGCCTTCAGCTGACTCAGTCTCCTGACGGAAGACATCCCATCTACCCTCTGCCAGAGTAAACAATGTGCCCTGTATAAATCAGCACCTCACGGGGGCGGTGTGAGGGGGGACATGGAGAACACGTCCTCTAAAGAGATTATTAATCTGCATGGCTTCATAAAATCTTGCCTCGGAGCAAAATTTGCATTCATCAAAATTCATTTGCCTTCACTGCCATTCTGTATTCCATTTCAGTGACCCAGTTTGTGTCAATGGGGAGCAGTTCTAATGTTAATAATTAGGATCTAAATGGGGCTGTTTGGTGATGGAAATTACATTTAAAAGAGATTTGAGAAGAAACGCGAAGCAAGAGGCTAAAACTTCCAGCAACTAAAAGATTCAAACAAAACTTAAGAGGAGGGATTCTTCGTGGTCATGAAGAGAGGATGCATGCTAAACAGACTCAAGCGCACAGAGCGCGTAACACATTGCTTATTAACCCGATCAATTTAATCTGAACTCGTGATCGCTCTTTGAAAGCGTAAAATCTAGCCGATCTGCAGTCCTGCTTTAGGCAAAGACCACTTACCTTGAGTCTGCAAATCTATCAGAAGAAACATCAAAGTCAACCCCAGGGAAGGCGTCATCCTTTCCTCCTGTGTGCCCAATCAAGGATCCCGCTTTATTTACAAAAAAATAAAAAGACCAGGACAGCAGTCAGTGCAGTCAATGGGGGAAATAAGATGGAACAGAATGAGAAGATGCTCCGTGTCTCCCCTGGTGCCGTCGCTCTCACTGTGGCCGTGCGCTCCTCCAAACTTGACTTGGTTCGTCCCTCCCTTATGAGCGCTCATCTCCCCTCTGGCGGATCCACTCCGACTTTAAGCACAGGGAGGAAATTAGATCCGGGAGCGGACAGATCTTCTAGTTTATATTTAGGAGTGTCACAAAACAGCAACAAAAAGGATTGGTTAGTTTCTTTAAAACTTCGTAAAAAATCTAACTACTTCTCTTATCGTTTTGTTGTTGTTAATATTATTAATTTCTAAAGTGTAGCCTTTCTGATGCTATCGAGTTCTTGAAAGTCTCTCCAAAAAGTGATGACAGAAGTTAAAATTGATGACTTGTTAAAGCAAAGAAAAATACAAATAAAAAGCTCTTTTTAGTACCATGGACACGCAAATAAGTTTGAACGGCCGCTGTTTGTGGTTTGTGGACGGACTTTTAAACGTCTTTTCACTTCACATCTGCCATGGGTAATTATTAATAATATCACAATCACCGCACGTCACAACTGTCACAAGCTGAGGTTCAATGAAGAGTGCCGTGTCTGTTCCCAGCCACTAAACAGCAGCACTGCGCCGCGTTGCGCAGAGGAGGCTGCGTGTCTCATCGCTCCCCTGTTTACAAGCTCCTAGATTAGGCTGATTGGGTTAATTTTAGTCCCTGACTTTTCACGCTCGGTTTAACGTCACCTAACAAATTGAGTCAAGATGAGACCCCAAGCCGAGCTGAGAAAATGAGGGGAAAGAAAAACTAATGGGCGTTTTGAGAGAGAAAAGAAAATGTCAGAATGACTGCGTTGCTGTTAAAACCACGCTTGGACAATACTTTTAGCAGAAGTATTACAAATATTATCCCTGAACATTAACAAAGTACCTTGGGGAAAAAGGCTCTTTAAAGATTTCTTTATTGTTATTATTATATATATATTATTTTTTTACATTTTGTGAAGTTTCCGCAAACTTTAGTATACTTTAATAGGATAGACAAAGTCAAAGTAATACATAATTGCAAGGAAAAGGTTGCATGCCTTCCACTGCTTGTTTCAAACAAAATCAAACATTAAACGCATTTGAATTCACCCCCATTTTATCTGACACCTTAAAAAAGCACACAGAGCACAGCTCAAGTGGCACAATCAAGTGACATCTCACTATTTTTATGTCCTCTGTCACTTTTTAAGAAAAACGGAGTATTGCTGGGAAAAAAAGAAACTGTACCATCCTCACTGTGAGACCTGGATACTTTTCTTGAGCAGTGGCAAGGCAGCAGGTCAGAGTTGATAGGATGATGGATGCAGCTGAATGATCCTGAAGAAAACCTATTAGAGGCTCCAACAACTTGAGACTGGTACCGAGGTTCGCCTACCCTCAACATGGAACCAGAACTACAGTTTAGATCAAACTACCTGAGTGAGAATAAATCTGATCTGTAAGTGCCATGGGCAGGGCAATATTCTTCTCTAGATGTGAAAAGTTGATAGAGATATACCCCAAAACAATTCCTAGCTGTGATGTGAGGGAAATTTTAAAAAAGTATTTACTCAGGAGCTGAATACAAATACATTTGTAATGGTTTCATCTAAAAACCTATGGGAAAAAATTATGTTTGTAATGAGATAAAAGGAGAGAATCTTTAAAATACATGTACACTTTTGCAAGGCATTGTAAACAACATTTGAACTTTCGTGAGTTACAGGTAATTCTGACTAAATGTAACCAATAAATACACACACTTTGATTCAATAATGGCATGTTAAAAATGCACAAACCCTGTGCTAACAGCTGAGCAGCTATGTTGTCTTTTTCCAAATGAATAATTTAGCCTGTGGTCATCTTCCTCCAGTAAAAGTTGACTCTCTCGAGGCGCATGCGACATGAATAATAACTCAGCCCAGAAATCCTGGGTGAACGTTCACTAGACGTATTATAGTGTCACTCCTTCACCTTGAGGCTTTAACTGCCAAGATGGACATAGGAGGAAAAAACAACCCTGTAATATAAAAAGAGATTTCCTGAAACAATAAACTTCGCTTATTTTTTAAAAAATTATTTATATAACAAGCAAAACTCTTCCACATGCAGTTTGGTAAAGATGGAAAGCTTGCTGCCCATCTTGCTTGATGGACAGCAATATATTTCACAGAGTCTTAAGACCGCTGGAGGCAGAAAGGCTAAAGATCTACACAAATAAATCCATAACTGCAGAAAAGACTCTGACTTTAACTTTTACTTCCTTTAAGGTTGTAGCTTAGAAACATTTCTGATTCCCAAATGTTAGTATTGCACATCTATCACTCTGTTTGAGGACTTAGTTAGCTGCCCGTTTCTTCTCATTTCAAAACAGACAAAACTATCAAAACAATGTCTTTTCTTTCTCTTTGTTCAGCAGGAATCAGTATACGCAGTCTGTTCCAGTGAGATGGTAGCTGCACAAAAAGGACGGATGAAGAAAAAAACAGGACAAGCGCAACAGGGATAATGTGCTTTTGATGTCTCCTGCGTTGCCACCCAACGAATGCTGTGTTCGCAGTGTGGCGTCATGACACACTCATCTTTGCCAGCCACATTACAGAAGCAGTATAAGAGGGGGAACTGGGCTCAAAATCAATGTTTCTGTCAGGACTCTTTAACAAGATGCCTCAGTACCTGTCCTGCCATGAAATGTTTAAGTCACATCTGTTGTGAAAGCTAAGTCCCGAATCCTCATATCCCCTGTTTTTCGCTGGATTTTCTTACAGTTCGTGCTTCCATCTCCTTTCACTTTGCATACCTGCGGCACACTTCTGGACCCGCTCTCGTTCGTTCAGCTCAAATGTGTGCCATCTTTCTTCCTCTAGTTGAACACAACACATAAAAATATCCATCTGCCTCGCTGGAACTTTTAGCCCATGCTGAATTATTCACACCCACATATCTGCACCGCATCCCCATGACCCAGAGAAGAGCTTTTATTTTGAACCCTAAGCAACAAAATCCAGATGGGGTGGTTTTTTTCCCCCCCTGGTATGATTGTGTCACTGAGGAGAATTTAATGGAGTAAAAGGCTGAGGGGTTTCTAAGAGCTTCTCGGAGGCAGGAATGTAAATAGCTAGACTTTATTATGAAGGTGAGGAGGGAAATACCAGCATTGGAGTGGTGAAGAACTAAGGTTAGGTCTGCCACAGGGAGAGCAGGAAGTGTGATTCTCAAAAGAAATCAAAAGTGCTCCATTTGACACATCATATCAGGTAACCCAAACAACTGTCTTCTCCTGCAAACTGCTGCAATCTGATGCAATAAATGGCAGATATTCAGTTTGCAGGAAGAAAACAGCCTGATTTCTTATACACAAGAGGAGGATGAAGAAATCCTACCAACAATCACAACTAAACGAAATACAACAGGCGACTGAAAGGTTTTAGAGCACATTTTGAAATACAGAGGCAATTTCTTCAGTTCACTTAACTAACACGAGTAAATAAGCAACTTAAATACATTTCGAAAAAACACATTTTGGGTGTAAAAGTTTTTTACCTAAATGACTAAATTGGCTCACATGTATACACACTCCCCACTAGTTTTTGGCTCCTTAAAATACAATGTCTTTCCATTTCCTCAACCTTATTCAAGGCTTGTTGGCTAGATTTGTGGATCTATTTTTTTAAAGCTAGAAGTGGCTCAAAGATCTGAAAATACTTCACCTGGACACTCAATATGAATATTAAGTGTAACCAGGAGGAACACAAGAAGGGCTAGATTTCAGCAATACGCTGGTGATGTTCGAGAGCCCTTAGATTGGCAGATGATGAGTTTCCAAACACTTCAAGACAAGCCAAGAAGGAAAGTGAAGAAAGTGGCAAAAACTCTCAAAATGCACAAGATATTTCTGTATCCAAGAAAATGATGAAGAGATAAGAAAAACATGCAAGAAAACCTGGTAAATTAAATAGCAAAACTGGAACAAAGTGAGACACTGTACGCAGTCAGGGTTTAAATCATGAACACAGTGCCAGTGTTGATGGTTAATAAATGAGGATCAGATGTGAAAAGGAGGCGGAAAACACGACTAGTGAAATCAAACCAGAGTGAAAGAAAGCACTGCAACAAACAGCCAAGACAACGTCATCAATATCTAAACAATTATCTGTAGTCCATAGCATCCACAGTCTGTTCTTATTTGGAACCACACCAAAATTTTAATCTGTTATACTGATGGTGCAAAAAAAAAAAGTAGAATAATTAGTCATTCTAAGCCAAATGAAATTGGTTTTATAAATGTCTTAGTTGTTGCTGCTTGGTATAAATTAATCACTAAAGGCCGATTTTTTTCCCTTTCCTGTGTTTTACGACCCCTGTGATTAATTTAGTGTAAGGTTTTTTATTTTCTTTATACCTAACCTCGATCAAAACTTTTCGTGTTTTTATCGAAACACTTGTAGCAATCTCGCTCCTGAAAAGAGGATTAACAGCCTGATGTACACACCTACACACCCATGCATATGTTCATTTGTTTGACTGAGTAAAGCAATAATTTGTTTGTCTCTGCCCACGCAGGCCTATACAGAGTTTATTGCCTCTTACGACGCTTTGTGCAGACCCAAGTAAAGACGTACATAAGAATGATTTACATCCCAGCAGCACGCACCATATTTCCAACACGAACGCAAAACTGAACAGCCATGGACGTTCATACTTCTGTGATTCAGTTCTTCTTCCGCTCCTTTTTTTGTATTTGTTTTGAATTTCCCTCAGGACAGTAAAATGTCAGGACATCTGTAATATGTTGTCCAAATGTAGGTTTGCTCACTCTCACTTTAAAGGTAATGAATCAAACTGGTGACACCAAGTTTCTTTCTTTATTTTTTTTTACCACAATCATCTTTACATGAACATGCAAAGAAATTGCTGAGCTTTGCATTGGGACTAAAATAAAGCTCATTAGTTTGGAAATTGTTTGATGGCTGCATTTTTGTGAAAGAGATGCTGCTGAAGCATAACCAAAGCACTCAAATAAACTTAGCTTGTCTATATTGAAGTAAAATTACATCTGAAGTCCAACTGTAAACTTTCTTGACAAATATAACAAATACATCCTGTAAGACTTTTCAGATGCTTGAAGAGAGAAGAATTTTACATACTGGGATTTGAGCAGAGTGGAAAGAAAATGAGATGTTTGTTTTTCTTTGTGAACTTCCGACTCAAGAGTGGTGTTTTGTCCTTTCTGGTCATCCAAGAATACATCATTCTGCCCCTGACACACACACACACACGCACCCCCCCATGCCCACGCACACACACACACCCACGCCCACCACCCCCCCCACACACACACCCAAGCTAACATGCAGAAAGATCAAATGCCAAGTAGAGCTGGAAGGGGGTTATCCAGAGAAATACTGACATAAGTCATCATGCTAACCTGGCGATATATGCAGGGGCCACAAAGACACACAAAAGCTCATCAGGAAGAGAGAGAGAGACAGAGAGAGGGAGAGAGGGAAAGAGAGAGGGGGGTTTCTGTCGTCTGAAACTAGAGTGTACATGCTGCACATGTCTAGTGCCGCATCATTTTTCAATTTCCCTTTCCTGCTTTTATCAGTTTGCAGCTGAAAACTTTGCGGTCCGTGTACTGAACGCCACCGTACACATCTGCATGCACACAAATGAGCAAAAGTTTGGATTTTGCACGCAGCTTGTCCCACGTTTTCAGCTGTTGGGGTGTGCAGCGTGAAAAAGGACAGATAATTGGGTTTATCACAGGCATATTTTTAGTCCCCGTTTCTCCACACACAATTTACAGAAGAACGCAAAAGAGCAGAAGGAAACTGCAGGGAGAAAGAAAAAGAGGAGGGAAAAGGAGAAGAGGGGAAAATGAAAGACGTTAAACAGGGTAGAAAGAGATAGGAAGGAAAATGGATCACAAAGATGGAATCTGGCACGTGTTCAAGATTGGTGGAGTGTGTGAAGGAAATGCTGTTCCCACCCTCAGGCAGTGTGCAGGTTGACAGATCTGACGCGCCCTCTGGTTTACCGCAGGATGTGTGGGTGGGTGTGTGGGTGTGTGTGTGTGTGTGTGAGGGGCTGTGGAGTTAAGAGGGGGGTATGTGCAAGGGTCCAAAACCATGCTTATTAAGGAGAGCAACCTTAGTCAACGTAAGCAGCACAGGGATCTAAATTACCCAGCGTGATTCAGATGTCAGCTCACACTGACACATAGTGGAAGACATGGAAATCTAAATCTCCTGGTCGCTGTGTGGCATCAAGCATCAACATCGACTCCAGGGCAGAAAAAGAGCAAAAAAGTATCTGAAGCAAAAAGAGTTTTGCTTTCTATTTGTACTCCAGTTTGGACATTGTTTTAGGAGTGTCTGTCCGTTCGTTCCTTCCTTCTGTTTCTCAGAAGGTAGAGAATGAAACCTCAGACTCAGTGATTTTCTCTTTTTATTTTGGAGATTGCAAGATGAGCCCGTGCTGGAAGGGATATGTAGTGTGTCTGACCCGATGTCTCCTCCCAGATATCTGAAGGGAGGTAAGCATCAGATTCACCTCCGTTCTGCAGCTCCTGCCAGGGGTTTCCCATGCAGCCCTGTGAAGGAAGACAAATTAGGCTTTTATACTGTAAACTTTAAGCGCTATAAATGCACTTTTATGTATTTTTCATGTGGAGTTAAAAATCTAATTCCTTTGTTTCAAAATGAATCAGTGATTTTCTTATATTATTGAAAACTTGGAGATTATTTTTTCTATCTTTTTGAATTTTGTTACCTTCCACTGCAAGAAACAAATTATTTAAAACCCATTTTTGTCGACCTTATAAGACATTTTTTTTGTGTGCTACAGAGGCCCAGAAGAAGAGTGACAATGTTTAAGGTTTTTATGGCTGAAGTCATCTTAAAAAAAAAAATAAATACATTGTTAGTTTTTCCTTGCTTTTCCGAGATTCCAATAAGACAAAACATAAACTATTTTATTCAAAATCCTTGCCACAAAATGATTTAAAGAAGAAATGCCAGAGGTATGATTTAAATCTTATTGGATCAACTGTGGCTTACTCTGTGGTTACAGGTCAAAACTGACTTATCACAGACAAACAACTGTTACATCCAGTTACTCAAACATTTTTACTGTAAAGAAGACAAGTGTGGAAAACACTCCTTGCTTTCGTGGATAAATGACACAGGCAACAATTTGCCAACTCAAACAGAATCATAATGTAGTAAAAGCAACAATCTAGCATGCGGCTTTCCCAGCAAGTCTGAATCTGTCTTTCACTGACACACAGCAACAAAGATCCGTCAGTGTCCTTCCCCTGCCAACCTTATGCTGATATCAAACACACTTACACACAATATATATACGAACACACAAACCTAGAGGGGCCACAATAAATATGCGGTTGGTCGATAACTGTCCACCAGAGCAGAGACTCGTAGTTTTTTGCTGATGTGCTGACTTCAGGTCAGACATCAGTGCTCCACGTTTGCTGAGATAAAGAATTTGGGCCCTTTAAATCATACCATGGACCATTGTGTGTGTGAGTGTGTGTTCATCCATGCAATGGTGCATTAAAAGTAACTGTCTGTCTTCAGGGGGTGCTCTGAGATAGAGAGTGTCATTATTTTCACCATAGAGTGCCTCCTGGTTAGCTGGTTGGGTTCATGAATTGGAAAATGGACGCTCGAAGACTCACAAAAGAACTCGGCTTCAATGGAGCAAAGAGCATTTATTGTTTTTGTCAATTCCAACTCACCACCTCAACCATTAACACACTTTTTGAACCTAAAAACCGAGCAGGACAAACCCGTGAAGCATTTTAACATCTACAGGAAGAAAACAGCTATACACACATTCATAAACCTTCACACACACGCCGACTGACGCTGACATTTTCAATCAAAACCTGCACAAAACAACTGCAGGAATGTTAAAGGCAACACACCATATGCCTTAATTTTTGTCGCTATGTTCAATTTTCTAATGTAGGAAAATACTTTAGCCACTTTTTGCCAACCTTGTCTGCCCACCTGAGCACTGAACACATTGTCTAATGTCACCTTGTCTCAACTCATACTTCCAGAGTCTGTCGAAATTACATTATGACATAATGTGCCCTTATTTCTCACCCCCAGGCTCTTAATGTGACAGCAGCTCTTCTACATTTACTCTGCTGTCAATATTTAACACCAAAGAAGTGTCGGCAGATATGAAACCTGCTCTGTGACGTAAAGATAAAAAAACTCTGCATGTGTCATAGCATGTTAGGATGGAGTGTTGTGCACAAAGAGGGATTGTGATTTAATCATAAATCTTGTCAAATGAAAATCTGTCGTGTTTGTGTTTTATACATGGGACACTGAACAAATGAAACAAAGTAAAAACATTTTGTCAGCACATTATTGTAGAGTTTCAACACAGATTTTTTTTATTCAACATATTGTATTAGTACACAGTTAGTGTGGAAATTCTTTTCAAATCAATCATCTTATTTTACACGTGTAACATCACATTGTTCCTGGGTGCACATTTGCATCGTTCCAAAAAGTGTATCTACCCTCTGTTTAAATCCAACAAGTAAAAAACAAAAGGAATAGACAAGACCCTTTCAAAACTTCTTCTGTCTTTAATTTGACCTACATCCTGCACAACTTGTTACAAAAATGTGCCGCACATCAAATAATAATTTCTGTAGTTTCAGCTTCAGCATTCATTCTTTCTTTTTGTAGATTTAAAACATCTTGATTTGGCAGCAGTCCCTCACTCCATCCTTCAGGTTTTCTATCTCTGTCAAATGACAGACACATCACTTTTGTTTGGATGTATCCTTTCAGTCTCTGTGAGTCTGATAGCTAAAATCCCTCATTCCTAAGCTCGCTGGCTGAAATCTGTAATGTTGGGGGAAAAAAACAACTTGATTGGGTTTCATCCACCTTGAGGAAAAACCCAGTTCAATCTGAAGAAAGTAACCCCAAATCACAAATCAGCCACCATCTCTGTGGGTATGGTGGCTGCAACCAATCACTCTTTCACTGCTTTTACATCACTTTTTGTCATGTAGTCTTTCGGGGAAGATTTCCTGAGTCGTCTCCGAGTTTGTCTGACAGGCTTTTTGACATATCATGTCACAAAAAATAACAGAAAGACAGACAAAAAAAAAAAAAACTAAGCAAAGAAGAAAAACGCAGAGACGGAGACCAACAGCAGAACAAGTAACATCCAAAGTAGGACAGACGATGGAAATGAAGCACTCACTAAGGGGACAGTGGAACAATAGTTTTATAATAAAGAAAGAAAGGTGAAAAAGACACAATATTCCAGTTGTGTCCTCGCACAAACACTGGTTCACATTTAAAGTCCAACGTTGCAAATTCAACAAGTGCAGCAGGCTGCCCAGATCAGGCTGAATGCACATCTGATCTGACCAGCAGCAGCTGAATTATGTTTGACAAGTGTTCAGCTTCTTTTCTTCTTTTGATGCTGATTTGACAGTTTTCTCTTCTGTGCCACAGAAATCCTAGAAATCTCCATATCTGCAGGGAGAAAAACACAGCATGATAAATGCATTCATGTCTCTATATATAACATTTTATGTAAAAAAACACTTCGAGTGAGATATTCCTGGGAGTATTTGAAATAAAGAATGCCTTGAATGGTACTGTTTGAATGTTTTCTACCGAGTTGCGAATTAAATATTAAATGTGACAATTACACCTGCGAGACTTTTGATTTTACCAAAACATAAAAACAGTTTTGTTTTAGGCCATTCTTCTTTGCTTCTTCAACTGGTTTGATATTTTGTCAACATCAATTGTCAAGTCTAGTCAAAGATTTTGTATTGGCTTTAGGTCTGGACCTTGAATGACATGATTATATATTTTATCTAAAATGTTTCTATTGTAGTTCTGTAGTTCAGTGTTAGCCTTCCTCCATCTGCATTGTTTGGCATGTGGGCTGAAAAGTTCAATTTGTCTAATTTGAAAACATCCCGTTTTTTGGTTTTATTGCACACAGTCCATAACTTATCGCAAATATTAGATTGGATCTGGTTTGTTTCTCCGTCAACGGCTTTCCTCTTGCCTCTGTTGCATGAAAGACAACTAAATATATCAATGTTTTTTGTTGTTTTATGTAAAAACTTGATCCTACTTCACAATTGTGTAATACTTACTGTCGATTTATCACATAACATTTTAATAAAAACACATTAAATGTTGTGTATGGAACATGACAAAATGTGAAAAAAGCGACAGGTTGAATTCTTTGATAAGGCACTGAAGATGACTGACAAGAAATGTTTAACAAAATTGGAAACCATGTCTTAAATTAATCATTATGCATTCATAGTCCATTGATATGCAACTTTACAACTATTATAAGTCATTTTTACTCCTTCATACCACTACCCACATCAGTCATAAAATGGATTATCTGAAGAAATAAATATTTAGGAATCAGTGGGGAAATTAAATCTAATGATGAACTGTTACTCACTTTGAAGACTCAAAGCACTTTGTCATTTTTTTTTTTTTTCTCCGAAGAGTTTTTGCGGCGCTAGTGGCTCGTATTTTTTGTATAGTAGGCAGACAGGAAGGAGGGTGAGGAGAGGGGGGAAGACATGCGGTAAAGGTCGTCGGGACCGGGAGTCGAACCCGCGAGGTCCGCGTCGAGGACTAAGGCCTCCAAACGTGGGGCGTGCTAACCCCCTGCGCCACCACAGCACACCCCATTGTCATTTAATTTAATTTTAAGTCACCTTAACTGGAGTTTTTGCTAGTTAGAATTTATGTCAGAGTTCATTTGAATGAGTGTCTCACCTTCTGCCTGACTTACTCTGTGTCATCAGCTGTGGGCGTGTTGTAGCTCTGGAAGAGAGGCTGCATGAAGAGTCCCAGAGTTCCCACCACACACACCAGGATGAAGATCCAGAGAAAGAGGCGATCGATCACCATGGCAACGTACTTCCAGTCCTCGATGATCTGGAAGTCATATCAGAAAGTCAAAAGTCGTGACAGGTTCATTGTAACACAAGCCATATGTTTTAGACCAATCACCCTGAAGTCACTTTTTTAAAATATTTTTGCACCAACAATTTGTCTGTTTTTAACATTACTTTAAAATAGTTGCTCTAAACATTTAACTCTCTTTGGAGAGGTTTATAAGACAGGAAAAACAGACTAACAGGAGTTTGAACATCTGATGTTATGAAGGCTTTCAGGTCTGTTGCCAAAAATATTTTTAGCTATAAAACATATGACTGATATTAAGAGACTGGCTAAAAAAAATCTGTCATGATCAACTGTGGCTGGATAAGATGCTGGTTGAAAGGAAAGTTCAAAAACCCAAGGCCACAAAAAAGGGGTCAGTGCTAGCTCCTTGGTAAATCAGCTTAGATGTGATAAAGACCAGATTTCTATTTTTATTCATCACTTTAATCATTTTGACTGCTCAAAGGTTCACAGAGAGCCTGAAACTTTGAAATGAACAAAATTACAGCATCATGGAAAGGAACTGTTGCTTTTTGAACTTTATACCAGTATGCATAAAGATATATTTTATTAGAAATGTATGTGATAGATTGAAACAACATAGTGCATTTGTGAAGTGAAAAGAAAATTACACATGAGTTACAAAATGTTTAGAAGTGAAAACCTGAAATGTGTGGCATGCTTTTGGATTTCATTACTTTTTACTAAAGTTACAGCAAAGTTTTATGATTTTGCCTCTAACGTTATAATGCAACCATACTTTAAACTTTCCTATAATTTTTTTTTCAAATTTATATTTAAAAATCTCCCTCACCCCCCAAAAAATGCCAGATGTACCCCAACTTTGCTTGATACTACTTTTTGTGGGATAGCCCATATAAATACATTGACGTTGTGTTGTAAAAAAAAAATTAGTTCAGGAAGTAGGAATATTATTTCAAGGCACTTTAAACACTGTATGTTTAGAGAGTCAGTCTTTATAGATCTAATATATCACACATCAAAATCTGTTTTTTCTTCTCTTATTCAGCCTCTGTCGCTCTTCAAGAGAGGGGCTGATGATCTAATGATGATTTTCATTCTATCTCTCCTTATTTCTCTGTACTTCAGCTCCTCACCCCTTCATTGCCATCTTCCATCTTCATGTGTTCAGAGATATATTTCACTCCATCCACTGCTTCTTCCAGCTCTGCATCCAACTGCGCCGCTGTCGGCCTCACAAAGTCGGGGGAGTCCCGGGCGTCGCCCATCTTCCAACAGCAGTTGTACACCGAATCCTCGTTAACATAGAAAGAGTTGCAGTCTGTGGGGATTCCTCCCAGTCTGGCGTCGGAGTGCTGCCTCCTGCCTGCGGCGCTGTGAAAGCTGCTTTTACTGACGGGGTTCCTGCTGGTGAGCCTTTTGCGTAGTTTATTGTGGACGTTGGAGGAACCCGGGCGTCTCATGAGCAGGAGGGTTGCAAGGCGAACCAAGAAGAGGTGCTTGACCCAGTCTGGCATGTAGTGGGTAGACGGGGAGCGATGATGCACATTGAGGACACAGGCCGTACTGACAGTGGAGAATGTGACCAGTACCATGGTGAACATCAAGTATTTACCTGGAAAATGATCAGAAAAAGAGAAAAAAGGGGTAAAACAAAGACATATTAGTACATCTACTGTATACTAATGTGTAGGTCGAGGGCTAAGCTTCTCAACCCACACTGCGTATTTCCTGACTGACAGGATTCAAAGACTTTAAAACATGAATTATACATACATAATTGAAAAGTAATTATATCTAAGAACATAAATCCTATGTGTGTTAAGCTACAAGGAATTAGCTCATGAACAAATCATTTTAAATGACACTTTCCGATCTCGATCTTGGAAATATGAGCTAAGTCTACAAGCCAGCTGCAGCTTCCTGACAACAAACACTCAATACAGAACCTATTTCAGAAAAAGTGTCTGTCCATGTTTCATTTACATGTATTTTATGTTGGATACTGTTACATTCCTTTTTCATTAAATGCAACAAGATTAAGAATTTGCTGATTTTATGTTATTGCAAACTAAATGACGGCAGTGTTCGTTCTCACAACCCCCACGAAACAGCTTTTCGGTTCACTCCACAGTTTCAGAACCTCCATTGTTTTGTAAAAGTTTATTGATTCTGGGAAATCTAGAAAACCTCTTTTCAGTATTTAGAAAGTGACTATATTAAATTTTCTCCAATTACTGCAGAAAATAATGCTGACTGATGCTTTCCAGAAAAAAAACACTATGGGTATAACATCTGGAACAGGATGTTTTAAATTTCTCTTTAAGAATTAGTTGTGCCTCCACTTCCAACATTAGTGTGCTTTTTCTTTCTCTTTCTTGTTCTCCCCTCTTTAAGAAAGGCAGGAGCTTCTTAAAGAGACAGAGGCCCAATTTCAAGGTGTCAAATTACAAAGTCAAATTTCTTCTAAGTCACGGATGTTATATACAGCATTTTTATAACAACTGAAGGTAACATAGTTACTTGACTGTGCTATAAAAAAAGGAATATGTGCCTCAAAAATACATGAAACCACCACTGTAACACTCTGCAAAGGCCATCCATATTCTGGAAGAGTTTTAAGATTGTGGTGTTGGTTTAGTCAGGTGTAAAAAGCCCCTGAACATAGATAAGGTTTCTCTTTGCTGATGTCAGTGCTTCTAAAAACCTCTAAGGATGTAAAGTATTCAGATTACTTTTTTTAACACATCAATTTTAACAAAAACATTTTATAAAACACCAGATGATAATTTGGTTTTTACAGTTATCCGAACTCTAAAAAGCAAGTTTCGTCTGGCCTTGAATCCATCCCATGAGCAGCAAACAAACACAAACTTCACAGACCTATGAGTGGCACTGCCAGAGAGGTGGGTGGCACTATCTTTGATATCAGGAGCAGGAACACGGTGAGGGCCAGCAGCACCGAGATGCACAGCGTCATCTTCTCCCTGCAGTCCGAAGGCAAATAGAACACCAGGATGGCCAACGACGTGATCAGCACGCACGGGATGATCAGATTGATGGTGTAAAACAGGGGCTTCCTCTTGATGACGAAATCGTAAGTGATGTCAAGGTACGTGATGTCACTGGGGTCCTCGTTTTTGCGTGCCGGGAGCGAGACGATGTCCCACTCCCCGCTCGGCGTGAAGTCGTCCCGGCTGGCGAAATCGCTGGTGAGGATGAGGTCCACCTCTGTGTGGTCGTACGTCCAGGAGCGAAACTTGAGCGTGCAGTTCTGTTGATCGAAGGGAAAGTTCTGCACCTCGATGGAGCAGGCAGACTTGTAGATGGCTGGGGGGAGCCAGAAGATGTCGCCCGTGTTGGAGACCACAGCGTTGCAGTAGAAGGAAACTTCATACACTCCGTCGGCACTGTGATATGTTTAGAGATTGGCCACAAATATTCAACAGTGAACAATCTGTCCATTCAACAATACAGCCACGGTTAAATGCATTTTCACATTTTCTCTGAACCTTCAGCTCATTTTATCAGTTTACGCTTTCCACCTACTCACTTGTTGTAAAGTACTATGTCAGGAAGCCAGATCAGTTTGGAAGGTATTCGCAGTTTTTTGATGCCTTCATATTTTTCCGGGTCCCACCTCAATCTGTAGTCATTCCATTCCTATGGAAAGAGCAAGCACTCTTATCAGCAAACCAAAAATGTATGAATTGTGATGCAGACAGGGAATTAGAGAAAGACTGCACAGTACCTGAAACAGCCACACATTGGTGGTCATTATCTGCTCCCTTTCATTCTGCAGAAACAAAAAAAAAATCATTTATTTTAAACATTGATTGGATTTCTGCCATTTTTTAGTTTATCTGGTCGACTTGAAGCACCTTTTAGCAAAATATGTGAAAGTCCAGCTCACCGTAGCACTAAGTCACAAACAGTTTGATGTCAAAATACCATATTTTTTTTAATAGTTCAAACACAGAGTAATTTAGAGTTTTTCATAACATCACTGTAAGCTGTGTTTCATAGCAATTGTTTTCTAAGTTTAGGTCAGAATCATGAAACATAAAGTAGGGGGGTCTGGCAATGATCTCTCAAACTTAAAATAAATTATTTCCTTAATTATTCACATAAATAAAAAGTAAGATAACAGTATATTTGCGGACACTTTGTGTTAACTCTATGATCTTGTTCAGTTGGTTTTCAATTAATGTTTCGTACATTACAACCACAGGTAATCAGACAATCAAACAGATGAGAGAAAAACTGAACTATTTGATCTGCATACAAAGCATATTGGATAAAGGAATCCTATTCCGCACACTGGGCTAAGCACATCATCCCAACAAGGAACACAGAGGCAGCATCAGGTAGTCTGGATTATATTCTTTGGGCCCTCTAAACATATTAATGATTTAGAGGGCCTCACTTTCCACTCGAAGATCACTGTTAGCAGATGTTCTCCATCCAACCTCATCTCTTTGCAAAAAAGGAACATGCAGAAAATTTACTCTCAGGATGAACAAGGTTGGTAAAAAAAACAAACAAAAAAACCATTTCAAAATAAAATAACCACCTCACAGCCCAGATGGACCATCAATGATTCATTCAGTTTTACAAAATCCCAGACATCCAAATAAAAGAATGTGTCTACAAATTCTGCCTTGCATTCTTGCAAGTTCTTGTTCTGCATCGAGTTTGCAGCCCATCCAAAAATCAAATGGGCTGTAGCTGTTCGACCTCGACGTGTCAGTCACGTGTCACTGGGAAGACTCAAAGAGACGGGCAAGAAGACTCACACTTGTTCCCAGCCAGCGGCAACTTCAAGCTGTCACTTCATCTAACCCGCGAGCCTTTTTACTGAGACCCTATGATGCAGAGTTTGAATGTTTGTATGATCACATCACATCTCCATCATTATTTTACTGAGATTTTTTGTTATGAAATTATGGTGTGTGTGTGTGTGTGTGTGTGTGTGTGTGTGTGTGTGTGTGTGTGTGTGTGTGTGTGTGTGTGTGTGTGTGTGTGTGTGTGTGTGTGTGGGTGTGTGTGTGTGTGTGTGTGTTTTAAGTAAAATCCAGTTAATGCAATATAACCATATTTTCTAAACATGTAAATGACCCTCACTGACGCAACACGGGTTCACGTGGTGGAGCAGTGTTTAGATTTTATGCCATGAAATCTATGTAGCTATTTTAATCAAATGAGTTTATTATAGAGAGAAAAGGGATTTTACTAAATATTAGATAAATATCTAAGCAGACAGATACAGAAACAGTGCAGGTTTGTTACAGAGATCTCATCAACTACAACTAGTAGTAGTAGTTGTAGTAGACCTAGGTCAGTTTTGCATAATCACTCATCTCACACCATAATTTATATTTTTCACTTTTTTTCTTCATAGTGCAGTGGAGCCTCCTGAGAAACAACAGAAACTCTAGCTGTCTGGTAAGGTGCATTTCCAATATATTAAACAAAAATCTATCAGACATGGTGTAATGATGTAGTGGGAGGATGAATTATCTTAATATCAAATTATACTTCTTCAGTTTGATGTTTTGTTTCACAAAAAACCAAATGGATTCCACCTAAGTCAAGAGTGTAAAAGAGCCAATTAAAATTGGTTTCCACTCCTCTTCTCTTTACTTGTGTTAACAATGATAAGCTCACATTTTTAGTAGCAAAAACAATGTTGCAGTCAGTTCTCGTCTGGAAATTAGACGCTCAGCAGCCTCTGTGGGTCCAAGTGACTCGGTGTAAGATGGGCTCAGGGAGAGCAGCTGATTAAAGATGCATGGCATCAGAGACATTGGGAAGTTGTCTGCTCAGAGCCCAAAGGGTTTTAAAAAATAAAAACAGCAGAGCCCTTTCTGCTACAGTTTTCTCACAATGCTGCCTTATGTTGGATGATATAAAAGGATCGGCTGTCATGTCACCAAATTAAAGCCCAATTATGGGTTTTTGACCCAGCATCGCCTCTAGTTGAAAAATCTGGATCCACTGAAGTAAAGTTTAGCTCTCCTTCACAAAGGGTGACCCATTCTGTGGAAATCTGGAAAATTTTACAGATGACGTAAGGAGTAGTAAAATTAAAAATCCAATTTACATATTAAAATACTGGTTTACATTGCAGCATTACCATCGCCTCTTGGCTTCTGGTCTCATTGGAGCGCTGAGTCTGTCATGACGGCGATGTCTTGGAGGTTTTTCAGAACAAGGATTGTACAGCTCTCTGAGAACTGTCCACAGTTTGAGATGTTGTTTTATAACCAAAACACTATGATAAAATATTCTCCTCTAGTCTTATAAAAGGCAACTGTTTGTATAATTTATTCATGTTTATCAAGCAAGACTGTTCTTTGTTCAAAGTACTTACTTATGTTGTGACATGAAAAAGAAAATCCAAATAAAGTGAATTTAATTTTGTCAGGAAGATTAAACAAAGCTGAACTTTGTATAAATTACGAAACTTTTTTAATGTAGTAAATGAAATTTGCAAGTACACTGTAAAATCTTAAATTAACTTAATAAATGTGAGTATGTTGTAATTCCTTAACAACCCTTAAAAAGAAAATGCTTGATTGAAACACTCTTATGGATATTTGGTGTTTTGAAATACCAAATTAAACACCATAAACATAACAAGATTGTTTTTTGTTCTGTGGATAAACTTAAAAAGATGCTCTTAGTGCATTTTCTGAAAAATATTACAATGTCATGTATCTTGAATAAATATTTTGGACCTTAATACTAGATATATTTGTGTAAAGACACTAACTTGAATTTTTATTCACAGATTCAGTTTTGTTAAATTTACTTCACCACAGAATCTTTTTTTTTTCACTGCATGTTTTAAACTTCTCCACCGCCGTGTCTCCAACCTGTCTGAGGTTCCTTTGCTCCTCATGAGGCAGTTTTCTTTGTTAAGTTGCACCAGATTTTGTTTAGGGGTATCATGATAAAAAAAAAAAAGGGAGCTAAATAAGAGCCAGCATAAATTTTCATGTCTAAAAAACACGTCTTCCTTAAATCTCACATTATCAACATGAAAAGTTTAAGTGAAAAATTAGAGAAAAGTTGAAGGGGTATAAAAACGTTTGCAAAAGCACTGTATGAAAACTTCATACTGTAGCTGAAATATTAGAGTCGGTCTTCAATGTACCAATAAAACTGGCCCCAAAACCCAATTTTGACGATTATCGCGGATCATAAACTATACTCACAACACTGATGAGCTGCGACAGAGAAACCTGTATGGAGATGGTGACCTGTTGGCTCTTATTCACCGCAGGTCTGATCAGCTTGTTGTAGCGCTCCGGTCCCAGCAGGTGGTTCACCAGCCGCTCCTCAGCATTCTCTGCTCTGCTGTCTGCAGGCAGAAAAGCACAAGCAGCAAATGCACTCCGAGTGTGTTTAATTTCACGTGGCTGCAGGCTAAATCAGCCATTAGAAAAGCAGACACAAGCTCATGTGAAAACATTACATCAGTCAATCAATAATTAATGTGATGAATAAATGCCATTTGCTTGAACCACAACGTCAGGAAGCTTCCTTTTAACAAAAGAAACAACTGAATTTGCTTCTCTCATGTGTTTAGATGCCAGTTGGATGTGAACAATAAAGCTATTAATGCCTAACCTTATCACTATTACACCATGTTCTCGTTTGCTTTGTCAATGTGATTGGCTGAGCATTTTGCAGACGCTCAAAAAAAAAAAAACAGCAAACAGAAATCCAGTCATGCATCCTATGAGACAACCTCTCGAAGCTTTGTATTTGCACAACTTTAAATGATTGGTTATGTAAAAATAGAGCCCAGAATAACTTCGAGGCATTTTTTTTTTTTCGTCTCATGACATTTGCTGTCAACATGCCTCCATTGTCAAGCAAACTTACAATAGCAAAGCGGGCATTAAATATCTAGATGGCTTGCTTCATTGTGCCACATGAACGGTCTCCCTTTTTATTCAGTAGATTGCGTGCAGCGAGCGCAGATGTTCTTGTTACAGATGCACCATGCCGTTTCGACTTTTATGTCAGACTGGGTGTTATTTGTTTCAGTTCAAATGGGGCGAATAAATGCATTAAAGCTAAATGAAACAACCAGTTTTCAGCTTATTTCAACTCAAAAGGACAAATAGTTTGCTGTACCGCTTGCAGAGGGAAAGTCGGGCTAAACTTAAGGATGACGTAAGTTAGACTCTATCCTAACATGACTAGAATACTGAGCAAAAGCCGAGTTATCTCCCATTTCTTTATATTTTGTTTGCATGGAAAGAGATGCCCTTGCAATCTTTACCTCTTTTTTTTTTTGCACAACTTTTATTGTCCCTATTTCTTTAACTTTTGCAACAACAGTGTGATTCCCGGAGAGGTTTTTACTGAAAACATGGCCATCAGGTTGGATGAAGTTCTCTCAGACTTTCTGTGTTGAATGATAAGAGCATGATGTAAAGTGAATGGCCCAGCTGGTAATCTGTCTTGAATCCCATTTAAAATATATGAAAAGAACTGAAATGGGAGTACAAGGAAGACACACCAAGAACATCCCGGATTAAAGCATTTTTTATAGAGATTGGGTCAAAATCCCACCTGAGCGATGCATTGATCTTTATGCTAGATTTTTTGAAGTCGTCATTATCAGAAAAATGATTTTGAATTACATAATATTGAGACATTTAAATAAATAAGTGTTCAACACGTATTTCCTGTTCCATTTCACTTTCTTAAACACATGATTTGTGGACTTACTTGTTTTGATTTGATTGTATTTGTAGGTTGCCTTGGCTGTTAGAGAAATCCGCTGTGAATTTTGTATCAAAAGGCAGATTAAAATATAAATATTGTTCAGTACTTATTACTCTGCCGCATGTGGCTTCAAATGCCTTAAAGCAGCACAGAAGGACAGAATCAGTGAAGTTATAGTGCTACTGTTCTTAATCTGTGCATTTCACCACAGCTGCTATTAAACACTGCCACTTTGAATGAGCACTGGTGCCAAATACAATTACGCAACACTAATCCAGCACAAATCTTTTGGCCTTTAAGGAAATGCAAACACAGGGAGCAACACTGTAAAGGACACAGAAGGCTGCTCAGTCTCTCTGAGTTGTACAGTATTGCATCCTATAAAATATGTAAAACCTTGTTTACAGAGAATATGTATCCTGATGGATCCAATAGAATGATGCTTAACCACGTTTTTTTTCTGTTATATTTACATCAACTGTAGTGAGTTGTCTATTTTATTCATTTATGCTGGTAAAATGTCCTCGCTGTTTGATTCTGACCCAGAGGAAAATGCTAAATGTGACAGTTTAGTGATAAAAGAAGCCAAAATCACAACACTCCACAAAACAAGAATCCAGGGCAGATTATTAACAAAGAGATTCTTTTGAAGCCGAGAGCCACTCAAGTGTGTTCTCTGAGAGAAACAACACGGGGCTTTCTTGGATACATGAACAAAAGTAGCCTTCAGTGAATTATTCAAACAGCCCATCTGCTTTTACTGTTGAATATTTTTAGAGTCTGCACACAACAACTGCCCAATCTTCCAGGTAGACGGAAGAAAATATCTCTAATCGAGAGTAAGACAGATGTTACCCAACTGTGAGTTTCAATTAAAAATTAAGTTAGGAAATAATTGTTTTTAGCAATGTCATTGCATTAAGAATTGTTGGAAATTCTGCCGCTAATACTTTGTGCAAATCCCTTTTTGCCAAGGACAACACTTAGCAAGATGGATCTTTAATCTCTCAGTCTATTTCTTCTAATGTCTTTTTGAGGAGGTCTAAATGAAAATGAAAAAGGTTTGTGTTTGGGATAACAATCCTGTTGAAAGACCTAACGGCAACTCATCTTTAGCTTATGGTCAAGTTTTTCCTGTTTGTATGAAAATATTTTCTCATAATGCCCTAAAAGAGGCCAGAATGCCATTGCAGCATCTTCACCGGCTTAATGGTGGACATGAGGAGTTTACACATTTTCAGCCCTTGTTTTATACCAGACTCACCTGAAGTGTTTCTTGCTGAAAAGCTTAATCGTCGTCTCGTCTGATTAAACACAATGATCCAGTTTAAAAGGAAAAAAGCATTTTTTTAATGATATTACTCTTATCCAACCAATAGGCCTGTAGATGCTGTCTTACAATGAGCTCTGAATATTTATTTTACCTCGTCCAGTGCATGGTGGCATGGTGTGTTATGGCTACTTCTCCAACCCAGAGGCTAAAAGAAACTCACCTCTGCATCTTTTTCTATTTATACCACACAGACCAAGACAGTCGTTGGTTATTAATGAAACATTTCTATCCACAGAGATCAACTTTAAGATTAAATTATTCAATCAAATAATGGATTGGCTTACAGATATTCTTTCAAGCCAGGATGATTTTGCTTAAAGGACAGTTTGTCAATGTAAGAATAAATAAACACAAAACAAACCATGTAGATTTTTTTTTTTTTACTGGGAAATGATGCCGCAGCAATAATCGATTAATTGGAATGTAGGTTTTTAAAACATGTGTTTGTTTTTGTTTAAATGGCCGAATCTCAGTTTTAAAACCGTGCACTTGAAGTTGGTGGCTGAAAGCATTTCTTTAGCCAAAAGGATGAGAAAGTGCAAAAAAAGTTATTAAATGAATGATGAAGAAAGAGAAAGAAATTCAAAACTGAACAGTATGTCCCACAATGCTTGCCTCAGTGTCTATGTTTTTTTTATTATTATTATTATTAAAAACTGACAAAAACTCAAAGTCAGGGATTTTTGTGCAAATCAAGGCTACGGTACAATTTTAAAGAAGCAGAATCCGAACATCGTTCATGTACAAACTTGTGGGTGTGTGTGTGGGTGTGTGGGGGTGTGTGTGGGGGGCGGGGGTGGGGGGGTTGGGGTGGTGTGGGTGTGGGTGTGTGTGTGGGTGTGTGGGGGTGTGTGTGGGGGGCGGGGGTGGGGGGGTTGGGGTGGTGTGGGTGTGGGTGTGTGTGTGGGTGTGTGGGGGTGTGTGTGGGGGGCGGGGGTGGGGGGGTTGGGGTGGTGTGGGTGTGGGTGTGTGTGTGTGCAGGGGGAAAGCACGTCGGTCATATCTGAAGTAGTCCAGAGATCTGTGTGCTTACATTGACATCAGCACCATGGACAGCGTCTATTTCCTCCCTCGGATCACAGCACTGAATGAATTCTCCACTAAAACGCTGCTAGTCTGAACGCACTGGAATCTAAATGCATGTTTTTCATCGTAAAGTTTCACGCTTAAATGCAAGGAATCGAACATAACTCACTTGTAAGCGACAGAATGAGGACCAGGAATAAAGGGTTGGGTGTCATCTCCTTCCCGCTTCCTTGCACGAACTTGTTACTTTCCGACGTTGCTCTTCAAAGAAGAAATTTAAGTCCATTTAATGACAAAATTCAATCTGTGTAGTCCATCGCGATGAAAAAGGATTTTCTTTCCTACAGTTTCAGAGCAACTAGTCCGGTTTTAGATTCTTGAATTTTTCAGAAGATTAGACAGGAAAAAGGAAAACACGGGAACATGGAGACAAAAAGGTTCACAGCCTAAAAATTGATTGTCAAAAAACACATTGTGGTCGTTTTATCTCAGATCGTCAAAAGCCACGCTGTATTTTTATTTTTTATTTATTTATTTTCCGCCGCAAGCAGCCACTGTCACAACGTCGATCCAGATCAAAGAGTCATAGACGAGATCCACTTTGGCGTCGCTGTTGTCTCCAGAAATTTCAAAAGCAAACTTCTATCTCTGTGACTTGACCCACCTTCAACCGGCGGAAGTTTGCAGATCTCTGATGAAGCCTCTGGTGCGCGCCCGCTGGAACCGCGGCGCGCACCGGGAGCGCGCTTCAGCTATCGCTGGCGGTCTGTCTGTTACAGCTTGGAGTCAAACTCACTGAGACTCATTGAGGGGTCTGAGCTCACTCAGAATGAGCAGAGTCCCGATTTGACTTTTAGGGGATTTTTTGTGCATGTGTGTGTATTTACAACTTTGACATTTGCAAGGAATCTAGTAATTTAGATTAACTTCTACAGAGCTTTTTTGTAAAAACACATTTTTAGATTTATTAATATCAAATCTAAAAAGGAGGATGAGTCACTAGCCTTATGGTAACATAGGTTCATATTTTCTCACATCAGTCTCTTTTCTGTTTGATAAAGGTTCAACAATCCAGTTCAGAGGATGTTTAGCCCAGCAAGTTGTTTCTGGAGCAGTTAGTTTTTCTCTCTTTTAATCCATTCATCCATGCATGAATGAATGGGGGCAGGTGCCTATGTCTAGGTGGGGTAGACTCTGGACAGGCGACCAGTCCTCCACAGGCACACACAAGAGGAAACCAATTCCCCCCCCACCCCCCCCCACACACACACACACACACGTCTAAGGACAAATTACACTGACTAAATCAGTCGTGTGTATTCTCAGTGAAAGGAAGCCAGAGTATCCGGAAAAACTCACACAGGAAAAACTCATGCAAGCAAACTCCATGCAGAAAAACCCCGGGTTGGAATTTGAACTCAGGACCGTTTTGCTACAAGGCAACAGTGTTACAATTAGACCACTAGACAGTCCAAGTTCTGAAGTCCTGGTATGAAAATAGCATGTGAGACTAATTGATCTGTGTGCCGGCTTATCTTACTCACCATTATACCTGACAGGAGCTTGAGAGACATTTGGGTTCATTTGCCAATAGTTGGATGGGTTGGTTCCCTTTTGGGGGTTTTTCATTATCAGGACTGTTCAGAACTCGGTCAGTCAGTAAAGGTGAGTCCCATTCTTTCTTCAGAAGTTGGTTAACTTTTGAGCCAGTAGGAATGGATCATGCCTGGGTCAGTTCTTTATAACTTAAACTCTTTGTTGGAGCCAATGAGGAGATTCGCATTCACCATTTAAGCATGCTCAGAGGCACAAAGCAGGCTGGAGCAGAAAGTTCTGGACCTTCTTTAGACCTTTTCTGCATATGTGACTCCTGGATAAAACATCTTGGATTCAAAAGTACAGGCTTGTCTTGATTATAAGGTGCGTTTTCATGCTGCTTTTTCCAAATTTTCTTTCTTTTTCTAATGCTAATGGTAACACAGGATTCGCACCTTCAGAACAGGAAACGGAAGATTTACTTGGGTGACTTTATTGACGTAGTTTGCATGTTCATATATCCATCACGGATGAGACCACATAACCAGCCTTTACACGGCCCAGTGGAGATTTCAATCTGCTTTAATGGAAATCCGTGTCTGCTTCAGTCAAGTTAACTGGCACAAGGTTGCCACATTTCACAGCAGTTCACAGCACACTCCCTCACTAAGTCTCCTTCTCCATCATCACTTTCCACTCATCCGTGCAGATTTCGGGGTGAGAAATAAGAGCAGAGATAATACGAGCCATTTCTGTCGCCTTACACTCAGGACACAATGCATTTGCTACCAATCAATACATAAAACAGGTGAGTAGCTACAACAGTAACGATTTATGTTTGTTACTCTCTTTTTTTTTGTTTAGTTGGTCTGTTCTGTTTTATGTTCTAAATATAATAATAGTTTTATATTGACATACATATGAATATATGTGCATCTCAGTAGTTTAGAATTGCATAGAAAACATGCATTTTTGTCCTTCACTTTAAAAAGTAACACTTATATTTTCTAGATTCATTTCTCACAATTAAGATACTTATTTAATTTTGATTATCTTGGCTTACAGCTTATAAAAACTAAATTTAGTTTCAATAAAAATATTACATAAGACTGATGACTTTTTATATGGTAAACAGAAGTGTGCAGCTTTCCAGATTTCGGTCACTTACATTTTATATGAGGAGGGTTATCCATAAAAGACGCAATGAAAAACTTCAGGGGAAGAAAAAGGTGCGGTTGAAAAAATGTGGACAAGTAGTAAGCCTAACAGCAACTGCGAAAAACACTGCAAAGCAAAACCTGTGTAAACTGTTGTTGATTCACTGAGGCTGCAGCTAAAGCAACTTGGAAAGCCTTAACAATTCAGCGATAACACAAGTATTTTCCTTCCTCTGTCATTCCTTTCCTTTTTCCAATCAACCGTTGGTCACAGCAGGTAGTCACTCCGAGTTTAAAAAGCAGTAATGCAAAGGTCGGTTGCGGGTCAACCTGCTAATGGTTTAGAAATAATCTCAGGTTAGCTTGCTGACGAAAGCCTCAGTTTGAGGGTTGGAGATTGCAATGTGGAAATGTGGATTTGAGTTTCACAGACACGCTGACAGGAGTGGGATGTTGTGACAAACTGAAGATGCAGATGGATTTCATTACGGAGAGGAATTAAGCATTTCCTCCCCACCTACATGATAAGTGCACCAATACAGATCTGCCATCCATCATCAGTGAATTAGATTCCAGCTTTTATGTTGTTTGTCAACATGTATCTCATTTGTGTGGGGGGCTCCAGTTTGGCTAATTTCTGAATTTGAGGCAGAGCTGCCAAACCTCTGCTTCAAGTTTACATTTTCAATATTCTACATTTCTACAGATTATATATATATATATATATATAAACTTTGAAAACTAAATACTTGGACCGGATACAAATTGAGAAGGAAAGCCGATTATACTGGAGTGGTACCAAGCACCAATAAGCAGATATTAGGGAGATAGGATTTATTTAAAAGATTAACACCAGAGTGGTGAACTCACTCACCACATATTTGCAAAAAACTAGGGACAAACACCCACAACAAATGAAATTCAAGGCTATAAGCAATACATTTACCTACACAAGAAAGCACTTCCAACGTTTAAAAAAATTATCATTAGCTTAATCTTTTAATTTACTCAGTAACTCCATGTAACATTGTCCACTAGTAAACAAGAAATTGATATCCAGGAGTTTTAGATCAGTTTCTGAATTTGATCCCATTTGACCAGGCTAACTCTTGTCAAATTTAACCAGAGCATGCTTTGGTTATCCCTCTAATTCTGAAAGGCCTAGCAGATGACACCCACTTAACCATCTCCAGAGACTTTACATACACTGGCTGGGCATTCATCCAATCAAGCTTACTAGTGTGATTGGCATTTTTCATTACAAAAGGCTTAGACTCTCCAATATGTGACAAGTGACAAAAACATGAGAGATGCTTTTGTACTTTTTCCAGAAAGCAGACTTCTGTGGCTTTTTTATTAAGAATAAAAACAATTATCTCAGATTCCCAGAATGCCTTTCTTTCTATTAGATGGCTACTAGAAGTTTCTCAATGAAGTTATTACATAGTAGTTAGGGTTTCACTTTGTGAACGGCGTTAATGGAATGAACTAATGTTTCAATAATATTCTAAGTCATCAAATGGGTCTGTAATCTTTTTCTTCCATGAAAGGAAAAATGGTTTTGGGACCCATGTGGTCTGATAAAACTAAACTTAAAGTTCGCTGTTCTAAATGCCGGTCAGTTTTGACCCAAAACTTTTAGGTGTCTGCTCAAAAGCTGAAGATGGATTTTTTTCAGATCAGGGTGAGTCCAAGCATTCGTCCAAACCCATATAAAAATGACTTTATTTGAGGAAAATTATGGTTTTGAAAAGGTCAAACCAGAGGGCAGAACTAAAGCACTGATGATTAACTCAGTTAATCCTACATGACATTTTTTATAAAACTGAATTAGAGCAAGGTTAAGTACTCTTCATTTTAAAAATAAACACACAAAAATACATACATCAATCGTTTCTAGAATCTGCAAGTTGCCTAATTGGAAATAGTTTGATTTTATTGAATATTTTTGCAACAATATAGACTTTAACACAAGTCTATATTTTTAGACCACCTGAGTCTAGGTGTGCCATCATAGCTAATATGTTTATGTCCAACATCAGAAGACATGCTTCTTCGAACCCCGTTTAGTTATTGCGGAGCAGATGCTGCAAAGAAACATCACACTTTTCACCACAATCTCATTTTCCCTCCCCTCTAATCTGTTGGCCTATATTTCCAATACTTTCAGCGTGACTGTGCGCTTCGCTTGGGTTCAGTCTGAGGCCAAAAGTGAAAACTATATTTGTCTGGTTTCAGATTCCACAAATCAGAACCTTTCATGGGTGTTTTATGACAATAAATCTGTACTGTAAAAAAAAACCAATCAAATAGGATGAGATGACACTTCTTTAGATGTCATGAATTAAAACATATATCTATAAAAAGAACAGTGGATTGAGCACAGACAACATTGCAGTTATGTCAAAATATTATCAAAACATAATGAAAGCTGCTCATGTTTATCTTTAAATAAACTTGCCCAAACGTTGGCATCCATCCTTTATCTCTACTTGCTCAAGATCCGTCACAGGACAACAGAGTTAGGAGCATTATCTGACGTTCACAGGCTTCAGTTTTAAGTCATTACAAAGTTAAATAGGACATAAAAGCAGAAAACGTGACTCATAGATCAAGTTAACATGGAAATAACATATAAAAACCTTAAATACAAATTTCTGACTATCGTCTAAACATCTTTGCTCATTCAGCGAAGTAAGAATTTTAAAAAGCTACAAAAGCTGTACAGCACTTGTTAGAGGTTTGAGGACTTCTTAAATACCCTAAAACATTCTTCACTAATTAGTGAAGAATTTTAATTTAAAGTATAAAACTGTTTTCAAAAGAAATAACACAAGATGATTTTAAATTTGCATTAATAAGAGAGTAGAAACAAAAAACGGCTTCCTAGATGGCGCTGTTTAGCTAGATTTGAGTACAAGCCTCCTGGTTTTATAACTCTGGTTGACCTGATCTAAGATAAATATGACTTGCCGCCCAGACAAGAGCCTGTATCATAATTAAATGCATGACGTTTTATTTTTAGTAAAACTGCGCGCACAGAGGCACATCCTAATATCGTGTCATCACTCATTTCAGAAACTGAAACTCATTTATTAAACAGATTCAGATGAAACAAATCTCTAAAGTTGGGTGTATTGGTCTGGTGTCTCTCTGATAAATCTACTGATACTACTCCTTAAATCAGTGGTATCCAACTCCAGGCCTCTAAGTCTGGTGCCCTGCAACTTTTATATTTGCCTCTGCTTCAGCAAACCCGAGTCAAATAATGAGGTCATTAGCAGGAACTGAACTGTACATTGAGGAGGCGAGTCAGCCATTTGATTCAGGTGTGTTGGACGTCTAAAAGTTAAAGGAAACTGGCCCTCGAGGCAAATCCAGTCCTGCTGGAAAATAAGATGAGCATCTCCATAAAGCTTGGGGAGGGAAACACGAAGTTCTGAATTTGGACTTGACCTCAAGTACCTTGGATTGTGTGCTGCTCCACTCTTTCCAAACTCTGGGGCTTTTCAATTTAATCTTTTGACTTATGAATCTCCTCAAAACCCTTACATGGATTTTTGCTTTATAATTGTCTCAAGGCTGTGCTTGTCCGGGTTATTTGAGCACCTTTCTCCTCTCACACAGCTTTCCATTATTGTTTTTAAACACAACACTATGAACAGGTATTTGCTTTAGCGGTGCACTTTTGTGGCTTAACCTCCTTGTAAAAGCTCTTTGCCTCCTGCTGGACATCCGTCAAACAGACAGGGTTAAACTGCGATCCTTAAGCCACATAAGGAGCTACTGCTGCCATTAACTTTACAGTTTCTTGAGCAGAAAAAATTACTGCAGTGTTCGTCGTCTCCTCAGAGCTTTCATTTAAAAAAAAACAACAAACACTTACAGTAGTTTTGTGTATCAAAGCAATTCATGAGTTTCGCATTTCGAACAAATGAAGTTTTCTGTGATGTTTTAACTTTTTGAGAGGCATCTATAGGGAGCCTTCCAGGATGACAGAACTACACTGCCACCAAGAGCTCTCATCGTGAAATTACTAACATCTTTGAAAACCTTTACTGATGATGAAATGCAAAACAAGAGCTCAAGACAAAATTCTCAACAAGCACAAAGTTAGAAGAGGATGTTATACATTTATTATTGGGCCAGCTTTTGAAATCCAAAAGATGGGGGTTGGTGGAGTAAGGGTTTAAAAAAAATCATTGCACTACTTAATAAAGTATTACCATAAGTAACTCTCATACAAAATGTACAAATGTTTGTTAAAAATTTCATCATCATCATCACCATCATCATAAGCCTTCAAATGGTTTTGGTTACAGATATAATACACAACAAAACTAATATAACACCATTTGAATAATACAGTTTCAGAGTTTGAAGGAAAACTTCTCAAACAACCCAGGGATCAGAATGAAAGAACGAATCATACCGTTTGCGCCATTTTCTAGCAGATAAAAACAGAGGAACTGAGGTAATTGCTAGTGTACCAGAAAACAAAACAATGCAATCGTACGACAAAAATAAAAAGGATGCATAAAATCACACATACGACATCTAGAAACGATGCAGTCCATACTGATTCCAATGATTTTTCTAAATGGACAATGCAGAGGAAGAGCGTACATAAATAACAGATTTCGACATTACTGTAGTTTGCACATGATGGAAAGAAAAAAAAAAAAAAAACATCTGGTTCGAATGCGTTGGTTGTCCTATGACGCGAGTTGGACCTGGAGAAGACGCATTGGTAGAAAAGGCATTTTGGATGCAAGCCTCTAAAGATGGCGCAATGAACTTTTCAGAGCACTTCATGCGGTCTCTGGAAAATATTGTGCATTAAGATGAAACAGGCAGCGAATACAACCTAACAGTAGTAGTTTGAATGGAACATCTTTTTATATTATTATGATGAACCAACATAAGGCCAAGAGCAAACAAGCAGATTATCCCCAAAATGTTCCAATGAAAGGTGGGATGAAAAAAATCTACAGTTTTTGCTCCTAAATCTAACTTCAATAGGTGAGATGATGTGCATAGAAAGCAATTATCTGAACAATCTACTGCTTTGTAGTTAAATACTTTTTTCCTTTTGCTGCTGAGAGTTAATCTGAATTGTTACCAATACCAACAAAAGGACGCAGCGTGATCTTTTACTTCCTCTCTTTCAGACAGATTCAGATTTAAAACCCCATTTGCCTGCATCACAAGCAGAACATGTCACTATATAAACCAAAAAGACTCAGAAATAAGCAGGTGTCTCAAGAGAAAGTGAAAACCAGTTTTGATTGAACTCAAAACTGGTTTGTTCAGAACGCAAAGAAAGCAACGCAGGAATTCAATCGCTGTAAAGTGCTGAAGCCTTAGATCTGCCAGTGAAACAAAGTGGAGCCACTTAAAACCTGAAAAGAGTGTCAACGTTGTTCCTGGTAGACGATGAAAAAATGAACTGGATCGCTGCCTGCACAGAAGGTAACCAGCAGACACAATAATGTACTTAAATGACTTGTTCCAACCGTACGGAGAATAAATTAAAATTTTTGCAGAAAAGAAAGCTTGATTTAAAATTCAACTGCATTTAAATATTTCTGAAGATTTGTTCACACGCCAGACTGAATCCATATTTTACTATCAGATGCAACGTCAATGTGTGGTTAAAGTTTATGATTTTACAAAACAAGAAAAGTCTACTTCCCAGAGGATATAAACCTTACTTTAGAAATTCCCTAAAATTCTCCAAAGTATTCTCGACTTCCTTTAAGTTCAAATCAATCTGAGAGGGGAAAACAAATTCTGCAAGTGTAGTTTATTTAGTTTCCCTTTGGGATCAATAAAGTATTTTTGAATTTGAATTGTTCCAATAAGGAACTTTTCGTCAACAAAACCACAATGACTTGCACAGAAAGAACATAGTGTCTGTGCAAAGTATTTTATTGTCATTCCACACAGTGAAATAAATCTTTGTTTCCCTCCAAACAGGCTGCTTTAACCGTCAGGAAAACAAGGATAGTAAGAAATAAATCTCTTGCGTTCAATTCAACTCCCTTACAAAGAGCAGAGTTTTTTTCACAACAAAATACAAAGGCTGAATTAAAATAGCAAAAATGTTTGTCATAATCCTTAGAAAACCAACTTTTAACAAAGACATCCTTCAAAACAATTACACGTAGGTCCTGTGTTGAGAAATGGGAAAGTATTCATGATGACATTAAAAATGGATTTGCAGCTGGGTGTGTTAAGAAGGTAATTCACAGCAACCGTCAGAAGATGGCAGACTAGAAGATGAGTTAAACAAAACAGAAGGCTTCAGAAGTCCAAGTATAAAGTAAGCAAGATTAAGCAGCAGGTTTTGACACCTAAATGCTGTTTCATGTGCAGTGGTCCCAGTCGTTTGACAGAATGAGTCGGTTCACTTTTTATGGTTTACGCATCCAAAAGAGGGTTTGGGGATTGTGGTTGTCTGAGGTCACTCAGAGTCCCGCTGGACCTCAGAGGCATCGGCTCGACAGATGGGGCAGGTGCGGTTAGCCTGGAATAAAACCAGGACGTTCCAACAGTGAGAAATGAAACTTATGACTTCATGTAGAAAGAAAAAACGTTAAAGACAGTTGCATTCAAAACTGATTTTCCAATTTTTTGAGAGCGAAAACACAACTCACCTTAAGCCATTTGTCAACACATTTGGCGTGGAACTCGTGATTACAGGGGAGAACTCTGAGAAGCTGGCGGGACTCGAAGTCACACATACAAACGACACATCTGCAGTAAAAAAAATAAAAAAGCTGTTAAAACTGCTGCCTGATGGGACAAGAGGAAAAGCACTCCAAATAAAAAGATGAAGCTACTCACAGTGTTTGCTCCGACTGATGGTTGTTGGGGTTAAACCTATATGATGGAAGCTGTTCTATATCTGCCTTGGTTAGACCCCTGGGTTTGGCTTCCCCCAGACGCTCGGCGAGGTTCAACAGGGCCTGAAGATTTCATATAGATAGAAAATATTCATCTTCTAGTTCACAAATACATTAAGTTGCAGAACTCAGTTTGTCCTACCTCATAGTTTTCCACCTCTCCATCATCCACATCCAGCTCTAGGCTGATGGCAGGAGCCACATTCGGGGGAACAGGAAGCATTGACCTGCGAGTTATAAACAGTGATCAAAATATGCCGCTGGCATCGTCATAATGAAGTGCTCACCCCATACATGGCTTAACACGAGGAAGGGGGGCAAGAATACTTACAAGAAGTAAGGCAGGAAGCTGGGGTGGTACGGAGATGGGGGCACGGCCTGCTGCGAGCGGTAACGGCGACTGGCGAATCGCCGAGGCATAAAGTGGGGATATGGCTGCAAAAAGAGAAAAAGCAAAGCAACAATTTAATCGTTGAATCGATGAGGGATTTAAAACAAAAGCAAAAACCTATCCCCCTACCAGTGTGAAAAGATCTTGCGACAGGGGGTCATGGTGTGTAAGGAACTGGAGCGGAGTGGAAGGCGGCAGGGCGGAGGGAGGCTGGTGGTGGTGGTGGTGATGGTGGGCGTAGCTGAAGCTTCCTCCAACAGGGAGCTGCTCTCCCACTATATCAACCTCGTTTTCAATCCTCTGTAAGGGCTGAGATAAATATCCACAAAACCAAAAATACACATTAATATGGAACAAACTGCTTTATTTTGTGGTAAATCTGAGCAAAAGGAAGTACTGCAGTGAAATTTATTTGATGGCTATCTCATATTGCCCCGGTGTACGCTATACTTCTTGCATGGCTTTTATTGCAATTTTCAAACTATACAAACTAAGCAAATGTAAAGGGTAAGCATTAGTAGCAGATTGTTCGCATACCGATCTTGGCTGTTGAGTCTGAAAAGGCAGGAACTGTGTGGGCAGGTGGGGCGGATGGTGGGAGAGATGAGGTGGAGGAGAAATCAGGAACTGAGGGTCACTAGACAGTAGTGAGGGAAACGCATAGGAAACCGGCAAATGATGCATTGAACATGCCTGTAACATCTGGAAAAAAGGGGCGAGAAAGAGAAAAAGGAAGTCAGTCAAAATAAAAAGACACTACTTTTTAAAATATCAACTGTAATGTGCCATTTTTGCCACAAGGTGGCAGCTGTGACTTAGAAACCAACTTCCTCCTCCAAACTGGGAAATATTAACACACGATAAACCACTTCCTTTAAAGCACAGACCATGGAAACTGCAAACTGTACAAACAATGCCACATGTTGTACACTGAGGAGTTTCTCTCACCGGATGGTAGTGTTGTCCAGCGCTGAAGACCACACTACAGGTGGGAACCTGCTGCTGAGAGGAGCAGGAGGGGGGAATGTGCTGACCGCTACACAGAGGCGCTGCCAGGCCGTGTGGAGGGACAGGGGTTACTGTGTAGGAGACGGGTATGTTGCCCTGCTGCAGCTGAAGACAATACAAGCAGCTCACATAAAAACACACACACTAACCAACACAGGTAAATGTCTCCAACAGTTCGACAGATGCAAACTAACCCGATCGTGCAAGTCCAACACCATGGCTCCTTGCTGCTGTTGTGTTGCATGATGTTGTTGCTGGTGGTGAGGATGGTGATGATGGGGGTGATGATGGGCAGCCGGGTGCAACAGTTGCGACGATAACGTGGGGGGGTGGAAGGCTCGGGGCTCCTCAGAACCTCGGCCTCCTCCGCCGGCTGTGGGGGGCTGAGGATAAGTGCTTGGAGTGTGTGCTGGGTACGTCTGATGTGCCGAGGGAAGGGGGTTGTGGCGGTAGTTTTCGTCCTGACGCTCAGACGGTGACGGGCGAAGTGTAGGTCCTTGAGCAGAGGGATGGTGATGAAGAGGTGGGTGGCGGGACGGCCTGGAGAGACGGCCGCGTTGGCGCCTCGCGGGCGGACTGCAAGAGGGGACAGCAGACCGTTCGTTTCATTCAGAGTCTTGCAAAGATATTTACACAGCTGGAGATTTTGCACATTTTGTGACGCTACATCCACAGAAAGGAGTACATGTGTAGGAGGAAAAACAGAGTTTTCAAACTTGTTTTAAATCCAAAAAGTGTGGTTGTCAGCTTGTCAGCCATGTCTTCACAATTATACCATATTCTAGTTTTGAATGATAAACTGAACAACCCATGATGTTCAGAGCTTGATATTATAGCTCACTCTGCTTCAAACTTTTACTTCTACTGTGTTCATTTAACAAATATTTGTTTCCTTCACAGAAAAGCTGGATTTGTAACAAAACTGAAGTTCACACAGGTGGATTTACTAATTAGAAGCCTACTAAGGCCAATTGGGTTTATTTTTAGGGATAATAGTGAAAATAAGGGGTGAAAACCAACCTCAGAGATTTACATTTGCAGTACAATTTAAAAACCATGAGTCATTTGCCTTCTATTTCAAAATTATTTTCTGCTTTGCGTTGATGTATCAAATAAAAGCCCAATGAAATACTTGATAAACCACAAACATCAATGTTACAAAATGGGGGAAAAAGCTTAAGGGCTGAAAATACTTTTGGAAAAACACAGTACTTAGGAGACTGTGGTACAAAAAAAACAAACAAAAGATTCTACCTCCGTCTGAGTCGTGGAGGAGTGAGGCACCTCTCCTGGTGGTAGTGTGTGTGAGGGTGAGGTTGCCGCCGACTCGGAGGTCCTGACTCCCATGGGCGGATGGGGGGCGACGGCGTAGATGGCAGGGGTGCAGATGAGGTCAGCTGCTCTAAAACGGACTGACTGGACAGCCTCTGGCGCTTCGGACTGGGGCTTTCCTCACTCTGCACAAAGGAGGGGGGGAAACAGACGAGTATTGTGTTTAGTGACCCAGAGCACTCATATCAAATACATCTAGTTCACCACTCTTTGTCCCTCTGGGGTACAGTCCATACTGCTAGACCCTAAAATTCTTTGTGGTACAAAGCATGCCTCTTTCCCCAGGTTTACTGCATCTACGAAGGGGAGCTTTTTACACCGCGAGCACACAGCGGCCCAGACGGTTCAAAGTTACTTCCTCTCAGAGTGAGGAAATGCAAACAGGAGACAAGCGCATACAAGCCCATGTGCCAATCGCAGGAACACGCCCTCAGCTGGACATGTATTTTCTTGTATAGTCAGAATAAAAAAAAAGGCGGCAATGTACGCAAACACGGCAAAATAGCTGCGCGTGTAGTCATTCAGTTATCACTGACTCAAGAGTTATCATATAGTGTTTCCATCCCTTCGACTCATCTGTGAGTCATGTCACTTACAGTCAGCCAATGACTCTCACACTTGGCACATGGTGAGGCAAGAACACACACAGAGCTGCCCATGTTTCAGTTACTCATTCTCCCTTATGATGAGTCTTGCGGTACTCAGCAGGACAGCCAGGTTCTTACACACACGTGATTTCTACATCCACCTTTCCCTCATGTTCCCCAAACGACACCCATTTCAACAAACCTTCACTCTAAAGTAGGAAAGTCATACTATGGAGTTTTATTTTTTGTTTGTTTTTTTTTTTTTTAAGTGACTCAGCGAGCAACTTTTTCTTGCACCAGATCAAACACATGTACAGCTCAGCAGCCCTGAGAGCGGCAGTACGATAGCTAACAGGAAACAGCTGGAGAGCAGACTGCAGAAACACACGCAGTTATGGAAACGCCTGCAGACATGCGCAAATTCACACATGAGCAATTGCCACTGTTTCTGCAGCCCATAAACACGACCTTCTGAAGATCTGCAGAGGCAAAAAAAAAAGTAATGTGTTTGAACTGTGGGGCCATGAAGAGTTTACACTAATAGTTTAGTCATAGTGCTGTGGTTTGATGAGAGCCTGAAGACTTCGCTGGATGTACTAGAGCAATTTCCTTCAGTTGGTGGTCAGAAAGCAAGAACTGGGAAAGTATTGAAATATAAAGATTTAGAGATGGATTGAGTTACAGAAAAAAAAAAAAAAAACATGAGGTAGCGGTCGGAGATGTAATGATCACATTTGAGAGACCTTTTCAAGCCTTTCTGGTTGAGAGCAGTTGCCACACTGTGTTAGTAGTGGCTGTAAAAGACGGTTTTACTGTTTTTAAACAAGACAAAATGATTACTCTAAAGTAAGCTTCAGGACAATTTACTCGTTTCTAATTTAAGAAACACTTTGTAAAATTACATTTCAGGGCATGTGGCTACTTTTAGCATCTAAAAAAAGCTGGCCACAAAAAAACCCCCTCCAAAAACACAAAGTGGCGTGGGTAAAATGAGCAACATCAGTAGTGCCTCTGTTTTGCCACCCTAAATTAGCAGCTGGCATCCCTCTGTAGAAAACTTCCTATTAAATAGCTTCCAACAGCTTTTAAGATACACATTTTTTCCCCTCTTTAAAATATATAACCCACTGAAAACAGCCAACAGAGTATTATTCCTAAAGCAACCACTTCCACACTAAAGAGTGTTGTGTTTAGTGCAAACAAGTACTGCTAAGGTATGGTGAGTTTACTGACCAGCCCTGGATTTTTGAAATTTCAGACCTGCTGCTCACCTGTCAGGATGGGTGAAGTTAAAGATGATGCATGAAAGAACAGAACAGTTCAGCTTTTTTTTTTTTTTTTTTTTTCTTATGGGTGTGGTATGTACTTTCCAAGCACATCAAGCAGCTATGTTACCTTCATTTGTTATGAACAGTTGTATATATCAAACATGACTTAAAATAAATTTGACACCTTGTAATTGGCCTCTGTCTCTTTAAAAAGCTCTTCCCAAGACCCTCCCTTCAGCACATCATTACAACAATTCTTCTCATTACGCCATTTACAACAGTTCTTAGAAACGCTGGACTGAGAAGTAGTTTGTATGATAAGCTCACTTGCAGGTATGCAGTTCCACCAATTGTTTCCTAATTGCTGATGTCACTAGTTTGGAGGAGCAGCTCCAAAGAGGAGCTATGTGGAAATAGGTGGCACTTTCTAAGAGCAGGAAAATCAAGGATTCCTCAAACATGATTGAAAGAATCAAAGCAACACTCCAGGTATGTTTTCAATGAGGGAATGATATTAAAAAATATATACAAAACTCAAAAAGTCAATTTTACATAAAATTGCTCCTTTAAAACATTTCTCTTCAAGAGTCAAGACACTAGTCTCCAAAACTGCAAAGCGTTTCCCTTCTTGTAACTTTAGTGACGCCTTCAACTTGTGTTAAATTACCTATTTTTGATTTGGCAAACATACTGAAGAAATTAAGTGTATCAGAAACATACTAGTGCTATGTAAAAGGACAGATAACACCTGTTTAGGGTGATTTCATTACAGTCAGTCCAGAAAACAACATCTACTCCTCTCCATTACAGAATGAAACAGCATCCCCTATCTGTTCTTCTTCCTTATTGGCTCTTCTAATCCACCCCATCACCCCACAACCTCTTTACCAGACTCGGCCCCAACCCCAAAACCCTTGGGACATGTACTGTGCCCATTTTCATATCTGAGTCAGACTCTCACCAGCGCACTCTCCCTACCCTGCTCAACAACCTCCACCCACCCCACCCCCTTTCCCTTGTATCAGATAAACTAAACCCATCTTTACCCCCCCACCTCCCTTATTCTTTGGCTCCATCTTCTTGTTTTTTTTCCCCCTTGTGTCTATCTGACCTGTCCCACACTCGGACTTGAAATCTGAGGGGACAAGAGAGGTTGAGAAGAAGGGACAAATGCATACGTACACTCCACAGACATGCAGACTATTTCCCATTAGTATGAAAGTTTGATGGGCCTGTCTCCCTCCGTTAGAGGGAGGGGAACATCATCAGACAAAGGAGTGTATGTGTCCTCAAGCAATATGCTATAATTTGGCCTCATGTTCCAAACTGCAGGTTTGTTTGCTGTGTTTGAACATATTTTCACAAGGCTTAAAAAAAAGGACACAAGATGAAAAGCTAAGCCAGAAGAAGCAAAGTAAAGTGCTCTCTGACTGATATTAAAGCAAGTCTTTGAAACTATGCACCCATCCATCCACTTCTCTTCACCGTCACTGTATTCAGTGCATGTAGAAACCAGGCGGGTCAGATATCCTGACACACCCTTCCACATTCTTTTTAACAACATCCCCACTCTGCGTACATGCTTGCATCGACTCTCTCAGTCAGCGACTACGGCCTCCAGCTGTTGTGGCTTCGCCATCATTGCTTGGAACCAAAATAAAGCCGGGCCTGCCGAGATCATGCAGGACAAAGCAACAACCGAGTCCATGTTTTTTGTCTCTTCAAGGCAGTCGATTTTCTATTATGAAAGCGCATACTGAGCAAATATGGCCGTTTTCTGTTTGAGATTCATTAATATTTACCGACATGCTTCCAGTAACGCTAATCAAGACAATTTCAAAGCTCGTCTTTGGCTCTTCCACCACTGTCCCTCCCTTCCTCATCCTGCTTTTGCTTCGCTCACTCCAACCAAGTTCCACAGCTGGAGACTGAAATCATTAGCAACACCCCTCCCCTTTCTTCCCTTCAAGCTTTCCGCAACACTTCAGTGTCCAGCCTCTCCACTTTCTCTACTTTCTTGTTAATATATGCATGCTTTTAAAAGGTGTTCACTTGTGGTTATTAAAATCATTTACTGACTTCTACTTGAACTCCCTCAAACATGCATTGCAGGCTTTTTTCAAGACATTTAGGTCAAACATACTTTGAAGCAATGTTTCTTTTTTTTCCAAAAAAACTTAAAAGTAACTAAAAAAAACTCCTTCACTGATATAGAGTAACTAAATCGCAGTGCTGTGATTTTATTAGTGGAAATTGCGAGAGGAAATTCACAAACAGCTATTGGCAAAGTCAAACCCGATCCTCTCATGACGGCATTGTTGTTTTCAAAAGAATGACGTTCCAGCTCAAGCAGTCGATGTTTTTTTTTTTTAATATTAAATTTGTCGTTTACCATAATTTACTACTTTGCTCTTGTGAGATCGTCACAGGTAAAAGGGCGTTAGCAAACTATTATGTTTGTAAACATTCTGTTAATATATTTAGGACTACTCGCTAATCTATCATTTATGGCTTTCTTTGCGACCACTTTTTGTTTTCAGCACAATCATGTTTTTAGCATCTCACAGACTGCACACCTGTGAACCTCAGTCTGATTCTTTCACATTACCATATAAATTGCACACATTTAAGTAAAACATTATCAGAGAATTGTTTTACTGTTTCCTTTGATCAACTAATTCAGAATCAAACTCTTAAGCCAAATCTTCAGTGGCCCACTTTTCCATTCACAACAGATTGGTTAAAACATTATAATTAGCGGTTTGATCAGGTCAGCCAGGAGTAGACTTGCTTAAGTTGGGGTGTTGTGAAGCACACTGACCAGTCTCTTGGAATAAAAAAGGTAAAATCTCTGGATTAATTCTTTACTCAAATGCCAGCATTCCAGCATTCTCCTGAAAATATTCTTCACTCAACAACCATAATATGATTTATTATCCATATTATAGTTTATTATCCAAATAAGTCCTAATGACAACCTCTTTGTTGAATAATTTTGGCCTTAATAATGAGTGAATGTTGGCTTACCTTATCCCTCTCCTCTCCATATGCATGGTCAGGGTGGCAGTGATATGCTCCACCAGAAGCCCCTGCACATAACGAAAGCAAAGTAGGTCATGAGCTGTGGGAAATAACGATTCAAAGATGATAAAATATAGTTCACAGATTCCTTACAAAGATTACATACAAATCTTGGAGTTTTATTTTGAGAATCATGATAACTGAATGCCCTTATTTTCTCCATCTATGCAGGACTGTAAACTTAAAAATGAGCCATAAAATGAGTTATTACTGTAAGGGACACTATAGAAATAATGTAAATCTTTGTATATTGCTGGACCTGATAGATCAGGGTATCCAGTTATTGTGCAGTAAAATCTGTTTATTTGCAGTTTACTTAATCCTTTTGTTGTCATTTTCCTAAAGCCACCTGGAACCGGAAAACAACAAAGACAACATGTTTGCGAGAAAGGCCACTGACCACGTATGCAGCATAAAAGTCACTGAAACACATATGGTGTTCTCTTGGCTCAGTACGTATACATACACAAACAGAACAAACACAGTAATCCAGGATTAGAGGAGCTTTCAGATGATACTGCCGCTTGCATCACCGCTAAGACGTTTACTCTTTTGTTTTACCACAATCCTTTCATCTTTTTTATTATCTTTGTCTATTTGCTTTGACTTTTCGTTTTTTATTTGTTTTTTTTCCCCCTTTTGCGGTGGCCAAATCTTTGGTCGGGTACGTCCTGATCACAGATGCTGGCACCGGTACGCGCTCCAAGGGTAAACGCTCCCAAGGGCACGCCAAGCGAAGCAACCTCTACAATAGAAATGAAGAGAGGTAACCTAGAAGGCATGCGAGAAGAGTCCTTTATAAAAGAGCTTTACACCTATCAGTTGTTTGTGAGGATTTTTTTTTCTGATTCTAGTCTCCGTCTTTGAAGAAAAGCTCTGACTGACAACAAAGTAGTGCATGTAGAGGAAATGAAAGACGAGGCAGACAGAGTTAAGGTTTTCAGAAGCCCTCAATCACCAAAAAAAAAAATTCTTCTCGTTCTTTTATCTGGATAGGAAGCAACATAAATAACGTAAAGGTTTTATTAGTGAGGTAAGAATATAAAAAATAAATAGCTAACACCACAAATCCAGTGAGACAATTTAGGGCAGGAGAACTGACGAAGCATTCATGGGACTCGCTGGCTGCATAGCTCCCCTCTATGCAGGACTCATTCACTGATCACAATGCGCCAAAATCCAGCTTCCTCCCTGAATATGGTCTCACTCACACATTGTCAGAATCCTGTAAATTGAGTCAGAGGCGAGTCATTCAGTTAGACTCACTCTATAGAGAGCAACACTGAGGCAACAGAACATGTTTGAATGACATCATACCCGCTGTTGGGGTAACAGACGACACACTATTCAGCTTTGCAATCTGGGCCTCGAGGACGGCTGAATAATAAGACTGCAGTATCAATTATAATATACGGGGAGACAGTCAGTTCTGACCCTATATCTAAGAAAGTTTAATCAATACACTGAACTTGGAACAAAAGAAGCAGAAAACACAGTCAGCACAAAACTGAATTGCCTGTACTTTGGTGAAAGTAGATAGATGTCAAGAGCAACAACAACAAAATAGTCATGTTTGTCTAGTCTGGGGTGTAATTCACAGGTGAACATCAGAAAAAGTAAGAGCTGGTCCATGAAGAAAACACGAAGGAGGAACAACATGGTCTGTATGGATAACCTCAAACATAAGATGTAATAGCAGCAGATGTGTCCGCTTATGCTTCAATATGTGGATCACAAACTTTCCACTTCAAAATGGAAATGCAGCATTTCTATTTTCAGTCTCAGTTTTCTATTTTTTCCTTCACTTTGTATGACATTATGAGCACAAAAAATGACCTGCTTGAACTTTTATTGCCAGCTTTTATCCCACCAATCACTAAATAACTCAGTTTGGCAGACAGGTAAAGTGTATCTAGTCCAAAGTCATTAAACATTAATCAATACTTTGATGATTGTACAGTGAACTAAAACAATTATGTTGTATTTTAGTGAATGAGTAGTTTAAGCTTGGTACAAATTCCAGCCGGAAAAAAAGGTTACATTTAATTCAGTTTTATTAATATTGCACCTATTCACAACAAATGTCGTCTTCAGGCTCTTCACAAAAAAAAAATACATTTCAGTTCAATCATACATAAATCCCAATTGATTCTAGTGATCAACCAATATAGTAAGCTCAGTTAATTATTCAAAGTGGTTTAAAAAGTTTCTAACCAGTTTGTGTTATCACAGAGTGACATGGACAAGTGAAATCAACGTGGACATACTTAAGGAAGCCTACTATTTATTATATGTCAAGAACTCCACCTTCTCTCTCAATTTTGAAAGTCAATTTAAAAATATGTTTGAGTTTGCAGACAGGAGATTTTATTTTCTAACTACACGTTAAACTACCACCGACTTCATTCTGCAGCAGAAGATGAAGAGCAGCTGTGGAGGAAGGAAAACGCCGGTGACAGGAAGAGGGCAAAGCGGAGGTGAAGAAGAGGAGGAAATGGATGCAAGAGAACATTAAAAAAGTGTGAGAGCATCGAGGAGGAAAGTTTGACAGGAAAGGACGCGGAGTGGAGGAACAAACATGAGGAAAACGACTGGAGGAAAAGCGGCAGTGGAGGGTGAGGGAACAGCCAGACGGAGCAGAGTGGGGGTTGTGGCTTCTGCTCTTGACTGCTATTGATTTTCTGTACGACTCGGAGTGCATCAGCTATTTCTATCCATTTCCTCCACTTCTCCCCTCCCTTTCTCATCCTTCCCCCTTGCACCGGCTAAGGTACCCTCCTTCTTCGTATGCCTCCTCCTCTTCCTCCTCACACTTTCCATCCCTTCATTACATCCCTCCCTGCCAGCGATCCATTTCCCTATCAGCCAACCTGTCTGTCTCCCATATATTCCAGCCGCTTTATCACACAGCATCCACATTTCCTGTCCTTGCCCTATCGCGCCATCTCTGTCCGTGATCCCCATCACCCCCCTTTTGCGCTCCAAGGTAAACTACCTCTTCCCGTTCCGGGCGACAAAACCACTGGAGAGAGCAGCTGGTTTGACGGATAAGAGCCGAGATAAGAAGCAGGCTGTACTGTAAGAACAAAACAGCCCGATGGACAGAACACCGACTGATGCAGCACTTGCTAAAGAAAATTGAACATATGTGAAACACAAACCCACACATATGCGCGCACTTCTCACATCACCCCGCCTCCTGAACACATGTCACTGCACATTTCACACTGAAGCGGAAAGCTGTCACAGAACATGTCGGGTAAAGATTGCCCAGATATTGCTTGTTTTGAATATTTGATGGTACAAATGTGTGTTCGAATTCTGTCTTTTGTATATTTTCCTGTCGAGTAACATCTCTACCGTCACTATGTTCCTTTCATTTCCTCTCTTTAATGCTGCCACATTAAAGGTCCTTATCCATCTTTGGCTCTCTGGAGTAAAATTAAACATTAAACAAACTGCTTGTGAGCAGAAGTTTGTACACTTCATATTGAGAAGAATGAGTGTAGAGGTAGCAACTTTAAGCTAGCACACAAACCCATTTATAGGGAAGATTAAAAAAAATAGATGACTCTCCAATTTAGAAAAAAGTTAAAAGGGAAGCACTAATCAGTTGTGTGAGTCCACTACTACTCTAAGCAAAGACAATTATCACAAAATTGGCATTTTAAACCATTTTTAGCATCTTATCCTGATAATTAGCACAGCTACCAATACTAAAACTTTGGTCTTTGTGTGCGCTTTCTAGAGAACACAGATATTCATCTCATCTCTGAGATTTCCAAAAGGCTACGAACACTTCCAAATCCAGCATGACTGAAATGTTTCGAGCTCAAAAGGATAAAACAGAGCAGCTTCATTTAGCCTTCCTATTATCTGCTTTAAGACTCACTTTTGTGCAGCCCAAAAGAACCACAGTCAGGTCTCAGCGTTTCAGAGAATAGCCTCTTACATTTCTGTGCGTCAACCAACTTCATTTTGAACTCCTGACTGATGCTGAGAACAGCCAACTTCGAGTCTTTCTCTCTCAGCAACAGCATCTACACAGAACAGCAGTTGTAAGCTCAAACAGACATTGTGCCTTCAATGATAGGAAAAAGATTTGATTTTTGAATTTGCGACTGGCCCATTTCTCTGAGCAATTCTAGTTAATAATAGCCAATTTAACTTCATCATTAAGTTTTTTTCTTTAAATATGCATCAATACCATACCACTTTTAAAGTTGGAGCCAACTTTTATGCTCAAATTTACTTGGAAACGCTGTGTATTCAAACAGAAACGATGTATTTGAGCATGAACAAGTGTAATTTTGTGACGACTACTCCTGACAAATCAAAAAATAATCCCTGTCCAAAGATGACAGATTTAATTTAGAAAGCACCCTTAACAGTAACTCAAAGCCTAGCCCTGCCAGAGTGCATGACGAGGCCCATCCAGCTTCAGAAGAAAATCTATGACGGTATTTCCACCTGTCATTTGTGATTCTTTTCCCCTCATTTGAACTTATGAATTTAAGTGCAACATGCTGCTGCTTTTCCTGACATCCTTTTAGAGATCTGCCATTATGATCGTTTTAGAAGTAAAGCCTTACAACCTGCAAGCACAAGTTTCTGACAGTCCCCAACAGCGCAAGTCACTGAGGAAGTTTGTGACGCATGAAACGCATGAGGCTAACCACTCCTTCAGACCATATGATATTACTCACTCTATATTCTGCATTCACAGCCAAAATCTTCCTTCCCTACCCCATAGACACAAATATAAAACAGCTGATGAGCTGTGTTTCTACATAGATGGCCGTGGTGGGGTGGAGATATGACTGAAACACAAAAAAAATGCTCCCAACTAACTTCAACTGTATTGTTAAAACATAATTTGAACTTGTGTCGAAGTCTCAGTTTGTATTTTTGTACCACAGCGTAATTTATGTGCTTTAAAATTGAGTACACGAGACCTCACTGCAGATTGAAATTCTCTAAAAATTAATGGATATTTGTTAAAGTGGGGTAAGTGTATGAAATGATAAAGTAAATAGCAAAAGAAAAAAAAAAAAACTTCTCTTCGTCTGGTTTTAAAGGTTATACATGGGAAACTTGTGATTAACAGTTTTCTACCATTCCTGCAGCATGTTGTGCCACATAAACAGTATGTTCAGCTGTCTTTTTTTTTACACAATACAAACACAAATTTCTAAAACTTTCTAAACTGGATGATATTTGCCATATTTTCAAGATGATGACTGAAATAACCATATTTACCTTGTATCATGGCCATGGATCATAATATCTGAAGGGCTTGGAGAGGGAAGAGTATGTACTGAACTTGTTTGAGTAGTAGAGTCCTTTCTAAATTATTCACCCCTCTTGAACCTTCTTACAGTTTATCACAGACAAAAATCCGGTATATTTTACTTTGTTTCAATTCTTCAAATAAAGAATTGAAGAATTTTGAAGACTAAGGAAAATTATGCCTTCTTTTTATCTTCTTTGTGTTTTCCCCAGCTTTTCATAGTTTTTAGTTGTTTTTTGGGGGTGTGGTGGGAATATCTAAAATATCTTCCAGTTCCTGCGTCATATGTTCTTTACAAAATTAAAGTTTATGGCTCTTTGAGAGAGCAAAATTGCATTACTATGCCATTATCAATATATTACTTGAAAATGGTCTCAAAACAACAATATTATTGTTTATCACAATGACTTCTGGGACAATTTGTTGTCATGATGGGTCTAGTTGCCAGCACTACAAGAAGTGATTTGGTTTTCTACAACCTGAAGATCAACTTGGATATTAGACTTGCTAAATAATCTTTGAAAAAGTTTCAATGTCATTCCCATTTCATAATTTATTTAGACAACATTGGGAAATTGTGAGATAAATTTCCCAGAAAAGGGTTATAAAAACAAGTGAAATTTTTAAAGACCACGTCTCAGACGACGTTGCAGTCAATGTCCTTCTGAACTCCAGCCAACAGATTTGCTGCCATGACAGAACCAGGCCTCATCTCCTGAACAACTGGCTTGCTTAAATCAACAGAGACAGCCGGTCAACATGCAAACAGTCGGGGCAAACAGCACCTCCTGCCCATCCTGCTTCCTCCTCTCGGCGCTCAGTCAGGGGCTGCTCTACAGGTTGTAAGCTCAGAGGCTGTTTGCAAGTCGGGTTTCCTCTCTGTGCTTTGCTTACAGTGTTGCCCGTGATATCCTCCTCCTCCTGCCAGCTCCGGTTCGTGAGGTTTGCTCACATGCTCACTTTCTTAATACTCCCAGACCTCCATCTAATTAGCTCTCCCTTTTCTCTCCTCAACCTCTTTCTGCACCTGACCCTTCCTTTATAACAGAAAATGCGCGCTGCGCTTCCTCGCAACTCCAGTAAACCTGCCAAATCCCACACATGACGTCTTTTTAAACTGACCCTACTTTTTTTCTGGAACATTTTTTGCACTCTTACTGGCCTTTCTCTTCTTTTTATATTGACATTTCTTAAGGCTTCAACTGACCTTTGGCATTCTTTCCCTCTTAGAAGTACTTTTTCCAAACCACAACAAAGCCCATCTCTTAGATTTTAGGCCACATTTAAGGTCACCCGTCCACTCTTCCAGGAATCCTCTCCTCCTGACCAAAGTGACTTCTTTGTTGTTTATTTGAAGTGAAAGAGCATCACGAAACCCCTACTAGTTGGTAAATCAGAGTGAAAGGGTTTCTCTTCGCACTGCAGGGGGTTGCCTGGGTGCCAAGACAAAGGAAAGTAAAAAAAAAAAAAGAAGAAAAAAAGAACTTAAACAATGTGAATGTTTCTAGTTCTGTCAGCGACAGAGGGATGAGAGGTAGATGTAGAGTGGCTGTAGGGTCTTCCTCTCTGCTGCTTTGGGCAATCCATTAAAACGATCCCTCCATTAGACAAATGTGAGGGAGGAGGCCAAAGAAAATGGATCGGAGGGGTACAGAAAGGGTTGGACGATCCGGAGGGGAGGGAGAAGGGAATGTGGCTAAAAGAGGACAGGCTGTGACAGAGGTGGGACAGAATCAGGACAGGATATCAAATGCTACAGACAATGTCTCCCCCCCTTTTTTTTTTTACTCAGATCAATCTGGCAGCGCTTTTTGCACACTTTGGGAACACTTATCTCAGTGGACGTTACAATTCGAAAACCAGGTGGGCACAGTCATGTGCGCAGCAAACACGACGGTCTGTCAAAGAAAAAAGGGAGCACTCAAGACAATAAACCAGAATGAACAAATGAGGTAGAGAGGACAAAAAAAAGGGGACCAAAAGAATTACAGCAGACTACAAAGGGAAGAGAGGAGAGAGGGAGCGGGGCGGGGACTGAAGAGTTACAGGACAGCTTTATCCTTCATGTCCAATGCAGGTGACTAGCATGGGAAGGATGGATTAAGTATCTCTCCTTTTCTTTCACACTCAGCCAACAAGGAAGGCTGATTCTGGGAATGAAGCGAGGGTCTAATAAGGGGTGTTGTGCTGGGAAGAGTCCAGATAACCAGCTGCTTTACTCTGCTAAAAGAATATTCAACTCCTAATTATCCTGAAACGTTTCTATCGTCAAATGAGTGATTAAAATATTACTCAGCAATAATGCCCTCCCTGTGCAATAAATTTGAGAAGTTTCTAATGCTAAGTGAAAAAAAAAAAACATTATTAAAATGTGTTGACAAATTTGTAACTGATGTTTAGCATATTGCCTGTTAGTAATGTGAGAAACAGGATGGAGGGGAACTTTGTCAGAGAGCCAGAACATGACGGGGAAACTGGACTTTGGGAATACCCCTGTTTTTATTACAATATACTAGAAACACATCAACAAAAAAAATGTTTTACCTTAATAGAACCATTTTGAGGCTGGTCAGTCCTGTCTATCCAATCAACAGGATAGACAGGATGAATGGATGTCAGAAGCTCAACAGACAAATGCTATTTAGCACCAAGAGTTAATAGGTCATTCTGACAACAACACTGCTCACTGTGGAAGTTGCTACTGAGGGAAGGGGACTAAGGGTTAGATACTGTCAATATGGGAGGTATTCAAATCAAAGGAAAAAAACAGAAATGTAAGAAGCTATTTAAAAAGAAAATATTTTCTACAACATGAACGGTTCATTCAGGCAGCAAGAGAGAGCCACACCTTTAGGAGATAACAGGAAGGTTGTAAAGCGACTTTGCTCTATTCTATTGATTTCTTTTTCCCAATCTGTGACATGTCACAGATTGGCAATCTTTTGGAAACCCCAGAGTTCTACATTCTCCTAAAAAAATATGTACATACAAACCACCTTTTGTTATCCTAAAGATAGCTTAAACTGTAAATAGGAATCATTTTGCTTTTGGTCTATATCTGAAACCTTGTTTCACAGTTAGTTCTCTTTAACTGATATTTTAATACAGTTTTGTTTCAGGGCTTTTTATATGCTGCCTAAAGAAAAGTCTGAGTTGGACAAACTTTATATTAGGAAGTCAAAGCTTTTCCCACAAAACAGCAAATATAAGTTAATATTGTCAGATTCCCTAAATGGCTCTTCCCTTTGGATCTTAAATACAAAATTGGGATATGAACTCAGGCCTGTTTTCATTGGCAGGGATCACCATGTAGAGTGAACTGACCCTTCTTACCATTGGCTGCTCATACACCATGCTAACATCTGTGCTGCAGAGAAAAAAAATTTCAAAACAGGTTTACTCGGCTAACTAGAGGTAAAGCTTTGTATGACAATTGCCTGCAGGCAAGTTTCTGATTAATGATACGGGAGACCTTAACTGCATGAACTTCCTCTGACAAACCTCTGCACTCACCCAAGTATACATCAAAAAGAAGAAATATGTTTCTACAGAACAGTGACAAGATAAAAAAAGAAAAAAAACATCACTGAGAAAAAGATTTCATTTACTAAAGATAGTTTTTATGTTAACCTGATGTTTTTTTGGTTTTTTTTTAAACATATAATGCTGCATGACGCTGTATGAACTAGACAAGCAAGCCGGACACACGGGGGAATGGAAAAGCTCCATGTCTGTGTCCTTATCTATAGCACTGCAAAGACCTAACAAAAAAAAACAATGTATTTTCTACTGTTAGTACTCAAAATAAATAAATAAATAAATAAGCGCTCTTTTTAACATACAGTCAAACTTAAATAATCCTAATTTCAGACAAAAAGCCTTGACCAGAACAGCCCTGCTACCATTTTTATAAGACATCTACAATAGAAAGTAATGAGTGATCGTCTCCCCTGCTGATCGTAAAGAGATTGTAACAGAGACCAGGGGAGGAAATGACACAGGTAATCAGGTTTAAATGCTGCAGACATTTGTGTTATTTGAGTCACAGCTATGGTAAGACTGAAGTGCAGCCCTGTGTGCAGGTTCTGGTTCCCAGCTCAGACACTCTCACTAAATAGCCTAGCAATGCCTCCTGCCTTCAACTGAATTCAGCTTGGATCCAAGTACAGTTTATTCATTCCATCCATTGATTCAAGCAATCCCACATGTCATAAATAAGCTATTTTGACAGTGAAAATTACAGGCTGCTAACTCTGATGACGACAAGAACGTGAATGATGTGGGCTAGTATGGCAATTTCTTAATCGTCTTTCAATCTCTCTCCCATGTCACTCTAAAGAAATACAGACAATTCCTAGCCAATCAGTAAGCATGACACTGCTGAGAAAATGTGCACGGTTTGGGGGCCTGTTTGCTTAGACAGGTTCAGCTGTTTTAGTCTGGCTCTGCAGGACAGGTAATTCCAGTCTCAAATAAATGCTGCAGGGTTCTTTGAACACACCAACAAGCACTTTCTGTTTAAAGGCGCCTTTGTTTTCATTCTAATGAACCTTCAAAGACTCATTTTATATCATTTTTAATAGGAAGTTTTGGTAAGCCGAGTGCTGTTTTACTGGATAATATGACTGAGGAAGCAGAATTTAAAAATAAATGAATAGAGTTCAATGTGACAACACAAAAATACCAAATACATAGTTTCCAGCTTTATCTTTATAACGAGTTAGCTAACAGCCATAGCATCAAGATTTAGGTTGATGAACTATGTTCCCTCATAACTTTTTGGAGTGTTTTGTGTCTGCGTTTGACAAAAAACAAACGAATCGTTAACCACGCTAGGGAGAAGGTGAAACTCTAGCTGAGGTGTTTCTATGTTACATGGTTCACTGCACTTGAATTGCTGTCTGAGAGTGACCCTGCATGTACACCCAGCAACCACCACACACTCAAAGTTCATCTTTGTTAAGGAAAACGTCAAAACATAAGTTACCAAGGCAGCTGCTGGTAAAAACATAACTCCAAGCGTCTTTAGAGCCAACACAAACTGCAAGCGGACAGGACTTTTTTTGTAGACCTGGACATAAACAAAACCGAATGCATCATAGCCAGAGCTACATCTTCAATTACATACTTTCAATAAAGTTAACAGAGTTTGTAAAGTGTCTAATTGTGCAATTTGTTGTTAGAAACCGCATCACCAAATAGCCTAGTATTACTCCACATAGAAAGGAACAACCCCATGCCTACTTCGGTCAAACTTTAGCCTGTGAACAACGAGTCTTGTTACCTGGCTACAGAAGTGTTTGCAGAATTGACTAGTAAATGTGGAGGTGCTGCACCGCTTTAACAAAGTGAGGTTTACATCCTGTTCTCAGCTGGTCTGTTGGCTTGAGGCTGCCCCAGTCTACACACACACCAACAAAAATACCGCTGCTGTTCATTAAACTACTGGATAAGTGTTAACTCTGCACCGCCCAGACAAGCCCATGTAACACCCCATCTAATTAGAGCACATCAAACGTCTCCGCACATACACAAACAGTACTGTCATGCCAGCCCTACAGGGCAGTCACCCCCTCACTGTTTCAATTTGGCTCTAAAAACACCCCCACCCCCGCCCCGCCCCAGACTGTCATCCATCCCTTCAAGGCAGAGGTTGTGTGAAAACAAAAGTCCAATAAACGTGAGACTTCTCCATCACTGACAAAAGTCGAGTGGGGACATGTACCTGTCATCGGGATGTGGTGCGCCCCGGGCACTGAGGGGAGCCGGTGAATGCCGGGAGGGGCGTTGCTTCCCGGTGCTCGCTGCTGGTTCTCCGGGTGATTGCTGTGAGCTCCGAGCGGTGCGCAGCCGGCTCCATGCTGCTGCTGCTGCTGCTGCTGGTGGTGGTGGAGGAGGTGTTGGTGGTGTTGGTGGTGGCTGGACACCGTAACTCCGGTGTTGTTACTCCCAACCCCGTACTGCTGGTAGTATCCAGACCGAGAACGCGATCGAGTCCGAGGGGGTTCCATAGTCATTTGGTGGGAGTGAGAGAGGTGGAGGAGGAACGAGGAGGAGGCGGCGGTCGGGGACTGCGGCGGAGAGCCGCTGGTCGAACCGGGCTGTACAAAGCTCCGAGCGCCGCTGTGGCTGAAACTGAAGCCCCCGAACCCCGCTCTGCCCCCCTCGGCGGCCCCGTACTCTGTACGCTCCGCCGACTCCGCCGCCCCCGCCTCTTCGAATAAATCAGCCCCTTTAGGGACAGGCTCCGGGGTGGAGGGCAGCCGGGGGCAAACTCTGGGCTCCTGAGTCGCTGGCTGTCCAGCGGTTGCGATTGGCATTTCCTTTCGGGGGATTTCCTCTACTTCTTTTTTTCTGAGCTTTTTCTCTCGTTTCCTCCCACAGTAGCAGCTTTAAGGGGCTGTTGGGAGAGAAAAAATAAAAGTTTGAGAATGAAACAAGTTAAAAATGTATGTTAAGAAAAGTTAATGCTTAGTAGCACTTTGTCCACTACACACACAACAAAACTGGTTCAACAACTAGCGATAAACCCCCTTCACACAAACTCTTGACACAGAGACGATCCTCAATTTCGTATTTAATACAAATAAGCGTAAATGTAAGGTTTTAAAGTTAAACAAAAACCCCGCTTTGAATCAACATTTATTCAATCGCTCATTGACAACGTTTACTTAATCGGAGTTTAACTTCGGGGGAGGCTAACGCTGGGGGAGACGCTAGGGTTAGTGCGCAGAGATAAACGCGATATTACAATTTTCTAGCCAGTTAAACAACCGCGTTTCTATACCATTTCACCCAGTCACCACTGTGTTTTCTCCTGAATTAAGTTTACATTAACTTTACCCTTTATTTAAACTTGTTTAGCCAGTCTGCGTAATGTCGCTCGTTAGCTTGGCGAGCCTCGCCAACCAGACAACCCCTCCTCCAGCAGCGACCAACACAAGAGGAAAAAAAAAAGAAATCCCGGAGCTAACGAGCAACGCCACAAATCCCCTTAAAACGCCGGGTAACTGGTAACAAAACGTTAAAAAAAAAAAAAAAAAAAAAGAACCAAAAATGGTTTAAGTTTGGCTCTTGGCGTTACGCGGAGTCGCGGGGTGGTGGTGAGTCCCCCAGCTGTGAAGACGCGAACAGCGAAGCGCTGAGAGGAAGATTGGACAGGAAAAAAGTGGTGAATCTAGAATTGGAAAGAAAGAACCGGGGCTAAAATTAACACGGTCAAGAGATAAGACCCCGCCTCAGAGAACGCCGCTGAAACCAGGTCAATTTCCACCGTCCTGGAGTACGTACTTTACCAGAAAAGTCATACCTTCAACGCGCTCCTGTCTGTCGATATTATTGTGAGCGTATGAGCCCAGTGTGAAATGTGACAGACCGTCAACGCTCAAGTCGGATTTCACGACGCTCGACCAATCGATGCCAGAGAAAACGATCGTGTTTGAAGTCTCTCTCTCTCTCTCCCTCTCCCCTCCCATATCCACTACAATTGCTATGCTTAAAGAAAACCAGTGCACAACTTATTTATCTTGCTTACTTCTGCTTTCATTGTTCTGACGTTTATGCTGCACATTTATTTTTAAACTGCCGAATCTGAGTTCGGTAATTGATTTATCTCCCCTGTTAAATCAGAAGCTATGGATAGCAGAGAGGCTGGCTAAAAGGGGCTTTAAATTATTTATTTACAATTGCTCAGCCTACCCATTGCAGCTGTTTCCTCAGGAGCCGAAAGTTCGCCTCAAAATAAGAATTTTTGTTCATGTTACATGTGAACCACTTCTCGGTAGACATAAAATAAGAGGGTTGTGTCCACCAGAGTGTGGAGTGTATGTACGTTTTGTTTTATTTAACTCTAGAGAACAATGTGCACCATTTATCTGCCTCGAGTGGGTTTGTACATTCGCAAGTGTAATCCTTTTACACTTAGTTTTGGGACTGATGATAAAGTAATTTGTAATTTTGCAAATCTTTATGAGCTGCTAATTTAGAATTTAAACTGTAAACTAAATTACAATAACGAACTGCTCATTCACTAAATTTAATCTTCTTCTCGCCTACAGAAGTTGCCTGTCTAGATATTATAGACTTATCTAAATGTTCTTCACTTGAACGATGTGCTCAGACTTTTGTTGTTGTTGTTTTTATGCATTTGTTTTTTTTAATTTATTTTACCTGCCGATGCCATGTCTTTGTTGCTCTAAGGTGAAAGCCAAATTGCACAAATTAGAAACATTGAATATAATTGACAAGTTCATTTATTTCAGTGGTTAAATTTAGAAAATATAACTAATGTTTATGGGGAATTATTACCCAGGAATATATTAAACATGTTTACTTCAATTAATTTTCATTCAGGAATATTAAAAAACAGCTGTAAAAACATTTTTAAATACAGGAATGTCAGCCCACTGAAAATTATAATAATGTACTTTTATGGTATACACACTCAATACTTGCTGCTCCTTTTGCATGAAGTCCTGCATCAGCGCAGCAGGACATGAAGGTGATCAGTCTGTGGCTTTGTTGATGAGCTAAGGAAGCCCATTTTGCTGTGGGTTATCTTCACTGCTGGGTCTGGTGTTTCATCTTCCACTTGTCAATGCCTTATTGATTTCCTAAAGGGTTTAGTTCAGGCGAGTTGCTGGTCATTTCAAAAATAGTTATTCTTTAAACCAAGTACTTTTGTCAGTATGGAGAGGTGCCAAAGATTGCTGGAAAATGAAATTAGCAAATCCATAAAGATTGATGGCAAAGGAAAGCATGAAGTGTCCTTCAAGTTCTTAACTGATAGCTGTGTGGATCTTAGACATTATCAACACTGGACCCCAAACAAATTGGACTCTGTGTCCCCTCGCTTTTCCTCCAGACTCTCAGATCTTGACTTCCAAATTAAATGCAAAATGTATTTTTTGTCTAAAACGTTAGGCCACTGAACAACTGTCAGTTGCTTTTCACCTCAGTTCAGGTGAGAGGATTCTGTGTTTTAGCATGAGGAATGCAAAATTTGGAGCCTATCTCTTGGATAAGTTTGTGTGACTCTTGAAGAACTTACTCCAGCTGCAGTCCAAACCTTGTAAATCTGCCCCAAACTCTTGAATGGATTTTGCTTCCCAATTTTCTAAGAGTTGTATAGTTTTCTCTTTTGGATATCCATATTTTCACCAAACTTTTTCCTTCCACCCAACTTTACATTAATATTTACTCAGTAAAATGTCAGCTCAATACCACTAACATTTCTCTACTAAAAATCATTATTTATTATTTCTTTGGTTGTTCATAATGTCAGTGTTTTCATTAACTGTAAACTATAATAATCAGAACTACTCAGTTGAAGTACATCACTCAGTGTGTAATGCATAATCTACATAACAGCATGTTTAATTATTTTTTTTTTTCAATTTACTGAAATGAATCACATTTTCAAAGATTTTTTTTTTTTTTTTTTCTAAAATGCACCTGTAGTGCTGGTGCTCTTTGCATGTTTCTGTATCTATAGAACTGATTGCATGTGAAGAGTGTTCTTGTTTTCATACACACTCAACCCTGAACCTATCAACACCACTCATAACACTCACGTACAGCCAACAGACACACACACTTTCTCTCTCCTCATTACACTCCCTTTCTCTACTTTGATGATATGCAAATATCCCTCCCACCTTCCTTCCTCCCACCCCACCCTTCCTCTCTCTCACAAGCCTCTACACACACACACACACACACACACTTGCATATACACATTTCACATGCAGGCTAATGCGCTGTGGCAGCGTCCACAGACAGGCGGGGAGGATCAATTTTTCACCCAGTGTGCTACCGATATTTATAAGATAAGGCGACAGAAGATATAGAGGGGGAGACGGGATAGAAGGATGGAGGGAGAAAAGAATGGAACAGCACAGAAGGGGGATGAGAAAAATATTAATAAGTGAGTGAAATGAAGGACAGGGCCCGAGGAGGAGAGAAGCAAGTGTGTCCAAGAAGAAGGGTGAGTGGGATGAAGAGGAAGAAGAGAAGAGAAGAAGAGCAGGGGGAGTAGTTACTAGGGAGGGTGAGCCACGGGTGAGAAAGTAGCGAGGGTGGGGATAGTAGCGAGGGTGGGGATATCTCGTGGGTGTGTGGGAGGGTGGAGGCAGGATGAGTAAGTGGGTTAGGGGTTAGTTGGAAGGGGGATGGGTGTATTGAGGGCTCTGGGGGATGGTATTGGGAATGGAAAAGATGGTAAGGGAAAACGAGGGATGGTGTGGAAGAGAGGAGGGTGGGGGTTATTTAGCTGACATGCTCTCTTATTGGCCTGTTCAAATGCTGGGGGAGGGGCAGCCACAAACCATACTCTCACCAGCTGTAGGGAAGAGCAGGGAAACAAAGAGAGGGAGAGAGGAAGGAGGGGTGACGGGTTATGTGCTTCAATGTTGATATTCTGCTCTAATTAGATTTCTGTCTGAGTGGCGGAATGAATGGCAGGGATCTTACTGGGGAAAAAAAGATACATTACAATAGGAGGTAGGCTTTATTACAGTCGCACAAGTTTGCGTTTTGTTTGCGAGAAGTAATTGATCCTTAATTGGGATTATTTGTTTAGCAGCATGTCTTGTATCAACACATGCCTAGACGTACATTTCTTTCAAAACAGATTCTTCCTCCAGTTAAAAGTTCTCGGAGAAGTTCAGAAAGCCACACTTTAAATTCAATGTTGCTTCAATGTAATGTAAGAGGTTATCAAAGGTGACAATAGCAATATTTTTAAAATGATCCATGTCAGAGGATTGTGGAGAGGCTTTGTTAAAAACGTGTTATCTTAACGTAATATCTTACCTGCAGTAGCTGACTCCCTCAACTTCCTTGAAATTGTCTGGACTAGTTTGAGGAGGCTGCAGGTCAGTGTGTACCCCATCTGGGCTTTTCCTTCTCCCATTCGTACCCATTGCAAGTTAAGTTACACTGAATTCCCTGGATTATAGTAAAATAAATCCTCAAACTTCATGTATTATTTGAAATAATTGGATACTATCTTCTGTAAACATTTTTTTGCCACTATTTCCATTAACTGTCTGCCACTTTAGAAACATGACTCCTGATAAAACTAGATTAATTCTGAGCATCCGGCAGCAAATTCATTGCAACACAGAGCAGAAAATTAAATTGATTCAAATTTTCCCCTGGCAGGTGCCACTAGATGCATCATCAGTACAAAATGTACGGGGGTTTTATTTAGACAAAAAACAAACAATGTTGGGTATGAAACGACCAGCACTACCAAGGTATGAAGAATTGGCCGAAGCATTACGAATTTTTGCCATGTTGAAACATCTCCAACTTCCAAAAATTTTAAGCAGTTTCTGTGAATGCCATTTCATGAATTTAAGGTGGGAGGTAGCGGTAGTGATCTCGCTGTGGGAAACACATTGAAAATAAAGCATGTAAAGCATTCCCAGGCAGAGAAACTGAATTACATACAAGTAAAGCAGTGTAAAATAAATGCTGTAGCAGTTTGAATGAATATTATTTCTGATCTTTAAACTGCCTTATTTTATTCTAGTTAGGCTACTTTGAACAGAAACACGTCACATTTTTTGTTCCTCCTATGTGTCCATGTAAATATGTTGCATTTACTTTACCTCAGAATTCAGAACCCAAATCTAAGAATATTGTCACACAATAGTAAAGAGTGTTGGATCAAAGTTGTGATTTTTCTTATCTATTGGTGCCACTAACTTGGATTAGCAGTAGAAGCCTATAATAATAATGCATTTCTTTCCTTTCTATGTGTTTAAACACTAAATGAACATCAGGAAAACAGAGATTGTGGAGACCATGCAAATTGTCAAAGTGCAAATTAATTGTTTGTACCTACAACCTTAAAATTTCTCTTGTCATGTAGGACACTGAAATGCTGCTGAGCAAAGTCAAACTTTCCTAGTTAGGATTCTGCCAGCGCGTGGAGTTCCCGTTGACCTTCCCACCAAAAACTCAGGAAATCCAATATTTAAATACAAAGAGAATGCAGCAACGATGAGTCAATAACCACCTACTGCAAACCTCACGACGGTTAAAAGTTCGGAAAATAGCATTAGCATATAAACCATGATATATTTGAGATTACAGTTGTTTTTAAGATTATACAAGTCCACTTTGGTCTTGTCCTCTGTCTGACTAGACATTAGCTTCAGCCTCTGGGTCCAGCTAATAAGGAATCATGCAAAATAAAGACAGCTAAAGAGTTGCCTCGTGAGGGTAAGATATTAACGTCTTACCTACTTTTTAAAAGAACCTCACCTCAAAAATCTCGAGCCACCCAATTGATCTATTTGTAGGGAGAACTAGATCAATTTTTGTCTTTAAGCCTTCACACAATTGACATTTGAACACTAAATCGAGAGAAAAGCTTTTACAAAATGTAAACTGAAATATAATTCCAGCACACAGAGGAAGGCAGACTGAGTGCCATGTGTTTGTGGAGCCCAGCTGAACTCCGCCTGCTAAACCAGTCGCTGGCTGTGACAGACTGTCAGGCAGGGGAATACAGAGGGTGTGTGTGTGTGTGTGTGTGGTGGGGGGGGGAATGTGCGTGTGTGTGTGTGTTTAAATAACAAAAAAAAGCATGAGAAAATCAGCCATAGAGTCAGGCTGACCAATCCAAGGAAACACAATTACACTTGAGACAAAAAAAGACACATGCAAAAGTCTGTGAAGGGAAGAATCACAGGTTTGATAGTGAGGAGAGTACATAAACATGAGGAATAAAACGAGAGAGAGAGCAAAGAGAGGAGGAGGCCAAGGTTTCTGTGGCTTAGCCAGACTGGAGCAGTGGGACTTGGCTGCTTGTGGACCCTTGGCTTCTGTATTAAAGCAAGGAAAGGAGGGAGTGGGGTTGGGGGTGGGGGGAGAAAATCACAGTTAAAAAATGAAAAGGGCAACAAGCTATGCCAAGAATGCACAAGCAAAAAGTAACACATTGGGTTTTTTCCTTCTGCCTGCCTTTCTGTTTCCCCAAGCAGATCTAAACAATAGGTGGGAGCAACCTTGAGAACCAAGCATTATAAAGTCAGAACCCCGCTGAGTGAGTCGGGTTGAATCTTGTATAATGAGCATAACATCCCCTAATAAATGATATAAGGCTCCTTTGTTCTATCTCATTAGAAGCTTGAAAGTAGATAAAAGGCTTTTTTTCATCTGAAATGAAATATGACACATTCAAGCATAATTTCAGGCACACTTATGTCTTGGCAATACTTACAAATTATTATTATTATTATTATTATTATTATTATTATTATTATTATTATTATTAATAATAATAATTATATATAATAATAATTAATAATAATAATCTATAATAATTAATAATAATAATAATAATAATTTGGGTTGCTTCCATATTCTCCAAATAACAACAATTAGATGTGGAGTTGTAAGACTTGCTGCATTCAGCATATAGTAAACATTTTCACCTACTGACTCTTTTTGAATTATTGTCAAGAGGTAGGAGCTAAATTCATAAAGAGGGCATAATTGATATTATATATATATATTAAGATTATTTGATATCGATGCAAGAAGAGAAATATAAATGTTTAGACATTGCATGTTTTAATACTTATAGGTTTAGAACCCTGTCATTTGGTGAACTGCGTATTGTCATTAACAGTGCCTCACGAAAGCTTCAAATGTCCGTAAAATACAAGAAGGCAGATGATGGAACATTTCCGAGATTTTTCATCCTGAACCAAACCAACTTGTTGTTGCTGGCATGACAAAAATGTAGAAACATTCTCAGCTTGTCATCTTCTCTGCTTAAGCTGTGGTCACGCTGGTTCTTATCTTGCCTCATATGCTGGGGTACCTAAAACCACGTCTTATGTGGCTGCAACCAAAATGACGAGTCGAAGAAGTACAACTTCTAATTTGCAAAGTTACGTGTATAAATACATGCAAAATATTTTAGGTTTAAGATCAAACAAAACATCAGACTTTCACAATACAGAAGGAGGTGCAGTTTCTAAAGAACATTTGGGTCAACAGAGTCCATGCAGAATTATCAGTAACGTTGCCGCTTTTGCGTCCACATGACAGATTGAGGTGATTTATAATGATGAACATACTATGCAGGAGTTGTTTCTATTCTTGTAAAAATAAAAACAATTGGAGCAATTGATTAAGATATTATTTTGTGACAACAGTGGCATTTCTGAGTTTATAATAGAGATAGCCTGAAAAAAAGAAGATGTAATTCTATTGATTCATCTTCCAAATTTGACCTGTAGTGCTGTTTGCATTATAACTTTAATAGTTTTGTTTGTAACAATTGTGATAGAAAATGTCCTTTCTATATTACATAGATTCAGTCATATTTGGACAAAAGGCCTTCCACCCCTAAAAACAGACTGAACTGAGATTAAACACTTTATAGATTTTATCCAAAACCAACTTAAATATGACCTCATCCCTAATCCTTCACTTAAACTTTACATCTGACCAAATCAGGACACAAAAAGTGAAAAACAGAGGCATATTGTCACACACCAACAAACAAAAACATTCATCCAAAGGCTTTTGTCCAGACCTTCCAAAACAACATAACATCCCATAACGCAATCAGACTGACTCAGCCACTCATGACTGCTAATCGTCTAATAATGGCTGCCATGCTGTAATCATATCACTCCACAGAAGCATGAGAGGACTTAGGGGCTTTCCCAGATTAATACAGGAAAAACAAGGAATTATTTCCCTGACTTTTATTCATGGATACCTTCAGTAGAGGATTATGGCCTTTGGACCATCTGACTGCAGGAAGACTAGCACAGCAGGGGTAGATTTGTGGGGGGAAAAAATGAAAAAAACATCCCAAATATGGGTCACCACATCATAACATACAGAATTCAAGAAAGATTCATTTGACTGTGGCAAGTTGTCATCAAAAAGGCAAACTGAGAAGAGCTATGCCCTGTGGTAAGGAGGCAATATAAAGTAGTACGGTAATAAAATTTCTCTTTTTAAAAACATTTCCCATATCAAAGAGGGCAGTAAATGCAACATAGAAAAAGTTTAACTTGAAAAAAAAAATGAACATGATATAAAAGTTTTGAAAAGTAAATCTTCACGTGGTCGTCACAAGCTGATGAAGATAACATCTTCATCAGCTTGATTTTCTCCACCACATGTCTCGTACTGTGAGCGCAACAGCGAGCGTGTTGCTGAGACGAAACCCTAAAGCAGTGTCATATTCTGGGCTCGGAGGTGTAAGGAGGATGCCAAGAGTTGAAACAGGATGACTCGTGACTGTGTGAGTGCAAGGTGGAAAAAAGACACCTTTCGAGGCCTTTTTTCTGCTTTGTGTGTGTGTGTGTGTGTGTGTGTGTGTGTGTGTGTGTGGCTGGTGAACATTCATGTGCATGCACATGTGATACATTCAAAGTGTGTGTGGGAAGAAGGAATCCTTCCAGCCGTTTTCTTTCTTGAACCTCTTCCTGTGTTCCAACCCCTCAACTCCTCCCAGCCCACATGCAGTTCTCAGAGCCACACCAGAGGACACAGAGGAGAGAGAGCGGCTTCAGTTTCTCCGTCTCTCTCTCTCTCTGTCTGTCCTCCTCCTTTCCACCAGTCGCCTGTAAATCCCTCCAGTTCCTGCCGACACCTTTTTCCCATGTCTCTCCATCCAGTTGGTGTTGGTGTTTCTCATATGACTTGGCAGAAGTGAACCATGCGTGTAAGTGAGCGCCAGTGCGGGAGTGTCTGTTAAGAGTTTTGGCAGTTTTCTCAACACGGCCTCAGCTAAAGATCCACTGGGAAATGTGGTTTTAACGCCCCCTCTCTTCTCTCCTCCTGTTTCCGTACCCTCTCTCTCTCTCACTCTCTTTTTTCACAATTGCATGAGTCCCCTTTTCAGTGCTTTGCTCCCTCTTTTGTTTTTTTATTCTTGATTTTCTCATTATTCCCTTAATTGTGTTTCAATTTTATTTGAAAGCAACCAGTGGAAACCTTCTCTCTCAAACGGGACCAGTCGCATATTATTTTGTGTGCATATTCAGTGGCTGCTCTTTATTTAAATCCCAACATCATAATTTGCATCAAAAATCATTGTGAGTTGTGCATGCATATCAGCCGCCTGCGATTCAGGATGTAGCTCTCCAAGTGCTGCCTGTCCACACACAATGAATGCTGATGGAGAGACATGATAGGTTATCCTTTAGGGAAGCCTGGTCAGATGAAATAACTGCTTGGTATTCTATTCCTCTGCAAAGCATGGCACACAAGAGAAGGATGTTGGCAAATATGCAAATGAAGACATCCTGTATATATCAAATGGCCCTATAAAGTTCGGTGAGAGCCACATGAATTTTTGGAAGAAAACCTGGGGGGCACAAAATCTAGGACATGTGTTTTTAATGAGTACAAAATAATAGCAATGTATTTTAAAAGGTGGATAAAGTACAAAAAAAATCTTATTGCAGGTTTTATTTCTGGAAAAACTGAAAGTTATATTTGAAATCATATAAATCATGGAAAAAAAATGCTGGTTTGTTCTCAAGCTACGGAGAGCGAGCGGATAAAATATTTGACTATTCAGAGAAATAGGATGTCTGTGTTTTCTTTTACAAACTTAGTAAAAGCTGAACATACTTGAAAATTTAGCTTTCCTGTGAATCGCTGTACTATTAATTATTGTGTAACCCTGACTCAGCTTTCCATCTAAGTGAAATGACTGACTCCCCAGAGCGGCAAGGCCTTGAGGCACTAAAAGCACTGGAGAAAAAAAGAAAAGGTAAGTTCTTTGCTTGTACCCCAAATGAGTTTTCTAAGTTTTATTTGCATGTCTGATAACTGGGGAATCACTTTAAATTGTGTGCAGTGTAGCTCGGAGCGACTGGACTATACTTTCCACAGTATCGCTACATTTATTATATTTATCTCTGAAACATGATGGTTAATGTCATTCTGAATGTTTTCTGTAGAATAAAGGGCTGGAGATTAGGCCACCTGGTGCATAACACAATTCTTGTTAGCCTGGAACTGAGATGTTACTGATTTATTTGGAGTGATCGTCATGTTCAAACATTTTCACAATATCCACACTAGAAACCTGTAAATGACAACAACCAAACAATATTGTTTATGTTATTATTATTATTATTATTATTGTTGTAATTTGATTATGGTTTGCATCCTCATTTTCTTCCCTGTTGCACAGTTTATAGCTGTCATGCTGCGTGTCAACATTCCTATCTAAAGAGTTGCAACCAGAAGATCTCTAATTTGAGATTCCACTTTTGGCCTCTGTTCTGCTCTGTAATTGTTAGGGCTATCAGCTGAAATTCATGGTTAGACCAGAAATGATATGTATTCAGTATAGGATGTCACAAAATAAATGGAAGGTTTAAAGAAAAATACAAGGTTAGAAAATGCACATTTTAATACTCTCGTGGGTTTAGAGTGTTGTCATTTGATGTGAACATTGCCCACAGAAATAGCCCACATAAAGGCTAAGATTACTCTTAGAAAACCGTTAATGACTGTAAAATACAGCATGCCAAATTCTGCAAAATTCCAAACCACAGCACCCCAGCACCACTGAAATGACAAAACTTCAGAAAATTCTCAGCATGTCATCTTCCTGGTATATAGTTTATACACCATTTAAAGAAATAAAAATTGTTCAAATGTACATCAAGCTATTCAAGTTTTAAACTTATTGCTGGCAAACTTACAGATATTTCAGACCTTCATCTTCGGAGACCAGCTTCTAGTCGATGAGTTGGAAGCCCTTCTTCTCATCATTTTAATCTTTAGCTACCTTTAAGGGTTTTTTTCCTCCAATTTGATTCAAGTCAGTTAATATAACTTCCAGCCAGTAGAAGCTTGCAAGTAAAATTAAAACATTAACCTTACATCACACATTTTTAATAACAAGACTCTTGTTTCTTGTCTACTGTCTTGAGATGCCAAACGTGTGTAATGCAGCCAGTCATGTTTTATCTTTATTTTTCAGGCCATTCGTTCACAATACCGTTTCCACATCTATGGATTTGCACTTTAAAAAAAAGATATGTTCATGCAGAATTCTATAATGATAAATCATAGACACTTTAAAAGGGAAGTCAAGTCAGCGCTGTTGTAGCTGCTGGTGGGTTTAACTGGAGATGGACCCCAAATAGATTCCTGCTTAGAGCCTCATTCACCCTTGGGCTGGCCCTGCTTGGCAGCTGATTTTTGGGGGGTGATTACTTTAGTGAAAGTGATGTCACTTTCACTAAAGTAAAGCACCTGAATGTCTCTTCCTCCATAGTATTGTCTATGTTTTCATGCAACCAGCCAGAAGCATATTTACCAGTCTTCCTCACTGACTTCCCCGATCCTGTTCCACTCTGTTTTTTGTTTTTTTTCAGAAGTTCATGACAGTTCTCTCCCAGCTGAGCTGTTTCTGACTACTGTTACCTCACCCTCCCTCTCCAGGTCTGCCTCCATCACCTGTCTCGAGGGGATAACCGCCGCCCCCGTCCGCCCCCATCTGTCCCTGCAACCAACCCGGCCTCTCCGTGCCTCACCCTCTTTTTGTGACGTCATTGAGGAGAAGTGCAGCCTTTGTGTGTGGTTTGTGTATGTGTGAGTCATTACACAGCCGGTGTGCTTGTGTGTGTTTGAGTATGTGACATACAGAGAGAGAGAGAAAGAGAGAAAACGAGAGAGAGAGAGGGGACCGACAGGAAAAGAAAGGGAGAAGTATTAGGTTTCCCATTTTGATTCAAAAGCTCAATTCGTTGTTTGGAATCTAGAAAAAAGGGAGAAAGGAGCAGGAAAGAGGAGAAGATAGGTGGGAATCTGAGCTGCTGACAGCTGGTTTTTGTTCCTCCTTTCTTCACCCCTCTTTCATTCCCTCTTTACATCATCGCTGTGTATTGTAAGAAGCCATTGAGTAAAATATCAGCTTTTTAGACCCTTTGATGTCTTTCAGAATGAGTGCAGGATGTGATCAGAGACACCACCTGACTCTTTTTTTTTTTTTTCCACATGCACCAGTTTCTCAAATCTGAAATCTCAAACTTTACTCTCTTCCTGTGACGTCTGGCCCACCGCATCCGGATCTGACTTCACAAGATGCTGACATACTTGCAGTTAAACCGTTTTCCTGTCAAATTTTCAGTTCACACTTGCACGCACACGCATGATCTTTGTACCTGCACGATAAATAATTACAGACCATGGTAGGCTACTGTCCAATTTGTGGAAAGCCTGTCTACTTTGGTGAGTCTGACCTCTTTAAAATTTTACACTCTGTCTCCCTGTGCCTTGGCCAGCATAGATGTCTATTTCTTTCAGTTTTTTTTTTTTTCGGGTTGCGTAGTAGTTTTGTCCCTACTAATACTTGAGCCTAATACTGTGGAAAAAATGTGTTAAACGTAGAAGTATGTGGACATTTTAAGCTCATGCCACCATTTCCAGGTTATAATCATGTGCCTGTAGAGGTGAAATTGATATCATGCACACAAGCAAATGTAAATGGGCCATGACCATTGTCATGTGTCTTCTTTTTTCTTGTGTTTATTTAGGGCTACTATTAATGCTTTCTTATTTTGTGTTCTGATGGAAAACCTAAATATTTCTCATTTTATTTCTATCAGATTTTTCTGCTTCTCTTTGAACCGCTCACACACACACACACATAGATTCAAACCCCCGTATCCATAATAACAACAGGATGTGGGTCTGCCCAAACGAGCTTGCACGCTGCTCTCAGGGTTTCCTCCTCACCTTCAGTCTCTTTTAGTTTGCCGCACGCAGAGCCCTCGCTACATGTAGCTGCACAGCAACGGCTGCAAGTCTGCTTTGTTCTTTTTCAAAACAGTTTTTGCTTGCCCATCCATTTGCCTAGGAAAGTTCAAATTTTCTAATGTGACCCGGCCTACTTATCTCTTTTCCCCTCAATGCTGCAAAGTCTGGCCTATTTGTGTTGGGGGACGGGAAAGGCGGAGAAGTCCCTTCATTTCATCTGAATTAATTCTCTTTTTAAAAGATTTATAACTAATCATTTGATTCATTCAGTGAATTTATCTATTTATTTTTTCAAATATCACTTGGATTTGCGGAAGTTTGTTTTATGACTGAGGCATTACACTTTTCGTGTACAGTGTGGTTTAAAAGTATTTGCCTATTGATTTATCTGTTTTTGCTTTTTTGTCACACTTAAATGCTTTAGATAATCACAAAGCTAAATTTCTGACCAAGATGACCCGTATGAAAACAAAATGCCAGGAAAAGCTGTCCAAACCAGCCTGTCCATAGCAGCTATCCCCTAAAACTAATCAAAATGCTTGGGCCAGCAGCGGTCTGATAATTAGCCTTTTACATCACTTTAGAGGAATTCTGAACAATCTGCTTTGTTGGACTTTAGTGATACTGGAGGCATTTTGAGAATGAACATCCCTCCAGTCATGCAACAGCATCTAATTTAAGTCGTTTTCTTTCTCAATCTTTCATATGTGGACTTGCTGGTGTGTTTCATATGAGGTTCTTTTCCTGAAACGTTTTAGAACAGCTGTAAAAGGACACACTCCTTCCAGAAAGTTCCACTTTTGTCTTGTCACTCCACAAAATGTTTTCTTGAAAATCTTAGGGATGATTAAAATGTTGCCGGAGGAATGGGGGATGGGCTTTTGTCTTTTTTTTTTTTGTCAGCTGTAGTTTTGGTCCATGGATGCCATCTCTTGGTTTTTAGCTCTATATGAAGCAGTGACTTTAGCTGTAAATGTCGTTCTGCGTTCTTTGGAGAAACTTTGGTAGGCCGGCAACTCCTGCAATAGTTCACCTCTGATTCATATTTACTTTGTTCTCATCTGTTCTTGAATTTCTTTAAAAATCCTAATGATTTTTTCTTTTTGATATCTTTTAGTGTTCTTCATGTTGTCAGACAACTTCTATTTCAGTGATTTCTTTATTGTACAGTGCAGGGAGACATTAAATGCCGTGGATGTGGCTCGGGAAACCAAACCAGAAAATTGCTGTTGATCGCACTTATTTCATGACCGAACAAAAAATGCAACTGTATTTTCGCATAAGGTTACACATGACTGAAAAGCAAAAACATATTAAATTTGTAAAGGATGGAAATAGTTTCTAAGACCTTGTATTTAACACATTTTTTTCCCAACCCAAGGATATAAACTGTATGTAAAAAACAAAACAAAACAAACTTATAATGTAAGTTCACTGAACACACTTACTAAAATATCACACTTAAAACACATTTTCACCAAAATGTTTAGTTTTAATACTTAGCAATATTGTTAATTGTTTTTTGTGACTGTCAATGACTAACTTTTTCTTATTTATAATCAGTTTTTTAAAAATATTTTATGCCCTGTAGACATTTTAAAACAAGAGACACTCCAAATCTCTGCTTTGTAGAAGTTGCATGCAGCAATCTCGGATGTAGATATTTTACCAACATGTTAAAAGACAATGAGTCAAGTTTTTGATTTAAGAGGTAGATGTCTAACAAACATGCATATCAAGAATTGCAAATTGTTTTGTCATTAAAGCGCCGCTAAAACTGTTCTGTATTTAAAGCAAGTAAAGACATATTACATGTGTAGAGTAACAAAATATGTTCCACTTTAATAGTAAAAACACGTAAACTGCTCCTCATTTTGCTGCTGTTTGTCTTTGGTGCAGGGGAGAAGAAGAGGTCCTTAGGGAGGGACTACCATCCTCTATGCCTGAAGTGCCAGAGGTGCAACAGACAGCTGACAGCTGGCCAGCATGCTGAGGTACATAAGGGAGATAAATAAGTCAATATAAGACTAAAAAATGAAGAACACAATCTGACTAAGTGAAAATGATAACACAGTAATCATGTGCCAATGATTGCATTGCAGTACGATGATAAGCCGTACTGCACACACTGCTACATGAAGATGTTTGGCCCGAGATGTACACTTTCAGGTCACACTAAGAACACACATGCACATAGTCGCGCACACATGATTTCTGACTCTTTCTCCCATGTTTGGATCGTTCCTCACAGGCAACAGGTGAAGGATGTCTCCACAGGACAGGCGCGTGGCCTTCATCGCCCAAACCAGACGGAAGCACAACTAGTAAATACTGACATCTAAGACGAGGCAGCTGAAAAGCCACAAAATGTAGAGGCTTTAATGATAAACAATGACGAGCGTACATCTAACTGTTGTTCTCGTTAGGAATTGAATATCTATGAATAAGGGGTGTTTACTTGAGTTTTATCATACTGATTGTAAATTTGAACAGGTTATTTTGCCTTACATTTTCAGAACTTTATGACTGTATTTTCTAGGTTTTTTTTTTTGCTGTATCTGCAATGATATTTTTGGTTTTGCAATCACAAAGCAATAATACTATTCAAAGTATTCATACATCCACAAACCTTAATGTGTTTTATTTAGGTTTAATGAGAGATACCAACACAAAGTAGTACATAGTGGTAAAAGGTCAATATAAATTACACATTGTTTTTGAACTCTCTAAAATAAAAATGTGGATATAAAGTCCTATATGCAACACATTGCCTTCACAATTATCTGTCTCCTTAACAACAATACAGAGCCCACTTGTGTGTAATTTGATTGAGGTGTTCTGGGTAGACTTTGGAGGAAAACATCAGACAGGTCAATGAGAAAGTTGAAGAGAATTTTAAAGTGGGGTAAAAGAAAATGCACAAGTTTACAAAAAGGATTATCCAATCCATTATCTGCAAAGTGAAAAAAACAAGTACAAAACTAAGACTATACATATTGGGAAATGTTTAATTGATTACTAAGCATTGATTGGAAAAGCAACCAAGAGGCCCCATGCTAAGAAAACAAAATGAAGTTCAGTTTTCTGTTTGCCAAATGATGCTCTGTTTGAAGGGGAACAAATTTGAACTTTTTGGACTACATGAAAAAAAAAAAACATGTACAAGAAAAGAACTGAAACCATGCCATCGCTACAATGAAACGCATGATTATTCATGTAAGGGTGCTTTTCTTCAGCAGAGAAACCAGAAACGATGAGAAGCTAGATGCATAGATGTAGGCTCATAAGTGAGTGGGGCAGAGGTTCACATTCGACTCTAAACATACATCCTGAGCAACAATAAAAAGTGTTTCATATCACTTGAAATCCACATGATATGGATTTCAAGTGATTTCAGGTGTAAGACTAAATTGGAGCAATTTAGTCTCACGCCTTACTAAAGTCAACCGAGAATCTGTGGCAAGATTGATATTCACTCTCCCTTCAATCCAAAACTGGAAGAGGCACACACACAATTCTAAACATTGATGTTTGTAGTTGTAGCAATACAAAATTAAATAAAAAAAATAAAAAATCTTCAAAGGGTGTCAATACTTTTGCAAGCCAACATACATGCTGGCACCTATTTGGACATGCGGTACAGCGAGATTCACTCAGACACACTCTAATCACAGATAAAACCCATGCAGATGAAAAATGAATGGAGCTGTAGGGCTCTTCCTCTCTCCCTCATCAGGCAGCCAAGGGGGAAAGAGAGAGGAGGATAGAAGCATGGGATGGATACGGGTGGTTGCTGTTGGCAGGGTGAACCACATCTTTTGCCAGCAGAATCTGCTGGAATGAGCGCTACAGGGGAGGGAAAGACAGGTCTCTCACGCTCTCACGCACACATGCATCGGGGCAGTCGTGTTCTCACTGCTGCGGGGGCTTGTCACCCAGTGGTGGCTGAGGTGCATATAGCTTTGAAACACTATCCCTTCTCGAGAAAGGGAAAGGTGTGCTGGTGTCCTCTCCTGTCAGGGGACATATTTCCATTACTCACCCATGCAGGAGAAAGGGATATTTTACTGAAGAAGGTATAAACGATTGAATGTGAATAAAGTAATAAGATTAGACCTTCAGAAACAATAAAAAAAAGCTACCAGTCATGTTTTATTACTGTCCATCTCCCTCTTTTATCCCTGTCTTCTCTCCCCCCTTGTCTCCTTCACCTCCAAGCTCCCTACCTTGATCATTTGGCTGCTGTGTTACCAGCTGGCTGGTTGCTTATTTGCATGAGTTTCAGCTAGCCTGCCTCATTAAAAAAAGACAAGCACTTGGTGAAAAGGCTGAGTTTCAGTCCTGACCCACACATTAGTTTGGTTTAAAGAAGCCAGGACATCTTCTAGACTTTTAAAATACTCCGGAACAGTAGTTCTCCAGACTTTTGTCTATGCTTTCAAATGTTTACGTGGTCTATGAAACCATTTGGTTTCAAAGGGCCCATAAGGAATGAGCAAGTTCTGTAAGTATGCACAAAAGAGATATCAGTACCAAAAAATACCTATTTAGTTTTAATTTTCACCTAAAGTCAACTCGTTATAAGAGTTTGTCCCACACCAACACAAGTGGCCACCCATTTTAGTTCTTGAAATGTCAAAATATAACAGCTTAAAACAAAATGGCTAATCATAAAAATCAGATCAGATAAGCCAATATTTTGCTTTATAATACAACATATCTATGGAAACATTTAGGAAATTAGACAAATGGAACTTTGAGAGGAGCATCAGACCTGAAGGGGTGTGAAAATACAAATGACAAAAATTTCAAGTGGTATAAATACTTTTGCAAAGTGCTGCACATATTCAAGTTTTGTTGGTGTTTATGCTTATATGATTCATGGATTACAGCTAGGTGGCGTGTCCATCAATAAGGTATCTAAAAATAGTCAGAGAATGGATTTAAATTAAAGACCCTGTTATAATATGGAGCTAGTGAGAAAGACCTATTGGTAGAATCAGTCGCAGTGTCCATATGTTCTTGAAGCTGATGCTAGCCAAACATTGAAAAACACTGAAAAACATGATTGCCTAGATAATGAAAACAAAAAACCTACAAAAAACCGTAGGGTTTTATGTATGGTTTGACTTGTGTATCAACGTCGACATCTACTGGTCAACAATGTAACTCGCTTTCAGTGAGCTTGCTTTGCCAATGACACAAATATGGTAAGCCATTTGTGCACATATTTCGTATCCTGACAATCTCCGCCGTTTTGATCAAATTGTTTCGTTCACATGTGGGGATATTTAACACAAGCATGTGATAATCAAGGATAACTGTGCCAGTGTTATGGGCATTTAGCTTAGTAGCGGAGTTTCTACTAAAAAAGAAGAACTACTTTGTCAAAAAGATTAACTAGTAGCCTACTTGTCTTTCCCATGTTGCACAGTATTGAATTAGACCAAACAAACGTAAAATTTGTAAAAACTAGTTGAATAATTTTACAAACAACTTGCTATAATCTCGAGAAACTTCAGAATTGAGTTAAGCTATTTTTACACTTGGGATTCTTATAAAGTGAAAAGATAATAAACAGATTCATCGTGTCAATAGATACCTCGAGTTCTGATGTTCTAAATAGCACCTGAAGGCATCGCCAACCTACGGCCATACTGCACATGCGCAAAGAGGTAACAAGGAAGGAAAGGAAAAGGCTTGACGACGGATTATGTTGGCACACTGGTGAGCGAAAGCAGCTGTTATCAAGTGATAACGTTTAGGGTAACGTCCTCGTCCAAACATGTAATTCGTTTTAAAATGAACGATTAATAATTCGAAGAGAAGAAACTGTGACCAATCCTTCAATTAACTGTAAAATTCTACAAAGAAGGAGCGAAAATGATGTCAGAGTGCGATCTTACAGAGACAGAAAGCGGCTTGCCTGTGCTGGACGCCGGGGCGGGAGCAGCAGTGCCCGAACTGGACTCTAACTTTCACTCCACGGGACCCTTGAAGGTATCATTTGACAGCAGCCGGATAGGACTGGGATTTGCGGCCAATCCCGGAGTCGCGGTCCGTATCTCGGACTCCCGTGAGAGCGTCTTGACCGAGCTCGAGACGGACGGCTCCGGCGAAGAGGCTCTGTTGTTACCCTGCTTAGCAGGAAGCTCGACGTCTCCGAAGGGCGGCCGAGACAAGAGGGGCAGACGGAACAGACACAGCTCGTCGTCGGATAAAGACACGTTGGCTTCCCCAGGTAATTATTTAGATTAACGGACTTAAACGTGTAGTTCCCACACGTTATGGAGAGCTAGAAATGCCGTCCTCACTCCGTGTCGTATATGGTTGTTCTTTTACCCATAGGAAAGTGCCACTTTTAAAAAAAAAAAAAAAAAAAAAAAGAGTTGACAGTGAATGCAACGTGGGCAAATCGATGTAATGTTATGCAGTCACTCAGGAATATTGATCCAATATCCTGCCGAGCCCTTCCACGGGATTTTAAAGGCCCGAGGGAGGAAATGTGAACTTTACGCCACATGTTATGCTGTTTTATGCATTTCCATTGTTGTTACGTGTAGTCAAGACATTGTTTTAATAAAGTTTCTAAACTTTATTAAAACTGTCCTATTGACTTCACGGACTATTTGGCTCATTGTAAATCCTTTGGGAGCTGATTATAATTACTTTGCACCTTTGAACTGATCTTTTCCGTCATACATTCCATTAACTGTGTTATTAACCTGTAAATGATGTCACCCTAAAGATTGTCTTTGCTTACTTACGTAACGTTTTGTGGGAGCTTTATATTTATACCAGAACACATTGTGTGAGTAAATTGGTTGTAAAAAAAAAATTTAAAAAATCTGCAATTCTACAAAATCAAAATACTACATGGCAAAAAAAAAAAAAATTCATGTTGTTCTCATGGTTTAAAAAAAAACATTTTGATGAGTTGTCAAAAAATTGCTGGAGTGGCCATAGATTTATCTGGCTGATTGGTGCATAGAGTTAACAAACTGTGCCCCTCTCCCACGTATTGCTGAAGGAAACATGTGTTCCCTTCTCTACACATAAAGCTGTTTCTATGTCAAAAACATGAACAGTCAGGATGTGGAAAGTGAAGGAACATCCCCCCTGTCTAGGAAACACTATGCTTGTGAAATGAAATGGTAAAACATAATATTTTGCAAAATAAACACATACAAATACTAAATTTATTCAGCGTTCTGGCCCCCCACCTCTCTGTTAGCTTTAGCATATTAGCTAGTATGCATCAGGTGTGGACAATTTAGATGAGTCCCTCAAACTGTCCAAATATAATTTTGCTGTGCAGAATATGAATGAAATACTTCAAGAATAATCGTCTACCAAACAGTTCATCCAGGCAGTTCTTTGCAAATACAATGTTTCAAAGACGACTGCAACCTGAAGCCCGGTGCGGCTCTACTTGGGGTCTATTCTGTATTTTTGCTGAGGTCTTTATGTTGAAAGCAAAATTACAAAGTTAGAACTACAGATGCACAAATTAGAGATTTTATAAACAACGACTTCTATTTTAGAGAAACATATCTTTATTTCTACTTAATTGAATTAGTTTAACAGTGCAATGTTTCAAATAGATTATAGCTTGTTTTGGCCAATTCAAATATCCAGCTTTCTTCACCTGTTGAATTCAATTTTGTTTCAAGGTCTGTTGCTCATACAATAGTAAAAATGTGATGCAGTGTTTTGAGAAAGGTAACATGTTTGAGGACTCCTCGACATGAAAGGATTTGTTTATCCATCCTAGCATATGTCCTTAACGTTCGTCTTTTTTTGTTTTTACTCAAAAAATTGTATTGAAAGCGTGTTCCTTCAGCTCAGTCATTTCTTTAAAGTTTTTGTTTTGGCTCTAGGGGTCTGTAGTGGCAGTGTTTAGACAGGAAACGGGCAGAGGAAGAAGCAGGCATGCAGCAAAAATCCCAGGGTCGGGAATCAAACCCTTGACAACTGTGTTGAGGACTAATATAGTGTGCATTCATGGTACCTGCTTTTTATACCCAGCATTTATAGATCAAACCAGTCCAAAATGATTTGAACAGAGTCTGGCACAGGAGGAAACAAATAATAAAACATGATGTAGTCACCATGGAAGCGGCACATTCAATTTTTAACTCGCATGATGCTGCCCACCTTGTTTCTTTGTGTCATTTATTTTTTTTAGTGCTTGTTATCTCCGATTGCTGGAATCTATTCTTGGACCCTTTTTAATCAGTTTCTGAAATCTAGGCCACAGGTAGAGAGAGATTGAGCCTCAAATGGCAGGTCTCTGCGTCCCAATTTCTGAGTCCTTTTAACACAAATACGGTGTAAAATTACAACATCGCTCTATAAAGTTACTACCTGTAACATTTACTTGCTCGCTCTCATTGGTGACTTCTGCATGCGGTTCAGCTCTAGTTACAGCAAAGCACTAAAAGCAGCAAACGGTGTTTTAATTGTACTTCTATTTATTTTTTATTCTGATGTCCTGTACTGACTCAATTCCACTAAAAATCTTATTTTTAAATTCTTTTTTTTTTTCTTTGTTTTGTTTTGATGTGTCACTCTTCACTCCGGGTCTCCTGCACTCTCTACAAACCTGCTGCAAACAAAGGAGCTTTCCATTCCCTAAAAACTGAGCCGGACGTCTGAGAGGCTGTTATCAAATATGCATCAGGCCACTTTGCAGGTCGACTCACAAATAGTCTGTAGTGCAGTGTTGGTGCTCTGTGCTGAAAACGTAAGGATAGGTGAGAGAGGAAGTACTCCAGCTGTTTCACGTTCACTCAGGCTTTCTGTCAATTGAAGTCAGTAGAAAGAGATTAAACGAGAGAAAAGCTTTACTTCTTTCTGCTGTCAGACTCCGGGATGATATAATTTTAGACTTTCAACGCAAATGCAGAGCAGGACGCTTTCATCCTGGAAAGATGGCAGCTAAATATATGGACTGAACATCTTTCTACAGTAGTTTTAAAACAAGAATGAGATTTAAATTCCTTTTATAGTTGTCACATGACCAAGCAAATGCCACGTGGCTGTGCACCAGCTACAAACACTTTCTACTTTGACCTGTGGATAAATCAGTCTTTCTTTGATTTTAATGGTGAAATTGTATTACACAAATATTAACAGATCTTTTCTCTTAGTTATCCTTTTTTAATTGCCACCTGTTTTCTTTCTTCAAGTAAACTAACTTCAAAGTTGTTGTTTTTTTTTTCTTCTATATTTCTCTAACAAATGACTGGTTAAGTGTTCGCCTAGACCCTGCATCTGCTCCTCTCTGTCCGGCATCTGTTCCTTTCTTTTCTCCCTGCATCATGTTGTAACACAGTGTGACTGACGCAGAGCACACACAGCCTCCCTGTCAGCTGACTGTTCTGCTTCTCGCAAGCTGAGGAGGTAGGAATGTGTCATGTCATGTGAAAGGGGCCTTTAATTAGCAGGGCATATTAACCAGAGAGACTTCGCAAACAGATCTGCAAAGCAGCTGAACTATTTTGCCAAGTGATGAAATGATTCATCTAGTTTTGTTGCTTAGATGGAGAAATGTCTGTAGTTCACATCCACTAAAATCAACGTGCATATTACTTTCCGTGACTTGTGCCGCAAAGTGTGCTGTAAGTTTACAGTAATTGTGACTTTCAAATACCGATGAAACTAGTCACAATCAAGTGTCTCTGTCAAGTTTGAGCTAAATGAAAACTTAAATGATTTATTTTACTTATTGGGAAAATAGCAGAGAAAATATTCTCTAGTATTAGCTTGTAGATCTAACAAATTGACAACTTCATCAGGGATTTAAGAGTACTCTGAGGTAATCCCAATCAGACTGTAGTTAACTATAGTGGCAACTAAACTGGTGAGAAAAACTGCATAAAAATATATTAACAACAAACACATAATTGCTACCAGTTACTGACTTAACACTCCCTTATACTTTAAATTGAGCAATGCAGTAGTTGTGCAAGTCTCACTTTTCTCCACATTATCAGCCCTTGTTTACTCTTGGGTTTAAAACGTCACCACAGTAATGTAGGTGCCCAGGACAGTGTCTGTAACAGCTAGTCATACTCTATCGGTTGCAATGAGTTTCCCCACAAAAATGTGTTCTTTGGTCATAATAAGTGAATTCAAGGTTTTTCAACACATGACTGGGTTGGAAAGAAGATAAAATGCTTAACAATTACAATTAATAATAAAAGTTAAACATACTGGTGGAATGCTTTAAGAGAGGTGTTATAAATTTGTGTGACAAGACGACCCGTGGATAACACAGAGGATGCATTAAAAATAAATTAAGTCAATGGTACAAGGATTTTGTGTTATCTGATAAACTTTATGCTCAAAAACAACACCTGTTGTTGCCTAGTGGGTCTTGTCGGCTTGCTATCCTGCTTGACCTTTTTGTTGTTGCCAAAGCATGAATCTTGTTGTGTCATTTTTGTTTTTCTTGCTGCTAAACTCTAGGTTTCAGTTATTTTCCTCGGATAATAAGTGGATTTTTTTATTTGTCCGATTTATACATTCTATATTTTAAAGTTGTGCAGCTCTGAAACATAACATTTGGCCCTTTTAGGACATGGATAACAAGTTCTACAAAAACTCCTTCATTTAATTTGAAGTTATTGAAGGAAAATGTAACATGTTCTGTGTTTGCTGCTCATTCAACAACTTTTTGTCGTTATTTCCCAACCAGGTGCAAACAGTGGGGACTTCAACCATTTTCCAGACGATCCAGAGTTTGCAGATTTCATCCTGAGGGCAGAACAGGCAATTGAAGGTGGTGTTTTTCCTGAAAGAATTTCCCAAGGGTCCAGCGGGAGCTATTTTGTCAAAGACCCAAAAGGGGTAAGGTTACAATCATTTTTCTCAGAACACCAAAAACACAGGAACATTTACTGCACAAAATTCTAGGGTATTGATCTATGAGTTAATTATTTTTAATTGACTCAACTGTCACTTTTGTCATAGTCACTTCACACTTTTTTCCCCCCTTTTTCCTTTTGAAAAATCATGAAACTGAAATATAGATTTTGTCTTTGAAGTTGTGATTTTTCTTACTTGACATGTAACAAATGAGTCTCAGCTGATCCTTTTGAGCATAAACTTGGTTAATGTTCACCGTACTTTTATCTCTGCAGAAAATCATTGGAGTTTTTAAACCAAAGTCAGAAGAACCTTACGGTCACCTGAACCCAAAATGGACCAAATACTTTCACAAGGTAAACTGTGTACCTAATAGCATAGGCTATTATTGATTTTGAAGAGGAAACTGATGCACTTGTGGATTTAATTTGCAAATTTTTATATAAAGTAGTATTGCTTTAATTTATCGGGTTTAGTTTCGTTCTTTTGATAGATCATGATGTATCAATGACTACAGTCACATATGAGGCATTTTTAACCCCCTGCAAACTTCTTTCTGTGTCCTGTTTTTGTCATTAGCTCTGCTGTCCGTGCTGTTTTGGCCGAGGCTGCTTGTTGCCTAATCAGGGTTATCTGTCAGAGGCCGCAGCCTCCCTGGTTGATACGAAGCTCGGCCTTGGAGTGGTGCCCAAAACAAAGGTACCTCTCTCAGTACGCTCAATATCTCGGCATCATGTGCCTGAAAATATGGATGCATCTCAGAATGATAGAGTAGCATTGAAAAGTTTAATATTTCAGTAATTCAATACAAAAAAAGTTATATAAAGCCTTTAGACATGGAGACTTATTTCGGTAATTTACCTCTGATCTGATTGTGATCATTATGGCTTGGTGTAAACTCTAATTTTAGTTTCTCAGAAAGTTGTATTATTACACAACAAAAAAACACTTTGACATTCCCCTTCCTCCTGACAATACCCTGCAACAAACCTGTGTAGTTTTGGTCAGATGAGCTTGCAGACCGAGCTGCGTTCAAGTCCGAACTCTGACTGAGTCGCTTCTAATCAGAGGGAACATATTTATCAAATAAAAAAAAACTAGAAAGAGGCTCTAAATAGAAATCCGCCAAGGGGTATAAATAATTTGATATAACAAATAAATGTAACTTTCAGATGATTAAATAAATTAATGTTTCAATTAAATACAAAGTAATTAAGAAATGTTAATTTTTTTGACTTTTTTTTGTCAAAGCCTTGTGTTTTAACTTTTTCAATCTGTTTTTCAAAGTAAATGGATTTGTGTTTTATTTTTGTTTTAAGACATGCTTTCTGCTGGTGGTCCAGGCTAAATATATTTCTTGCATTCAGGTGGTTTATTTGGCTAGTGAGACATTCCACTACAGCGCTATAGACAGAGCGAAGTCCAGAGGGAAGAAGTACGCCTTAGAGAAAGTCCCGAAGGTGGGACGACGCTTTCACAGAGTGGGCCTTCCTCCTAAGGTAACGAACAACTACAACTCTTCAAAACATTTTACTTTCCTGATGTTTACATGCTTGTTTAGCGCCAGTTTTTGTTTTCACCACCTCAGGCACTGACGTTGCCGCTAAAAAGTGGTGCCGTCTCAGCGTCAACTCTTTGCTGGGCAATTTTCTCAGGAGCCGGAGGCACGACTTATGGACGCCAATAACAAATCAAAATGTTAAAATCAATGTGTTTAAACACAAGTTTAGTTGTTTTTTTTTTATCTGCATAAATTCACACACAAAAACTAAACAAAATAGAGCTTTAGCATGATTTGAAATATTAGATTAAGGAGCTCAAAATAACATGACCTCCATGTGTCTCTTCTTTCCATTGTTTATTTTGACCTTCCCCTCATGGAGATAAAGTAAATAAATGCACTGCTTACAGTTGCCGTGTTGTATGAAACCCATAAATGTGTTTTCCAATTCAGCTTGTTAACAGAATCCTATAATATTGTTGATGTTAATGTTACAGAAAAACTATCAGTTTCTTGTGTTCACGGCAGGCTCTGCTTTGGGGGAGGAGCTGTAGCGCAGCAAAGAGCCACCTGTAAGGTGGGCTCGTTCATATCAACAGGCCAAGTTCACGGTTTTCTCAAAAGAAAAACACCCGACTTCTTTCAAGTCTTTGTTGCTGCTTTTCCACAGTTTATCACATCATCAGTCAACTTCCTGTTTTTATAAGCTGAACTGCTGCCGCACACTCAAGCATTCAGTTTATTTGTTTTGCGTGAGGACGTCATGTTCTGCCTGTTTGCTTGCAGGTGGGCTCGTTTCAACTGTTTGTGGAGGGTTACCGCGAAGCCGACTACTGGCTGCGGCGCTTCGAGGCCGAACCTCTGCCGGAGAACATCAGGAAGCAGCTGCAGTCCCAGTTTGAGAGACTGGTGGTGTTGGATTATGTAATCAGAAACACAGGTGAGGGTGTTTGCCTTGATGCAGTGGAGAGCGTTTTGTTATATTTCCTATTTTTACTTCTCTTAATTTAATTGTTTTGAAAAATCTACTGACCCTGGAGGATAACTATTGCTTCAATTGTCAGAGTTCTTTAAACTTGGATCTTTAAATTGTTGTCTCCTTATGTGCCTTAAGCACTTGCGTCATCCAGGCACATGTAATATTCTGTTTTCTCCCTCTTCAGATCGAGGAAACGACAACTGGCTGATCAAGTATGAGAAGCCAGGAGAGGGAGACGAAAGTGACAAGGTATGCTGCGTTAGTAGTAATGCTTCATCCTGGACGCAGTTACGTTACAGCCAAAATAAAAGCAATTATCGGTCATCATCAGACATATGTTGACCAATAAGTGTAATTAATTAACTTAGTTAAACTCTCAATAAATCAGTCGTGTGATGAGGCTGTTCTCGATGGTCGTTTCAGGACGCTGAGTGGTCGGATAACAGCACAGATTCCTGCATCAAGATAGCAGCCATCGACAACGGCCTGGCCTTCCCCTTTAAACACCCAGATGAGTGGAGAGCATGTATGTCTGGAAACTTCTGTGACTTGTGCTTACTAAGTCTATCTCTACATTAACTGTTTGAAAGTCTGACAATTATCATAATTACAATGCCAAAAAAAACTAATTAATCAGAACGTATCTTGCGGGGATTACTCATTGCGTTTTATGTTAAAGAAATTTAAAGACAATTTAGCCAATCTGTCAGCGAAGCTGCTTGACATTTTGTCAAATGTCTCACTTACCCTTGCTGTCTGTTTCTGCTTGTAATCAGAAACAGACAGCAGATAATTAGCTTAGCTTCAGCTCTAGACAAAGGAGGAAATTATCCATCTTCCTTCCTCTAAAGCTGATATTTAACTTGTTCAAATTCGCCCTTTTTTTAGTGTTTTATTTTTATTGCCCTGCTTAACAAAGCAAAGTTTAATCAATGATTGTGAAATCAAGTAAAGCATTACACTTTTTGTCTTGATGAATGGTTGCATTAACATTCTTCTTCTGAATTTCATGCCTTCATATACATCTTACAATTTTACTTGTTTTATGTTTTTGTGTGTGTGTTTTGGCGACAAACATGTCTATGCTCTACCTGTAAAATTCACAATATGAAACACTGTTGTGCTATGTCTCACTGCAAAGTGTGCAAGATATATTGATACTTAGGACAGCTGTGAAGGAGATTGGCTCCTGGTTTGGTTGCTGTCTAATGCTGGCCACCGTCCAAAGTTTTATGCTAATGAGGTATTCAAGAAACAAATTTATGTCTGTTCTGAACCTTGTAGTTTCAGTTATTTTGCTGAAGGAAAAATATATATTTTTTATATATAAAGTGTGTATAGCACATACACTGGATAAGACTCTCCATTTATATTATGTATATACAGTCATGGTCACACTTGCTGCCTGTGATGCGCTCAGCAAGAATCCTTAGGTTTTTCTTCTTTGACTTAAGTTTTCAATAAAAAATATCTATTGTGCTCTTTTTTTCCAAGCTTCACTTAAATCACTTTATTACACCAGTGTTCAAACAATACTTTCTACTTCCTGTAGTTCTAAATCAATAGAGATGCACGTAAAGAGTTTATAATCTTCACTGCTAGTTATTCACTTCATTTATCAAATAATAAAATAGTTTTAATGGTAATTTCTTCTCTAAAACACAAATTATTTGTGACGAATGAAGTTAAAGTTGATTGTGGTTGTGTCCATCTTTTAGACCCCTTCCACTGGGCGTGGCTCCCTCAGGCCAAGGTGCCTTTCTCCCAGGAGACCAGAGAGCTGGTGCTGTCCCGCATCTCCGATATGAACTTTGTCCAGGACCTCTGTGAGGACCTCTATGAGATGTTCAAGGTGCAAATTAACATGTTTCCAAACACAGCTGTTGTAGTTTTTTTTTTATTTGGCAGTGTTTGTGCTAAGATTGGTGATTTTTTTCTGGTTTCAGGCAGATAAAGGCTTTGATAAAACCATGTTTGAGAGACAGATGTCTGTCATGAGAGGACAGGTGAGTTGACAGCTGCTTGAAACAGGCTCCTTTACTTTAACACACACAGATATATATCAAAATTAGGCTAAAGAGCTGGAGAGAATCAAAACACAGCGAGGTTAGTCATTTCTTTAGGTATCAATCAAATAATCAGTCTTTTAATGAGGCGATAACAAAAGATGGGGGAGGGGGGAGTATTGAACTGAGATCACAGAAACAAAAGAATAATTACAAAGCTCTGCGATTAAAATCTACATGGAATGCAAACGACAGGTGGAATATTGCTGTGATAAATTTTAGTATTGCCTGGAAATGATAAAAATGCAGCTAACATTTATTTCTGTTTGTTAAAGAATAGCATTAGGAAATAGAAAATAAGTACATATTTCGGCTCCAGTTTAAAACGGATAATGAAATCTGTAATGGCTGCTTAATGTTTGACTCAGGCTGATTCTACAGGCCAGCAGCAAAAAGCGCTAAAGTGCTGCAAATTAATGGGTTTGCATGGGAGCAGGCCAGACGCCCCCTGATATATGATACACATTACTGTTTTTCATTTTATGTACAGTTTGAACTTTTTTTTTTTGTTTTGTTAATTATGCCTCCCTTTGAAACATTTCATTTTTTAAAATAACGTGCATGCAAATAGGAAGCGCTGTGTAACGGCAGATTTGATTAACCTTTTCTGCTGTAGGCCTCCAGTGAGCAGCTTCTGCCGTTCATGCTTTAACTCTGTGTCCCCGCAGGTGTTGAATCTGACTCAGGCGCTTAAGGATGGAAAGAGTCCCATCCAGCTGGTGCAGATGCCCCGTGTTGTGGTGGAGCGCAGCCGCTCAGGTGGCCAAGGACGGGTGGTCACTCTGGGCAATGCCTTCACACAAACCTTCCACTGCAAACGGCCATTTTTTTCCTCTTGGTAAAGCGAGAACCTAAGGACAGACTTGTTGAACAGCCTGTTGTTCTGTACCAACATCAGTCTGTAATAAGGGAGGATTAAATGAGGGCAGAGATTATGAGACTGGGAACAGTGCAAATCTGTCTTTGGAGTGACGAGAGAGAGAAGGCAAGCATAGATAACAGAACATGTGTTGAATTGTACAAGCTAAGTTGAGGCGATTTAGTTTTAATTTTTAAGAGAGTGCAGCAAAACATGGAAGCTGGAGAGATTAACATACCTCGATTTCCTGTCAGTGAGACCCTTTATGCCATTTTGGTGCGGTTGAATAATCAGCTTTTCCACAGAGGGGGCTTTGTTCATTGTTTGAAAAGCAACCTTCCTTTTGTTGTTGTTGTTTTACAAAAATCCACTCAACTGCATCTGCTGAAGTTTCACATTAGGTCTGTTGATGGGGTAATTGCCAAAAAGTAGCACTTATGCACCACAACACACCACTTTAGAAGTTAAGTAGTGTTGGGTTAATCTAAGGGACTGGTCTGTAGGGCTCCCCATTACGGGATTTATTCTGCAGTTTGGAATTTGTCCTCACCTGGAATAAAACCCCCAAATTCTTGCTTTGCCTTATAGGAATACTTTGTGTAATATACATGTGGATCTGCACTCACATGGGTCACGCCACTCTGTACCCATTGTTATTCATATTTCAAAACTGCAATGTTGACAGTGTCTTTAAGTCTACATACTGCCAAATGTTCTTTTTCTTTCTTTTGAAGAATTACGAAGCCTCAAGCTAAGAACCGTGATGAAACTTGAATCTAGAGGACCGGCCTGCGTAGGGAGGGCGCTCGAATGTATTCTGTTTACGGTTTGCACACGGATTTTATCTCCGAAACATTTCAGTACAAGAGAATGCTGTCACAAATGGGACTTCTCATAACAATGAATGTATTTGTTGTTTGGCATGTGTTTTAATTGCTGGCAGCTTTCTCTTGAACCGCGTGCATTAGGGGATGACAATTCCTCTTTGTAAAATGTTCTTTGAAAAACATTTAGGATAATATTTCTCTTTTTTGCTCGATGCCGTTGAGTTTTCTTATGTATGAATCTTGAAGTTTTTATTCCAACTTGATGATTGTATGAGAGTTGTATATTTAACAAACAAAAAGTAATAAAATTTGGGAAATTTGAATCGTTTAGTGTCGGGTGTCTGTCATACCTTCTAGTGAAAGGCCTGAGGATCCTCAAACAGCAAGAAGGTAGCCTTTATGTGTTTTACTGGACTCTATAATATAAGTGTTTGATGTTTAAATCTACATACATAACATTGAAACGGCGACAAATACCAAGAAAGGTTCAACTGCAAAATAACAGATCATCATCTGAAGGTTCAATTCACGTCCCAAGCTGCTGCATACTTAATTCAAACTGATCAGTCATTAATTTATATTCAGATCCAATTACTACACATATAGTCCCATCTGAGGTGAATCTCCATAAATTAGAATATCATCAAGGTTAATTTATTACCTCAATTTAAAAAGCAGAACTCCTGCATTCATAACACTGTATTTCAAAGATAAAAAGCGTACATATTAAAAAAAAAAATACAATAAAATTAACATTTTACATAAGATCACTAAAACACTATTTTTTAGGACAGAAGCTGTGCTGTTGAATTTTATGTCTCATCTTAAAACACTCCACACATTCTCTATGGAATATGAAAAGTTTGCTGTCATTCAGGCGCGCTGAAGCCATTTTCATCTGTGTTTTTGGGGAGTTTAGCCAAGATCCAAAAGTCAGTGTTCATATATCCTTGTTTTGAGACTGCGGCATTAGGTTTAAAGGTTTCTAATTGAACGCACCACAGCTTCCTGGGCCGATAGAGGGATTTCTAGGATATGTGAAACTATTGCTGTTGTGTGTTTTTGTGTCCACTAGATGGCGCTTGGGGTCCGGCCAGGTTCCTGATGTGCTCCCTGTCGGAGGAAAGGACTGTTTTTTCTTTTCTTTTTTCTGAAGAACTAAACCGCAGCAGTGAAAATATAGACTATGCTGACACGCATGACTGACCATGAGTTTTTAGGAGCTTCATATAGACGTAGACATGACTCTTAGCAGTCAAACGTCAACTTCTTGGGCTACCTTAGCTACTTAAAGGGAACTCGATGAAGATTTTTTTTTTTTTCATCAAATAAATTACTCTGACTTTATGAGGACGAACAATTTTCCGTCCGAACTTCATGTGCCTGTTAAAATGCGTTTCTTCCCAGCTTTCGCCGTGCTTTTCTTCTTTACATACGGCCTGTCCGAAGCTGCGCGCCCGGAAAAATGCGGCTCCCGGTGCGACGTGAGCTCCTGTCCGAGCCCCAGCTGTCCCGGCGGGTACGTCCCGGACAAGTGCGGCTGCTGCCTGGTGTGTTCGCCGCGGGAGGGGGAGCCTTGCGGCCGCAAGAACGACCTCCCGTGCGGGGACGGCCTAGAGTGCAAGACGCTCTCCGCTTCCGATGCGGGGAAGCGGCGGGGCTCGTCCAGAGGGGTTTGCCGGTGTAAGCAGGACCACGAAGTGTGCGGCAGCGACGGGAAGACGTACGGAAACGTTTGCAAGCTGAAAGCTGCCAGTCGGAGAGCCGTGCAGAAAGGGAGAGCAGCAGTGAGCCAAGCGCACAAAGGACCGTGTTCGACTCCGGACCCAGGTAGGACCGCAGAGATAAATATGCAACCTTTAAAAATTTTTAAGTGATTTTTTTTTTTTTTTAATATACGGTCTCATAACACTACTGCAACATTGTTATTGATTTATCCTGAACATACCGAAAAATTACCAATTTTAAGACGGTTTCAACAAAAAAAATGTACATTTTTGCAAAAAAAACAGCGACGCAGAACAAACATTAATAAAAATAAATTTAAACGCTATTGTAGCTATGCAAAAAAAAAGTACCAGAGAACAAGGAAAAGAAGGTTTATATGGTTTTTTTTTTTTTTTTGGTCTTTTTTTCATGGTCACGTTCTGATTCCAGGAGAACATGGACTTGTACTTGTGCAGAAAGGATTTGACTGTTTCTGCCTGTTTTACTCCTCTTCTGGTGTAATTCAGATGTTTCCAGTGGGGGAGAGCTGGTGGGTCAGTTTAACACCTGACTTTTTCACTGAGGAGTCATTCTGTTGTCATAGGTGCTGAATGTGGCTAAGTAATGTCTGCCTCTAGTATCCTTAGTAACAACAAGCTGAGGACTCCTCTTCCTTAGCCTCATAGATCTAGTTTTTTGAAGAATTTCACAGTTTCACTCTTTAGGCCACAAAGTGTGCAGTATTGCTGCTCTACATGAGGATGGAAAGCAGCTGGATATTTGGATTTGTTTTCTTTACATTAAATGTCATAGTAGAATTTTAATTGACATTCATGAATACTGTAAAAGTGTTAACTGGTTTAAATTGTTTTCAGAAATGTCACTAGATTTGCCATAAAACGCATGTCTAATGAAATGCAACTCTCTCCACTAATCTCATGTTTTTAATCTTATGTTTTTGAGATGTCTGCTTATGTTTCTTCACAGTTTAAGATAAGAAAATATATTCAAAACCACAAAAGTTTCTCTTTGTAGAGGTTTGATATATTTAAATTAAACATACCATAAGGCAACTTTCTCTTTTTTTGCCAATTTTGCCAATCATCTAGCCTGAATAGTTACAGGATGGTATTCATATCTGGCGGCATTCATACTCCCTGAATTCGTCCATAACGTGTCGTACTACAACCAGAAACTCCAATGCCTCCCTTTTTGGATTTTATTCAGTTGTTCAATAATAACTTGTTAATATTGGAAACATGCTTCAAAGAGGCAGAGCAGGACCACAGAGCAAAGAGAAATTCAAACCATTTCTTCCATCAGTCATAGTGAGGAAGGATCATATTCTCAACTCCAACTCCTCTCTGCCCGGCTTTCTAACCGTACAACTAGACAGAGATTTACAGAAGAACAGAGAAAGCAAATGAGGTGGCTGTGACACGTCAAAATATAAAAAGGGTTGTGAGTATTTTTACAAGGAGGTGTATGGATGGGGATGATGTGACTTGTGTTTGCTGTCCTTTCTCTGTATTAATGCAGCTGGTTTGCTCATGTCGGCGCAGGTCGTTCTCTCACCCGTCCCAGCAGCCCTCGATACAAGTTCAACTTCATCGCCGATGTCGTGGAGAAAATAGCTCCTGCTGTTGTCCACATCGAACTGTTTGTCAGGTGTGAAATGTGTGAGTGTGTGTGAAGTACAGAGCTGGATGTTGAACCAAATGTTCCCTACAGATCCATCCAACTTGCCCCATTCTTTTGCTGTGGTGTAGTTTGAACTTACTTTAGCTCTTCAAGTGTAGCCCACTTCACAAGCTGCATCAACGTGCACTCAGAGGACGAATTGAGAAAACCAGTTCAATTCTGTTCTTCCGTTTCTCTCCAGACATCCTCTGTTTGGTCGCCACGTGCGTCTGTCCAGCGGGTCCGGTTTCATTGTGACTCACTCAGGTGTGATTGTGACCAACGCTCATGTGGTAACCACCACCGGCACGGTGACCGGGAGGCCGCAGCTGCGGGTCCAGCTCCACGATGGAGACGCATACGAGGCTGCGGTCAGGGATGTAGACAGGAAGGCAGACATAGCGACCATCAAGATCAATCCACAGGTCAGAGCGACTCTATGGATTCTTCTGGTCTTTTCTTTCTGGTTATTAAATGAGCCAACGTGAAACATCCAGACTCACCTGTGTGACAATTTGTAGAGTCTTCCTGCTAGACATTCAGAAAGCTAGCGGAAATACTTTGATAAACACTAACTCTGTGACTCACAGATACAACGCTGATGTGCGTATTCTCACACCCGCATCCCAAATTCTTGGGCTGCTTTGTTAGCTTGAAAGTGTTCCTCTTTCTTTACTCCTCTATAGTACGATTTATTCATTTTTCTTACTTTGTTTTTCAGCTGCACATGTGTTTTTCTGACATCTATTTTCCACTCTGTTGTGTTTGCATTTATATGTGAACGTTCCTGTGGGAGCAGAAGAAGCTTCCTGTCCTGTCTTTGGGCAGTTCGGCTGATCTGAGACCAGGGGAGTTTGTGGTTGCCATCGGCAGCCCCTTCGCCCTGCAGAACACGGTGACAACAGGCATCGTCAGCACGGCTCAGAGAGACGGCAAAGAGCTGGGCATCAAGGACTCAGACATGGACTACATCCAGACTGATGCCATTATCAATGTGAGAACATTAACAGACTCATATACCTTTAATTGGAAGAAACATGTTGGTCAAATTTTCTGATTTCCTTAAACATAACTCTGCCAGGGACAGCAGCCATTTTGGGCTTGAATGTATGACAAAGAAATAATGATTAAGACCAGGCTTTTTATGTTTGCATTTTTTTTGTTCTACTTTGCATCTACATGCGACAAGTATGGCAACTCTGGAGGACCTCTTGTGAACTTGGTAAGTGATATTTTTGTGATCTCTATTTTATGGGGTTTTAGTAAAAATCATATGACAGTGGTGATTTTTTTTTTTTGCCATAGCAAAATATCACAGTGTGTTTTCTTTTAAATATATTTTAAATATGACCTGACTGCTATCGGGACCCTTTGCTATTGAGAAATGATTGCTTGTCGAAGGCGTGGACTCTGTTAAAGTTTGAAAGGTTACACAATCGCTAACGTTTACCCATGACATATGTGATGCGCCAGCCCGACGCCAAGAAACTTACCAGAAATTGTCTGCGACATAAACAACCGTCCTCCACTTCAAAGAGAGAGGTGCCGATCCAAACAAGATGGCTGTCAATGTTAATTCAATATTTGGAGGCGTGGCCAACATGGACTGAACAGTTCGATCACTTCCTCCGCTGCCATTCCTAAAACAACTGGCAGACTACAATTCTAAAACATTGCAGAAAATCAATGTCATCATTCACAACTTCTCCTTCTGTTCGCTGATTCATCCAGACGAAATCCTTCTCAAGAAATCCAAGTGAATAGGAGAAAGCCCAGATGAAGCACTGTAGGGAGTTAAGAATCGAGCAGAATTGGTGGGACGGCAAAGGCCAGGCTAGGTTGGTTTTTTAACACAAAACTCCCTCCTCTCCTGAGTTTTGAACATTTCTTATGCCTGACTAATTTATGGGCCAAAGTTAAGTGGATTAGCAAACTCAATCTAGTAGATTGGACTTACTGTCCAATACCATAAATACTTTCGGAAGTAAGTCTAATACTGTATTGGACTTACTGTAGGATTTTGTGATCCTGGTCAAAAGAGATTTTGACCAGGATCATATCACTGGATTTCAAGACAATGTATATCTTAAAGAGATGGGGGTTGATTCAGCAACATGTGCACAGTACTTTAGATGCATTGTCTTGCAGGATGGCGAGGTCATAGGCATTAATACTCTGAAAGTGACTGCAGGAATCTCCTTCGCCATCCCCTCAGATAGGATCAGTCACTTCCTCACAGAGTCACAGACCAAATATAGCAAAGGTGAGAGTCTTAAGTTGATAACGATGGATTTCTTTGTAAGACAAAAGTTGTTCAATCGACAAGTATCCACTACTTGTCGATTGAAGTAGTTATTCTCACACCGGCTGTTGCTTATGTGACAGAGAAGACCCGACTGCAGAGAAGACGCATGGAGGAGCCTCAATCTGACACAGGTGAAAACTGCTAATGATGAAAACATGATGATATAAAATTGTTTTCTTTTTAAATAATAAATGTAGCACTTTGCTGCTGTGTGTTGGGGAAGCAGCATCAGAGCCAGCGACTCTAATAGACTGGACAAAATCATCAGGAAAGCTGGCTCTGTACTGGGACTAAGGCTGGAGTCCCTGGAAACTGTGGTGGAGAGGAGGACACTGAAGAAGGTTCTGTCTATTATGGACAATAATCAGCACCCTCTCCACCACATAGTGGACAGACAGCAGAGCACCTTCTCGCATAGGCTGCTCCAGCTGGGATGAATAAAGTACTTCTATTCTATTCTATTCTATTTCTGTTTGTTTCAGAAACAAAGAAGTACTTTTTAGGCATCAGGATGATAACAATCACCAAAGTGTGAGTTAAGAACAAAAACACACTGAAGGTTGGGTAAGAATAGACTTGTTTTGTTTCGTGTTGATGGGCTTTTTTTGTGCCTCAGTTTAATGGCAGAGCTGAAACTTCAAGATCCAGACTTCCCTGAAGTCAGCAGTGGCATTTTAGTGCAGCAGGTCATCCCTAAAAGTCCTGCTGAGAGGTATGAACACACACCCTCTAATGAATACACAATATACACAGTTCCTTATAGCTCTGTATATTACTTGCTATAAAATATTTAGACCTTTGAGATTAAACTATCTCGGGATATTTTGAAACGAAGAACTGTAAATCTATCAGGTTAAGGATTACTATGTTTCGCATAGTAAATCTAGGGTAATTTCACCCTTTGAGCTTTTTCACCTATTGTCACATTACATCTATAAACTTTAATATACTTTATTGGGATAATATCATCACCTTCATAGCATAATGGCCAAAGTTATTTTTCTCCAAAACAGATTTTGGCAAAAGAATCACCACCCCTTTATGTCCAAAACTGTTTTAGGCAAGAGAAAAACAAAACAAAAAAACAATTTTAGCAAAAAAATGACTTTGGCCATTATTTTAGGATGGTGAAGACATGTATAACATAATATATATATATCACTTGAAGTAGAATGATACACAGTTGTACTTGTTTTTTCTACAGACAAAATTAGGAAAAGTGTAACAACTTGTGTGTTCAGCCACTTTTTCTCTAATACCCATAAATACTTCCAGAAATTAATTACTTAAATGGTTGTTTTGTAATATTTATAAAAATCCAGCTGGTCTGTGAAGTTTAAGTTTAAGGGTTTTTACTTTTGTAAGGCAACATAAGTGGCACATATCTTGGTAGAAAGATTAATAACAAGAGTTATTTCCTTTTGTTTTGAACAGTGGAGGCATTCGGGCAGGTGACGTTATAGTGAAGCTAGACGGACACCCAGTGCGCACCACTGAAGACATCCACCAAGCTCTGCAGAGCGATCTGCCTCTCCTGCTTGAGATTCGCAGAGGAAACAACGACTTACTGTTCAACGTGCGCCCTCAGCTGCTGGGGCATTGAAAAATGGGACGGGACTTTATTTTTCAGTTAGAGCAGTTCGGTGAGAAGAGTGAGGATTTCAATCGATGTGCAGCATTTTCAGGAAATACAACTGCAAGCGAGCAACTTTTCCAAATGCATTGATGTCTATTGTTTTTGATTTTTACTTTCAAAATGTTTGTTTTGATTTATATGCAGTGTCATGTAAAAGTATTCATACTCCTTGGACTTTCTCATATTTTGTCACGTTACAGCTACAGATTTTAATTTATTGTTGTTCAGTCTCATCTTTTGCAACCATAACCCAATTTTATACCGACATTGCCTTTATTTAAGATATTTTCTCACCAGGTTTCCTGTCCCTGCTCAAGAATAGTCGTCCCAAAGCATAATCTTGCCACCATCTTGCTTCAGCATGATAATGTCGCACTCAGTGTGACTTTACTTTTCTTCTGCGCGCAGTATTTTTTTTCTTGTTAATTAAAAAGTTTTAGTCTCATCTGACCAGGCTTGTAACAAACTGCAATCAGGACTTTTATGGCTTTCTTACAACAATGTTTTTTTTCTTACTATAAAGGCCAAATTTAAGCCCCTCCCACCTCTGTTGCTTGATAACACCATTTTGATTTTAACATATTAGCAACTTTATCCCTAAAATTATACAAAACTGTATTCTGTTTACTAGTCAGTGATCTATGGAGGCAACTGGTTGCCCTAATACTTAGAGGTATTAGCATTAGCAGAAAAACTGAAGGCTATGTTTAATTTTCTTTCCACTTCGCAATTTAAAAACCAGCATGTTGATCTATCACTAAAATAAAATGCACTGAAGTTATTTAATATGTGAAAATTCAGGAGGTGTGAATACTTTCGCAAGGCCGTTTTCATTTTGACAAATACTGTATGGTTCAATACTCATGGTGCTGCTGCTGAGTGAAATGTGCTACACTTTATAATGAGGATGCTTTAGGAAAAAAAAGAAGCTTTTTAATCTGTGTCAGGGCAGCGGTGTGTGTTTTTCTGTCTGGTGTGCCGGACACCAGCTGCAAACTCGGTTCCACTGTTTATGTCTTCTCAGTCCTCCTCCTTCCTCCCTGGTTTGGAAAGGGACTCTGTTAATTTAAACAAATCTTAGCTACCATATTATAAAAACAGTACATATACACATAAAAGGAAAAGTCCTGGCAAAGTCATTTTTATTATGTCATGTGGAGGAAATGATCTGGCAGAACATCTTAAGTCCTTAAACCCACAGAAGCTGAAATTGTATCAGGGTTGTTTGGTTTAGAATATTAAAGAAATCAAACTTATTCATCTTGATATACCCAGTTAAATCTGGTTTAAAATACAACCCAAGAAGACATGTTCATAGATGGTAACAGTTTTTCTCCACAATGAGCTGAATGAGATTGGGATCTTACTTAAAGTGTACTGGCACCTGCGCAGTTCACTGAAGGAAAGATAATCTTTCTGGCCATTTGAACAAAACTGGGTCACGTAACAGTGGTGGCTGTAGCTATGCCAGCAAAAGGGGAAAGAAAAAGAAAAGGTCATTTGTTACTGCTCCGTAGATGCAGTCCTTGGACACCATATTTGTGGGTGAGTTTGTGTTGAGGGGGAAAAAAGAGCAATCCTACATCCTTGGGTTAGGGAGTGGACGCAGCTCTTTATCCATATAAAGACACAACTGCCCGTCCAAGCCGTGTCCCTGAGCTCACATTATATATATAACACACTCACTTAACTGCGGCGAAGTACCAGTGTCCATGATATTAAAAAAAATTACAGGTATGTGTTCTGTTTATACCGCGGATGAGGCCAGACTTTGCCAAAAGATAAACATTTAACGTAGTGCCATCTACAGGCCACTTGCGAGACAAATACGTTTTTTAGCTGCTTGTTTTCCAAATTGGCCACTAGATGGCGCGTTGGGAACAAAGATGAGCTCCTGACGTGGCAATTTGTCCATTTAGACGCTGGGGCACAAAATGCTCAGATTCAATAGAAGCAGCAATTGATCAGATGTTGGACTGGACAGTATCAGCAGTTGAAGTAAAATATAGTTCATGAGAGGGTCTAAATGCTTTAATTAATAGAAAAGAAACTTCAACGGTGAGGGAAAAATATTGATACCCCTCACAGATTTAGGTTTAAAGACATCTTTTAATTTTGACAAGTTTATTCTAACGAGAAGCAGTATTGATGTTGCTAGTTCACTCTAATAAACCTCTGGAGCCTTCGCATAACATCTGCATTAGTACTCAGAATAAATTGCACCCAGGTGGATGCCATGTCATGAATATGTGACTTCTGGCTGCACTTTTAATGGTTGTTTTGTTTATTTTTATGAAGATTTTCTACTCATTCATTTCTTTCTACTTATTATTTTACAGGACAACTTGTAGTCATGGACTCCATAAATCTGTGTTTATGGAGGAGAGGCGACGAGAGAGTAAGCGTTTCTAAAGTTTACTAGTTCAGTATTAGTTTAATGAACAGGGACGATGTGCATAAAGCATTAATAAAAGATGCTTTACACCAGATTTAGCTGAAGCTAATTTCCATCTGTAGCAAACCGCACCGTAAACGAGAGGAAGAATGCTTCACAGAGCCTCACAGTTATGGAGCACAGATCAGAGAGGAAAGAATCATTTAGACACATAATCACAACTGATGTCATTGCACAGTTTACCAATAACATCGCCACTGCAAGTTTTCTTAACACAACGAAGCCCTAAAAGTGACCATAAAAAACAACCAATAATATTTTGTCAAAGGAATTTTTGTTATTACGATTTTCTAAATTAAGCGGTGCACACAATCCCACGGGTGTTTAGTCAGATTATACCTTAAAATGACCTTAACCTTTCTTTTTTTCCCCATTCTCCTCTAAATTGCAATGCATGAAAGAGAAAACACAAAAATAACTCCAGAGGTTATGCCGGACAGCGTCCAAATTTCAAGATGTGGTCAGCCGACATCTGAAGATAGTTCCTCCTGTGCATATTTCTTACTTACATGGTGCCAAATAGTTTTTTAAGCTAAATCGTGTCAGTGAAACTAACATCATGGAGAATGTTTATGATTCCAATCATTTTATTATTTCTCCTTGCTATAGTAACAACAGAGCGGAACAAAGTTTATGCAACACCATCATCCGTCACGACCTTTGACCTAGCAAGATGATGCTAGCTGTACAAACTGACTAGTGATCCAGGAAACTGAATCAATGTTCAAGGATCAGACAACTTTTGCAATGCACCAAAGGGCAATTTCACCGATAATCCAAGATCTGTTTGGTTGCTCAGTTATTTGACTGGTGAAATGCCACAGTTGTTTAATGAAAAAAACAAACTAACTTGAACTATAAATGAGGTGTAGGACACAGAGAGCGGCATGCAGAGGGGAGTCTTGCTGCAGTGTCTCATTTCTCTGAAAGACGGAGAAGTTCCAGACCGAATCTCAGTAAAAAACAAATTCGTGCTTTCAGTGGAATTCATGGAATTTCAGACCTCGTTAAATCTCAAAGAAGAAAAAAGAAAAAGACTACGTAGCCTGGGGAAAGCATATATTATTGCAAGATTCCCTGAAGTAGCTGTCACTGACAGTCTTGTGTTGCAAGTCCAGCTTTGCCCCTTAATGTGAGATAGAATCAAATTTGAAAATGAAGACAGAAGGTAGAGATTTGAGCAAAAACAGTGATTGTGAGGACAAATGGCTGTGCCAAGCTTTGTCCAATAGTCAAGGCAGTGAGAGGTGTGATGATGATATTATGCAGTAGGATAGTGTGGGCTGAGGCGGTGTGTAGATAGAGATCTAGAAACTTTGGCCGGTTTGAATTTCATCTCCTCCTTTCACCATGTGCTGCACACAGTAGCTCTGATCAGCAAAGCGGTGAGTCATTTGGGGAGAGTTTTATTCCAGACAGATGGAAGTAGTTAGGGCCTGTGTAACTGTAACGCCTTCACTAAATCGAATTCTTGTTTTTTTTAGTCCAAGCTGTCTGAGGCGCTGCAGCAGTAGCATATGTCCGATGAGTAGTCTGTGACTTTAATGGTGCAGCAGCCTGAGTGACTTACTGCCACTTCACTGGCTGATTAACTCTTGAAATATTTTTCTCAGTCAGCAAACTCCTTTTATTCTCTTTAATTTCATTCAGTTCAACTCATTTTTATTTATATAGCACGTTTAAGACACAGCTATGACTTTTACGAGCTCGTAAAAGTAACATTTGTAACATTCGTAGCACTTTTATTTAGCATGGCTGCATCTGAACCAGCTTTACTCTTAACTACTTTCCCCAGAATCTACCCTCCACATGGAGGCCTGTTCTTCAGACATGGCTACAAAGATGAAATACTATAAAAATATTATGAACCTAAAGTAATATCAATGTCAATGTACCCATAGGCCAGGCACTTCACCCCAAAAACCTACCAATCTGCTCGCATCAACATGTAAATGTGTTGGTTTGTGAGTGCCAGTTAGTGAATGTGCCTCTAGTGTGAAGCTCCTTGACTGATCAGTATGACTACAAAAAGTGGTATTCTGTCCTTTTACCATCAACAAAACTGGGAAAAAAGATACGTAGTACATTAAAAGACAGGTACAGGCAGTCAGTAAGATAGATGGCTGTGTAAAAAGACTGAAGGTAATTAACTATAAGCCCTCTTAACAGTTTGGTTTTTGTCTCGGATTTGAAGGCGCGGGGGGAATTAAGGTTTGTTACCCAGCCAGAGAACGGGAGCCAGGAGACGTAAAGCGCTGCCCCCTATTCTGGATCTGAAAAATGTTGGAATGAAAAGCAGAGCGGCAGTGTTACTGTGGGACTACGCAGAATAATGAGCTGTTTTCAGATGGAGCTACCGAGAACTCTGTATTAATCAGAACAATGGACTCTTAGACTAACACGTGGCTGGTTTACCTGTCAGCATCCCGGCTTCTGGTTGAACTGTAACTGTTTTAATGACTTGTGCAGGCATCCAACTAAAATAGAATTGCAGCAAACCTGTCTGCTATTGTTTTGTATTGAATCGTCAGAGCATGGTTCCTATTTTAAACATAACTTTTATATCAAATTATTTTTATGACTTGGTTTTCGTGCGAGGTGAAGCAAAAATCTTTGTCAAGCATGACTTTGGGGTTCTTTATAGATGCCTTCTGTTTAACCTGAACTTATGAAAAGGAAATTACAAGTTATCGTTTTTACATCCTTGAGACAACACTCTAACTTCAGTGTGTATAAGAGCAGAGCTAGCCCAGCGTTGTATGGGCCACAGACTGGTTCTGATTGGGGGCCGTTCAGCTACCATTGCTATCCACAGCCCAGCAGATACCTCCATGTTTGAATATTTCTGGAATATGTTTTTATCACACCTAATGACATTGTTCATAGCTGGAACGTTATAAACTTATCACACAATTTCTTAAATTGATTGAATTTACACCCAAATGTGTGTTTCTAATCTCCAGTAAGTCGTGGTTTTATGTGTTAAGCTGAAAATTTTTTCTATTCCTGACAGATTTAGGTTAGAGTAGTCTTTTACTGACTCCAAGTTGTTTGTTCTGACTGGAAGCAATATTAATGTTTTGGGGTTTTGACTTGAATCTGATTGGAAGTCAGTGGATGGAGCTAAAGATTAGGGTGATGGGAAGGAGTTCATCCAACATAAAAGACTTGAAGTTCATCAATAAAGTTGATTGTTTAAACACCAAAAAGAGATGTGGTAATAAATATTGCAAATTGTATTTATGGTTGTAGTATTTAAATAAAAACATAATTCTTTTTAACACTTTCGTATTGTCTTTTGGGAGACCCATATCCAGTTTTCTACCAGTAGCAGATTTCATAAGCAAAGAGTTTTATATTGAAATCGGCCAGAGGTTTGAATAATTTTGGGCTGAACTGTATTTATAAAACATGTAAAAAATTGATTTTAGAAAGTTTGATCTTCTGGAGCTCAGACAGACTGAGACTTAAAATCATCAGGCACAATGGTCCAGTTATAAAAGTTACAGAAACAGACGACTATCACTGTGTGGACAAATCTGCTTCTAAGACAGAGAAAGAAGGTGTGAAAGAAGATAATAATTTTAAATGACTAAAAAAAACGAGCAGCTTTGTGAGATCGATAGAGCACATGACATGTTTATATGTCCAGCATTTGACTGTAGTGAAAGAGGGATCAAAACAAATAGTTCAAAGATGAAGAGTATTAACAAACTCATTTTGTTTCTGTGTTTCCTCAGCTTCCAGTTTTATCGGTGCTCACATCAGCCTCATTGCAAATGCAAAAGGTACATTTATCTGTCAGGATTTGGTCAACAACTCGGGCTTCAAAAGCTTGAGTATTTGATTTACACTCATCAAGTCTTGTGGAACAGAATACCATACGAAAAAAAAAACCCACATCTGTTAGCTATTACTGCTATTGTAAAATTTAATTGTTGTTTTTATTGTTCCCGATTAGTCAAGGTTCGCATAAATAATTTGCCATTTGGGGTTTGTAGGCAGCCTCTTTGTCTGGACTTCATGGACGTTGCTGCATGTTTCTGCCGTAGAGGTTCAATATTCTGAAGGGTTTACTCTGACTTGGGGTTTCACTCAAACTAACCAAGTGGTTTAACATTCAAAACGTATGGTTTATTTCCTAAATCAAACTTTAGCAAAAGGAAAAAAAAACGTGGAACAGGAAAGAAAGTCAGATGGGACTCATAATGGACTTGAATCACATTTTCCAAGGAAAACATAAGTAGTATGAAAATGTTCTCACAGATGAGTAAAATCCAGTTGTACAACATGAGGAACATAAAAGCTGAAGAACACCAGCGACTGAAGACCAAGTTTGAGACCATTGATGTAGAACAGGGGTCTCAAACTCCAGTCCTCAAGGGCCAGTGTCCTGCAACTTTTAGATGTGCCTCTGCTGCACCACACCTGAATAGAATAATTGGGTCATTAAGGCTCTGGAGAACTGATCTACACAAGGAGGAGGTAATTAAGCCATTTCATTCCAGTGTTTTGTACCTGTGGCACATCTGAAAACTGCAGGACGCCGGCCCTTGAGGACTGGAGTTTGAGACCCCTGATATAGAACAACGGTGAGACGAGACCAAAGTTGAGCTTTTTTTTTTACCTCGATGTTGATCCCTGAAACGCTCACATTGTACATCACCCAACGCAGACTGTGGTCACAATGGAACATGGAACTATAGAGATTCTGATAGATCTCTATATGATCCCATAGAGCTCTATAGAGATCCTACCAGCATCAAAACATAAGTTTTGAAAAGTGAAAGTCTTAAGATCTGATGAAAACATAGACCCAGAGTTACAATGGAGGGATTTAAATCAAAGTATATTCATGTGTCAAGGCCTTAACCCTAACAAGAATCTGTGGAAAGACTTGATTGATGTTCACAGAGGCTAGCTGAAGTTATTTTACCAACAATGCACCGTGATTTCAGTGTCTACATGTTCAAAGCTGGTGGAGTCTGGAGAAATGCACATCACTTGTTGCAGAGAGAGTCAAAATGATATTTTAACCCGTACAATTACATAATCACAACCTATATGTTTAACTGAGAAAATTGAAAAAGAGAAAATCCTGCTACATTTGGCTAGAATTGCAGGGCTAGAGTGGCGGTGGCCACGCTGAGATACTCATTTTCATGTTGGTGGATCATGAGGCTGGAAACAAAGGAGATGCTGAGCAGGTTTATTAGAAAAAAAGACAGTGAGTCAGACAACAACACAAAGCTGAGGTCATTTGGAGTGTCTCACATTCCATCAATAATGAACCCCGTCAAGACTCCTGCTTGCCAAATCTTCACGTGATCCAATAAAACTCTTAATTTAGGAAAATTACTTTTGGATTTGAATTGGGAGTTTTCTACATGCTGGGAGATAGTAAACAATCTTTTGTCAATCTAATGAATGTCCAAATACAGCCACAGTCTGTGTGACAGAGACTAAAACCAGAAAACGTTTGTTTCTGCTGGCAGGCAGCCAGCTCACTCCCTCCCTTTTGTCTTTTTCTGTCCCAGCCTGCCACATTTCCCCTCATGTCCTCCTCTTTCTTACACAACCGTTGCGTCTGTGGGTCTTGAATAATACAGCTACATTTTTCACATCTTGTGACCTCTGTGTGGGCGGAGTGTGTGCTCACATTGGCAATATGACAGCCAGTGCATGTGCTGATGAATTTCATGTGGGTGTGTTGTTATGTGTGTTTCTCAGCCTTAGTGCTTGAAGGAACAGGCTAATTGGCTTGTGTTGCAGCTATAAAGTTGACTCAATCTTTTAATGAGGATAACGGCCGCTGTGACCAAACTAGAGGTCCAGATTTTTGCGGACTGAGGACACATACACACCTTCAAGGAGTGACACACTATTAGGTCTTGAACAAATGCATCTGAAACCAGTCGGTAGCATATGCTGCATAAAAATACACACAACCATATCTTTCTATCTGTTTTGACATCAATTCAGACCAAACTGATCAAATACGATAAAACACTAATCATTTCTTTTTGCTAGCTGCTTCAATGAGGAGGGGCAAACGTCTTGAAAGATATTGAGTCGTTTTCTGCTAATGTAGAGGTTTACGTTGTGTTTCTTAAAATTGCCTTTAAACCGAATGACTTGGGTAAAACATTTTTCACAACCTTCTTAGTTTATCTGTAAAATTTGCTGAAGTTCCTACAGGTGTCACTGAGTCATGGTTTGTTAGCTAGTTTTACATTTCAGATCTGCACACAAATTTTCCAAGGGACTGAAATCGGGACTTTGTGATGGTCACTCCAAAACATTGACTTTGTTGTCCTTCAGCCTCTATTTAGCTAATCCTAAGTTCATTTTTTTAAATACATTTGTGCTCTTTAGCATTTCCACATAATGCCATTAATATTGTGAAGTGCACCAGTGAATCATCTGCAGTGTTGGATGAATAAATTCCAACTCTGATTTTATTTTATTAATTAGTAAAGGTTCCTCATTTTATGCATTAGAAGAGCAACACTTGATCACCCTGACAGATTTTTTTCCGCTGTGAGTCTCTCAAGTCAGTGGTGATGACACAGTAGGGCATTTATCTTTATTAGGAGCTGACAGGACATAAACCAGCCTAATTAATTGTTTTTAAGTACCGGTAATATAACAGGATAATGTCAGTTTAGCATTTTTCAGCCAAATGATTAAAGCGCTAGACAGAGTACTACTGTCTTTGACAGGAGTAATAGGAACATCTGGAAGACACATTTGAAATTAAAAAAGAAGCTTAGCCAAAAAACCTCTGGAACTGTAATCTTCAATAATTGAGAAGAAGGGAACCACATGTTCTCTACCGCTCTGGGAGTCCAAGCAAAACCTAGAGCAAGTAAACAACGTCAACACCAAGCTCTTCTTTGGGCTTCTAGGACAGCAGCAACCCCAAAAAGAGTATGTTTTGAATGCTGGATTCCTCAGCTATGGCTGAACGGAAAAAATATATATATATATATATTTTTTTTTTTATTTTTATTTTTATTTTTTATTTTTTATATATATATATATATATTTTTTAAACTACTAGTAGTTTGTTTTTTTATTTGTTTGTTTTTTATCAGGGTGCTTTATTTTAAATGTTTAGACTTGGAGCACCACGTAGTACAGTCCAAAAGAAATTAAACATTTTTCATTTGAAACAATGTACTGAGGAGTATGTTTTCCATATTTTCTAAATTTAAATAATAATTGGTTTCACCAAACAGGAAGCCAAATGGCTTACTAGTGATTCAGAGTAGACTAAAGCACTTTCATCTTCAGTACATAGATGAAAGTGTGAAAACATGAACAAGTTAGCTTTTATTTCGGGAATTTGCTTCAAGGATAAAGAACTCCAACACCGTAAGAAAAAAGAAAAACACACATGACGTTTCATTCCACTTTGAAAAATATTTACACATCTCCTAACTATCAGTGGAGTATGTTTTTTTATGCAAAGGCATGATATCGACACCACATCTCCTCCTCTCAGCTATTTGAGAAAAAAAAACCCTCTGATCCTAATAATGCAGACAGAACAGGGTCAGCTTTCCTCCTCGTATCACAAGCAGCCGCAGACGGGACAAAGTCTAAATTTATCACCAGGAAACTTTCATCAGATGAGAAAACTGCTGATTTATCCCCCACGGACTGAAACTGTGGTACAGTTCAAAGAGAAAGTTAAAAAAAACATGATTTAGCTGCTGCCAGCTGTGGAGACTGAGTTATGTAATAGCACTCACACTCATAGCGTTCAGTATTCATACAGCCCGAGGTATGGTGGCTCAGAGGGGAGCACCGTGGACTTTCTGTCTGGAAGCAGGAGTTCTCCATCATCCGTGCCATCAGTCACTTACTTTGCAGCCTGGAGAACCCAGAGCAGAAACACGCGATCACTCAGCGGGGCTCACCATGAAAAAGGGGGAGTCATCCTTCTCTCTTCTCCTCCCATTTCTGTCTCTGAAACAACAGGTTCGGTTTCCTTCGTAAACATGCTCAGTGGCAGCAGACCTACTGGGCAGAGCAGTAGGACAAAAAGGGAAAAAGAGGTATTAAATTAAAGAGAAACAGGCTGAACGCAATCTTCTGGAAACTGGTGAAGATTAAATGACTGGAGACAGAAAGAACTAAAAACATGAGGGGAGCTGGAAAGATTAAATGCAGCGCCGCACGCTATCACTGCACTCCCCCTCCTTCCTTTCATACACACATGTACACACGTATATTGTAGGTCTGTCTGTCTTCACAAGGAGTTTGCATTGACTGTTAATCCATTTCTATTGTCTATTGCTAACAGTCCTAACCTCAAAACAACATTTCTACTGATGGGGCCCAGATTTGGACCCCATAAGCAGCAGAGGGTGTTGATGGTGTGGGCCTGTTTCTTTGCCAGTTGCTCTGGGGACTCCGGTGGAGTCCAAGACATCATGAACCAGAAACACCAGAAATTTTGAGCAACAACATTTATGTCAATTATTCCAGAGGAACGTGGTTATTAAGCCGTGAGGGAAGTACTCACAATGATACTTTACTAGAGGTAATAATAATAAGACAGTTATTTTCAAGCTATATACAAAAAAATCCTTACATGTGAAGTAGATCTAAAACAAACTACAAACAGAAAAACTGTTCAAATCACTTATTAAAAACAAACCAGTGCTATTAAAAAAACAGTAGTAAAGGAGTTCCTCAGTGCTCATTTTCATACTGTTTTGAGTCGAAGTGTGTGATAGTGAGTGTAGCTTTGTGTTCATGCTGAATAAGCCATTTTCACCAATAAGGCAGAACATTATGACCACTGATGGGCTAATAGGCAAAGTATTATGTAGCAGGGTACTGTTTGTAATAGGAATGTTTGTAACATCCATCCATCCATGCACACATTTATTTTGTGAATATGTAAACGTCTTGCCACCTTTGCTGCCACACATCAGTCCATCTTCTTGGGCAGAACTTCCTCGTGACATCCGCGTCTGTCTTCTTAACTTCAGCTCCTGTGTGAATATTGTTCAAATTCACATGAGCCAACCACCGGCTACACGTGTCTCGCGCACGGTATTTCTGGAGAGGAAGGAGGCGCCGGCCGGCCAGTGCGCATGAGCGGGAATAAGCACAGAAAGCTCCGTTTGTAATCTCATCTGCAGTAGCTTTTCACTCCGGGTTAAACAGAAGTTGTTACCGTTGGGATTAAGGAGACTTTTGTCAGCAGTTCCGTGAAAAAGCACAGCTAGCACACTTTGTCTGTGATGCATTTTTAACCGACAGGAAATCCTTGTTTGGACATTTCAGCACTGGACAGCGGTCCGCGCGCGAGGGCGTTCGGCATGTGGCAGGGCTGGTTTGTGACGGCTGTAGGTGGGCAGGAGCTGAGCGCGTGGAGGACCCTCCACAGCATCCCCCCCACCGAGGCAGCAAACACGGGACTGCAGGAAATGAGCATCCCGCAGTTCCTCCTGAAGGGCTCCGTCGTGGTTTCGGCAGTTGTCGCGCTCTTGACGAACTTTTCGGTGCTGCTATGCTTCACCCAGAGCGCAGAGTTACGATCCCACGTTCCGGGGATCTTCACCCTAAATCTCTCCATCTCCAACGTCATCCTCGCTCTCATCAACATGCCGGCCACTTTTCTCGGCGTGGCCAGCAGCGCGAAGCCCCTCAGGGACCCGCTGTGTCGCGCCGTGAGTTTCACCGAGACTTTCATCACCTGCAACGCCATGCTGAGCATGGCCGCGCTCAGCGTGGACAGGTGGGTGGCGGTGGTGTTTCCTCTCAGGTACTCCAGCAAGATGCGCTACCGGGACGCGCTTGTGATCGTGTCCTACTCCTGGCTCCACTCCTTCACTTTCTCCCTGATCCAGCTGATGATGGGCTGGGGGGCGTACAGCCACACGTACGCCTCCTGCACGCTGCACCTGGACGCTGAGGCGGCGTCGCATCGGAGTGCCTATGTCACCTTCACGGCGCTGTTCCACTGCAGCAGCTTCGCGCTCTGCCTCTTCGTCCTCTGCTTCGCCTACCTGAAGGTTCTGAGAGTCGCCAGGTCGCACTGCAAGAGGATAGATGTCATCACAGTGCAAACTCTGCTTCTGCTGGTGGATATTCACCCCAGGTGGAGAATGGTGTAGAGGGGGGGCGGGGTCGGGGGCACATAAAATATGCATTTGCTAATCTAAGTAACTTTTGCGCCTACTGATGTCAGTCATGAAATAATTTTGTCCTGTGTCCGTCTGTCTGTCTGTCAGTGTAAAGGAGAGGTGTCTGGCCCAACAAAGGAAGAGAAGGCGGCGAGCCGCTAAAAAGATCTGCATCTTCATTGGTTCCTTCATCATCTGCTTTTCACCGTATGTCGTAACGAGGTAACAGCCTACTGTGGTGCTGACGTGTGTCTTCAAAATGTGTTTAGCGACGCGTGTTTCTATTCTGTTACTGTGGTACAGCAGAAGTGTCACGCTGGGTCCCAGGAAAGCATCCGAGGTCAACATCTCGACACTAATGCCGCTTTATAGATCTTGGAAATGAAATTATTCGTGTCAGGCCGGATTGGATTTTGTGATCAGTGCTGTTAAGAATGGACTTTGCTTTGCAAATATTATAACTATGTTATATTTGTTTAGAAGTGAATGACTTAATTAGTTACTTTCACAGACAGTCACAAAGGGCTATGAAACACAAGAAATAGATTATGCAAATCACAGGACATAAAAAAAACCCATACATAAACAGGTGCATTAAATCTATTTATACATAGGATAAAAATAAAAATATGTATAGTAGAAAAAGTGACATTACTCCTGAGCATATGCTGGACTAAGGAGATACTTAATTGCTTTGTTTCACTGGCAGCAACCTACAAAGGTGTGACCATAGTGTTCTCAGTCTTGTTCAAGCAACTTTTAAATCTGCAACGCGTTAGGCGTTGCAGATTTCTCTCTCTCTAACGACTTTATAATATTGTAAAAGAACACGATTTTCACTCATAAAAAATCTGCTTTGTTTGGTAAAATGATTTAGAATCCCCAAAGAGTGGTGGAGATAACAAACAAAATAAATTGTATTTAGTTATACAGAAATATATTTTTCCACCCCAGGGAAAAGTAAAGGTTTTACTCTGTTCTGCTATAATTTATAGATAAAAAATGCATTATAAAAATCTATCCCTAACCCCTGGTCGTTTTCTTTCTGAAGTCATCCAAAAATCTTCTTTAACAATTCAAAACAGTTTCTCTAAGCCCTGGCTAGCACTGGCATCTTAAAAAGAATTACAATCTTTAATATTTTATAAAAGCTCCCTGAATCCTCCACTTTTCTGGCAGGAAAATGAGCCCTGAGAGGGTCTCTGTCAGTTTGTTTTCACTGTAAATAATATATAGTATAGCCAGTATAAGTGTCTTACTCCTCCTTTCCTCTTCCTGCAGGCTTGTAGAATTGTTGCCCTCGGTGGATGTGCCCCGACATTGGGGCATTGCTACCAAATGCTTGGTCTATGCCAAGGCATCCAGCGATCCATTCGTTTACTGTCTTCTGCGACACCAGTACAGGAAGGTCCTGGTGAACGTCATCTGCCGCTTAGTGAGAAAGGACCACTACTTCCTGTCTGCGCACAGCACCAGCAGCGTGTGGGACACCTCGGATGAAAACTTTCCTGAGAGGATAACTTGAAGTCACCTGGTTTGAGTTAGTTGATTCTTTTGTGTCTTGTCAAGGGAGAGGGCAAACGTTAGTGTTTGGAGAAGAGGTCAAGGCCTAGCCCAGGGAGGTCACTTGAACACACCGCTCTGGTACAAAGACCAAGTAAATCTCAAAGTGTCCCAGACTCTACCGCTGTCTGCATGGCTGCTATGTTGGTGCGCTGAAAACTAAAGCATCCTGTTTATCACCATCTTGATGTGTCTCTGGAGTGATGTAATAGTGATCTTTGCAAGAGACTGTTGGAAAAATGTTACAGCTGATATTATTTCTTGTGTTAATGAAGTGTTATTGTTGTGCACAAAATAAAAATAAATGTGTGAAGCTATTAAATCACAGCAAGAAGGCGATTTAAACACCCCCGCCCCCACAGCCAGAGACATGCTGAGTCAAGCATGAGCTCATCAGACACAGGCATTGTATGTGGCTCATTATGCTCCAGTTGTCACCTCATGTAAAAGTGATCCCAACGCAGAATTTTAATGAAAAAGCCAGAAAATGTGACATCTGCAATCATCTAAACTGCATGAACAGTGAAAGGTTGATCAAATGGGCCAGCCAATCCTGTCTTTCAGCATCTCGTTCTTTTTTCTGTGCAGGACAAAGACTGTTTGACTAGACATAGACTTAAAAATGGAGTCACTGGGTGGCCAGTTTTTGAAGGGGGGTACTTTACACTGATAAAGTCTAACATTGTGTCCACCTTGTTCAGCACATCTCACATATACGAGTGGATCAAATTTTGAGGTCTACAGTAGATGATTTTCTTTAAAATCCCAAGCCATTCTTGAATCATTTTTGCTTTGTAATAAGGTACATTATGTTGTTGAACATAATGTACACAGCCAAAAGAGAATACTGTTTGTGTAAAAGGACGTGCATGTTTTTTTTAAAAACTTTTTATGCTTGGTAAGTCAGAGTAATATCCACATAACTGGGGAGACTTGAGTTTTCTACTCACGATAATGACCAAAGTATTACCCTGTCTGTGGTGACTCAACACTGCAGACAATCATCCACTGGATGTTGAAGAAGATGTGATTTATCGGACCAGGCTATCTCCTTCCACTGCCCATGTTGCTGGTTTTAGTTGTGGTCATGGGGTCAGCATTTCCATCCGGACTGGCCTGCAGCTTTATAGCTCAATGTCTGAACAAACACCCTTCTGTCAGAGCCCGGATTGACTTCTTGAACACTTTCAGCGACAACATTAGCGTTGCGCAGGACAACAGGCGCCAGTTTTGACTACCCATGATGCTCTCGCTGGTTCATCGCTTTTGATACTGACCACTGTTCACCTGGAACATCCAAAAAGAGATGCAGTTTTGAAGGCGTTCTGACAAAGTCACCAAGCCACCACAGTTTGACGCTTATCAAAGCTTGTTCAAATCTTTACGCTTGTGCCTAATCTATACTTTATAGGAAGATATATAGTGAAGTCCAAAATTACTCATTACACTGTCAGCGGTAATTAAATTAAATTTTAAGTTTACCAGCATTGATCTAAAGACTGAAAGGCGACATTGACATTTTGGAGTGGCCCAAACAGAATCTTGACTTGTGTCTGACAGAAATTATGTAGAGAGACCTAAAGATGAGGCTGCTGAGTAGAAGTAGACTTTATAACTGTACACATGTTTATTTTCCTAAAAGAAAAAGAAAATCCAGAGCCCTAAAGTTCTCCTCTAAATGTTACATGTAGCTTATTGGAGGCCTCTAGAACCCCCGTCAGGTAGGTAATAGCTCCACATAATGGTGCATTGTTTTGAGGATGTAAAAGAGTGGAAAGTACGCGCAGAGGAAAGATGGAGGAAGGCGGGGAGAGGGTAAAGGCTCGTTGGATGCCTCAAGCTTTTATTACGCGTGTACGAAACAAGCATTCATCTTAACTTTCGTGACCACCCCAGCCACGTTCTTCTACTCTCTCTATCTCTAGCGCGCGCGCACACACACATCAACCCCCTCTCCCCCCCACACCCCCCCCCCCCCCCCCCCCCCCCCCACACACACACACACACACGGAGTGAAATATGATCGGCGCAGCAAAGAGCCGCAGTCCCATGTTCGGGTCAGGGATGCTCTCTGCGCAGCAGACAAAGGACGGAGCTCTGTGCTGTGGGTGGTAATTATCAGGGAGCTCAGAAGAGGAAGGAAACGGAAAGGCAGTAGCTTCAACCAAACTTACTGCCACATCACACAAGCGGCTTCCTTGAAGCGCAGCATGCATTTGGAAGTTTTGGCGCTGCTGTTTTTCTTGGCGTGGAGTTGCCTTTGCGCCCCGCAGCAGCCGTGTCATCCAGGAGACGAATTTTTAGGTAAGAGGAAAAACAATGGCCGCGCTCATGTTTGGTCACATCGCAATCAGAGGCCGAAATGCAAAGTTCTCCTGGGGCGAAAATAGGAGACAATGGGCTCGCTTTTTCATTTAGGACAGTGGATGATTCTGTCAGTTCTATATTGTTACCAACATTTAAACCTGTGTTTAGAAATCATTTACTATGTGCTAAAAAAAAAAAAAAAAAAAAAGTTGAGTTGAACTAACTGATTGCTGTAGTACTCGTCGTTTTCTCTCATTGTTTTGCAGTGTTTCTCAGCCTAATTTCGGGACGTATAAAGTTGGAACCTCTCACGGGTTTCTATTGTTTTTACCCACAACTCTCTTAATTGTTAACTCACAGTCCACTCTTTCAAGTTCAGTTCGTCGTGCTTTTGAAGATGTCGCCCCCTGGCGTTGAGTTTGGGATTCATTGCTTTGTGTGTGTGTGTGTGTGTGTGTGTGTGTGTGCGCGCGTGTGCGCGCGCGCGCGCGCGTGTGTGTGTGTGTCATTCTCGGTTTTCCTCACAGGAAGATGCAGCAGGAGCAGCAGCCGCAGCGCACACGATGAAAGACGTATGTGTCTGTTTAGCTTTTCTTTCTACACGGAGTTGAGTTCATAAAATACAGAAGCGCAAAGTAAAATAAATCTTACACGTGAAGGATCTTTGAAGTATGCTGTTTTCAAGCCGTAGTTGTCCTTTGTGGAAGAATAAGCTGCGTCAAATACAAAATGCATGATAATCACTCGTGCTAAACGTTTTTTAAATAACAGATTTTTGATAGTCTAAAAGAAAATCTGAAGAAAAGAGCCACATTAAAGTGAGTTTCTTGTTATTGTTTTGAGGAACAAAGTATTTGCAGAGCTACAAAGTACTGCACTAAAATGTAAAATTATTATTATTAATTATTTTCCCATCAATGTGTATGTGTGGCCTTGATGAGAAATACAATGTTTTTGTCCAAAAAACAAAAACAATTTAACATGTTCTTGCTCCATCAGTACTATTCTTGTAATAAATTTTCTTTACCTTTACTGTGTTCCAGCAGCTACCTGCACAGAGCTGAACCTGGGCTACTGCAATGATCTGGGGTACTCAGCGTGAGTCATACTGCGTAGAAAGCCAAGCAAATGACAACAGAACAAAGACATTACCCCCAATTTGTTTTTTGAACCACATTAATGTTTAAATTCACATCAGCTCTTCTCGGGGATTATGCAAAATGAACACTTTTATACCTGTCAGTACAGACATGGGGAAGAATTACTTTAGGTACAATTTTTCTGCCTCTATGTTTAATACATTAAGTAGCAGATGGGTGCTGCCAACAAAATGAACTCAAGTACTTTAAGACTCAATAGGCAACATTGACCCTATCTGTAAAATACTTTATTTGTCAATTAGGGTTTATAATATATTTTTCAAACTGATTGTAGTCAATTATTTACCTCAGGAATAAATATTCAGAAGATGAAATGAATTGGAAATCTTCCTAGGAGTAGAGGTCCACTCCAAGGTTAGACTTTACAATACTCACAGAAACTGCAAAAAGCCCAAGAGCCACGTCTAAAAGGCTAAAGTTTCCCAGCACAGTTATAATAATACAAAATATGTATTGTTTAAATATGTCTTGCAGCCAGGACACAACCAAGGTTTCCTAAGTTGTATCTAAATAAACTACTTCCAGTGTCTTTTGCACATAATAACAGAGTAGAGATGTTTGGCTATAATTTGCAGCACTATGTTACTATGTAAGGCAAAAACTAAACAGCATCTTATCAAAAACATCTCATCTGTGATGATGCAATAGCTTAGCTCAGAGTTTAGTTCAATAAGACAATTATCTCAAACCCACCATCACATTCTTCAACAAGAAGAAAATAATAATATATGAACAAGAGTTGCAATGACTTAGTCAAATTTCAGATTTTATTCTGACTGAAGCGCTTTGCTGAGTCTCAAGAGAACTGTGCAGAGATAAATGTCTGGAAAATTCAAAGAACTGAAACAGCTGGCCAAGATTTCACCAACAATAACATGAGAAATGTATGGCTCTTGATAAAGATTTAGAGACTTTGTCAAGTTATTGCTTCTAACCATGGCTCCACAAACTATTGATGCATACGTAGGGTCTTTGTAAATATTTCCATAAGAGCATTCTTATCCCCCCATTTCTACAGAACCATATTCCCCAACATTCTTGGTCACCGGAGTCGTTTTGAGGCTGAGTCAGGAGCAGAGTACCTCCTCCTGAGTGTCATCCATGGTCTCCTCAATGGTGAGTGCTCCCCCGAGATCCGTCTGGTAGGATGTTCTGTGCTGGCCTCGCCGTGTCGGGACAACAAGATGATCAAACCGTGCCGCAGCACATGCGAAGCATTGAGAAAAGACTGCATGCACGCCTTTGAGGCCATAGAGATGGCCTGGCCCTACTTCCTGGATTGTGATCGCTTCTTTGCTGCAAATGAGGAGGGGTGTTTTGACCCGCTATCTGGACTGAAAGGTAAAAATCAGAGTCTTGTGCCACTTGGACCCTTTATGCTGAGGTAATGTTTGAAACCAACACAACCAGCCCTCTGTCCTCTCCCACATATTCCCGTCATTCACCCCTCCAGCCAGACAGGAGGTGACATTGTCCAGTCTCTCTCCCGAAGAACCGAGCACCATCATCCAGTTCATCTATGCCTCTAACGCCCAGATGTACAGCTTACTGAAGAGGACGGCAGCCAAGTGCTCCCACATCTCTCATGTCTACAGCATCGGACGAAGCACCGAAGGCAGAGATTTGTTGGTTATCGAATTCACTGACAACCCAGGACATCATGAGCTGCGTGAGTGAACAGCATCACACTGGTCTGACTTTTACAACAATTCTGTGAAAAAGATATTCTTCTGTTTCCGCTATTTAGTCACATGCAAATGTTTCCGGTCATCAGTCAAATCATCGACTAAATTTCTTTTTAGTATCATAGATAACCAAAGTAAATACGAAATGCAGTTTTCAAATAATTTTTTTATTGGAGGGGAAAAAAGCCATTCAGACCAGCCGGGTTTTATGTAACTACTTCCCAAACTTAATTAAGCTACATTTTGTAGCAATAATTACCATAGAGGATCTGTGATATTTGGCAATGAGTCTTCTACATGCTGTAAATGAATTTTGACCCACTCTTCTTTGCAGAATTGTTTTAATTCAGCAACACTTGGTAGTTTTTGAGCCCAAATGGCCTGTTTAATGTCATGCCAAAATGACACATTTGGATTTAATATTCCAACTTTGATGAGGCCAGTTCAAAACCTTTATTTTTTTTTGTTTTTTGCTAAGTTGGAGTTCGATTTTCTAATGAGTTCTGAACCTTATTACTGCTTTATAACCGAATTTTGACTGAGCTCAAGGTTACAGTTTTTTGGATATTTTCCTTCAAGACGTTATGGTTGAGAGCAGAGTTCAAGGTCCCATCACTAGCAGCAAGTTGTTCAGGTCTTCAAGAAGGAATGTATTTCAGAACATCAAACAGATTTAAATATTAGTCAAAGACAATGCAAGTAAATACAAAATGCAAGTTTTAAATGAAGGTGTTTATTGCTAAGAGAGAGAAAAAATCCCAACCCATATGGCCAAGATTTAAGTGTTTTTTATTGTGCTCATTTCCATTTTCGTTTTCTGCAGTGGAGCCAGAGATTAAGTTGATTGGCAACATGCATGGAAATGAGGTGCTAGGACGTCAGCTGCTCATCTACTTAGCGCAGTACCTGTGCTCGGAGTACACCCTGGGAAACCAACGAATTCAGTCCATCATTAACAACACTCGCATTCACATTCTGGCCTCCATGAACCCTGACGGTTACGAGGTGGCGGCCTCAGAGGTAGAGGAAAGCAATGACCCGGAGCTCTCCAACCAGGAAGTAAATATTGTTAACAAAACGAAGGACAAACCACCATTATCCGCTCTCAATCCTCTTTGGCTGCTGTGCTTCTTTTGCTCGTGCTTTTAACGTTGGAGAATGCAAACTTCTATCAATAATTTTTCTGACAGTCTGATCATCCCACTAGTCTGGGAATGATCCAAGCCTCAAATGATAAACCAATGTGGTCAGGATAAGGACAAATAAAATTCACAGATGACTTCTGTTTTCATTTTCAGAAATGTCTTCCAACAGGTTGAACACTTCAGCTGACTCTGGAAATTGCATGTTTCCAAAATGGGCACCAACACCTTTTGTGTTTTTCTGATGTTCTGCACATTCACTCATACATCAGACCTAATCATTTGCCTCCAATATCTGCAAGGACATTATTAGATTAACTGGTCATGTGCATGCTACAGTGTGTGTATTTACACCTCCAATCAGGTCAGATGGAAGCTACTGTTTGGAAATAAGGTGTTTCAGCCAGTTTGGGTCAGAACTGAGTCTCACATTGCATGGTTAAAATATTAATTTGATTTATCTTTCCTGGTTGACGGGCTGTGATCAAATTTTTAATTCATTAAGAGCAGCTACTTGAAATTTGTCTTTTGACATGCATTGCATGTGTGCTAGTAATTCCCAAAGAGTGTCTTAAATGGCAAAGTTTTGCTTTCTAGTCAACATCTGACATATAGAAGAGGAAACTGTTTCTATATTTTTGCATGTATATGGCAACATGCAGGGCTGTCCAACATGACCCCTCATTCATTTATATTTTTGTTTTCAAAGAGCCAGAGTTTTTATCATCTTTTAAAGTGGCCTTCATCAATAGTCCTCCAGTATTACAACATTTATCTATAGATTTTTAAACTTTTTTTTTCACCTGTGCACATAAAGTCTAGTTATTATGTTGGCTCCATAACATAAATAATAAAATAGAAGCTTAGCCCTTTATACACAATCTGAATCATTAAATGTTTGTAAGCAAAACATCTAAGTCAATAATAAGTTATCCAGAAGATTGTACTCTGCCAACCTGAACAAAACAAATGTGTCTCTGCTTTCATGTTGTTGTATTGGTTAAAGTCAACATCTTGTACTCAGTAGCATCTTCGGCATGTCCTTGATTGGAACCAACATAATTATGCTTTTCTGGCAGCTTTCTGATAATCATCTCATTTCAGCAAAATATTATTTTACAGGTAATCAAACTGATGGTAACGTCAATTTTGGCATATTTCATTGATTTAGCTAAGAACAACTTAAACTAATCATGTGTTTCTGCATCAGACTGCTACTAACAATACACCTTATAACAATTTCTAATAAAGTATTTGCTAAGTGCTCTGTATGTAGAAACTTGCTTTTTGAGGTAAGATTCCTTATTAAATAAAGCTATCAGGTAATGCTCCAGAAATGGGGGGAAGCATATACACAAGCTTTAAAATACATTCAGAAAACCTGGGGACACATACAGTAGATCAAGGTAACTTTAAATGACTGCAGAGAAATCTGGTTCTTTAAAAGGAAAATATAAATGTAAAAAAAATTAAAATATAAAGAAATTAGCAGTGGCTGAACTCTACAAATATGTAATCATGCACATAAATTATTTTTTCTTCTTGAGGAAAAGGCCTTAAGTAATAGCTTCATGTTTCCTCTTCGTCATTATGGATACATGGTCTTGTCTTCATGTTAACAATAGAACTAACATAGAGGTCTAAAATTCATCTTGTTGAAATTCTGACTAATACAGTTTACTTTTCTTCACATAACCACCGTTGCTACTTATCTTGCGTTAGCCCCACAGTTATCTTCCTCCCCATGCAAGACTTAACACATTTTAATGCCGCAAATCTTTTAGGGTCATTTGCTAAATGGATGGACGAGCGGACGGGCTAATGCCCAGAACCTCGACCTGAACCGCAATTTTCCCGATCTCACCTCCATCTTCTACCGGAACCGTCGCAGCAGGCACTACCGCATAGATCACATCCCAATCCCTGACTCCTACTGGTTTGGGAAGGTAGAAGAAAATGAAACAGCTTTTGTGTTGCGCAACTGCCTTAACACCCGACCTAAATCATGTAGTTCCAACTTTTGAACTGCAGGTGGCACCAGAGACCTATGCAGTAATGAAGTGGATCAGGTCACTGCCATTTGTTCAGTCTGCCAGCCTCCATGGAGGTGAGCTGGTGGTCTCCTACCCCTTCGACTTCTCTAGAGACTCGCATGAGGAGAAGATGTTTTCACCCACTCCAGATGAACAGGTGGGGATTAACGAAAAAAAACACTTTACTAACACAGCAGGGCGGGCAGATTGTCACAATGCTGTTTGTCTTTTTCCACTACCAATAATCTTCCAACGCTCAGATCTTCAAGCAGCTCGCTCGCACTTACGCGGACGCTCACGCCACCATGTCAAACAATGACACGGACCGGTGTGGGGCCTCTTTTTATCGCAACAGAGGCATCATCAACGGCGCTCTGTGGTACAGTTTTGCTGGGGGTGAGATACCTTCAAAGTGCGGCACATTTACTAACCCTAACCCCAACACACGTTCCCAACATTACCTGAACACCTCTTGTCTATCTGCAGGTATGTCTGATTTCAATTACTTACACACTAACTGTATGGAGATCACAGTGGAGCTTGGCTGTGACAAATTCCCCTCAGAGGCTGAGCTCTACCCAGAATGGAAAAGGAATAAAGAAGCTCTGCTCAGTTTTCTTGAGTCTGTAAGTGTCCACAGAATAAAATTAGCCTGTTAGGAGGTGCTACATTTGCTCAGTCCAGAACAAATATACTCGGTTGTGAGGGAATTTTTGTTGTGATTGTGCTCTTAACTCTCTGGACAGGTCCACAGGGGAGTCAAGGGTGTTGTGAGGGATACAAATGGAAACGGTATAAAAGGTGCAACTGTCTCTGTCAGGGGGATTAGAAAAGATGTCACTACAGGTAAAAACACAAATCCAAAGTTACAATAACATGCCTGCGTTTCTGTTTGTGCAGAAAAAACCCCATTTTGTTGAATTTTACAATTTCACCATTTCTGTTCATTTCACCTTAACTCACTTGCAGCTGAGGATGGAGATTACTGGAGGCTGGTGAATCCAGGAACTCACATCCTGACCGCTACTGCCAAAGGTTACTCAAAGGTCAGCAAGAGGGTTTATCTGCCTCACAACTTGAACAAGGCTGGACAGGTCAACTTTGTCTTAGAGAAGGTTTGTATTCTTGACTTCTTACTTTGTACTTTGTATTTTAAAGTTTACAGTTTCATTCAAAGGTTTCCAAACTCTAATTGTTTGGGGTGAACTAAAAGTACTACTACTACTACTACTACTAATAATAAAAATAATAAATACTCTTTTGTCTTCATTCTACAAGATTAAGAATAATTTAGCATTTTCTTTAGTTTTAATTCATTCATTTCAGTAGCTTAGAGATGTGCTTTTTTTCTATGTAAATATTCTCTGCAAAATCAAAATAGTTATATTTTGATATAACTATATATAACAAAATATAACTATCAAAATAGTTATATTTTGATTTAGCTATTCAATGCATAGAGGACATTTCCATCTTCTATGCATGTCATTTGCTGAGTGAAGTTGCTTGATGCCTATTTGATCACTTGACCTCTCCATTTTTCACACAAACAGCTTCCCGTGGAGCCAGACATAGATGACCACCTCTTCCCCATGGCAGACAGCTGGGATCGATTTGACCCCTATAACCAGTTCGAGCACCATGGCGAGCCAGTTGTCACCGAGGAAGGAATAGAGCGGCAGGAGAAGCCGTGGTGGTGGAACTACTTCTCCCAGTCTGGCATGTCATCTCCAAACTGGCTGCTGAAAAATGTATAGACAGATGTTGGAAATATGAACATCCAGATGTGCTGACACATAAGAATGAATGGACTTATGTCCAGTCTCATCTGTACTTCCAGGGGCATCTATGCACCAGGAGCTGTAACACTGATGACATCAGTCACCAAAAACTTCATCAGTGCATTTTCAGAAGATTTGAAATGACATACTTAAGCTTTTTAGCAAATATTTTTCTGTAGCTGCATTTAACTTGGGTTGAAAAAGTTATATTAAATAGAAAGGATATGCATAGTAGAGACACGAGTAGAAACAGGCACCTGATAGGATAGTATTTTCATTTCCATTGAGCAGCAGATTGAAATATTCCAGATTTTAAATTCAGGTTGGGCAATATTTCTAATATCATATCAGAAATGCTAAATTTTCTTCCGTTTTTGTCTGTTGTTCTGTAGCTAAAAGGCAACAGTGGCACATTTAAAACCATTTAAACCACTATAAAGCTTCTGCACTACTTCTGCTTTTGATAAAAGCAGTTCTGCGCCATCACTGTGTGAACAGTAAAATGGTTTGCTTTGAGTCTTGTTCCAGGTCATAAAAAAGTAAATAAAAGTCTATACATATAAAATTCTGTCACATATTTTATTCCGAGTTATTTTATTAAAAAGTCTAAAGATTCTTGAATTGCCTCACTTTGGTCAGCAGAGGGCGAGAAAGAATAAGTGATGACCCCAGGTATAAGCGCAGTTATTGGAGAATCAAAAGGTTTAAAGTTTAGCGCGTCAATGTGAATTTAAAATCTCACTATTGAGTGTCTGACAAACTGAAGATGCAGAAGAGCGTAAAAAAAGCTTTATCCTTTGCTGTGACTTACCCACACTGATCCTCTGGGTAAAAAACACAGGCGAAATAGTGTATTTCCTGAGCTAAAGTGAGAACCAAGAATATGGTTTTGTCCATGATGTTGATTTCTATCCTGTAAGTTTTCCTTAGGACCATTTCACATTGAGATTGGCCTATTGGCTCCAGAATCCAGTTATTGTTGAGTGAGGTCTCAGAAACCCTTTTCCTTAAAATTTTAGATTTTTGTTCATGTTTCAAAGATCCTGTGATAATGACTTTTGGTGTACTTTACACGTAGTGACTTCAGTCAATTCAATTTTGAACAGAAGTGATTTGTAATAATAATATGTGACTCTATATTTGTCCTGTCCTGGAAAGTAAAATACAATGTAAGATATTCCAATAAAGCAGTAAAAACAAATCTTCCCATCCTCACACTAGGTGAGGTAATCAAACTTATAAATCATTTGACCAGATATATTCAGATATAAAAGAGGTTGTTTCATTTTGAAGCTTTCATGATCATAGAAAGAATTTGAAAAACTTCACTTGCATTTTAACTGTATTTTATGTGAATGTCCTGTCTGTATGAGGGAACTTTAAGTGTTTAGAAAATATTACCTGTAATTAAAATACGCAAAAGGTGGATCAGTCTTAATAAAAGTGCACATTGACTCACTACCAACTAACTTTACCTATCAAATGTTAGAGTCTGTATCCATGGTCGTGCTAAACTAACACACATATCACACTTGCATTATAAAAATATCTACCCAAAGGTCATCTTGTGTAACAAGTCTGAACCGGAAGTGATCCACGCCATTGCAGTAGACAAGCGCTGCGCAAAGCATAGATGAACCATGACTTCGGCGCCAACAAAAAGAAAGTATATTAACACAATTGACCAATGTGCAAGAAAAATATATAACAACAAAACCTCTGCTGTGGGAAACGACCTCTACGAGACAGTTACATGTCAGAAGATGTGAGCAAGCTGTCTCCGACCTCCTGCACGAACTACGCGGCCTGGACGCATGCAAACGGCTTTGTAAAGGACGTAGGAACAACTTTTCCAACAAGATTCTGGTGACTGGCAGAGTAAGTACCTGTAGTCGTGACATACACGTAGGCTACATGTCCGTCGTAGCTAGCAGATGGAAGCTATATTAGCTATGCTAATTTTGGTAGTTCGACGTCTTCGGAAGTAAGTACAGTAAATATCACAGCTATTTGTCTTAGTATTACACAGAGATGAGCATAATGTTCAAAAAAATATAATCGAGTAATGTACTTAAATTGTAAAGATATGAAAGAAGGCCAGAGCTAGTTCTAAACTTGTGGCTTGTTTATTGTTGTCGCAGCTAATCCATGACAACTGCCGGTGTTATAGATTAACTGGTGGCTAAATTAACTTGGTGGCGGCATCTGGGAGAGACAGGTGTTTCTGTGGGCGTGGCTTTTTAGGACCCCTTTACCGAACCAGGAAGTAAATAATGCGATAAGCTTAAAAAACTAAAAAGGTTTATTTATGTGTTGCTTCAGAGGTTGAAACTCATCAAAGATCGTAATAGTAACATGTTATAGTTCACTTACAAAAGACATGGCTACCGCAGATCTATGTGGCAGTGTCATTTCTTCTTTATTGTTGATATATTTTCTTGTAATTTAACTAAACATCTTTATTCTTTTCATCAAGTGACCCTAATACTCAACTATAAGAGACAATGCTGAAAAAACAATTGTCTTATATACTTTTACATCAGAAACAGGTTAAAATCTTCACTCAAACTGAGATTCTGAAAGTGTCACCAGTTAATCCAGGTTTGCTTCTTAAAGCGCGAGGTGTCCGTTAGATCAGAATCAATAACAGTTAGGATTATTGGACTTCCGTCGGCGGATATAGTTTACTGGATAAAACAGCGCTCTCGGAGCTCAGTGACCGCTGGTACGAGTCCAGTTAGAGATGTCGTCTGATTCACTTTTTGGACCAGTTTATTTTATTGTCTAAAAAAATAAAATTCACTTGCTGCCAACGTTTTGGAGGTAAAATTGTTTAACAGGTTTGCCAGGCAAACTTTTAACTGTAAGGATATTGTGAAATTACTAAATTGCACAGCTTTGCGTCTGCGGCCCAGTTAAGGTGCAAACAAAATAATGTGGCTTCCATTAAATGAGCAAGGAATTAGTTTGCATGATATCAGAACTGTTTACATTTATTGACATGTTTGCAGAACATGTCAGTCAATATAATACCGAGAAGATGTAAAATAATCGTCAGTACTCTAACAATGCTGGGTGATGGTAGAAATTCTTACAGTTAAGCACAGTCTCCTCTTGTAGTGTGGTATATTTTGGTATATTTCAATATATTCTTGAATATTTCTTCACATACAAAGAATTATTATTGTTTTGAAGAGATCATAGAGAAAGAGACATTTTCTAACATGTTGCAGGATCTTAGCCAAAAACACACACTAAGCTAGAAGTGTTAAGCAACTCACATTACAGGTACTTGCGTCAATTCCAATGTTTTTCTAATCAGTGCTGGTTACAGAAAGCAGAAACCTTCCACTTAGGTTTACATTGTGGCTGTCTTATGTTAATTTCATGAGATGAAATTAATTTATTCTGGTGAACCTGAATGTGAATGGGATTGTCGTGTTACTCATTGATCTGGTTATGCTCAAATGCGGTGTTTTGGAAGCGCACTGAACGCTGCTCTGTAGAAACTTGTTTTGAAACATAATTTTCACGTGCAACATTAAACATATTTGCTTCAAATGGGATTTATAGTAAAGTTTTGATGATGGTTTTGTCACACAAGTAGCATTTTTCAACAGGCATCAACACAGCCACCTACAATTTAGAAACATCTGTGGTGCCCATAGGTTTCAACCAGTTAATTTAGCCACCAGTTAATCTATAACACCTGCCAAGATGGCTGTCAGTTACAAAGTTTGGAAATGTGACATGACATCACATGAGAACTATGTAAGCCAAATTTTATTCAGCACAGTAAATTTTTTTTGTGTTTTGATAATGACATCTTAACCACTGGTTTGTTAGCATTGAGCCTTCTGTTTCTGTTAGCGCTGAATGCTAGCTTCTAGCTGCCTTCTTGAGGATATAACTGTACTGCATGTCTTGGAAATAATACATTTTCTTTGTTTTAGCAATTTTTGGCGAACACATGATCTATGCATTCAGTGACTTTCTTGGCACTCCCATTAGCTAACTATTTAATTATGTCAAGGCATTGTTTACTTCATTCATATTGCGGTAGCATTAATATTTTAATATGTGCCTGACATGCTACCCTATTCACTGTAGATAAACTATGCTCCATAGGGTAGGTAGTTGGTATGAATGGAGAGGACTTCTTTCTTCTTTCTTTCAGGTTGCTTTAAAAAAATACATGTCTTTAGTGTTTATTGGTATGTAAACAACATTTCATTTACTGTTCCTTTTTAGTTTTTTGCATTATCAACAAAATCTGCTTTCAATATTAGAGCCGGGAAAACATAAAGATGCATATTGCATTTGTAGGTTTTCTTTGAAAAGTGATTTTTTATTTTTTTGCATCATGCTATAATTATCTCTGTTCCAAAGCAACATGCTCCCAGATGTCTCCTCCTTATGTTTCTGAAGTGAGTTTCCATCTGGCACACTTCCACCAAGGCCACAGACTTTCCTTTTCTCTCTGGTCTCCCCAGTACACTATGTAGTCACTTTCAATCTAACTGCATTGGTTTCTCTAACACAACACTTTTTAACACTCTGCATATATAATGCAAATACCACACCACTTTGCTCTGAACCTCTTCTATTCCCCTCCTTTACTTTGGTTTCTTTTTTCACGTTCATCTCTGTGTCAGTCTGTCTTTCTTTCCTGCAGCTATCTAGCTGCTATGCCCCAGCAGTAGACGCCTGCTCAATGTGGCAGAGATGATTTGTTTGCTTTGCAATTATTTTCCATCAGTGGAGACAAATGGATTCATACTGCATAGAAAACCCACATAGACAAGGCCAGAGTGATGAATGCACTTGAAACCAACTGATGTCCACTCCCCATAAGACAAAGTAGAGCCTTTTGATGCAATAATGCGTCAAAAGAATTCATAAAGCAATTCATGAATTGCTTTATGAATATAGGTACAGGATAATCACAGTGATATATGTAGTTTGCAAACAAGACAAACTTCATATGTAGATGTGTGACTAATTGTATCTAGGTTGTTGTTATCTATTAGTGGTGTCATTCCTTTGCAGATTAACAATACTGTTCAAACTGTAGGTCATTGTTTTATTGTTGTTTTGTTTTGGCAGAAATTAATGTTACCACTTCCTAAAAGTAAAACAATACAGGTATGGTAAAAAAAAAACAACTCATAAAATGTTGACCAGTTACAATAGCACTTTGTTAAAACTACAAAAATATATTATTTATTACAAAGTTAGTCATAGTTTCATCAATATCAATCGCTATTATCAACAATCTGAGCACTAACTTCTTTCAGTCAGGAAGTCTAATTACAAGCTTTAGAGAAAGGAATAAAATAAATAGCATCTGATTCCAGCAACTGCATGAACAAAAACATACACAAAATGTTACCTATTCTATACATTTTCACAACTGCTCTGTTTGGGTTTGAGTTTTGTTGCAAAGTAAACTGTGAAATTAGAACTTTTTTGTACAAATTTGATCTTGCTTCCAAATTTTGCCACGGTCAAATCTTTGAGACAGTATTCTACAACCCAGTTCGTAAAGTCATTCTGATATTCTTCTATAGATTTTCTTTATCGGCTACATTCTGCCATATATTTTGCTCTGCTAATTAGCTAAACCACAGAAACTTCTGCCAAACAAAGCAGTTGTGTACAGTGATGTTATTATGGCTTTTGTAGATATCCACAACAGAATTTATTTATCTAGATTTGGGTACACATTGTGTCCTCAAACAGTACATGGCCAACTATATGCTTATAATTGTACTCAAAAATTACTGAGAAAATGTTTTCTCCAATGTTTCTAACCTTTTGCATTTTTAAAGGAAGCTTCATAAACAGACTTGATGTGATTAGTTCTTTCTGTTTGTTTTATAGAACAGAAATACACAACTACACTGCAGACCTTTGTCTATGAACTTTCAAACTATCCTCAGTTAAAGAGATTAACCTTTTCCTCCTGACTCATGTCTTCTTGATTTTTCCCTTTCTCCTACCTCTGGTCTTCTTTCTGCTGTTTAGCCTTGTCTCCGCATTTGGAGTGTCTGGTTTGACAACTCCTTGTCCCGTCTCACCCCTCCTCTTTTTGCCTATCCTTTGCCCTCCCTCCCTCCTTTTATACGAAGGGCAGGTACAGGGGTCACCAATTACTCTAAGAGGGCTGAGAAAGTTGTATGGGCTCTGCCCTCGGGGCTGCCATGTTGCATTATCATCAGCGAGATTGCAGGTACGCTGCAGCCACTGGCTCCCGGCACAACAGCCACAACCTTAGCCTGAGCAAAAGATTGTATAGGCTCAGCTAGATTCAAACTCTTCTCATGCCTGAGTGGTCGGCTGGCTCCTAGTCTGCCTCCTTCTCTTACTGACCTGCTGGGCAGAACTAATACATGCCTAGACTTTGGAAAACTCGGCTTTGTGATCATATGCACAAGGACAGTATGTACATATTTCACTCAGCCTGTCATGATAGTGTAGATAAGAGTGGATTTAGGTCTTTGTATGTTTTTATAGTTTTCCAATACATACAAAAGGCACTGTAAAGAATGGGAATAATGGGAATCAAGGAGTATAACGTTGATCATGGAGTACTATGATCAACTGGATTGCAAGTACTTTGCATAGGTACCAAAAACATTGGGGGTTATGTTCGATGGCATGTAAAAGAGATTTTAGACTATTTATTGACCTGAAGCAGTGACATCTGCAATTACTGTTAATTGGGCAGTGACTGAAGAATGTTGATGTCTTCAACAAGGGACAAGTATGTTAACAGTCTGTTTTAAAAAAAAAAGGTTATCAACAAATTTCAGCATATTACACTAAGAATCATCAGCTCTTCATCACCCCTATTTGTTTTGACATTAGGCCTGTTCAGGCCTATTTATTAACACAAATCCTAGCTGGTCCAGATATAAATGGACAGATTTAAACCTGAGGGTTTACACCTGACATTAAAAACCATCAAGAGCAATTAGACCTCAGCTACCTGCTCAGGATGCAAATGGACACGTTGCCATGTCCCACAGGGGACGTCAAACAAGTAACAAATGGTCCATCAGGACATCTAGTGACGCTTCGGTGAGATCACGAATAAATTTTGTCTACATTAATAACATGATACACATTTACGTAATCAGAAAAGTTATCAGCCTAATTATTTAACAAAAGCCAAAATGAGACAAGCAAAGTATCACAAAACCTAAGTCCCTTTTCACATAACACTTTAAGCGGGGACTTGTTTTCTGGGAAGCCTGAGGGTGAACATGATCTTGAAGTCTACCTGCTCTGATGTGTCTGAGCTGCCAAACAGTAAGGGACATCCCTGTAAGTTGATTTATAAAAAGGCAAGCTGGTGTTGTTGCCCAAAAGTGTGACATAGCACCCATGGTAAACCGGTCAAAGACAGATCAGATCAGCAGACTTCATCCATGGGCTGTTTCTTCAGCAGCAATTATACTTCACAATAGAACTACATCAAAATGGGTTCTGCTGTGAAGTAGGGGGCAAGTGGAAAAAAAACAGTAGCTGTGTTTCCAATACAAATAATGACAAAACTCTTTTGACATTCTGCTAATGTTGAAAAAACACAATTTTGCAGTTGGGGTGTTTCCATTCAATGAAAAATGCACTTAAAAATCGCGTGAATAAGTTTGTACACGCAGTAAGTAATTATAGAATATGCCAGGCCATCATCCTCCTACCACTTGCTGTCTATTTCTTCTTTTCTGCCTGTAGTAACATCTGGTTGTTGATCACATGTCTGTGATTCAAAAAAAAGTGTTTACATTGCAGTTTTGCTAAATACATAAATTTTTATACAGCCGAAAAACCACCTCAAACTAGCGGCAAAATTATTTAACAAAAAAATGTGACTTTTTAAAAAAATGTATGCGTTTCTATTAACAAATTTATTTTTGGAATTCCAGTTTGTACAATTATATGGTCAGTGGAAATGCAGGTATTCTTGAAAGAAATGGTTCGCAATAGAACAAAAGGATAATTATCTTCTTTTGTATGTAAAGGAACAGCACCTAATTTTAACAAGGGTGCAAAAACAATTCAGATCAGTAGTATTCTTTCAGTGTGAACTGGCATGATTTGCTTTCATAGTGAAGACAGTGGCGCCACAAATGATCAATGAAAATGACTTGAGTGAAGTTCTGCTCAATCTGTCCTTAAGTGCGTTCACACCTGTGGTCTTTTGGTCAGGGCAGACAGTACTGTCAAGTCTGAGTGGGGCATTACAAAGATTAGACTAGTCAGTTCTCTTAAAAGTCAAACAGAAAATAGCAGTTTTTGCCTCCAGCTTGAGGAAATTTCTAGACTTGGTGTGACAGATGGTGAAGACTTCAAAGCCCTTTCAAAAACCTAGAATGTGCCAGTGTTTATATCCTATCTCCATTGTTTTTTTGTTGTTGTTTTTTTTCAAATCCAGCAGTACAAATCTTCTGGTACATTTAGAGGCCCAGCCCAGTGTTGTTTTGTCCGGGGTCATCAGAAGCTGCTCAGCCAGTTGGAGTTGAAATGGCTCCTGAATAGAAAATCCCAAAGTCTGCTTCAGCACGCTCAGCCAAACCCCTCCGTAATTGCAAAAACAGCACTTGGTCCAGTAATAATGGGTGCACGTCATCTCCAATCCCTAGTCGACCTGTCTGTCCACACCACAGTGGCAGCAATTACACACTCAGGCTCTACCCTGGATGTGCGTAAAGGCAGAGAAACAGTAGACTTTGTGTATGTGCATGAGGGGGAGGCAGGTTACAGGGTGCATGAGAAACTGAAAGACGTGTTTAAGTACACTAGAAAGAGCAAATACAGACGTGCTTTCAAGGGAAATTAAACTTTTTTTTTACATACATTCGTATTTTGCTGTAAGATGTCAACAGTGAGACCTTTAGTAGTTTATCCTTCAAACAGCTGCAGCATTTGCCTTTTGGATTTTCCAGCTTGTTGACAACAGAGTCGTGAAATGTCAGAATTAAATTGGCGGATTAAATCCAGACAAGCAAAAATAAAGGAATATGTTTCATCAGCACTAATTCAAATACCAACAAAGCTTTGAAACTAATGTGGCCAATTTCTTCCTAAAGTCTCTGAGTCACTTCCTTTACTAAACATCCTCATGGCTACCCATCCATGACTCCTACAATGGCCATCACAAGGATTAACTGAAACACCGACTGATCTTTCCTGTTACGCTGCTATTGTTTTATTTGATTTTTCCCACAGGAGCATGACGAACTGGTGTCGAGGTAGACAATGGAACAGAGCCATGGTCTGACCCCAAAACTAATTTGCCAGCTTCGCTCTTTTAACAAGTGCCAGTTTCATCAGTGCTGAGTTTGTTTATCTCCTCTCCTTCCCTTTATTTGCTGCGATGTTCTTCATTCTGAAGCGCAGAATGAAGAACATCATTCTAATCTCTTATAAAAAGAGATTAGGATGTTTTGAAAAAGTTCCTGAGCTCTTCCCTTTGCCTGATACTATTCCTGGCTAGTCTTTTGCCAATAAATACTGTAGATGGCATACTTTTTTTTTCTTTCACATAATTTTGATCTAATAATTCTACAAGACATGTAGGACCAATTTAAAAGAAAGAAAAATGGCTTTTTAGCTAGCTAATTAGGATTTGAGCTTCCCATGCTGTACTCATGTATTTGTGATAATCTCTTTTTAATATTGCTCATGATTTCTAAAGGCAGAATCTGCTTTTGATTTGGTAAGAGTGCCATTGTTGCCATATAGTTGTACCACAACAGGCAGTGTCTGGTTTCCGAGGGGTCAGAGGCTGGGACGGAGTAGCCGTAAGCACCATCAATACGTGTGAAATTTGACACAGCTCTGCACCATTTGTGTGCGATTATGCTGATTTCCTAGGGCAGCTTATGTCGGCAGCTTCTCACAGACAGATAGCTACACCTTGTAGAGATATTCGTTTACAGGAAAAACTGGTGTGCCAGTTTAGAACCTGATACTTTTAAATAGGCCTTAAACTAAAAGTTCATGATAGTTTTATTAGTCAGATTGTCTCTGCTTTTTAGGTTTTGCAATAGGCTAACCACGTGCATAAGTAAAAGAAGACAAACATTGGGTCCAGTCGTGGAATTATGTAATCTAATTTATCTTTGGTCTGAAACGACTCAGGAATGAATGGCTGAGGTATTACTGAGAACTAGGGCTGGGCAATATGGCTCTAAAACCTGCAACAGTATAAGGTTTTGATGTCAGTTTATATCAATAATTTTTGATTATCTTTTTGTTTTCAATATCAAACACTGTCAAACTGGTGTTGTGACCTTTCCTCTTTTATCCACATTTCCGTTGTAATTTTCTCCTTTCATTCCATTCCACCCCGTTCTTTTTTATTTTATGTCATGTGGCACAGTGACGAAACTTAAAACTGCTCCCACGTACTCATGCTTACTATGTGTATTCTGTGAATCACGCAGACTCCGCTCACACTGTCCACGGTCAGTTGAGATTTCATTGTCAAGCGTATTGATTGCCTACGTTTTTGGTGAGAAACTCACTAATTTCCCACAATCCACATGGATACTAGCAAGTTTGATGAGCTAGTTGGGCATCTAGCCATGCTTCTTCTCCACCAGGCCAGCCCCCACACACCTGTCAGTGTGGAACTGAGAGTGGCAGTCACGGTACATGTCCTTGTGAGTGATTGCGCTGGCTCTGTCTTATGTCACATACAAAACACCTTGTTGTTTCTTGCCAAGCAGTTTAAAGCGACTGATTGTCAGGCATATGCAGGTGTTGTGTCCTCTGTGGTTCCTTTGCTCTCCACTGGTTCATTCTGTTACACTCCACCCATGATTGCCTCCCTGCAAGTCACACATTTGAATCTTTGTAAGTTTGTCTTGGTTTTCTTAATTAAATCAAATTTTTTCATAGAAAAAATCTGATTCACCGATGCCTCATATTGTCTGCATTTGGGTCCAATTAAATCTGCATTATGAAAAAAATGCCTTAGCAATTTCACTACATACTGTAAATACAACCCAATAAAAAGCATTATTCTGGTACTTCTCATTGCAGTTAAAAATAGAAATGAGCAAAACTAATAGCGGAAGAAAACAAATAATTGTCAAATGATGCATTTGTGGGGAAAAAAAAAGTCAAGATAAATTTATTTAGTCATTTACCGAGCAAATGGGATTATTTATTTTGAATCCTTACAGGCATCTCTGATTTACTCATGGTTGGACAGTCAAAAGCTTCACTCAAGATAGTTTTAAATATGTCTGATTCACTGATGTTAAATCGGGGTGACAAAGTCAAATGCTCGAGTTGAGATGTCATTCAATATAAATGTCAGTACATGCAATAAACATTTTAGGCTATTCTCAGCACTCCACTTGGCATTGTCTCTCTTATCTGTTCTTTGAGGGAGTGCTCTTAGCTTATCTTTACAGTGTTCAGTCATAACTGTTTCATCTTTCCCTCCCTTCAACCTTCATTCTTTTAGCTTTTGTAGGTGGAGGTGAAATAAAATGCATTTAAGTGGTTGTGTCCCTGAGGCATTAGATGTTGTGCTTCATTCTGTTGTAGCTCAAGATCATTTTACTTCTATTCCTTATGCAATGCTGAGAAATAGTGCATGCAATATTGCTATTAGGTACACAAATGTAAGTCCATTTGTGCTCTGCCTAGAAAAGAACTGGAACCTAGCATTTGACAACAAAGGATAAGTTTTTACCAAACTTATTTTTTGTACAAAAGTGTAGCTATTTGAACATTATCCTTGTCAAATTGATGTTTACGTGTTCTCTTATCCAGAATTAATCCTTATTTGGATTCAACCAATCATACATATCATTATGAACTTCCTAACTGTGTTCTGGTTCCAATTTTGCTGCCATAATAACTCTGGCCCATCGAGGCATGGACTCTGCAAGATGAATGAAAGTGTGCTGTTGTATCTTGCACTAAGATGACAGCAGAACTTGAGTGGGACCTCCACGGATTGGACTTATTCGTCCAACCATGACCACATCCTGGTGGAACACTGGACAAGCTCTGCACCCTCAGCGGGGTCCTGGAGGGTGCAGTGGGGTGTGCCCAAGCAGTCTATATGTGTCATGTGGACTTGAAAAAGGCATTTGACCGTGTCTCTCAAGTAGTGTTATTGAGGGTACTTCAGGAGTATGGGGTACAGGTCCTTACTATACCCCATACAGTAAGGTCACTGTAGGTCCAGTGCCAGACCAGAGTTGATCCATATTGCTGGCAATAAGTTACAAGTTACTCTCATATGACTTAAGCTCTTTTCTGGTAAGACTTGGATTTCAAAGGCTATCCTTTGTCATAAACTCCGTACATACCCTTTAAGAACAGAATTTCTAGAAGCAGCCTCAGTGTTGAGGGAATCCATTTTAGTGTCTTCGGATCAGGTCTTTACGTTTTTGCAGATGATGAGGTCCTACTAGCTTCATGAGATCATGATCTCTGGGGGGAGCAGATCACAGTTGAGTGTGAAGTGGATGAGGATCAAATATGAGACGGTAGTCATGAGCCAGAAAAGGGTAGAGTGCCTTTTGGGGTCAGGGATGAGGTTCTGCTTTGGTGAAGAGGGATTTATGAAGAGGAGCTATGTTCCTATCCCCATCAATGATCATGAACTCTGGGTAGTGAATAATAAAGATTGTGGATACAAGCGACCGAAATGAGTTTTGTCCGGGGGATTTCTGGGTTCTCTATAAGAGATAGGGTGAGAAGATTGGTCATTCATGAGGGGCTCAGACTAGAGCCGCTGCTGCTCTTCCTTTGAGAAGAGTCAGTTTAGGTGGCTCGGGTATCTCGTCATCACCGGGAGAAAATCCAAAGGAAGCTTTAGGGACTATATTTCTTGGCAGGCCTGGGACCGCCCTAGAGTAGGCCCAAGTGGTTGGGTCGAGGGAAGTCAGGGCATCTCTACTTAGACTGTTGCCTCCCCGATCCGACCCCAGAAAAGCATAAGTTAATGGATAGGTGGGTGTGTAAGAGGCCACACTGTTATGCCTGATCAGTGCATGTAGTTATATTGCTATTTGTTTGAACATACACGTTAGTGCCAGATGGTATTTTCGTAAAACTGTCAGCAAAGATCAGCTGTTTAGTTACAAAAGTAGGTCACTTTCCAAGGGAAATGTGTAAATTTAGCTTTTTCATTGAAAGAAATAATGAAAAATGAAATGGGGGAAAAAGACCAAGCTGATTAGATTAAAAATGTTTACTATTGAAATAAAAATCACTGAGGTTATAGTAGTAGTAGCCAATGCTGTTCGATTCAATTTATTCCAGAGGAGAATGGATTACCCGACTTGTCCTTGGTAGAGAATCTGTGCTTTTTAGTTTGTATGTTCTGCTTCCTTATTGAATGTTTTATTGTTTATTTATAGTGTGGAGGTCGTAAACAGCGCCCCTGTAAACAGTGGCATTCAGAGCATTAAGTGATCTAACATTGTACTTCTGCACAGTTACAACCTAGATCCCATGTAAATGGACCAAAAGTCTACGACCATGATGGCTCACTAAATGCACACCAAGATCATTGGCCTTGCTCTCTATAATGCCAGGCTTTGTTGGTCATGTTTCCTCAGGGAGAATAGGAAAAAAGCAGAGGAACACTTTAAAAGTCAGCAAGGAAGAGAGAGAATGAGAAAAAAAATCCCTGAAGGCAAATGGCAAAAAACATCAGGGCCGTTAGACGGAGCTACTTTAGCTGTCATGCAAGAGTATGTGAACGCACCAGTGAACGCACGCTGTCAGCATCACTGAACACACACAAACAGCCAAGATGGGGACAAGCTTTATTATCAGCTTTATGGTGTGTGAAACATGCTCACTTAAAGCTCAAATTGTTGCTGGGTATCAAAAATCTGTACCAGATCATCTTTAGAGCTTTTTATAGTTATTATTTTGGTTTTGTCATCATTTATGACTGTTAAGGCAAAGAACCTTAATCCTGCACAATTTGCTCTGTAATTTGAAGTAAACTGACAAGTTGAACCAAGCAGCGTAAACTCTCAAGAGGTATTTGCTTTGTCAAAGCCGATTAGAGGGAGGCAGATGCTCTGGGATGACATGAGATGCCACTGAACAGAGCCGTTGGCCGCCGCCTGTTTGCCATGAGATGCGTTAACACAGACAGAATGAAGCTCAAAATATTAAAGAAAAAAGAAGAGAGAGAGTTGTGTGAGAGAACTCAACCATCTTTTTAAGGATTCCCGTTTAATTGCTCTGCCAGGTCTTCTCTTGTAATTTTGTTTGCTTGTCCCGGCATGTGTGAGGCTTCAGTTTAAAAGCTGTGTACACAACCATGTTTGTTGTAATGGCAGTATGTTAGGGACACGTCTGCATCGTTTATGTACAGCATGAATGCGAAAGAGCTTGTGTTCCTCTTTTGTGTGTGTGTGTGGGTGGGTGGGTGGGTGTCTGTGTGTGTTGCAGAGAAACACTTTGGTGCATTTTGTCGTTACTCATCACCATGGAAGATCACACAACACGATGTGACAATGCAGAGCGCAGCTCAGCAAGTGGTGCTGGGATTTTAATTGATGTTAAAACCACCAAGTAGTTGAAGCATTAACGGGTAACACATACTGAGGATAGGATAATTTTTACAGGAATGTTTTATACAAATTTTTTAAGTATAAAAAAATACACAACAAATGAATTGTATTCTTAAGAGAAAATGTTGATTTAATAGAATTTAGCCTCTTGTGAAAGTTTTAACAAATTCCCTCATATTTCTTTCCTAATTAGTGACTTAAGCAATTTTAAAGCTTAAAATAACGGGGTTGCTGTATAAAATGGGTACAAAAATTATCAATGTAACATGAAATTAATTAACACATTAGCATATATCAGACTCTGAAAGTTAAAAAAAAATCTCCTGAAGCTTTATTTTAAGTACTTTATGAGGTTTGAAGTTTGAGCTATTTTAAAATAAATATAAATGCCACAAAATTTACTTAACCAAAATCAGATTTTCTGCAGATAATGCTCACAGGTTGGACATCAAAACAGACTTGTACACATTTTGTAGCATTAGAACCAAAACATCCAATACATCTTATTGTGGTTTTACTTCATAAACCAGCGCACAATAATGTAGAATTGTGAAGTCTTAAAAGCTTTGCATACATTTGTATGAAATCCTCTTTATCCTGAGACCCTGAAGTAAAATCAGTTCAACCAACTGACTCTGGTCAGATGAGGGGGAAAAAAAAGTTGCAATATATAGACACTTGTAGACAAAATCCTATGCAGAAGTCTGTATTACCACTTGTAACGTAAGCTATTTCAGTTTGGTAAAGAGGTTTATTCATGGGTGTGAGCAACACCATTAAAGCTGTACTCTTCCATTTCACCCTTTTCAGTTTTCCCTTGAGCTGTTAAACAAGTTAAAGCCAAATCCTCTGCATATGACCTTCTTTAATCTTGCAGTAGACTAAAAGTGAGCCTCTGTTAGCATTAGGCATTGAGCTTATTACATGATGATAAATCTCTCATGCTGAGTTAAATCCTTTGAATTGACAATGCAGAGGTTCAACAAGGCAAATAAGAATAGCTCTACCTTAGCCTGTCAAAGCCTAGCCTGCCGGCTATTGAAAAAGACACCTTTAGGCTCACTACAAAGCTAATATTAGCTTAGCATTAGCGTTAGCAAACAGTGGGATTAATCAGGCTGCTGGGCTGTCAAAACGCATAACTGCATGCTTCCAAGGGTTCCTTTGGAGTTATAATCCTGGGTCTCGGCAGGCGATGACCTCATGGGCTGGACTGGTGCCTGTGGGAGGATTGTCTAGCAGGCCACGCATACAGATTTGCAGTGTCTGTGTGCGTGTGTTCTTCATGGCTGATGGTTTTATTGAGGACTATGCTAGGGAGAGAACAGTGAAACTGGCGAGTTGAACTTTTCAAACGTGTACTGGAACAGAGCTCCAGCTGTTTTGTTTGGGCATTTTTATACTGTGTCTCATAGAGATACAGTGTGTGCAGGCCCCAGGATATGGGTGCAATGATATTTCAATTGTCCCCATGCCACATTGCATCAACGGTGTACCATGTTTTTCCTCACAGCTACAAGATAATTGAAAAGGTTAACCTGTCAGTTTTAACTTATGTTATTCGTCTTTACTCAGACTAAAATAGTGGTGAGACATCTGTGACTGCCAAGATGGCACGCTCACTTGAGTCCTTAATGACCATAAGGGCGTCACTCAGAAATGACAGTGCTGCTGTAAAGCAAGGCACATAATATAGGGGAAGGTTACCATTATTCTGTCCATTTGTGCCACAATTTGAAGCATGAAGTAATGCATAGAGAAAGACGAGGCTAATCTCTAGGTACGGATGTTGTACATCTTTTATCTTGCCCCATCACTATCACTCACAGCCCTGGAGTGACAATCTATGCTGAGCAATCTATACCTCAGGCTTACCACCAATTTATAAAACCCTAGGTTCACAGACGTGGGTCTTTGAGGTTAAAATAACTCCACATCGTCTGACAGGCAAACACAGATTGGAAATTAAAAGTCAGTTGACTGGGTTAAATGCACACACATAATGACCAATACACATTTGCTGACAGTTAAACCAGGGACTTTAGAGGCAGATTGCCTTGCTGTCAGGATCACATATTGTCAGTGGCTCCAGCCAGCCATGGACTTCATCAGTTAGAGAGACCCAGGACTGACTGACTCCATTAAACTCTACAGCTGGGGTGAACAGCCAGTATGATACAGAAGGCTGCTCCAATTAAGACTAAAGGTTTTATATACTACGTAGTGTACTTTTATAGAGGCATTTTTCATGATTCCTGTCCTGGTTTGCAATAAATGAATAAATAAATGAGAACAGACCTTTAAAACTTTATGTTAAAATAACAGGTAGTTTAAAAAATGTGTTTACCAAGAAGATAATGCCTTAAAACGTATTACACTCAATCTGACTGCTTCAGCTGATCCAGAAAGCCGCTGCTTGTGATCTGACTAAGAGGAAGATAGAGCACATCACCCCAGTTTTAAAGTCCTTAAAACTGGACTTTAAGGACTTTAAAATCCAGTTTAAAGTCCTGGACATTATCCTGGACTTTTAAAGTCCAATATTTATACTTGCCAGTATATATACTACACTGGCAAGGAGTAGATTTTAAAATATGTTTGTTAGTTTATAAGTCACCAAACTGCTTAGCACCAAATGACCTGTTGTTGTGCTTGTATCAACCATCCAGACCTCTCAGGTCTTCTGGTTCCGGTCTGCTCTGCATCCCCAGAACCAAACAAGGAAAAGAAGCTTTAAGACTTTAAATCAATTCTTAAAACCTTTAGTGTTTAGAGCTTATTAGAGCTATCATTTTGATAATAGCATTTGACAAAGTGTAATGTTTATTGCTTGTTTCATCATTGTTTAAATGGTAAATGGACTGAACTTATATAGAGCTTTTCCAGTCATTTTGACCACTCAAAGCACTTTACACTACAGTCACATTCACCCATACAAACACACACATTTATGCACCGATAGGCAATTTGGGGTTAAGTGTTTTGCACAGAGGCACATCGACATGTGGCAGGAGGAAGCTGGAATCGAACCTACAACCTTCCGATCGCAAGACAACTACTCTAACCACAGCCGTTTTATGTTGTAAAACATTTGAAATGCATTGTTACTGAAATTTGCTATACAAATAAACTTCACTTGACTTGATTCCCAAGATGGCAGCTTAAAGCAGATATAAAGAAGCTTATGTTTTGCTTTTATGAATCCCTTTAAGACTTACAGTACGTGTATTTAAGTGCAGTAATAACAATATCAATTGTTTATGGCAGCAGTTCACTTCTTGGCCGTGCCCCAACACAAACAGTAGACTGGTTATTTACTTTGGATCCAGGCCTTCTAAGAAGAAGCTGTCCTGCTCTTCTAGCGAAGTGGGATCTAGGTGTGAATTCCCGTCTCATGCAGCCTGTGGACAGTTAGAGGAGGAAGTCCTTCCTCTTCCAGTTATATACTTCCGATGACGTCACAGAGTTTTCTTTGCTGAAATTATTCCTCTTCCTTCTCCTGGAAACTGAAAGTGGATTAATGCAGTGCATTGTGGGATTTAATAGTTCTTATACCAGTCTCTTTGTTTCCTCTATGCAGTTTAGTCCTTCATGGCTGGGACCAAACAGCAGTGTTGCTGCTCCATACACAACCTGCTGTGGGGCTTTGTGTATTCCAACATATTTCTAACAAAACCAGGATTTACTGCTCCATCAATCTGAGCTTCAATAGCTTCTCTACAGGATCAGCCCACAGGGGCCAACCTTCACTTCCCACATGTATCAATGAGACTTGACCTAGACCTAGTTCATCACTTCTCCTCCCTGGATAGATGACTGGAAGGTTGTCTAATAAATACTTGAAAAATATTTCTTAAAGATATTTTCAGCAAGATTCATAACTCCAAAACAGAACTGCCAAACATGAATACTCATACAATTACGGTAGCCGAGCCAACATCCCTTTGTAGATGGTTATCACTGACAACAACAAGGTGACCCTGGGATTCAATGGATGACAGAGACATACTGTTTGTTCTGCCAAACCATATATAACCATATAGTAGTAGCTAGTTAGGAGTAGAAACACTTCTAACTAGCTCGGTAGATGATCACACCTAGAGATATTTAAATATATCTAAAACGTCCAATACAAAATTCAGAAATTTGATCAATTGTTTTTCTTTCATGCTAAATTTATATTGAAACTTTTGTTCACAATTGAGATATTTATAGATATTTTCAACCAAATATAGTTTACAATCTTACCTAGGCAGGTGTATATCTAGAATATTTCACTAATGGCACACTAAATGGTACATTAATTGGCACACTAAAATATTTGAAAGAAAGTATAATTTTTTAATGTTAAAGGTAATTGTTATATTGATTGAGCGACATTGGGGATTAGTAATTGTTCTGCATTCACCTAATATTTATTTATACAGTGAGGACTCCTACCCTTCTCTGTAGAATTTTTACTGGACAAAGTTCTTCTGACATTCATCATTAAAACCATTAAACCATAGATTTGGTTTGGTTAGGGTTTAGGTTTGTGCTGGTTTAAGAACTGTTACATAAGCAGGGGTATAATTTGGATCAAGAAAAGTCTCCAGGAAATCAACCTCCGAGGAGAAGAAAATGCAACTCTGTATGTGTGTGTGTTTTGTAGAGTGTGTATTCGTGTGCTAGTGCTCTCTCCGTGAGAACCAGTCCTGTTGCCTTCCAGCTGAGTTGACAGATCCAAAGTCGAGCTAATCTGGTTTTACCTTTAGCCCCAAAAACAACACGAATAATCCTGGAACAGCTGCGATCAACCATGAAACCACTGATGGCTGCATGTTAGCTGAGGTCAAGTAGCCCAACAGGACGAGACCTTGAGAGAACGAAAGGATATTGAACTAATCATCAAAAATTATAGCAAGAGTTCTGCACAGGAAAATACATAATAAAACTGGCCCTTTAACAATTTTAGCAAAACACATGCTTCCTTTTTCCACCTTTATCCTTTCTTTAAATTCAAAAAATCCAGATATTATGAGTGCTGTTCTGATGACACTTTACTTTCAACACACTCAAAACAATTACATAAAGCAGTCAAGATGCTGAGAGCCAAGAAGAGCGATGGGATGAGAGCTGAGCTGAGAGAAAAGATGCTGCGAGGGGGTTACAAACAGATGAATAAATGAGTTAAGTGGAGAGTAGGGAATTTGTGCTTTCCTCCTCCCCCTTCCTGTTGCAAGGTTGAGTGTATAAGTGCACTCCCCCTTCTCCTTTTGCTTCACTGCATCTCTGCTCAACTCCCAACAGAAATTGCTCGGTGGCATTAAATATGTAAAATTAGCATTTTAAGTAGAATACGTTTCTGTGTCACGCCCTGCTCTCCCCAGTCATCCCCTCCGCCTGCTGCCCAGCCCTGAGCGCATCAGCCACACAAATGCATGCATGCATATGATATGAATTTAGTCATCTCCATAGTAACACCCGTGGGGGTGGGGCTTTTGATAGAGGGATGAAAGGTGTTGGCACTAAAAGTGGATTTTATTGTATTTATTCTTTATTTAGTGAGTTTGTTCAAGGAGTTAAATATACAAGGGTTCTGCTACACTAAAGAGCAAACTCCTAATTATTTATGTGTATATATATATTTATGGATGACACTAAATGTAAGTGAATTTACATAAAATATTTCTTATTGCTTTTATTAAAAGGACAGTTTAATTTTTTTTGAGGTTGGATGTTATTTAGAGGTTATGATCATCTTACCTCCAGAAACCTTTAGTATCTTGTTTTGATGAAACAGAAATGATTCTGTCAGAGCAGAGTTAAGATCGATCGACCTCTGCTATCTGTTTTTGTTTCTGGCAACAGATATTTGTCCCATCCAGAGCTATTGCAGATCAGCCTCAATATGCATTGAGGCTGCATATTGAGGCTGTGTTTGCATAAGCAAACACAAGCTACTTGGTATTAGCATGTACCCTGGAAGAAGCACAGTTTTGTAAATGATTTAACTAGACACATTTAGCTGCATTTCTAAACAGAGTAATGTCCAGCTCCTTCTGGCAGTGGCTTTTTTTGGAGCTGTTTGCTGAAATGTAATGCTAACTTTGCTCTCTATTTTGATTTTACTTGTTGATAGTTTGGCACAAAAAAGCATTTGATGAGGTTTCAGTCAATCTGGGCTGTATGAAATAATCCTAAAATGTTACTTTTTTAGGAGCATTTTATTAATATATTGTTCTCTTGTATTATAAGCTTAATGCATTGCTTTGAACATCATAAAATGTTGAGGGTTGTGTTTCAGCTGCTCTCTTCTTGGGACTGAGGAGATGTCATAGCACTGTGTTCGATGACAAAGACGAACACAGGCCACAGCAGACTCACCGTCACTGATAACATCACAGTAAATGTTTGGAAAACTTAAATAGTTGGATAAAACCACTGTGCAATTAACCAGTAAAACAATGTGGATGGTCTACAATCAATCTAAATTATAATAATAAATTTAGCAGGGTGTGTACGTGAAAACAGGTCCTGGTTTTTAAAGCTGGCCGAACAACATGTCACACATATCCCACAGGCCTGACTTGGGTTGTGCTGGACACAATAAAGGACGGCAGTCAAACAACTGGCACTATGAGTTTCACCAGGTCTCTACAGGTCAACTACTTTCACTTTTTCCTAACATGGTTAATTAGATAAAGTCGGACTTCTGTGTGAAGTCCGTATACTTCTTTGTCCCAGCCAGAGTTTCTGTGGGGAGTAATAAATCCCTGAAATTAAATATGTCTACTTCTATGTGAAGTCCATAGACAGACTTCAGTTGTACGTTATCGTCCATGGCAACCATTCCAGTTGAATAGTTTTTTTTGTTTTTAAAACATTTCATATTTAGCTTTTTGCCTTCCCTTTCTTAATTGTTGAAAGGTTGTTTTTTTTAGGTAATTTTTGTATATTTATATCTGATATAGTTCATTCACTGATATAAAAGCGAATAGAGCTTTTAGCTGCCTTAAAAAAAAAAGGATCTCAAATTAGGGGAAAAAGGAGAGTGAGAACTTAAACCACACAGCCAGCACCTTCTCACCATGTGTTTTTGCTTTATGCAATGTGTTTTAGCCTCCAGCTCGGCTGTCCGTCTCTCGGAGTCTGTATGGGAACCAGCCGCTGCAGACGAGATCATTATTGCCTCATTCATTAGAGTCATCGTTTAAGGTTCAGATCTGCCCACTGTCCAGCTCTGGGCTGTTCTCAGGACTCTCACACACAACAACTTCATGCTCTACAGTTAAATGAAAACTAGTCCTTCAGAATAATGCGTCACTCATGTTCCCTTTTTTGTTTCTTAGCTTATTTAAATACTCAAATTAGGCTCAAGCTCTTTGCAACCAAACAAGGAAAAAAAAAAAAAACAAATCCCAGAAAATAAACTCTGGCAGGCCTTTCCATCCTAAGCGTCCACATAATCAATCATAACCTGGGAACACAAATTCATCAGCTTGGATCCATTTTGCTGTAGTTAGAGATCAAAAGGTTGTAAGTTGACTATAGGAAGTCCAGGTACTAACCCAGACTAATTTATCTAACATGGGAGAGATTTAGCCCCCTGAGGAGATGTGGACATGGTTTTTCTCCATCACCTCGAATATCCTCGATGGGGCTCGAGGGCACTTAGTCCTGCATATCCTGTACGCCGTTTAACATTCCATTGATCAGATTAATTGCAGTTGATTGTGTCCTGTGTGAGGAAGCCTGCGGAAGTGCACATTTACTGACATAATTTATAGGAGGCGTGGACGATAGAACATTTTCTTCTTTTGATGGGAGTTTTTGAGATTAAATAATAATGACACAAGTTAAGCACAACAATGGTTTTACATGAAAATCTTGAAAAGTTTATGAGGATGACAATCTTTTTCTTCTTCTTCTTCTTCTTCTTTATTTTTCCAGAAACATGCCTGTCACCACTCTTCACTAGATATTGGTCAGAAACCACAATTTTATTTATTTTGTTTATGTACTGACTTTTTATACTATTTCCCCCTCAACTATTTGTCATGCACACACAGCCTATATTTCCCTGCAATTATAAATAATTATTACTTGAAATTTGTGGGAGCCTGGAGTCTCCTGGTTCTCCTCACCACTTGAGGGGCCCGTCACCTCTGCCTTATTGGTTTCGAGTGTGCAAATGTTCTCACTTGTGCACACACATTTCACACATTCAGTGAAAAGCCAGCACTCAGGAAGTAGCTGTGCTTTGAAGGCGGCAATTCACGTTTCCAAGCATTGAGCACTTATTGGAGGTCAGACTCAGGGTCTATTAGGGCCCTCATATTCATTACGGTGGGGTGAGAGGCGAGAGATCTAGGGAACAACAATACCCTCTAGTTAACATAACCTCTGGACTCAGGATGTTTTTCTGTTGGTTTTTACTTAACTCCCAATGTCTTGAAAAAACATTCAGTAATAACCACCATTGAACTTCTTCACTTTCTTCACGTTTTTGTAATGATTCACCCTTAGAGAGAAATATACTTGATTTTTCTGACAAACCAACACAAACTGGTGCATATCTTTGCAGTGAAAGGAAAGGAACAAGTCATAGCTTTTCTTACAAATTGATATCTAAGAATTGTGGTGTACTTTGTGCCTCGATGTCATCACAGGTTGGTAACGTTACAATTCTTTTTGTGCATGTTTCTACCTGCTTTACTCGTCTAGAGATGCAGATTGTTCCCCGTTCTTCTTTGCAACACAGCTCGAGCTCAGTGAGACTGGCTTAGAGCACCTTTGAACATCATTTTTCAAACCTTGCTGCAGATTCTTCGTTGTATTTTACATTGGACTTCCACTGATCCAATCTGATCTCAACATTTTCCATCTGCCCTTTAGCTCTGATGAGGTTCATTGTCCATACTAAAATAACCTCTGTGTTTTATTACTGGGATGATTCGTTCAGGTTGCTGGTTTCAAAACTTCTACTGTATTTTGCATGTGGATCAAAAAAGTTAAACTCTGATCTCCTAATGACTGAGCAGCTTCTTTTTTATGTTTAATTTGTCCACTATGACTAAGATCTCTTATTGTTTTCTTTCAATAATTCTATAGTCATGCCACTTTTTAGCACAAGCTGAACTTTTAAAGTAGCCAACTACAAGCTCTTCTTTCACCTGATTTGTTGACCTCTACAGCTCCTTCAGTTTTACCATGAGTCTTCTGGCTGCTTTATGATTGTGATAAGTTTTGCCCCTCAGTAATGCTATTTCTATTTCTGTTTTCAGGTGACAGAATGAACAGTGGATGCTTAGTATTGGAGATACTGCTTACTTACTATTCATTAATTTTCTCTGTAAACATTTCTCTGTTCTCCTTGGTCTTTGTGATGCATTTTGATCCCTAATGTTTTCAAACATCTGAAGCCTTCACAGAACAGCTGGATTTATATGGACATTAAACAACACACAGATGGACTCTAATTACTAATTTGTGCATGTAATTAGGTGACCTGTGAAGGGGCTGTATAGTCGTACAGTTGTGAGCACTGTTTTCTTGCATCATATGTATCCCGGGTTTAAATCCAGACTTGGGTTTTCCTGCATGAAACTGGAATGTTTCCGTCACAGTCAGAGTATGGCAGAATTAGCCATGAAGACTAGCTTTCATCTGTAGTCTCTTGTGTACCATAAATGTAGATACAATACTTGATAGTTTAATTAGTCTCCCTATTGTGCTTATATATGACTGTGTGTGTGCCTAAGATTATATGTCCTGTGTGTCCCTGTATTTATCTGTGATGGATTGGAGACCCTTGCAGGCCGCCTCTTCCCTGACTGCTGTAGACAAGCCTCTCCATGGGGACTCTATGTGCTTAAATCCCAGTGAAATACATTGAAGAGATTTTTATGATACAAATGTGTATCATTACTTTTGCAGGGCGCCGGATGCTTGAGTTATGCTTTATTTTTGCGATGTTTCTACTTTGTTAGCCTTGAAGTTTTTACTCATGGGTAGTATTATTCACTCAGTGTGTTTTTAGACTATGATTTATTTTTCATAAGCCCAGCAACAAAGGGAGTATTTGTATGTCATACGAAAACGAGCCAAAGGCAGTGGCCAGGAACATTTGAAAGACGGTGGTGAAAATCACAGTGATGATTATTGTCCAGACATTGAGGAAAAGGCTATTCCAATCCATTGCCTGAGGATTAATGCCAGCGAGTATTTCCCTTTTGTGTATTTTGTGTGATTATAGACGTCTATCAGCCTGTTCCAACGCGGCGTTACCATGCAGTGAATAATTTCTCTTGGACTCTTTTTTTTTTTTTTTCTTTTTTTTTGTCTCTTTTACATTCAAGTGAACATGCCAAAACATACAACACTCAATCTCACACGGCCTCAGAGACTTAAATACGTACGGCAGATCAAACACACGCACACCTCTCAAGCCCCTTCAGGGACGACACTCTACACCACATGCCAAAGCACACATCCTTACTTAATGCAGCGTTGCCTCTGAAAGTCCTCGGCATGCACACAACCCAAAGTGTGTTCGTCTCTGCGTTTTGCAGTCACGTCACTTTAGACTAAGGTGATCAGCCTTGCGCCGGCTTGGCCCGGGCCCCGCGGGGGTATCCCAGTGTCTCAGTGTCCTGGAGTTGGGAAAGCAGAGTGTTGGATGGAGTATCCCGTAGCGCCTGGCTGGCTCCTGGGCAGTAGACAGCTAAATCAGTCACAGATTGGATTATAAGCGGCAAGTTATGAATACATCTTTCTTGAATTGCGCACACAGGAAAACATGTTGTGAATGTGTCAAGGCTGTTTATTAGGAATCTGGTTATCATGTGGATGGAAAGTGCACACTAACACCCAGAATAATACCAAGTAAAGTCTCCTTTTGTGTTTGTTTTTTTTTATTATATCATTTTATGTTGTTTACTTGTTTTTCATTGCATACTACGAGTTTTGTCACCCTCACACTCTCTATTTCTCTTTTCCTTCTTCTCAACCCTCAGGTCATAGATTCAGTTTCAAAGTGTTGAACCTCATCTGAAATCTATTGCAATCAGTGCAGCCCTGAGCACAGAATAAAAGACTGTAAGATCTGATATCCTTGTGTTCGTGCTTGACTGTGTTCAAAAGCCTTTTTGTTGCATTTATAGACCCACAGAATCAATAAATCATCCAATAGAGAGGATGGCTGTGAAAAATGTTAGACAATGCAGTTCTTCTCCATATATCAGCGCACTACACCTCAGTACAATGCATTTCAGTATTTACTTTGAGAATCATACAAATGTATGACATGAACAGTATTGAGGTTTTCAATGATAGCTTAGCTATGAACTCCAAGTTGTTTGTTATGAATCTCCTTTCAGCTCATCAGTACAAGTTTGTAAAACTCTGTCAGTGTCGCACAATAAAACTTAATCCTATGCTACAGTTGTTACCAATCATTTCAGCATCCACCTCTCATTTGAGCAACATTGAAAGTAATGCGTAATCTCATTTGTTGAATAATTATAAAATCCAGCTAAAAAATATTCATACACCTGGCAGATTTAGGTTCAAAACAACCTTTTAATTTTACTAGCATGTTTTTTTTTCCTGACTGGAAAAAATGTTTTTGTTGTGGTCCAGCCAGAGTCTTGACTTGAATCTGATAGAGAATCTGTGTAGAAAGCTAAAGTTAAGGGTGATGGATGAAGGGACCTGAATATGAACTTTTGTGGATGTGAAGAACGTCTGAATATCCCAAACACAAACTCTCAAATCAACAAGGTTAGCGCAAGCCCCTGCATTGTGCAAGTGACCACAGCATTGTTTCTTCCCTAGGCTCTCCATGTTACTCCATCTTTTTCTGGGCTGGATTTTTTCCATTACTGTTGCATTGTTGTTGCTGTCTGTTACAGCAACAACAATGAAGCAATTGACAGCTGGATATTTCAAGCTTTTAGTATCAGCCTGACATATTTTTATTTTGTCAGTTTTTCAGTTACAGCATGTCCTTGATCTACAGATGCATGTCAGTAAATTAGAATATAACTGAAAATTTTTTTTGGCTGTTCCACTAAAAACGTGAAAGTACGCATATGCAGTGACACTTTTTAAATATTTCTGTCTTTTATAACTTACAGCTAATGAAACTGCAACATTCTATTCTCAGAAAATTAGCATACAACGTAAGACCATTAAAATAACATTATTAATAGACATGTTTCTCTCCCCACAATTACCGGTAAGTCTTGTCGGATCTCTGGCAGAAAGTCACCGACACCTTCCAAAAGGAGAGTAAACCATAAAAAAGATGGCTGAACAAGCTGGCCATTCAAAGAGTTTTGTATCCAAGAAAATTCATGAAAAAAATGAGAGGAAGGAAAAGTTGCAAAAGCAATAAGCATGATAGTCTTGAGAGAATAATGAATAAGTCATATTCAAGAGCTTGGGTGAAATGTGAACTTATAGGACTGCAAACATCTATTCATTGGTCTTTTTCAACAAAAATATTTTCTCAGATTTTTCTCATCAGTTAGCCCTAATTAAATTTTCAAGAAAGTATACAATCTCTGATTGTAAAATGTCACTTTTTCAATTAAATTAATACAATAAATGGAATTGTTTTATGATATTCCAAACCTGTTAAAGGAATACTGTGACTGATTCTTTTTTTTTTCTGTAACCAGAAGACAGAAAGAATTAAGAACAATTTTGAACTTAAATACATGAAAATTGTGCTTTAAGTGATCATTTATATTGTGAAACAAGCACAGTGTTTATCTGCTCCTTCTCTGGACGGCTTTTATCCTGCAGGGATTTGAGTATCTGACCTGATCACCAGGAGCTGATAAGATGAGTGCAGTTGTTGTCTTTCATCGCCTTGGATGAAACATTCCTCTGCAATAATTTGGAGCAGCCTCACAAGATGTTGACACAGGTAGGTTGATGGCTGATATTTGCAACTTAATTTTTGTGCAACGCTGGGCATTATACAAAAAAAGTGAGTTCACGCGCAACGTTTTGTTTCCTTTTTGCAACCTAATGGAAAATGTTTGCTTTATGTAACTTTTCCACAAAAAGCTTTTTTTTAAAAAAAAAAAAAACATAACCTGCATTCTTGACTCTTTGTCAAAAGATACTATTGACAGCAAAGCATGACAGTTTATTTCAGCAGCAGCTTTCCTGCCAGTTGAGCAATCTTCGTGTCCCTGAAGCTCAATTGAGGAGTTCTTTGTAGCTTTTGTTCGTGGTCACTTTGCTCATGTGCCAGCCAAGTTTGCAAAAAGGCCCAACCAGTTCTCTGGATTGTTAACAACATTTAATCAAAGCTCAATCAAAGTAGCTGCCCTTTCTCCCGCCCCTCACCAGTATGTCAGTCAGAGGGCTTCTTGTCTCTGTCTGCTGACAGATGACCAAAAAGAGGCCTCTGTACCGTCTTATCTCCATCTAACCCTGCTGTCAAATCAACTCTCACATGAAAGAGAGACAAGAACTCCCCTAAAATAAACTGTGTGGTACTTTCTTGAATGTAGCAATGGATGCAGGCAAAAGTCCCATGACGTAAAGCTTTATTAGTGATCACTAACTTTAAATGCTACGTTTTATTTCCAGCTTTCTTCTTTTTTATTTCCAGCTAATTCAGTTGAGCACAAACAATAAATGCACTGACTGCACTGCATATAATGTTACCCATATGGGAACGGTCAGACGTACAGCTCGGGTTCCCGGTCCATATGCTGACCAGTCCCAAGTATCAATCATTGAATCCAAAGGACTTAAAAGAACCATATTGATTACCGATACAGCATCATAAATCAGGCAGCAGATGTACAATTTTTCATTGCATGTAGACACAAACTGGATTATGTGTTTCTTATGAAATTATTGCAATAAATCTCAAAAACGTGTTGTACAGGACAGGGAGATGGAGATGAAGTTGTAATCAGCCCAGAACAACCTAGAACTGGAAAAAAAAAGATAAATCATGGAACGATGGTGAAAAACAGATATTTTTGTTTTTTATCTCGCCAATCATGCTTCAAGCATATGATTCAAACACACACGCAAAGACGCCCATACACACTCCATAAAGGGGACATATGTTCATCTGTTGCTTTGCCAAAGGGCATACAGGAAAACCACTGCAATAAGAGCACTTCTAGCCTTGAAATGTTTCCTATTCACTTATTTATCATCTCCACACACCTTAGCAACATTCAGTCAAGACGTGTTGCAAGGCTTTTAGTGATCCAGAAGAAGCGGGGCGTCTGGGGGACGTCTCCGCATCAAATCCAGACTGTTTTTTTTTCTCCTGCTGTAATTTGTGTATGTTTTTTCATTTTATTAGTTTTTTTTTTGTCTGTCTGCTTAGTTTCCATCATGATTTTGTCATTTCTAAAATAACAAACTCTACAAAGCTCTGTGCAGTGCAAATAGAGCAACTAATATTTGCCACTTCAGCCTTGAATAAAAAATATATTGTGTTCAAGGACTTGATTTGCTGTATATTTTTATTGATATTCTTTCAGACAAGCAGTGTAAAATACAGATTTTCATGTTAATATTTCCTAATTAGATGGCTTCTGTAGGTAATTAAACTAGGTTTTATTTAGCGTTACTGGAGTAAAGGGGACTGAATACGAATTGTATATCTTACTGTGATTAATGGTGACAAAATGTGGAAAAGCTTTTCGGAGTGTGAATACTTTTTAAACATATTACAATATCTTCCAATAGAAGCTGTTACAAATATCTCTTGCTAACATTGATGATCAATAGATCCAGTTTGCTACAAGCCAAGTGGAGAACCCAGTAAACATGGGTTTGGCCCTTTGGTCTGGTGAAATCCAAACGTTGGCCTTCTAACGAGATTTTACGTGGTGAAAACGTGATGACACCAACCCATCCATGGACAGGGAAGCTTGATGATAAGACAAACCTGAACATAAACTTGTTAAAGACTGCAAAAGATTTGAGATGGGGGCAAAGGTTAACCTTCCAGCAGGACAACTGGCGGTTTAGGTGAGAGCTTATTCATGTGTGAATAATCCAGCCGACATCCAGAACTAAATCCAATTGAGAATCTGTGGTAAGACTTGGAAATTGACATTATTAGAATATTTCAATCCAGTTCTGCTCAAGCTTAAATAATTTACTAAGAGGGATGTGGAAAACTGTCTGCCTTAGCTATAGAGACATGCCCTTAAAGACTTGGGGCTGTAATTTGCAGTAAAACGCTTTGCCTTGGATACAGAAATGTCACACTTTGAAAAACATTTAACATTCTCCTTCCCTTTCACATCAAAGTACTACTGTGGGTTACTTTATCACTTGAAATCCCAATAGAATACAAAGAAGTTATTGGTTGTTACTTGAAAAATATAACTTTGACTACTTTTTGCAATGTCCTATAATTATTTATGCCATTACAGAATTAATCTTTACTTATCATGACCTGGTTTAGTAACTTTTTGAAAAGTATTAACATTTTTCTTGACATTATAAATCTTCTTAGAATGATTTCTGTTTGCATTCAGCATTTGTAAAATACTTTCCACTGTAGATTTATTGTTTGTTGTCTCCTTTGGTTGTATGATGTCTACTTTTAACAGCCATTAATAGTTAAAACCCTCCACTGGTCAGAAAGGAAGGTGTTTTTAGGACATGGACTGACTTAGAACAGCCTAAGGGCCAGATGAAGAATAACTGAGTGGACTGCTTCGGAGATGGAACATATTGTCCCAGACAGGAACGGACATTAGACTGATAAACAAGTGGCTCGGGCTGAGCGAACATGTTAGAGAAGCAAGTGAGAGAGAAAGACAACAAAATGTAACAGAAAAGACGAGTCTGGCTGAGCAGAGTCCAAAAATAGTTGCACTGAGATCTCAGGAGAACTTGGGGAGAAACCATTGACCATTCAAGCTCTTACCTGAGATCTGCTTCAAGTGTTTTGTTGTTTGCACACATTTAGAGATTTTGGTGCTCTGACATGCTCACAAAGAGAAATAACCATTTTTAACCTCTGGATCACCAGGAAGAAGGAAACGGCATGCTCATTACTACACTGGAAGCAAATTACACAAACAGACAGGAGATGAGCAGATATCCACTTTGTTTTGTTCTGTCTTGCAGCACTGTGAGCCTCATAAAAGGCATTTTAAATTCACACCTGGAACACACTGCTTTCTTGTTTAACACAATGGAAAAGTCTAAATGAATTAGTCAAGATATTAGCAACAAAAATAGCCCCAGTCTGGTTTATCCTTGGAAACCATTTCTAGATGCGTGAAGGTGCTGCGTTCTTTTGTTCAAACAATTATACACAACTATAGCCATGATGGAAATGTCTGACCATCATCCCACTCAAGGATGGGTTCTGTGTCCCAGAGATCAACAGGTTTTTGTCCAAAAGGGGAAGATCGACCCCAGAACAAAAGCCAAAGAACTTGTGAAGTTGCTGCCTAAAACTAGCAAGGCAGAGTCATTATCCACATTGAAATGTGTCCTTTACCGACATGGGCTGAAAGGCCATTCAGTGACGAAGAAAGCCATTATTCCACAAGAAAATTAAAAGAGCCTGATTGTAGTTTTCAAACACACAAGGACAAACACCTTCACTTTTGGAGACATACCCTGTGGTCTGATGAAACTAAAGTGGAAACAACGGCGGCGAGAGAATGAATGTAAGATGGGGGTGGAGGAGAGGAAATAGACCTCCTCTCCTCCAGGAGAGAGGAGGAGAGGAGAACGTAAGTCTGGGGATCAGTAGACCACAGGCCGAAAGTAAGAGGGGGGGGAGCAATATGGGATATTTATGCCACCTTCATTCGTCATACTCAGAAACTTATCTACCAGCCATGTACCGCCACGATGTGCTCCGCCACGATGTGCTCCGCCACGATGCGCTCCGCCACGATGCGCTCCGCCACGATGCGCTCCGCCACCCGTTTGTTGAGACCGGGAAGATATGAAATTTATTGTGCGGTTCGTCTGTAAAGCTACACTTACACTGTAACCATCAGCTACTCAGCCACCCACTGTCTACAGTTTATCCACTTACCTGTATAAATACTCCCGCAGCGCTCTTCCCGCCGTTTGCTTTGAACCAGCAGCTCTCGGAGGAAAAAGACTGTCGTACTCCAGGCATTGCGCCAGTCATTTTAAGGATGCTTATTGATCCCCCAAAAACGATGAAAACCCGGGTATTATCGTAAATCCATAAAATCCCCACGGGCCAAATTTGAAAATTGGACATTATGCCGCTAACACTTAGCTTTTGTCAACAACTCAGAGGCAGAAGGGAGAGCTTCTCGCAACGCAAATAATGTTCCGGAAGGAACACGGTGCACTAAATAATAAAACATAAATTAACGAAGCTTCAAGGCAGGTAAATTTTTCTCAAGGAATTTTAATAATCGAGGCACTTGAATCATTTGAGGAAACGTTTCAGCCCTAGTGAGTGAGGCCATCTACAACCCTGACTCACCATTTCTGTCAGAAGGAATGGGCCAGAACTCCAACACACTACTGTGATATAACTTGTGGATGGAAACCCAAAAGGTTTGACCCAAGTCATACGGTTTATAAGTACCAAATACTGAAGGCATTATCACATACATTTCTGGCATATTCCTTCTGCTATTGTTATGGCATTTAGCAAATATAAATAACTTAATTAATTCTAACTGACCCAAAACAAGAGAAGTTTGGTGTGATTTAATTTCAGACAGTGAGAAAAAAAAAAAAACCCTATATGTTTATTTTTATTTGATGTATATAATCTGGTGTCCAGTGTAAATATATTGCTGAGGTGCAGCTGTGAATGTAAGTGATGTAAAAGTCAGCTTGGGTTTGGAGGGGGCTTCACTGAGAGCTGGGGGAACCTTTTATAAAAGCCAACTTGAAGCAGGAGGCAGAATAAAAACTTGATAGCCTGTTGGGAGGGTTTAATAATGTAACAAGAACATGTGGTCTTGCTAGAGTTAAGTACACTTAGGAGTGCACTCAGAAGTGTTGTGGAAAGGATACCAGATGACAAGTTGGGACCAGGAGGTGCCAGGAAGATGGTTAACAAACTGCAGCTATGAATCTGGGTCAGGTCTGTGATGGTTGAGGAAACAGTTTAAACTAATCCCCAGATCTGATTACCCAACTCACACAAAATAACAAAGGCTTTGATGCTTCTAGTTTCTACTAATAAGTTGACATTTGGATGCATATATTGAAAATATATTCATAATCAAGAATTGCATGGTGATACTATCCGACATGGTCATTTTAATCATGACAGTTTTCAATTGTGTGTACAAAAATTTGAGTGCATGTGAAAGTTTGAGTATGTGTGCATTGCCAGTCTGTGCTATCAGGAGGTTTTAATAGAGTAGTATATGCCTTTGCATTTTACATGACTCTAGGGCAGGCTGCTCTCACTTGTCTGCTCTGTTCAAATCAGATGCTTAAACTGGAGCGCAGAATGGACTTTCAGGTCTTCATGCTGTCTCATTCTGAGTGTTGCCTTTATGAGTGAATAAAGACATTTACAGCTAAGAACCGTAAAATCGTTTCTAAACAATTACCAACAATTTTTGAGACAATTTCTGATTTGTACTGTGATATATCATCTGTTCTCACCTGAACTATTTCGACATCAAAATTAGCAAACATTATCACCTTTCCACTCACATATTTCTTTATCGGGATGAGGGATTGCTGCAACATAATGAGTCTGTATGGTATTGTGATTTGGATTGAATACAACTGTATGTAACTGGACCTGAATGTGTTGATTTGAATTTAATTTGGACTGAACCAGATACTTGGTACAAAAAGCAAGGTCATTTTATTTCTTTGTTATGCTGAAGCTTCTTAGCAATAAATATATTTTCCCTTAAGTAGAGCCACATTTGCCAGGAAAATGCACTTGTTGGTCAAGCAGCCCTATGTGGCTTGTGACCATATAAAACCACACAGGGCTTTTTATGGTCCCATGTTGATCTTAAAAGATCTTTTCTGCCAATTCCAAACATCTTCTGGTGAAAGAAGTGATGGCTTGGGAAAACATAGCTTGTCATTGAGTCAAGTCAGGTTTATTTGTTTAGCACATTTTAGCAACAAGGCAGTACAAAGTGCTTTACATGATAAAAACACGGTAACAAGCAACAAAAATAACATAGTCAAATGCTGTCGTCACAATCATCTAGAAAAATCATAATTAAATGTTTGTCAATGACATTAATCAACGTTCCAGTTATTATTAATCAAAATTTAATCAAAGACAATGCTTAACAGGTGGGGGGGGGGGGGGGGGGGGGGTTAATAGGACTCAGTGTTTCAGATGCAATTTTCTGGAAGTTTGTTGCAGATTTGTGGTGCATAGAAGTTTCTTCATGTTTGGTTCTGGTTCTGGGAATGCAGAACAGACCAGAACCAGAAGACCTGAGTGGTCTGGAAGATTGATACAACAACGGGTCTTTAATGTATGTTGATGCTAAACCGTGATTTATAAACTAACAAAAGTATTTTAAAGTCTATTTTCTGCTGTCTAAGAATGCAGTCTTAATGCAAAGCATTATCAAGATCAGATTTTACACCTATAATTGTGTAGATGTCAGTCCCTCATGTACTCAATTAGGGACCAAATTTGACCCTCCAAGATGTCAATGTCAGTGGTCTGGCCCAACTTCACTCATAACCTCAACCCTGTTTAACACAAACAGGAGCTTTGACCTCCTATTTGTGTCAGAGTGACCAGAGAAGCTACTTTATCTGACTTGTGACAAATGCTAGTTGAAGAGCAGGATGCTTTCTCACAGCAGTGTGTGCCCAAGCTGGTGACCAGTGTGGGGTGGAGTTGCCAGGCTGCTGTGATTGGATATGGTTGGCCAACAGCCTACTGAGGCCCCTGTTTGTTAAATGGAATATGTTGTTAAAAAGTCAATGTCTTCTTTTTGAAAGATCAGTCATCCAGTGCGACAATCCATAGCAAGTTTAAATAACTGGATATTAACTGGACATGCTTTTCTTCCAAAGTGCTTTAGTGTTGCTGTTATGGGAATAGTTGATACAGTGCAACTGTATTAAGGTGTGATGCTTAGATTATATTGAAATAAGGAATGAAACGATTGGTTAATGTGGGCTGTGTTGTTGGGTCTAGATGGCTTGTCTCTCTAAATTGCTCTAAATCTCATCAGATTGGCCTCTAAAGTCTGGTGATCCGTTCAGGTGTTCTTGCATCAAGTAAACAGGAAACTGATATTAAACAATCACATCGCAGGTGGTCTAATTACTGGCACATGTTGTGGCGAGATGTTATGTCATCATTATGAGTCACAGAAAATCAATGAAACCATTGAAAAAATTGACCACTTCGTTTGACAAAAAAATATCTCAGCAAGCGTATGGACTGAAGTGACAAATGGTCTCCAGATAACAGCATCTGGCTTTGTCCTTTTTTTCAGAGAATACCCCTCCACCCTTCCACCCCCTAATAATAATGTACAATAAATAATAACATGTCTTAGCTGCTAGACAAAACTAATAGAGCAGATACAAAAGCATCTAATTATTTCTTTAGCATTTTATTTCACCATATTAACCAGTGTCTAGTCTAGGATGAATTGTGTTGCTGAGTTGGACCCAAACTCTTGCAGGAGGGCCGGAGGCAAGCTGAATCATATGGAAAGATGTTTATTAAAGAAAATGGACTTACAGCCAGCAACAAGAGCAATAAATGACACGGACAACCCAGAAGATAAATGTTTTTGTACTGTCTCCGAATTTTCTACAGGACTGAGGTCAGGGGATTATGATGGCCAGTGGAAAACATTGATTTGGTTGTCCCTAAACCACTTTGTAACCAAACCAGCAAGTTGCTTAGAGTCGTTGTCCATTTCAGAGACCCGTTTGTGCAGAAGCTTTAAGCCTCTTGCTCAGTATGAAGGATTACCATAAAGTTAGCAACTCACTGTTCACTGTAGCCACATGCTCATTGAGGCGGAAGGATTGTTAAAAACTCAGTGACTTGATACAACAGACTGGGTTTACTTAGGGAGAAACTATTACATCCATTAGCATAGTTAACTTGATAAGTTGATTGCATTTTATAACTAACTAGGATTCAATTGGAATTATTATTATGTAAATGATTTTGAGTCTGCCTGTATGCTTGAGTTGAATTGACAATATTTCAAATTGGATCAGAGTTTTCAGACATAATGAGTTCCTTCCGGTCTCTGTTTTTTGGTTTTAAATGTTTTCTGGTCTTCCTGGCAGTCAGCTCTCATCCCATCCAGCCGTCTATATTTGTTTTCACAACACGGGAGGAGCATGTCTCTGAGAACCATTCTTGCACTTCCCCTTTCACACGCTCCACTTGGCTCCAATAAAATAAATAGCAAGAAGTCCGAGCTGGTTATGCTTCCGTCACAAACGCTCGATTAATCATTAAAATTTTCATACTTAAAACTTTCCTTTTAGTCCATTGTGCAGATCACAGGAACCTACAGCTATAATTTATAACTTTCAAAGATGTTTGGTCTGAAACTGCTTCAAGTGGCTCATCGGGAACCACAGCATCTCAGGAAGACCTCTGCAGAAGCAATAAGAAAATCTGACTTACACTTCAAACTATGAAAGCTCTGACAATACTGACAGAAACTGACTTTAGTTAACAATCATTCTGTAAATTATTTATTGAGGTGAAAAAGCAAGAAATGTTGCTTAGAGAGAAACACCAATACAGACCACAGATTGTGCATGATTAATGTTTTTGGACACAAAAGTAGTAGGTAGACAATGTTTTAATTGGACTGGTACAACAGCTAAAATTGGCATGAAGGCTTAAATGGACTGAACAGATGCACATCACACTTTTCAGAATTTTTTTTTTGGAAAGCCATGTATACTTTTTCTTTCAGCCTGATAATTAAATACTACATTAATGGTCTTTTACAAAAACATCCAACAAAATACATTAACATTTGTAGTTGAAGCGTGACAAAATGTGAAAATATTCAAGAGACCTTAATACTTTTGTAAGTATTATTGACTCTTTTTTTTAGATAACAATAATAATAATAATTGAATCTTTTAAGGGGTGCCTTTGTCTGGACTTGGGATGAGATTTCACACCATTAACTCCTACCCGCCCACAACCCCCAACAACCCACCTTCATCCCGCCATCCCTGCACCATAAATATTTCAACCTCCAATCTATATTCATTATAAAACACATGCTGAATCCAATATGTGGTTGTGAGGACACAAGGCTTTTATTTATTCATCTTATTTATTTATATTTCTTTCCTGAGGGCGAGACATTGGTTTCTGTCCATTCTGTGCTGATTGCTGGCTATTACTGAGCACTTAGAGCCTCCCTCGAACCGGCCAGGGGGAGCACAGGCCTCGAGAGAGGCACTCTTTACTAGGAAGTGTGTTTGTTGCGTGTGTTTTTGTGAAGAGGTATCGGGGACATCACAAAAGTAATTGTGAATTCAGATGTCAGCTATAAAACGGAACGCTATGAAAAAGAAAGTTTTCAATGCAATAATTTTGTTAAAGTTTTCACTAAAAAAAACTTTGGAGATGTTCTAAATATTACCTTAATCAGATGCATCAAGTTGAGTTTTCTATGGTAAAATGTAGTAAAACACACCATTTTGTATACATACTCCTGCAAGAAAGTTTCATTGCATTTGTATTCAAACCTCTGTACTGTACCTTCCTGAATATACTCGTACCTCTTGAGCTTTTTCACATTTTGTGACTAGAACTACAAACGTCAGTGTATTCTTTTGGGATGAACCATCACAAAGTAACGCATAGTGGTGAACTGGAAGAACAATGATTCATGGTTTTCAAAACGGTTTGCCAATTAAAATCTGCACCGATAAAGATGCCCCCTTTACTCTTACTCTGGCCCCCCTCAAAAATCCACTGCCACCACCTTTAGAAGTCATCAAGTAACCAAAAGAAAGTAAGTTAATAGATTTAGATTTGATGGATTTATATAAACTAAGTTATATAAATCCTCATTACCAGTGAGGAAAACAATTTATATTTGATCCAATTTTGTTGTAATACTAACAAAAATAAAACACACCAAGATTCCAACAGGATTTGGAAGCAAAAAAATATTGTAGAATCAGCTCTTAAGTTTTTAATATATCTTGTAATCTATTTTGTTCTACTCTATTCCCCTGACCTTTGAAGATTCAGCACCACCAGAAGAGGTTGTTTATGGCAGCATACTGGTGTCTCCTTGGCCTCCTGGGAGCCTCTGTGTGTTGCGGCTCTATAGATGCTTGTAGGTCAACTCTGCAGAACACACAGTACATGTTCTGCTCTGCGTATATATGGATGACGGCATCTTATGGTACAAAACCACCAAGGTGTTCACAAACCTTTCTTTTTCAGGTTCTTTGACTAATATGTGGGAGTATGTGAAGAAAGTCATTGGAGAAAGCAAAGCAAAACTGAGGCATAACTGAACAAAACTTCTTGTAAGTGCCCTCAAACAACCAGGGGGCGCTGGAATTTCTACACTTAATATACATTTCAAAATTTCAGATTTGTTAGTCGGAAATGCGCCAATAGTTTTAGAAAGTGTAACTTCTGTGTATTTTATTTGTAAGCCATGTCCAATTCCAGTTTCCAACACATCGCTGTGTGACATAAAAATGGTATTTCTAGATTAAGTGTGGAGAATAAGCTGCAAGAACTTCCAAATCATGACAACAAGAACAGAATTGAGTAGGGGTTTTGTTTCCACAAAAAAATATATTTAATTTCAAACAATGACAAAAATGTTAGTGGTATTTTCATACTGTGTATATGAAAATACCATATATTTTCATATATGGTATTTTCAATCTCCTGTACGTATTGTAATTTACGTGCAGGAGATTCAAAGGCCATTTGGCTCTTGTTGAAAAACATCTCGAAGCATAAGATATCCTGTGATTATTTTAAAAAAATGTTTTGAGCGAGGTAGAGAGCTTCTCGTAATGGTTTTTTTGGAAAAACTAAAAGCTTGTGTAAAAACTGCTTCTCAAATGCAGCAATTTTGATTGTGTGAAATGTTTAACTTGTTGTGCTGCCTTTCTAACACGAGTCTGTTTTTTGTTTAGATGTTTAACATATTTTACTTGTCCACATTTACTTGTTTTAGATGTGTGGCCATGTCGGCTATAGACATGAAAACCCCTGTTTTGCAAATCCCAAGAGCATGGGAACATGACCCAATATCAAATAGCATTTTGTTGTTGTTAAGAAGGTATGTATAATAGTATGGGAATAGAAAGAGTCAACATCCTCTGCTAACTCTTTCTGGTCCTAATGGATCTTTATTGACTGTCAGCATGAAACCACAGTGATTATTCCTCTCTGCACACACTGGAGCTCTTTCTCGGGTGTTATGGATAAGTGTCAATACCCCCGCCTTTGCTTAAACGCATCCCTTCAGACTTGGAGCATCCGTCTGCTGCCTCCCGTCCTCCTCATCCTCTTCCCTCTCCCTTTATCCCTCCATCTAACCTATTGATTGGACTAATAATGTGTTTTCAGCAGCAGATTAATGGCACATTATCCTAACGAGGGTGTCTGAGGGGACAGGACGTGAGGGAGAGTGTTAGAGATGATGCTCTTTAATTGATACACAGACTGCATTCATGGGCCAAAGTTTTCCAGTGGTGAGAGGTTTTTACGTCTGGTAATGAGAGAAAACAGACATAGTTCTAGACATTTTACCTCGGATAATAATTTACTTTCATTTAGATAAAATCTTTAGATGACCATAAACAGTAATATTGTTAGTGGGCAACATAGAATGAATGTTGCGTAAGTGGTAACTACTAGCACTTGAGTACTTATAAGCAGTTTGGAAACCCAACGCTTCAAATAAATTATGCAAAACTTAATTATAAAAATCCCAATTAAATACTAGCAATGTGTCTGTAAAACACATTGCTATTGTGTTTGATGTAGTTTATGCCCTATAAAATTAATTGATTAAAAGTTGTGCACTTTTACTCCCACACAGATTCCCTTGCGATTAACTTTTAGACATGTTCCAGTCTGGCCTCATCTTCTCTCGTCCTTGCACTTTTATCTGACTCTGCATCACTTTCTATTATAGGATTTCATCCCCACTGGCGTCTTTCAATTTCCTCCACCAATTTGCATTGGTGGTAAAAGGGGTGGAGGGGGGATCCTAAATAGGCAGTTCAATGGGCCATCTAGCAGCCCATAGTGTATAACACGTACATGGGTGTTGCATTTCAAGTTTCCACCTCCTACTAATAGCCTTGTTGTTTACTGAACAATATTCTGCATCAGGTAGTTTTGGTCTTGGATTTACAGGGCTTTGGGACACCCGGGGGAATCCGAGCAGAGAACGGGTCAGCTGGCACAACATCGTCTTAAAATGTTTTTTTTTTTTTAAACTTTACTAAACAGTTGTAAGTGTAGGTCTTCATTAAAGTAGGCCTTCTTTCTGCTTTGACTCTTACATACTGACGATCTCTCCCGTCGTCTTGGGCGATGACCTCTGTCAGATGACACTGAGAGGTCAAGAGAGGTTAAAGAAATGGGTGAGCCCACCAAGGGGCCCCGAGCATGTCATGCAGAAAAGGTCCCCCAGGCAGGGTTTACACTACGACACACTTGGAGCTGCTCGCCGCCTCCTTTTCTTCTCAGGAAACAACGGGGACCCCCGGCTACAGTGAAGCACAGACCCATGCAGCAATACAAACTGGACCATAGTTTTTCCAATACAAACACACACTCATCAAGCGGCTCTCTCCCTTTCTTCCCACTCCCTCCCTCATAGCACGCTCTCCCTCCTCGGCCCCCGTTCATTCAGACATAATCAACACAGTTGTGCTTCAGTGCACAGATTACGATAATGAGCTATGGCAAGGCGGTAGGCAAGAGGGAAGCACAGGGAGAGTGGAAGAGGGACGGTGGGGTGACAAAACGAAAAGAGCTGAGTAGTAGAAGCAATTAGTGTTTCTTACAAGTAGCAGTGCTCTGAGTTAATGTGCAAAGTTAAATAAATCATATGTTGTTTTAAATGATTTGTCTCTCTCTGTTAGTCACGCATTGAAAACTGATGGTTTCAAGATGGTGTTATCTTCTCCAATAAGTGTAAGGTAATTGTTGACAATATGCCATCATGCCACAACTTGTAGGTTGCCACTCTGCCAAAATGTCTAAGTAGACGCAGAGCATTGTGGGTATAGATGAGTGCTGAAGCTTGAAATCATGAGACAGCCTGACGGGCCTCCTAATTTGGTAAACACTCTAGCCTGCACTCTGTCTTTGAATCCAATACAAAATAAATTAATGTCAAAGATCAAAAACAAAGACAAAACCCTGCTCATTTTAAATAACATAGCAACTAAATGTTAAATATGTAATTAATTTATAATGGTAAGTTCAAAGTTTAATACTGATGGATTCAGCCTTTTTGAACCTTTTTAAAACTAAAAACATCCAACAAATACATGGATAAAATCTACTTCAAGAACAATTTGTGTCTTTTTTTCTGCGCCATGATTTGCTGAATCCATGTCTGCTTTCAGCAAATCACTACATCAAAAATCTGCATCTATTATGGAGAAAACAGAAATGATTTAAGATGCCTCAATGACCACTTTTAAAAAAATAAACAACAAGGCTGAGAATTAAAATATCAGCCTAATATGTGATGCAGTGTTGAGCTCAAGCATTTCCAGCAAAAGGTTTTCACTTTAAAATGGAATTAAATGCTTACATTTATTTTGAACTACTCTTCCAGATTCAGATATATGTATAAATATCTAATTAGATTTCTTTCTTCATAGCAAAAACACGTTATCCCTATCCATTATTATTATTATTATTATTATTATTATTATTATTAATAGACTAGCATTATCTATTTTGGAAAAATAGTTTGAGTACCCACAGGAAAAAATGGGTTGTCAAACTATTTTAAACAAATATAAATTATATGATAACATTAACAATAATAATAACGATAATAATAATATAAAGAAAGATGTACACAAATCACTTTGTGTATTTTTCCAACTACTTGTACTTAACCTTTTGTTGTTCTATCCTTTTACTTCAAATGTATTTTATCTGCTTCCTCTTTTGCATGTTATTTTTATTTTATTAAGCTTTAATTATACTACAATCTTAAATGTTTCACTTGTGCTGGAAAAGGTCTCAATAAATAATTGGATTTTATTTGTCTGAATAATATTTGCAGGAGAGTGCAGTTGTCCTCTGTGAGCACTTTAACCTGTACTGATCATGTGAACACGATGGTCTAAGTATGTTTCATAAAGCTGACTTGCTGCCGAGACTGGAATTAGATGCACTTCCTCAAAACAAAACGAGATAAGCCTCACCCTTTTGTCTGCTTTTATCATCCATTCGCTGCATGGATCAGCAACTTCCCGTATTTACTGTCTAAGTAAGGTAAAGAATTACGATCGTCATGCCCCTCTTCTGACATATTGCACATTGCATAATTAATACATGCAGATGTAATGCAGTTGCACACCACTCAGAAATGTAGACAGGCATGAGTACCAGACCTCATGTCTCCATGTGACTAGTTTACTTTAAATTTACCAGAAGCATATGACTGCATGGTGAGACTCATTGATGTCTTACAATTTACAAATATTTATACTTTTCATAATAGTTTTTAGCTACTTTTAGCAGTACTTGTGATATATTTTTGACTTGTCACACTCACTAAAACAGGTGAAGCAGTGTGGGGTTTTGGTTTATGATTCAACCTCAGGTCAATTTATAAAATTATATGTTAAAAATTTTACTTGTGTACAATTTTGCAACTCAGGTTCAGTTTGCTTATTTGTACTTTCCACCTTGGATTATTGTGAAAAACTGCAAAATATAATGAAAACAGCATTGTTTTTTTAAAAAATTTCTCATCTTCATATTATTCCTGAAACAGTCAGTATATTTGCATATCAAAAAACTGAATTAATTCTGTAAAGCTTATTTTCAACTGTTTAATAACAGTAAAA